>NC_134084.1:12603661-13851463 GCF_000715075.1 Nicotiana tabacum | reverse complement strand
TTATCTTTGTAGAAGGCCATGAAATTTATTAAATGGCCCATCCTGAATTCTAGATAATTATCAGGGTTATTTATTGAGGGCCCCGCAATTTTGCACCTTTATTTGGCGAGGCTTGTCTCTATTTTAGAAAAGGATATCCTAAAGTGGCTACATTTTTATATATTTGCGTCAAAAAAAAAAAAAAAAAAAAAGAGAAGAAAAATGCTAAATTAACTATATGCTTTTGTCTAATCCGGACTCTTATCGATTTCTGATTGATTATTTACAAAGCGGAAGGATGCCATAACTTATGAAACATACTTTAATTGGACAAAGAAATTACATTCGAGATTGACCCAATATTATACTTGTGTCCAAACGTTTCTTGAATTGAATTTTACTAGACTTATTGGGGCTGAAATGAAGGAATTAACTACTGGGCGTTGTTACTAATGGGATTTGAACATGATATTAGGTACTGCCTAACGAGACCCAGCAAAGACTAAAATGAAACAAGTCAACATAGTGTAAGTTTGGAGTATCCATACTTTGTATTAACAAATAGCTACGAACTAAAACATGAAGGACCAAACTCAGAAGTGTATTAGTTAACAATACATTTTCGTACTATTGAACTGGGAACTAACAACTACACATGCCCCTTAATATGCCATGAATATTACAACAAATGATTCTGAACTTCTTCAACCTTTTCATTTCATGCTTTCAAGCTGTTTCAATTACATCAATATGGGCCTGAAATGTGTACCTGGAAATGCTGAATGTGCACAGGAGAAAAAGAAGAAGATGTTGAGATCAGCAGCAAAATAAACAGGACTAGCAATAGCAGCAGGACAGAGCAGCAGCAGAACAAAACGAGCAGCAGAAAAAGGGCTCAAGTGCAGAAATGCAGCTATGGCCAATAGAAAGAAATAGCCAAACGAGAGCACAACCCAGTGAAGTAGAATCAAGAACTCCAAGCAGACCAAACCAATAGTGAACCAATGGAAAACACTTGACTAAATAGACACAGCTGGAACTTCAAACAATCAGAATGGATTTCAGCGAGTTAAACAACTGAAAGTCCAAATAACAAATAGGAGGAAACAATTCCCGATCGTAGATTGTATAATTTCTGTATCTCTTTGTATGTCTTTCAAGCTTTCTCTTTCAACACTCCTCACAGTGTGTGTATTTTCTTTCTTAGTTCTGATTCTCTCTATCTTTTTTATGCTCCTCCTCACAGTGTATCTATTTTCCTCTTCAGCTCTCTTTCCCCAGAAAATCCTCACTGTGTGTTTATTTTTTTTTTTTTTTTACAGCCCTCAAGGTCCAGTGTGTATATCCTCCTCTCTATATCCCTGTCTGTTCCCTTTCAGATGGTCCTCCTGTCCCCCCTTTTATAAGTCTCAAAACTATCTTTTTTAACAGCCCTTTTTTTTCAGAATACCCCAGTCCCTCCCATGTGCCTTCCATTTTCAGTTCCACTTTAGCTAATTAAGTATTAAACCCCATCCTTCCCCTGGCAGGCTTAAACTTTCCCATTTTATTAACTAAAAGCAAGCATGGGCAGCAGACAGCATATGCTGTCAACACATTTTAAATTTGAAAGCCCCTTTTAAGAAGGAAACAGGCTGTGCACAATGCACATGCTGTGCACAAGTGCACATGCCATCGACTCAGATTTCAATTAACAGACCAAGCCTTTTCTGAAATCATATTAACAGCTATAAGTAACTGGACTTGGTTCTTAATTGTTTTCAACAAATGTTCAACAGAAGCAAATCGATTTACTACGCTCAGACAGTTGAAATTAATTGACGACACATGTCGACTCGACTATATTAGTATTAACATACACAATCGTAGCCAGAAATCAGACATTCAGAAGTATGGGACACATGACTCAACTTATACTGATTAAAACAGAATTGTACTTTGAGGATTTAGTCAGTACAAATTCGGAATACCACCAATACACATGCCTTAACAGAATAGGAGGGGAGGGATTCAGACAAACACAGAGGTTCAAACAAAGTGGACAAACAAAAGTAGATAAAATTAGAACAAATATGAACAGTCTTTTAAAACAAATCATACGGACTAAAACAAATAAAGGAAAGAAAGCAGACTCACCTTAAACTTGAAAAGTTAAAAAAAAGTTTGAACCCGGATTTGGACAGACCTTTCTTAAGGCTGAACGAACTTTAATCGAAGTGTTTCTCAGATGAGAAACACTTCGATTAAGGTCCATTAAACCTTAATCTCTTTGGCTCGGACTGGCATGGGCCAGCGATGAAGAACTACAAAGTTCTCAGAACTCAGATCTGGGATTCATGCTTCCCTGGTCAGATTCGGACCAAACCAAGTATGGTTCGGTCACGAGGGGGGTCTGGGGAGTATCTGGTACAAAACTGGGGTTGGTTGGGTCAGATCGAGTTTTGACTCGAATCTTCGAATGAAGATTCGAGGACCTGGGGGGTGATTCGAAACATGGGGTTGGTAGATTTGGGTTCAGGATGGCCTGGGGGTCCTATGGTGTTCAAGGGAAGGTCACCGGCATCCATGCCGCCGGCTTTCATGGCGGAAGTATGCAGAGGCGGCTAGGGTTTAGGGCTGTTCGTTTGGGGAGACGAAGCAGCTGGGGTATTGGATAGGGGGGTAGGGTAGTGTTATGTACTTATATAGTTAGTGGGCAAGTGGATCCTGGCCGTTGGATGAGACGAGATGAAGGGCCAGGATCCTTCGGCTAACAGGGAACGACGTCGTTCCAAGGGTGAAGGGTTAGGGTCGGTCCGGGTGAGACGGGTCGGGTTTATTGGTGGGTTATGGGGATTGATCTTGGACCGTTGGATCGGCTTGGTTTAAACGGTTGTGATGGGTTGGCATCGAAACGACGTAGCTTTGGTGTTAAACTACGTCGTTTCATGGCGGGGGTGGGCTGTTTGGACTGGTGGCTTGGGCTGAGTTCGTTGGGCCAATTTTAACAAATTGGCCCAAGTCCGGAAGGGCCTTTTCTTTCTCTTTTTTTTTTATTTTTATTTCTTTTCTTATTTATTTTAAAACAAAACTAAGCCAAATTAAAATTAAATACACACTCAAATATAATTATTTGCGCACATACTAAAGTATTTCAAAACCGGTAAAGTCAAACCAAACAAAATCACGGACGAAAAATGCCTATTCACGATTTTCTATTTAACGACCGAATTACGGTTTGAATTACGCAGGACACATATATATTTTTTTTGAATTTTATTTTAATAAAGTAAATAAATAAGAATGGGCCAAAATCACAAATAAATCCACAAGGTGCCGCACAGAAATTCGAAATTGTACAGCGGGGCCAATTATATATTTTTTATTTCTTTTTGGAGCGATTGTCGTGTGAAGCAAAAATCACGTGCTCACAATGGTTTCCCGTCCGACTTCGGCCGTTCAGCTTGGAGATACTGCCGGCCGGGAGGGTTTCGGCTGCACTGAAATAGTTTTTGTTCTTCAATCTAGATGTCCCTGCGTACATTCGCCCATGTGGATCTTATGTACCTATTCTGGCGAAGTGTGTGAGGCGAGGGTGAGATGTTCTTCGCTTCCATTTGGCGGTTCGATGGGGGGATGCTGTATTGTAGTGCAGTTTTCCTTGTTTTGGATGTTCACGGCTGATGGGGCTAGGAATTCCAGGCTTCATGAATCTGTTTGGTTTTCCTTCCGTGCCTCTTTCGATGAATGATCGTGTTTCTCATCTTGATCTGGGAAAAACTAGGAGTTTTCACTAGGAAATCCCCACAGACGGCGCCAAATTGTTTGACTCAAAAGATATTAAACCTTTTTGAACAAATTAATCAAAGATGAAGGGGTAAATCTTAGTCAAACTTAATTGATTCCAGATCGAAAGATTTAGTAGTAATGATTACACATGGGACGAATGAACTATCAACAATCTTATTAAGATTCGACACTACTTTCTTCATCGATGGATGAGGAAGGAGGATTACAATTGTTTTTCCTCTTAGGATACAAGAATGGAGCTTTTCTTATTTTTCTTCTGTTAGAAAGGTGGAGAAGCCCCCTTGAAAACCTTCCTGGGCTATATATATATATAGTCGAAATCTCTTGATCCTCGTCGTGACTTGGTGCGATTGGGTCGGTGGTGCGTTCTGGTCGTGACTCTAGGCATTGCTCTTTTCAATGTGTCGGATATCTTGGAGGAGACATGAAGTGGACCCTATTGACTTCCACTACCCGATTGCTAAAAAAGGGTCGGGGGCAACCTGGTCGTGGTGGTAAGATTTTGACCAATACAATATATATAATATATGCAAAATATATGTAATATATATATATAAACATGTATAACAGTATATAATGGCTAGGAAAAGTAAAGATATAACTCAGCTGGTTATTTGTGTAAAGATCTATGATAAGAAAGAAGAATTAAGGAACAGAAAGGAATATATAAGTGGGACTTTGGACAATATCTGGACGAAGATAGAAAAAATTGAAAAGAACTATTTAAAAATTGAATTTGTTTTTTGGACATAAATTTCATTTCGAAAAAAGAGAATGTTTTGTAAGTGAAAGCAATTATTTAACGTGAATATTCATCAAACTAATTTTTTTAAACATTTCGCCATTATTTCAGATTGAACATATTTGCATATATGTGTCTGTGAAAAAAGCTGAAGGAAGGAGATAAAAATTGAGGCAAATATAGCTCTCCCACGAGCACGGTTGAAGGCTATCACTCCTATTTTATAACTAGTTGGTACGTTCGAATAAGAAAAAGAATTTCTTTTTCTAATTCTATTAAGATTCCGTAGAATCCAATTCTGATACAAAATTCAAATTCATTAATATATATAATTTCTTATGAACAGAAAAGGGACTCATCACCAGTGATGAAGCAATGGTGTAGCTGCATCTTACTCCTCTACATGGTCTCTGGGAAAAAAACACACACACACAAAAAAAAAATACACAGAAACTAGGACATGGTTACAAAAGAATTGAATTATAAAATATATCATTGCAGTGATCAAAATTTTTATCTTGCTTGCAGGTTAGAAGAGCAAATCCTGGACCAACTCAAGATACTGCACTGAATCATAATTCTTGGAATATTTAAGTGGATTTGTTGTTATTTTTTGTTAAATGGGACCTGCTTTTTGCTATGATGAAACCTGAAGATGCTTTTTTGTTGTTGAATGAATCTACTGTTATGATGAAACCTGAAGATGGTACTTTTTTGTTGAATGAATCTACTGTCATCCGAGACTTGAATGAACCTGAAGAGTAGTTTTAGCTAATTATTTAAGCCATGTCAACTATTATTGTGCAACTATCTTTTCTGGTGTTTCTTAAACGAGAGAAAGACTTTATTTTCTTTGTCCCATAGTTATGTGAAGTTATTCTTGATTTTTAGCTCCTCATACAAAAATCTACATCTCATGAATTTATTACTAAGTTATATGCTACTATCGTATGCACCTGGTTCATCTAATTAAGAGACAAAAATCTGTAATGGGATATTACTAATAGCTAGTAAACTTTAAAATGCGCCTCCAAAATACAGTAGCATATACATGACAAAAAGCACAATGAAATAAGACTTTTAATTGGTAAGAGAGATGAATAGGGTTTTTGTTGGAAAAGAGATGGATTCACATTTGGGGATGATGGAAGAAGGCAAGGTTTTTGTTTGTACTTTTGTTTCTCATGTGATTCTGTTTATTTTAACGGATTTGTAGTGGGCACCGTTGTTGAGTTTTTGTTTAAGATGAAATAGTCTTAAAATTAGAGTGAATGTGAAATGAGATTTGGATTCGGATTTGGTCAAATGATCGATCGATTGATTAATTTTTTGGATCAAATTTATTTGTTAATAGTGAATATTAACGTGATATAATCCGTATTTGTAACGGATGTTTTCCAATCCGTGTATTGTGTTGCAACACTAAGCAATAAGCAGCCTAGTGCACCTCCCACAATGGTGCAAGTGCTCCTCCCACCAAGCAAGTGTACATTCCACCATGTAAGTGCTTCCTCCATGATAGCCTAGTGCTTGTTGCACCATGGAGGGGGCGGATTTCTCTCAAATAACTGCTATAAATAGAGCATAAGTTGGAGAGAAAGAAGAACACATCGGAAAACACACTCGAAACACTCTGTATACACTTAATATACACTCTGTATATACTGGATATACACTCTGTATATACTGGATATACACTCTGCATATATACTCGATATATACTCTGTATACACTGCGTATACACTGGAAAAACGAATTGCAATCTGATATTCTCTTCAGTAAGAATTCAACATTGGCTATACTTTGCATTCCTTCCTCTCAGAATTTCCATTCGACTTCTGAGTTGTCCTCCTTGTTCTGCATTGTTTTAAACTACAGACAAAGCATCCGTAAGTGTGATTTGCTGCCGAACTTTGTATTCGCTGAAACACTGGGGTTTGAAGTACCGCTACACCAATGTGTAATTCGTTCTATCCTGGGAGGAAATAATCCATAACCTTGGGTACTAGGAGGGGATTAAATTCCTTAAGGAAACACTGTGAATTCAGTGGGCTCGAATTAATTTATATTTTATTTACATTTACGTTTATAAGCTAACGTTCTAATTTCCAGAATCACTATTTACAAGTACAGAAGGAACAACAATCTTAAGGAATTTAATAATTTTAATTTCTGTATATGTGTTACTTTTATTATTCTGAAAACTTATAACCTTTGTGGTTTTTGTGTACTCCCGTTTGGAGAATAAAGTCTTCGTGGCGTTTTGTTGGAGATTAAAATCTACGTGATTTTTCACTCCAGTTTTAAACGTTTGTTTGTGTCATTTTTACAGTAAAAATGGCGAATGACGGAAATTAAGCTGTTCCGATGATGACTGCCAACGCATCGACAAGTCGAACTCCGGCGTTGGCACCGACAGAGAAACCCGAAAAATTTTTCGGGATGGATTTCAAGCGCTGGCAGCAAAAGATGTTCTTCTACTTGACTACGTTATGTCTACAGAAGTTCATCAAGGAAGATGTTCCTGATCTTCCAGATGAAACTCCAGAGAATCATAGCTTTCTCGTGATTGAGGCGTGGAAGCATTCTGACTTCTTGTGCAGGAATTATATTCTTAGCGGACTGGAGGATAATCTGTATAATGTATATAGTGGCGTGGAGACGTCAAAAGAATTGTGGAATGCACTTGAAAAGAAATACAAAACTGAAGATGCCAGGATGAAGAAATTCGTCGCTGCAAAATTTTTGGACTACAAAATGGTAGATAGCAAGTCTGTTATTACCCAAGTCCAGGAGTTACAAGTGATTATTCATGATCTACTTGCTGAAGGTATATTTCAAATAAATGCTAATGTTGAAAGTAAAATTTTTAGTAATTTTACTAACGGAATTTTTATTGAAGGTCTTGTCATCAATGAGGCATTCCAAGTAGCAGCAATAATTGAGAAGTTGCCTCCATTGTGGAAGGACTTTAAAAATTATTTGAAACACAAACGAAAGGAGATGTCCCTTGAAGATCTCATTGTTCGATTGAGAATCGAAGAGGACAATAAAGCTGCTGAAAGGAGAGGCCGTGGAAATTCAACAATAATGGGAGCAAATATTGTTGAAGATAAAAAAAAGAGAAAGAAGGCTTCTGGTCCGAAATACAATCCAAGCAAGAAGCGGTTCAGTGGAAATTGCTACAACTGTGGGAAAATCGGACACAAATCTACGGAGTGTCGTGCTCGGAAGAAAGACAAGTAAAGAGGTCAAGCAAACATGGTAGAAAAGCATGATGATGTTGATGACTTGTGCGCCATACTTTCTGAATGCAACCTGGTAGGAAACCCAAAGGAGTGGTGGATTGATTATGGAGCCACTCGCCATGTTTGTGCTATGAGGGAAGCATTTTCTACATATGCTTCTGCTGGACCCGAAGAGACGCTCTCTATGGGAAATGCTGCTACATCAAAAATTGAAGGATACGGAAAGATATTTCTCAAGATGACTTCTGGCAAGGTCATGACTTTGAACAACGTCCTTCATGTTCCCAAGATTAAGAAGAACTTAGTCTCTACTGGACTTCTTGTAAAGCACGGTTTCAAGTGCGTTTTTGTATCTGACAAAGTAGTGATTA
The DNA here is from genome assembly GCF_000715075.1 of Nicotiana tabacum. Classification (NCBI taxonomy): domain Eukaryota; kingdom Viridiplantae; phylum Streptophyta; class Magnoliopsida; order Solanales; family Solanaceae; genus Nicotiana; species Nicotiana tabacum. Next base: position 13,843,334 of record NC_134084.1, on the reverse strand, counting down.
GTAAGAATGAAATGTTTGTAGGAAAAGGTTACCTTACTGAGGGCCTTTTCAAGCTGAATGTAATAGTTGTTGAAACTAATAACAAAACTTCATCTTCTTCTTACTTACTTGAGTCAAATGATTTATGGCATGTACGTTTGGGTCATGTCAATTATAAAACCTTGCGAAAAATGATTAACTTGGAAGTATTGCCTAAGTTTGAATGCGAAAAATCAAAATGTCAAATATGTATGGAATCTAAGTATGTTAAACATCCTTATAAGTCGGTTGAAAGGAATTCAAATCCTTTAGACTTAATTCACACAGATATTTGTGACATGAAGTCAATACCATCTCGCGGTGGAAAGAAGTATTTCATAACTTTTATTGACGATAGTACTCGATATTGCTATGTTTACTTACTTAATAGTAAAGATGAAGCAATAGACGCATTCAAGCAATACAAAAATGAAGTTGAAACGCAACTTAACAAGAAAATCAAAATGATAAGAAGTGATAGGGGTGGTGAATATGAATATCCTTTTGAACAAATATGTTTAGAATATGGAATTATTCATCAAACAACAGCCCCTTACACGCCCCAATCCAATGGGATTGCGGAAAGAAAGAAGCGTTCATTAAAGGAGATGATGAACGCATTGTTGATAAGTTCTGGTTTGCCACAGAACTTGTGGGGGGAAGTCGTTCTTACGGACAGCCGAATACTAAATCGAGTACCCCATAGCAAAACACAATCCATTCTATATGAAAATGGAAAGGAAGGAAACCCAACTTGAATTATTTTAAAGTGTGGGGGTGTTTGGCAAAAGTGCAAGTTCCTAAACCCAAAAGGGTAAAAATAGGACCGAAAACAGTTGATTATGTTTTCATAGGATATGCGACTAATAGTAAAGCATATCGATTTCTGGTTCATAAATCAGAAAATCCTGACATTCATAATAATACGGTTATAGAATCAGATAATGTTGAGTTCTTTGAAAATATATATCCGTATAAAAAGGAATGCGAGTCGATTGGTGAAGGATCTAAACGACCTCGGGAAGAAACAAAAGAAAGTACATTTAATCAGGGGGATCCAAGACGTAGTAAACGTCAAAGAACGTCTACTTTGTTTAGACCAGATTTTGTGACTTTCTTATTAGAAAATGAGCCTCGAACATTTAAAGAAGCTATGTCTTCTTCGGAATTATTGTTCTGGAAAGAGGCAGTCAATAGTGAAATAGAATCCATATTGAACAACCATACATGGGAATTGGTTGATCTTCCTCCTGGAAATAAACCTTTGGGTTCTAAATGGATTTTTAAGAGAAAAATGAAAGATGATGGCACTATTGATAAATTTAAGGCAAGACTTATTGTCAAAGGGTATAGACAACGAGAAGGTCTTGACTACTTTGATACATACTCCCCAGTTACAAGGATTACGTCCATACAGATGTTAGTAGCATTAGCTGCAGTGTATGGTCTTGAAATTCGTCAAATGGATGTTAAAACGGCCTTCTTAAATGGAGAGTTGGAGGAAGAAATTTACATGGAACAACCTGAAGGAATTGTGGTTCCAGGTAAAGAAAATAAGGTATGTAGACTTGTTAAGTCCCTTTACGGACTAAAACAAGCACCCAAACAATGGCATGCGAAATTTGACCAAACAATGTTGTCAAATGGTTTTAAGATAAATGAATGTGATAAATGTGTGTACATTAAAAATGTTCCAAATCACATAGTTATTGTTTGCCTATATGTGGATGATATGCTGATAATGAGTAATAACATTGCCAACATAAATGCTACTAAGCGTATGCTAACTAGCAAGTTTGATATGAAGGACTTGGGAATTGCGGATTTAATTCTGGGGATTAAGATCCAAAAGACTCCTCAAGGTCTGGCATTGTCACAATCTCATTATATTAAGACAGTACTTGAAAAATTCAAGCACTTGGGCTTTAAAGTTGCAAAGACTCCAATTGACGTAAATCTTGCACTAGCAAAGAATAAAGGCCAAAACATATCACAATTGGATTATGCTCGTGTGTTGGGATGCTTAATGTACATCATGAATTGTACACGACCAGATATAGCTTGTGCTATAAGTAAACTAAGTCGATACACGAGCAATCCAGGTCAATCTCATTGGATGACAATGAAACGAGTTTTGGGATACTTAGAACATACCCAAAACTTTGATTTGCACTACAGTAAATATCCTGCGGTGATTGAAGGATATTGTGATGCAAATTAGATCACCGGTTCAACTGATTCGAAGTCCACAAGTGGATATGTATTCACTATTGGTGGAGGAGCGGTATCTTGGAAGTCGTCCAAACAAACATGTATTGCCCGCTCTACAATGGAGGCTGAGTTCATAGCCTTAGATAAAGCCGGTGAAGAAGCTGAATGGCTCCGGAATTTCTTGGAAGACATTCCATTTTGGCCCAAACCGTTGGCACCAATATGCATACACTGTGATAGCCAAGCGACAATTGGAAGGGCTGGGAGCGTTATGTATAACGGTAAATCTCGTCATATACGACGAAGACATAAAACCGTTAGGCAACTTCTCTCTAGAGGAATTATCACGATTGACTATGTAAAGTCAAGTGATAATGTGTCGGATCCACTTACAAAAGGCCTAACTAGAGAGGTAGTTGAGAAATCATCAAGGGGAATGGGACTATGGCCGAGAACAAGTCATTGTGGCGGTAACTCTACCTAGAAGACTAGAGATCCCAAGATCTAGGTTCAAAGAGATCAAACAAAGTCATTAATGACGGTTCAACATTGTCAACAAAATATTTTTTAGTCCATTCTCGTGATGAGACAATGTTCAGTAACAAGGATAAAGCATTAAGGGTTTTTAATGATTTCTAAATTTGATACAGGGTATATCAAATAGTGTATCTACGGGATGACACATTTAGGAATTACCTATGTAAGTGTGAAGTGTTAGCCGCTTTAAGGAGAATTTTGCAAGGCCAATTCTCTACGCACTTATGAAACCAGGCAGTGTTCATGGCTGAAACGATCACAACAATGAGAACCAAAGACGGTTAAGGGTTGATTGTGTGACTTATGGGTGTCTAGGTATACACTAAAGTTCGACGGTTCAAAGATATCCAATCTACCGATTGACCGAGTATATCCAACATAAGTTCACTACGGAAAGTTCAAAGGGAAACATACTTATCCAGATGCAATTAATTCTTGTTTGCAAATCACACAAGTTTTTCATGCATACTTCCGTGATATAGCCATTCCCCATTAATGTGGGGGATTGTTGAGTTTTTGTTTAAGATGAAATAGTCTTAAAATTAGAGTGAATGGGAAATGAGATTTGGATTTGGATTTGGATTTGGATTTGGTCAAATGATCGATCGATTGATTAATTTTTTGGATCAAATTTATTTGTTAATAGTGAATATTAACGTGATATAATCCGTGTTTGTAACAGATGTTTTCCAATCCGTCTATTGTGTTGCAACACTAAGCAATAAGCAGCCTAGTGCACCTCCCGCAATGGTGTAAGTGCTCCTCCCACCAAGCAAGTGTACATTCCACCATGTAAGTGCTTCCTCCATGATAGCCTAGTGCTTGTTGCACCATGGAGGGGGCAGATTTCTCTCAGATAACTGCTATAAATAGAGCATAAGTTGGAGAGAAAGAAGAACACATAGGAAAAAACACTCGAAACACTCTGTATACACTGGAAAAACGAATTGCAATATGATATTCTCTTCAGTAAGAATTCAACATTGGTTATACTTTGAATTCCTTCCTCTCAGAATTTTCATTCGACTTCTGAGTTGTCCTCCTTGTTCTGCATTGTTTTAAACTACAAACAAAGCATCCGCAAGTGTGATTTGCTGCCGAACTTTGTATTCGCTGAAACACTGGGGTTTGAAGTACCGCTACACCAGTGTGTAATTCGTTCTATCGTGGGAGGAGATAATCCATAACCTTGGGTACTAGGAGGGGATTAAATTCCTTAAGGAAACACTGTGAATTCAGTGGGCTCAAATTAATTTCTGTTTTATTTACATTTACGTTTATAAGCTAACGTTCTAATTTTCAGAATCATTATTTACAAGTACAGAAGAAACAACAACCGTCACTTTTTAAGGCTAAAGACCAAACTGATTAGCTTTTGGTATACATTAAGGACCTTTTCCATTAGGTGTTATACATCAGGGACCAAATGGATCCAACGTCCATACATTAGGGACGATTTTGATCATTTCCTCATTTTGCTTCTGTAGCCAAGTATCATTATTCTAAAAGTGTGTGGTGGGAGAGAGAGAAAGGAAGAGAGAACTATTTGTAGATATTTTTTTCCCACGTGTCGTCAATTCTGTGCCTCACACTATTTTGGCTAGATTACGTACGTCTAACGTTCTACCTGAAGTAATAATTTCTTAAGAAATCTCATTACTAAAAGACATATTTTTTCCAAGGAAAAATATCGTGTACATTACTGACCAATGCTTCTCTAATAAGGGTTTAATTTTTACAAATCATAGCCCTTCAAATGTCATATGCAATGACGATAAGTTATCTTTTTGGGTTCTAGATTTTACGATAACAATCTTTAAGTGTTAAGTAATTAGGTTCAAAATTTAATAAGTATACTATTTACCTCGAAAATATGAGTAACAATTAAATTTGATTTGTGGTTTAAAAGATATGTGATTTAGTTCAATATCAATTAATAATCAAGAAGTATAATATATAAATAAAAGAGATGAGTAAACCAAACCAATGTTACAAGGCAGAATCGACCTCGAGCTCGGTGACCTCGAGATGGGTTGAGAAATATAATACGAGAATAATGGAGCAAGAACAGTAAAGTAAGAGCAATAGAACTAAAGGACAATTCAGATGAACAATGAGCGAGAAAAGTAGGATAGTATATTCTTTACCAATAATTAGATGGTGTTACAAATGATTGGGGTCCCCTTTATATAATAGGGGAAACCTGAATAAGGTACATTTCCATTTACAGTAAAGAATCTTATTGGGACAACTGTATAACCGCCTAGTACGGATTTGTACTAATTCGTACAAATCTATTTCGAAATTTACGCCATGATCTTGGGGACGTGGCGGGAATCTCGTCCTTCCGTAACAAACTCATAACGGCAGTGTCTCGGAGTTGGTCGTGCTTGGCTTCGATGTTCCTCGAACACTTCGATCCTCGAGCATTGCATTCTGTCTTCTAGCTTGAGTTTGATCCATCAAGCTCGAACTCGGGCGTAAAACGACCCCTCGAGCCACCGAAATCGGGCATACCCGATTTCGACCGTATACAGATAGTCCCCGCGTTTCTTAGAGTAAGATGATAAGAAACGATTTGAAATTCGATTTTCCGGAGTCTCTTATGATGATGTTATTCCCGTGATGTAGGCGCTCAAAGTGACCGAAAACGTCTCGTCGACATGCTTCCCCAAAACATTAAATGCGTGCCAGTAATGGTCAGCCACTAGCGCTGCCGAACTGTCGCCGCTTCGTCTATAAATACAGGGCCCTTTCATTGTATTAGGAACTTTTTGTTTCCAAAGAAACTTTTCCTGTTATCTTTTTCTCTTCATCTCTCTAATCTCACCACCTGCTTCCACCGCCCGTTAAGTGTCAGAAAAAACCAAACTCCATAAAACACCACATTCCGCTATCTGTTGCATCTTTTTATCTCTAAAATCATGGCCAATACTTCCAAAACAGTTCCCCAAAAGGTGAACGCATCTTCTTCTTCTTCCCGACCGGCCAAGTTGGTGGCGCTGGTTCTTAACGAAATCATCCCCGACCCTTGTGTGATAAAAAAGGATTTCAATCTCGAGAATCCTCCCAATATCCTAGGGCGATGCGAACATGCATCTCGATATATTAGTGTGATATCGAAGAAGCATCTCAAGGCCGCGAGGAAGGACTCCGGCAGGGGAGACGAGGTCGTGATACAGATCCCCGACCCCGAGGAAAGCATCACTACCCACGTGGAGGGGTTCCCGAGTGTTTACACTTACCCCTTCACATTGGGCCCCCTTGATCCGGTGGTGCTCGACTTTTGCAAACAATACGATGTCACTCTCGGCTAGATCCACCCCTCCTTTTGGCGCATTGTAATTATGCTGCGCTTTTTCTCCAACAAGGCCAAGGGATTAGAGTTTACCCTTAACCATCTCATTCGGCTATATCGGCCTCAATTGTTTCGAGGGCTCATTAAGCTCCAACGTCGATCAAAGAAAGCCTTCTTTACTAGTAACGACGGCGATAAAGATCTGGGTTGGATGAGCCGATTTGTCAGAGTAAGGACCCCGGACGTCATCCCTAGAGAGAAGATGCCATTCCTGGAGAGATGGTGTCACACCTCCTTTTTCCTACACCCTCCGGAAAAGGGCATATGAGAGTTTTTCCAATTAAAGGACAATCGAAATGAGATTATTTCATTTAAAGATTTAGAGTCGCCACTTGGGAGATTTATGGTGTCCCAAGTCACCGGTTAAAATCCCGAATCGAGGAAAAGATTGACTCTGTTCTACAGTTCGCGAACACAGAAATTCGGGTGAGAAATTCTGTTAACCCGGGAGAAAGTTCCCGAGTTCCGTAGTTCTAGCACAGTCGCTCAACTGTTATTATTGGCCTAATTATCTGATTTTAAAACACTTTTAAACCTATGTGCATTTTAACTTTGAACCGCTTTTAATTATTTTAAGGAAGATTTCAACGTCACCTAAAATACGTCTTTTAACCATGCCACATGAAATGCACCCGCAGTCCGAGATACATTTTATTTAATGTTGTTAAAATTTGAATTTGGGTCACATGAAATTCACACCCGAGCTTAGGAAGGTAATTTTTAAAATAGCGCGCCTAAAGCAACCACACATTTTCAAGTTTGCGAGGGCCATAGAAAATTCAACTAATGACACACCTTGATTTCTAAAGAGTTCACATTAATTATCTAAGGGCCATGGGTTATGAATTTATTCGTGAATGGCACACCTCAATTTATTTTAAAAGATTGCACTCAACTTAAAGTAAACTATGGATATTCATATTATTTCCTAAATTACTTTCAAGTTATTGTAGAGGCTCGATGTTATGGACATTTTTCTGTGAGTTTGAGCAAATGGTTTTAATTGTCTAGCTCTCTTTACGAGTGATCAAATGCAGTTCCTTACCTTGTACCCCAGAATAAGTGGCTGGCTATATTTTTATAGATGGAAGCCATGTGAATTAGCCAAGGAAAGGATTCATTAATAACTAATTACGCGTTGAAGGAAAGTTTGTGATTATTTCAAACTGGGATATGTTTTTGTCATTAAAAGTTTGCATCAAACAAAAGAATATAACATGGAAAAAAGCAGACCTACAGTTATCCATAATATACCAAAGCTAACCAAATTTGTTTCTGAACTACAAATGACTATCACTCAATCAAATGGGGTTGAGAAAATATACTCTAAGGTCATTCTCAAAAGATATTATATGACCCATTAACAAATAAATTAGCTCTCAATTATCAATTGGTAAACATGAATTTTTCTTCTAAATCTAACACCTACTGTGCACCAGAAATCAACAATTTAAGCAATAAACCAAGCAAATCTCAATAATAGAATGGAACAAAAATCAGTAAGGGAATTATTCTAATCTCACAAATCATATAAAGACAAAATCATATATCCATGAATTTAGTGTTCAACTAAAGATACATAGGAAGAAAGGAACCTCAATGGTGGCTACTGAGAAAAATATTGAACAAAAAACGAAGACTGTCGAACCGAACTTCAGAGCGGCGACCTCAAACGACAATTTTGACGAACGTCGCCGGTTTTGAAAACTCGCCGGATTATGACCACGAAGTTGATCACTTGAACCGGTCTTCAACTATTGAGGAATTATGATAAAAGGTTTTCATGTTCACGACAACTTTTCTGCCTAATCTCTCATGTATTTAGTTGGATTCTTTCTCTAAATTCTATCAGGAGATGGTCTTTATGTGGAAGATGTGTGGCGGCTATGAGCTCTTAGGGATCTGATGGTTTTTTAGGCGTTGTTTTTTTTGTGTGTTTAGGTCTAGGAATTGAAAAGTTATGGTAGGGTTTCTATAACTGGGTATTTTATATGGAAGTGGGAATGGATGATGGCCATTGGATTAGAAGGAAATAGAAGGTTAGGATTAAATCTTGCACTTAAATGGGCTAATGGGTTGGGAAGAATGGGCCAAGGGTAATTGGGTTGGACCATGTTTTTTTTTGTATTTCAATTTTGGGCTAAGAAGACTCCAAAATTATTAATTAAAACCATAACTAAATTCTCTTAATATAAGATAACTATACTATATGATGCAAAAATAAATTCTAATTAATTAAACTATACTATATTAAAACATGAAATTATTACATATTTTTTTGTATTTTTCAAGATTATATAAAGATAAAATTAAGGTACTATTTTTGTATTTATTTTTTTTAATTTTTCTTTTAAGAATTATGAAAGATACATACTAAAGTATTTTTTGTAATTTTCCATTTTTATGACGAAAATAAAGTAAAGAAGTCAAAAATAGTTGAAATAGTTATATTAGGCCTAAATTAAATATTTACGTGCTAAAATATGAAAAATTTTGGGGAGGGTCAAAAATCACATGTCTACAGCTTCCCCTCTTTGACTGAAAATACGAAGTATTTTCAGACAAAGAACGACTTGACAGGTTTTTTTGACCCGACCCTTATTTAGAGAGACCAAAACTAAGAGAAAATGGGAATGTGACCAAGCCCTAGTATCCGAGCTGCCTACATATCCTTGGCTATAAAGGAATCAGGCCACGTGTAGTTCAGAGGTGAGTGAGATGATAGAGTATGCCGAGGTGAAGAGCCGGTCGAGGTTCCGTTCCGCTGAGGTTCCGGTCTGCGGTCCTATTATTACATCAAAAATCAAAAGATGAAAAGACTAGCTAAGCCTGTCAACTATGAGTTACAAGATTCCTATCTATAAGTCTTCTGAAGCTTGATCTTGAGTCTTGAATGGTTCTTCATGCAGACCTTGGATTTGAACTTGGACGCTTGCTAGTTGCAGGTGCTGGCTCGTTCTTCTTCAGATTTTCAGATCAAGACCGGACATGTAGTGCTTGTGACCTCAACCATGTCTTGAGAAGCTCACATCTTCCATAAACTTCTGCATTTGGATTAACTTCTTGCCCTTCTCCTTTTTCTTTATTGTGACTAACTTCTGTTGATCACCTCGGACTGTTGACTCGCATTTTTTCCGCGAGCTTCTTTTGTTGCTGACTTGAATTGTAATCTGAGATGCTATCCCTTTCTCCAGGTGGATGGCTGACTGCATGAACTTGAATTGTATTCCTGTGCTCTCCAGGTGGGCGCCTGATTACTGAAACTTTCTGTATTCCCTTATTCTCTAGGTGGGCGCCTGATTACCCAAACTTGAAATGTATTCCCTTGTTCTCCAGGTGGGCGCCTGATTACCAAAACTTGAAATGTATTCCCTTGTTCTCCAGGTGAGCGCCTGATTGCTGAACTTGAAATGTATTCCCTTGTTCTCCAGGTGGGCGCCTGATTGCTGAATCTTGAAATGCATTCCCTTGTTCTCCAGGTGGGCGCCTGATTACCAAAACTTGAAATATATTCCCTTGTTCTCCAGGTGGGCGCCTGATTACCAAAACTTGAAATATATTCCCTTGTTCTCCAGGTGGGCGCCTGATTGCTAAATTTGAAATGTATTCCCTTGTTCTCCAGGTGGGCGCCTGATTACCAAAACATGAAATGTATTCCCTTGTTCTCCAGGTGGGCGCCTGATTGCTGAACTTGAAATGTATTCCCTTGTTCTCCAGGTGGGCGCCTGATTGCTGAATCTTGAAATGTATTCCCTTGTTCTCCAGGTGGGCACCTGATTACCAAAACTTGAAATGTATTCCCTCGTTCTCCAGGTGGGCGCCTGATTACCAAAACTTGAAATGTATTCCCTTGTTCTCCAAGTGGGCGCCTGATTGCTAAATCTTGAAATGTATTCCCTTGTTCTCTAGGTGGGCACCTGATTGCTGAACTTGAAATGTATTCCCTTGTTCTCCAGTTGGCGCTTGATTTCAAAAACTCGACATGTATTCCCTTGTTATCCAGGTGGGCGCCTGATTTCAAAAACTCGAAATGTATTCCCTTGTTATCCAGGTGGACGCCTGATTTCAAAAACTCGAAATGTATTCCCTTGTTATCCAGGTGGGCGCCTGATTTCCAAAACTCGAAGTGTATTATTCCCTTGTTCTCCAGGTGGGCTCCTGATTACCAAAAATTGAAATGTATTCCCTTGTTCTCCAGGTGGACGCCTGATTACCAAAACTTGAAATGTATTCCCTTATTCTCCAGGTGGGCGCCTGATTGCTGAACTTGAAATGTATTCCCTTGTTCTCCAAGTGGGCACCTGATTGCTGAATCTTGAAATGCATTCCCTTGTTCTCTAGGTGGGCGCCTGATTACCAAAACTTGAAATGTATTCCCTTGTTCTCCAGGTGGGCGCCTGATTGCTAAATTTGAAATGTATTCCCTTGTTCTCCTGGTGGGCGCCTGATTATTAAAACATGAAATATATTCCCTTGTTCTCCAGGTGGGCGCCTGATTTCTGAACTTGAAATGTATTCCCTTGTTCTCCAGGTGGGCGCCTGATTGCTGAATCCTAAAATGTATTCCCTTGTTCTCCAGGTGGGCACCTGATTACCAAAACTTGAAATGTATTCCCTCGTTCTCCAGGTGGGCGCCTGATTTCTAAATTTAAAATGTATTCCCTTGTTCTCCTGGTGGGCGCCTGATTGCTGAACTTGAAATGTATTCTCTTGTTCTCCAAGTGGGCGCCTGATTGCTGAATCTTGAAATGTATTCCCTTGTTCTCTAGGTGGGCACCTGATTGCTGAACTTGAAATGCATTCACTTGTTCTCCAGGTGGGAACTTGATTTCAAAAACTCGACATGTATTCCCTTGTTATCCAGGTGGGCGCCTGATTTCAAAAACTCGAAATGTATTCCCTTGTTATCCAGGTGGGCGCCTGATTTCGAAAACTCAAAATGTATTCCCTTGTTATCTAGGTGGGCGCCTGATTTCCAAAACTCGAAGTGTATTCCCTTGTTATTCAGGTGGGCGCCTGATTTCCAAAACATGAATTGTATTCCCTTGTTATCCAGGTGGGCACCTGATTTCCAAAACTCGAAGTGTATTCCCTTATTATCCAGTTGGGCGCCTGATTTCCAAAACTCAAAATGTATTCCCTTGTTATCCAGGTGGGCGCCTGATTTCAGAAACTCAACATGTATTCCCTTGTTATCCAGGTGGGCGCCTGATTTCAAAAACTCGAAATGTATTCCCTTGTTATCCAAGTGGGCGTCTGATTTCAAAAACTCGAAATGTATTCCCTTGTTTTCCAGGTGGGTGCCTGATTTCCAAAACTCAAAATGTATTCCCTTGTTATCTAGGTGTGCGCCTGATTACTAAACTTGAAAAATGTATTCCTTTGTTCTCCAGGTGGGTGCCTGTTTTCCACAAAATAAATAAAAAACAAAGAAAATGTCTGCCCCGGTTTGGCACTGGGTGCATCTATGAGTGTTAATTGAATCAAGTTACCAAATATCTCTATGAATCTGAGAGCTAAATCCCATTATCTAAGAGGGTCCTGAAAACTCCTAGTTGAATGATGGTTTTAAAATCAAAATTATATCTTCTAAAGGTGTGACTTCCGCTAAATTTGGTTATCTAAGAAGTCTCAAAACTACATCCCATTATCCAGGAGGGCCCTGAAAATAAAAAATCAAGTCTTATCTTAAGAGTGACAACTTTTATGGCTGAATTATACTACCCTACAGCAGAATTTGCGCTAAATGTTGTTATCTAATCGAAATCTTAAAGCTATGTCCCATTATTCAGGAGGGTCCTAAAAACTCCTAATTGAATCTTATCTCGAGCATGCAAACTTCTAAGCTAACTTATATTCCTTTGAGATACATTTATGCTAGATTATGCTATTTCTGAACTTTAAACTAGGTCCCATTTTCCAGGAGGGTCCTGAAAACATTAAATTAAATCCCATTATCCAGGCGGGTCCTGAGAGTTTACGGTCAAACCTGTCTGGTGCTTGCCTTTCCTTGCGGTGGGTTTCTCTGAAATAAACAAAATTTCTTGCCCCTGTTTCAAATCAAAGAAAAATCTTGTCAATTTAAAATATGGTGGTTGGTTTGTGGCCTTGACTTTGAGGGCGGGTGCTCCTTCACTTCTCATGATAACTGATTTCCACTCGAAGACCTTGCTTGTTCCTTGACTAATCACTTTCTCTGTCATCCTTATCACAGAAAATACCTCTTCTCCATTCAGACCCAATACCCTCTATCTGTTGCATTACTCATGAACAGACATTTACCAACCTTTGTGTCTCCTATGAATCCCAAAGCACGTCAATTACCGTCCACTCAATGTGCATGCTGTTCTTTCCTGACTTAACCCACTGGCATTGACCTTGAGGTCTATTTCTCCTTCACTTGCCATGATAACTTTGATTTCCACTTGGATGACCTTGCTTGTTATTGGTTAACCACTTTCTCTATCAATCTTATCACAGAAAATACCCTTAATCTATTCACCTAACACCCTTCATCTGTTGCATTGTCCATGAATTGATATGTACCAAACCTTTGTGTTTCATCGAAAATACCTTTTGATTTATTCACCTAACACCCTCCATCTTGTTGCATTGTTCATGAATTGATATGTACCAAGCCTTTGTATTTCACAAGGATCCCAAAGCATGTTGATTATTACCAACTCAATGCGCTTGTTGTTCTTTTCTGACTTATGGCATTTTGATGTGTTAGACGGACCCCGTTTTGTGCAATTGGACAGCTGGTGGCAAATTTTGAAGTCATTTCTCACTTGTTCTAACCGCACAGACTCAGGAAGAGGAAGTGAACAAGACAAAAAGAACAGAGTGAAGGACAATGGAAAAGATGATTCCTAACGAGAAAACTACAAAGTAGAAACCTATTAGTTGTGGATACCAACTCTAATGACCATGACATGCACCTGTGGCCTATTCTGTTGAGCAAGTCTGATGTTCAACTCCTGTTATACCCCTAAACTGTGAATCTGGGCTTCAATGCTCCAATTATCCAATCCTTATTTGACTTATGGTGTCCGAAGGGTTTTCACCATCAAGCCTCTCTCATTTTGTTCTTTCTCTCAACTTACCATCACCTTATGGTGCCCGCAAGGGTTTTCACCAATAAGACTCTCTCATTTTTATTTCCCTCAGCTTCCGTCGCCTTACGGTGCCCATGGGGGTTTTCATCAATAAGACTCTCTCATTTTTGACTTCTCTCAGCTCCCGTCGCCTTACGGTGCCCGTGAGGGTTTTCACCAATAAGACTCCCTCGTTTTCATTATTTTTTCTTGGACCAGAGTGTTGCCCTTGATATGAATCACCTCCACTTGATTGACTTATCATCTCTCGAAGACTGATAGGAAGGTCTTTCTTTGGATTGTAACGTGGGCTTTTGGATAGGGTTAGAAAGAAAGGATATCAAAGGCTCAAAACAATTCGAATGGGTTCAAAATTACAACTTTCGGAATTAGATTTCTGACAACAACCACAACTTCTGCCCCAGTTTCTTGTTTGGGGACTTTTGAATTTTTATTTTGATGAGACCGAACCGTGAGGCTGCCTACGTATCCTTAAAAGGAATCAGGTCGAACTTAGTTCATGTTATAAGAATTACTTTGTTTGTTGTGATTTTTCTTTTCTTTTTCTTTTCTCTTCTTTCCTTCTTTTTCTTTTTGTTGTTGTTTTTCTTCTTTTTTCTTTTCTTTTCTTTTTTCCTTTTCTCTTTCTTTTTCTTTTTCTTCTCTCTCTTTTCATTCTTTTTCTTTTCTCTTTTTCCTTTACTCATCTTTCACGCTTGCGTTTCTGATCTTTGCTACTGATTCAGAAAGAGGGGTATGAAAGAAAATAGATAAGGCTCAAAGTGGCAACGAAGTATAAAGTGTTTAGATAGCAGAACAAAATGCCTTCGTCATTCCAATCTCCAAGACATGCCAAGTGCAAACTACACAATTAAACAAACCAAGGAAAACCTTTGTAACATCTTTTGATTGCACTAAACTTGATAATCATTTCCACGCATTCGCCTTCTACATCTGTTAGTTACCAAGCCCCATTGGAAAACACCCTCACTCTCATTACCACGAATGCCCCCCTACAAAGTTGGGGCAAACTTGCCATTATCTTCACCTGATGCACCATGATGCATTTCAATAGTGTATTTTTATGTTCTACCTGCCCCAGTTTCACACAATTCGGGCTTGAAGTGATCTCAAAATGCCTTTACTTATTTTTCTCAAATGTCCTCACATCTTTAACATTGTTTCATTTCTTCGTGATTAAACTGACTTTTAAAACCAGGCTGAGAGTTACGCGTGCATGTCATGTCACTAGAGTCAACAGGAAAAGAACTATAAAAAGAAAAGAGAACTAAACGAAAATGACTAGAAATCACAGAAAACAGAAAATTGCATTAGACAGATAGTGAAAGTGTTTGGACAACAAACCAAACTGGGGTTACAAACCTAGACAACACTAAACGGGCTATTATGACTAAACAAACTAAGCAAAATAAAAGGATAGAAAAGTTTGAGTCACAAGACAATATCCGGATTACAACCCTGAAATAATCCGGACAACAGAAATGACAACAAAATAAACTACCAAAACTCCTCCCTGGCAAACCAAGAAAAGAGCGTCTTTCCAATGATCAAACTCAACATATTAGTCACTGACTTCTGCATCAACAATGCTAGGACCTTCGCAAGCCTCCATCACATTGTTCTAAACCGATTGTCTTTGGGTTCCCTTTGCCTGCTCATTCTAAGAATCAACCTCTGATAGCGCTGAAAGCTTCGTAGCACGTGGACCTCCAAGGATCCCAGAAGAATTCTCACATTTCTTTTCAAAATAAATTATACCCACTATATGCGTCTCATTATGCACAGGTGACAAACTTTGGCTAGTGTCTGCTGCATCTGGATTTTGCACGACAATGTTGCCTGCATCAATAAGCTTCTGAATTGCATTCTTCAGATTCCAACACTTCTCTATGTCATGCCCTGGGGCATCCGAACAATATGCGTACCTTTGAGAAAAATCAAACTTCTTTGGAAGAGGTATGGCATTTTTATTTGGGTCGGCTTCAACATGTCCAATATCCTTAGCCTCTGGAACAGACTGGCATATGACTCTCCAATGGAGTGAAGGTCTTCTTCTTCCATAACCTATCATTTTAAAGGCTTGATTGGGCCGGAAACCTGATCCAGGGGGTTTTCGGTAGGCTCGTGGGGGTAGATAGGCATTTTATGGACCTGTGTACTGGGAGAGTGATGTACAACTTTGGGAGTTCTGTGGAGATAAATGGCATTGGGGAGGATCATTTGGTGCATAAGGATATCCACGAGGACGATGTTAAGGCTGGAAGTATTGATCGGGAAAGCCCATTGGATCATCTTCTCTATTTCTCTTTCTTCCACCCAAGCTTACTGGGATGTTCTGAATGTTTTTCGAACAACTCATGATTTTGCCTGACTTGATTCCCTCTTCTATTATCTCCCCCATTCTTAACACATCATTGAAAGGCTTCCCCAGGGTCGGGATCAAATGATTGAAGTAGGTGGGCCCCTAGGCTTGTAGGAAAAGCTAAATCATTTCTTCTTCGCCAATCGGGGTATTGACTCGAGCAGCCTGCTCCCTCCATCTGAGCCCAAATTCTCTAAAGCTTTCCTCCGGCTTTTTTCCCATCCTAGATATGGAGGAGCGGTCTGGGGTAACGCCTGATTTGTATTGAAATTATTGAACAAAATCTTGAGTCATGTCACCCAATGTAGGTCACTTACCAACATCTTGATGAGCATGCCAGTCCAAAGTTGCCTCAGTCAGGCTCTCACTGAAATACACCATCATTAAGTCATCTTTCTCTCCAACACCTCTCATTTCACTGCAATAAACCTTCAGGTGGGTTACCGGATCCCCACACCCATCATACAAGTTAAATTTGGCACTTTGAAACCCGTGGGCAGGAGAACGTCAGGGGACATAGACAGTTCCTTGTAAGACATGCTTCCCTGGTCTCCCGTTCCTTGTTTGTTCTTTAAGGACTGTTCTATGCCTTTCAGCCTCCTGGGTGCCCCATCTTTCCCTTTTCTTCCTGTGAACCTTTCATTTTCAACATGAGGCTCATCCCTTGGGCCCTATTTGTATGAGTAGGGAACCTTGTGGGCAACCTCTGAGGGGTAATATTGGGCATCATGAGCTTGGAGATAAGCGGGTGGATCTGGAGAGTATGGAGGATCATCTGGCATTGTGTCCGGAGTTCGGGTAAAGGCAACATCTAGGAAGCTAGGTGGTGGCAGGGGCGGCGCCTTCCCAGTCATCCAAGCCTGATACATATAAGCCATGTGTTGTTTTAACATCTTTACCTCTTCAACCAACCCATTGTCCTGTTTAACCAACTGCTTTCGAGTGCCAGTATCAACCAACTCAGTTATGTTGTTGTCTGCCATTGTTTTTGACTTTATGTTGTAGAGAAGATTTACCACTTTAAAACCACAAACCAACCACCCTTCTGCTATGAATATAACAAAATGAAGCCATCACGTTAGTGTTATAGCATTTAACATAAGATAATCTCACTTTATGTGCAATGCACCTAGCCATAGTTATTGGTTCTAAAATGACTTCGAGGGTACAAAGGTCAGTTGACATCATCCCAATTTGTTCATTTCAACCTCTCTTTTCTTTGCTTTTCTAGCATTTGCTGGCTTGCCCATTTTCCTTCATTTCTTTTTTTTTTAATCATCACCCTTTCTTTCTCTCATATCTCACATCCTACAATTCCACCTTTTTTTCTTTTCTTTTTTTTTCCTTCTTTTCTTTTAATAAAAAAAATAATTTGATCGAACCCTATGTAGGTTGCCTACGTATCATGACCCCGCATGAATCAGATCTTTGCGTAGTTCTGGCAGATCGGGAATAAAGAAAACAAACTAACATTCTCTTCTTTTTACCTTAATGACTACTTTGACGAGAAAAAGGAAGTAAAAGAAACAAATCTCTTTTTTTGTTTTTGAATTTTCTAGACTTAATGTTCTATAACCTATTGCAAACTCAAGCTTAACGAGCATATATTTTTTGCTTTTTTCTTTTCTTTTTTGAAACAAACACTCTATGGAAAATTATTAAGGAAAAACCCTAGAAGAGAAAAAAAATATTTTGATTTTTTTAGGAAGAAGATCGAAAGAATAAACCACAGAAAAATATTTAAAATTTTCATTTGATATCCTGACGCAAGATTTCGAAGCAAGCAATGAAAAAGATAAAGCAAAATATTTTTGGATTTCAATTTTGATTGCCTAAAGGAAAAATTCTAATGATAAACAAAAGATAAAGTATGCTTTTTTTCTATATACAATATCCTAAAGTTCTAATGAAAATAAAAAGAATTTTTTTTCATCTTTCATTAATTTCTCAAAGAAACACCTCACCAGAAAATCTTTTTGGATTTTGGAATTAATGCCTTAAAGAAAACTTTTAAAGAGGTACTAAAAGAATTTTTTTTTTCTTTTTTTTCTGAATTTTGGTCCTAATATACTAAGGGAAGTATAAAAGCAATTTTTTGTTTTAAAAAAAATTTCTAGATACTAATTTCCTAAAATAAGACCACCTTAAACTTTTTTTCTTCTTCTTGATTCTAGGAGTAGTATTTCTAAAGAAAATTCTAACGGAAATATAAAAACGCAAAATATCTTTTTTTTGGATTTTTGAGTTACACCACACCTTTTAAAATACAAAATAAAAGTACAATAACAAAAAACTCGATATTGTTGTACAAAACTTGAAAGTAAAAGACGACATAAAAAACATACTCACAACATAAAAATAAAATAAAAATAAAAAATATAAAAAAATCTCCTTAAGCAATTCCTGAATGCGGCGGTCCTGGGGTATCTGTCATGCTCAAACTACGGTAAGTGGATCCATACCTTTATGAGAAAACTTAAACCAACACTATGTGAGACAATAACATTCCCTACTAGACACATGCAAGACATGATTGAGGTTATTTTTGCAAAATGACTTATTTGGCCAAAAAGTGGTTAGAAGTGCAAAATTTGGCTAAGACCCCGCAAAGCCAAGAACCTAAGATTTACTAGGAAGACCGGACCCTATATGGGTTGCCTACGTATCACTCCCCGAAAGACGAGAATCAGGTATGCGTAGTTCGAAAAGATTGGATACGGGCGAAAAATAAAAATAACAACTAATTTAGAGAAAATATGTTTTTTTGTCTTTTCTTTCTCTTTTTTTTTTTTGAAAAATGATGAAACATGTAAACTCTTTTTTTTTATTTACTTTTTCCCCTTTTTTATGATTTTTGATTTTTGAAAAATGATGAAAAAGTACAAATTGTTTTTGAATTTTTCAAGCTCTTTTTTCTTAACAAAATGTAACAGAAAACATAATTAGGCCCCACTCGCTTTATCTTCACACTTCACCCTCTCTTTTTTTTTTTTCTTTCTTCTTTCTTTTTTTCATTATTTTTTTTATTTCTTCATTTACCCTCAGCTATCATTGGTCCGCCAAATGACCCTTTTACCCTTGAATAAATGTAACATGTAACATATAAGATGCATCAGGATGGTCTTTTATTTTTTGGGATATACCTGTCTTAGGAGGAGCCAACCCCTGTGTTGAGTCCCCTAAGTCAACTGCACATGATGCAAACAAGCGTTCCTACTAGGGATCCTGCATGAAGCTGAGTTATTCTAGGTTCAAAACCTGGGTTTATTGTTCTAGACCTGACTTACCCAAGCAGACAGCTCGAGCCAAGGGGGGGCCGCGCACCGGGAATACAAAAGCTTCAACGGCTTTGCAACTTGTCCGAACCTCGTTCTAAATTTGGGATATGACTCTAACAGAAAAGAAGTCACACGAAGTGCACACTTCTTCATGATTTAGAAGACTCAGAGAGAAGAGGGATTTCGCAACAGTTTATATACAGTTCACGGAATATCAAAACGGTAAAAGCAATCAATTAGCACATTAGGCCCAAATCATGTAACAAATTCAGATAATGGATAAAGCCAACTATAACAATTATTCTAAGCTCGAATTCTTGAACCCTGAACCAGATATTCTGGGTTCGATCCCCAGCAGAGTCTCCAGAGCTGTCGCACCTCCTTTTTCTTACACCCCCCCAGAAAGGAGCATATGGGAGTTTTTCCAATTAAAGGATAATCGAAATGAGATTATTTCATTTAAAGATTTAGAGTCGCTACTTGGGAGATTTATGGTGTCCCAAGTCACCGGTAAAAATCCCGAATCGAGGAAAAGATTGACTATGTTCTACAGTCCGCGAACACAGAAATCCAGGTAAGGAATTTTGTTAACCCAAGAGAAGTTGTTAGGCATTCTCGAATTCTGTGGTTCTAGCACGGTCGCTCAACTGTTATTATTGGCCTAATTATCTGATTTTAAACCACTTTTAAACCTATGTGCATTTTAACTTTGAACCGCTTTTAATTATTTTAAGAAAGAATTCAACGTCACCTAAAACACATCTTTGAACCACGCCACATGAAATGCACCCGCAGTCCGAGACACATTTTATTTAACGTTGTTAATATTTGAATTTGGGTCACATGAAATTCACACCCGAGTTTAGGAAGGTAATTTTTAAAATAGCGCGCCTAAAGCAACTACGCATTTTCAAGTTTGCGAGGGCCATATAAAATTCAACTAAATGGCACACCTCGATTTCTAAAGAGTTCACATTAATTATCTAAGGGCCATGAGTTATGAATTTATTCGTGAATGGCACACTTCAATTTATTTTAAAAGATTGTACTCAACTTAAAGCAAACTATGGATGTTCATATTATTTCCTAAATTACTTTCAAGTTATTGTAGAGGCTCGATGTTATGGACGTTTTTTTGTGAGTTTGAGCAAATGGTTTTAATTGTCTAGCTCTTTTTATGAGTGATCAAATGCAGTTCCTTACCTTGTACCCCACAATTAGTGGTTGGCTATATTTTTATAGATGGAAGCCATGTGAATTAGCCAAGGAAAGGATTCATTAATAACTAATTACGCGTTGAAGGAAAGTTTGTGATTATTTCAAACTTGGATATGTTTTTGTCATTAAAAGTTTGCATCAAACAAAAGAATATAACATGGAAAAAAGCAGACCTACAGTTATCCATAATATACCAAAGCTAACCAAATTTGTTGCTGAACTACAAATGACTATCGCTCAATCAAACGGGGTTGGGAAAACGTACTCTAAGGTCATTCTCAAAAGATATTATATGACCCATTAACAAATAAATCAGCTCTTAATTATCAATTGGTAAACATGAATTTTTCTTCTAAATCTAACACCTACTGCACACCAGAAATCAACAATTTAAGCAATAAACCAAGTAAATCTCAATAATAGAATGGAACAAAAATCAGTAAGGAAATTATTCTAATCTCACAAATCACATAAAGACAAAATCATATATCCATGAATTTAGTGTTCAACTAAACATCGGAAGAAAGGAACCTCAATGGTGGCTGCTGAGAAAAATATTGAACAAAAAACGAAGAGTGTCAAACCGAACCTCGAAGCGGCGACCTCAAACGACAATTTTGACGAACGTCGCCAGTTTTGAAAGCTCGTCGGATTATGACCACGATGCTGATCAATTGAACCGGTCTTTAGCTATTGAGGAATTATGATAAAAGGTTTTCATGTTCACAACAACTTTTCTGCCTAATATCTCATGTATTTAGTTGGATTCTTTCTCTAAATTCTATCAGGAGATGGTCTTTATGTGGAAGATGTGCGGCGGCTATGAGCTCTTAGGGATCTGATGGTTTTTTAGGCGTTCTTTTCTTTGTGTGTTTAGGTCTAGGAATTGAAAAGTTATGGTAGGGTTTCTATAATTGGGTATTTTATATGGAAGTAGGAAAGGATGATGACCATTGGATTAGAAGGAAATGGAAGGCTAGGATTAAATCTTGCACTTAAATGGGCTAATGGGTTGGGAAGAATAGGCCAAGGGTAATTGGGTTGGACCATGTCTTTTTTTTTGTGTTTCAATTTTGGGCTAAGAAGACTCCAAAAATTATTAATTAAAATCATATCTAAATTCCCTTAATATAAGATAACTATACTACATGATGCAAAAATAAATTCTAATTAATTAAACTATACTATATTAAAACATGAAACTATTACATATTATTTTTGTATTTTTCAAGATTATATAAAGATAAAATTAAGGTACTATTTTTGTATTTTTTTTTTTAATTTTTCTTTTAAGAATTATGAAAGATACATACTAAAGTAGTTTTTGTAATTTTCCATTTTTATGACGAAAATAAAGTAAAGAAGTCAAAAATAGTTGAAATAGCTATATTAGGCCTAAATTAAATATTTACGTGCTAAAATATGAAAAATCTTGGGGAGGGTCAAAAATCACATGTCTACAGATGGAACTTTAATCGTAAGTGAATTCCCTTTTCAAATATCTTCTCATAGTCTGTTTCCGTGTTTTGTAACGCATTTGCCTTTTTTTTTGTTGCAGTTGTTGCTTGGACTCCCCACGCGGTCCCCGATCTCGAGGATTAGGTCCGAAAATTAGCCGCGACCTCCTCTTATGATGAGCCCAAATGGCGCAAATTATCGAAGAGCCAATGGCAGGCCAAGCATTATGGTAAGTTCTTTCCACAGGCTTTTTGATGTTTTTCCTTTATCGGCGATGTCACCTTAATCGTGCTTATATGTGCAGGCATCAGAGATGTCTCCTAGATGAGGCTAGCCCCACTCGGGGAAGGGACCAAGTCCCCGATTTCGAAATCGGGGAAGGACAATAAAAGAAAGAGGACTTCGAAGCCCGAAGATCTTCAGGATGAGGGGGACCCTTCTCAAAAATCAAGGAAGAAGATCATCCACGTGAAGTTGGATTCTGCCATCCATTCCTGGAGAGCGAAGAGAATGAGGGAGAAGAATCGGCGTGGTGCCTCGAACCAGAAAACCAGTCAAAATCGCCGACCCCTCCGAACCAGAGACCTTGCCTTGTGGTGAGAAGACTCCAAAGAGAGACTCAGGTACAGTCCCCAAATACCTTGCAGTCGAGATTGTTCCCCCTTCTTCAACAAATATGCTGGAGGGAGCAAGTTCCGTAGAGCCGAAGTTAATCAGAGCTCCCCGAGTGAAGAGCTTGGGGCCATGACAATGGGTCACTCTCCTCCTCTACCATCATATTCCGAGGAGGCAATAAAGGAAGCCCAATCTCTGCAAGTGCCTAATCCGAGCAGAGTCCTCGGTGGAGAAGATCCTTTCCGGGACTGCTTCACCGGGGTCGATGATGCTGCTGACCTTAATGATGCATCCACCCTCCTCGAAGAGGCTCAACGTCTCCTCTCTTGGGTAAAATCTAAATTATATTGTTGTAATTTTTTCTTTTCCCCCCTTCCTTTGACTGACATGTCTTCATTTCATGTGTAGGCCATCATTAAATTCAGGTCCGAACTAAGTCAATGCGAAGCCGAGCTCAAGAAGTATTTGGATGAAGAGAAGGCCCTGAGGCTCCTCTGTAGCCAAAAGAAGGAGGAGCTCAAGGACCTTCAGACTGAATTGGCCAAAGCTCGAAAAAATGAGGCCGAGTTAGATGAGCAGGTAATTGTGATTTTGATGGAGTATGGTCTTCTTGGCCTTACTGCGGAGGCTATCACTTCGATGTCTTAGCTTCAGCAAAAGTTGGAAATGATTGGGAAGCTCCGAATCAAAGTCGATCGAGTCAAGTCTGACTGCCACCGATGGAAAGATAACATGGATCGGCTCGCCGTTGATAAAAAGGCTTCTCTAGCCCAACTGGCCTCGGCTGAAGCACAACTCCGAGGTAAAAAAATGAAGAATCTGGCCCAAGCCAAGAAGATTAAGGAGCTAGAGGAAAGTCTTGCCAAAGTCGGGGCCGAGGTTGCAGAGGCCAAGGCTGAAGTTGAGAAGACGAAAGCTACGACTGATAAGACTATCGCCGTACACTTAAGGGATGACGAGGCTGTCCAGGCTGAGCTAAGGGAGGCCTCCAACCGGAAAAAATGAAGTAATGATTTGGCCAAGTGCCAAGACCGGAGGGAGACTCTTGAATAAATCCACGCTCGAGGATTTGACCTCACTGAAGAGATAGCCCAAGCAAAGGCACTGGAAACCGATGCCAGGTTTCTTGTCTTTTCTGATGACGAAGATGCTGTGAGCGGTTCCGAGGGCGAGGAAGATGAAGATGGAGTCCCCAAGAAGGAGGTTCCCGAAGACGCAACCCCCAAAGATGCAGCTGCCGAAGATGTGGCCCCAGAGTAGATTTAGGTTTCTATTTTTGTTTTTGTGTTTTTGTGCAAGGACCCCTCGTGGGTATTGTAAATATCTTTTGTAAGCATCTCTTATAAATATAAAAGGATCTCTTTGCTTCATCTTTGATTTGTATCGAATTCCTTCTTCATTTGTGAAGAATTTGGTTGTATAACTCTAATGATTAGTCCGAATATTGGTTTGGAATCAAAACATAATAAACCCATAGGTTTTTCACTGATCAATATAATACCTCTTAAAGTATTTGTTAATCCTCGAGCTAATCTTAAATTGATCTGATGCGAGCTCGGGATGTACGGACTCTTAAATCCGAGTTGAGTGAGAGCAAGGTCTCGAACCCCATATATTCTGGCCCTTAGGCTCTTTAAGTTGGGCCAATTCGGCCTCTAAAGTAGCTATAATTTTTCCCTCTTTTCGGCTAAAAGACTTAGTGGAAATTTTTCTATGCCTTAGCATGTGTTTTTTGTACCCATTGGGTTTTTTGAAGGTTCAACGGATTGGAATTTTATTTGTAATTTGTTTGTGTAAACATAATAGAATACCTCTTGAGGTTTTTTCCAAAGGATGATATTATCGAAGCCCTTAAATTGTTCGAGGGATGAGTTTATCGAAGCCCTTTATCATTTGGTTTTGCCGAGGATAGCCTGATTTAATCGATTTTTTCAAAGTGTTTGAAGGCCTTTAATTTCTGGCGGAAGTCGGATGTCTCTGAGCTACATTATTTTGGTCGTACCCTTTTTATATGACCGTAGTCTTTAATATGGCCGTAGCCTTTAGGTATGTCTCTTAGACTTATTTCCTGATAACCTTTCGAACTTGTTCGAAAGGTTATTTCCCGAGTATGATGACCTTAACCTTTATATCGAGGGGATGCCTTTTTGAGGTCTTATGAGTTTGAGTTTTTGAATACTTGGATGTGTTGACTGTCGATGATAGTTGTAAGCACGTGATTTTTGACCCTCCCCGAGGATTTTCACATTTATTTTAGCATAAATATGTAATTGGGTCTAATATAGCCATTTTAACTATTTTTACTTTATTTCATTGCAAAAAGAAAAATTACAAAAAATATATATACAAATTTTAGTTTATGTATTTCTCATAAACTTGAAAAATACAAAAATTGCACTTTATTTTTGTACTTTATATAATTTCGAAAAATTACAAAAAATAATAACTCTATTAAGGTTTTGTAGTCATTTTAATTTCTTAAAAATACAAAAAATATTACTTTATATTTTTTACATTTATATAAAAACGAAAATTAAAAAATAGTTTTATTGATATTTTGTAGCTATTTTAAATCTTGAAAAAATATTAAAAAAGATATAGTCTTGTTTTAAATATTAGTCTTATTTTTGTAGTTATTTTGCTTACATAGGATTAGTAAGCAACGTCGTGTTCTTATTCTCGGATCCGGGCAAAAGAATAAAATTCGGGTTCAAACTACCCGCTTTTAAGCCTAATTTTCGGACCTAGCCCATAATAATCCGAATCCACCACACATGAGGGGACACACGTGGGGAACACGGACGGAATCCCGTACACGGGGAACCCCACCACGCGTGGGGACATAAGTCTCGAACCCCACCACGCGTGGGGCTCATTTTTCTGGTCAAATGGGCACAAATACACGGACTGAAATTTTTTGAAAGGGGATTAAAAAGTTTGGAGAGGGAACTGTAGATCGGCTTCTTCAAAAAAGAAGAAGAAGAAAAACCCTAGCGACCAACAGCTCCCTCTCCATCCCGTCACCTTCCCCGGCACCCCCACTGTCGACAAACACCCAACCAGCTGCCTCAAGACCACCGTCGAACCACCAGCCACCTTCGTCGACACCTTCCCACCGTGAACCACCATTGTTGCCCGAACCAGTAGCCGTATTAACCACTGCCCAAAAATTCCGATAACCACCACTCTTCCACCAAAGACCAGTCCGGACTCCACCACGTCCAAACGACCACCTGCTCCGACGACACCATCTCTTTTCACTCCGTCGACCATTGCTCGTCGACTACTGTCCAAACCAACCAGTCCTACACCCTAAACCATCGTCAAACCTACCCAACGCTACCAGCTCCCTCCACATCGTCCAGCCTCATCGTCGACCATTACCCGTCGAACCCCCACAACTAGCCAGAAAAACCAGCAGCCCACGCCCTCACGTCCAAACAAAACCAGAAAAAACCCTACCCATAAACCACTGTAACCAGCCCCCGACTCCCTCACGTCGTCATTGGCACCAACCACCCGTAGCAGTGTCGACCACTCTTCGAACAACCACCCCTTCTCCTCCAATCCCATCGCAACCAAGCGATTATACAGTCGCCATTCGCGTGCCCAGTGACCGCTATTTCTTCGCTGTCGTCGTGCAGTCCGTTTGAGGTCGTCGTTGGGTTGTGCTCGTCGCTTCCGGTCTTATATCGTTGAGCTTGACGTCGAGGTTGGTCGTTGAGGTCGATGTAGAGGTTTGGTCCACGACTTTGTCCCTTTATGTTTTTTCAGGTTAGTAGACCTCAAGTATTAGATAAGGAAATGTTATGTTAAATGTTCGAAGATGCAATATAGAAAAATGATATGATAATTTTATGCTTATGTTTTCACCGTATGCATTTTTTGCTCATTTTGCGTTATGTGATTTTTGTTTATTCGATGTCATTTAATTAAGTTGGACTAGTTATTTTATGACACAAGTTTGACATTAATCTGTTCGTCCTTTCCTTTACTTAGGTCATTCGGACAAAAATTAGTATTAGTACATGCTGTTACTACTCCCGAAACACCCATTCGCTAAACTCCTTTTATTAAACTTCTAACAAGTTATGGGATTTTAGTTGTAAAGAGGCTGTAAGGTTTAGTATTGTTAAAGGCGTAAAAATGACATCCTTTAAAGATAAAAAATTTAATAATAACAAAAAATAAACGAGACAAGCTTCGCTAAAAAAAATGTACAGATTGCGGAGCCCTCGCAAAAATATATATATTAAATACTTAGATTCCGGGACGGGCCGTTTAGCAAATTTCACGGCCCTACCCAAAATAATAATGCGCTAGTTGCTTTAGGCGCGCCTATAATGATATTATCTCCTTAAGCTCGGGTGCACATTTATGTGACCCAAATCTAAATCTCAACGGAATCGAAATGTGTCTCTAATCACGGGTATATTGATTATGGCGTGGCCCGAGATGCATTTTCATGACGTTGTAAATTCCTTTTAATAGTAAATGAGACGAGCCTCGACAAACAAAAATGTAGAAGCTGCGGGGCCCTCTAAATGTATATATATTAAAAATACTTAGAATTCGGGACATGCCGTTTAGCAAATTTTACGGCCATCCCCAAAATAACAATACGTTAGTTGCTTTAGGCGCGTCTTAATAATTTATTTTTCTTAATTCGGGTGCACATTTATGTGACCCAAATCCAAATCTCAACCGAGTCGAGATATGTCAATAACCACGGGTGCATTGATGTAACGTGGTTCGAGATATGTTTTCACGACGTTGCAAGTCCTATAAAAATAACAGTGAATGATAAAAACGGTTAAAAGATAAAATTGGCACATAAGTTCACATTTGTATAAAATCAGATAATCAAGCCGAATATAACAGTTGAGCGACCGTGCTAGAACCATGGAACTCAGGAATGCCTAACACCTTCTCCCGGGTTAACAGAATTCCTTATCCGAATTTCTGGTACGCAGACTATAATATAGAGTCATTCTTTTCCTCGATTCGGGATTAAAATTGGTGACTTGGGACACCTTAAATCTCCCAAGTGGTGGCTCTGAAATAAATAAACCAACCCCGTTTCGATTGTCCTTTAATTGGAAAAAACTCCCTTGCGCCCTCGCGGGTGCGTAAAAAGGAGGTGTGACAGCTCTGGCGACTCCGCTGGGGAATTTCGACCCAGAACCACTGGTTCAGAGTTAAGAATTCGAGCTTAAACAAATTGTTATATTCGGTTTTATCTAATTTTTACATGTTGAGCCTAATGTGCTAAATACTGCTTTTACCGCTTTGATATTACTTTAACTGTACATATAAACTGTGCCGAAACCATTAACTTCTTACCTCCGGGGAGAAGCTCGTTGGACGAGACTCCCTATTCTGTTAGTGTCAATACCTGAAATAAGAAAGAGGTCGGACAAGTTACAAAGCCGGACGATCTCGCGGGTCCCCGGTACGTAGCCCCCTCCTCGGCTCGAGTTGTCCACTCGGGTACACAGTCTAGAACGTATACCCAGGTTATAAACCCAGTATGACAAAACCGCTGCTGGAAATTAAACCCAGAACCGCTGGTTCAGGGCTCAAGGATTCAAGCTTAGAATAATTGTTATATTTGGCTTTATTATCTGATATATATTACATGTTTTGACATAACATACTAAATGTTGTCTTTTACCGCTTTGATATTATCTGAATTGTATATAAACTGTGCCGAAACCCTTCTCTTCTTACCTCGGGGGATGTGCTTACTGGTTGAGACTCCCTATTCTGTTAGTGTCATACCCTAAATAAAAGAGGCTCGGAAAGTTTCTAAGCCGGCTGGACTTTTGGTTCCCGGAAAGGAGCTCCTTCCTCAGCTCGAGTTGTCCGCTCGGGTACACCGTCTAGAACACCGACCCAGGTTTTTGAACATAGAACAACATGACTTCATGCCGGATCCCTAGTAGGAACGTTTATTTGCATCATGTGCATTTGACTTAGGGGACTCAATACAGGGGTTGGGTCCGTCTAGGACATGCAACCTGAAAATAATAGACCATCTTTTGGCATCCTAAGTGCTACATGTTGTATTTATTCAAGGGTGAATGGGTCATTTGGCGGACCAATGATATTTGCGGACAAATGACACTCCTTATCATGCTGATCACGTTAAATAAGAAAGTTGCACGATTTTTTTTATTAAGCATGCTATTATATTAATTAAGCACATCGGGAACATTGTGGAATTCAAGAAGCCTTGGTATTCCACATGTCCCCCACGCTTCATTTTTGGGAAAAAGCGCATGGGGAACATTTGCGAAATCCAAGATGTCTTGGAAATCCTTATGTTTCCCATGCCACATTTTTGAAAATAATAATAAATATAAAAAATAAAAAATACATATAAAAACAAATCATGAAAATTCAAAAGATTTTGTATGTTTCCATCATTTTCCACGGATTAAAAAAAAACGTGAAAAAATGAGAAAATAACAGTGTAGAGATATAACTACTTATTTTTATAAGAAAAAAAAACGAATGTCCGAGTAGTATCGAAACTCTGCCGAAATTTTGAAAATGAAAAAAGAAATGTCTTATTAGTTTGTTATATTAAAAGCAAAGGAAAAAAAAATCATCATTGTTCTGTCAAAAAATATAGAAAAGAAAATAGTTTGTTTTTCCATGAAAATGAAAATGAAAAAGAGTCTGGTTTTTAAAATGTTTTATTTTATTTTATCTGTCTATGAAAATGCCAAAAATAAAATAAAAAGAGTCAGGCGTTGAACATGATTTTATTATTTGTTCCAAAATAAATATGTATATAATCCAAAAAAAAATTCAAAAATATTTTGATTCTTCTTTAAAAATTCAAGCATTTCTTTTATTAAAGGAAAATATTCCAAAAAAAAAAAACATTTTCTTTAGAATAAGAAAAACAAATGAAAAAGAAGGAATGTTTTAGGTTTTACGTTAGTTAGTTTGTTTGTTATGAATGAAAAATAATAGTTTGTTTGTTTGTTATATATAAAAAAAAAGAACAGAAAATGGAAAAGGGTCTTCTCAAAAATAGTTTATTTGCCCGAACTACGCGGGTTTGATTCTCACCGGATGTGAGATACGTAGGCAACCCTCATCGGGTCCAACCCCCCTTTTTTGCTAAAATAGGCAAAAACAAATAAATAATAATAATAACAAAAAAATATGTCAAATTTTAATTTTGTCAGAAAGAAGTCGGGTGACGCTGTTTTGTCAAAACA
Organism: Nicotiana tabacum; assembly: GCF_000715075.1. Taxonomy (NCBI): domain Eukaryota; kingdom Viridiplantae; phylum Streptophyta; class Magnoliopsida; order Solanales; family Solanaceae; genus Nicotiana; species Nicotiana tabacum. Next base: position 13,813,926 of record NC_134084.1, on the reverse strand, counting down.
TAGCCGAATGTTCTCGAAAGGGACACCGGAAGGCTGACTTTGCATAAACAGCCACCTTCGGGTCATTTTTTATTTTGATCCAGTTGACCCACTCAGCCTTAAAAAATCTTCGTCCCCGAGGCGCTGTAGGGGCGTGTTTGCAACACCAGGGTTTTATTATAATTTGAAAAAAAAAACAAAGAGTCGGCGGTCAGGTGAATACTGTTTGAATTTTGTCATAATAAGCCGAGCCAACTTCGGCCGCGTCTTAAACCATTCTTGCCGAAATAGCCTTAGAGTATCTTTCAGTTGTCGAAAGGTTATTTTCGTAAAAGAAGGGACAAGTTTGTAAAGCGTCATAAAATAATCCTCCTCGGCCTCAAAATTCATGTGAAAGTTGGAAAGGGCCACGTTTGTAAAAGCAACCATTTGGTTAAAATTAGCAAATGGAGGAAGCAAGTTGGCCATTTGTTTTTGAAGTTTGTAAACCTTTTGATTAAAATAGGCGGGTTGTTTGATTTTCAAGTTTGTAGGTCATCTTTAAACCTTTGAAACCCAGTTTGTTTTAATATGAAAAGTGAAAAAAAATGTTCATTATTGTTTATCTTTTATTGGTCCGAACTACGCAAGGTCTGATTCATGCGGGGACATGATACGTAGGCAATCTCCATAAAATTCGACCACCACTAAATAAAAAATAAAATAAAAAATAATAATAACAATAAAAAAAAAGAATAAATAAATAAAGGAAAGTGTGGGAAATTTTCAGAGGGGCACAATTGTCTGACTGCTTAGGTGCATTGTATCTCTGATATATGATTGTCTGTCAAATGCCCTAACACTAACGTTGATGGCTTCCCTTTGCTTTGTTCATATATAGAAAAGTGGTTGGTTGTGGTAACTCCTCTCTGCAAATCAAAATCAAAGGACAATGGCCTAGAACCGCAGAACCGAGTGGGTCGGTACTGATGACCGACAACAATTGATCGAACGGAACAGCGGGTTGGTAAAAGAAGTGAGAATGCTGAGACAGCATGTGGCAGACATGTATCAGGCATGGATAACAGGAAAAGCACCACCCCCTCCACCGCCAAGTCTCTTGAGCTCGGTCATTTCCCAAGCACCCAACACCATAATGGAAGATCCCCCATACTCTCCATCCCAACCCACTTATGGCAGCTTTCCCAGCTACCCGAGTAGCTCCATCACTCCTCAATGCTTCTCCGCTCCCCAACACCACTTCTTTCCCCGCCATACTTCACTTTCCAGGCACCCGGCTCCACAAAATGCCTACCCACCTACACAAGCCTACCAAAAGCCACCTGGATCAGGTTTCCGGCCCTGTCAACATGCAAGAATGAAGAGGCTATTGAAACGAGGAAAGACTCTCACCCCTATCGGAGTATCTTATGCCAGTCTGTTTGGAAGGCTAAGGCATGCTGGCTTGATTGAGCCACTCCCCGCATGTACTCCAGATCCACTTGCAAGGAACTTTGATCCGGCAGCGCAATGCGCTTACCACTCCAATGTCGTAGGGCACAACGTTGAGAGCTGTCGTATTTGAAAAGAGAAATAGAAAGAATGATCCAAGAAGGGCGGATTGTGATCAATAACAGTGACATAGAGCACTCGAACCCTATCGAGAACTTGTTGACAGAGGGTGACGATGTTGAAGCGGGTAATGGTCTTGGCAGTATTGATGCAAAGCTCAGTGGCTAAGATGCCAATTTTTTTGGGAGGACGCTTCGTTCCTTGGTCAGCAAGAGAGAAGCTTGTGGTGGCTTATTTTGTGGTCATTTCTGTTGTTCGGATTATTAAGGTTGTAATTGGGATTTTGTCCTGTGTCAAACCTTCTTATCTTTCCATTTTGTCATAGCAGTTTGTTTAAATTTTGTCCAGTTTGTGTTAGGATTTTATTCTGGTTGTTTTGTTTGTTTTATTATTCAAACCATTTCGCCGGTAGTCTAATACAAAGTCGGTCTTTTGTTAGTTCCAGTCGTCTTTTGTTTAGTCCTTTTATCATTTCGTTCAATGCCGATTCTAGGGACATGACATACGCACACACTTTGGGCCTAGTCTTTAAAGTTAATCATAAAGCCCTGGAAAGGCGATCAGACCATTTAAAGAAAATAAGGACGGTTTGAGATTATTCAGAGCTCGAGTCATGTGGAACTGGGGAAAGTTAAGCACAAAGAAAACCGTTAAAAGCAAGATTCGCCAAATTGGCATGAGGGTCGGTCATGATAATGAGAGTGTCGCCCAACGGTGCTTAGAAATGACAAAGAAAAAATAAAATGTTTAACATAATTGTCAAGTCCAGCACCATCAGAAGAGACTACAAATTTAAAGTGTGTTGTTTGCACTTGGCATGTTTTGAAGACTGAAATGACGAAGACATTTTGTTCTGCTACCTAAACACTTTATCCTTCGTTACCCCTTTTGAGCCTTATTTATTTTTCTTTCATACCCCTCGTTCGGAATCAGTAACAACGAAAAAAAAGAGAGAAAGAAAGAAAACAACAACGAAAAAAAGAGAAAAGAAAAGAAAAGAAAAGAAAATTGATAACAAAGAAAAAAAAAGAAAATCAAATGAAAAAGAGGAATTGGTAACTACGTTTGACCTGATTCCTCAAAGAGGATACGTAGGCGCTTCACGGCTCGGTCATAGTTTTGAAAAATGAAAAAAAAAATCAGTTAAAATATCCCCAAGCAAGAAACTGGGGCAAAGGTTGCATTTGTTGTAAATAAATCTAATTCCGAAGGTTGTAACTAATAACCCAAAATTAATGTATTTTTTGAGCCTTTTATACCCTTTCTTTCTAGCCTATCCAAAACCCACATTAAGGTCCAAAGAAAGACCTTCTGATCAGTCTCCAAAAGATGCCAAGTCAGACAAATGAAGAGTCTTACTGGCGAACATAACATTCTATTCCACAGCAGAAAGGACTCTAATCTCCAGCGGAAAGAGTCATACCGGCGACACTCCAAACCCCCAGCTGGAAAGTGATACAAATGAGAGAGTCTTATCGGTGAAAACCTTCATAGGCACCATAAGGCGATGAAAGCTGAGAGAAAAACCAGAAATGAGAGAGGCTTGATAGTGAAAACCCTTTGGGCATTACAAGTCGAATAAGATTGAGAATCAGATGGGGAATTGCCAATTGAAGATCGGGAAAGACGATTAACGGCGGAGGATAGGCCACATATGCATGTCATGACCATTAGAGTCGGTATCTGCGTTTGATAGGTTTTTATTTATAGTTTCTTTTGTTAAAAGGTCGTCTTTTTCCTTTTGTCCTTTTATTCTGTTCCTTTTATCTTTTTCCTTTCATAGAAAAATTCCCCAATAGAGTCTGTCTGGTCAGAACAAGTATGAAATGACTTCAAAATATGCCATCAGCTTTCCAATTATGCAAGATAAGATCTGATTAGTACATCCAAATGGTATAGTCAGCAAGGAACAAGCGCGAGGCCAGTGTCAATAAAGATATCCCCAGCAAAAGGGAATTGACAAAAGGATTGACGAGCGTCAAGAGGGATATCCTTGCCAAAACCAAGGTTATAAACCTCAAAGACAAGGCCCGTGAACAAAGCAAGGAGAGCAGTGAGCATGATTTGGCGAAATCCATACTAGACTAAAAGGTCGGGGAAATGCCAGTTTCCAAGCTATGCCACAAAAGAAGAGGGATATCCCCAGCAGGAAGGGATTATCCCCAGCAAATAAAATCGTCCCCAACAAGTTGTGCAACACAGCGCAATGAAAGAGAAAGGGAAAGTCATCCCAATAGGAGTATCACATCCAACCACCATGTTTTAAACTAACAAATTTTGTTTGATTTGAAACAGGTAAAGGAAATGGCATTGATGCAGAAACGCATGCCACAAGGGATAATTATCAAACTGGGGCAGAAAATTTTCCTTCCATTTAGAAAATTTTCTAGAAGTCAGGTACCCCCAGCTGATAACATTTTACCCCCAACAGGTAAGTAAATAATTCCCCCAACAGTGTTATCCCTAGCAGTTGCGAGGAGTCCAACACAAGGTTGGAAAGTCAGTATCCTTAGCGGTTCCTTTCGGGGAAAGGCAAAACGACTCTCAAGGGAGGTAGTCTTCGAAGGAAGAAGCTATGAAAAAAAAACAAAACAAAAAAAGAATAATAATAAAAAAAAAGATAATAATGAAAAAAAGAGAAAAAAAGGGGAAAGTCATCCCCATCAAAATAATCCCCAACAGTTTCGAGGGAAGACAACACATGTAAGTAAATAATTCAAAAAAAAAAAAAGAAGGAAATGGTTCACGCACAGGAGACGCACTTCCTAAATGAATGTCATTAATAGGAGACACACTTCCTAATTTGAAATCATTAAAGTTTTTACCCATAGGAGATGCATTTCCTCCTATGTTTGTTTCACTTTTATAGGAGACGCATTTCCTCCTAAGTTTATGTTTTACCCATAGGAGACGCATTTCCTCCTAAGTCTAGTTTTACCCATAGGAGATGCATTTCCTCCTAAGTTTGTTTTAGATTCACCCATAGGAGATGCATTTCCTCCTAAGTTTAGTTTTTTACCCATAGGAGACGCATTTCCTCCTAAGTTTATGTTTTACCCATAGGAGACGCATTTCCTCCTAAGTTAAGTTTTACCCATAGGAGATGCATTTCCTCCTAAGTTGTTTTTGAAGAAAAAAAAACAAGACCTAGTCTGATGAACCTTCTCCTAGGACCAAAATCTTAGTCCGACGAATCTTTATCCTAAGATAGAGACCTAGTCTGATGAACCTTCTCCTAGGATCAAAATCTTAGTCTGATGAATCTTTCTCCTAAGATACCAAAAAAAAAAGACCTAGTCTGATGAACTTTCTCCTAGGATCAAAATCTTAGTCTGACGAATTTTTCTCCTAAGATAGAGACCTAGTATGATGAACCTTCTCCTAGGATCAAAATCTTAGTCTGATGAATCTTTCTCCTAAGATAACCAAAAAACAAAAAATGACCTAGTCTGATGAACCTTCTCCTAGGATCAAAATCTTAGTCTGACGAATATTTCTCCTAAGATAGAGACCTAGTCTGACGAACCTTCTTGTAGGATCAAAATCTTAGTCTGATGAATCTTTCTCCTAAGATACCAAAAAGAAAAGACCTAGTCTGATGAACCTTCTCCTAGGATCAAAATCTTAGTCTGACTAATTTTTCTCCTAAGATAGAGACCTAGTCTGACGAACCTTCTCCTAGGATCAAAATCTTAGTCTGATGAATCTTTCTCCTAAGATAACCAAAAAACAAAAACTGACCTAGTCTGATGAACCTTCTCCTAGGATCAAAATCTTAGTCTGACGAATTTTTCTCCTAAGATAGAGACCTAGTCTGACGAACCTTCTCCTAGGATAAAAATCGTAGTCTGATGAATCTTTCTCCTAAGATAACCAAAAAACAAAAATGACCTAGTCTGATGAACCTTCTCCTAGGATCAAAATCTTAGTCCGATGAATTTTTCTCCTAAGATAGAGACCTAGTCTGACGAACCTTCTCCTAGGATCAAAATCTTAGTCTGATGAATCTTTCTCCTAAGATACCAAAAAAAAAGAAGAATAGAAAAAAAAGAAGAAAAGAAAAAGAAAAGAAAAGAAAAACGTTTGAAAAAAAAGGAGTCATTTCCCTAAACCCAGGCGCCCACCTGTATAACGAGAGGAATACATTTCAGTCTTTACATTTCAAGCATGGAAGTTAGGCGCCCACCTGTATAACAAGGGAATATATTTCAGGTTATATTTTATTTTAGGAGACTCACTTCCTAAATTGAGATTTTACCCGTAGGAGATGCACATCCTGGTCTAGTCTTTAATTCACTCTCAGCACTGCATCGGCAGTATCAGTGGGTTACGATTTTGCTAACGACTCACAAACATTCCCAGTGCAAACTGGGTGAGGAAATTTCATTTGTGTTTATGTTGTTTGTCAGGAGCCTGCCTGTAGAGCGGAGGTTGTTATATGTCAAAGATTGAAGAAGTTAGGGGTCCGCCTGTAGAACAGAGGAACATCGTTCAAGGTCAAGCCGTAACCCATTGGAGGCAGAATGCTACAACAAAATCCCCAGCATTCAATCCAAGTTAGAAACAACAAGAAGCTCACCTCAAAAATGTGAGTCAACAGTCTGAGAGGGTCAACAAAAGCTGGTCACAAAAACAAAAACAAGAAAAAAAAAGAAAAAAAATGAATGAATCCGAAGCACGGAAGTGGAGAACGGATGTGATCTGCTCAAAAACTAGCGCCTACAACTAGCAAGTATCAAGGTTCAAATCCAAAGTCTGTATGAAGCACCATTCAAGACTCAAGACCAAGTTTCAGAAGACTTGAAGATAGGAATCCTTGTAACTAGTAGCTGATAGGCTTAGTTAGTCTTTTTCAGTTATCATTTTTTTGTTATAACGACAGGACCGCGGACCGGAACCTCAACGGAATGGCACCTCGATCGGCTCTTCACCTCGGTACACTTTACCATCTCTCGCATTTCCGAACTACACGTGGCCTGATTCCTGTATAACCAAGGATATGTAGGCAGCTCAGATACCAGGGCTCGGTCACATCCCTTTCTTTTTTCCCTAGTGTGGTCCCTCCAAATAATGGTCGGGTCAAAAACATGTCTAGTCGTTCTTTGTCAGAAAACTCTTCGTGTTTCCAGTCAAAGAGGGGCAGCTGTAAGCACGTGATTTTTGACCCTCCCCGAGGATTTTCACATTTTTTTAGCATAAATATGTAATTGGGTCTAATATAGCCATTTTAACTATTTTTACTTTATTTCGTTGCAAAAAGAAAAATTACAAAAAATATATATACAAATTTTAGTTTATGTATTTCTCATAAACTTGAAAAATACAAAAATTGCACTTTATTTTTGTACTTTATATAATTTCGAAAAATTACAAAAAATAATAACTCTATTAAGGTTTTGTAGTCATTTTAATTTCTTAAAAATACAAAAAATATTACTTTATATTTTTTACCTTTATATAAAAACGAAAATTAAAAAATAGTTTTATTGATATTTTGTAGCTATTTTAAATCTTGAAAAAATATTAAAAAAGATATAGTTTTGTTTTAAATATTAGTCTTATTTTTGTAGTTATTTTGCTTACATAGGATTAGTAAGCAACGTCGTGTTCTTATTCTCGGATCCGGGCAAAAGAATAAAATTCGGGTTCAAACTACCCGCTTTTAGGCCTAATTTTCGGACCTAGCCCATAATAATCCGAGTCCACCACACATGAGGGGACACACGTGGGGAACACGGACGGAATCCCGTACACGGGGAACCCCACCACGCGTGGGGACATAAGTCTCGAACCCCACCACGCGTGGGGCTCATTTTTCTGGGCAAATGGGCACAAATACACGGACTGAATTTTTTTGAAAGGGGATTAAAAAGTTTGGAGAGGGAACTGTAGATCGGCTTCTTCAAAAAAGAAGAAGAAGAAAAACCCTAGCGACCAACAGCTCCCTCTCCATCCCGTCACCTTCCCCGGCACCCCCACTGTCGACAAACACCCAACCAGCTGCCTCAAGACCACCGTCGAACCACCAGCCACCTTCGTCGACACCTTCCCACCGTGAACCACCATTGTTGCCCGAACCAGTAGCCGTATTAACCACTCCCCAAAAATTCCGATAACCACCACTCTTCCACCAAAGACCAGTCCGGCCTCCTCCACGTCCAGACGACACCAACTCAGCTCCGTCCATCCCGTCCAGTTCACTCCGTCGACCATTGCTCGTCGACTACTATCCAAACCAACCAGTCCTACACCCTAAACCATCGTCAAACCTACCCAACGCTACCAGCTCCCTCCACATCGTCCAGCCTCATCGTCGACCATTACCCGTCGAACCCCCACAACTAGCCAGAAAAACCAGCAGCCCACGCCCTCACGTCCAAACAAAACCAGAAAAAACCCTACCCATAAACCACTGTAACCAGCCCCCGACTCCCTCACGTCGTCATTGGCACCAACCACCCGTAGCAGTGTCGACCACTCTCCGAACAACCACCCCTTCTCCTCCAATCCCATCGCAACCAAGCGATTATACAGTCGCCATTCGCGTGCCCAGTGACCGCTATTTCTTCGTTGTCGTCGCACAGTCCGTCTGAGGTCGTCGTTGGGTTGTGCTCGTCGCTTCCGGTCTGATATCGTTGAGCTTGACGTCGAGGTTGGTCGTTGAGGTCGATGTAGAGGTTTGGTCCACGGCTTTGTCCGTTTATGTTTTTTCAGGTTAGTAGACCTCAAGTATTAGATAAGGAAATGTTATGTTAAATGTTCGAAGATGCAATATAGAAAAATGATATGATAATTTTCTGCTTATGTTTTCACCGTATGCATTTTTTGCTCATTTTGCGTTATGTGATTTTTGTTTATTCGATGTCATTTAATTAAGTTGGACTAGTTATTTTATGACACAAGTTTGACGTTAATCTGTTCGTCCTTTCCTTTACTTAGGTCATTCGGACAAAATTAGTATTAGTACATGCTGTTACTACTCCCGAAACACCCATTCGCTAAACTCCTTTTATTAAACTTCTAACAAGTTATGGGATTTTAGTTGTAAAGAGGCTGTAAGGTTTAGTATTGTTAAAGGCGTAAAAATGACATCCTTTAAAGATAAAAAAAAATAATAATAACAAAAAAAAAACGAGACAAGCTTCGCTAAAAAAAATGTACAGATTGCGGAGCCCTCGCAAAAATATATATATTAAATACTTAGATTCCGGGACGGGCCGTTTAGCAAATTTCACGGCCCTACCCAAAATAATAATGCGCTAGTTGCTTTAGGCATGCCTATAATGATATTATCTCCTTAAGCTCGGGTGCACATTTATGTGGCCCAAATCTAAATCTCAACGGAATCGAAATGTGTCTCTAATCACGAGTATATTGATTATGGCGTGGCCTGAGATGCATTTTCATGACGTTGTAAATTCCTTTTAATAGTAAATGAGACGAGCCTCGACAAACAAAAATGTAGAAGCTGCGGGGCCCTCTAAATGTATATATATTAAAAATACTTAGAATTCGGGACATGCCGTTTAGCAAATTTTACGGCCATCCCCAAAATAACAATACGTTAGTTGCTTTAGGCGCGTCTTAATAATTTATTTTTCTTAATTCGGGTGCACATTTATGTGACCCAAATCCAAATCTCAACCGAGTCGAGATATGTCAATAACCACGGGTGCATTGATGTAACGTGGTTCGAGATATGTTTTCACGACGTTGCAAGTCCTATAAAAATAACAGTGAATGATAAAAGTGGTTAAAAGATAAAATTGGCACATAAGTTCACATTTGTATAAAATCAGATAATCAAGCCGAATATAACAGTTGAGCGACCGTGCTAGAACCACGGAACTCGGGAATGCCTAACACCTTCTCCCGGGTTAACAGAATTCCTTATCCGGATTTCTGGTACGCAGACTATAATATAGAGTCATTCTTTTCCTCGATTCGGGATTAAAATTGGTGACTTGGGACACCTTAAATCTCCCAAGTGGCGACTCTGAAATAAATAAACCAACCCCGTTTCGATTGTCCTTTAATTGGAAAAAACTCCCTTGCACCCTCGCGGGTGCGTAAAAAGGAGGTGTGACAATAGTCCCCGAGTATTCGGGGTGTATTTGAGTTCTGGCCCTTGGACCGTTTCTCATAAATTTATAACTGTAGGGCTCGTATGTTAATAGACTTCTTTGAGAAACAAAGTGTTTTGATATAGAAAGAATGCTTCTTTGAATAATTGATACACGTGTACATTTTTGCCTTCAAGACTCGACTATTCTATATGGACATGGTTCAACTGACCGTTTGGCCCATTACAAAGTTTTCCTATCGAGGCCCTCTTTGGCATGAAGTATTTTCTTCGAAAATATAACCCCCGAGGGTGATGCCCCCCAATATTTGAGGTTGATTGAAAAGAAGCCTTGGATACTGTTGAGTTCTCCTTAGGTAGCATATAGTTGTCACCTCGTTCAAAACCTCGTCGGTAAAACCCATTTTGGGACAAAATCTGATCTAAGGGAAAAAGAGTGCAACACATGTTTTAATACCTAAGGCCTTCGGGTAAAAAGGTGCCTTCAATAACTTCGATCGAACACCTACAATAGGTTAGTCTCAAATTCAAATGGACGAAAAGAGAAAGTCATACCTTAGTGATAGTATCGTTTGAGTAATGATACGTTCCAATTGTTTGGCAGTTGTTCGCCTTCCATTGTGCTAAGTTTGTAAGATCCTTTACCGATAACTCCGAGGACTCGGTACGGTCCTTCTCAATTCGGGCCCAATTTCCCTTCATTTGGGTCCCTAGTGTTGAGAGTGCCTTTCCGTATAACTAAGTCACTGATTTCGAAGTGTCGAAGGTTGGTACTTTTATTGTAGTACTTATCGACTATTTGCTTTTGTGCGGCTATCCGAAAAAGTGTTGCCTCTCATTTTTCATCTAATAATTCGAGGCTAGTTTTCATAGCCTTGTGATTTGACTCCTCTAATGCATGTCGAAACCTGGCGCTGGGTTCTCCGACCTCGATAGGGATTAGGGCCTCGGAGCCATATACTAAAGAGAACGGAGTAACCCCTGTGCTAGACTTCGATGTTGTTCGATATGCCCAAAGGACCTCAGGTAGAACTTCTCTCCATTTTCCCTTTGCATCATCTAACTTTTTCTTTAGGTTTTGGATGATGATTTTGTTTGTTAACTTGACCTGTCCATTTCCAGTTGGGTGGTATGATGTTGATAAGATCCTCTTTATTTTGTGTTCTTCAAGGAACCCCATCACTTTACTACCGATGAATTTCTTTCCATTTTCACATACAATCTCGGCAGGTATACTGAACCAACATATGATGTAGTCCCAGATAAAGTCAATAACTTCCTTTTCTCTGACCTTCTCGAAGGCGTGTGCTTCCACCCATTTGGAAAAATAATCAATCATAAACAAAATAAATTTATCTTTACCTGGGGCTGTTGGTAGAGAGACGACTATGTCCACTCCCCATTTCATGAAAGGCCACGGGGATAGAACCGAGTGGAGTTGTTCTCCGGGCTGATGGATCATCGGTGCAAACCGTTGGCCCTTATCACATTTTTTGACAAATTCCTTAGTATCTTTTTCTATGTTGTCCCAGTAATACCCTGCTCTAATAATTTTGCGAATCAAAGACTCGGCGCCGGAGTGATTTCCACAAGTATCTTCATGGATTTCTTGAAGAACATAATCAGTGTCCCCCGGCCCTAAACATACCGCCAATAACGTTCTCCTATACAATGTTCCATCTTTATCCAATGAAAATCTAGCAACCTTGGTTCGTAGGGCCCTCAATTCTTTATAGTCCGATGGGAGTTTACCATTTTTCAAATAATCGATATACTTATTCCTCTAGTCCCAAGTCAAACTTGTTGAATTTATCTCGGCATGACCCTCTTCAACTACAGACCTCGATAACTGGACGACTGTTCCCTAGACGATATCATCTTCTTCAACCGAGGATCCCAAATTAGCGAGTGCACCGACCTCGCTATTTTGTTCTCGAGGCACATGATCTAGAGTTCATTCCTTGAAGCGATGCAATGTTACCTATAGTTTGTCCAAGTATCGTTGCATCCTATCCTCTCGAACTTCAAAACTTTTGTTTACTTGGTTTACCGCCAACAATGAATCGCACTTGGCTTCAATGACTTCTGCTCCCAAGCTCTTAGCTAGCTCGAGATCTACAATCTTGGCCTCATATTCGGCCTCATTATTAGTCAACCTAGAAGTTTTGATAGATTGTCTAATGGTACTACTCGTAGGCGTCTTCAAGACGATGCCAAGTCAGGACCCTTTCACATCCAAGGCACCGTCCATGAAAAGGGTCCATACCCCCGATGGTGTACCCAATCTCAGAAGGAGTTCTTTCTACACTTCGGGTACGAGGGTCGGTGTAAAATCGGCCACGAAGTCAGCTAGGATTTGAGACTTGATTTCGAGGTTGATATTCGATATCGTACCCACTAAGTTCGACGACCCATTTGGCCAACTGGCCTGACAGTTCGGGCTTATGCAAAACATTTCGGAGAGGTAAGTGGTTAATACACATATGGGATGACATTGAAAATATGGCTTTAACTTCCTAGATGCGCTTATCAATGCAAGTGCTAATTTTTCCAAGTGAGGGTATCTAGTTTCAACATCTCCTAGAGTGTGGCTTACATAATAAACAGGGAATTGCGTACCTTGCTCTTCTCGAACTAATACGCCACTTACCGCTATCTCGGACACTACCAAATATAAGTAAAGCCTTTCATACGCCTTCAGTGTGTGAAGCAAAGGTGGGATCGATAAGTATCGCTTTAATTCTTCTAAGGCTTGTTGGCATTCCAGGGTCTACGCGAAATCCTTTTTCTTTTTGAGCAAGGAAAAGAACCTATGACTTCGATGTGATGACCTCGACATAAATCGACCCAAAGCAGCTATTCGCCTTGTTAGCCTTTGCACAGACTTTACACTATCCACGAATGTGATATCCTCGATAGCCTTAATCTTATCGGGGTTGATTTCGATACCCCGTTCGGCACCATAAAGTCGAGGAGCCTACCCAAACCGACTCCAAAAGTACATTTTTTCGGGTTAAGCTTCATGTTGTACTTCCTCAAAATTTTGAATGTTTCCTACAAATATGTTAAAAGGTCCTCTGCCGCGCAGGGACTTAACCAACATATCATCAATGTAAACTTCCATCGACTTACCTATATGTTCTTCGAACATTTTGTTAACTAGGCATTGGTATGTAGCTCTTGCATTTTTTAGTCCGAAGGGCATTACGTTGTAACAATAAGTCCCAAACTTAGTGATAAACGAGGTCTTTTCCTAATCCTCCGGGTTCATCTGAATTTGATTGTACCCGGAGTAGGCATCAAGCAAAGTCATAATCTCATGGCCAGCCGTGGCATCGACCATACGATCAATGTTAGGCAGTGGAAAAGAGTCTTTAGGGCATGCTTTGTTTAAATCCTTATAATCTACGCATATTCTAAGCTTGTTTCCTTTTTTAGGAACTACAGCTACGTTGGCTAACCATTCGGGATATTTTACCTCCCGAATAGACCCTATCTTAAGAAATTTGGTTACATCATCCTTTATGAATGCATGCTTCACCTCGGACTGGGGCCTTCGTTTTTGCTTAACCGGTTTGAGCCTCGGGTCGAGGCTTAGCCGGTGTGTCTTTATCTCCGGTGGAATTCCTGTCACTTAATGGGACCAAGCAAGGCAATCCATATTATCAATAAGAAATTGAATGAGTTTTTTCCTGAGCTCGGGGGTTAATCTTGTTCCCAGGTATACCTTTCTTTCAGGCATGTATTTGAAATCCTCTTCTTCGTCTTCGATTACCTGTTGCTCCAATTTCGTCGAGGCTGGGAGCGGTGATTTCTATTAAGCCACCTGCTTACCTTTGGTGTTCAACCTTTCCGAGGTTGAAGGCCCTGGTATCAGTGTCACCTCATTGACAGCAAACATCTCCTTTGAAGCGTGTTGCTCTCCGTAAATCGTTTTCACTCCATACTCTGTTGGGAACTTCATCATCTGATGAAGAGTTGAAGGTACTGCCCCCATGTTGTGTATCCATGGTATCCCGAGGAGTGCATTATACCTCATGTCTCCTTCAATGACATGGAATTTTGTATCTTGGATGGTCCCGACCACGTTCATTGGTAGGATTATCTCCCCCTTCATTGTTTCGCTTGCCATGTTGAAGCCGTTTAGGACCCAAGATGTAGGAACAATTTGGGAGCATGTAGGCCGAGTTATTCTACGACCCTCGATCTGATTATGTTTGATGAGCTACCTGGATCTACTAGAACATGTTTAACTTGAATTTTATTTAAAAGAATGGAAATTACCAGGGCGTCGTTGTGTGGCTGAGATATGCCATCAGCTTCCTCGTCACAAAATGATAGGACGTCCTTAGGAACATACTCCGAGTCTATTTTTCTCTTGTGATCGACATCTTGGTGCGTTTGAATATAGGTCTTTGTGGGACATCGGCACCGCCAACGATCATATGGATTACATGTTGTGGTTCTTCCTGCTCATTTTTTCTTGCATCTCTTTCCCTGAAGTGGTTCTTAGCTCGATCACTGAGAAATTTCTGAAGATGACCCTCGTTGAACAACCAAGCTATCTCCTCCCTTAGTTGCCTACAGTCTTTGGTTCTATGGCCATGTGTTCCATGATACTTACACATCAAGTTTGGATTCCTTTGAGAAGTATCGGTTTGTATAGGCCAAGTCCACCTGGTGTCCTTGATTCTTCTAATAGCTGACACGATCCCTGATGCAGCTACACTAATATTATACTCCAATAATCGGGGTGCTTCCGCGGAGTCAGTATGTTTGTCAAACCCACTCTTACTCATAAGTCCCCGAGAGCTCTGACCTCGATCATTTCTTAGGTCATTTGAGGGGCATTACGCCCCGAGCCGCTATTTCTCCAATCTATATATGGTTGATATTGTTCCTTGTTCAACCTTGATTCCCTGTCTTTATCCCTCGGGGGTTTAGCCGCCAATCTATTAGGATGAACTGAACCCGAGGGGGCTACCAACTGGTCATCCTCGACCCTGATCTTCGATTGGTAACGATTATGCACGTCTGACCACGTCACAACTGGATACTCAATTAGGTTCTGCTTTAATTGTCGAGATGCGATTGAACTCCATTCATTCAAACCCTGCATAAAAGCCTGTACTGCCCAGTCATTGGAGACCAGTGGTAGTTCCATTATCTCCATCTGAAACCTGGACACGAACTCCCTTAACATTTCATCATTCCTTTGTTTTATCTTGAAAACATCCGATTTCCTCGTTGCCACCTTTATGGCCCCGGCGTGTGCTTTCACGAAGGCGTCTGCTAACATAGCAAATGAATCGATAGAATTCGGGGGTAAGTTGTGATACCAAATCATGGCTCCCTTCGACAATGTTTCCCCAAACTTCTTCAATAATACCGATTCGATCTCATCATCATTCAAATTGTTTCCTTTAATCCCGTAAGTATATGAAGCAATATGCTCGTTAGGGTCGGTTGTCCCGTTGTACTTGGGCGTATCGGGCATGCGAAATTTTTTCGGAATGGGCATCAGAGTCGTACTTTGAGGGAACGGTTTTTGTATGAACTTTTTGGCATCCAAACTTTCAAGACCAGGGGTGCCCCTGGTATTTGATCTACACGGGAGTTATAAGTCTCCACCTTTTTCGCATTATCCTTGATCTTCTTTTTCCCCGGACTCGATCCTCTTGGTGAGTTCTTCGAACATCCTCATAATTATGGGGTCAGTCCCCGAGCCACTACCGTTCGATCTCTCTGGCACCGGTTCAGTACGTCGAGTGTTTTCTGGTTCGACTATACTTGGAGTTTTATTCTGATTCTGAAGTTGAGCGATGACAATCTGTTGAGCTTGTAGCATCTCGAATATCACTTGGAGGCTGATTCCCCCATATCCTACACCCTGTGTTCTTTGGCCCCCAGATCTAACTTCTGTGCCTACACCTGCTTCGGGGCCTGCGCCTAGACCCGCATTCAAAGCAATGTGTGAACTAACATCCACTGGCTCCACATTCGACACTTCCGCAGGGTGTATCAGTGGTAAATCGAGATCAAGAACAAAGCAAAATGTTCATTTTTTTAAATATATTTTATTATTTTTAATTTAATATTGTTACGTTGTTCACCTAAAAATTAGCATAGTGAAAAGATCCCTTTTGAGCTAAAAACGTGCAATTAGAGATAATTTCATATGGCATAAAATGTTGGTGTATTTTATCATAATTTAAGTTTAATATTTATAGAAGGTAAATTTTTGTCATAATTCTAAACTTCTATATTCTATTAACTAATACATATGTCAAATCAGGAACGATTTAACAAATTGCATAATGTTAGTGCTCTTTTTTATGTATTTATTCGAATTGAAGTGGTAAATTTTGGATCGATTTTAGAGTTTTAAACATTATGACTTCTTACATAGTTTAAATAAAGAAGAGTTTATTAAACAAAACTTAGTTGATTTTAAAGTCCTAAAAATTTTAAAAAAAATGACAATTTTGTCTTGTGTGAAATCTATTTTTAAAGGTTAAAATAGGCAAATGATATTTCGCTAAGGACATTCGTGCTTTTAATATAGTACAGATAGATAATAGTTTTACTTGAAAATTTATGTTGAATTGTATATTGTTATAGACATCTTAGTGTCCTTCTCAATTTCGTTTAACAAATTGATGAACTATTTTAAATTTGAAATTTTTGGGATTCAAAAGTTTAGAAGTAAAGTATTATCGATACTACAAAGGCCAGTTGCCTATAAAGTAGAAAGATATGATGAATAGAAATTTATTGGCTAGCACTGTAGACAAACATATAGTGAAACACCTTTAAAAATAGCATCTTTTTCTAGATAATGTGGAGTTGTATATATTAGTTACTCGTAATATAATGAAAAGGGAAAAAATTGGGTAATATGTATGTATTATAGTTGTGTTATACAATTTAAATAAAGAAAGAGTTTATATAAAGCAAAAATATTTCATAGATCTAAAAGTCCTAATACGAAAAGATTTCATAATTAAAATTTTAATTAATTTTAAAGTTTTAAATATTATATGAATAACTAAATGACCATTTTATTTAGTCTGAACTTTATTTTTAAAAGGGTAAAAAAAGGCGAACGACATTTCGCTAAGGGCTTTCGTGCTTTTAATATAATATATACTCTTCATAGTTAGTGATAGTTAGGGGTAGTTTTGTAATTATACTTGGTACTTAGTTGTTAGTTAGATGAGTGATGCCACTCGTGTATATAACAGTGTTTCTTGACTTAGTTGAATACACAGAAATCATTTCCCTAATCTTCAGCTTCTTTCTAGAATGTTCACTCCTTCTCTCTTCTCTCTCTAAAAGTCTATTAATGGCGGATGCTCTCATTATGTTAACACAGGGTCAGAGCAGAACTTTAATTGTGAGCTAGTTTACCTCGCCTTCTTCATCTCGTAATTACACGAACTCAAATTGCAGAATCGAAAAATTAGAGTTTAGAGAGTTAATTGAATCAATTTATCTCAATTTCATCATAAGTGATCAACACTCTCTACTAATTTTGCATTGAATCATGGCCGGAGATAAGGAAGTATACGACTAACCCTAGCTTGGACACAACTAGTCTGTTATACATGCACCCGTCTAAAAGTGCTAGAATAGTACTGGTACTGGTAGCCTTCGACGGAACTAGTTATAGATCCTAGAGGAGAGGCGTCCTTAGAGCTATTTCAGTAAAAAAAAAATAAAGTCAGATTCATCACCGGAAAATGTAAGAAGCCAAGTTCCGATGATGCAACCTTCAACCAATGGGCTCGGTGTGATGACATGGTGACATCGTGGATTCTCAATTCACTCTTAAAGGATTTGGTAGATAGTCTGTAGTATGTCAATGATGCCAAGGAGTTGTGGCAAGAATTGAATGACATATCTGATCAAACCAATGGGGAAAAGCTCTATCAGCTTCAAAAGGAAATAAATGATCTTAGGCAAGATGCTTTATACATTACGGTATAATACAAAAAAAATGAAGAGACTTTGGGAGGGACTAAACACCATAAATGGCCATGCACACTGCATCTGTCAGTACACTTGTGGAGCCAAGGCAAACATGCATAAGGCATAGCAGGATCACAGATTAAATCAATTCCTAATGGGGCTTAATGAGGTCCATACAATCGTAAGGGGAAGCATCTTAATGATGAACCCATTGCCTAGTATTGCACAAGCCTTCTCAATTTTGATTCAAGAGGAGAAGCAAGTTAGGCCAAACAATCACTTGGCCATGGAGTATGCATCACTCAATGTTAACGGGCTTGGACAAAATGCATTCAGAATCAACTATACTCCACACAGAAGAGGCACATGAAATAACTTATTCAGAGGAAATCACACACTCAACAAGTCATGACTTTTCTATGACTATTGCAAGAAGTCGGGGCACACTAAAGAAACATGCTATAGAATAATTAGATTTCCACAAGACTTCAAGTTCACTAAAGGCAGAAATGCAAGATCTGCTGTAAACATTCATGGAGGTTGTGAGAAATCATTTGGTGGATGACTTGAAGGATCTGAGAACAAAAATTCGAAATAAGGTGTCCCAAGTTTGACAAAGAAACAATATGGATAGTTACTGAACTTGCTGGAGACCTTTCAAGCTGGAAATGCAGGAGAGAATCTAAATAATATTGCAAGTGGAACTACAAACTTTGCAGGTATTCTACCTTGCTCTACTTGTAAAAATATTTCAGAAACAACTATGTATAAATGTTCTAAATCAATCACTGACTTGTGGATACTAGATAGTGGAGCGTCAAACCACATGACCTACAGAAAATCTTTCCTGACCAACATCAAAACCTTAACTTACCTATTTCTAGTTACCCTACCTAATGGATACAGAGTGAGAGTGACATAAATAGGTGATGCATTCATTAGTCCTAGTTTGACCTTGTTCAGAGTGTTGTATGTGCCTAGTTTCAAATTTAATATCATTTCAATTCACTCATTAACTATACATCTCAATTATATGGTTAACTTTAATATGTATCTTTGTATAATGCAGGCTCTTCAACGAAGAGACCTTGAGATTGGTAAAGCAAGAAGTGGCCTATACTTCCTCTACTCAAAATATCTCAGTCATGATTCTAAGTCAAATTTTATTTATGCTTTCAGTTTTGATCCTTTTAAGTACTTTAGTTCATGTTTTCTTACACCCGATGATGCTATTAACAGATTAAAGAGTCACATTCATCTACATTTATAAATAAGTCATCCTATCCATCCAACAGTGTAAATATTTTCTACTCAAGTAATAAAACTGACTCTTCTTATATGAATTCCATTTTAATGTCTTCTGATATGTCTTATGATAATGATGTTGATCACTTGTGGCATAATAGACTAGGGCATGTACCTTTTGTAAAGATGAGGGGCATTTCCACAATACCAGTTACCTTTTCTCCCATACAACCTTTCTCTTGCCCAATCTGTCTAATGGCCAGACAAACTAGACTACCATTTTCTCCATAGTACTAGTTCTTCTACAAAAATCTTTGAACTAATACAGATAGATCTATGAGGCCCCTACCATATAAACACACATGATAATTACATATATTTTCTAACCTTGCTTGATGATTTTAGTAGATCAACCTTGATACACCTTCTAAGCTATAAAAGTAATGTTTTCTAGGTCCTCAAAACCTTCATCTCCATGATAGAAAATCAGTTCAAAACCAAAGTCAAAACCATTAGGTCTGATAATGTCCTAGAATTTGTCAATAATGACTCAATGTCATATTTTTAAGCAAAAAGAATTGTCCACCAGAAAATATGTCCATACACACCACAATAAAATAGTGTAGTAGAGAGAAAACATAAGTACCTACTTGAAACAGCCAGGACATTATTATATCAATCCAAATTGCCTATGAGATGTTGGAGGGAATGCATCCTGACAGCCACATACTTGATAAATAGACTGCCTTCCTGAGTTCTTAAAAATAAATGTCCTTTCGAGATTCTCTATGGTAGTAAGACAAATTATTCACACCTTAGGAGTTTGGGTTGTTTGTATTATCCTGCCACTTTAAAAACTCACAAAGATAAGATTGAACCAAGATCTACACTCATGTTCAGTATCCCTTTAGAACAAAAGGGTACAAGGTACTAGACTTGGCCACTAAGTGGATACATGTTTCCAGGAATGTTTAATTTCATGAAAATATATTTTCCTCTGCTGCTAAATCCAATTCTTCTAGCATCTTGAAGTCACCTCAGATCCCAATTCAATAAGTGTTGATCCTGAACCTAGTGCTTTGAGCGATGATTGGTTGCCTGATAGGAATGCATCCTCCTTTGTTTCTCTAACCAATGACCCACCTAACAACTCACTTCCACATATTGCTTTATCATTAGAAAACCCATCCACTTCAAACCAAACTACCACTTCACCTGAAAGAGATGCACAATAGACTGATGATTCTACTACCACAAACATCCTCCATAATTGAGAAGATCTTCTAGACCTCAACAACTCCTTTACATCTTAAAGAGTATATTTACTCTATACCAAATTTGCAACCTAGCACTTCCCCAGCTGACTTTACAGGTCCTAATCACCAGCCTAACCAAGCTTCACTTATTGTATTGTTTGCTAATAAATATTATGTTACACTCAATACTTTTTATCATGAAAGTCACCAGCTTTTAAGGAACATTTGACATGATTGTGAGCCAAACTCTTGTGAAGAGTCAGCTGTAAATCCTACATGGCAAGCATACACAGAAATTTGAAGCTTTACATACTAACCACACTTGTGATTTAGTGCACTTACCTCTAGGAAAGAAATAAATAGGTTGCAAATAGGTGTACAAGGTCAAGCACACGACTAATATAAGCATAGATAGATTCAAAGCAAGGCTTGTGGTGAACGGATACACATAAGAAACAATGATTGATTACACTGAGACCTTATCCCCAGTGGTGAAGATGACCACTGTTAGGGCATTGGTCATCATTGAGTGTAAAGGGGATGGAATCTTTATCAGGTGGATGTAAATAATGCCTTCATCCATGGGGACTTACATGAAAAAGTATACATGGAGGTTCCACAGGGCTTGATGGTAGATGATAGAAGCCTGGTGTGCAAGCTCAGAAAATCCCTATATGGGCTCAAGCAAGTTAACAACCAATAGTATGACAAGTCGACAGAATCCTTGTTTTCAAACAGTTTCGAACACTCAGCAAGTGACTGTTCACTGTCTTATAATTAGTAATAGCTAGGGGTAGTTTTATAATTACACTTGTTACTTAGTTGTTAGTTAGATGAGTGGTCCCACTCGTGTATATCAATCTATCATGACTTAGTTGAATACATAGAAATCATTTCCCTAATCTTCAGCTTCTTTCTAGAATGTTCACTCCTTCTCTCTTCTCTCTCTAGCGTAGTTGATTAATGGCGGATGTCCTCACTTTGTTAACATAGGGCTCGACAATTTGAAAATGCTTACGAAATGCTAGTCCAACACATCTTTTGGCGGACCGTGGGCTGCTGTTCTTGCTAGCTATGTTGAGTCCTATATCGGCTGGGGCTTGGATGATTTGTCTCCTAATATAGTAGTTGACAATCTCCACCTTTTGAGATAGTTTTTGGAGTTAAGTCGCATTCAGAAAAAAAATCCAAAAGGAATCTATATATAAGATAGGTAGAAAAAAACCTTTGAGATGGTATTCCTCATTCTATCTTTACGAATATAGCCGGTCGAATTCACTATTTAATTTCTAGCCAGTATACATCAATTATACATAGTTATACATGGTTTATAAAATTATTATATAGTCGCAGGCTATTATTAATTTAAGTAATTGTCTGGGTAGGGATTTAATTTAATTTTTCCTTTTTTTAAAATTAACCGATATGGCATAGAATAAAATTAATAATTACTCCCTCCGGTCCATAATAACTGACTTTTTGACCTTTGGCACACCCCTTAAGAAAATATTAACTCCTACAGGAAAAAAAGATATATGGACAAAATTAGCCTTAAAATTTGCATAACGCTACCTTGACACATTGAGATATGTAAATAACGACAAATTTAGGAAAAAAAATTAATTCTTTCTTAATTATATAAAAGTGTCATGACTCGTATTTTCCACCGTCGGGCTTATGATGGTGCCTAACTTTTAAGAATGCGAGGCAAGCCAACAAATAAAGAATTACTATGCCAACCACTATCCATAACAGTAAATAATAATAATTAAACCAAAAAAGAGTAAAGAAGTGTGAAAATTCATAATAATCCCATTACTAATACACGACTACCCAAAATCTGGTGTCACAATCTACGAACTTCTAAGAATCACTACAAATACTGGCTGAAAGAAAATACAACTGTTCCCGAATTAAAAGAAAACATGAAAAACTAGGATAACTGGAAGGGGACTCCAGGATCTGTGAACGCCGACAGATCTACCTTGGGTATCCTGTTAGACTGAAGGCAGCAACCCAACTCTGATCAACACACTCCAGTACCGAAATCTGCACAGAAAATGCAGAGTGCAGCATCAGTACAACCGATTCCATGTACTGGTAAGTGCGGAGCCTAACCTCGGCGAAACAGTGATGACGCTAAGGCAAGACACATATATAAACCTGTGCAGTTAAGCAATATACGGGCATAATAATAGATAATAAAAATTAAACACCTATTAACAGGAGGGGGCAAACATACTGAGGGGAGTACGAGATTATGAGAATAGAACAGTAAAGAAACACAACAAAACAAGTACACGACATCACCCTTCGTGCTTTTACTCTCGTCCTCATCATAACAAATGAAATGAATAATGATAATTGAATGTAAAATGGCACGGCATCACCCTTCGTGCTTTACACTCTTCCTCACATTATAATAAATATGCAATGGCACAACATCACCCTTCGAGTTTTACACTCTTCCTCACACGATAATAAATATGGAATGGCACGACATCACCCTTCATGCTTTACACTCTTACTCACATGATAATAAATATGCAATGGCACAGCATCACCATTCGTGCTTTAAACTCTTCCTCACCCAAACAACAAAACAATAACAACCGAGCAATAGAATTATTAATAACAAGCCACATATCAATATTTAGTTTCCCAACGTCAACCTCAACTTCAAGCCAATACTCAACAAATATCCAATTCTAGTAAAACACAATAAGAATTGTTCAACATGAAGAATAACCAATTTAAGCATGAACAATACAAATATAGAATACAACAATCATAAGAATAAGACTCACTCGCATGCTATATCCTGACAACAACGTATAGGTACTCGTCACCTCACCTATACGTCGTACTAAACAACCAAACACATAGCAAATAGACGAAATTACCTAATCCCTAAAGCCAAGGTTAGCCACGACACTTACCTCGATTCCTAGGTCCCATATTTTACTATGGACTTACCGTGACCGTCAAAATACAGGTCCGGGTCCGTTTACCCAAAACGTTGACCAAAGTCAACTAAAATTAACTTTTTAGGCAAAAAATTGTTATTTCATAAATTCTCCAAATAAAGGCTTTCTGGAATCATGCTCGTCTATGCACGCAAATCAAGGAGAGATAAAATGAGGTTTTTAAGGCCTCGGAACACGGATTCGTGTTCTAAAATAGAAGATGACCCTTTGGGTCATCACATTTTCCACCTCTAAAACAACCGTTTGTCCTCGAATGGACATAGAAAGGTACCTGAGTCGCTGAACAGATGGGGATATCTGCTCTGCATATCGGACTCGAACTCTCAGGTAGCTGCCTTAACAGGCTGGCCTCTCCATTGCACACGAACCGATGGGTAACTCTTCGATCTCAACTGACGAACCCACCGTTCTAGAATAGCTATCGGCTCCTCATCGTAGGTCAAATCCTTGTCCAACTGGACAGTGCTGAAATCTAACACGTGGGACGGATCGTCGTGATACTTCTGAAGCATGGACACATGAAACACTGGGTGGACCGCTGATAAACCTGATGGCAACGTGAGTCTGTAAGCCAACTCCCCCACTCGATCAAGGATCTCAAAAGGGCCGATAAACCTAGGGCTTAACTTGCCCTTCTTCCCAAACTGCATCACACCTTTCATGGGTGGCACCCGAAGCAACACTCTCTCTCCGACCATGAATGCCATATCACGAACCTTACGATCGGGATAACTCTTTTTCCTGGACTGAGAAGTACGAAGTCTATCCTGAATGATCTTAACCTTATCCAAGGCATTCTGTACTGAATCTGTACCCAATAACCAAGCCTCCCCGGCCCAAACCCAACCAGAGATCAACACCGTCTACCATATAGTGCCTTATAGGGAGCCATCTGGATGCTCGACTGATAACTGTTGTTGTAGGCAAACTCTGCTAATGGCAAGAACTAATCCCAAGAACCTGCAAAGACAATAACACATGCGCGGAGCATATCCTCCAAGATTTGAATTGTATGCTCAGACTATCTGTCCATCTGAGGATGAAATGTTGTTCTTAACTCGACCCGCATACCCAACTCACACTTTACTACCCTCCAGAAATGCGAGGTAAACTGCGTACCTCAATAAGAAATGATAGACACCGGCACAACATGAAGACGAACGATCTCCCGAATATAAATCTCTGCCAACCGCTTTGAGGAATAGGAAATTGCCATAAGAATGAAATACGCTGACTTAGTCAGCCTATCCATAATAACCCAAACTACGTCAAACTTTCTCTGAGTTCATGGGAGCCCAACAACGAAATCCATAGTGATACGCTCCTACTTCCTCTCAAGAATCTCTATCTTCTGAAGTAATCCACCAAATCTCTGATGCTCGTACTTTACTTGCTGACAATTTAAACACCGAGCTACATATGCAATAATATCCTTCTTCATCCTCCTCCACCAATAATACTGCCGCAAGTCCTGATACATCTTAGCGGTGCCCAGGTGAATAGAATACTGAACTATAGGACTTCTCTAAAATCAACTCACGAAGTCCATCCACATTAGGCACACAAACACGACCTTGCATCCTCAAAACTCTATCATCTCCAACCGTAACATGCTTGGCATCACCGTGTTGCACTGTGTCCCTAAGGACAAGTAAATGTGGGTCATCAACTGTGCAGGCTAAAACACGGCTGGGCTCAGAAACATCCAACTTCACGAACTGATTGGCCAAGGCCTGAACATCTAATTCAAGCGGTCACTCACTGACTAGAATATACGCAAGACTGCCCATACTAGCTGACTTCCTACTCAAAGCATCAGCCACCACATTGGCCTTCCCGTGATAATACAAGATGGTGATATCATAGTCTTTCAATAGTTCCAACCACCTTCTTTGCCTCAAATTGAGCTCCTTTTTTTGAACAAATACTGCAAACTCTTATGATCCGTGAACACCTCACACGGCACGCCATATAGATAGTGCCTCCAAATCTTTAGCGCGTGAACAATGGCTGCTAGCTCCAAGTCATGAACTGGATAATTCTTCTCGTGAATCTTCAACTGTCGCGAAACATATGCAATAACACCCTACATCAATACCGCACCAAGTCCAATACGAGAAACATCACAATATACTGTATAGGGCCCTAAACCTATGGGCAACACTAACACTGGCGCCGTAGTCACATCTATCATGAGCTTCTGAAAGCTCGCCTCACACTTGTCTGACCATCTATATGGGCACCCTTCTAGGTCAACCTGGTTATCGGGGCTGCTATAGATGAAAACCCCTCCACAAACCGACTGTAATAACCCATCAATCCCAAGAAACTCTAGATTTCTATAGCTGATGTGGGTCTAGGCTAGTCCTTGACTACCTCAATCTTCTTAGGACCCACTTGAATACCCTCTGCTGATATAACATGACCCAAGAAAGAAACTGAACTCAACCAAATCTCACATTTTGAAAACTTAGCATATAACTAGCTGTCTCTTAGAGTATGAAGAACGATCCGAAGGTGCTGCTCATGCTTCTCTCGGCTGCGGGAGTAGATCAAGATATCATCAATAAAAACATTCATAAAGGAATCCAGCTAAGGCTTGAACACTCGGTTCATCAAATCGATAAATATTGTTGGGGCATTTGTCAGCCCAAATGACATCACTAGAAATTCATAATGCCTATACCGAATCCAAAAAGCTATCTTAGGGACATCGGATGCCCTAATCCTCAACTGATGGTTTCCAGACCTCAAATCAATCTTTGAAAACACCTTGGCACCCTGAAGTTGATCAAATATGTCATCAATCCTCGGCAATGGATACTTGTTCTTGATAGTGACTTTGTTCAACTACCGATAGCCTATGCACATCCTCATCGACCCATCCTTCTTTTAAAAACAATACTGGCGCACCCCAGGGCAAAACACTAGGTCTAATAAAGCCCTTATCAAGAAAATCTTGCAACTGCTCCTTCAATTCTTTCAACTTTGGCGGGGCCATGCGGTATGGCGGAATAGAAATGGAATGAGTGCCCGGAGCCAAATCAATGCAAAAGTCAATGTCCATATCGGGTGGCATCCCCGACAAGTCTGCAGAAAATACCTCTAGAAACTCAGGAACAACTGGTACAATATCCATGGAAGGAACCTCCGCACTAGAATTATGAACATAAGCGAAATAAGCCAAATACCCCTTCTCGACCATACGCCGAGCCTTCATATAAGAAATAACTCTACTGATAGTATGACCAGGAGTCCCTCTCCACTCTAATCGGGGCAACCTTGGGAAGGCTTAAGGTCATGGTCTTGGCGTGACAGTCCAATATAGCATGATAAAGTGAAAGCCAATCCATCCCCAAAATGACATCAAAATCGATCATATCAAGAAGTAGGAGGTCTATGCTGGTCTCAAGATCCCCTATAATAATCACATACAAGCGATAAACACAATCAACAATAATAGAATCACCTACCGGTGTGGATACATACACGGGAGCACTCAAAGAATCACGAGGCACAACCAAATATAAAGCAAAATAAGACGACACATAGGAGTATGTAGACCTTGGATCAAATAGAACTGAAGTATCTCTACTTCAAACTGAAATAGTATCTGTGATAACAGCATCGAATGACTCAGCCTCAGGCCTGGCTGGGAAAGCATAACATCGGGGCTAGGCCTCACCACTCTAAACTACATCCATGGGACCGCCTGCTACTGGTAGGCCTCTACCTCTAGTGGCCTAACCTCTACCTCTAATACCTCGACCTCCACCTCTAGCTGTTTGACCCCTACCTCTAGCTGGTTGAGCGGGCAGTTGAACACCCGGTGTTTAGAACATGGCACGAGAACCCTGGGGCTGAGAATTGCTCGATGCTCGAGGACAATACCTAGAATTCTGCCTCAGATCACCACAAATATAATAAGACTTCGGTTGCTGTAGCTAAAGACCCTAAAACTAACCCTGGCGGCATGAGTAACCACCTTGAAAACTCTGGAGAGGAGGTGCACTGATAGGAGCTGGTGGTGCACTGAAGGCTAGCTGATCAGAATACTGCATATGAGGACCACGACCACCTGAAGCACCATGAGAAGTCTGAAGTACTGAATGAAATTGCTTAGGAGGATGGCCTCTGCCAAAAGTACCATGGCCTCCAAATAAGGCCCCACTAAATCTACCGGAGTCACGAGGCCTCTTATTAGACCCCTGACCACTCCCCTGAGCTAAAACAATCTCAACTCGTCTAGCCACATTGGCCGTATCCTGGAAAGAAATGTCGCTCCATGTCTCCTTAGCCATCTGCAATCTGATAGGCTGAGCGAGTCCTTCAATAAACCTCCTCACTCTATCTCTCTCTCTTTCTCTCTCTCGGTGGGGAGTATAAGAAGATCATGATGGGCCAAATCAATAAAATGGGTCTCGTACTGAGTAACGAACATACTACCCTACTGGAAATGCTTGAACTACCTGCGATAGTCCTCTCTCAGAGTAACAGGAAGGAACTTCTCGAGAAATAACTGAGAGAACTAGTCCCAAGTCAAAGCAGGCGACCTGGCTGGTCTGGCCAATCAAAAATCCCTCCACCATTTCTTAGCGGAACCAGACAGACAAAAAGCAGCAAAGTCGACCCATTGGTCTCCACTATCCTCATGTTCCGTAATACCTCGTGACAACTGTCCAGATAGTCCTGGGGATCCTCTGAAGATGTACTGCCATATGTAGTGGTGAAAAGCTTGGTAAACCTATCCAACCTCCACAAAGCATAAGAAGACATAGTTGATCCATCACCGGTCTGTGCTACAACTCCCGGTGGAAGTACCCCAACTGGCTGAGCTGCTGGAGTCTGAAACTAAGGATCGATCTGCTCCAGAGTGTGAGTAGCGGGAGTCTGTGCTCCTCCCCCAGCCCGATAGACGACTGGTGCTACAAGGAATGTGCCAGCCTGAGTAACACTCTCCATAAGGCCCACTATATGGACCAAAGCATCCTGAAGCACTGGGGTTGCTATGAACCCTTCTAGAACCAGAGTTGGCCCTGCTGGAACGGTCTGGGCCAGAGGCTCCGCCGCTAGTGCTGCTGCTCGAGCTCTGGGCTGAGCCCTGCCCTACCTCGGCCTCTAGCACGGCCTCGGCCTCATCCTCTACACCTCATAGGAGTTGCCACTGGGGGCTCGGGCTGCTGATCAGCTGATGAAGCGGTACATGTTCTTGCGATCTGCGAAGGAACAAGTGTAGAGAGTTGAATTAGCATTGAGAGATCAAAATCGCACATCAGAGAATAATAGAACTGAAATTGTTCCTAAACTCTGTAGCCTCTGGGGATAAGCACGGACGTCTCCATACCGATCCCTCAGACTCTACCTAGCTTGTTAGTGGATTGTAAGACCTAGGCAACCTAGTGCTCTGATACCAACTTGTCATAACCCAGATTTCCCACCATCGGGATCGTGATGGCGCCTAACTTTTCAGAATGCTAGGAAAGCCAACAAATAAAAAATTACTATGCCAACCACTATCCAAATCAGTAAATAACAATAATTAAACCAAAACAGAGTAAATAAGTGCGGAAATTCATAATAATCCAAGTATTAATACATGACTACCCAAAATCTGGTGTCACAATCCACGAACTTCTAAGAGTCAATACAAATACTGGCTGAAAGAAAATACAACTGTTCGCGAATTAAAAGAAAACTAGGATAACTGGAAGGGACTCCAGGGTCTGCGAACGCTAGCAGATCTAACTTGGGTCTCCTGTTGGACTAAAGGCAACAACCCAACCTTGATCAACACGGTCCAGTACCGAAAACTGTACAGAAAGTGTAGAGTGTAGTATCAGTACAACCGACTCCATGTACTGGTAAGTGCCGACCTAACCTCGACGAAGTAGTGACGAGGCTAGGACAAGACACATATATAAACATGTGCAGTTAAGCAATATACATGCATAATAACAAATAATAGAAATTAAACACATATTAACATGAGGGGGGAAAACATGATGAAGGGAGTAAAGATCATGAGAATAGAACAGTAAAGAAACACAGCAAAACAAGTACACTACATCACCCTTCATGCTTTTACTCTCTTCCTATCCATAACAAATGAAATGAATATAAAATGGCACGGCATCACCCTTCGTGCTTTACACTCTTCCTCACATGATAATAAATATGCAATGGCACGGAATCACTCTTCGTGCTTTACACTCTTCCTCACCAAATAACAAAACAATAACAACCGGGCAATAGAATTATTAATAATAAGCCCCATATCAATATTTAGTTTCCCAACGTCAACTCAACTTCAAGTCAAAACTTAACAAATATCCAATTCCAGTAAAACACGATAAGAATTGTTCAACATGAAGAATAACCAGTTTAAGCATGAATAATACGAATAAAGAATACAACATTCAGAAGAATAAGACTCACTCGCATGCTATGACCCGACAACAACATATAGGTACTCGTCACCTCAACTATATATCGTACTTAACAACCAAACACATAGAAAATAGACGACATTTCCTAATCCCTCAAGCTAAGATTAGCCACGACACTTACCTCGATTTTACGGCCAAACTCAAGCCTCAATCACCGCTTTTCCTCTAGTTTCTATCTCCGAACCACTCGTATCTAGTAAATTAACTTAATAACATCAATTATCGCTAAAGAAATTAATTCCCATGCATAATTATAAGTTTCCCAATATTTTTCCCAGAAAGTCAAAAACCGACCCCGGGTCCGCTTGGTCAAAACTCTAGGTTAGGACCAAAATCCATTCACTCATTCATTTCCGAACCCAAATATGTAATTAGTTTCGGAATCTGACCCCAAATTGAGGTCTAAATTTCCAAATTTGCTAAATCCCCAATTTTTGCTGTTACACCCCTTTTTTACAAACCTCACTAACCCTTTTAAAAATATTAAAAAGATTTTGTAAAGCTCAAAAGGGTTTTCAAATTTGAAAAGTGACAAAGAATTGTGTTCAAAAAGGTTTTTCAGAGTCGCCACCTGACATTGATTTCGGTGTGCCAGGTAACCGTTTGTTTAAAAATGATCTTTTCTTTTTAAAACACTTTGAACTCCAAAACTAAGTCTGCACCAGAGATTCGGGTAAGGGGGTTCGTTTGACTCGGGGAGAAGGTGTTAGACATTCCCCGAGTTCCGTTACTAGTACGGTTGCATACTTGATCTTATTGCCTTTTAAAATATTCAAACTGAGGTAAAAAGAACAAAAAAAAGATAGCAAAAGCAAAAGAGGCCCGAGGTCATCCCAACCTAATTAAAGAAAACATAAGAGAAAAATAAACTCCTAAATACTAATATATACCATACTTCTTCCACGTGGTTCATCACGGCCTCCAATTACATTCACTACGGGGTATACCCCGGATAAAATACATACAAAGTCTACGGGGCATTCCCCTGAATATAAACTAAAAGGGGTCGACCTCTCAAATGGGATCAAACAAAAATCCTAAAGATTGCCTACCCGGGTGCGGTAGGCCTAAACATGCTACTAACGAATAATAATAAAATGAGAATAAGTGAATAAGACAATAACTAAAAAGAACTTCAGCTCGGGGTCATGTTCTTCTAACTTATCATTTTCATGTACTTAGACCAAGCCCAACTCCTAAATATCTAAGCAAATTAACACTAGTGGACCAAGTCTTTCCCCTAACTCCCATGGTCCAATTAATCATTCACATTATCCATTCCAAATATCTACACACAAAGGTAGTACTCCACATAGAAAACACAAAAAAATAATATAAAAACTAGACGAAACAGAGAAAATATAATAAAATAAAATTAAGAAAATAGTGGTCAAGGTATGATAAGATCCATGGCTTTCTGTTAATTGTCCCCACCCTCGCTTATGCTTCCTATTGTCCTTTAATGCCAGCCTCTACAAAAAATTTACTTTACTTATAAAGTAATTAAATTCATGAAAAACAACTATTCCTTAGCACAAAATATCCTTTTTTAGTCATGAACATATTGAGAGGAGAGCAATTGATATATAAGCTTAAAGGCACTCTTACTGCGCAAATTTCAACTTTCATCCTCAAAGCAAAAACATAATTTCCAGGAGAGAAACCAGCATACGGAGTGAGACATCTACGTAGCAGGGCAGTTCTAACTCAAGATTCACACAAGGAACAAAGATAACTTTCAAGCTGAATGTTTTACCATATACAAGCATTACCTATGAGCACTAACAGAGCTTTAATAAAAGAATTAAACAAAATTATTGCAAGCTACAGAACTAAGATGAACCATGGCAAAGAAACTTCTTCGAGAGTCTGATAAATTGAATTCATGCTAACATTCAGAAGCTTGAGCTAAAATACCCTCTTCATAACCACAATAAATTAACTAGGCGAATGACGAGTCGATTGAGACCAACAGATAAATTGGAACATCTATCCTCTTCACACATGGCTTCATGGCCATTACGCCACTAGGCATCAAGTAAATACTATTAGTTAGCTTGCATTTAACAATATTCGACTCGATTAAAGTTCAGCAGCAGGGATTCATAATGTATTTTTGGAACATTAAAACGGGACCAATAGAGGCGACAGAAAACAGAGAACATCAAAGAACAACTCCAAAACACTTAGTGCTAAAACTCAGTTAGACCAACAAGAATGAACAAACATGAACCGAGTGCGTGGCTTTTAAGGTTGGAGATGCAACGTCGAACAAATATTGAACAGAAGACTACGAGATGGTTTTAAAATGATGAGTTTTAGCACACTTCCAAGACATGACACTAATCCAAACCGCAAGTGAAATACATTACGGACTCATGTTTCTTACAACAACGAGATCTTAGTCGAAAACGTAACAAGCAGGTTCGAACTCAGATACGACCCTTGAATATTCAAAAGATTAATGCAGTTCTGACTCGTGAATCAATGATTAGTCACTAGAGAAGGTTCCAATAACTTGTTTCAATGTTCAAACTCAACAAAAAAACTGGACGAGTTTATAAAACTGCAGCCAATGCATCAGTGTATACGATCAATCATCTAACAGTAGAATGAGCGAAGCACAGACAGGTATACAATTTCAACAATCTAAACACGACTCTTATTCTACAATAATGTAAGTCACTCGTACTAAAAAATCAGAGGATAATAAACAAGAATTGTGAGAGAATGCATCACTGATTAAAAGAGGTTGGACGGCTCAGATCTAAAGCTAAAAATAAGGCGGGTTGGCGGGTTCAGTGACGGGTCAGGGGATGTGGGCTGTCCGATGGCTTCTAATTGTCCAAATTGGGCCTCTTCTAGTCAAAATTGGGCAAGGAAAATAAGACAAAACCTTCTTACTTTTTTTGGAATTAATCAACACTAATTAAATATTCAAAATATCAAATATCAAATGACAACAAATTGGATAAAGATGGAAATATTTTGTCGTTTCCAATATTACAATATAAGTAAATAAAATAGCTTAGAATCATGGCGAGAATTAAAATAATGTCCTTGTAAAAATACTAATAACCTAAACTAGATAGAAATAAGATAAAACATGAAATTATTTTTGTGCCTTAAAAATAGGATTAAAAATAATAATAAAGTGAAATCCTATAGAACTAAACTCAAATAAATATTCTAAAAATACTAGGACTATTAAAGGTAATTCTAATGTGCGGGTAAAAAATTACATGTCTATAGCTGTCCCTCTTTGACTGGAAGCATGAAGTGTTTCCAGATAAAGAATAACAAGACATGTTTTTGACTCGACCCTTATTTAGAGAGGCAAAAACTAAAAGAAAAGAGAATGTGACCGAGCCATGGTATCTGAGTTGCCTACATATCCTTGGCTATAAAGGAATCAGGCCACGTGTAGTTCAGAGTGAGAAAAGAGATAAAGTGTACCGAGGTGGAGAGACGAGTGAAGTGTTGTCGAGGTTCCGGTCTGTGGTTCTTGCCATTACATTAAAATAAAAGAAAAAATTACAGCAAAAATAAAAGAAAATACAAGATCCTATCTACTTCTTGTCCTGAATCTTCTTAGAATTTCTACTTGATCTTTCAACATGAAACTGAAAAATGGACTCTGTTCTTTAGGCGGGCTCTTGATGCTTCTCTGACTTGAACTTGGAAATTAAAGTTGACCCTGTTCTATAGGCGGGTTCCTGATGCCTCTTGAATTTGAGAATTGAAAGTAACTCTGAAATTAATTCCCTCGTTTTTTCAGGTGGCGCCTGCCACTGATTTAAAACTGAAATGAATTCCCTCGTTCTCCAGGTGGGCGCCTGTTGCAACTTGAAACTTGAAATGACTTCCCTCGTTCTCCAGGTGGGCACCTACGACCGACTTCAAACTTGAAATGGATTCCCCCGTTCTCTAGGTGGGCGCCTGCTGTTAAAGCTTGAAACTTGAAATGAATTCCCTCGTTTTCTAGGTGGGCGCCTACGACTTGCTTTAAACTTGAAATGAATTCCCTCATTCTCTAGGTGGGTACCTACAGCTTGCTTGAAACTTGTAATGAATTCTCTCGTTCTCCAGGTGGGCGCCTGCGACTTGCTTGAAACTTGGAATGAATTTCCTAGTTCTCCAGGCGGACGCCTGTGACTTGCTTTAAACTTGAAATGAATTCCCTAGTTCTCCAGGTGGGCCTTGTGACTTGCTTGAACCTTAAAATGAATTCCCTCGTTCTCCAGGTGGGCCCCTGCAATTATAGAAAAATAGACAAAACAAGGAAAATCTTCTGCCCTAGTTTGTACCGGAAACATTTGTGAGTGTTAGTTAAATCCCATTTTTCAGGAGGGTCCTGAAAATTTAAAATTAAATCCCATCATTCTACAGATCGAACAACTTTTCTTGCCCCTGTTTCAGACAAATAAAATCTTATTAATTTGAAAATGTGGTGGTTAGTTTGTGGCATCATTGTTGAGTACCCACTTCTACCACCGCCATGCTTCATTCTGATTAGCTGCTTCGGGCCATCAAGGGACTGTTTGACCTTTTGATCAAAACTGGACCACAAAACATCTAAATGACCTGAATCTCTTACACTCACTTGTTGTATTGTGTTTTTATTTTGAAAGTTGTTGGATCTTTGTATTTTCTCAAAATTCAAGAATCACCTTACCGCCTGAACTTCAGTTATCACCATACTGCTCATTCTGAATCATGTCACTTGTGATGTGCTTGGCCAAACTCTGCTTTGTGTAATTTAAAAGCTGGTAGTAGGCTTTGGGATCCTTTCGTGCTTGTTAACCAAGTGTTAACTTGAAAGAGACACATAAAGACAGACTCAAAGAGCATAGTGAAGTGATTTTTGGTAAAAAGGAGCAAAGGAAAATTTTGAACAAAGATGACTATGTAAAGAAAAATGGGAAAAAGAAGGTTTATCTGAGTGAAGCGGATGACTGCAATGATCATGACATGAATTTCGGATTGATCAGCCTAATCTGTCCAATCAATCATATATTAAGTTCATGTCATGTCTTCATATTTTAAAACCGGGCTTCAATGATCCAATTTCTCTGTAAAGTCATGAGCCTCCTTGTCCAACACACTCTGCCTAGTTCAAAATTTATCAACTGGACAACTGAAGCAAGACCTGAGCCACCATTTTGCTCACTCTTTTCTGTCAGAATCAGCAGACAGCAGCAGCCTAGTGCATCCACTCTTGGAGCCTTTTTGACAGTTATCTTCCACTTGGCTTTCTTTGTATACAATGCTAAAGCAAAGTGGAAGATAGCCCCTACCAAGGATCTTGATCAGGCATCATTCTTGTTAGGAAATTTCTACATGTATAGATGTAGAACTTGTTGTATATGGAAGAACCTTTCCAACTTTTTTGGAATAGATTTAGGTTTACTTATGCTAGTCTGTATAGTTGACCTAGGTTATTCTCAGCTTGATTTTGTATATCTTATTACCTACCACTTAGGGGTTGATAATTGTATCCTCATGTTAGGTCTAACCCGTCACATCATACAGGTGTCATTTGGATGTCAATGTTGGACAAACAAATGCCCTTTCATCTTATTTCTAGAGGTTAGGTTTTATGTCCCCCTCCAATGTTGTACTTTATATTATATATATGAAAATAAACCCTAGGCACAATGCCTAGTGGATTCCTGAAAAAAGTCACGAGCCTCATTCGACTTGTAGAGCCCCGAAAGGTTTTCACCAACAAACCTCTCTTATTTGTTCATCTCTCAAATTACCATCGCCTTATGGTACTCGCAAGGGTTTTCACCAATAAGACTTTCTCATTTTAATTTTTCTCTCATATCACCGTCTCCTTACGGTGCCCGTGAGGGTTTTCACCAATAAGACTCTCTGATTTAAATTTTCTCTCAGCTCACCGTCGTAACGGTGCCCGTGAGGGTTTTCACCAATAAGGCTCTCTCATTTTATTCATTTTTCCTTTATGCCGATGAACAAAGTGTTACCCATGATGTAAATCATACCTCTATCTCGCTTGACTTGGAATCCTTCAAGATTAATCGAAAGGTCTTTCTTTGGACGGTAATGTAGGCTTTTGGACAAGGCTAGAAAGAAAGGGTGGCATGAAGGCTAAAAATAATTTAAGATGAAAAGGGTTCAAAATTACAACTTTTGAAATCAGATCTTTTGCAAAACCAAACCTTCTGCCCTAGTTTTTTTGGGTCTGGGGAATTTTGGATTTTTATTTTGATGGGACCGAACCGTGTAAGACTGCCTACGTATCCTTAAAAGGAATCAGGTCGAACGTAGTTCAAAAGAAAGTTGTTTGTTTTTGTTGCTTTTCTTTTTTTCTTTTTTCATTTTTTTTCTTTTCTTTTCTTTTTCCTTCTTTTTTTCATTTTTATTTTTCATTTTTTCATTTTTTTTCATTCTCTAATTCTGCTTCTGATTCCAAAAAAGGGGTAAGAAAGAATATAAATAAGGCTCAAAATGGGTAGCAAAGGATGAAATTGTTTGGGTAGTGAAACAAAATGCCTTCGTCATTTCAACTTTAAATATGCGAAGTACAAAATGCAATTGAAGATAAGCAAAGAATTCATACATAGTCTCTCTTGGCAGCATCAGAATTGATAGTCATATCTACACATTTGCCTTCTATATCTGTTAAATACAAATCATCATTGGGCAACACTCTTGTCACCATGAACGGCCCTTGCCAGTTTGGGGGAAACTTGTCTTTAGCATCAGCCTGATGTGGAAGGATGCGTTTCAATATCAGTTGGCCCACTTCGAATTTTCGAGGATGCACCTTCTTGTTGTATGCTCTTGCCATTCTCTTCTGATACAATTGACCATGACATATTGCAGCCAATCTTTTCTCATCAATCAAACTCAACTGCTCTAGCCGGGTTTTGACCCACTCATCATCATCAATTTCAGCTTCTACAACGATCCGAAAGGATGGAATTTCAACTTCCGCAGGTGTAACTGCCTCAGTTCTATATACCAACAAATAAGGAATTGCACATACTGGAGTGCGAATAGTAGTGTGATAACCTAGTAAGGCAAAAGACAACTTTTCATGCCATTACCTAGAACCTTGCACTATCTTATGAAGTATCTTCTTTATGTTCTTGTTAACAGCCTCAACAGCTCCATTCACCTTGGGACGGTACGAAGTGGAGTTTCGATGCATAATCTTGAATTGTTCGCATACCTCTTTCATCAAATGGCTGTTGAGATTAGCAGCATTGTCTGTGATGATTACTTTGGGAATTTCGAACCAACAAATGATATTTGAATGAACAAAATCCACCACTACTTTCTTGGTCACGAACTTGAAAGTTACAACTTTGATCCACTTTGTAAAGTAGTCAATGGCCACCAGAATAAACTTGTGCCCATTTGATGCTGCCGGCTCAATTGGCCCTATGACATTTGTGCCCCAAGCAATAAATGGCCAAGGTGCAGACATTGTATGCAACTCATATGGCGGGGAATGAATCAAATCACCGTGCACCTAGCATTGATGACATTTGCGAACAAAGCTTATGCAATCTTGTTCCATGGTAAGCCAATAGTAACCTGCTCAAAGTATCTTCTTTGCTAAGACATACCCATGCATATGTGGCCCGCAAACTCCTGAATGTAATTCGGCCATGATAGTCGAAGCTTCTTTAGCATCTATGCACCTTAGTAGTCCTAGATCTGGAGTCCTCTTATAGAAGATTCCCCCACTTAAGAAAAAACCACTAGCCAAACGTCGAATGGTTCTCTTTTGATCACCTGTGGCATGTACTGGATATACCCCTGACTTGATGTATTCCTTGATATCATGGAACCAAGGTTCACCATCAATTTCCTCTTCAACCATATTACAGTAAGCATGTTGATCACCAACTTGGATATGCACGGGATCGACATAAGCCTTGTTTGACATAAGCCTTGTCCGGATTGACATAAGGCATCAGCAATCTCATTATGAACCTTGGGAATATGTCTGAATTCTACTAACCTGAATTATTGACAAAGATCATGCAAACATTGTCGGTACGGTATGAGCTTCAAGTCCCGAGTCTCCCATTCTTCTTGGATTTGGTGAACCAACAAATCTGAATCTTCCAGAACCAGTATTTCCTGGACTCCCATGTCTACAACTAACCTCAAAACTAAAATGCATGCTTCATACTCAGCCATGTTATCGATGCAATAAAATCGAAGTTGGGCTGTTATAGGGTAATGTTGCCCTATTTCAGAAATGAGTACATCCCTTATTTCGGCACCTTTCATGTTAGCAGCTCCATCAAAGAAGAGTTTCCAACCTAGATTTTCATCATGGTCAACCTCGTCAACATACATGACTTCTTCATCGGGAAAATAAGTTTTTAGTGGCTCATATTCTTCATCCACCAGGTTCTCGGCCAAGTGGTCGGCCAAGGCTTGGGTTTTCATCGCGGTCCGAGTCACATAGATGATGTCAAACTCTGTGAGTAAAATCTGCCACTTTGCAAACCTTCCTGTGGGCACAGGCTTCTGAAAGATATACTTTAGAGGATCCATGCGAGAAATGAGGTATGTAGTGTAGGACGGAAGATAATGCTTCAACTTTTGTGCCACCTAAGTCAGGGCGCAACATGTCCTCTCGAGAAGAGTATACTTAACCTCATTGGGAGTGAACTTCTTATTGAGATAATAGATTACTTGCTCCTTCTTTCCCATGATGTCATGTTGACCCAATACACATCCAAAAGAATTTTCCAGGACTGTCAAATAGAGAATTAAAGGTCTCCTAGGCTCTGGTGGGACCAACATAGGTGGGTTCGACAGGTACCTCTTAATCTTATCAAATGCTTCTTGACACTTGTCAGTTCACTTGAATTCAACATTCTTCTTCAACAGCTTAAAGATGGGCTCACAGGTTGTCGTGAGCTAAGAAATAAACCTACTGATATAATTCAACATTCCAAGCAGTCTCATCACCTTTGTTTTGTTCTTGGGCGGTGGTAGCTCTTGAATGGCTTTGATCTTCGATGAATCCAACTCAATACCGCGTCGACTGACCACGAATCCCAGCAGTTTCCTAGACGGGACACCAAATGCACATTTTGCTGGATTGATCTTGAGGTTATACATGCGGAGCCTTTGGAAAAACTTCCTTAAATACTTAACATGGTCCGACTGCTTCTTTGACTTTATGATCACATCATCTATATAAACCTCAATCTCCTTGTGTATCATGTCGTGAAATATGGTAGTCATCATCCTCATGTAAGTTGCCCCAG
The DNA here is from genome assembly GCF_000715075.1 of Nicotiana tabacum. Taxonomy (NCBI): domain Eukaryota; kingdom Viridiplantae; phylum Streptophyta; class Magnoliopsida; order Solanales; family Solanaceae; genus Nicotiana; species Nicotiana tabacum. The sequence continues at coordinate 13,775,142 of NC_134084.1, read as the reverse complement.
CATTATTCAAACCAAATGGCATTACCCGGTAGCAATATGTTCCCCATGGTGTGATGAACACTGTCTTTTCTGCATCTTCCTCATCTATCAAGATCTGGAGATATCCCGCGTAGCAATTCGCAACAAACCCAATTTCATGCTTGGCACAATTATCGATCAGAATGTGAATGTTCAGCAATGGAAAATCATCCTTTGGGCTCGCTTTGTTAAGATCACGGTAATCAACACATACTCTGGTCTTACCATCTTTCTTTGGTACTGGCACAACATTAGCTAGCCAAGTGGGATATCAAGTGACCCGAATGACCTTTGCATCAAGCTGCTTTGTGATTTCTTCTTTGATCTTCACACCCATGTCAGTCTTGAACTTTCTTAACTTTTGCTTGACAGGAGGGAATTTTGGATCAGTTGGCAATTTATGAACTACCAAATTAGTGCTCAAGCCTGACATATCGTTATACGACCATGCAAAGACATCTTTGTACTCAAACAATGTTTTGATTATTTCTTCCTTAACTTGTGGTTCCAGGTACACACTTATCTTGGTTTCCCTAACATTTTCCCGGTCTCCTAAATTGATTGTTTCAGTTTCATTCAAATTAGGCTTTGGTTTTTCTTCAAATTTTTTAATCTCTTTACTGATTTCCTCAAATGCTGCTTCTTTATCATATTATGTTTCATCATCATACTCTACTTCTTGGATTATTATTTTAGAATTAGATTGGCTTTTAAGACTTGGCTGAAAATTCCTCATGCATGTCATGTCATTGCAACCAGCATAAAAAGAACTGTACAAAAGAAAAATTAAATAAAATACTATTAGGAATAACGGAAAACGGGAAATTGCATTTCAATGAAAATAACAGGATAGAAGGGTTTGAACATCAAAACAAGCAAAAACTAAAAATATGGATTACAACCCTAGAATAACCTAGATAACAAAAAGGAAAACAAAGCAAACTACCAAAACTCCTTCCTGGTGGGGAGAGTAGTAGCTTCCCAATTGCTAAGCTTCATATTTGGCCCAACGAACTGCGCATATGCTTTACTAGAACCTTCATCAACTTCTACCATATTAACCTCATCGAACAGACTCTAGAACCTCTTGATCAGCTCTTCATTAACATCAACCATAGGTTTTGGCACTGATGAGGTTGGAGGTTTTTCGGCCCCTGGATCGACAAAAGACTTAGAGATGTGTGGGATAGGTTTGGGGAGCGACCATACCTTATGTTTTAGATTTTTAACCCTTTTCATGTCCTTCTCTATGGGCATGAATCCCAAACCAAATATACCATAATTTCCACTGGGGCACACTGGATGCACAATACCTCGCAGAGATGAGCCCAATCCCTTACCCGACATAAAACCATTCTTCAACATTTCATTTGCTACCATGATAGACGTGGAGGGCAACTTAGGACCTGGAATGCATTTTCCTTCAGGAACCTTCTCAATAGATACTATTTTGAAAGTTTGATAGACCCATGGTCCCTTATTGTCTTTAGCCTCAATAAACGGAACAATTGTGTCATTACAAGCTGATAAGTCCTCGTCATCATGCACAACTATTTCCTGCATGTCCCATTCGAACTTCACCATTTGGTGCAGAGAAGACGGGACTGCCTTAGCAGCATGTATCCACGGCCTGCCCAACACAAATTGTAGGAGACAGCTACATCTAGCACTTGCAATTCCATAGTGAGTTCAACTGGCCTTATTGTCAGTTCGAGCATTATATTGCCAACAGAATCATTTCCCCCTCCGTCAAAACCTCAAACACATATACTGTTCTTGTGGATCCTTTCAGTACCGATTTTCAACTTTTGTAGAGTATAGAGTGGGCAAATATTTGCACTAGAACCGTTATCAACCAATACCCTCGAGATCACCAAATCCTCGCACTTCACTATGAGATAAAGAGCTCGGTTGTATTCTGTACCCTCCAGATGAAGTTCGTCATCCGAGAAAGTGATCCTATTTGCTTCGAAAATCTTGTCAGCAATCTTCTCCAAATGGTTCACCGTGATCTTATCAGGAACGTGGGCCTCATTCAAAATCTTCATAAGGGCCCTGCGGTGTTCATATGAATGTATCAGCAAAGATGAAAGAGAAATCTGAGCTGGTGTTTTCCTTAACTGCTCCACAATGGAATAGTCCTGCGCCTTCATTTTTCTCAGGAATTCTTCCACCTCTTCTTCGGTGACTGGCTTCTTCACTAGAATCTGGCTATCTTTGAACGGCTTGGCTTTCCTCAACTCTTCTGGGATAAAGCATCTCCCAGAACAAGTCAATCCTCCAGTTTCATTAACTTCTTCCTCCACCTCTTTTCCTTTGTATGTGACCGTCACTTGTTTGTAATTCCACGGAACAGCCTTGGTGTCCACCACTAGCAGCTGGGTCACTGGTTTAATGACGATAGGGGTAATATGAGCCCTTTTTACAACTATGACAGGCTTACTTGGTACCCCTGGTACTACTTCTTTTGGATTTTCCTGACTTGTCCCAATACCTTTTGAAGTCCCTTTCACGAACAACACTGGTGGCTTCAAATTAAGTGAGCTCAGTTTCTCTTTCACTCCTTTAACTGTCAAGGGCGTTGCTTTGGTAGAGTTTGGAGCCTTGACCGAATTACTTCCACTAGCACGAATTATCATGATGGACTTTGAAGACTTCCCGGGCTCCCTATCCTTATGAACTATTTCAATCATATGCGTTTCTGCATGAGCTGGCAAAGGGTTTTGGTTGATGTTCGGCGTGTCTGGGCTTTGGACTACAATTTGGTTTGTATCAATGAGCTCCTGGATTGCCGTTTTCAAGTGCCAGCACTTCTCTATGTCATGCCCTGGAGTATCAGAACAATAGTCGCATCTGAGGGAATAATCGAGGTTCTTTAGAGGGGGATTTGGTATCTTTGATTCAATCGGCCTCAAGATGTCCAACTGCCTTAACCTTTGAAACAGACTAGCATAGGACTCTCCAAGCGGGGTGAAAGTTTGTTTCCGTTGTTGCCTTTGTCTTCTATACTTTGGTCTTGGTTGAAAATTTGGACCAATAGGTTTTGGTAGGGTTGTGGGGGTGGATAAGTATTTTGTGGAGGTGGAGCACGCCATTGCGGGTAAGAAGGGGGTTGAGCATATGACTGTGCATGATGAACATAGTATTAGGGTGGTCTGGCAGAGTACTGGGGGTCTAGTGGTGGGAAATAGTGCTGGGGTTGATTATATGGAGCTTGGGTGTAGGTTCGAGGTTGGGGTCAAGGCTGGGTGTAATGGTGAGGTAAACCCCTTTGGCCATGCATCCGAAGATGACCATAACAACATCTTCTTTCTTCTTTTTCCCTAACATGCCCCGGTGCCATTCTGGATCGCTTGTGTGGTTGCTTTGATGGCAAATTAACTCATGATCTTACTTGATTTGAGCCCTTCCTCTACCATTCCTCCCATCTTCACCATTTCATTGAAAAACTTACCTATGACCGAGATCAGATGACCAAAGTAAGTAGGCTCCAAGGCTTGAAGAAAGTAATCCACCATTTCATCTTCCTTCATTGGAGGGTCGACTCGTGCCGCCTGTTCTCTCCACCGGAAACGATACTCCTTGAAGCTCTCACTAGGATTTTTCTCTATCTTAGTCAAGGATAGGTGATCTGGGACAATTTCTAAGTAGTACTGAAAGTGCCGATCAAAGGCTTGAGCAAAATCGTCTCATGTGTACCACCTGTTGGCATCCTGGCGGGTATACCATTCTAGAGCCGCCCCACTCAGACTCTAGCTAAAGTACGCCATCAGTAATTCGCCTTTTCCCCCAGCGCCTCTCATTTTACTGCAATAACCTCTCAAGTGGGATACGGGATCCCCATGCCCGTCATATAAATCAAACTTTGGCATCTTAAACCTGGCAGGCAGTTGGACGTCAGGAAACAAGCACAAGTCTTTATAAGACACGCTCACCTGGATCCCTATCCCTTGCATGTTTTTCAATAATTGCTCCAGACTCTTTACCTTCCTAAATATCTCCTCTTGCTTGGTGTTCTTAGGTGGTTTCTTAGTTTCAACATGAGGCTCAAAGTGAGGAGTGTAGGAATAAGGATCTAGGACTTTGAAGGTAGGTTTTGGGGCATAGTATTGGGTATATGGAGCTTGGAATGCGGGCTCACTAGAGGATCAGTGGAGAGTAGCTTGTGGAGGGGGTACAAAAATTGGAGCATATGTCGGAGTAGGGTATGAGGTTGTTTTAGCTGGTGGAGCATAAAAACTTTCGGCCGAAATGCCGGGGTAGGAGTGGTAAGGGGTGAATCCTGGTGTGTGTTGTGGAGAAAGATCAACGGTATTGGGCATCTGGGATTGGGAGAGTGATGGAATGGAAATGGGATTTTCTGTATAGTTGGTAGGGAATGAAGGTGGAGGGTGTCCCTTAATCTAGGCCTGATACATTTCCTCCATCTGATGCTTCAACCTTCGGACCTCCTCTTTCAGTTCTGACTCTGATTCTTCAATCTCCCTCGGAGGGTCTACAACTCCTGTATCTGTTTCTTTGCTAGTCATGACTATCTGGTGCTTTGACTTGGTGTTGTATGGATGACTTTCCAGGATGCCAACAAACTAACCACCTTCTTGTAATTGGAATAAAGATAACAAAGGAAAACAACACAAAGCCACCATGTTACGTTAGGACATTTATCGGATAATAATATCACGTTACGTGCAATACACCTAGCAACAATTAGCGGTTCTAAAATGGCTTTGAGGGTCATCGGGTCATATGGCATCATCCCAATTTGCTCATTTCAATCCTTTCTTCTCTTTCTTTTCTAGCAACTCTTATCATTTTCTTCCCGCTCTTTTTTTTGGCTTATCACTCTTTTCTTTTCTTTTAAAATGATTCGATCGAACCCGATGTAGGTTGCCTATATATCATGTCCCTCATGAATCAAACCAAGCGTAGTTCTGAAAAAGTGATGGAAAATAAACTAAAAATAAAAATCTTTTTTTTTGGATTTTTCATTTAAATTTTTTCGGTTTACAAAATGGGAAGTACGAGAATGAAAGACTAACAGACTACACTACAATACGACAAACTCTGATACTACCTTCAGTACTACTAGACAAGGCTAGAAAATAAAAGACGACATAAACAGACTCAAAACATATGAATAATAACAGAAATCCTCCTCAAGCAACTCCTGGATGTGATGCCCCCGACTGGGATGGTCCTGGGCTGTCTGTTATGCTCAAACCCTGTAACATGCCTCGTAAAGAAACACCGATGCTGGGAATAAAGACCCTGGCATGTGCCCCTGCCTCCTGAAGGCCGACCCTAAACAAATAATGACCATACTGCTCCACGTTTGCTGCCAATCCTGCTAACTGAGACTTTATCAACTCAAGCTTACCCCAGGGATCCTAATCCGAAGCCTCCTCAAAATCATCTGTCTGAACTGCCTGGCCCCTAAGTTGTGCAAGCAGTAGGGTGCTGACCCCGGGTGGGATGGACTGCAACCAGATCAAATACTCCTGAGTACACTCGGGCCTACCAATGTCCTCTACTAATGTATTTTTCTTTATCATTTTTGCATTGTTCCAGTATTGCACGTACTTGATTTCGTCAGCCGCCTTTTTGCTAAAATTCATGATGTGCCTCCGAAGATTCAGAGTTGGAGGCTCCTCTTGTCTCCTGCCCAACTGTTGCATCACCCTAATGGGAGTGTACGACCTGACACATTTAAGTCATTTCAATACCAAGAAAGGCTACATGTGACATCCTACCAAGATCTCATCTAAAGGTAGCTAAAGGTAAGCCCACAAAACATGCCCATTTGTCCTCAACCCAAGGAACGCAATCCAAGATATGACGCCTACTGGGTATGTATACTTAGGAGATTTCATCCTACGCTCAATGCATACCACTTGATCTTTCAAGGCGCGGTCGATAGGGCAAAGTAAGGAAGCGGTGTGTAAATGCTCCATCATCCACAATTGCAGCAAAAAGTTACTTCCTTCAAAATACCTGACAACTCCCCTAACCTCACTCAGGGCTTGATACAACTTTGCTAAGATCATTGGCACAACGGTAACGGTTTTGCATTGCTTTTCATGAAATAATGCCATTACCACTGATTGTAGACGGTTCTAATGTGCCTCTCATCTAAAGGAAACACCAATAATCCCAACAAAGCAAGGCTGAAAGCTTGGAGGCGGCGTCTTTGCCACTTTGCCTTGGTTGTGCATAACTTATCCCAAAAGACGTCAAAACTATCCTGTGGTCCACACCTAGCAAACAAATAATCCAAGGATATCCAGGACTGCTCGAGGCATCCTAAATTCTTGTTGTCTTTCAGGCCCAAGTTGCTAAGGAATCTTGTCCTAGAGTGATCTTGGGGAAGTATCAGGTCTTTGCCTATATACCTTAAACAAGTGAGACCAGACATTTCCGCCAAGGTAGGAGTCATCTCACACTCTCCAAATCTGAAAATCAAATTTTGCGAATCCCAATAGGTCAGTATCTCTTCCACTAAGTCTGGGCGAGGTGTGATGTCAAGAAGGGAAGTGAGGGTGCCCAATTTCTCCATTAACTCATGCTGATCTAACAGTGAAAATATTTTCCTCCATTTGACCAATTTCCTAGGAAACTTTACTACCATCAGCACTTTGGATCGAATTAGTGGGTCCATCTCTAAATGAAGAGAACATGGTTAGCGACTTGGGACACTACGTGACACCACAAAACATCCTAGTTGACAGATGCAAGACACAATTGGGCTATTTTTACGAAATGGCCTAAGCGGTCGAGGGTGGCTATTAGTGCAAACTCGACAAAGTTGACCTCTAATGCATGAATACCCCATTTATGGCTTACACAACTTCAAACTACCAACAATCATGGCCTTAAAAATTACTTTGCGAAAATGACCCATTTTGCAAAAACGACCGATATGGCCAAATGTAGCTAGGGATGCAAACACGACAAGGACGGACCTTAAAGTGATATGACACCAAGTTGTAGGCTCAAGATCCTAAGACATGGGTAATTGAACCATTTTTGCAAAATTAACCCCATTTTGCAAGAATGGCCGATGTGGCCAAAGTGGTTAGACACGCAAGATTTGGCTACGACCCTCGAAGCCAAGAACCTAAGACTCACTAGGAAGACCGGACCCTATGTGGGTTACCTACGTATTCTGCCCCGAAAGACGAGAATCGGGTACGCGTAGTTCGGGAAGATTGGACATGAGAAAAAGCTTTAAAAATGCAACTAATTTGGAAAAACTATATTTTTTGTCTTTTCGAAAGATGATGGAGAATGTAAAATCTTTTTGGATTTTTTTTTTTTTGATTTGTTGGAAAATGATGGAAAATGCAAAATCTTTTTGGATTTTTCATTTTCAATTTTTTTTGGTCTTTTCTTGAAAAAGTTGTGAAAGAAAAATATAATTGGGCCCTACTTGCTTCATTTTCACCCTTCTTTCCAAATCATCGGTCCGCCAAATGACCTTTCTACCCTTGTAGATGCAACATTTAGCACATAGGATGATTGAATGTCATTTTGGGCTATGGGACCATTTTGACATAATTTGGATAGGCCTCCTACGACGAGACACGGTGCCTAGGACCGAGTCCTGCTAGGTTTAAATGACATGATGCAAATAAGAATGACCTAAAGGCTGACCTAAGTTTGGGGTTCACTAACAAGGCAATTTGGGGGAGCGTATGGTCGATGGTGGCTGCTCAAACTTTCCACCCACTCCATACGTCAAACGGCCCCCCTCTTAAAATAAGGGTGACTCAACAAAGAGTTCGTGTACGCGACGCGTACTCCGAGACTTGTTGCAGAAAGAATTGACCGGGTAATGCATATGATGACAGTTATAAAGCAGTAAACACATAAAGCAAAAACTATAAACATATAAAAAACTAGCAAACAATAAAACAAAACAAAACAAAAATCAAATAAAGCAAATAATAATAATAAACATACAAACCTCAACCGAATATTCTAAAAAGCCAACAAGATCATAGTATCAGCTCGAACCTGCAATTCCCCAGCACAGTCGACAAAGCGGTCACACCTCCTTTTTTACAAACCTCACTAACCCTCTTAAAAATATTAAAAGGATTTTGTAAAGCTCAAAAGAGTTTTCAAATTTGAAAAGTGACAAAGAATTGTATTCAAAAGGGTTTTTCAGAGTCGCCACCCGATATTGGTTTCGGTGTGCCAGGTCGCCGTTTTTTTAAAAATAATTTTTTCTCTTTAAAATACTTTGAACTCCAAAACTAAGTCTGCACCAGATATTCGGGTAAGGGGGTTCGTTTGACTCGGGGAGAAGGTGTTTGGCATTCCCCGAGTCCCGTTACTAGTACGGTTGCATACTTGATCGTGTTGGCTTTTAAATATTCGAACTGAGGTAAAAGCACAAAAAGAAAGCAAAAGAGGCTCAAGGTCATCCCGACCTAATAAAAGAAAATATAAGAGAAAAATAAACTCCTAAATACTAATATATACTATACTTCTTCCACGTGGTTTGTCACGGCCTCCAATTACATTCACTACGGGGAATACCCCGAATAAAATACATACAAAGTCTACGGGGACGACCTCTCACCTCGGATCAAACAAGAATCCTAAAGATTGCCTACCTGGGTGCGGTCGGCTTAAACATGCTACTAGCGAATAATAATAAAATGAGAATAAGTGAATAAGACAAAAATTAAAAAGAACTGCAGCTCGGGGTCATGTTCTTCTAACTTATCATTTTCATATATTTAGACCAAGCCCAACTCCTAATTATGTAAGCAAGTTAACACTAATGGGACAAGTCTTTCCCCCAACTCCTACGGTCTAATTCATTATCCACATTATCCATTCAAAATATCTACATACAATGATAGTACTCCACATTGAAAGCACAAAAAAGAAAAGAGAAATATAAAAACTCGACGAAATAGAAAATAAAATAAAACAAAATTAAGAAAATAGTGGTCAAGAAATGATAAGATCCATGACTTTCTGTTAATTGTCCCCACCCTCGCTTATGCTTCCTATTGGCCTTTAATGCCAACCTCTACAAGAAATTTATTTTACTTATAAAGTAATTAAATTCATGAAAAACAACTATTCCTTAGCACAAAATATCCTTTTTCAGCCATGAACATATTGAGAGGAGTCATCATATAAGCTTAAATGTACTCTTACTGCACAAATTTCAACTTTCATCCTCAAAGCAAAAACATAATTTCCAAGAGAGAAACCAACACACGGGTGAGACATCTACGTAGCAGGGCAGTCCTAACTCAAGATTCACGCAAGGAACAAAGTTAACTTTCAAGCTAAATGTTTTACCATATACAAATATTACCTATGAGCACCAACAGAGCTTTAATAATAGAATTAAACAAAGCTATTACAAGCTACAGAACTAAGATGAACCATGGCAAAGAAACTTTTCCGATAGTCTGGTAGCTTAGAATTCATGCTAACATTCAGATGCTTGAGCTAAAATACCCACTTCATAACCACAACAAATTAACTAGGAATGACGAGTCGATTGAGACCAACAGATAAACTGGAACATCTATCCTCTTCACACACGGCTTCATGGCCACTACGCCACTAGGCAATATTCAAATACTATTAGTTAGCTTGCATTTAACAATATTCAACTCAATTAAAGTTCAACAGGGAATCATAATGTGTTTCTGGAACATTAAAACAGGACCAACAGAGGCGACGAAAAACAGAGAACATCAAAGAACAACTCCAAAATTCACTTAGTGCTCAACCTCGGTTAGACCAACAAGAATGATCAAACATGCACCAGGTGCGTGGCTTTTAAGGTTGGAGATGCAACGTCGAACAAATATCGAACAGAAGGAAATGAGATGGTCTTAAAACAATGGGTTTTATCACACATAAAAGGCATAACACTAATCCAAACCGCAAGTGAAATACATCACGGACTCAGGTTTCTTACAACAACCAGATCTTAGTCGAAAACATAACAAGCAGGTTCGAACTCAGATACGACCCCAGAATATTCAAAAGATTAATGCAGTTCTCACTCGTGAATCAATGATTATTCACTAGAGAAGGTTTCAATAACTTGTTTTAATGTTCAAACTCAACAAACAAACTGGACAAGTTTATAAAACTGCAGCCAATGCACTAGTGTATACGATTAGTCATCCAACAGTAGAAAAAGCGAAGCACAGATAGGCAGACAATTTCAACAATCTGAACACGACTCTAATTCTACAACAATGTAAGTCACTCGTACTAAAAAATTAGAGGATAATAAGCAAGAATCGTGAGAGAATGCATCATTGATTAACGCATTAGTAAAAGCCACAAAAATACATAAACTGTAATCATTCATATCGAAATCGAAGAAAGCTAAGCTCAAGTTATCCTGAACCTTTCCTTATTTATTTTAGTTTAATGCATTTAATTCAATTCTCAAACACCTCCCCCAAAGAGTATTAACCACGTATCTTATCATACTTTAAACGTCACCATGAAATAAGAGCAAAAAGAGAATAGCGATGAACCAGAAAATTAGACTTCGATTGACTGAAACTTTTAGCAATTACACAAGCAAATGAACCAAACGCTAAAGCCAAAGTTCGAAATGGACGGAACTCGAATGAATCAACCTCAACCAGCAACTCAGATCAGTCGAACTCCATATTTGAAACAAGAATCCGAAATTAAAATGAAGAAATAGAGATCCACTTTTTTGATTTTTCTGTTCTGGAAACCAAAAAAAGACTAAAAGAGAAATCTAATTTTTTTTGGAAGTATCCAAGAGAAGAGATGAAGAAAAGCAAAAATCCCAGACCTCACTTCCAAACCCTAACCTTTTTCAAGACTGACCGCCATCTTGGAAAAATCCCAAGAACCCCCTATTTATAGGAGCCCTAGAAACTTCTATTCTTCTTCTCCAAGAAAACCCCCAAAAATACGAATTTTCCCTCTCTCTTAGCTTATCCTAGACAAATGGAAGGATAGGATCAATTTCGAATTAATCCTACATCTCCCCTTTGTCTAGCACGTGCTTGAGAGGGATTTTTTTGATGATTCTGATTGGGTTGGGAGGGAGCGCTTGAAAGAATCTGAGTTGGTTAGGATTTAGGATGATATGGGAAAAATACCAAAAGTGGGGACCAGGAAGGGAGGGGACCAGTTGATGTGGCACCGGAAAAGGAATTTTTTGGCGGTTTAGTGGCTGGCGGAGGCGGCAAATGGTGTGAGGGGAGGAAGTGTGTCGTTTGGTGTGTGCTTCTTTAGGGTTAGGGTTTGGTTAAAAATAAGATTTTATTTAGGGTGTGGGGATTGAATATTGTCCATGGGATTAAAAGGGGTTGGACGACTCAGATCTAAAGCTAAAAATGGGGCGGGTCAGCGGGTTAAGTGGCGGGTCAGGGGATGTGGGCTGCCCGATTTTGGGCTTCTAATTGTCCAAATTGGGCCTCTTTTAGTCCAAATTTGTAATGACTCGGCCGTTCATTTCATGAGTTATTGCTCTGTTTCCCCCATTTTTGCTACTTATTGCCTTGTTCAGCTGTATTTTGTGTTATCGGGTTGGTTGGCTCGGGTTCGGAGAGGTTTTTGGTAAGGTTTGAGACACTTAGTCTCTTTTGAGTAAGCTTAAGTTGGAAAGGCCAACCGGATGTTGACTTGTGTGAAAAAGGGCTCGGATGTAAATTTTGATGGTTCAGATAGCTTCGGAAGATGATTTGGGACTTAGGAGTGTGATCGGAACATGTTTTGGAGGTCCGTAGTAGATTTAGGCTTGAATTGGTGAAATCGGAATTTCGACGTTTTCCGGTTGATAGGTGAGATTTTGATATAGGGGTTAGAATGGAATTTTGGAAGTTGCAATGGTTCCGTTGTGTCATTTGGGATGTGTGTGCAAATATTTAGGTCATTAGAACGTGGTTTGATAGACTTTTTGATCAAAAACATAATTCGGATAATTTTGGAACCTTAGGCTTGAATTCGATGTAATTTGGTTGATTCGATGTTGTTTGAAGTGTTTTGAAGTTTTGTATAAGTTTGGGTAGTGGTATATGACTGGTTTGTGTGTTTGGTTGACGTCTCGGGGGTCTCGGTGTGATTTCGGATGGTTGGCAGAAAGTTTGAAGTTAAGTTGGGACAACTGAAGCATTTTGTTGCTGTCATAACTGCACCTGCGATTGGGAGTCCGCAGGTGCGATGCCCATAGGAGCAGAAGGCAGTTGTAGATGCGGCCAATAAGAAGGTCACCAGGGACCGCAGAAGCGGTGAAGGGGACGCACCTACGGTAGCGCAGGTGCGAGATTTTGAACGCAGCTGAGGAAATTGGCATTTAAGTGAAAACCCCAGATGCGGTAGATGAGGTCGTAGAAGTGTGACCATAGAAGCAAGAAAAGGACTTCAGGTGCGAAAAGCCTGGGTCAGAAAGTATAAAAGGTTTGCTTCGCGACTTTGAGCTATTCTTCACCATTTTTCATTCGGGTTTGAGCTTGAGGGAGCTATTTTGAAGAGGGATTCAAGGGATAACACTTGGAGGTAAGATTTTTGAACCTAATAATCGATCTTATGGCAATATTTCACTGATTTGGCCTAAGATTTATGGAAATTAAGGGTTAAAATTGGGGATTAGGGCTTGGTATTGGAGACCTTGACTTGGAGATTTGAAGGGCCATTTGTGGTCGGATTTTGGTACTTTTTATATGAATGAACTCGTCGGAGGATAAGGAGCGTACTGATGAAAATTTTATCGGATTCCGAGATGCGGTCCCGGGGGTCGGGTTTTGGTTAATTTCAAGATTTATGTTGTAATTTGATTATTTTTGCATGGGCTTCATTCCCTTAGCATATTTTGACGTTGTGATTCTGATTTTGGATAAATTCGACACGGGTTGAGGTCGATTTGAGGGGCAAAGACATCGTGAGCTAGAGTTTGGACCGGATTGAGGTGAGTAATGATTGTAAATATTGTCCTGAGGGTATAAAACCCCGGATCACATATCGTTGTGCTATATAGAGGTGACGCACATGCTAGATGGAAAGTGCGGGATCATGCACCGTTGGGGATTGTGACTTAGTCCATCCCGAATTACTGTTTTACTGCGTATTTGATTAAAAATTATTTGTTATCATCATCATGTTTTGGGCTGAATGCCATATTTGGGACTCGTGCCAACTATTTGGACCCTTAGGGGATTTTTACTACTATTTCCTCACCGTTTTGATTTTATATCTGTACTCAGTCATGCTATATTATATTGTTTTCATAACTCAGTCATGTTTACTCTGTTTTAATACTTTAAATGATATTTTGGCTGAGCATCATATTTTACTATGCCCGAGTGGCTTTTAGAGATTTCTGACTAAGTAGGGCCGAGGGCCTGTGTTGTGAGGATTATTATGGGATCGGGCTCCATGCCATAGCAGTGTTGTACTGATTATGATTATGAGGCCGAGGGCCTGAGTTGTGCGCCACAAGATGGCTTGATATGAGGCTGAGAGCCTATTTAATTATGCCACGAGATAGCTTGATATTGCGCTTGGATTGTTAGGGGCCCCTCCCGAAGTCTGTATACCCCTAGTGAGCACAGGTACCCAGTGTGATATGTGATATAGCCTGAGGAGCTGGTGTTGTTCCATGTTATTGCTTGAGGGGCTGATTCTGTTTACATTGTGCCCGAGGGGCGGATTTTATGGGTTTATCTTTTCTAGCTGCTTTTTATTTACTTGTTTAACTATTAAAAAGGTGTTTTAAAGAAGCTTATACTAAACTAAGGTGTTTTTTTATAAGATTTCACGGTTTTATTGCATTTACACTGCCTCTTTATAGCATGTTGTTGTGTTTTTACATAATTTCTTATCGCTCAGTCTTCATTTATTGTTATTACTTGTCACACCTCCTTTTTACCACACCCCGTAAAGGGTATAAATATAAGGGAGTTTTTCCAATTAAAGGACAATCGAAACGGGATTATTTATTTAAAATTCAGAGTCGCCACTTGGGATAATTTATGGTGTCCTAAGTCACCGGTTTAAAATCCAGAATCGAGGAAGTTTGACTCTGTTATACAGTCTGCGAACACAGAAATTTGGGTAAGGAATTCTGTTAACCCGGGAGAAGGTGTTAGGCACTCCCAAGTTCCGTGGTTCTAGCACGGTCGCTTTGATCATACTTGGCTTATTAGAATTGTCTAATTACTCATTTTAGAACCTATGTGCTTTTACCTTTTACCGCTTTTTAATTAAGAAAATTATCTTGAAACGAGTCACGCGTACGTGTACCCATTTGTTTGGCGCATCAAAAATCATGTCACGTGAACGTGTCCACAATTAATAACGCATTATTATTATTAGAAAAGATCGGCCAGAGTTGCGCGAACGCATACTCTGGTTTTGTTTTTAGAAATCGTAATCATGTCACGCAAACGTGTACACAATCATGATGATAGATTGATTGAGAGCACCTATAGCATATTAGCAATTATTCAAGATTGTTTAATACCTAGAACACCAACTTCACCAATTCTTAAGGAAACCAACTTGCTGCACGGATAATCTTTCTATTTCCTTCCACATTTGGCTCATAACTATAAAAAAATTCACAATTGTTCTGTTTATTAGGTCGACTAAGTCATTAAAATGCAAAAGAACGAAAGATGTTCCCCGGGACAACGTGAATGGAGAGGAGTTGAATTTAGACTATTTGCAAATTCTGTGGAAGCCATGTAAGTAGGAAATATTGGAGAATTTGGTAAAGAGTTAACATTAACATTTGATTTTTTGTTTTACATTAGGAAATGATCTTCTTGATAAGCTTACGACAGTAGAGTTCAGGAAATTAACAACTTTAAACCAAACTAATGAGACCTAACAATTAACAGAGGGAATCATTTCAATCTTCATGACTAAAATAAAAATAAACAAAAATACACCCATATGTTCATGCATAATATCTTAACAAAGAAATAGTGTGAGAAATGAACCTTCACAATACTGTTTCGAAGCTCGACTAATAGACACGGACTCGAACAGAACACGTGACGGCACTGGAACCTCGCCGGCAACTCGAACAGAGCTAACGACCAACGAACGGGGCTTTAACTAAAACTGATCTCAACAGAAACACTAACTTTTATGAGGAAAAGGGCTGTTACGAGGTGTTTTGGTGCTGGAGTTTGAGTTTTGACTGGTGTTTGGTGGTTCGCCAGATTTCTTGCCGGGTCTGGTGACATCGCTGGTCTTTAAAAGAGATAGAAAGTGAAGGAGGAGAGGAAAGGGCAGCAACAACGTGAGTCATGGCAGTCGCTGGTCATCACCTCCGGCAGCTGCGACCATAGAAATGGCAAAGTTGTTGTGGAGAAGATGAAGCCGCTACCCAGTGTGTCTCATTTTTTAAGTTGCTCGTTAGAGCTGGGGTCTGTAGAAGATGATTCCAAATGGCTGATTCTGTGTTTGTAGGATTAGGGTCTAGCCATGGAGGTTTTGTGTCTTCGGGTGGTACAGATCTTTGGAGATTAAAGTTTTTTTTCTAGGGTTTTTCCAAGTTTTTTTTTTGGGGGGAAGAAGAAGCTTCATGTCTCTGTGTACGTCTTTTTCAGTCAAAAAATGGCTAATGTGCTAAGTAGGGGTGTGCATTCGATTTATCGATTCGATTTTGACCCTTATCGATAATTACTTATCGATTATCGATTTATACATATGCTTATCGTTATCGTTTCAATAAGGTTTCGATTTTTTCGATTTCGATTTATCGATTTTTGGGGCTTATCGATTCGGTTATCGATTACACCAATAAGAAAATTTACGGGATTCCACGGAAAGTATATCGCTACAAACACACCTAACTAATATGGACAAAAGGAAGCTAAAATAAGAAGAGCACCGTTTATAACATAAAAATTGTGTCAACAAGCACATGCAACGAAACTAAAGTAAGGGATCAAATGTATGCCACCAACACTCCAACGGCATAAACAAACAAAAAATCAAAATACATCATCACGGCTAATTCTGTTTTCCATTAATTTGAACTTCATTTACTTGAGCTTTAAATATGATCATTCCTTAAATGTGATAGAGGAAATAATAGGGTTAGGGACTTAGGGTAAAGGAAAGGGTATTATAGAATAAGGGAAAAAAAATTTAAAAATTAAAAAAAAAAATTTAAAAAAATAAAAAAAAAATTACTGTAGCTTATCGGTTTATCGATAAACCAATAATCGAAGAGGACAAAATCGAAATCGAAATCGATAAATCGATAAGGAAAATTTTAAAATCGAAATCGAAATCGATAAACCAATAACAAATAATCGATTCGATTTATCGATAAACCGATTCGAATGCACACCCCTAGTGCTAAGTGTAATCTAGGGTTATTTTTAGACTAGTTTTGGTTATATAGAAGGGTTTTTACGTTAAGGGGTATGAGCCTAGGAATTATGGACTAGGTCCAAAATTAGGCCTAAAAATGGGTTGTTCGAGTTCAAGTTTTATTCTTTCCTCACGAACGAGATTAAAATATGACCCCATTTATTAATTAGTCTTACTTAAATAAAATAACTGTTAAAATAAGACTGACCATTAAAATAAACTATTTTTTTGTATTTTCAAAATATCGTACTAATAGAAAAAAAATAGAAAAATCATTATAAAATTAAGATAACATTCCTAGAATTATTTTTGTATTTTTGAATTTGGTAGACAAATTAAGTAACTAGATAAAAATATTAACTAGATAAATAAGAGGGAATATTTTTTTGTAATTCTTTTTTGTTTTGTTTTTTGATAAAATGAAGCAAATAGAGTCAAAATTAGTTGAAATAACTATATTAGGCCTAAACTAAATATTTACACGCTAAAATATATAAAATCTTAAGGAGGGTCAAAAATCACATGTCTACAGCTGCTCCTCTTTGACTGGAAATACGAAGTATTTTCAGACAAAGAACGACTAGACAGGTTTTTTGACCCGACCCTTATTTGGAAAGACTAAAACTAAGAGAGAGAGGAATGTGACCGAGCCCTGGTATCTGAGCTGCCTACATATCCTTGGCTATAAAGGAATCAGGCCACGTGTAGTTCAGAGATGAGTGAGATGACGGAGTATGCCGAGGTGGAGAGCCGGTTGAGGTGTCGTTCCGCTGAGGTTCCAGTCCGCGGTCCTGATGTTACATCAAAAATCAAAACATGAAAAAGACTAGCTAAGCCTATCAATTACGAGTTACAAGATTCCTATCTATAAGTCTTCTGAAGCTTGATCTTGAGTTTTGAGTGGTTCTTCATGTAGACTTTAGATTTGAACCTTGACGCTTGCTAGTTGCAGGTGCTAGTTCATCCTTATTCAGCTTTTCGGATCAAGACCAGACACACCATGCTTGTGATTTCAGCCATGTCTTGAGCAGCCCACATCTTTCATCAACTTCTGCATTTGGATTAACCTCTTGCCTTTTTTTTTATTGTGACTAACTTTTGTTGATCAACTCGGACTGTTGACTCGCATTCTTGCCGCGAGCTTCTTTCATTGCTGACTTAAATTGCATTCTGAAGTGAATTCTCTTATTCTCCAGGTAGGCTCCTGATTGATGAACACTTGCACTACTTTTCTTTGAAACTTGAACTGCTTCCCTTTGTTCTCCAGGTGGACTCCTAATTGCTGAACTCCTTTGAATGTTGCTGCTTTTCCTTTGAACTGTCTTCCCTTGCTTTCCAGGGGGGTGCCTGATTGTTGAACTTGAATTATATTCCCGTGCTCTCCAGGCAAAAACAAAGAAAATTTGTCTGCCCCCAGTTTGGGTATCTGGGCACATATGTAAGTGTAAAACGAACCACATTACCGAATATCAATAAGTACTTGAAAGCTAAAACTTGAGTTATACTCCCTTGTTCTCCAGGTGGGCTCCTGATTGCTGACTTGAAACGTATTCCCTGCTCTTCAGGTGGGCTCCTGACTGCTAAACTTGAATGTATTCCATGCTCTCCAGGCGGGCTCCTGACTGCTGAACTCGAATGTATTCCCTGCTCTCTAGGTGGGCTCCTAACTGCTAACTTGAATGTATTCCATGCTCTTCAGGCGGGCTCCTGACTGCTGAACTTGAATGTATTCCATGCTCTCCAGGTGGGCACCTGATTACTGAACTTAAAATGTATTCCCTTGTTCTTCAGGTGGGCGCCTGATTGCTGAAACTTGAAATGTATTCCCTTGTTTTCCAGGTGGGCGCCTGATTACTGAACTTAAAATGTATTCCCTTGTTCTTCAGGTGGACGCCTGATTGCTAAAACTTGAAATGTATTCCCTTGTTTTCCAGGTGGGCGCCTGATTACTGAACTTAAAATATATTCCCTTGTTCTTCAGGTGGGCGCCTAATTCCTGAACTTGAAATGCATTCCCTTCTCTCCAGACGGGCTCCTGACTGCTAAACTTGAATGTATGCCCTGCTCTCCAGGCGGGCTCCTGACTGCTAACTTGAATGTATTCCCTGCTCTTCAGGCGGGCTCCTGACTGCTGAACTTGAATGTATTCCCTACTCTCCAGGTGGGCGCCTGATTACTAAACTTGAAATGTATTCCCTTGTTCTCCAGGTGGGCTCCTGATTACTGAACTTGAAATGCATTCCCTGCTCTCCAGGCGGGCTCCTGACTGCTAAACTTGAATGTATTCCCTGCTCTCCAGGTGGGCGCCTGATTACTGAACTTAAAATGTATTCCCATGTTCTTCAGGTGGGCGCCTAATTGCTGAAACTTGAAATGTATTCCCTTGTTTTCCAGGTGGGCGCCTGATTTCCACAAAATAGACAAAAGCAAAGAAAACTTCTGTCCCAGTTTGGTGGCTGGGCATAGATGTGAGTGTTAAACTGAATCATATTACTAAGAATTTGAAAGTTAGGTCCCATTATCCAGGGGGGTCCTGATAACTTTTAACTAAACGACAATTTTAAATCTAAGCTATATCTTCTAAAGGTATGACTTCCGCTAAATCTTGTTATCTAAGAAGGTCTTAAGCTACTCCCCATTATCCAGGAGGGTCCTGACAACTCTTAACTAAACGACAATTTTAAATCTAGGTTATATCTTCTAAAGGTATTACTTCCGTTAAATATTGTTATGCAAGCCAGTTTTAAACTACGTCCCATTATCCAAAAGGGTCCTGAAAATCAAAAGTCATGTTTTATCTTAAGAGTGACAATTTCACAACTAAATTATATTACCCTACAACAGAACTTACTCTAAACCTTGTTATCCAATGGAAATCCTAAAGCTAGGTCCCGTTATTCAGGAGGGTCCTGAAAACTCCTAATTGAATCCTATCTCAAACATGTAAACTTTGAAGCCTACTTATGTTCCTTTGGGGCGCACTTATGCTAGATCTTGCTACTCATAATTGTTTTGAATTTTAAACTAAATCCCATTTTCCTGGAGGGTCCTGAAAACTTTAAATTAAATCCCATTATCCAGGCGGGTCCTGAGAGTTAACGGTCAAACCTATCTGGTACTTGCCTTTCCTTGCGGTGGGTTTCTCCGAATCAAACGAGATTTCCTGCCCCTATTTCAAATCAAATAAAAATCTTGTCAGTTTAAAAATATGGTTGTTGGTTTGTGGCCTTGACTTTGAGGGCAGTTTCTCCTTCACTTCTCATGATAACTGATTTCCACTCAAAGACCTTCCTTGTTCCTTAACTAATCACTTTCTCAGTCATCCTTATCATAGAGAATACCTCTTCTCCGTTTATACCCAATACCCTCTATCTGTTGCATTACTCATGAACTGACATTTACCAACCTTTGTGTCTCACATGAATCCCAAAGCACGTCAATTACCGTCCACTCAATGTGCACGATGTTCTTTCCTGACTTACCCCACTGGCATTGGCCTTGAGGTCTATTGCTCCTTCACTTGCCATGATGACTTTGATTTCCACTTGAAAGACCTTGTTTGTTATTGGTTAAACACTTTCTCTGTCAATCTTATCACAGAAAATACCTTTAATCCATTCACCTAATACCCTCCATCTGTTGCATTGTCCATGAATTGATATGTACCAAACCTTTGTGTTTCGCTGAAAATACCTTTGATTCGTTCACCTAACACCCTCCATCTTGTTGCATTGTTCATGAATTGATATGTACCAAACCTTTGTATTTCACAAGGATCCCAAAGCATGTTGATTATTACCAGCTCAATGCACTTGTTGTTCTTTTCTGACTTATGACATTTTGATGTGTTAGCCAGACCCCGTTTTGTGCAATTGGACAGTTGGTGGCAAATTTTGAAGTCATTTCTCACTTTTTCTAACCGCACAGACTCAAGAAGAGGAAGTGAACAAGACAAAAAGAACAGAATAAAGGACAATGGAAAAAGATGATTCCTAACGAGAAAACTACAAATTAGAAACCTATCAGTTGTGGATACAACCTCTGATGACCATGACATGCACCTGTGGCCTATTCTGTCAAGTAAGCCTGATGTTCAACTCTTGTTGTACCTTTAAACCGTGAAATTGGGCTTTAATGCTCCGATTATCCAATCTGATTCACAATCCTTATCCGACTTGTAGTGCCTGGAGAGTTTTCACCATCAAGCCTATCTCATTTGTTCTTTCTCTCAACTTACCGTCGCCTCAAGGTGCCCGTGAAGGTTTTCACCAGTAAGACTCTCTCATTTTTTATTTCTCTCAGCTTTAATCGCCTTACGATGCCCGTGAGGGTTTTCACCAATAAGACTCTCTCATTTTTTATTTCTCTCAGTTTTCCATTGCCTTACGGTGCCCGTGAGGGTTTTTACCAATAATACTCTCTCATTTTTCATTTTTCCTTGCTTGGACCGGGGTGCAGCCCCTGATATGATTGACCTCTACTCGCTTGACTTGGCATCTCTCGAAGACTGATCAGAAGGTCTTTCTTTGGACCGTAATGTGGGCTTTTGGATAGGGTTAGAAAGAAAGGGTATCAAAGGCTCGAAACAATTCAAATGAGTTCGAAATTAAAACCCTCGGAATCAGATTTCCTACAACAACCACAACTTCTGCCCCAGTTTCTTTGCTTGGGGACTTTTGGATTTTTATTTTGATGGGACCGAACCGTGAGGCTGCCTACGTATCCTTAAAAGGAATCAGGTCGAATGTAGTTCATGTTATAGGAATTACTTTGTTTGCTGTGATTTTTCTTTTCTTTTTCTTTTCTCGTCTTTCCTTCTTTTTCTTCTCTCTTTTTTCTCTTTTGTTTTCTTTTTTTTTCTTTTCTCTTTCTTCTTTTTTTTCTTCTCCCTCTTTTCATTTTTTTTCTTTTCTCTTTTTCCTTTACTTATCTTTCACGCTTGCGTTTCTGATCTTTGCTACTAATTACGAAAGAGGGGTATGAAAGAAAATAAATAAGGCTCAAAGGGGTAACGAAGGATAAAGTTTTTAGATAGCAGAACAAAATGCATTCGTCATTCCAATCTCCAAAACATGCCAAGTGCAAACTACACAATTAAACAAACCAAGGAAAACATTTGTAACATCTTTTGATTGTACCAGATTTGATAACCATATCCACACATTCGCCTTCTGCATCTGTTAACTACAAAGCACCTCTGGACAACACCCTTACTCTCATTGCCACGAACGACCCCCTACAAATTTGAGGCAAACTTGCTATTATCTTCACCCGATGCAGCATGATGCATTTCAATAGTGTATTTTTATGTTCTACCTGCCCCAGTTTCACACAAGTCGGGCTTGAAGTGACCTCAAAATGCCTTCACTTATTTCCCTCCAATGTCCCTACATCTTCAACATTGTTTCATTGCTTCGTGACTAAACTGACTTTTTAAGACCAGGCGGAGAATTACGCATGCATGTCATGTCACTAAAGTTAATAGGAAAAGAACTATGAAAAGAAAAGAGAACTAAACAAAAATGACTAGAAATCACAGAAAACAGAAAATTGCACTAGACAGATAGTGAAAGGGTTTGGAAAAACAAAACAAACAAACTAGACCAGAGTTACAAACCTAGAACAAACCTAGAAAACACTAAGTGAGACAATACGACTAAGGGAACTAGACAAAATAAAGGATAGAAGGACTTGAGTCACAAGACGATATCCGGATTACAACCCTGCAATGACCCGAACAGCAGAAATGACAACAAACTAAACCACCAAGCTCCTCTCCAACTGACCAAGAAATGGAGCGTCTTTCCAATTACCAAGCATGGTATCTTAGCCACTAAATTCTGCATCAGCAATACTAGGACCTCCACAAGTCTTCATCACATTGTTCTTAACACATTGCTTTTGGGTTCCTTTTGTCGGCTCATTCTTAAGATCAACCCCTGATAGAGATGAAAGCATAGTAGCACGTGAACCTCCGAGGCTTCCAGATGAGTTCTCACATTCATTTCCAAAATAAACCACACCCACCATATGCGCCTCATTATGCACAGGTGATGGACTTTGGCTAGTGTCTGCTGCATCTGGATTTTGCACGACAATGTCGCCTGCATCAATAAACTTATGAATTGCTTTCTTCAGATTCCAACACTTCTCTATGTCATGCCTCGGGGCATCTGAGCAATATGCGCACCTTTGAGAAAAATCAAACTTCCTTGACAAAAGGGTTTGGCCTTTTTATATGAATCGGCTTCAACATGTCCAATTGCTTCAACTTTTGGAACAGACTAGCATATGACACTCCTAATGGAGTGAAAGCCTTTTCTTTTTTTAGCAGCCACTCATTCTTAAATGCTCGATTGGGCCGGAAACCTGATCCAGGAGGTTTTCGGTAGGCTCATGGGGGTGGATAGGACATTTGGGGAAGTGGTGTGGGACATCGCGGGCCTTGTGGGTGTAGAGCATATGGTGGTGCATTGTGGAAAAGGTACTAGGAAAGTGATGTACAACTTTGAGAGTTCTGTAGGGAGAAGTAGAATTGGGGAGGACTACAAGTATATCCACGAGGTCGACATTGTGGCTGAAAGTGTTTAGCAAGAACGACCACTGGACCCTGTCGTCGGCGGGGCTCACCAACATCTTTTTTATCAATGAGAGGACTATCCCGAGCAATTTGTTCGTTCTATCTGAGCCAAAAATACCTAAAACTTTTCTTGGGTTTCTTTTCCATTTGAGATAGGGAGGAGCGGTCTGGGACAACACCTGATCTGTATTGAAAGTATTGAACAAAATCTTGAGCCATGTCACCCAATGTAGGCCACTTACCAACATCTTGACGATTATACCATTCCAAAGATACCCCAGTCAGGCTCTCACTGAAGTACGCCATCAACAAATCATCTTTCTCGCCAACACTTCTCATTTTACTGCAATAATCCCTCAAATGAGCTATCAGATCCCCACACCCATCATACAAGTTAAACTTTGGCACTTTAAACCCCGCAGGCAGACGAACGTCGGGGGACATAGATAGTTCTTTGTAAGACATGCTACCCTGGTCTCCCATTCCTTCCTTGTTCTTTAAGGACTGTTCTATGCCTTTCGGCCTCCTGGGTATCCTATCTCGCCCTTTTTTTGTGAACTTTTCATTTTCAACATGAGGCTCATCCCGCGGGCCCTGCTTGTATGAGTTGGGAACCTTGTGGGCAACCTCTGAGGGGTAATATTGGGCATCGTGAGATTTGAGTGGGTGTTCATTGTTGAGGATAGTGGATGGGACAGGAGGGCGATTTTAGGTAGAGGTAATTGGAGGATGAGTGATGGAGCTACTAAGACGGTTGGGAAAGCTGTTGTAAGCGGGTAGATCTGGAGAGTATGGAGGATCATCTGCCATTGTGTTCGGAGCTTGGGTAAGGATGGCATCTAGGAGGCTAGGTGGTGGCGGGGGTGGTACCTTCCCAGTCATCCAGGCCTGATACATGTCACCCATGTGTTGTCTCAATATCTTTACCTCTTCAACCAACCCATTGTCCTATTCAACCAACTGCTTTCGGGCCCCGGTATCAACCAACTCAGTTCTGTTGTTGTCTGCCATTGCCTTTTGACTTTGTGTTGTAGAGAAAAGTTACCACTTTAAAAACCACAAACCAACCACCCTTCTGCTATGAATATAACAAAATGAAGCCATCACGTTAGCATTAGAGCATTTAACATAAGATAATCTCACTTTATGTGCAATGCATCTAGCCATAGTTATCGGTTCTAAAATGACTTCGAGGGTACAAAGGGCAGTTGGAATCATCCCATTTTGTTCATTTCAACCTCTCCTTTCTTTGTTTTTCTAGCACTTCTTATCTCGCTCATTTTCTTTCCCCTTTTCTTTCTGATTGTCGCTCTTTTATTCCTTCTCAATTCTCACCTCCCATAATTTCACCATCTTTTCCTCTCTTTTTTTTCTCTTTTTTCTTTTCTTTTTAAAAAAAATAAAAAAATAAAAAAAATGATTCGATCGAACCCTATGTAGGTTGCCTACGTATCATGACGCTACATGAATCAGATCTTTGCGTAGTTCGGGAAGACCGAGGGTAAAGCACATAAACTAACGTTTTCTTTTTCAATTTCTTCTTCCTTTTACCTTAATGACTACTCTGCTGAGAAAAGAGAAATAAATGAAGCAAATCTTTTTTTTCTAAACTTAATGTTCTATAACCTATTTTAAACTCAAGCTTAACAAGCATATATTTTTTCTTTTTGAAACAAATACTCTATGGGAAATTATTAAGGAAAATCCCTACAAGACAAAAAAGTATTTTTTGATTTTTTTTTCTTTTTTAAGAAGGAAATATAAAGGCTAGACCAAAGAAAAATATTTTGAATTTTCACTTGATATCCTGAAGAAAAGACTTCGAAACAAGAAATGAAAAAGATAAAAAAAAAACTGTTTTTGGATTTGAATTTTTGATTACCTAAGGAAGAAACTCTGAAAATAAACCAAAGAAAAAATATTATCATTTTCTTTTTCTTATATGTACAATGTCCTAAAGTTCTAATAAAAATAAAAGAATTTTTTTTTCAAGTCATTTTTCATCAATTTCCCAAATAAAAACCTCAAAAGAAAATCTGTTTGGATTTTTGGATTTAATATCTTAAAAGAAAACTTTTAAAGAGGTACTAAAGAAAATTCTCTTTTTTTTTGAATTTCTGGTCTTAATATACTAAAAGAAATATCAAAGCAATTTTTATTTTGATATTAATTGCCTAAAGGAAAAAACAACCTCAAAGGAATTTTTTTTTTCATTTATAGAATTAGTATTCTAAAGAAAGGTTATAACGAAAATATAAAAACACAAAAGTTTTTCTTTTTTTTGTCTTTTTGTTTTTTGACTTGTAACACATTTCCAAATACCAAATAAGGAATACAATAACAAAAGACTAGGCAAACTTAACTAGACTATTACAAACTCTAACATCACCTAAAAGACCGAATACTACTATACATGACTAGAAAGTAAAACATGAACAATTGACTCAAAAATATAAAATGACTCCTCGAGCAACTTCTGAATGCAGTGATCCTGGGGTATCTGTCATGCCCAAACTCCAGTAAGTAAATCCACACCTGTATAAGAAAACTTAAACCAACACTATGTGAGACAATAACATTACCTACTAGGCACATGCAAGACATGGTTGCGGTTATTTTTTCAAAATGGCTTATTTGGCCAAAAGGTGGCTAGAAGTGCAAAATTTGGCTAAGACCCCGCAAAGCCAAGTACCTAAGATTTACTAGGAAGATCGGACCCTATGTGGGCTGCCTACGTATCACGTCTCGAAAGACGAGAATCAGGTATGCGTAGTTCGGGCAAATTGGATATGGGCGAGAAATAAAAATAACAACTAATTTAGAGAAAATATTTTTTTTTCTTCTTTTCTTTCTTTTTTTTGAAAAATGATGAAACATGTAAAACACTTTTTTCTTTTTTTTTTCCCTTTTTTTTTGATTTTTGATTTTTGAAAAATGATGAAAAAGTACAAATCCTTTGAATTTTTCAAGCTCTTTTTTTTAACAAAAATGTAACAGAAAACATAATTAAGCACCACTCACTTTATCTTCACACTTCACCCTCTCTTTTTCTCTTTTTTTTCTTTCTTTTTTCATTGTTTTTTTATTTCTTCATTTACCCTCAGCTATCATTGGTCCGCCAAATGACCCTTTTACCCTTGAATAAATGCAACACGTAGCACATAAGATGCATCAGGATGGTCTTTTATTTTTGGGGGTATACCTGTCCTAGGCGGACCCAACCCCCGTGTTGAGTCCCCAAAGTCAAAATGCACATGATGCAAATAAACGTTCCTACTAGGGATCCGGCATGAGGTATTGTTATACTAGGTTTAACTCCTGGGGTTTTTGTCTAGACTTGGGTACCCAAGCGGACAACTGGGGTCGAAGAGGGGGCGACGTACCGGGAGCACTGAAGTCTACCCGGCCTTGTCGCTTGCCCAGCCTCGTTCTATTTGGTATAATTTCTACAGAAAAAGCAGGCCATGCGAACGTGTGCACCATTTTCAGAAGACTCAGAAAGGTGGCGTAAGAAAATATTTATATACAATTCAAACAATAATAAAGCAGTAAACAAATAACATTTAGCACAAAAGATTCACAGAATACAGTATTATTAACAATAAATGAAGCCAAGTAAAAATCATTAACAAGCTAGAATTCTTGAATCCTGAACAAGAGATTCTGGGTTCGATCCCCAACAGAGTCGCCAGAGCTGTCATACCTCCTTTTTACCACACCCCGTAAAGGGTATAAATATAAGAGAGTTTTTCCAATTAAAGGACAATCGAAACGGGATTATTTATTTAAAATTCAGAGTCGCCACTTGGGATAATTTATGGTGTCCCAAGTCACCGGTTTAAAATCCAGAATCGAGGAAGTTTGACTCTGTTATACAGTCTGCGAACACAGAAATTTGGGTAAGGAATTCTGTTAACCCGGGAGAAGGTGTTAGGCACTCCCAAGTTCCGTGGTTCTAGCACGGTCACTTTGATCATACTTGGCTTATTAGAATTGTCTAATTACTCATTTTAGAACCTATGTGCTTTTACCTTTTACCGCTTTTTAATTAAGAAAATTATCTTGAAACGAGTCACGCGTACGTGTACCCATTTGTTTGGCGCATCAAAAATCATGTCACGCGAACGTGTCCACAATTAATAACGCATTATTATTATTAGAAAAGTTCGGCCAGAGTTGCGCGAACGCATACTCCGGTTTTGTTTTTAGAAATCGTAATCATGTCACGCAAACGTGTACACAATCATGATGATAGATTAATTGAGAGCACCTATAGCATATTAGCAATTATTCAAGATTGGTTAATACCTAGAACACCAACTTCACCAATTCTTAAGGAAACCAACTTGCTGCACGGATAATCTTTCTATTTCCTTCCACATTTGGCTCATAACTATAAAATAATTCACAATTGTTCTGTTTATTAGGTCGACTAAGTCATTAAAATGCAAAAGAACGAAAGATGTTCCCCGGGACAACGTGAATGGAGAGGAGTTGAATTTAGACTATTTGCAAATTCTGTGGAAGCCATGTAAGTAGGAAATATTGGAGAATTTGGTAAAGAGTTAACATTAACATTTGATATTTTGTTTTACATTAGGAAATGATCTTCTTTATAAGCTTACGATAGTAGAGTTCAGGAAATTAACAACTTTAAACCAAACTAATGAGACCTAACAATTAACAGAGAGAATCATTTCAATCTTCATGACTAAAATAAAAATAAACAAAAATACACCCATATGTTCATGCATAATATCTTAACAAAGAAATAGTGTGAGAAATGAACCTTCACAATACTGTTTCGAAGCTCGACTAATAGACACGGACTCGAACAGAACACATGACGGCGCTAGAACCTCGCCGGCAACTCAAACAGAGCTAACGACCAACGAACGGGGCTTAAACTGAAACTTATCTCAACAGAAACACTAACTTTTATGAGGAAAAGGGCTGTTACGAGGTGTTTTGGTGCTGGAGTTTGAGTTTTGACTGGTGTTTGGTGGTTCGCCAGATTTCTTGCCAGGTCTGTCCCAGGTGGCGTCGCTGGTCTTTTAAAGAGATAGAAAGTGAAGGAGTAGAGGAAAGGGCTGCAACAACGTGAGTCATGGCAGTCTCTGGTCATCACCTCCGGCAGCGGTGACCGTAGAAATGGCAAAGATGTTGTGGAAAAGATGAAGCCGCTACCCGGTGTGTCTCATTTTTTAAGTTTCTTGTTAGAGTTGGGGTCTGTAGAAGATGATTCCAAACGGCTGATTCGGTTACATAGGTCTCACGAGTCATGAGCAAGTTTAGTAGAGTCTCGCGGATCGGTACAGAGACATTTGTACTTATCCTCGAGAGGCTGCAGCACCTTTAGGAAAAACTTCATATTCTTGCAATTCTTGTTGTGCGAATCTTGTCATCCAATTACTAAACTTCTCTTTTTCTATTCTCTCACATATGGTGAGGACACGCGCTACCGGTCATGATGGACGACCGCCAGTACCACCAATTGTGGCCACTAGAGGCTGAGGATGCGGTCGAGGCCGTGGTAGGGGCAGGGGTGTAGCCCGCACAATAGCTAAGGCAGCACATGCAGATCCACCAGCCACCCCAGTAGGGTGATTTTGTTCTTGAAGGCCCAACGTATGGTTGGGAAAGGATGTCTTTCTTACTTAGCCTTTCTGAGGGGTTTCGGTGCAGAGATTCCCAGTATTGATTTTGTTCATGTTGTGAGAGATTTTTCCGATGTGTTTCCTATAGACCTGTCGGGCATGCCACCGGACAGGGATATTGATTTTGGTATTGATCTGGTGCCGGGCACTCAGCCCATTTTTATTTCACCATATCGTATGACACCAGCGGAGTTGGAAGAGTTGAAGGAGCAGCTTCAGGAACTCCTTGATAGGGGTTCACTCGGCCTAGTGCGTCACCTTGGGGTGTGTCGATTCTATTTGTGAAGAAGAAGGATGACACGATGAGGATGTGCATTGATTAAAGGCAGTTGAACAAAGTAACAATCAAGAACAAGTATCCTTTGCCTCGCATTGATGATTTGTTTGACCAGCTTCAGGGAGCGAGAGTGTTCTCCAAGATTGATCTCCATTCAGGTTATCACCAATTGAAGATCAGGGACTCGAATATTCTTAAGACGGCTTTCAGGACCTGATATGGTCATTATGAATTCTTGGTGATGTCTTCTGGGCTTACCAATGCCCCAGCAGCGTTCATGCATTTGATGAACAGCGTGTTCCGACCTTATCTCGACTCGTTCGTCATAGTTTTCATTGATGATATTTTGGTGTATTCGCATAGTCAGGAGGAGTATGCGGAGCATTTGAGAGTCTTGTTGCAGAGGTTGAGGGACGAGAAGCTTTATGCGAAGTTCTCTAAGTGTGAGTTTTGGCTCAGTTCAGTGGCTTTCTTGGGGCACGTGGTGTCCAGTGAGGGTATTCAGGTTGATCCAAAGAAAATAGAGGCGGTTTAGAGTTGGCCCAGACCGTCCTCAGCCATAGAGATTCGTAACTTTCTTGGTTTTGTGGGTTATTACCGCTGGTTTGTTCAGGGATTCTCTTCTATCGCATCACCCCTGACCAAGTTGACTCAGAAGGGTGCTCCATTCATGTGGTTGGATGAGTGTGAGGAGAGCTTTCAAAAGCTCAAGACTGCCTTGATTACAGCTCTAGTGTTAGTTTTACCATCAGCTTCAGGTTCATTTTAGTGTATTGTGATGCTTCGAAAGTTGGTATTGGGTGTGTGTTGATGTAGAAGAGTAGAGTTATTGCTTATGCTTCTCTCCAGTTGAAGCCCCATGAGAATAACTACCCCGTTCATGATTTAGAGTTGGCTGCCATTGTTCACGCGTTGAAGATTTGGAGGCATTATTTGTATGGTGTGTCTTGTGAGGTGTTTACTGATCATCGTAGCCTCCAACACTTGTTCAGACAAAAGGATCTCAATTTGAGGTAGCGGAGATGGTTGGAGTTATTAAAGGATTATGATATTACTATTTTTACCATCCGGGGAAAACCAATGTGGTGGCCGATGCATTAAGTAGAAAGGCGGTGAGTATGGGAAGTTTGGCATATATTCCAGTTAGGGAGAGGCCTCTTGCAGTTGATGTTCAGGCCTTGGCCAATCGGTTCGTGAGGTTGGACATTTCGGAGCCCAGTCGGGCATTGGCTTGTGTGATTTCTCGGTCTTCCTTATATGATCGCATCCGAGAGCACCAATATGATGATCCTCATTTGCTTGTCCTTAAAGACAGATTTCAGCATGATGATGCCAGAGATGTGACTATTGGTGATGATGAGGTGTTGAGGATGCAGGGCTGGATATGTATGCCCAATGTAGATGGGCTTCAGGAGTTGATTCTGGAGGAGGCCCATAACTCGCGGTATTCCATTCATCCGAGTGCTGCGAAGATGTATCAGGATCTGAGACAGCACTATTGGTGGAGAAGAATGAAGAAAGAAATTGTAGGATTTGTAGCTCGGTGTCTCAATTGTCAGCAGGTGAAATATGAGCATCAGAGACCGGGTAGCTTGGTTTAGTAGATGGATATTCCATAGTGGAAGTGGGAGCGGATCACCATGGACTTTGTAGTTGGGCTCCCACAGACTTTGAAGAAGTTCAATGCTATTTGGGTGTTAGTGGATCGGCTGACCAAGTCCGCGCACTTCATTCTTGTGTGTACTACCTATTCTTTAGAGCGGTTGGCAGGGATCTATATCTGGGAGATTGTTCGTTTGCATGGTGTCCCAATTTTCATCATTTCAGATAGGGGCACTTAGTTTACTTCGCAGTTTTTGAGGTCTGTGCAGCGAGAGTTGGGTACTCAGATTGAGTTAAGCACAACTTTTCACCCTCAAACGGACGGGCAGTTTGAGCGAACTATTCAAATATTGGAGGACATGTTGCGTACTTGTGTCATTGATTTCGGAGGGTCATGGGATCAGTTTCTACCGCTCGCAGAGTTTTCTTATAACAACAGCTACCAGTAGAGTATTCAGATGGCTCCATATTAGGCTCTGTATGGGAGGCGGTGTAGATCTCTAGTTGGTTGGTTTAAGCTGGGTGAGGCTAGGCTATTGGGGACAGACTTGGTGCAGGATGTTTTAGACAAGGTGAAGGTGATTCAGGAAAGGCTTCATACAGCATAGTCGAGACATAAGAGTTATGCTGACAGGAAGGTTTGGGATGTGTCCTACATGGTTGGTGAGAAGATTCTGTTGAAGGTTTCACCCATGAAGGGTGTTATGAGGTTTGGAAAGAAGGGTAAATTGAGTCCTTGGTTCATTGTGGCTTTTGAGGTGCTTTGGAGGATTAGCGAGGTGGCTTGTGAGCTTGCTTTGCAACCTAGCTTGTCGAGTGTGCATCCGGTATTTCATGTTTCTATGCTCTAGAAGTATATTAGGGATCCGTCTCATGTTTTGGACTTCAACACGGATCAGTTAGATGGTGATTTGACTTATGATGTGGAGCCAACAACTATTTTGGAGTGTCAGGTTCGAAAGTTGAGATCAAAAGATATAGCTTCAGTGAAAGTGCAGTGGAGAGGTCGGCCCGTGGAGGAGGCTACCTGGGAGACCAAGCGGGAGATGCAGAGCAGATATCCTCACCTGTTTGAGGCTTCAGGTATGTTTCTTGACTCGTTCGAGGACGAACGTTTGTTTAAGAGGGGGAGGATGTAACAACCCAGCCGGTCGTTTTATGAGTTGTCGCTATGTTTCCCTCATTTCTGCTTCTTATTGCCTTGTTCAGCTGTATTTTGTGTTATCAGGTTGGTTGGCTTGGGTTCGGAGAGGTTTTGGTTAGGTTTGTGACACTTAGTCTCTTTTAAGTAAGCTTAAGTTGGAAAGGTCAACCGGATATTGACTTGTGTGTAAAAGGTCTTGGATGTGAATTTCGATGGTTCGGATAGCTTCGGGAGATAATTTGGGACTTAGGAGTGTGATCGGAACGTGTTTTGGAGGTCCGTAGTAGATATAGGCTTGAATTGGCGAAATCGAAATTTCGGCGTTTTCCGGTTGATAGGTGAGATTTTGATATAGGGGTCGGAATGAAATTCCGGGAGTAGCAGTGGTTTTGTTGTGTCATTTGGGATGTGTGTGCAAAATTTTAGGTCATTCGGAGGTGGTTTGATAGACTTTTTGATCAAAAGCGTATTTCAGAAAATTTTGGAACCTTAGGCTTGAATTCGATGTGATTTGGTCGATTCGATGTTGTTTGAGGTGTTTTAAGGATTGGTATAAGTTTGGTTAGTTCTATATGACTGGTTTGTACGTTTGGTTGAGGTCCCGGGGGCCTCGGGATGATTTCGAATGGTTGGAGGAAAGTTTGAAGTTAAGTTGGGATAGTTGAAGCATTTGTTGTTGTCATAACCGCACCTGCGATTGGGAGGCCACAGGTGCGACACCCGCAGGAGCGGAAGGCTGCCGCAGATGCGGCTAAGAATAAGATCACCAGGGACCGCAGAATTTGTGAAGGGGGCGCACCTGCGGTAGCGCAGGTGTGGAAATTGGCATTTAAGTGAAAACCGCAGATGCGGTGGATGAGGTCGCAAAAGCATGACCGCAGAAGTGGAAAAAGGACCGCAGGTGCGAAAAGCTTGGGTCAGAATGTATAAAAGGTTTCCTTCGCGATTTTGAGCTATTCTTCACCATTTTTCATTCAGGTTTGAGCTTGAGGGAGCTATTTTGAAGAGGGATTCAAGGGATAACACTTGGAGGTAAGATTTTTGAACCTAATAATCGATCATATGACATTATTTCACTAATTTGGCCTAAGATTTATGGAAATTAAGGGTTAAAATTGGGGATTAGGGCTTGGTATTGGAGACCTTAACTTGGGGATTTGAAGGACCATTTGTGGTCGGATTTTGGTACTTTTGATAAGAATGAACTCGTGGGAGGATAAGGAGCGTATTGATGTAAATTTTATAGAATTTCGAGACGCAGGCCGGGGGGTCAGGTTTTGGTTAATTTCGGGATTTATGTTGTAATTTAATTATTTTTGCATGGGTTTCGTTCCCTTAGCATATTTTGATGTCGTGATTCTGATTTTGGATAGATTCGACACAGGTTGAGGCCGATTCGAGGGGCAAAGGCATCGCGGCTATAGTTTGGACCGGATTGAGGTGAGTAATGATTGTAAATATTGTCATGAGGGTATGAAACCCCGGATCACACATCGTTGTGCTATATTGAGGTGACACACACACTAGATGGCGAGTGTGGGGTCGTGCGCCATTGGGGATTGTAACTTAATCCATCCCGAATGATTGTTTTACTGCGTATTTGATTGAAAACTATCTGCTATCATCATGTTTTGGGTTGTATGCCATATTTGGGCCTCGTGCCAACTATTTGGACCCTTAGGGAATTTTTACTGCTATTTTCTTACCGTTTTAATTTTATATCTGTACTCAATCATGCTATATTATACCGTTTTCATAACTCAACCATGTTTACTCTGTTTTAATACTTTAAATGATATTTTGGGCTCAGCATCTTATTTTACTATGCCCGAGTGGCTTTTAGATATTTCTGACTGAGTAGGGCCGAGGGCCTGTGTTGTGAGGATTATTATGGGATCGGACTGCGTGCCGCAACAGTGTTGTACTGATTATGATTATGAGGCTGAGGGCCTGAGTTGTGCGCCATAAGGTGGCTTAATATGAGGCCGAGACTTATTTGATTATTCCACAAGATGGCTTGATATTGCTTGGGCCGTAATGGGCCCCTCCCGGAGTCTGTACACCCCCAGTGAGCATGAGTACCCAATGTGATATGTGATATAGCCCGAGAGGTTGGTGTCGTTCCATGTTATTGCCCGAGGGGCTGATTCTGTTGATATTGTGCCTGAGAGGCGGATTTTATGTGTTTATCTTTTCTATCTTCTTTTCATTTACTTGTTTAATTGTAAAAAAAGGTATTTTAAAGACGCTTATACTGAGCTAAGGTATTTTTTATAAGATTTCGCGGTTTTATTGCATTTACTCTGCCTCTTTATAGCATATTATTGTGTTTTTACGTGATTTCTTATCGCTCAGTCTTCATTTATTGTTATTATTCACTGAGTTGGAGTACTCACCTTACTCCCTGCACCCTGTGTGCAGATTCAGGAGCTTCAGGTCCTGCCAATGAGGGTTGATTGCTCCCAGCAGGCCATTCGGAGTCCACTAGGTAGCTGCTCGGCGTTCGCAGCCCAGTGTTGCTGCCTCCTATCTTACTTTCTGTTTCTAGTTTTGTAATTGACTGTATAAACTCTTTCAAACTCTTAGACACAAGTTTAGATGCTCATGACTGGTGACACTCTGATGTCGGGCAGTGCTGGTTTCCGCAAATTGTACTATTTCACTAATTCTTTGGGGATTTAATCATGCTAATGACTTAAATTGCGTTATTTAATTGCTTAAAATGAATTGGGTGTTATGTTGTCTGACTTTGTTTTCACGAGATGCGCCATCATGACCAGGTCTGGATTTAGGGTCGTGACAAAATTGGACAAAGAAAATAAGACAAAACCTTCTTACTTCTTTGGAATTAATCAACACTAATTAAATATTCAAAATATAAAATATCAAATGACCTCAAATTAGATTAAGATGGAAATATTTTGTCGTTTTCAATATTACAATAAAAGTAAATAAAATTGGTTAGAATCATGGTAAGAATTAAAATAATATCCTTGTAAAAATATTAATAACCTAAACTAGATAGAAATAAGATAAAATATAAAACTATTTTTGTATTTTTTAATTTTTGTGCCTTAAAAATAGGATTAAAATTAATAATAAAGTGAAATCCTATGGAACTAAACTCAAATAAATATCCTAAAAATATTAGGACTATTAAAGGTAATTCTAATGTGTAGGTCAAAAATTTCAATCTACATTTCGCAAAATCTCTAACTCTACCATGAAAGAACAAGATTTAGGGCTAGAAATTTAATGGGTGTTGATGGAAATTGAAATAAATGAATTAAAGAACACAAACTTATGATTTGGTGTGGAAATCCCTCTTCACAAATCGCCCTAGGTCGAGTTATAGAGATGAAATATGAAATTTGGGAAGAAGTCACATTTTAGAAGTCTGATTTAAAACACTAGACATGTCTTCATCCCGTTCACGATGGACTTGTCGCATTCGCGATACATTGCGGCCAGAAGGGCCTTCGCATTCGCGAAGAACTGCTCGCTTTCGCATTCGCGGGCCTGGGACCGCGTTCGCGAAGAGCAATTCAATGATTCCCAGCCCGCCTCTATTTTACTCTACATGTTCGCGTGATGCCAGTCGCGTTCGTGAAGAGCAGCCCCCCAGTGCTCCGCGTTCGTGACCATGGCTACGCGTTCACGATGAACAAACCCCTCCCCATCCTAGGTTACACTTCGTGTTCGCATGAGTATCTTAGCGAACGCGAAGAAGAAAAACCAGAAACACTGACTGCAGCAAAACACACAAGATTTCTAAGTGTAAATCACCCTGTAGCCTATCCGAAACTCACCTGAGCCCTCGGGGCTTCAAACCAAACATGCACACAAGTCTAAAAGTATCACACGGACTTGGTCGGGCGATGAAATCACCAAAATAACACCTAGAACTGCGAATTTAGCACCAAATTGCATGGAATTTTCAAGAACGTTTCAAAACTTCTATTTTCTCAACCAAAGATCCGAATCACGTCAAATAAATCTCGTTTCTCACCAAATTTCACATATAGTATATTGATATCATAACGGACCTGTACCGAGCTCCGGAACCACAATACGGACCCGGTATCAATAAGATCAATTATTAATCAAATTCTTAAAACCTTTATAAATTTCAATTTTACAATTTTCATCAAAAATTCATTTCTCGGGCTAGGAACCTCGGAATTTGATTTCGGGCATACGCCCAGGTCCAATATTTTACTACAGACCTACGGGGACCGTCAAAATACGGGTCCGGATCCGTTTACCTAAAACGTTGATCGAAGTCAACTAAAATCAACTTTTTAGGCCAAAAATTGTTATTTCATAAAATCTCCAATAAAGGCTTTTCGGAATCACGCTCGGACTGCGTATGCAAATCGAGGAGAGATAAAATGAGGTTTTTAAGGCCCCAGAAACGGATTCGAGTTCTAAAACAGAAAATGACCATTTGGGTCATCACAAAAAAAGATACTTATTTTGAACCAAAATACAAAGGCTAAAAGGTCACTTATTCTGGAATGTAGAGAGTAATTGGTAGGAATACTCTATCTCTCTCCTCATTTCTCCTCAATCAAGAGAAGTGGTCCAGCCATTCAAATGCCACTCTATCATTCCAAGGTCCGAGGGGAATCTAAAAAGATTAAGTTTCATTTGCCATTTGGACATATTCTTATGATTTCTTAGCAGAATACTAGGATAATTACATCCATTATTTGTAATATTTGCCAAACGAAAAAATAGACAGAAAGAAAAATCTAGAAAAGAAAAAGACTAAGCACTGGATCATACATTTCAAAGTATTTTTGTTACTATGCAATTCATATAATTCATTCAACAATTCCCTTTCTCCCATCATATCAACTCGATAATGCTTTAAAATTTTGGCTTCAAGTTGACCATATGTCCATATCCAGAAAGAGAAAGCAATATTCATGCGCCACCTGGTGGAGCATTATTGCCCATGCCAGGGCTATGTCCTGGCTTGATCGGCGGGTAATCATACTTTTGGTAACGATTGGTCGAAAAACTATTAGCTGAAACACTATAATTTTCCATCGAAGGGGATTCAGTTGAGCATTCGTCGTTACATGCAGCTCCAACTCTGTCCATCGGAGGCGGCGGATAGAGCCTTGATGAAGCTATGAACTCAAGTTGTTGGAGAAGAAGCAAATAGAGAACAATCACGTAAATGCCTTTGTGATGGGTGGAAGCCATGATAATAGGAAGATTGAGCTCAAAACAGCTTTGGAAAAAGTTGATATACTAGTATTGAGAAAAAGAATAAGATAGAGACATTAGCATTATTGACACGAGGAAATGTAATCAAACTGATGTTAATTGGCAGTCAGAAGAGCTGCTATTTAAGCTAGAGGAGGGGTGGAGCATGATTTAATGAGTTTAAGTGAACCCACCACTTCCTACACGGAACATAAACAACAATAACATACCCAGTATAATTCCACATGTGAGGTCTGGGGAGGGTAGTGTGTACGCAGACCTACTGCTACCTTTAAGAAGACAAAGAGGCTGTTTCCGATAAACAATCGGCTCAGAAAAATTACGGAACATAAACAAATAAATAAATTAATATATGTGTGTGTGGTTAATCACTAAAAATTTTACAAATTTTATATTTTAAATTTATAACTTTTAAAGTGCGATAATCCAATAACAAGAATCTTAAAACTTGAATTCGTTAAGTGTAAATTTTAAATTCGTATATCGTTTAAGCATGTTCAAAAGCAGGGATCGTGGTGCATCAAGGTGACAGAAGGGGTTCATCCGAAACTACAGTTATTAATTCTAAATCTTCTTTATGTATATATAGTAAATATTAATTTTTTTTAATAAAAATTCTATCTCCGCCACTATTCAAAAGTCCGATGACTAGGCCAGGTTGGTAATGACAAGAACGCTTAAGTGAAAATTGATGCACGGGGACCCGGGGGGGGGGGGGGTTATCAGATATTATTAATGTAATCAAAATACTAAAAAGCAGCTTGACATGAGAATATTTCCATTTTGGGAAAGGATAATAGTTCTTGACCTATTCCATTTGAAGGACATACTTTGTAGGGGTGTGCATTCGATTTATCGATTCGATTTTGACCCTTATCGATAATTACTTATCGATTATCGATTTATACATATGCTTATCGTTATCGTTTCAATAAGGTTTCGATTTTTTCGATTTCGATTTATCGATTTTTGGGGCTTATCGATTCGGTTATCGATTACACCAATAAGAAAATTTACGGGATTCCACGGAAAGTATATCGCTACAAACACACCTAACTAATATGGACAAAAGGAAGCTAAAATAAGAAGAGCACCGTTTATAACATAAAAATTGTGTCAACAAGCACATGCAACGAAACTAAAGTAAGGGATCAAATGTATGCCACCAACACTCCAACGGCATAAACAAACAAAAAATCAAAATACATCATCACGGCTAATTCTGTTTTCCATTAATTTGAACTTCATTTACTTGAGCTTTAAATATGATCATTCCTTAAATGTGATAGAGGAAATAATAGGGTTAGGGACTTAGGGTAAAGGAAAGGGTATTATAGAATAAGGGAAAAAAAATTTAAAAATTAAAAAAAAAAATTTAAAAAAATAAAAAAAAAATTACTGTAGCTTATCGGTTTATCGATAAACCAATAATCGAAGAGGACAAAATCGAAATCGAAATCGATAAATCGATAAGGAAAATTTTAAAATCGAAATCGAAATCGATAAATCGATAAATCGAAATCGATAAACCGATAACAAATAATCGATTCGATTTATCGATAAACCGATTCGAATGCACACCCCTAATACTTTGTGACCTTTGTCACGGCCACTCATTCAAATTCTGAGATATACATAAAAAAAATAGTACTTTCCTCCCTCCTTTTCATATTAAATGAGGTAGTTTGACTCGGCACAGAGTTTAAGGAAAAAAGAAGAAGACTTTGGAAACTTATAATCTTAAAAGCTTAGGGGGTAAAAAGTTTGTGGGGCTATGATATTTGTGTGACTATAAAAGCTTCTTATTAAGGGTAAATGGGTAAAATGAAAGAGTTTAAAGTTGAATTATTTCCAAATTTAGAAATGTGTCATTTGTTTTGAAACAGACTAAAAAAGAAAGTATCTTATTTAATATGAAACGGAGGGAGTATTAAAATAGGATGATTCGACATTACAAAAGATACTAAAATTTTCATTTATTTTTTCTAGTTTTTCTAATCGTTTTCGTAGATTAGGGGCAAAGCCGCCACAATGTTACGTTATCAAAAGCTTTTGTCTAACTTTGTATTAAATTTTTTTATAATATATATAAATATTTAATTGTGAATTTAACAATTAAAATGAGATATGAATTTTAGGATAAGTTCAGAATCCATAAAATTCCGCATTGAAAGATATATTCGAGGTAAGGTTTTATATGCAAAATGCTCTTTCCACTGAGCCTATTACGGATTTTGCTGTCTGCTATGAGTACTTTTCTCATAATATTATTTGGTCTAAACCTTGTTTCCCCCCCTATGTGTCAGTTTTTTGTATACCTACCTTTTTTGTTTTTTCTCTTTTTTAATTGAACTTTGAGAGAGCACTAAGATTTTTATATGTATTTGGAATTTGTAGAAGGAAACAGTATGTGGTTACTAGGAGCCCATTGGCTACAAAACACTTTTAAATGATGAAATTTATTTTCTAAGTACGTATTTATGTGTTTGGATGAAAATATTATTTATAAGCAATATATTTAGTAAGAAAATGGTAGTATGACTAGAATGCCCTTGAAGTTTTCTATAAATAAATATAAATTAACAAGTATCTCAACTAGGAGGAGGACAAATGATAGACAAGAAATGAGGACGGAGTTAGAAGTATTGTTTTGAGAGGGTATCATTCGAAAGTTAAAAAATGATTTTAAGGAATCTTGGTCTCATCAAAAGTATTTACAAGCCGAACAGACATATTTGTAGTGACCAACTTATATCTTTTGTTTGATTTTTGCTTACACATACTTAGACTTATACATTTTTTATATTTAACAAATGCTCAAATGCGTCAAAAATTACTTATAAACTGATTGACCAACCTATAATTTTACCCGAACATTCTATTTTATCTAATTTCTTTCCACTTAGTGGTAGAGCCACATATGCAATTAAAGAGATCCACTTTTCGTTGAAGAGTTGTATATAGTGGTGGCTAAACTGACTATATTATATGAGGCAAAGTGTTGGCCAGTTAACAACTCTCATGTCCTAAAGATGAAAGCAGTAAAGATGAGGATGCTAATATGAATGCGCGGGCATATTAAGAGAGATAATATCATGAATGAAGTTATTCGAGACAGGGGGAGTGGCCCTTATGGAGGAAGATACAAAAAGTAAGGTTAAGATGGTATGGGCATGCAAAGAAGAGAGGCGCATATGTCCCAATGAGGAGGTGTGGTCATGGTGAGCATGAAGAGAGGCAGAGGTAGACCAAAGAAGTATTGAAGTGGGGTGATTAGGCAGGACATGACGCAACTTCAACTTACTGAGGACATGATCCTTGATAGAATGTGGAGGTCGAAGATTAGGCTAGAAGGTTAGAGGATAGTTGAATGTATTCTTTTGATTTACTCGTGGCTGTAGTATTAGTCTTGTATTTTTGTTCATAGAGTTATATTTCTACATATTATTTCTTTCGCTTCGATTAATGTACTATATCACTGTTGTTACTGCTTGTTGTTCCTACTCATTTTCATTTTGTCCTTGAGCCGAGGGTCTTCGAAAATATCCACTCTACCTCCATAAGTTAGTGGTAAGATCTACGTGCACATTACCCTTCCCAAACTCCAGTCGTGAAATAATACTGGATATGTTATTGTCATTGTTGTCACTTTTTGTCAAAAAAAGTTTACTCCACAAATAAGAAAAATCTCCTAGTTAAAAAGTAATTAAACCAAAAAGAAAAGTGTCTACGCTCTCCACGTAGACTTGATACAACTAGAACCCTAAAAATCAATTTTCCGCCTCTCAACAAAAAAAAAAAAAAAAAGTAAAGGCGCCATCATCATAGTAAAGTTTTTGTTTTGTTTCGTTTTATTTTCTTTTTTGCTTCAAGAAAAAAAATTATATATTTGTACTTAGCCAATAGTTCCCCGTTGTGCAAAAATGCGTTTATCTTTTGGTAAAAATGCACTTTTTCTCCTTACCACTCTATAAATAATGGTCCAACAAAAAGTAAAAAGAGAATAAAGGAATAATTCCAATCAAGTCCCTCCTTTTTGTTTAAGGAAATTCTGACCCCAAATCTTTTAAGTCGTATTTTAAACATCCCCTTTTCAAGAATGACCCATCCTCATCTAAAAACCGTTTATATCAAATACTATATGATCTTCTAATTGATTCCCATCAACAGCCAATCCCCTAATTGGAAAAAAGAAAAAAGAATAAATGCTAATGAAGCATGAAGTTGTTTCACGTTGAAGCTAAAATTCTATACTAATATAATATGAAGTTGTTTCACATTGAAGCTAAAACTTCATGATAATGCATGTTGAAGTTATTTATCTGCAGTCTACAATTTTATCATGAGTTTTATCCGAAACTTCAGCCAAAACATGCTGAAATTATTTAGTTCATTTGCTAATATTTCAAACTAAACAAATTAAGTTTTTTAGTTCATTTGCTAAAACATCGGACTAAACATGCTTAAGTTTTTTAGTTCATTTACTAAAACTTCAGACTAAACATGCTTAAGTTTTAGTCTTGCAGTATGTAATTTTCTAATGAGTTTTTGTTAATGCATGTTGAAGTTATTTCGTTCATTTGCTAAAACTTCAAACTAAACATGCTGAAGTTATTTAGTTCATTTGTTAAAACTTCAGACTAAACATGCTTAAGTTTTTTAGTTCATTTACTAAAACTTTGGACAAAACATGCTTAAGTTTTTTAGTTCATTTGCTAAAATTCAGACTAAACATGCTTAAGTTTTTGTCTTGCAGTATGTAATTTTCTAAAGAGTTTTTGCTAATGCATGCTGAACTTATTTAGTTCATTAGCTAAAACTTCATACCAAAATATACTGAAGTTTTGTAACACAATCTACGGTTTTATCCTGTGTTTTATCCGAAACTTCAATCTAAACAAGCTGGAGTTTTTTAGTTTATTTGCTAAAACTTCAGCCTAAACATGCTTAAGTTTTTGTCTTTCAGTATGTAATTTTCTAATGAATTTTTTCTAGTGCATGCTTAAGTTATTTAGTTCATTTGCTAAAACTTCATACCAAAACATGCTGAAGTTTTGTCCTGCAGTTTACTGTTTTGTCAATAGTCTTTTATTAAAGAAGGGCAAAATTGACTTTTTAAAATGTTTTTAACAGAAAAAAGGTACAGATGCAAATGAAAAAATAAAACGGGTATAAGCTAAAAAGGGGGGAAAAAAATGGCGCCCTGTGCCCAAGTCCATGGCACGTATTGTACTCTTGGGTCAACTGACCTCATGAATTTATCCCTCTACGCCATTATCAAGCTAAAAGCGCATGTACCATATGAACTTCTGTTTTTCTAATATATATATATAGCACTTCACTCTTCTCCCCCTTTTCGATAGGAGATTTTGTTAGGATCGAAATAATCAAGTATTATGTGGAAGCTAGCAAAGCATACCTTCAACGACGGTAAATCAAAAGAAATATACCAAAGGAGATACAAATATTTAATATGATTCGGTCAATTGACCTACATTAACAAGTGAAGATGAGCAATCTACTATACTAAAGAAAATACAAAATATCAAGAGAACCTCACAAAAAAGCATACACAAGTAGCAAGCTAACACTTGTCTAAAAACTCTCCCCCTAATAAGACTCTTAAACCCCTTATGACTATATTGTGGATGCTATTAAACGAAAAGGAAGGATCCTGAATATATATGAGTCCAAAATCTTTTCCTCCAAGAAAAACGACTAGCCAAATATGGGAGATTTATAAAAAAATTAGGAAAAGAAAAATTAATTATGATAAATTTGTTGTCCTTCCTTCAAGAGATAGAAAAACTAAATATACCAACGATGATAAATCAAATAGCAAAAGGGAAATATACCAAAAGAATATAAATATTTAATTGTAACGACTCGGTCGGTCGTTCTGAGAGTTGTAGCCCTGTTGCCCCATTTACTGCTTATTTTGTTCTTTATAGTTGTTATGTGACTTGCTGGGGTACTTGGTTCGGATTTGGAGAGGTTTTAGAATGAGTTGAGACACTTATTCTCAAGGCTGAAAGCTTAAGTTGAAATGGTTGACCGGATGAGGACTTATGTGTAGACGACTCCAAAAATGGAGTTTTGATGGTTCTGTTAGCTCCGTTGGGTATTTTGGGTTTAAGAAGTTTGACCGAGAGTGGAGTTTGTAGATACCGGGCTCGGATTGGAGTTTGGGGAGTTGGAGTAGGTCTGTAGTGTCATTTGTAACTTGTGTACAAAATTTAGGGTCAATCGGACGTGATTTGATAAGTTTCAGCGTCGTTTGTACAAGTTGGAATTCCTTAGTTTCAATAGGCTTGAATTGGGGTGTGATTCCTATTTTTGATGTTGTTTGATGTAATTTGAGGGATCGACTAAGTTTGTATCATGTTTTAGGACTTGTTTGTATAATTGACTGAGGTCCCGGGGACCTCGGGTGAAGTTCGGATGGTTAACAAATTAAATTTGGAGTTTGAAATATTGTTGTAGCTGAAGTCTTCTGGTGCATTCGCACCTGCGGAAGTTTGGTCGCAAGTGATTGGGGGTTGTGGAACGCAGATGCGGAAGGAATTCTGCAGGTGCGGACTCGCACCTGCGTCTTGAGGATCGTAGAAGCGGAAAAGGACTTGGGGAGGCCGGTCCGCAGAAGCAGATGATTTGCGCAGATGCGCACCCGCAGAAGCGGGATTTGCAACCAAAGAAGCGGCTGGCCGACATTAAGTGAATTCCGCAGATGCGGATGGTTGACTGCAAAAGCAGTACCGCAGAAGCGGATTTTAGACCGCAGAAGCGAGAAAGCCTGGGCAGATTTATTTAAACGTGGGTTCCGAGATTTTCACCATTTTAAACATTTCAAGCTCGGGATTGGGTGAATTTTGAGAGGAGTTTCGTGGGGTTTCTTGAGGTAAGTCACTTGTGCTCATTTTTATTCGATAATCTTGTTTCCTTATTCAAATTCCTACCTAGTTTATGTGTATTTAAGGTGGAATTTAAGAGCTTGAGGCTAGGGAATTGGAGAGTTTAATTTGGGGATTTCGGAGATGATTTGGTGTCGGATTTT
Source organism: Nicotiana tabacum (assembly GCF_000715075.1). NCBI lineage: Eukaryota > Viridiplantae > Streptophyta > Magnoliopsida > Solanales > Solanaceae > Nicotiana > Nicotiana tabacum. The sequence goes on along the minus strand of NC_134084.1, from coordinate 13,731,213 downwards.
GGTAAATTTGGTATGGTTGGACTCGTGGTTGATTGGGCTTTCGAATTTTGTGACTTTTATCGGATTTCGAGATGTGGGCTGGGAGCCAGCTTTTTAGTTGCTTTTGATTAAGAGCTTAGTATTTTCTTATGGAATTGATTCCTTTAGCTCATGTTGATTGCATCGAATTATTTGTGACTGGATTCGAGGCATTTAGAGGCCATTTCGCGAGACAAAGGTGTGTTGGAGTAGAGATTTGCACGGTTTGAGATATATAACAGTTCAAAATTTGGTATGAAATCCCATATTATGTTTCATATGATTGGTTTTGAGGTGATGCACATGCTAGGTGACGGGCGTGTGGGCGTGCACCGTAGGAATTGTGACTTGGTCAATTGCATGGAACTGTGTAGTTGAATTGTCATGACCCGGATTTTCCACCCTCGGGAGTCGTGATGGCGCCTACTCATGAAAGCTAGGCAAGCCGCGCATTATAGACTCACTAACTCTTTTATTTAGCCCTTTTTAACAATGTAAATCAACACGCGATCAAAGGTGAAATATTAACGATAAATAAATACATGCAGAAGACGTAATCTGATAACTTAGCCAAAAACAAGTACGACAATACCAACATACACCTCTACCCGGAACCAGCTGACTTCCTACTCAAAGCATCGACCACCACATTGGCCTTTCCCGGATTATATAAGATGGTGATATCATAATCTTTCAACAGCTCCAACCACCTTCTCTGCCTCAAATTTAGCTCCTTCTGCTTGAACAAGTACTGCAGACTCTTGTGGTCCGTGAACACCTCACATGCCACGCTATACAGATAATGCCTCCAAATCTTCAACGCGTGAACAATGGATGCCAACTCCAAATCATGAACCAGATAGTTCTTCTCATGAATCTTCAACTGCCGCGAAGCATAGGCAATGACCTTGCCATCCTGCATCAACACTGCACCAAGTCCAATACGAGATGCATCACAATAAACTGTATAAGACCTTGAACCTGTGGGCAAAACCAATACTGGTGTCGTAGTCAAAGCTGTCTTGAGCTTCTGAAAGCTTGCCTCACACTCATCTGACCATCTGAACTGGGCACCCTTCTGGGTCAACCGAGTCATCGGGGCTGCAATAGACGAAAACCCCTCCACAAACCGATGATAATAGCCTACCAACCCCAGGAAACTCCGGATCTCCGTAGTTGATGCTAGTATAGGCCAGTTGTCGACTGCCTCAATCTTTTTCGGATCAACCTGAATACCCTCTGCTGATACAACATGACCCAAGAATACAACCGAACCCAACCAAAACTCACACTTCGAAAACATGGCATACAATTGACTATCCTCAAAGTCTGAAGAACCACTCTAAGATGCTGCTCGTGCTCCTCCCGGCTGCGGGAATAGATCAAAATATCATCAATGAAAACTATCACGAACGAATCCAAGTAAGGCCTGAACACTCGGTTCATCAAATCCATAAAAGTTGCTGGGGCATTTGTCAACTCGAATGACATCACCAAGAACTTATAATGCCCGTACCGAGTGTGGAAAGCCGTCTTAGGACCCTGAAGCTGATCAAACAAATCGTCAATCCTCGAAAACGGTTATTTTTCTTCATTTTAACCTTGTTCAACCCCTGGTAATCTATACACATTCGCATCGATCCACCCTTCTTTTTAACAAACAACATTGGCGCACCCCAAGGCGAAACACTGGGTCTAATGAAACCTTTTTAAAGCAAGTCTTGCAACTACGCCTTCAACTCTTTCAACTTAGGCTGGGCCATACGATACGGGGGAATAGAAATAGGCTAAGTGCCCAGAGCCAAATCAATGCAGAAGTCAATATCCCTGTCGGGTGGTATACCCGGCAGTTCTAAAGGAAACACCTTAGGGAACTCACGAACAACCGGTACAAAATCAATAGAAGGAACCTCGACACTAGAATCACGAACATATGCCAAATAGGCCAAACACCCCTTCTCGACCATACGTCAAGCGTTCACATAAGAGATGACACTACGGGTAGAATGACCAGGAGTCCCTCTCCACTCCAAGCGAGGTAAACCCGGCAAGGCTAAGGTCATAGTCTTGGCATGACAATCCAAGATACCGTGGTAAGGAGATAACCAGTCCATCCCCAATATGACATCGAAATCAACCATGTCCAGAAAAAGCAAATCTACAGGAGTCTCAAGCCCCCCAATCACAACTATACAAGAACGATGGACATGATCTACCACAATAGAATCACCCACCGGTGTAGACACATATATAGGGGCACTCAAGGAATCACTATGTATGACCAGATACAGTGCAAAATAAGATGACATGTAGGAGTATGTAGACCCTGGATCAAATAAAATTGAAGCATCTCTACTACAAACCAGAATAATACCTGTGATAACTGCATCAGAAGCCTCAGCCTCAGGCCTGGCTAGTAGAGCATAACATCAGGACTGGGCCCCACCACCCTGAACTACATCTCTGGGATGGCCTGCTACAGGCTGGCTTCCATCTTTAGATGCGTGAACTCCACCTCTAATACCTCTACCTCCACCTTTAGCACCTCTACCTCCACCTCTAGCTGGCTGAGCGGGCTGTGGAATACCTGGCGCCTGAACCATAGCACGGGAACCCTGCTGCTGCGATTGATTACCCACCAATATCGGACAAGCCCTCCGGATATGACAATACCCACTGCACTCAAAGCATCCACTTGAGTGTTGCGGCTGAGGAAACTAAGACTAACCCTGGCAACCTGAATGACCACCCTAAAAACTCTGGAGCAGTGGTGGACTGATAGGAGTTGGTGGTGCACTGTAGGGCTGTTGATCAGAATACTGCATATGAGAACCACGACCACCCGAAATGCCATGAGAAACCTGAAGTGCTGACTAAAAAGGCCTAGGAATACGAATCCCTGCCTCCAAACAAGGCACCACTAAATCTGCCTGAATGACGATGCCTCTTGTTCGACCCCTGACCACCCCCTGCAACAGAACCATCTCAACTCTCTTGGACACATTGGCTACCTCCTGAAAAGAAATCTCACTCCCTATCTCCCTAGCCATCTGAAGTCGAATCGGCTGAATAAGCCCCTCAATAAACCTCCTCACCCTCTCTATCTCTGTGGGAAGTATGATAAGAGCATGACAGGCCAAGTCGATGAATCTGGTCTCATACTGAGTAACGATCATAGAACCTTACTTGAGATGTTTAAACTGCCTCTGATAGATCTCTCTCTGAGTGATAGAGAGAAACTTCTCCAGAAATAACTAAGTAAACTGCTCCCAAGTCAAAGCTAAAGATCCGGCTGGTCTAGCCAATCAATAATCTCTCCACCAAGTCTTGGCGGATCCAGACAAGCGAAAAGTAGCAAAATCGACCCCATTGGTCTCCACTATCCCCATGTTCCTGAGAACCTCTTGACAACTGTCTAGATAATCCTAGGGATCCTCAGAAGATGCACTGTTGAAAGTGGTAGTGAAGAGCTTGGTGGACATGTCCAATCTTTACAAAGCATCGGCAGACATAACTGCTCCATTACCGGTCTAAGCTACCACACCTGGCTGAACTGTTCCAACTGGCTAAGCGGCTGGAGTCTGGAACTGGGGAGCCATCTACTCCAGAGTGCAAGTAGCAGGAGTCTGGGCTCCTCATCTAGCCTAAGATACGACTGGTGCTACATGAAGCAAGCCTGCCCAAGTAACACTCTCCATAAGGCCCACTAGACGGACTAGAGCATCCTGGAGTACTAGGGTAGCAATAAACCCCTCTGGGACCTGAGATGGGCCCATCGAAACTGTCTGTGCTAGAACCTTATCATCAAAGTCAACCTGAGGCTCCACCGCTGGTGGTGTTGCTCTGGGCTGAGCTCTGCCCCTACCTCGGCCTCTAGCACGGCCACAACCTCGCCCTCTGCTCCTCGTGGGAGCTGCTACTGGGGGCTCGGGCTGTTGATCGGTGGATGAGGAAGCGCGTGTTCTCGTTATCTACGAAAGAACAGAGTAGAAATTCAATTAGCATTGAGTAACCAAACCGTATGACAGGAAAGAATAAATGTGAAGTTTTTCCTAACTCTGTAGTCACTAGGGGAAATACAGACGCCTTTGTACCGATCCCTCAGACTCTACTAAGGTTGTCCGTGAATTGTGAGACCTATGTAACCTAGAGCTCTGATACCAACTTGTCACGACCCGAATATCTCACCCTCGGGAGTCGTGATGGGGCTACTCATGAAAGCGAGGCAAGCCGCACATTATAGATTCACTAACTTTTTTATTTAGCCCTTTTTAACAATTTAAATCAACATGCGATCAAAGGTGAAATATTAACGATAAATAAATACACGCGGAAGACGTAATTTGATAACTTAGCCAAAAACAAGTACGACAATACCAACATACACCTCTACCTAGAACCGGTGTCACAATATCATGGACCATCTACGAATACTACATACAAATGTCTGGAAAGAAAGGTACAATCTGTCTCTGAAATAAATGAAAATAGAACATAAAGATAGAAGAGAATGTCGAGCCTGCAGACGCCTGCAAAACTACCTCGGGATCCCTGACTGGACTGAAGGCAGCCACCCAAAGGTATGGTCTAAAAGCTGCCGTTCCGGGATCTGCACACGGTATAGAGTGTAGTATCAGTACAACCGACCCCATATGCTCGTAAGTGTCTGGCCTAACCCCGGCGAAGTAGTGACAAGGCTAGGACCAGATTATCTAATAAACATGTGCAGTTATATAGTATACAACGGATAATAAAACAGAAATAGACAAGTAAAGATGGGAGGGGGACATGCTGCGGGGGAATATCATTTATCAATAGTAATTTAAGAGGAAACGTAAGAACAATTTAGAATTTACAACAAAACAATAAGGAACTCGTAACTAATCTATAAGCACTTCGTATTATCTATTGTTGTGGCGCGCAACCCGATCCAAAATATAATAACACTGTTGCGGCATGCAACCCGATCTATATCATTTATCACTGTTGCGGCGCAACCCGATCCATATTATTTATCACTGTTGTGGCGTGCAACCCGATCCAATTATATCATTATTGCACGCGTGCAACCCGATCCAGATATAATATTGTTGTGGCGTGCAACCTAATCCAGATATAATATTGTTGCGTTGCGCAACCCGATCCACATATACAGCTCGACACCCATCACAACAAAAGTACCGACAAGGGATCAATAAGGAAACAACACTATCCTGGCAAGGGAATCGACAGTATAAGTAAATACGTCCCCGCAAGGGAAAATCAGCTATAACCAAACTTGTTCCAACATCAATTACCTCAACTAGCGCCAATACTCATTTATAAGTAATTTTCACGAGAATAATCAAAATCCTTGCTCAACACAGAGAATCAACAACCTAAGCATTCTCAGTATTTATTAAGAACACAACCGTTTCAATTTAAGACTCACGGTAATGCTTGACACCAACGTATAGATAATCGTCACCGTGCCTATACGTCGTACTCAACAAGTAAAATGTATAAAATAGGGCACAACTCCTAATCCCTCAAGCTAAGGTTGGACCAACACTTACCTCGAACTTCCATGGCCAACTCAAGCCTCAAACACCGCTTTTCCTTTAGAATTCGCCTCCAAACAACTCATATCTAGTCCAAATTGATTTAACAACATCAATAAATGCTAAAGAATTCATACCCAATGCTCAATTATAGGTTTTATATCATTTTCCCCAAAAAAGTCAACAATCGACCCCGAGCCTGCTTGGTCAAAATACGAGGTTCGGATCAAAACCCGATCACCCATTCACCCACGAGCCCGAATATGTAATTAGTTCCAAAATCTGACCCCAAAACGAGGTCTAAATCCCAAATATACAAAAACCCCTAACTATATCCAAATCCCTAATTTTCTACCCTTAAGAACATGATTTAGGCCTAGAAATATAATGGGTGTTAATGGAAATATAAGAAAATGAGTCTAAGATTACATACATATGGAATTGTGGTGAAGTTCTCTTTCAAAAATCGTCCAATTTGGAGTTTGGAAGAAGAAGTTATGAAATTTTAGTGAAATCCCGTATGTTTTGTTATTGTTTAAAAATCACTGGGCAGGCCTTCATCGTGTTCGCAATAGGCCTGTCACATTCGCGATGGGTCAGGCCTAGCTGACCTTCGTGTTCGTGGAGCTTCAAATCCTGGAGCCTTTGCGTTCGCGGTCAGAGGGCCGCATTCGCGTAGAACATTTGTGAAACCCCTCTCCCAGGCCTTCAACCATATGCGTTCGCGAGTGCCTGGATGCGTTCGCGAAGAGCAAACTGGCACTTGAGGAAATTGCTTTACACCGTTCACGAGTGGAACCACATGAACACAGAGAACAAAACCTTTGTGCACTGAGACAACAAAAACTTGCAATTTTTCCTCAGTTCAAAACCTTACGAAACCCGTCCGAAACTCACTCGAGCCATCGGGGATCCAAACCGAACATGCATACTAACTCAAAAACATCATATGAACTTATCCGTGCGATTACATCGCTTAAATAACCTCTTAATCAACGAATTTAGGGCCTCGGGACACAAATCGAGGTGATGCAGAAAGAGGTTTTTAAGGCCTCGGGACGCAGAATTTATTTCTAAAATAAGTGATGACCTTTTGCGTCATCACATGAATAATTTGTTGTTATCCATATATTCTCCACGAGTTATAGAAATCGAACTTCAAATCATGTTAGAAATCATATTTAGGCTATGTGTTGGTACTGTAGGGACCCACAGAGGTCGTGTTACAAGTTGAATTATCTGCTAATTTCTGCTTGTACTCAGTCATAATTTTACTTGCATATTATATCTCAGTCTCTATTGTTCTTTATTTACACATTATACCATTGTTGTTTGGGCTGATTATCATGATATTTTAGATCTCGGGAGACTAGAGAGATTGGTGACTGAGTGAGGTCGAGGGCCTAATTGTGAGGACATTTATGGGATCAGGTTGCACGCCGCAACATGTTTTATTGATTTATGCCATGATTGGCTTGTTATAACGCTTGGGCTAAAGGAGCCCCTATGGAGTCTGTACACACCCTTAGTGAGCGCAGGTACCTACTGAGTGCGAGTGCTAAGTGCGAGTGCCGAGCAACTTAGAGAAATAAGAGTCTGTGAGGAATTAGTGACTGTGAGGTTGGAGTGAATGGGAAGACTGAGCGACTGTTGCTCTGAGTTTATGCACTTGACTTCATTACTGTTGTACTTCACCTGGCATACATCAGTGTCATGTAATTTCTAAGACATATTACATTTTTTTTCAATTGAACTTGACATGAATTAACTGTTTTGTCCTTAATTGTCAAACTTGAAAGCATGCCTATCTTCCTATGTTGTAATTTCTAAAATTGAACTATAACCGTGAAGCTCGTCACTACTTTCAGTCTATTATTTAGTCTTGTTACTTATTGGGTTGGTTGTACTCACGATACACCATGCACTTCGTGTGCAGATCTAGGTGTTTCTGGACACGGTGGATGTTGATTCTCTATGCATCTTGACCGTTTGGAGATTCCAAGGTAGCTTCCTGATGTTCACAGACCTTGCAGCTTCCCGGCGTGTGCATACCTTGTCTCTCCTTCCCTATCTTTCAGCTTTATGTATTTATTTTCAGTCTTTCATAGATAGTATTTTCAGACTAGTGTTGTATAGATGCTCTTGTACTAAGTGACACCCCGATATTGGGAATTTTCGTATTGGGTTTCGACCTTCAATTCAGATTTTGACAGTTTTGATGATTTAACCTGTGTTATTTTATTTTTTCATTTAAAATTGTTCGAAGTAATTTATAGTGTCGGCTTGCCTAGTACCATGGTAGACGCCATCACGACAGGCTAATTTTAGTAGAGTCTTGCGGATCGGTACGGAGACGTCTATACTTATCTTCGAGAGGCTGCCGACCCCTTAAGAAACTTTACATTCTTGTATTCTTGTCGTGCGAATTTGTTGATTATGGCAACTAAACTTTTGTTATTTTATTCTCTCATAGATGGTGAGGACACGTGCTACCGGACATGATGGATAGCCACCAGTGTCACCAGCTAGGGCCACGAGGGTCGTAGTAGGGGTCGTGGTAGGGGCAGAGATGCGCTCATACGGCAGCTAGAGCAACACCTGCAGACCCACCAGTTGCTCCAGCTCAGGAGAAGGTTCCAGATATGGTTGAGCCAGTGGGGCCGACTCAGGCACCAACTATGCCCATTGTGATTCTAGGCCTTTAGGAGGCTTTGGCTCAGATTTTGACTATGTGCACCAGCCTTGCTCAGGTGGTCTCTATTCCGGCCATAGCAGCCACTTCTCAGGCCGAGGGAGGTACTCAGATTCCCGCCGCCCATACTCCAAAGCAGGTGATGCAGGGACTCTAGACACCGAGGGTACTACCAGCCCAGCCGGTTACAACTGCTGAGGCCCAGGTGGGTCCCGTTATGACTGATGATGAGCAGAGGATACTAGAGATATTTTGGAGGCTTCAACCTCCATCATTTAGCGAGGCTGAGTCAGAGGATGATTAGGGCTTCTTGGATAAGTGCCTGCGGATTCTTCGCATGACGGGTATTTTGGAGACCATTAGGGTCTCGTTCACTACTTTTAAGTTTACTAGGGCTGCCTTCAGATGATGGGAGGCTTATGAGAGGCGCAGGCTAGTTGGTGTAGCGCCACTTACATGACATGAGTTCTCCGTTCTCTTCATGGAGAAGTTCGTACCACAGTCTCATAAGGAAGAGCTGCGTAGACAGTTTGAGCATCTACGTCAGGAGGGCATGCCTGTGATCCAGTATGAGATGAGGTTTTCAGAGTTGGCTCGTCACGCAGTTTGGTTGATTCCTACTGATAGGGAGTGAATATGGAGGTTTATTGATGACCTCACATATCAGTTGTGGTTGCTTATGACTCGAGACAAGGTATATAGTGCTACTTTCGACGAGGTATTTGATATTGCTCGGCAGATAGAGATGGTCCGTAGTCAGGAGCGTGAGGAGATGGAGGCCTAGCGTAAGGAGAATGAGGCCAAGAGGCCTCAAGGTTCGGGTGGTTTTGGTGGTGTTCCTTCTGGAGGTCAGTCCTACCACAGCAGGGGTCACCTTTATAGGCCCGCTCAAATGACTCGCCCAGTTCATCGTGGTGCATCATCTAGTCATGGTTCATACAAGTACTCATCAGGGTCAGTTATCTCTCAGTGCCCTTCTAGCCCAGAGTTCGTCTCATGCTCCTTCAGTTCAGGGTTCATCTGCACCGGGTGCTTCTAGCGGTTATTCTGGTTCTCAGGCCCCAATTTAGTCCCCACCACCACCATCATCGGGGAGTTGTTTCAAGTGCGGGGAGTTTGGGCATATGTGGAGGCAGCGTCCTCGTCGCCCGGGAGGTCCAGTGCAGTAGAGGAGTCAGGCTAAGACTTCCGCACCAGTTACTTCACCACCTACCCCGCCCGCTCGGGGTGGGGGCCCAGGCAGCTAGAGGTCACCCTAGAGGGGGAGGCCGATTAGGTGGCGGTCAATCCCGATTTTGTGCTATTCCTACCAGGCTAGATGCTATTGCTTCAGATGCAGTGATCACATGTATTGTCTCAGTATGCCACAGGGATGCTTCTATATTATTTGACCCTGGTTCCATTTATTCGTATGTATCATCGTATTTTTCTCATTATCTAGATATTCCCCGTGACTCCTTAGTTATATATGTTCATATATCCATGCCAGTGTGCGATACTATTATTGTGGACAGTGTATATCGGTTGTGTGTAGTGACTATTGGGGGATTAGAGACTAGAGTTGATCTCTTATTGATTAGTATGGTTGATTTCGACGTGATCTTGGGTATGAATTGGTTATCTCCATATCATGCTATGCTAGATTGTCACGCTAAGACCGTGACGTTGGCGATGCCGGGGTTGCCAAGGATTGCGTAGAGAGGTTCTTTAGATTATGTTCCCAGTAGAGTTATTTCATATTTTAAGGCCCAACGGATGGTTGGGAAGGGGTGTTTATCTTATTTAACCTTTGTGAGGGATGTTGGTGCTGATACTCCTACTATTGATTCTGTTCTGGTGGTGCGAGATTTTCTAGATGTGATTCTTCCAGTCCTGCCGGGCATACCGCCCGATAGGGATATTGACTTTGGTATTTGTCGCGCCCCCCTTTTTTTTCTATGTGGAGAAAGTCCGGGTTCCGACGTTCATGGGGGTAATAACTAATTTCATTTTGGGATTTGGATATTTAAAGAGTCGCCACCTAACGGATTATGGTGCGTTAGGGCACCTAGAGTGATTAACTCTTAAACTAGTTTGCACTACTAGATATTTAGGGTAAGGGCTCGAAATAACCTTGACGGGAAGGTGTTAGGCCCCACCTCTCGGTCCACAACGGTGGGTACCGTCCGAACTTATACTTATGAATTAGTTCTTTAACATATAAGTAGTTGAAACACATAATTGCAAATATAAGCATGTTGGACATTGTATGACTCAAAGAGTTTGAACAGGTTGCATATAAAGAGCAAGGTTTAAACATCGGGAAGAGGGGTCCTAAGTTAGTTAGCCTATAGGGTTACCCTACACAATGCCCGGTAAACACTCCTCAATGAGGGGCTACACGTGACATTAGCGCGTAGTCATCATATCTCTTTCTACCCAATTCCCTCCCCTTGGTAATAGCCTAAAGCGTTCTAGCAACCTTGAAAATATCCTATGCATGCACTACCTATCCCTTCCTTGTGGCCTTAGAGGTATTTTAAGACCTCTACTTTTGGACAGTTCTAGACCTTCATAAGATTTTAAAGGATAAAAGTCTAGGCGTCAATCAAGAACAAGTAGGACTGTATTTAAAAAAACAGATATAGGCTCACAATCACCTCCACAAATAGAACAAGTAAATGCACGTCTTCAAACAACAGTCAGGTATTTAAGAGAAAATCCTAGAACATGATATCTAAGTGAGTAGGAATTATACAGTATTGACTTAGGATAAAGTGTAAGAGATCCTATTCAGCTTGCCTACTAATTTAAACCTATTGAATATGGACAATTTTAAATAACCAAAGCACAGTTTCAGAGTTGCAGAATTTAAATCGCCCTATAGGCTTGCCTAAATGCAGAACAGTGATGTCCTAAGAGCATGATATCTACATTGATGCAATAAAACAACAAACAATTTTAAACGGATACTTGAGGTCCTACAGACATATTTTTCTAGCGGTAGTAAATTAAGGCAGTATTTGAAAACTCATTAAAGAAGCGAACAATTGATTAAATAAGTTCAAAAGGAACTAACATGGATTAAAATGATTTGTTTAACTAAATTGATTTTAAGTTCTATAGGCATGATTTCTGATTTTAATTCCTATAGGCATGGTAACTAATTGTAAAGCCATTTAGATTCTATAGGCATGATTTCTAATTATAAATTTGATTTTAACCCTATAGACATGATTTCTATTGTTGAAGCCATTTAAATCCTATAGACATGATTTCTAATATTGTGAAAACATAGCAAGTGCATTAACACAATCCTATAGGCATGATATCTACCCAAATTACCCAATAGATATAACTACCCACCCTGTTTCACTAATCACCCCAATATTGTTTACAAATAATTATTACAGACCAGCTGAATAAATTACATAAACAAGTAAAGAAAAAGAAGAAGTTAATTATAGGGAGCCTCAAGCAGGCCTAAATGATTCTCAAGCCTCCAATAACCTCAAATGCCAAAGTTCTATAGACAGTATCATGTCTAGGTATGTCAATGTTCCCTAAGGACCTCAAAGATATCGGGCAGTGCTCACACCTAGACCTTTTCTCAATAATAACTGATTTAAGTGTTGTGTAGAAGGGCCAGCTTTGGCATGCCAATGTTTAGAGAGATCTCAAGGATCTCAAGGTAGTACACATGCCAGAGGGGCAAAATCTAATACTCTAGGAGTAATATGAGAGTGCTTGACCTAGTTTTGAAATGGTTTTGATATGAAAAAATAGTGTTGAAAAGGGCTCAATTAAGTAAAGAAGATTTATAAAAATAGGAATTGATTAGTAATAAAACAGATTTGAAAGAAATAGTGAACTTGTGAGAAATCAGCAAACAGTTTAAACAACACCATTCAGACACAGATTTCACTCAGGGAGTATGGGAATTGGGGACACATAGAACATATTAATGTAACAACAAGAGCACAGAAGTTTCCTTTTCAGAGTTCTTTGTGGGATTTAGGAGTCAATTACACAGCCATAAAACAAACAGTGAGAACATAGTTATACTATGTAGAATTGAACATAGGGTCAGAAGTACTTAGGGAGGAGTAAGTAACCTAGCAAAGTAGATTACTATCAGGAATTGGCTAGACAAATAGATAGACAATCATACATGGAGTAGAGTCAAATTGAGACATGCTAGAGAAAGCAATAGACAAGTCATCGAACATGTTAGTCATAAGTTGAATATGTAGTGCTCATACATGCTAAGTGAAACTAGGATTAAGCGTGCTAGTTACATATCAAAAAGCCAAGTGATAGACAGGAATCAGTAAACTAATGCAGTAAGAGGACACATAGAACTTTGGACTTGTAACTAAATCAGAACATACCGGTTAAATAGAGAAGACACAAAGTATAGAGCAGTGTAGTGCAATAACTAGTCTTGGCTTACAGCCGGCTAGTTCAATAGAAGTAGCAAGTAACACAAAAGAGCAGAAAGCTTTAAGTATAAGAGAGAGTTTTGAACTAGTCTTCTTGTTATTGTTGTTGTCGTGCAGAACTTAAAAGAAGAGGAGGTTTATATAGGAATCAAAACTTGACAAAACAAGGTAAGAGATCAATTAAGTAGTAAATCAAATAAATCACACGTAAATCAACAAGATCTTACCTTAATCGAGGGACAATTCAATCAACGGTAAAATATACAAAGTATTTAAGGAAAAGAATAAAGTAAAGCTTAGGTATAAAACATATAATTAACGGTAAATGCACATCAGTTTAATTAAGGAAACAAATCAACAACAATCAGTGGAATGCAAACAAGGCAAGAAAAAATAATTAAGGCTAGTAAATTCAATCAAATTGAGTAAAGAAGTAAGGATCAAACGTTAAATGGAAAGGGGTCAAATTAAACCAGAAAATAAGGGATTTAGAGTAATCAAGGGTTCAAAAAGTCATGAAAGAAGCAATATGGTTAGCACATAAAATGAGGCAGAGCATGAATAGTCAGGATTTCACACAGCTTTAACAAAACCTGTGGTTAAACGACACTGATTCAAAGAGAAGCATACAAGTTTTGCATGAATGGTCAGTATAAACACAAGTTCATAATATTAGTGAAAGGTTGAACTAAGAAAATTCAGTAGAAGCATACTAGGACAAGTAAATCATGAGAAGTCATAAGAACCCAAGGCAAGAATACAGTCAGAGGTACCAACATCCAGAAACCAAATGAAGAACCCCAAAAATATAATATTTTCAGTACAAACGGCTAGGGTTGCAGCAGGTTCATAAAATTAGTCAAATGGTGTGAGAATCAGAAGTTTAAACACAAAGAATCATTAAACAAAGTTTAGAAAAGAAATTCTGGAAACCCTAATTTTAGAAAAAGATGAAAAATTACTTGAAATAATACGATTTTTGTGAAGAATCTCAAAGCTATTGTAAAACACACAAGAAACAAACTCAAATCGCCTTAGATCTGTACAGATCTAGGAGTTTTATAAACGAAACTAGGGTTTCGAAGAGAACCATACAGAGATGAAGAAACCTGTTTAGAACACCATAGATCATGGCTAATATAGGACGATCTCACTCGAAATCACACTGGAATGTCTTGGAATAGGCGAGAGATGAACCCTACATGCAAGTCGGCATAACTCTAGTCCCTTGAGGGCCTTAGAGATGGCAAGAGTAACATGAGAGAGGCCTTTGGAGGCCTGAGAGATGGTGAGAGGTCACCGTAGATAGACATAGATGAGGGTCAATGAGATTGGGGATTAGGGTTAGGGTGAGAGTGTTTTGAAAGTAGAGAGGATTTTAGGGCGGTGTGGTAGGTCGTGAAATGAATTAGGTTTGGGGGGGGGGGGGTATAGTTAGTTTAATTAGGAAAGGGAAAACCTGGACCGTTGATCCAAACGATCTACAGTCAGGATTTGATCCAAACGATCTACAGTCAGGATTTGGCCAGGTATTGGGTTCAGGCGGATGGATACTGGGCCTGGGTAGTTTAATCAAAAATTGGGTTGGGTATTGCGGCTGAAATTGTAATGAAATTAGGCTAGATTTTAAATAGCCATTTTCAGTGCTATATAATTTATAAAAATAATTAAATGATTTCCCAAAAAGTATTTCATGTACCAAAATGATTAAAAATAGTTGTTTAACATTTTAAAAATATAAAAGACCATTTTATGTATTAATAATGTAATTATGCATTAACAGGCCTAGTATTGCAAATATATGCAAATTAACTTAAAAATATAAATACAATTGTGAAAAATGCCCTAAAATATTTAAACAATATTTTGGCATAAATATAGAATTTAGTTGATTAAATCACCACAAAAATAATTTGAAAGATAATTATTGAAAATTTTATAAGTAAAAGAGAAGAAATAAATTAATTTGAATCCTTTAAAATTATAGAAAAAATATAAGAAATGTGCATGCATGCTTATATATGCATATAGGCTATTTTTAAAGTATATATATGTATTAAAAGATATAAGAAAAAATTGGGTATCAACAACTGCCCCGCTTTACCCGGGAATGATGAAAGAGTTTCCAGGTAAAGAAACGATGGCCAATTTTGACCGGATGAGATGTTTTGAAAGACAGAGATCGGAATCCGGTCTTTGAGTTGCCTATATATCCCTGGTCTTATAGGAATCGGGACATGTGTAGTTCTGGATTAATCAACAAAATATACTGATGAAGTCATCGCAAGAACAGTCACGAGATGCAAAAGTGGCTTTGGTGAACGGTTAGGTTTGAGACAGTTGAAGGAACTGGAGCGAGGTCGCTCCTGCTAGGATAGCGGTTTCTTACTGGTCACCTGCAGATAAAAGATGCTAGGAACATATATTTGTACGAAAATTTAAACATGATGCAGATTCCCTTTTGGACCACGAAGGTTGTCTTTGGACGGTTAGAGATGACGTCCTTGGACCATGACGTGCTAGGCCATGAATTGTTTAGTGAGGGATTCAAAGGCCATGAAATGATGTTCTCGGGCCATGAAAATGGTGCCTCCGAACCATGACGCCTTTGAATATTGATATGCAAATTTGAGGGATCCTTAGGCCATGGCATGGTGTCTTCCGGCTATGAGGATGATGCCTTTTAGACTATGACACCATTGGATATATTGGCGATATTTTAGCCCATGATATGTAGTAATATGATGTTAACAAGACAAGGCTTAGTCTTGTGAAACGAAGGGCAGAGCTTGGCTCGATTGAAAAACGAGTAGATAGTACTAGAAATAGAGCAATATTTGTGCAAAGAGGGACAGTGCTTAGTCCCATACAGATGGAGGCAGGGATTAGCCTCATGCAAATATGGAGATAGGGATTAGCCTCATGCAAATATGGAGGCAGGGATTAGCCTCATGCAAATATGGAGGCAAGGATTAGCCTCGTGTAAATAAGGAGGCAAGGATTAGCCTCATGCAAGTAGGGATTAGCCTCGTGCAGATATGGAGGAAAGGATTAGTCTCATGCAAATAGGGAGGCAAGGATTAGCCTCTTGCAAGTATGGAGGCAAGGATTAGCCTCATGTAAATAGGGAGGCAAGGATTAGCCTCATGCAAATTGGGAGGCAAGGATTAGCCTCTTGCAAAGAGCGATTAGCAAATAGGAGTAGTGTATGTCTTAGCTGGAGATATATTCAGTGTCTGATGTCTGGATTGATAGTGAATTCTGCTTTGTGTATACATATCTGCGAATGCTATCGCTACGTTAAATATGCATGCGTTCAAAGAAAAATTGTAAGTTTGTGGGGGGAGGTTGGTTCTTGCCTCTGTCTGCTGGCTTTGCTTTGCTCCGTTCTGAAAACCTTTTTGAGTTCCCCTGGGTGACACTTGACTGTTATGGAAATAGAGTTTTCGAAAATATGCAATTATTGTTAAAAATAGAGTTGTTTTAGAAACGTATTGATATAAGTAATTTTTGATGAACCAGTGACTGTAACATATCTCAAAGGCATTACAGCTCTCTTATATTGGAATTTTGAGGATCCTCCTCAAAATTCTGCCCCAGTTTGGTAAATGATCTTTTGACCTTTTACGGATAATGGGTCTTGCTGAACCTTCTTCGGTATTTTAAGAATCCCTCTCAAAAATTTTCCCCAGTTTCTTAACCAATTTCTGACTTTCTGGCATACAATGGCATTGGCTGGACTTGCTCTGGAATTTTGGGGGTTCTCCTCAAAATTCTGCCCCAGTTTCTGATCTTGGAAAAAATGGAAAATTTATTATGATATGACTGAACCCATAAGGCTGCCTACATATCCCTTCTTAAATGGGAATCAGGTCAAGCGTAGTTCAATTACATCAGATGAGGAAATGTAAATAATCTAAGCATAGTATATCTTGACTGCGTCTAAATTGATTGGTTTTGGCCAGATTTCTCTATCCATTTCTGCGAGTATGAGTGCTCTTCCTGTCAGCACCATGTGAACCATGTACGGACCTTGCCAGTTGGGAGAAAATTTTCCTTTGGCTTCATCTTGATGTGGGAAGATCTTCTTCAGCACCAACTGACCTGGTGCAAATTGCCTTGGTTTGACCTTTTTGTTGAAAGCTCTAGACATTCTATTTTGATAAAGTTGGTCATGACACACTGTGGTCATCCTCTTTCCATCAACAAGGGCCAATTGTTCATAGCGACTCCTTATCCACTCTGCATCATTGAGTTCAACTTCATGTATAATCCTTAAAGAAGGAATCTTTACCTCGACTGGGATGACAGCCTCGGTACTATAAACCAACATGTAAGGAGTTGCCCTTGTTGATGTGCAAACTATAGCGCAGTATCTTAATAAAGCAAAAGGTAGCTTCTCGTGCCATTGTTTGTGGTTCTCTACCATCTTTCTTAGTATTATCTTGATATTTTTATTGGTGGCTTCTATGGCTCTATTCATCTGAGGTCTGTAGATTGTGGAATTCTTGTGCTTGATTTTGAAAGTTTCACACATGGCTTTCATCAGATCACTGTTGAGGTTGGCGGCATTATCAGTAATAATGAACTCAGGAACTCTGAATTGGCAGACAATGCGATCTTTGACAAAATCTGCGATGACTTTCTTGGTTACAGCTTTGTAAGATTCAGCCTCTACCCATTTTGTGAAGTAATCAATGGCTACCAAAATAAACTTGTGTCCATTTGAAGTGGTGGCTCAATCGGACCAATAACATCCATTCCCCAAGCGGCAAATGGCCAAGGTGAGCTTGTTGTATTGAGCTCGTTTGGTGGCACTTTTATTATATCGGCATACACCTAGCATTGAAAACACTTGCGAACTTACTGGATGCAATCTGTCTCCATGGTCATCCAAAAGTAACCGGCCCTAAGTATCTTCTTAGCCAAGACAAAACCATTCATGTGCGGGCCACAGGTCCCGGCATGTGCATCCTCAAGTAGCTTAGAAGCTTCCTTTGCGTCAACACAACTTAGTAAACCCAAATCGGGAGTTCTCCTGTACAAGTTTCCTCCGCTGTGGAAAAAGTGATTGGACAATCTCCGGAGTGTACGTTTCTGAGTGTGATTTGCATGCTCCGGATATTCTCCCTTTGACAAATACTCCTTGATGTCATTGAACCAAGGCTTTCCATCTATTTCTTCTTCAACATGAGCGTCATCGGAATGGGATCAATATTATTCTTATCTGGATGTTGTATCATAGATGACAAGGTGGCCAATGCATCGGCAAACTCATTCTGAATTCTGGGCACATGTCAAAATTCTATCTTCGTGAACCTCTTCCTCAATTCCTGCACATGGTACAAATATGAAAATATCTTAGAATTCTTGGTGGCCCAATCTCCTTATACCTGGTGCACAAGCAAATCTGAATCACCGATTACCAACAGCTCCTGAATGTTCATGTCGATTGCCATGTTGAGCCCTAGTATGCAGGATTCATATTGTGCCATATTGTTAATGCATGGAAATTTGAGTTTAGCAGATACCGGATAATGTTGGCCTGTTTCTAATACCAATACTGCTCTGATGCCCACTCCTTTGAAATATGCAACTCCATCAAAGAACATCCTTAAACCATTGTATACTTCGGTAATGTCTTTCCCTACGAACGACACTTCTTCATCAGGAAAATATGTTTTCAAAGGTTCGTATGCTCCTCCCATCGGATTTTCAGTAAGGTGATCTGGAAATGCTTGTCCTTTGACCGCCTTTTGGGTTACGTAGACGATATCGAACTCACTTAATAGTATCTGCCATTTGGCCAACTTTCCAATCTGCATGGGTTTCTGGATATGTACTTTAGAGGGTCCATCCTGGATATGAAGTATGTAGTGTAGGCACAAAAGTAATGCCTCAATTTCTGAGTTGTCCAGGTCAAAGCACAGCAAGTACGTTCTAGCAGAGAGTACCGTGCTTCGTAAGGTATGAACTTCTTACTCAGGTAGTATATGGCCTGCTCCTTCCTTCTTGTCTCGTCATGTTGTCCCAAGACACATCCGAAGGCTCCATCCAATACAGATAGATAGAGTAACAAAGGTCGTCCTGGTTCTGGCAGGACTAAAACTGGTGGTGTGGACATGTATTCCTTGATCTTGTCAAAAGCTTTCTGACAATCCTCGGTCCAGCTTGTTTCGGCATCCTTCCTCAGCATCTTAAAGATGGGCTCACATATGACTGTGGACTGTGCTATGAAGCAACTGATATAGTTGAGACGTCCTAGGAAGCTCATTACGTCCTTTTTGCTCTTAGGTGGTGGTAACTCCTTAATAGCTTTGACTTTAGACGAATCCAGCTCGATCCCTCGACGACTAACGATGAATCCCAATAATTTTACTGTGGGAACCTCGAATGCACATTTTTCGGGGTTTAGTTTCAAGTTGTACCTCATTCGCTTATCAAAGAACCTTCTCAAGTTTGCTATGTGATATGAGGCCCTCTTGGATTTGATAATGACGTAGTCCACATACACTTCTATCTCCTTGTGTATCATATCATGGAAGATGGTTGTCATGGCTCTCATGTAAGTAGCCCCAATATTCTTCAGACCAAATGACATCATCTTGTAGCAATATACCCCCCAAGGTGTGATAAAAGTTGTTTTCTCTACATCTTCTTCATCCATCCAGATCTGGTGATAACCCGCGAAACAATCTACAAAGGATTGGAGTTCATGCTTAGCGCAATTATCGATCAGGATGTGTATATTTGGCAATGGGAAATCGTCCTTGGGACTTGCTCTATTTAAATCCCGATAGTCAACACATACTCTAACATTCCCATCCTTCTTCGAAACTGGCACAATGTTAGCTAACCAAGTTGGGTATTCAACCACCCTGAGAACCTTGGCTTTGATCTGCTTGGTAACTTCCTCCTTGATTTTCAAACTCATGTCTAGTTTGAACCTTCTGTGTTTTTGCTTCACTGGCGGACACATGGGATTAGTAGGCAACTTGTGAGCCACTATGGGCATGCTCAAACCTGTCATATCATCATACGAACATGCAAAAATGTCCTCATACTCTTTTAGGAAATGAATGTATCATTCCTTCTCTGTTGGTAACAAGTGAATGTTGATGCGAGTCTCCTTGACGGTCTCGGTGTCTCCTAAATTTACTACTTCGGTTTCATCCAGATTAGACTTAGGCTTATTCCCAAAAATCAACCTTCCTGACAATTTCCTCCGGTATCTTATCCTCTTCATCTGAATCACTGTCCTCACACTGTGTTTCCTCATTACATGTCACAGTTACTGGTTCATCAGAAAAAGTAATAATAATGATGTAGAAAGAAAAGTGTAGAAAATAGTCGTGAATAATATAGAGCAAATGCATTTGATTAAAATTAAACAGCATCCAGACAAGTGTGGCTCGATGAATTGAGCATTTATTTTGAAACGAGCAAGTTTTTAAATCAAAATTACCGAAAATCTTAAATGCCTATAATGGCTATAGAAAATAAAATCTGCCAAGCTACCTAGCGACTCGGCGGGCCCGGGATGGTCTGGCGGTCCAGTTCCCGAGAACAGCTCCCTTCTTTATGGTCTGAATAGGGAGGCCTTCTTCCTCCTCCTCCTTAATTATGGCGCTGCAGTCCATGTCTTCCTCCTTCAAGAACAAATTCTTCAACCCAGCTAATGCTTCCTCTTCTGCAGTCCCACATATCGTATCAGCTTGGTGAAAAGCTTGTTCCAAGTGTGGCACTGGTTGCTCGAGAGGGTAATACGGTCTGCGCCATGGAGGTGACCAATCATTGTATTCTTGCCTTGTGTATTGATATCCGAGCCCAAAGGTGGTACCATGCCCCTTTAGTCATATTGGCT
The DNA here is from genome assembly GCF_000715075.1 of Nicotiana tabacum. Lineage (NCBI taxonomy): Eukaryota > Viridiplantae > Streptophyta > Magnoliopsida > Solanales > Solanaceae > Nicotiana > Nicotiana tabacum. The sequence continues at coordinate 13,710,678 of NC_134084.1, read as the reverse complement.
TAGTAATACCTTGGAGGTTCTTCCCCAACCCTTTACCGGGTTCATACCCAGACCATGTCAGTATGCTCTCTATCTTACTGCTCCATCATTTATCCTTCTCGATGGCATTGACGCATTCAATATGATGATAGGTTTCCCCTCCTAGCCTTCTTCTTTATCCAATAGCCGGGATGGTTTTGACTAGTATAAATGGGGTTACTTCCATCTTCGTGAATGATAACCTCCTGATGATTCCATTCGAACTTCACGGCTTGATGTAGTGTAAAAGGAACGACTCTAGCAGCATAGATCCATGGTCGACCCAATAGAAGATTATATGAGCCCGGTATGTCGAGCACCTGAAACTCGACGTCTAGCCAAGTTGACCCCATTTGCAAGCAAAGGTTGATTTACCCATTTGTGGCCCTTTGGGACCCATTGAAAGTTTTCACGTTCATGCTTCCTACCCGTATTTCATGAAAACCTTTGTCCAGCCTTTTCAGAGTGTCCAACAGACAAATATTGAGGCTTGAACCTCCGTCAACCAAGACCCTTGCAATGAATTTATCTTCAAATTGCACTGTAATATGCAATGCTCGGTTGTGATTCAACCTCTCAGGCGGTAGCTCATCTTTGTGGAAGCTAATTTTATGACTTTCCAGTACTTGCCATACTATATTGGCCATTTCTCCACCAGTGATGTTATTGGGTACATAAGCTTCGCTCAGCACTTTCATGAAAGCATTCTTATGCGCCTTTGAATTTTGCAACAATGACAGGATAGATATATGAGCTGGGGTTTTGTTCAGATGGTCAACGACGAAATACTCCTTTGCTTGTACTTTCCTCCACAGGTCATTTGGCCCTGTCTCAATGACAGGCTGCCTAGTAGTGGCATCCTTGCTTGATCCTCCCAAGTGTTTAGGTGTATAGACTCTTCTAGTCCTAGTCATTCCTTGTGCAACATCAAATTCCTTTTTTTGCTTTTCCTTTTCGTCGAGCTTCGGTAACGTAATCGAGGGTATTGCTTTTGAGTTGAATGGAGGTGTGGTTGATACTATCAGTGTGAAATGTGTGACCACTTCTACTTCAAATAGAGTGGGGGTAGCCGCAGGTGGAGCCACCTCTGCCTCAAATGGAACTGGTGCAACTACCTTAACCTTAATTGATGACTGAGTCTGTACCACAATAGGAGTGAGTGTAACTGCAACTTTAAAGTCATCGCCTTCTCGAATAATACCAATCGACCCCTCAGGGTCCCATTCTTCGTTCGTCTCTATCACATGTACTCCACCACTTCTATGATCAGGGAGGGGGTTGTTGTGGACATTAGGTGTGACTTCCTTGGCCTGTATGACCTTGTTGTCGATTAGTGTCTGGATCTTATCCTTCAATGTTCGGCACTCATCAGTGGTATGCCCCTTCATACCAGAATGGAATGCACAAGTTTTGTTCGGATTGACCCCTTAGGATGGATTTTCTAATACCACGACAGGAATTGGGGTGACATAACCAGCGACTTTCAACCTTTCATACAGTTGGTCGATGGGTTTAGAAATGGTAGTGTATTGTCTGGGTGGCTTGCAGTCGAAGTTTGGTCGTGGTCTTGGATAATTTTGGTGAGTTGTGGTGATTAAAAATGGGACGGTTGAGAGTTATATGTGTGATGGACAACGGCTAGTTGGGAATATCTGGGAGATGATGGTTGATATATGGGCGATGGTGATTAGTATGTGGGTTGAGGTGTTTGATATGTGGGTGGAGGTGTTTGATATATGGGTGGAGGTGTTTGATAAGTAAGCGGAGATTTCGGGCCCTGGGCCACCATTACTGCCCCAATGTCTCTTTTCTTCGATATGCCACCCAATTGTAATGCCTTTTTGTGGCCTGTAGTGCCTCAAAATTTGTTACCATCCCGCTTTTGATGCCTTCATCAATTCTTTCCCCAAGCTTGATGATATTAGAGAATTTATGATTTTCGATAACCATCAACCTTTTATAATATTGTGGGTCATGTGCTCTGACAAAGAACTTGTTTATCTGTTCCTCGTCCAAAGATGGCCTGACCTTGGCCACTTCTAACCTCCAACGAGTAGCATACTCACGGAAAGTCTCAGTAGGTTTCTTCTTAAGATTCTGAATATAGAAAAATTCGGCGCGTTCTTTGTATTGAACCTGAACCGGTCCATGAAATACGATGCCATACCTACCCAATTAGACCATTTCTTGGGATCCTAGCTAATGTACCAGGACAGAACATCCCCATTAATACTCCTTATAAAGAGCTTCATCCGAATCTTTTCATCTTTCTTGACCCCGAGAAGCTTGTCACAATAGGTCCTCGGGTGGACCTTGGGATCACCTGTACCGTCAAACATTTCCAACTTGGGAGGTTTATACCCTTCTGGCAGTTCTACGTCTGGCTGTATGCACAGGTCTTCATAGTTCAACCCTTCTATTCCTTTGCCGCCTTCGACACCCTAAACTCGACTCATCAACTTCTTGAGTTCTTCAGCCAAGTTTTTAATGAGCAGGTCCTTCTTGGAGGATTCATGTGTATAGGAGATTGGTTGGATAGAGTGAGGTACGGTTCCTACATATATAGGGTTGCTTTGATGGGTGCTAGGGACTTGGGTATAATGATGGTCATTGGTTGAGTTTTGGGGATCGGGAATAGGTTGTGGTGTATGGTAAGTGGTGGTTAGTGGGTACTAAATTGGTTGATGGTGATGTTGTGGTGGAGTTGGTATTGGCAGTGGATTGATATTTTGGGGTGGAGTTGCGAATTGATTTGGTGCGGGAGGATTTTGTGGATGTTGGTTTTGTGTGTTTTGGGGAGGTGCTGGGTTCTTTGTATTTTGTTGGTGGATGTCAGGGACATTTAGTGTGAGTGACAAGTTTGCCAAGTTGCGAACCTGCTCAAGTTCTCCTTGCAATTCCAGTATCTTTTGTTGTAGTCTCAAGACTAGATCATTTAGGGCTAGAGTACTACGGCCATCTGAGGTTTTTGCGTTCTCAACATTCTCCTTTCGGATACCACTTAAGTCATCCATTTTTGCCTTTCCTCTACCTTTTGTGTTGCTTGGAGGAGGAGGAAATTGAGGGCCTCTAGATATGGTATGATACGGTGATGAGGCCAGTATGAGTGAACCAACCTAAGGGGATGAGAATAATCAAAATAAGTAAAAACAAAAAGGTAACAGGTTAGTGAGGATTCTGAAATGTTTGCTGTATTTAAACACATATTGCGGAAATCTAAATTTGTGTTTTAATTTGGGAGCCTCGTTGTGCCCGAGGTAGGCCTAGCGACAAATAGATTTGGAGAACTTTAGATGCTAATAAATGCTTCATTTCATAATGTAAAAATAGACGAATCCCAAACGACACTAAGATAATAGAAAAAAATAAGTCACTACTGCCACTTGACCTTATTACATTTTAGTAAAGCAAATAAATCTAGCCTATTTAGTCCCAGAAGGACCTTCCTCAGGCTGAATGCTTTCGTTGATCAAATCCTCCAGTTTGCGTAGGTTCATCAATAAGAATGCCTTTGCCAAATGTCCTCATTCGTTTCCCTCAGCGTCCTAGCAGTCGATGACTCTCTTCCTCACTTTTCCTTCCAATTCCAATAGATTGTATTCCAGATATTCTAGCTTTTCACTAGATTTGACGGCCCTCTCTTTCCATTCATTGATTTGGTCACTTGATGGAAGATTACTCCACTAGTCTAGAAAGAGTGAGGGTGTGCTAACCATAACAAAGTTGGGGACCTCGTTCCTCATTTTCTACAAAACAAAAAGGTTAGACCCATCTCCCCCACCAGACCCGACTATTTATACATTCAAGATTAGCATATTAGCATTTAGTTCTCCAAATTAATGCATAGAACGTGGTTGTATCCATTGGGATTATGGAAACCCCGGTGGACTTTGAATAAGGCTCATTTTAAAGGATCATTATGTGGACAACATAATTGATCCGACTAGGTTTGACCATGATACATACACAATTTGATCAGAGTAAGGTTACTATGGGGGTATACACTGGTACCCTCAAGCGGATAACTTGAGGGGGAAAGGCACGGAACCGTCGACTGCACCGCTGATCGACTGGTTTTACCGCAAATAAGCCTTTCCAAATTTAAGGGTAATAAATAGGAAGAGCGCAACCACTCATCAAGCGTTGCTAAATGATTTGATACGCACGAGTGGAGTATGATATGGAGCATGATTTATGCAGCAATAAATAGCATTTAGTCAAGTATTTGCATGTAAGAAAATAATAAATGTAGTATTTAAATAATTGAAAGACAGTTACAGAAAAAGAAAACAAGGAGACAAGTCAGTTTCAAGAACAAGGAAATCATAAATGCTTGAAAATAGACAATTAAATTCAAATAAGGGGAAAGGGGTACGTGGGATGAAACATGCTTGGACTAATTCACAAAAGATAAGTTCGTTATGGTAAGAGCCTAAAGGTATCTCCAACAGAGTCGTCATGCTGTCGTGCCCCCCTTTTTTTCCTCCACGGAGAAAGTTCGGGTTCCGACGTTCATGGGGGTAATAACTCATTTCCTTTTGGGATTTTGGTATTTGAAGAGTCGCCACCTAACGGATTATGGTGCGTTAGGGCACCTAGAGGGATTAACTCTTAGACTAGTTTGCATTACCAGAGATTTAGGGTAAGGACTCAAAATAACCTTGAGGGGAAGGTGTTAGGCACCCCTCTCGGTCCACAACGGTGGGTCCCGGCCGAACTTATACTTATGAATTAGTCCTTTAACAGATAGGCAGTTAAAATACATAATTGCAAATAAAAGCATGTTGGACATTGTATGACTCAAAGAGTTTGAACAAGTTTCATATAAAGAGCAAGGTTTAAACATCGGGAAGAGGGATCCTAGGTTGGTAAGCCTATAGGATAACCCCACACAATGCCCGGTAAACACTCCTCAATAAGGGGCTACACATGACATTACCGTATAGTCATCACTTTCTACCCAATTCCCTCCCCTTAGTCATAGCCTAAAGCGTTCTAGAAACCTTAAAAATGTCCTATGTGTGCACTACCTGTCCCTTCCTTGTGGCCTTGGAGGTATTTTAAGACCTCTACTTTTGGACAGTTCTAGACCTTCCAAAGGTTTTAAAGGATAAAAGTCTAGGCATCAATCAATAACAAGTAGGATTGCATTTAAAGAAAACAGATTATATGCTCTCAGTCACCTCCACAAATAGAACAAGTAAATGCACGTCTTCAAACAACAGTCAGGTATTTAAGAGAAAATCCTAGAACATGATATCTAGGTGAGCAGGGATTATGCAGTATTGACTTAGGATAAAGTGTAAAAGATCCTATTTAGCTTGCCTACCGATTTAAACCTGTTGAATCTAGATAGTTTTAAATAACCAAAGCACAGTTTTAGTGTTGTCGAATTTAAATCACCCTATAGGTTTGCCTAAACGCTGAACAGTGATCTTCCAAGAGCATGATATCTACATTGATGGAATAAAACAGCGAACAGTTTTAAACGAATACTTGAGGTCCTATAGACATGTTTTTCAAGCGGTAGTAAATTAAGGCAGTGTTTGAAAACTCATTAAACAAGCGGATAGTTAATTAAATCAGTAAGTAACTAACATGGATTAAACTGATTTGTTTAACTAAATTGATTTTAAGTTCTAAAGGCAGGATTTCTGATTTTAATTCCTTTAGGCATAGTATCAAATTGTAAAGCCATTTAGATCTTATAGGCATAATTTCTAATATAGAGTTAATTTTAACCCTATAGACATGATTTCTATTATTGAAGTCATTTAATCCTATAGACATGACTTCTAATATTGTGAAAACATAGCAAGTGCATTAACACAATCTTATAGGCATGGTATCTACCCGAATTACCCAACAGATATAACTACCCACCCCGTTTCACTAATCACCCCAATATTGTTTACAAATAATTATTACAGACCAGCTGAATAAATTACATAAACAAGTAAATAAAAGAAGGTTCACTATAGGGAGCCTGAAGTAGGCCCAAATGACTTCTCAAGCCTCCAATAGCCTCAAATGCCAAAGTTCCATAGACAGTATCATGTCTAGGTGTGTCAAAGTTCCCTAAGAACCTCAAGGATCCCAGACAATGCTCATACCTAGACCTTTTCTCAACAATAATTGATTTAAGTGCAGTGTGGAAGGGTCAGCTCTGACATGCCAGAGTTCAGAGAGATCTCAAGGATCTCAAGGTAGTACACATGCCAGAGGGGCAGAACCTAATACTCTAGGAGTAATGTGAGAGTGCTTGACCTAGTTTTGAAATGGTTTTGATATGAAAAAAAAGTGTTGGGCTCAATTAAATAAAGAAGTTTTATAAAAATAGGAATTGATTTGTAATAAAATAATTTTGAAAGAAGCAGTGAACTTGTGAGAAATCATCAAACAGTTTAAACAACACCATTCAAACACAGATTTCACTTAGGGAGTATTGGAATTGGGGTCACATAGAACATATTAATGTAACAGCAAGAGCACACAAGTTTCCTTTTCAAAGTTCTTTGTGGGATTTAGGAGTCAATTATACAGCCATAGAACAAACAGTGAGAACATAGTTATACTAGGTGAGTAAATAACTAGATTATAGTAGGGTCAGAAGTACTTAGGGTGAGTAAGTAACCTAGCAAAGTATATTACTATCAGGAATTGGGTAAACAAACAAACAAACAATCATACATGGAGTAGAGTCAAATTGAGACATGCTAGAGAAAGCAATAGACAAGTCATCGGACCTGTTAGTCATAAATTGAATAGGTAGTACTCATATATTCTAAGTGAAACCAATATTAAGCATGCTAGTTACATATCAAAAAGCCAAGTGATAGACAGGAATCAATAAACTAATGTAGTAAGAGGACACATAGAGCTTTGGACTTGTAATTAAATCAGTACATACTAGTTAAGGAGAGCAAACACAAAGTATAGAGCAGTGTAGTGCAATAACTAGCCTTGTCTTGCAGTCGGCTAGTTCAATAGAAGTAGCAAGTAACAGAAAAGAGCAGAAAGCTTTAAGTATAAGAGAGAGTTTTGAACTAGTCTTCTTGTTATGGTTGTTGTCCAGAACTTAAAAGAAGATGAGGTTTATATCGGTTGAACTTGACAAAACAAGGTAAGAGATCAATGAAGTAGTAAATCAGGGAAACCACACGTAAATCAGCAAGATCTTCCCTTAATCGAGGGACAATTCAATCAACGGTTAAACATACTAAGTATTTAAGGAAAAGAATAAAGTAAAGCTTAGGTATAGAACATGTAATTAAGGGTAAATTCAAAGCAGTTTAATTAAGGAAGCAAATCAATAACAATCAATGGAATGCAAACAAGACAAGGAAAAATAATTAAGGCAGGTAAATTAAATCAAATTGAATAAAGAAGTAAGGATCAAACGTTAGATGGAAATGGGTAAAATTAAACCAGAAAATAAGGGATTCAGAGTAATCAAGGGTTCAAAAAGTCATGAAAGAAACAGTATGCTTAACATATAAAATTAGGTAGAGCATGAATAGTCGGGATTTCACACAGCTCTACAAAACCCATGGTTAAACGACACTAATTCAAAGAGAAGCATACAAGTTTTGCATGAATGGTCAGTACAAACACAATTTCATAATATCAGTGAAAAATTGAACTAAGAAAATTCAGTAGAAGCATACTAGGACAAGTAAATCATGAGAAGTCACAAGAACCCAAGGCAAAAATACAGTCAGAGGTACCAACATCCAGAAACCAAACGAAGAACCCCAAAGAAATTAAGGTTTTCAGTACAAATGGGCTAGGGTTGCAGCAGGTTCATAAAATTAGTCAAAATGTGTGAGAATCAGAATTTTAAACACAAAGAATCATTAAACAAAGTTTTAAAAAGATATTCTGGAAACCCTAATTTTAGAAAAAAATGAAAAATTACTTGAAATCATACGATTCTTGTAAAGAATCTCAAGTCTATTGTAAAACACACAAGAAACAAACTCAAATCATCTTAGATTTGTACACATCTAGGTGTTTTAGAAATGAAACTAGGGTTTCGAAGAGAACCATACAGAGATGAAGAAACCTGTTTAGAACACCATAGATCGTGGCTAATATAGGACAATCTCACTCGAAATCACACCGAAATTGCCTGGAACAGGCGAGAGATGAACCCTAGATGAAATTCGACATAGCCCTAGTCCTTTAAGGGCCTTAAAGATGGCAAGAGTAACATGAGAGAGGCCATTGGAGGCCTGAGAGATAGTGAGAGGTCACCGGAGATAGCCATAGATGGAGGTCAATGAGATTGGGGATTAGGGTTAGGGTGAGAGCATTTTGAAAGCAGAGAGGATTTTAGGGCGGCGGGGTAGGTCATGAAATGAGTTAGGTTTGGGGGGTATAGGTTAGGTTAATTAGGAAAGGGAAAACCTGGACCGTTGATCAAAACGATCAACAGCTAGGATTTGGTCGGGTATTGGGTTCGAGCGGATGGGTACTGTGCCTGGGTAGTTTAATCAAAAATTGGGCTGGGTATTGGGGCTGAAATTGAAATGAAATTAGGCTAGATTTTAAATAGCCATTTTCAGTGCTATATAATTTATAAAAATAATAAAATGATTTCCCAAAAAATATTTTGTGGACTATATGATTAAAAATAGTTGTATAACATTTTAAAAATATAAAAGACCATTTTTTGTATTAATAATGTAATTATGCATTAATAGTGATAATATTGCAAATATATGTAAATTAACATAAAAAGGTAAATGCAATTGTAAAAAATGACCTAAAATATTTAAACAATATTTTGGCATAAATATAGAATTTAGATGACTAAATCACCACAAAAATAATTTGAAGGATAATTATTGGAAATTTTATAAGTAAAAAAAGAAGAAATAAATCAATTTGAAGCCTTTAAAATTATAGAAGAATTATAAGAAATGTTCATGCATGCTTATATATGCATATGTGTTATTTTGAAAGTATATATATATATATATATATATATGTATTAAAAATATTTGAGAAAAAATTGGGTATCAATACCGGGTCATGGGCACCAACCCATTTCTATTCCTCCGTATCATATGGCATCGGTTGAGTTGAAAGAATTGAAGGATCAGCTTCAGGAACTTCTTGATAAGGGGTTTATTAGGCCTAGTGTGTTGCCTTGGAGTGCATCGGTTCTGTTTGTGAAGAAGAATGATGGTATTATGTGGATGTGCATCGACTATAGGCAGTTGAATAAAGTTACAATTAAGAGCAAGTATCCTTTACTGTGCATTGATGATCTATTTGACCATCTTCAGGGAGCGAGTGTGTTCTCTAAGATTGATCTTGAGGTCTAGGATCACCAGTTGAAGATTCGGGACTAATATATTATAAAGATAGTATTCTGGATCCGTTATGGTCATTATGAGTTCCTTGTGATGTCTTTTGGGCTGACCAACGCCCCATCAATATTCATGCATCTGATGAATAATGTATTTCATCCTTATCTCGACTTGTTTGTAATAGTATTCATTGATGATATCCTGGTATACTCTCATAGGCAGGAGGAGCATGCCCAGCATTTAAGGATTGTGTTACAGCAGTTGAGGGAGGAGAAGCTTTATGCCAAGTTCTCCAAATGTGAGTTTTGGCTTAGTTCAATGGCGTTCTTGGGGCACGTGGTGTCCAATGAGGGTATTCAGGAGGATCTAAAGAAGATATAGGCGGTTCAGAGTTGACTCAGACTGTCCTTAGCTACGGAAATTCGGAGCTTTCTCGGCTTGGCCGGTTATTATCGTCGCTTCATGGAGGGTTTCTTGTCTATTGCATCGCTTTTGACCAAATTGACCCAAAAATGTGCTACTTTCAGGTGGTCGGATGAGTGTGAGGAGAGCTTTCAGAAGCTCAAGACTGCCTTGACCACAGCTCCAGTTCTAGTTTTTGCCTTCAGCTTCAAACTCTTATAGGGTGTACTGTGATGCTTCTCAGATTGGTATTGGGTATGTCTTGATGCAGGAGGGTAGAGTAATTACTCATGCTTCACGCCAGTTGAAGCCCCATGAGAAGAACTACCCTGTTCATTATTTGAAGTTGGCTGCCTTCATTCATGCATTGAAGATTTGGAGACATTTATCTACTGTGTGTTTTCTGAGGTATTTACGGATCATCGGAGTCTCCAACACTTATTCAAACAAAAGGATCTAAATTTGAGGCAGTGGAGATGGTTGGAGCTGCTAAAGGACTATGATACCACTATTCTCTATCATTTCGGGAAGGCCAATGTGATGGTCGATACCTTGAGTAGGAAGGCAGTGAGTATGGGTAGCCTTGTATTTATCCTTTTGGTGAGAGACCGCTTGCAGTTGATGCTCAAGCCTTGGCCAATCAAGTAGTGAGATTAGATATTTCGAAGCCTAGCCAGGTTCTAGCTTGTGTGGTTCTCGGTCTTCCTTATATGATCGCATCAGAGAGCGCCAGTATGATGATCCTCATTTGTTTGTCCTTAAGGACACGGTTCAGCACGGTGATGCCAGAGATTTTACTATTGGGGATGATGGGGTGTTGAGGATACAGGGTCGGATTTGTGTGCCTAATATAGATGGGCTACATGAGTTGATTCTTGAGGAGGCCCACAGTTCGCGATATTCCATTCATCCGGGTGCCATGAAGATGTACCAAGACTTGAGGTAGCACTATTGGTGGAGGAGAATGAAGAAGGATATAGTGGGGTTTATAGCTCGGTGCCTCAACTGTCAGCAGGTGAAGTATGAGCACCAAAGATCGGGTGGATTACTCCAAAGGCTAGACATTCCAGAGTGGAAATGGGAGTGTATCACCATGGATTTTTTAGCTGGGATCCCACGGACTTCGAAGAAGTTCGATGTTGTTTGGGTGATTGTGGATCGGCTGACAAAGTCTGCGTACCTCATTCCAGTTGGAACTACTTATTCTTCAGAGCGGTTGGCTGAGATTTACATCTGCAAGATTGTTCACCTTCATGGTGTGCTAGTGTCCATTTCAGATCGGGGCACACAGTTTTGGAGAGCCGTGCAGCGAGAGTTAGGCACCCAAGTTGATTTGAGCACACATTTCACCCTTAGATAGACGGACAGTCAGAGCGCACCATTCAGATATTGGAGGACATGCTACGTACTTGTGTCATTGATTTTAAGAGTTCTTGGGATCAGTTCCTGCCGCTTGCGGAGTTTGCCTACAACGACAGTTATCAATCGAGCATTCAGATGGTGTCGTATAAGGCTTTATATGGGATATGGTGTCGATCTTCGGTGGGTTAGTTCGAGCCGGGTGAGTCTAGGCTATTGGGTACTGACTTGGTTTAGGATGCTTTGGACAAGGTTAAATTGATTTAGGATCGGCTTTCACGGTGCAGTCTAGACAGAAGCGTTACGCTGATTGGAAGATTCATGATGTTGCTTACATGGCTCGGGAGAATATACTTCTCAAGGTTTCACCCATGAAGGGTATTATGAGGTTCAGGAAAAAGGGAAAGTTGAGCCCTCAGTATATTAGGCCGTTTGAGGTGCTTCAGACAATTGGAGAAGTGGCATACAAGCTTGCCTTGCCACATAATTTGTCCAGTGTGCATCCAGTATTTCATGTTTTTATGCTCCGCAAATACGTTGGTTATCCGTATCATGTCTTGGATTTTAGCATAGGTCAGATGGATGGTGATTTGACTTATGATGTAGAGTCGGTGGCCATTTTGTATCGGTAGGTTCGAAAGTTGTGGTCAAAAGACATAGCTTCAGTGAAGGTGTAGTGGAGAGGTCTGCCAGTTAAGGAGGCTACTTGGGAGACCGAGCAGGAGATGCAGAGCAGATGCCCACACCTATTTGAGACTCCAGGTACATTTCTAGACCCATTCGAGGATGAACGTTTGTTTAAGAGGAGGAGGATGTAACGACCTGACCGGTCGTTCTGAGAGTTGTAGCCTCGTTCCCCTATTTACTATTTTGTTCTTTATAACTGTTATGTGACTTGTCGGGGTAGTTGGTTCAGGTCCGAAGAGGTTTCAGAATGAGTTGAGACACTTAGTCTCAAGGTTGAAAGCTTAAGTTGAAATGGTTGACCTGATGTGGACTTATGTGTGGACGACTCCGGAATGGAATTTTGATGGTTCTGTTAGCTCCGTTGGGTGATTTTGGACGTAGGAGTGTCTCCGGACTGTGATTTGGAGGTCCGTAGTAGAATTAGGCTTGAAATGACAAAAATTAGAAATTTAGAAGTTTGACCGAGAGTGGACTTTGTGGATACCAGGCTCATATTGGAGTTTCGGGAATTGGAGTAGGTCCGTGGTGTCATTTGTGACTTGTGCAGAAAATTTGGGATCAATCAGACGTGATTTGATAGGTTTTGGAATCGTTTGTAGAAGTTGGAATTCCTTAGCTTCAATAGTCTTGAATTGGGGTGTGATTCATGTTTTTGACGTTATTTGATGTGATTTAAGGGCTCGACTAAGTTCGTATTGTGTTTTAGGACTTGTTGGTTTAATTGGTTGAGGTCTCTAGGGCCTCGGGTGGAGTTCGGATGGTTAACGGATCGAATTTGGAGTTTGAAAGATTGTTGTAGCTGAAATCTTCTGGTGCAATCGCACCTGCGGAACTTTGGTCGCAGGTACTGTCAGACCTCCTTTTTGCGCGCCCTGCCCCGAAGGGTTAAGATGCGCGAGGGTGGAGTTTTTCCAATTTAAGTGACAATATTCAAAATGGGATTATTTATTTAATTCAGAGTCGCCACTTGGGAAAGGTTTGGTTTTTGGTGTCCCAAGTCACCGGTTTATCTTGAATCCCAAATCGAGGAAATTTTCGACTTTTCCAAATGAAGTCTGCGAACCAGAAATTCTAAGTAAGGAATTATGTTGACCCGAGGGAAGGTGTTAGGCACCCTCGAATCCCGTGGTTCTAGCACGGTCGCTTAAATTGTTATAATGGCTAAATATCTGATTTAAAAACATGTTATGACTTACGTGCTTTTATTAAACTTAAACCGCTTTTATCATTATCACTTATTTTATAGAATTGCAACGTCGTGAAAATGCATCTCGAACCACGTCACAATCAATGCGCCCGTGATCGTCAACACATTTTGACTTCGTTGAGATTTGGATTTGGGTCACATCAATGTGCACCCGAATTTAAGAATATGATTTAATTAAGCCGCGCCTAAAGAGTCTAACGTGTTATTATTTTTTGAGAAGGCCATGAGATTCACTAAACGGCCTAGCCTGAATTCTAAATATTATGATTAGTTGTTGAGGGCCCCGCAATTTGCATTTTTATTTGGCGAGGCTCATCTCATTATTTTAGAAAGGATATCCTAAAGTGGCTACATTTTTAATACATTTGTCCCTAAAACTAGAAGAAGAGGTACATGATAATTTAATTATATGCTTTGGCCTGATCCGGATTCTTATGATTAATTATCTACGGCATTAAGAAAACATTATACTTTAATGAAAAATGCTTTAATTTGACAAGGAATCATATACGAGTTAACGAAATACAACACTTAATCCGAACATTTCTCGAGTTGAACTTAACTAAACTTATTTGGACTAGATTAAAGGATTTAGCTACTAGATATTGTTACTAATGAGACTTTGAATGTGACCCTAGGTACTGCCTAACGGAACCCAAAAAAAAGATTAAATGAAACAGAAACAGCATTGTATAGGGTCGGAGTATACATACCCCCATACTAACAAACAACTACCGAGCTAAAACACAAAAGGGGTAAACTCAGTCGAATATCAGTACATACTTTCGAACTGTTGAATTATAAACTAATCAATTTTTACAGGCCCGTTAATGTACCATGAATATTACAACAAATACTTGAACTTCTTCAACCTTTTTCATTTCATGCTTTCAAGCTGTGTCAGTTACATCAATATGGGACTTGAAATGTGTACCTGGAAATACTGAAAATGCAAAGGAGAAGAAGAAGAAGATGTGGAAATCAGCAGCAGCAAGAAACAGGACTAGCAATAGCAGCAGGACAGGACAGCAGCAAAAAAGCAACACAGCAGAACAGGTTCGAGTGCAGAAATGCAACTATGGCCAATAGAAAGAAGTAGCCAAATGACAGCAACACCCAGTGGAGTAGGATCAGAACTCCAGGCAGACCAAAACCAGTAGTAAACCAATGAAAACACTCGACTAGTAGACACAACTGGAACTTCAAAGAATCAGAATTGATTGAACAGGTTGAACAATTGAAACCCAAACAACAATAGGAAGAAACAGTTTCTGATTGTTGATTGTATACTTTCTATCTCTTGACCTCTCTCTATCTGTGTTTTCCTAAAATCAGTTCTATCCTTTTTCAATCCTCTCAGTCTATGTATCCCTCTATGTCTGTATATGTTTTTCCTCTAATCTTCCCGGTCCCCCTCTATCAGATGTCCTCCCCCCCTTTATAAGCCTTAACACTACCCCTTTTAACAGCCTGTTTAGAATATCACCATACCCCTCCCATGTGCCTTCCATTTTCAGTTCCACTTTAGCTAATTAAGTATTAAACCCCATCAACATTCCCTGGCAGATTTAACCTTTAAAAGGTTTAATACTTCTTTAAACTAAAGCAAAGTATGGGCAGTAGAATATATCTGATAGCATATGATGTCAAACCATTTTTAAATTAAAAGCCCTTTTATGCAGGAAACAGGCTGTGCACAATGCACATGCTGTGCACAAGTGCACATGCCATCAACTCAGATTTCAATTACAGACCAAGCCTTAGGTTTCTGAAATCATATTAACAACTATAAGTAATTGAACTTGGTTCTTAATTGATTCAGGCAATGTTCAACAGAAGCAAATCGATTTATTTTTGTTCAGACAGTTGAAACTAATTGACGACACATATCGACTCGACTATATTAGCATTAACATACACAATCGTAGCCAAAGATCCGACATTTAACAGTATCACACAAGGTTCGCATTATATTGACTGAGCAGAATTGTGCTTCGAGAAATCAGTTAATCAGTACAAATTTGGAATTCAACTAATTGCACAACAAATAACTACATACACACTATTAGAACAAGTAGAAGAATATACTCAACCAAACAGCAAAAGTTCAGGCAAAGTGGACAGGGCATAGTTGATAAAATTCGGGGACACAAACAAAACATGAACAGACTTTCACCATAAATCAGATGGACCAAAACAAATAAAGAAAAAGAAAGAACTCACCTTAAACCTTGAAAAATCAAAACCTTAACTCGGACTTGGTCAGGCCTTTCTTAAGGCTGAACGGACTTTAATCGAAGTGTTTCTCAGATGAGAGACACTTCGATTAAGGTCCATTAGACCTTAATCTCTTTGGCTCGGACGGACATGGACCAGTGTTGAGGAACCTTATGGTTTCAAAAAATCAGATCTGGGATTCATGCCTCCCTGGTCAGATTCGGACCAAACCAAACATGGTTTGGTCACGAGGGGGGTCTGAGGAGTGTCTGGTGTGAAGCTGGGGTTAAACGGTGTAGATCGAGTTTTGACTCGAATCTTCAAATGAAGATTCGAGGACCTAGAGGATGATTCGAACTAAGCGGTCAACAGGTCTATGTTCAGGGTGGTGAGGGGGTTCTATGGTGTTAAGGTGAAGGTCACCGGCATTCATGCCACCGGTTTTCATGGTGGAGGATACAGGGGCGGCTCTAGGGTTTGATGGGGATGAGGTTGAAGACGGAGGCTGGGGTGTCAGATGGGGGGCAGGGTAAGGTTAAAGGGTTTATATATGGAATGGGTGGGTTGATCTCAGCCGTTGGATCAACTGAAATCAATGGCTTGGATCTAAGGGCTTAGGGGAAACGGTATCGTTTCAACTAAAGGGGGTTTGGGTTGGTCCGGGTGGAACGGGTCGGGTTTTGTTCGTGGGTATGGGAAATGTGATCTTGGCCGTTGATCAATCTGAGATCAACGGCCCAGATCAACCTGTATTAATACGACGTCGTTTGGACTCTCTGGGCATTAGCTGGACTGGACCGGGCAGGCCTGGTTTGGGTATTTTTTGTTTGGGCCAATTTTAATAAATTGGCCCAATCTGGAGGGGGAAGATTATTTCTTTTTTTTATTTTATTTTGAAAACAAAACTAAGTAAAAAATCAAATTAAAAATTAAATACACACTCAATACAATTATTTGCACACACACTAAAATATTTCAAAACAGGTAAAATCAAACAAATCAAAATCATGGACGAAGATGCCTATTTATGATTTTCTATTTAACGACCGGATTACGGTTCGAATTATGCATGACCCTCACATTTTTGTATTTTGTTTTAAATAAATAAATAAATAAAAATGGGCAAAAGTCACAAATAAATCAACAAAGTGCCGCACAGAAATCCAAAATTGTACAGCAGGACCAATTTTTATTCGTTTGGAGCGACTGTCGCGCAAAACAAAAATCACGTGCTCACAGCTGACCCTCTTTGTTCGGAAACACGAAGAGTTTTTGTGCAAAGATAAAGTGAGCGTGTATGAGCGATTTTTGCCTATGGACCACTCCGTATGAAGCATGTTTTTGAAAGATCTGACCGAATCTTGCTTCAAAGATTTCCTACATATCCTGGGCTAAACAGGAATCAGGTCAATGTAGTTCGAGAAGTTTTGGTAGCTGGGACTACCATGGGATTGCAATGCTTGCTGCTACTGCTGTTGCTGTTGTCACTGCTGCGTCACCGACCGCCTTATTACAACCAAACGAAAATTGGAAACTGAACTAACTACTTATATGCATGTCAACTGCTAGTTACAAGATTCCTATCTATGATTCTTTTACGACTTGATCTTGGGTCTTAGCTGATTCTGCTTGTAGACTCCGATCTGAATCTTGATGCTTGCGAGTTGCGGCGACTTGTTTAATCTCTAGGATACTGAGTGAGACGCGATTGGCAGGGTTCAGGACCTTAACCAAATGTTGGAGTCAATTTGCCTTCCATTTACTCTGATATCTCGGGACATCTTCTCTCTTTTTCTTCTTTTCTTCGTTGATTCCGAACTGGGATTCATCTCGTGGGTCATTTCGATCCATGTGGCTCGAGTTTAGACCTGCGGGAGAAAACAAACAAACGAACGAAATTTTCTGCCCCAGTTTCACTAGGAAAATTTCGTTAATTATTCGCCAGGAAGTTCATAAAATTGATGAAGGAAGATAAAAATGTTCAGTTCAGGGTTGGAGCCCTAATACCGACTAGCTGGGGAAAGGTTCAGCTTAGGGTTTAAAACCCTAATGCTGGCTGAAAGGAAAAATTCAGTTTAGGGTTTAAAACCCTAATGCTGACTAAAAGGAAAAAGTTCAGTTTAGGGTTTAAAACCCTAATGCTGACTAAAAGGAAAATTCAGTTTAGGGTTTAAAACCCTAATGCTGATAGCATAGAAAAGCTCAGTTTAGGGTTTAAAACCCTAATGCTGGCTAAAAGGAAAAAGTTAAGTTTAGGGTTTAAAACCCTAATGCCGACTGCATGGAAAAGATCGGTTTAGGGTTTAAAACCCTAATGCTGGCTGCATGGAAAAGCTCAGTTTAGGGTTTAAAACCCTAATGCTGGCTGAATGGAAAAGTTCAGTTTAGGGTTTAAAACCCTAATGCTGACTAAAAGGAAAAGTTCAGTTTAAGGTTTAAAACCCTAATGCTGACTAAAAGGAAAATTCAGTTTAGGGTTTAAAACCCTAATGCTGATTGCATGGAAAAGCTCAGTTTAGGGTTTAAAACCCTAATGCTGGCTGAATGGAAAAGTTCAGTTTAGGGTTTAAAACCCTAATGCTGACTAAAAGGAAAAGTTCAGTTTAGGGTTTAAAACCCTAATGCTGACTACATGGAAAAGCTCAGTTTAGGGTTTAAAACCCTAATGCTGGCTGCATGGAAAAGCTCAGTTTAGGGTTTAAAACCCTAATGCTGGCTGAAAGGAAAAAGTTCAGTTTAGGGTTTAAAACCCTAATGCTGACTAAAAGAAAAATTCAGTTTAGGGTTTAAAACCTTAATGCTGATTGCATGGAAAAGCTCAGTTTAGGGTTTAAAACCCTAGTGCTGGCTGAATGAAAAAGTTCAGTTTAGGGTTTAAAACCCTAATGCTGACTAAAAGGAAAATTCAGTTTAGGGTTTAAAACCCTAATGCTGATTGTATGGAAAAGCTCAGTTTAGGGTTTAAAACCCTAATGCTGGCTGAAAGGAAAAAGTTCAGTTTAGGGTTTAAAACCCTAATGCTGACTAAAAGGAAAATTCAGTTTAGGGTTTAAAACCCTAATGCTGATTGCATGGAAAAGCGCAGTTTAGGGTTTAAAACCCTAATGCTGGCTGAAAGGAAAAAGTTCAGTTTAGGGTTTAAAACCCTAATGCTGACTAAAAGGAAAATTCAGTTTAGGGTTTAAAACCCTAATGCTGATTGCATCTAAAAGCTCAATTTAGGGTTTTAAAACCCTAATGCTGGCTGAATGGAAAATGTTCAGTTTAGGGTTTAAATCCCTAATGCTGACTAAAAGGAAAATTCAGTTTAGGGTTTAAAACCCTAATGCTGATTGCATGTAAAAGCTCAATTTAGGGTTTTAAAACCCTAATGCTGGCTGAATGGAAAATGTTCAGTTTAGGGTTTAAATCCCTAATGCTGACTAAAAGGAAAATTCAGTTTAGGGTTTAAAACCCTAATGCTGATTGTATGGAAAAGCTCAGTTTAGGGTTTAAAACCCTAATGCTGGCTGAAAGGAAAAAGTTCAGTTTAGGGTTTAAAACCCTAATGCTGACTAAAAGGAAAATTCAGTTTAGGGTTTAAAACCCTAATGCTGATTGCATGAAAAAGCTCAGTTTAGGGTTTAAAACCCTAATGCTGGCTGAAAAGGAAAAGTTCAGTTTAGGGTTTAAAACCCTAATGCTGACTAAAAGGAAAATTCAGTTTAGAGTTTAAAACCCTAATGCTGATTGCATGGAAAAGCGCAGTTAAGGGTTTAAAACCCTAATGCTGGCTGAAAGCAAAAAGTTCAGTTTAGGGTTTTAAAACCCTAATGCTGGCTGAATGGAAAAAGTTCAGTTTAGGGTTTAAAACCCTAATGCTGACTAAAAGGAAAATTCAGTTTAGGGTTTAAAACCCTAATGCTGATTGTATGGAAAAGCTCTGTTTAGGGTTTAAAACCCTAATGCTGGCTGAAAGGAAAAAGTTCAGTTTAGGGTTTAAAACCCTAATGCTGACTAAAAGGAAAATTCAGTTTAGGGTTTAAAACCCTAATGCTGATTGCATGGAAAAGCACAGTTTAGGGTTTAAAAGCCTAATGCTGGCTGAAAGGAAAAAGTTCAGTTTAGGGTTTAAAACCCTAATGCTGACTAAAAGGAAAATTCAGCTTAGGGTTTAAAACCCAAATGCTGATTGCATGGAAAAGCTCAGTTTAGGGTTTAAAACCCTAATGCTGGCTGAATGGAAAAATTCAGTTTAGGGTTTTAAAACCCTAATGCTGATGGCTGGGGACGAAATTCGAGAACAACCACTGACTTCTTTTTTTTTTTTTTGAATTTTCTTATTTTAGTAAAAGAACAAAAGGGAGTTTTGCGGGAACTTACCTTTTGAGTGAATTCCTTATTGCCAAAATGTTTCTTGTACCCGTGTACTTTCCTCTTTGGGCGACACCTGCTTCTTGCACAGTTGTCTTGGATTATACCTGTTTCAACTTTTTAGACAAAGAACAATTGTCAGTTCGGAAATGACGGTCGGTTCGGTGACCTTGATTATTCCCAATTGCTTTGTTGCGTCTCTATTTCTGTTGTGAAGTCCCGCCATTGATTTGATTCGAATGGCGAAACCTTTAGACTGCTCAGGCTTGTATTTCCAGATTCTGTGATGACTTGCTTCGTAAGGCCCTCCTTTTTTTTTTTTTTTTTGTCCCATTTTGCTTGGAGGTTCTCAATGGGATTTTATTGGAGGTATTCTGTGGGAATTTGTACAAAAAGGAAACTCTGTGGGGGAATATTTACAAAGTGGATTCTTTGTGTGGATTTTGTACAATGGGGCATGCTGGGGATTTATTTCAAAGCGGGCTTTCTAGGATTTGTTGGGGTAAGCTTGTTGGGGAATTTTTACAAAAGGACTCGCTGGGATGTGCTGGGGAGATTCCATTTTTTTTTTAATTGGGGAGACTCTGTGGGAGATTGTACAAAGGAGAGACTCTGTGGGGATTTGTACAGGGGGAGACTCTGTGGGGATTTGTCCGAATGCGGACTTGCTGGGGAAGATTTCTCTCTTTCCTCTTTAAACACCATCAAACGTCATGATCCATCAGGCTTGGGCAATCGTACCAACGAAACGAGGCGCTTTCCTTCATGAGACGGGATTCCGTGCAAACAAACCTGCCACCTGCCCTTTCCGGTGTATCCTGAACTTGGGGTTAAAACACAAAAGGGATTTGAAGAGAAGCAAAGAAAGGAGAAAACAAATTTCAGGAAGGGAGTGTCCTTTTCGGGACGAGAAAGACTTATCTGAGGAAGATAACGCTGGCTTTAAATGACATGACATGCTCTTTGGACTGGACGTTCGACCTTCCATGAATTTGCGTTTTCCTGAACCAGAACAGATCTGTGATTCCAAACCGGCGGAACTTTGCCGAGACCTCCTTGGGGTGGAGTCATTCCTTTTCGGCCAACAGCGCCCTTTGCGGGTTTTCGCTGGCTGACCTCTCTCATTTCTCTTCCTGTCATCGCTTGATAGCACTCTTTGTGAGTTTTTACTAAACAAGCTCTCTCATTTTGGTTTCTCTACTCCCGTCGCCTCGTGGTGCCCGAAGGTTTTCACCGCCGAGACTCTCTCATTTTATTTCTCTCAATTCAGAGTGTGCCGGTTTCCATTCGTGGTGCTTATTAGTTTCCCACTATCTTTGGTAATTGATTTGAAGGCTTGTACTTGGTAAAGAGAAGTAGCTGATACTAACTTCTAAACTGCTCGACGTGCCCCGGTTTCAATTTCAGGGTGAATGGGATTTTATTGTTGGTGTGACTGAACCTCAGGGAGAGGCTGCCTACGTATCCTTTCGGAATCAAGTCAAACGTAGTTCAGGCCTCAATCAATGTTTTTTGTCTTGTTTTCTTTTTTTTTTTTTTTTGTAAGCGGCTCAAAAGTTGGTGGAGAGAATTGGGTAGTGTTTAGGGAGTAGTGGGGAATAAAACCTTCGCCATTTTCAAACGTGTCAGGACCACTGGAGTATGATTTAGACGTAGTATCTCTTGACTGCATCTGCATTTACTGCTGTGTCGGGGTCACTTCCTTCGATATCACCTAGATACAATGCTCCTCTTGGCAATATCTTCCTTACGATGTATAGGCCTTTCCAATTCGGAGCAAACTTCCCTTTTGCTTCCTCATGATGCGGCAGAATACGCCTTAGTACCAATTGTCCTACTTCGAAATTCCGGGGTCGGACTTTCTTGTTGTAAGCACGGGCCATCCTTCGTTGGTATAACTGTCCGTGACAAACTGCGGTCATTCGCTTTTCATCAATCAACGTTAATTGCTCCAGTCGAGCCTTAACCCACTCGCTGTCTTCGATTTCTGCTTCGACAATGATTCGAAGCGAAGGAATTTCTACCTCTGCCAGTATTACAGCCTCGGTCCCATAAACTAAAAGATAAGGAGTCACTCCCACCGATGTGCGTACCGTAGTGCGGTACCCCAATAATGCAAAAGGTAACTGCTCATGCCACTGTCGGGAACTTTGGATTGTTTTCCTCAAAATCTTCATGATGTTTTTGTTTGCCGCTTCCACAGCACCATTGGCTTTTGGCCGATAAGGAGTGGAATTCCTATGCGTTATCTTGAATTGCTCACATACATCTCCCATCAAGTGACTGTTCAAGTTTGTTGCGTTATCTGTAATGATAGTCGCAGGAATACCGAAGCGACAGATAAGATTTGAGTGTACTAAATCCACCACAGCTTTCTTAGTGACCGACTTGAGAGTGACAACTTCTACCCATTTTGTGAAGTAATCGATGGCAACCAGTATAAACCTGTGTCCATTCGAAGCCTTTGGTTCAATTTGTCCAATGACGTCCATGCCCCAAGCGACAAATGGCCAAGGTGCGGACATGGGATGCAGTTCCGTGGGAGGTGCATGAATCAAATCACCGTGCACCTGACACTGATGACACTTCCGAACAAAGCTAAAGAAATCCTTTTCCATGGTCATCCAGTAATAACCTGCTCGAAGGATTTTCTTCGCTAAGACATACCCGTTCATGTGAGGTCCGCACACACCTGCGTGTACTTCGTGCATGATCTTTCTTGCCTCCTCGATATCAACACATCTTAGAAGATTGAGGTCCGGGGTCCTCTTATATAACAATTCACCGCTCAAAAAGAAACCACTTGCATGTCGCCTGATGGTCCTCTTTTGATCTCCAGTAGCATGCTCGGGGTATTCTTGCGTCTTCAGGAACCTCTTGATGTCATGGTACCAAGGCTGCGTATTTGATCCCGCCTCGATTACACTGTAGTAACCGTGTCTTTCCTTGATTTGGATTTCCAAAGGATCGACGTGGGCGTTGCCCGGGTAAGGTAGCATTGAAGCCAAAGTAGCAAGCGCATCTGCCAATTCATTGTGACACCTCGGAATGTACCTGAATTCTATTGTATTCCAGCTCTCGGTTTATCTCCCTAAAAGCCTCTTCCGCATCATATTCTGGTTCTGGGTTCATTAATTCGCAGTTAAATAGCTCATTGTGATCTGGGCGTGAAGTCCGCAAGCATGTCATATTTAAAGCCGCATTATTAGGACTGAAAAGAAAGATAAAAGGAAAAATAACAAAAAATTAGAACAAAAGGAATAATGGGAAAGCAAAAGATGATTTTTTTTTTATTTTTCTTTGGAAAGTTGGAAGACAACAATGTTTACAACTTAGGAATTCAAAACAACAATTGAAAAGGAGAAAACGTTCAAGTTATGTCCTGGAGATAACTTGTGACACAGGAAAGGTGGCAGGACAGGTCTACCCGGACTTCCGTCTAGTCGGGAATGGCGTGACCTCCCAATTTTGGAGTTTGGCGTTTCGCCCCATGTACATCATCTCAGTAGTGCTTGTGCCTTCACCTGGTTGAACCATGTGGACCTCGTAGAGCATTTCCCTCATCGCCCCACATATCTCCTCGATTTCCTCAGCTGTGAAGACCTCATCATCTTCTTCTTCAGCGTACCTTGGCCTGATGAAATTTGCATATAAATCCGGCAGTGGTTGAGGTAACTTCCAACCCTCATTTCTCCTTTTCTTTGCCCATTCTTCGTCTGCCGGAGTAGGTTTGAAACCTAGTCCAAAAGGTTTCTTGCTGACTGGCAAAGTAATGGGTTCTGTTATTCCCTGAAGGGTTCGTCCAAGTCCCTTCCCTGGCCTAAATCCATGCCGGATCATCTCTTTGGCCACCATAAACGAGGCATTAGACAAGAAAGGCTGGGGGCAAGGTATTCCCTCTTCGTGCTGCCCTGCCAGTACAATCTCGAAGGCTTGATAGACCGTATGTTCGCTCCCTTCTCTCGGTTCAATATACGAGATGGATGGGTCCCGATAAATGGCATGTTCGTCTTCCCCATGGACCACGATCTCTCGGTCTTCGTACTCGAACTTCACCATCTGGTAAAGAGTGGAAGGAACGGCTCCTGCCGCATGGATCCAAGGTCTGCCGAGGAGAAAATTGTAGGATGTGTCCATGTCGATCACCTGGAAGGTTACTCGAAATTCGACTGGTCCTATGGCCAACAACAGGTCTATTTCTCCCATGGTATCTCTCTTGATGCCGTCGAAAGCTCTCACGCAGACGTTGTTGGGTTGGATTCTTTCGGTCTCAATTTCCATTCTTTGCAGCATAGAGAGCGGGCAAATGTCAACGCCTGAGCCTCCATCCAACATTACCCTCTTGACATAATAGTCTTCGCATTTAACTGTTAGATGCAAAGCCTTGTTGTGTGCCGCTCCGTCCGGGGGTAGATCGTTCTTTCTGAAGGAGATTTGGTTGACGGCGAAGAATCTTTCTGTCATCCGCTCTAACTGCTCAATTGAGGTTTCAACTGGCACATATGCTTCATTCAGGGTTTTCAGTAAGATCTTTTGATGCTCGGTCGATCTCATCAATAATGACAGCATGGATACTTACTCAGGGTACTTGCACAGTTGATCTATCACTTCGTAATCCGGCATTTTCATTTGTTGGAAGAACACTTCCGCTTCTTCAACACTTACGGGCTTTTTTGGCGGGAAGCGCCTTTGTGTGGCATTGTTCAGTTCTTGGGTATTCGAATACCTTCCAATGGAAGTACTTTCTGGGAGTTCTCCCATGACCTCTTTACCTTTGTACATCACCAAAGTCTTTTGATAATTCCACGGCACTGTGGACGGGTTGGTCATTGGCTTTTGTGGCACGCGTCCGATAACCACTGGCTCATTCAGCCGAGGTGGTTGAATCGTCCCCCAGACCACATAGGCCCCTTTCGGTACATACATAGGTTTTGTCTTTTTGATCCCGAAGTTCTGCGTCTTCTCAGCTCGACCTCGTGGTATGTAAAGAACTTCATCCTTTACCGGCACCACTTTCTTTTCCAACTTCTTTTCAGGCACTTTCTTTATAGCTTTGGCCTCTTCCCCCTTTTCTGGTTTCTGGTCTATTTCAGGCCTCTTTCTCGTGTCGAAAATGGCAATTATGGCTTTCAAAGCAGGGTCGAACTCTTTGTCTTCACAAATCATTCCGATCAGCGGCCCATTATTGTGAGCGGGTAATGGATTGTTAGTTACATTCGGGATCTCCTCGTCCCTTAGCACTATTTTCCCCTGCTCTATCAAATTTTCGACCACTCTCTTCAATGACCAGCAGTCATTTGTATCATGTCCCTCGGCCCCTGAATGATAAGCGCATCAGACTCCGGCTTTGTAAGAAGGTGATGTTGGGTTTTGCCTCATTTGGGGGATTGGTTGCAAGAAACCCAACTGGACTAGCTTAGGGAACAAAGTAGAGTATTGTTCACCAATGGGCGTGAAAGTCCACCGTCGAGGTGGCTCCTGGGGGCGGTAGTTATTCTGCGGGGGTTGTGGGTTATAGTGGTTGCGGTAAGGAGGCTGATTTCTGGGAGGTGGAGCTGGGCCTCGGTTGGCTTGTTGTGGTGGATGGTTATAAGGTTGGGCATTCATAACCATATAAGGTTGATGAGCATATGCCAAATTTGAGTGGGGGTAGTAGTGTTGTGGGGCTCTTTCCGGAAAATGGGGCCTGGGATGACGATACTCCCTTGCTTCAGAGGCTGCCATAGTCGTTTCTTCCTTCTTTTTCCCCCTCGTCGTTCCTCCGGACCCGCTTTGTACGGCTTGGGAGGTCGCCCTTATGGCTGCTTGACTCAGAATTCTACCTGTTTTCAAGCCATTTTCCACCATTTCTCCAATCTTGATTGCTTCAGCGAATGGTTTACCCATGGCTGACATCATGTTTTGGAAATAGTCAGACTCTTGAGCCTGGAGAAAGGTAGTGACCATTTCCACTTCATCCATGGGAGGCTTCACTCTCGACGCCTGTTCACGCCACTTAATAGCATACTCTCTAAAGCTTTCCGAAGGCTTCTTCTTCAAATTCGACAAAGAGTTTCGGTCTGGCGCAATGTCGATGTTATACTGGAATTGTTTTACAAAATCTCTGGCGAGATCATCCCATATATGCCATCGGGACATTTCCTGATCCATATACCATTCCGAAGCTATCCCTACTAGACTTTCCCCAAAATACGCCATCAGCAGTTCTTCTTTTCCGCCGGCTCTCCGTAATTGGTTGCAGTATTTCTTAAGATGTGCAATGGGGTCACCGTGCCCATCGTATTTCTCGAACTTTGGGGTCTTGAAACCCGTTGGCAGGTGCACGTGAGGGAACATGCACAGGTCGGCGTAAGAGACGCTCTTTTGTCCACTCAATCCTTGCATATTCTTCAAACTTTGTTCAAGGCTTCTCATTCTCTTACCAATCTCATTTTGTTCTGCAACTCTGGGGTTCTGATCCTGCCCAGGTGCAAGCTCGCACTGAGGCGGTAGAGGATTAGTACTGGTAGCGAACCTAGTTGGTTCCATTGAGAACGATGGTGCTTGGAATGTAAAGGAGGATGAGTCAAAGCTTGGCTTGTATGTGGCTGGCTGTGCCGTGATCGGGCAAGGCGATGCAGTAAAGATGTTCATGCTTGCATCAGTGGCCGACATTCGGGGATGAGGCTCAGAAGGCGATCCAGCAGAGAAGGCTGAGGTGGTTGGGTACCCGAATGGGGTAGCAGGGTAATTTATGGGGACATTAGAAGTCCCACTTGACCTGGAGAATAATTCAGGGAATTCGGGGACGACACTTGGCGGCTCTTTCCCATTGTTCCAATCGTCCAGCATTTCCAACATGCGGAGCCGTAGGATTCTATTTTCCTCCGCAGTTGCGGACTCAGGTGTGAGGACGGCTGAGATCGAGCTTTCCTCGGAAACAGGGATTGTTTGTAATGGAATTTCTGAAGACATTTCCACACTTCCTTTTGACCTGGTGAAGTAAGTGTGAGTACTGCTTCTGGTCCTAACAACAGGTAGTTGAACACCTCTCCTTGACCTCGTGAAGTATGAGTGCGAGGCCAGACTTTCACCAAACCAACCGTCTTTTCAAAAACCCTGGAAACACTCAACGACAAACGCACGGTTAATTTGTAGCAAATAACAGATAGTTAATCTCACGTTGGGCATGATGCACCTATATAGTTAAGTGGATTACTATATGTTTGCTACGAGAACATGCGTCATTCCGGCATTTTTTTTCTTTTCTCTTTTGTTTTTCTTTTTTGTTTTTTTTAATTATTTTGCAGTAAAAGAAATGCGACCGTATCCGATGAGGACTGCCTACGTATCACGATGCCTACGTGAATCAGATCATTACGTAGTTCGAAAAACACAAACGATCGTAAAAGAAACAACCTCTTTATTGTTGAAAAATGTTCCATTACAAACCACATTTTACAAAAGAAAAGGCGAACTTTGAAAATAAACCTTGATTCAAAATAGACTAAAATCACCCTGATGGGAAAAACAGGCAAAAATGCTAAGATACAGACTTGACTTATGAGTGCATTATGGTTTTGAAAATTGGTGTCCGCGGGGCATCGTTCGGCCTCGCCGCAGTCCTAGGCGTGAGATCCCTCTCGAGTTGCTCCAGCTCGTGCATAGTCTGCTTGACATAACCCATTACTGCCGAGAGGACGGTAATACTGGACATGTTCTCGCATTGTAGACATCGTCTGGTGATGGCATGGGCAATGGCCTTGATCCTATCTCTGGTTTGCTTCTTCTCTATGAGTAGGTGTTTTATCTGATCGCTGCATATCTTGAAAACTTGAGCGTTTTGCACATGCTGATGCTTTAGTCGCCGTACTTCCAACTTCATCAGGGCTATTGAGTCGTACCAATATCTGCTCTCCATTTGGAAATCCTTGGCCTGATTAGCTGCTTTGATTTCAAGTGCAGCCAGTTCTCTCTTCATTTTAGCAACAGTCTTCTCGTGGTCGCTTTCCAATTGATTCAGGTATCGGCGATGCTTATTTGCTCTTGTATCCCACTGTGCCCTAAGCTCTGCTATGATGTTTTCAGATTTCTCCAAACCATCTTGCCATTTCCTGATTTCACCTTTTAGCCTTTTTATCAGTTGCTCGTCTGATCGACGCCTTGGTTGTTTATTCGTATCCACCCTTATCTGTTTGATCTGGGCTTTGAGCATTTCATTTTCTTGAATTAACCCGTTCCGCTTTCCCAGACCGGTGGCAATTTGCATGTCGTGTTCATATTTCAAGACTTCTATTTGTTGCTTTAACCTGCTGATTTCGGCACAATAGCCTCTTTCCTTTGCTAACCAATCCCACTGTCTTTGCGATGATTCGGTGAAATCCCGGATGTGGGGTCTCTTAGCTGGCCTTTCATGCTCAAGTTCCCTTCTATACCATGCAAGGTAACCTGGCACCGTCTCTCCTTTGGCTCGATCCCGCACGCAAGTATCTGATTTCAAATATTGACACTCACTCCAGATTTGGCGAATCTTTGCTTCTGGGAATTGTCCGTTAGGACTTATCTCAACTGCTTGAGCGCTAAGATCTTCCTCATGAGGTACTGTTTGGCATCTTCCGAACTGTCTCAAAACTCGGCAGGGTGCGTAAGGTTGAATGCTCTTAAGCCCCATCAGCAAGAAATGAGTCTTAGCTGCCGACATATATAGGATCTCACCAACAGGAAACCATCCCAACATCCATTGTATTTGGCTGGCAGTAAGAGCTTGAAAGAACGAGGTCCATGCCAGGACTCCTTTGGGCAAATTGATCTCCTTGGTTCTCGTGTAAGATTCTTCTATGCAGGTCTTTTCCGGGGAACCATGGCTTAAAATCTCGGAATGATGGCAGAGGTGCTCGGTCATCCATATCTATAGGAGCAAGTTACAACCTTCCAAGAAATTTCCCCCAGCTTTACAAGCTGTGAGAGCCCGAAAGATGTCAGATACTACCATTGGCGCGAGAGTACTGTCACTTTGCGTGAGTAAAGTGCTGACGACCCCAGATATCTTCAAATCAATGTTTCCATCTTTCCTTGGAAATACCAGAAGGCCCAGGAACATTACCATGAACGCTACCTGTCTGTGCTCGTCCCACTTCTGACGAACTCCTTTGCTGCACAGTTTGTTGATTGGATTATTGAATCCCCCCTCATGACCGTACCTATCATATATGAAGCATGGAGTACAAAATCCGGCTGCTAGATCCGGGTTGTGGACTGTTCTAGGTATCTTCAATGAATCTAGGAATCGATGTACCGTGACGACTCTTGGGGCGACCAAGTATTTTTCCCTCAAGGGAAGTTCAGTATCCCTGATGTATCCGGCCATTTCTTCCAAAGTCGGGGTGAGTTCAAAATCAGAGAAATGGAAAACATTGTGCGCCAGGTCCCAATAGGTAACCAAAGCTCTTATGATATCTCCCCGAGGCTGGATTTCCAATAAACCCACAAGACCTTTCAGATATTTCTTAACCTCATTTTGTCCTTCAACACCTAGATCATTCCACCATAGCCGTAACTTGACAGGGATTTTGGTCATTATTGAAAAATGTTCATTTTGCATCGTGCTCATCCTGCACATTTATTAAGGTGATTTTAACAAAACGAACTGACTCAATTTTTTTTTTACAGAGGGGATCGAGTTTAAAAACACGGCCGTTAAACATTTCGGGGACGAAGATTTTAAGGCTGTGTGGGTCTACTGGATAAAAATGCTAAACAAGACCCAAAGGTGGCTATTTATGCAAAGACAGCCTTCCGGCGCCCCTTTCGGGAATATTCGGCTTTTTATGACAAAACAGCATCACCCGATTTATTTACGACTCTTTTTTTTTGTTTTTTTTTTGATTTTGGCTATTTTAGCAAAAATGGGGGTTGAACCCGACGAGGGTTGCCTACGTATCTCACATCCGGCGAGAATCAAACCGGCGTAGTTCGGGCGATTGTGAATAGAGAAAATCAAATAAACCCAAAAATCAAGAATACGTATTTTTATTATTTTTTTTTTTTGAAAAGAGATAAAGATTAAAGAAAATATTTATTACTAATTATTTTTTTTGAAAATATTTGGACTATTAGTCTGAATTTATAAAAGGAGTACTACAAAAGAAACAACGTGTTTTTTTTTTTGAATTATGAATTTCCGTTTTTTTTTACTTTTAAATAAATACC
The DNA here is from genome assembly GCF_000715075.1 of Nicotiana tabacum. Lineage (NCBI taxonomy): Eukaryota > Viridiplantae > Streptophyta > Magnoliopsida > Solanales > Solanaceae > Nicotiana > Nicotiana tabacum. The sequence continues at coordinate 13,680,930 of NC_134084.1, read as the reverse complement.
CTTTTTTCTTTTTCTTTTTTGATTTTGGAAATGATGAAAAGAAAATTTTTGTATATATTTTTTTTTAATTCAAACTAAGAAAACAAATTTTGCTTTTATTCTTTTTCTTTTTTAGAAAAATTCCGGCGAGGTTTTGACACTACTTGGACATTGGTTTTATTTTTCCAAAATAAGTAATTATCTCCCTACGCTACTATTTTTCCTCTTTTTTTTAGAAACCGATCAGCATGCGGAACCGAAGCAAATAAATGCGCAAAACAAATAGGATGCAGCAGGGTGGTCTTTTCATTTCAGGTTGCCTGTCCTAGACGGACCCAACCCCTGTGTTGAGTCCCCTAAGTCAAATGCAACATGATGCAAATAAGCGTTCCTACTAGGGATCCGGCATGAAGTCAAGTTATTCTAGGTTCGTAACCTGGGTATTTGTTCTAGACTGTGTACCCGAGCGGACAACTCGAGTCGAGGAGGGGGCTACGTACCGGGGACCCGCGAGATCGTCCGGCTTTGTAACTTGTCCGGTCTCTTTCTTATTTAAGGTATTGACACTAACAGAATAGGGAGTCTCGACCAGCGAGCTCCTCCCCGGAGGTAAGAAGAGGAGGGTTCCGGCACAGTTTATACACAGTTCAGATAATATCAAAGCGGTAAAGACAACATTTAGCACGTTATGCAAAAACATGTAAAAAAGATCAGATAATAAAGCCAAATATAACAATTATTCTAAGCTCGAATTCTTGAACCCTGAACCAGTGGTTCTGGGTTACCTCCCCAGCGGAGTCGCCAGAGCTGTCACACCTCCTTTTTCCGAGCCCTGCCCCGAAGGGTTAAGATGCGCGAGGGTGGAGTTTTTCCAATTTAAGTGACAATATTCAAAATGGGATTATTTATTTAATTCAGAGTCGCCACTTGGGAAAAGTTTGGTTTTTGGTGTCCCAAGTCACCGGTTTATCTTGAATCCCAAATCGAGGAAATTTTCGACTTTTCCAAATGAAGTCTGCGAACCAGAAATTCTAAGTAAGGAATTCTATTGACCCGAGGGAAGGTGTTAGGCACCCTCGAATCCCGTGGTTCTAGCACGGTCGCTTAAATTGTTATAATGGCTAAATATCTGATTTAAAAACATGTTATGACTTACGTGCTTTTATTAAACTTAAACCGCTTTTATCATTATCACTTATTTTATAGAATTGCAACGTCGTGAAAATGCATCTCGAACCACGTCACAATCAATGCGCCCGTGATCGTCAACACATTTTGACTTCGTTGAGATTTGGATTTGGGTCACATCAATGTGCACCCGAATTTAAGAATATGATTTAATTAAGCCGCGCCTAAAGAGTCTAACGCGTTATTATTTTTTGAGAAGGCCATGAGATTCACTAAACGGCCTAGCCTGAATTCTAAATATTATGATTAGTTGTTGAGGGCCCCGCAATTTGCATTTTTATTTGGCGAGGCTCATCTCATTATTTTAGAAAGGATATCCTAAAGTGGCTACATTTTTAATACATTTGTCCCTAAAACTAGAAGAAGAGGTACATGATAATTTAATTATATGCTTTGGCCTGATCCGGATTCTTATGATTAATTATCTACGGCGTTAAGAAAACATTATACTTTAATGAAAAATGCTTTAATTTGACAAGGAATCATATACGAGTTAACGAAATACAACACTTAATCCGAACATTTCTCGAGTTGAACTTAACTAAACTTATTTGGACTAGATTAAAGGATTTAGCTACTAGATATTGTTACTAATGAGACTTTGAATGTGACCCTAGGTACTGCCTAACGGAACCCAAAAAAAAGACTAAATGAAACAGAAACAGCATTGTATAGGGTCGGAGTATACATACCCCCATACTAACAAACAACTACCGAGCTAAAACACAAAAGGGGTAAACTCAGTCGAATATCAGTACATACTTTCGAACTGTTGAATTATAAACTAATCAATTTTTACAGGCCCGTTAATGTACCATGAATATTACAACAAATACTTGAACTTCTTCAACCTTTTTCATTTCATGCTTTCAAGCTGTGTCAGTTACATCAATATGGGACTTGAAATGTGTACCTGGAAATACTGAAAATGCAAAGGAGAAGAAGAAGAAGATGTGGAAATCAGCAGCAACAAGAAACAGGACTAGCAATAGCAGCAGGACAGGACAGCAGCAAAAAAGCAACACAGCAGAACAGGTTCGAGTGCAGAAATGCAACTATGGCCAATAGAAAGAAGTAGCCAAATGACAGCAACACCCAGTGGAGTAGGATCAGAACTCCAGGAAGACCAAAACCAGTAGTAAACCAATGAAAACACTCGACTAGTAGACACAACTGGAACTTCAAAGAATCAGAATTGATTGAACAGGTTGAACAATTGAAACCCAAACAACAATAGGAAGAAACAGTTTCTGATTGTTGATTGTATACTTTCTATCTCTTGACCTCTCTCTATCTGTGTTTTCCTAAAATCAGTTCTATCCTTTTTCAATCCTCTCAGTCTATGTATCCCTCTATGTCTGTATGTGTTTTTCCTCTAATCTTCCCGGTCCCCCTCTATCAGATGTCCTCCCCCCTTTATAAGCCTTAACACTACCCCTTTTAACAGCCTGTTTAGAATATCACCATACCCCTCCCATGTGCCTTCCATTTTCAGTTCCACTTTAGCTAATTAAGTATTAAACCCCATCAACATTCCCTGGCAGATTTAACCTTTAAAAGGTTTAATACTTCTTTAAACTAAAGCAAAGTATGTGCAGTAGAATATATCTGACAGCATATGCTGTCAAACCATTTTTAAATTAAAAGCCCTTTTATGCAGGAAACAGGTTGTGCACAATGCACATGCTGTGCACAAGTGCACATGCCATCAACTCAGATTTCAATTACAGACCAAGCCTTAGGTTTCTGAAATCATATTAACAACTATAAGTAATTGAACTTGGTTCTTAATTGATTTAGGCAATGTTCAATAGAAGCAAATCGATTTATTTTTGTTCAGACAGTTGAAACTAATTGACGACACATGTCGACTCGACTATATTAGCATTAACATACACAATCGTAGCCAAAGATCCGACATTTAACAGTATCACACAAGGTTCGCATTATATTGACTGAGCAGAATTGTGCTTCGAGGAATCAGTTAATCAGTACAAATTTGGAATTCAACTAATTGCACAACAAATAACTACATACACACTATTAGAACAAGTAGAAGAAGATACTCAACCAAACAGCAAAAGTTCAGGCAAAGTGGACAGGGCATAGTTGATAAAATTCGGGGACACAAACAAAACATGAACAGACCTTCACCATAAATCAGATGGACCAAAACAAATAAAGAAAAAGAAAGAACTCACTTTAAACCTTGAAACATCAAAACCTTAACTCGGACTTGGTCAGGCCTTTCTTAAGGCTGAACGGACTTTAATCGAAATGTTTCTCAGATGAGAGACACTTCGATTAAGGTCCATTAGACCTTAATCTCTTTGGCTCGGACGGACATGGACCAGTGACGAGGAACCCTAAGGTTCAAAAACTAGATCCGGGATTCATGCTTCCCTGGTCAGATTCGGACCAAACCAAGTATGGTTTGGTCACGAGGGGGGTCTGGGGAGTGTCTGGTGTGAAGCTGGGGTTAAACGGTGTAGATCGAGTTTTGACTCGAATCTTCAAATGAAGATTCGAGGACCTAGAGGATGATTCGAACTAAGCGGTCAACAGGTCTATGTTCAGGGTGGTGAGGGGGTTCTATGGTGTTAAGGTGAAGGTCACCGGCGTTCATGCCGCCGGTTTTCATGGTGGAGGATACAGGGGTGGCTCTAGGGTTTGATGGGGATGAGGTTGAAGACGGAGGCTGGGGTGTTAGATGGGGGGGCAGGGTAAGGTTAAAGGGTTTATATATGGAATGGGTGGGTTGATCTCAGCCGTTGGATCAACTGAAATCAATGGCTTGGATCTAAGGGCTTAGGGGAAACGGTATCGTTTCAACTAAAGGGGGTTTGGGTTGGTCCGGGTGGAACGGGTCGGGTTTTGTTCGTGGGTATGGGAAATGTGATCTTGGCCGTTGATCAATCTGAGATCAACGGCCCAGATCAACCTGTATTAATACGACGTCGTTTGGACTCTCTGGGCATTAGCTGGACTGGACCGGGCAGGCCTGGTTTGGGTATTTTTTGTTTAAATTAAATACACACTCAATACAATTATTTGCACACACACTAAAATATTTCAAAACAGGTAAAATCAAACAAATCAAAATCACGGACGAAGATGCCTATTTATGATTTTCTATTTAACGACCGGATTACGGTTCGAATTATGCATGACCCCCACATTTTTGTATTTTGTTTTAAATAAATAAATAAATAAAAATGGGCAAAAGTCACAAATAAATCAACAAAGTGCCGCACAGAAATCCAAAATTGTACAGCAGGACCAATTTTTATTCTTTTGGAGCGACTGTCGCGCAAAACAAAAATCACGTGCTCACAGCTGACCCTCTTTGTTCGGAAACACGAAGAGTTTTCGTGCAAAGATAAAGTGAGCGTGTATGAGCGATTTTTTCCTATGGACCACTCCGTATGAAGCATGTTTTTGAAAGATCTGACCGAATCTTGCTTCAAAGATTTCCTACATATCCTGGGCTAAACAGGAATCAGGTCAATGTAGTTCGAGAAGTTTTGGTAGCTGGGACTACCATGGGATTGCAATGCTTGCTGCTACTGCTGTTGTTGTTGTCACTGCTGCGTCACCGACCGCCTTATTACAACCAAACGAAAATTGGAAACTGAACTAACTACTTATATGCATGTCAACTGCTAGTTACAAGATTCCTATCTATGATTCTTTTACGACTTGATCTTGGGTCTTAGCTGATTCTGCTTGTAGACTCCGATCTGAATCTTGATGCTTGTGAGTTGCGGCGACTTGTTTAATCTCTAGGATACTGAGTGAGACGCGATTGGCAGGGTTCAGGACCTTAACCAAATGTTGGAGTCAATTTGCCTTCCATTTACTCTGATATCTCGGGATATCTTCTCTCTTTTTCTTCTTTTCTTCGTTGATTCCGAACTGGGATTCATCTCGTGGGTCATTTCGATCCATTTGGCTCGAGTTTAGACCTGCGGGAGAAAAAAAACAAACGAACGAAATTTTCTGCCCCAGTTTCACTAGGAAAATTTCGTTAATTATTCGCCAGGAAGTTCATAAAATTGATGAAGGAAGATAAAAATGTTCAGTTCAGGGTTGGAGCCCTAATACAGACTAGCTGGGGAAAGGTTCAGCTTAGGGTTTAAAACCCTAATGCTGGCTGAAAGGAAAAGTTCAGTTTAGGGTTTAAAACCCTAATGCTAACTAAAAGGAAAAAGTTCAGTTTAGGGTTTAAAACCCTAATGCTGACTAAAAGGAAAATTCAGTTTAGGGTTTAAAACCCTAATGCTGATTGCATGGAAAAGCTCAGTTTAGGGTTTAAAACCCTAATGCTGGCTGAAAGGAAAAAGTTCAGTTTAGGGTTTAAAACCCTAATGCTGACTGCATGGAAAAGCTCAGTTTAGGGTTTAAAACCCTATTGCTGGCTGCATGGAAAAGCTCAGTTTAGGGTTTAAAACCCTAATGTTGGCTGAAAGGAAAAAGTTCAGTTTAGGTTTTAAAACCCTAATGCTGACTGCATGTAAAAGCTCAGTTTAGGGTTTAAAACCCTAATGTTGGCTGCATGGAAAATCTCAGTTTAGGGTTTAAAACCCTAATGCTGGCTGATTGGAAAAGTTCAGTTTAGGGTTTAAAACCCTAATGCTGGCTGAATGGAAAAGTTCAGTTTAGGGTTTAAAACCCTAATGCTGACTAAAAGGAAAAAGTTCAGTTTAGAGTTTAAAACCCTAATGCTGACTGCATGGAAAAGCTCAGTTTAGGGTTTAAAACCCTAATGCTGGCTGCATGGAAAAGCTCAGTTTAGGGTTTAAAACCCTAATGCTGGCTGAAAGGAAAAAGTTCACTTTAGGGTTTAAAACCCTAATGCTGACTAAAAGGAAAATTCAGTTTAGGGTTTAAAACCTTAATGCTGATTGCATGGAAAAGCTCAGTTTAGGGTTTAAAACCCTAGTGCTGGCTGAATGAAAAAGTTCAGTTTAGGGTTTAAAACCCTAATGCTGACTAAAAGGAAAATTCAGTTTAGGGTTTAAAACCCTAATACTGATTGTATGGAAAAGCTCAGTTTAGGGTTTAAAACCCTAATGCTGGCTGAAAGGAAAAAGTTCAGTTTAGGGTTTAAAACCCTAATGCTGACTAAAAGGAAAATTCAGTTTAGGGTTTAAAACCCTAATGCTGATTGCATGAAAAAGCTCAGTTTAGGGTTTAAAACCCCAATGCTGGCTGAAAGGAAAAAGTTCAGTTTAGGGTTTAAAACCCTAATACTGACTAAAAGGAAAATTCAGTTTAGGGTTTAAAACCCTAATGCTGATTGCATGGAAAAGCGCAGTTTAGGGTTTAAAACCCTAATGCTGGCTGAAAGGAAAAAGTTCAGTTTAGTGTTTAAAACCCTAATGCTGACTAAAAGGAAAATTCAGTTTAGGGTTTAAAACCCTAATGCTGATTGCATGGAAAAGCTCAGTTTAGGGTTTTAAAACCCTAATGCTGGCTGAATGGAAAAAGTTCAGTTTAGGGTTTAAATCCCTAATGCTGACTAAAAGGAAAATTCAGTTTAGGGTTTAAAACCCTAATGCTGATTGTATGGAAAAGCTCAGTTTAGGGTTTAAAACCCTAATGCTGGCTGAAAGGAAAAAGTTCAGTTTAGGGTTTAAAACCCTAATGCTGACTAAAAGGAAAATTCAGTTTAGGGTTTAAAACCCTAATGCTGATTGCATGAAAAAGCTCAGTTTAGGGTTTAAAACCCTAATGCTGGCTGAAAGGAAAAAGTTCAGTTTAGGGTTTAAAACCCTAATGCTGACTAAAAGGAAAATTCAGTTTAGAGTTTAAAACCCTAATGCTGATTGCATGGAAAAGCGCAGTTAAGGGTTTAAAACCCTAATGCTGGCTGAAAGCAAAAAGTTCAGTTTAGGGTTTTAAAACCCTAATGCTGGCTGAATGGAAAAAGTTCAGTTTAGGGTTTAAAACCCTAATGCTGACTAAAAGGAAAATTCAGTTTAGGGTTTAAAACCCTAATGCTGATTGTATGGAAAAGCTCAGTTTAGGGTTTAAAACCCTAATGCTGGCTGAAAGGAAAAAGTTCAGTTTAGGGTTTAAAACCTTAATGCTGACTAAAAGGAAAATTCAGTTGAGGGTTTAAAACCCTAATGCTGATTACATGGAAAAGCACAGTTTAGGGTTTAAAAGCCTAATGCTGGCTGAAAGGAAAAAGTTCAGTTTAAGGTTTAAAACCCTAATGCTGACTAAAAGGAAAATTCAGCTTAGGGTTTAAAACCCAAATGCTGATTGCATGGAAAAGCTCAGTTTAGGGTTTAAAACCCTAATGCTGGCTGAATGGAAAAATTCAGTTTAGGGTTTTAAAACCCTAATGCTGATGGCTGGGGACGAAATTCGAGAACAACCACTGACTTCTTTTTTTTTTTTTGAATTTTCTTATTTTAGTAAAAGAACAAAAGGGAGTTTTGCGGGAACTTACCTTTTGAGTGAATTCCTTATTGCCAAAATGTTTCTTGTACCCGTGTACTTTCCTCTTTGGGCGACACCTGCTTCTTGCACAGTTGTCTTGGATTATACCTGTTTCAACTTTTTAGACAAAGAACAATTGTCAGTTCGGAAATGAGAGACACTTCGATTAAGGTCCATTAGACCTTAATCTCTTTGGCTCGGACGGACATGGACCAGTGTTGAGGAACCTTATGGTTTCAAAAAATCAGATCTGGGATTCATGCCTCCCTGGTCAGATTCGGACCAAACCAAACATGGTTTGGTCACTAGGGGGGTCTGGGGAGTGTCTGGTGTGAAGTTGGGGTTAAACGGTGTAGATCGAGTTTTGACTCGAATCTTCAAATGAAGATTCGAGGACCTAGAGGATGATTCGAACTAAGCGGTCAACAGGTCTATGTTCAGGGTGGTGAGGGAGTTCTATGGTGTTAAGGTGAAGGTCACCGGCTTTCATGCCGCCGGTTTTCATGGTTGAGGATACAGGGGCGGCTCTAGGGTTTGATGGGGATGAGGTTGAAGACGGAGGCTGGGGTGTCAGATGGGGGGCAGGGTAAGGTTAAAGGGTTTATATATGGAATGGGTGGGTTGATCTCAGCCGTTGGATCAACTGAAATCAATGGCTTGGATCTAAGGGCTTAGGGGAAACGGTATCGTTTCAACTAAAGGGGGTTTGGGTTGGTCCGGGTGGAACGGGTCGGGTTTTGTTCGTGGGTATGGGAAATGTGATCTTGGCCGTTGATCAATCTGAGATCAACGGCCCAGATCAACCTGTATTAATACGACGTCGTTTGGACTCTCTGGGCATTAGCTGGACTGGACCGGGCAGGCCTGGTTTGGGAATTGTTTGTTTGGGCCAATTTTAATAAATTGGCCCAATCCGGAGGGGGAAGATTATTTCTTTTTTTTTTTATTTTGAAAACAAAACTAAGTAAAAAATCAAATTAAAAATTAAATACACACTCAATACAATTATTTGCACACACACTAAAATATTTCAAAACAGGTAAAATCAAACAAATCAAAATCACGGACGAAGATGCCTATTTATATGCATGTCAACTGCTAGTTACAAGATTCCTATCTATGATTCTTTTACGACTTGATATTGGGTCTTAGCTGATTCTGCTTGTAGACTCCGATCTGAATCTTGATGCTTGCGAGTTGCGGCGACTTGTTTAATCTCTAGGATACTGAGTGAGACGCGATTGGCAGGGTTCAGGACCTTAACCAAATGTTGGAGTCAATCTGCCTTCCATTTACTCTGATATCTCGGGACATCTTCTCTCTTTTTCTTCTTTTCTTCGTTGATTCCGAACTGGGATTCATCTCGTGGGTCATTTCGATCCATGTGGCTCGAGTTTAGACCTGCGGGAGAAAAAAAACAAACGAACGAAATTTTCTGCCCCAGTTTCACTAGGAAAATTTCGTTAATTATTCGCCAGGAAGTTCATAAAATTGATGTAGGAAGATAAAAATGTTCAGTTCAGGGTTGGAGCCCTAATACCGACTGGCTGAAAGGAAAAAGTTCAGTTTAGGGTTTAAAACCCTAATGCTGATTGCATGGAAAAGCTCAGTTTAGGGTTTAAAACCCTAATGCTGGCTGAAAGGAAAAAGTTCAGTTTAGGGTTTAAAACCCTAATGCTGACTAAAAGGAAAATTCAGTATAGGGTTTAAAACCCTAATGCTGATTGCATGGAAAAGCTCAGTTTAGGGTTTAAAACCCTAATGCTGGCTGAAAGGAAAAAGTTCAGTTTAGGGTTTAAAACCCTAATGCTGACTGCATGGAAAAGCTCAGTTTAGGGTTTAAAACCCTATTGCTGGCTGCATGGAAAAGCTCAGTTTAGGGTTTAAAACCCTAATGTTGGCTGAAAGGAAAAAGTTTAGTTTAGGGTTTAAAACCCTAATGCTGACTGCATGTAAAAGCTCAGTTTAGGGTTTAAAACCCTAATGTTGGCTGCATGGAAAATCTCAGTTTAGGGTTTAAAACCCTAATGCTGGCTGAATGGAAAAGTTCAGTTTAGGGTTTAAAACCCTAATGCTGGCTGAATGGAAAAGTTCAGTTTAGGGTTTAAAACCCTAATGCTGACTAAAAGGAAAAAGTTCAGTTTAGGGTTTAAAACCCTAATGCTGACTGCATGGAAAAGCTAAGTTTAGGGTTTAAAACCCTAATGCTGGCTGCATGGAAAAGCTCAGTTTAGGGTTTAAAATCCTAATGCTGGCTGCATGGAAAAGTTCAGTTTAGGGTTTAAAACCCTAATGCTGACTAAAAGGAAAATTCAGTTTAGAGTTTAAAACCTTAATGCTGATTGCATGGAAAAGCTCAGTTTAGGGTTTAAAACCCTAGTGCTGGCTGAATGAAAAAGTTCAGTTTAGGGTTTAAAACCCTAATGCTAACTAAAAGGAAAATTCAGTTTAGGGTTTAAAACCCTAATACTGATTGTATGGAAAAGCTCAGTTTAGGGTTTAAAACCCTAATGCTGGCTGAAAGGAAAAAGTTCAGTTTAGGGTTTAAAACCCTAATGCTGACTAAAAGGAAAATTCAGTTTAGGGTTTAAAACCCTAATGCTGATTGCATGAAAAAGCTCAGTTTAGGGTTTAAAACCCCAATGCTGGCTGAAAGGAAAAAGTTCAGTTTAGGGTTTAAAACCCTAATGCTGACTAAAAGGAAAATTCATTTTAGGGTTTAAAACCCTAATGCTGATTGCATGGAAAAGCGCAGTTTAGGGTTTAAAACCCTAATGCTGGCTGAAAGGAAAAAGTTCAGTTTAGGGTTTAAAACCCTAATGCTGACTAAAAGGAAAATTCAGTTTAGGGTTTAAAACCCTAATGCTGATTGCATGGAAAAGCTCAGTTTAGGGTTTTAAAACCCTAATGCTGGCTGAATGGAAAAAGTTCAGTTTAGGGTTTAAATCCCTAATGCTGACTAAAAGGAAAATTCAGTTTAGGGTTTAAAACCCTAATGCTGATTGTATGGAAAAGCTCAGTTTAGGGTTTAAAACCCTAATGCTGGCTGAAAGGAAAAAGTTCAGTTTAGGGTTTAAAACCCTAATGCTGACTAAAAGGAAAATTCAGTTTAGGGTTTAAAACCCTAATGCTGATTGCATGAAAAAGCTCAGTTTAGGGTTTAAAACCCTAATGCTGGCTGAAAGGAAAAAGTTCAGTTTAGGGTTTAAAACCCTAATGCTGACTAAAAGGAAAATTCAGTTTAGAGTTTAAAACCCTAATGCTGATTGCATGGAAAAGCGCAGTTAAGGGTTTAAAACCCTAATGCTGGCTGAAAGCAAAAAGTTCAGTTTAGGGTTTTAAAACCCTAATGCTGGCTGAATGGAAAAAGTTCAGTTTAGGGTTTAAAACCCTAATGCTGACTAAAAGGAAAATTCAGTTTAGGGTTTAAAACCCTAATGTTGATTGTATGGAAAAGCTCAGTTTAGGGTTTAAAACCCTAATGCTGGCTGAAAGGAAAAAGTTCAGTTTAGGGTTTAAAACCTTAATGCTGACTAAAAGGAAAATTCAGTTGAGGGTTTAAAACCCTAATGCTGATTACATGGAAAAGCACAGTTTAGGGTTTAAAAGCCTAATGCTGGCTGAAAGGAAAAAGTTCAGTTTAGGGTTTAAAACCCTAATGCTGACTAAAAGGAAAATTCAGCTTAGGGTTTAAAACCCAAATGCTGATTGCATGGAAAAGCTCAGTTTAGGGTTTAAAACCCTAATGCTGGCTGAATGGAAAAATTCAGTTTAGGGTTTTAAAACCCTAATGCTGATGGCTGGGGACGAAATTCGAGAACAACCACTGACTTCTTTTTTTTTTTTTTTTGAATTTTCTTATTTTAGTAAAAGAACAAAAGGGAGTTTTGCGGGAACTTACCTTTTGAGTGAATTCCTTATTGCCAAAATGTTTCTTGTACCCGTGTACTTTCCTCTTTGGGCGACACCTGCTTCTTGCACAGTTGTCTTGGATTATACCTGTTTCAACTTTTTAGACAAAGAACAATTGTCAGTTCGGAAATGAGAGACACTTCGATTAAGGTCCATTAGACCTTAATCTCTTTGGCTCGGACGGACATGGACCAGTGTTGAGGAACCTTATGGTTTCAAAAAATCAGATCTGGGATTCATGCCTCCCTGGTCAGATTCGGACCAAACCAAACATGGTTTGGTCACTAGGGGGGTCTGGGGAGTGTCTGGTGTGAAGCTGGGGTTAAACGGTGTAGATCGAGTTTTGACTCGAATCTTCAAATGAAGATTCGAGGACCTAGAGGATGATTCGAACTAAGCGGTCAACAGGTCTATGTTCAGGGTGGTGAGGGGGTTCTATGGTGTTAAGGTGAAGGTCACCGGCATTCATGCCGCCGGTTTTCATGGTGGAGGATACAGGGGCGGCTCTAGGGTTTGATGGGGATGAGGTTGAAGACGGAGGCTGGGGTGTCAGATGGGGGGCAGGGTAAGGTTAAAGGGTTTATATATGGAATGGGTGGGTTGATCTCAGCCGTTGGATCAACTGAAATCAATGGCTTGGATCTAAGGGCTTAGGGGAAACGGTATCGTTTCAACTAAAGGGGGTTTGGGTTGGTCCGGGTGGAACGGGTCGGGTTTTGTTCGTGGGTATGGGAAATGTGATCTTGGCCGTTGATCAATCTGAGATCAACGGCCCAGATCAACCTGTATTAATACGACGTCGTTTGGACTCTCTGGGCATTAGCTGGACTGGACCGGGCAGGCCTGGTTTAGGTATTGTTTGTTTGGGCCAATTTTAATAAATTGGCCCAATCCGGAGGGGGAAAATTATTTCTTTTTTTTTTTGAAAACAAAACTAAGTAAAAAATCAAATTAAAAATTAAATACACACTCAATACAATTCTTTGCACACACACTAAAATATTTCAAAACAGGTAAAATCAAACAAATCAAAATCACGGACGAAGATGCCTATTTATGATTTTCTATTTAACGACCGGATTACGGTTCGAATTATGCATGACCCCCACATTTTTGTATTTTGTTTTAAATAAATAAATAAATAAAAATGGACAAAAGTCACAAATAAATCAACAAAGTGCCGCACAGAAATCCAAAATTGTACAGCAGGACCAATTTTTATTCTTTTGGAGCGACTGTCGCGCAAAACAAAAATCACGTGCTCACAGGTACGAGCTGGGAAGTGTAGAAGTGGAGGTTGGATTGGGGGTTGTGGAGCGTAGATGCGGAAGGAATTCTGCAGGTGCGGACGCACACCTGCGCGTGGTGGATCGCATAAGCGAAAAAGGACTTGGGGAGGCTGGTCCGCAGAAGCGGATGATTTGTGCAGATACGCACGCGTAGAAACGGGATTTGCGACTGCAGAAGTGGTTGGTCAACATTAAGTGAATTCCACTGATGTGGATGGTTGACCACAAAAGCGTTACTGTAGAAGTGGATTTGGACCGTAGAAGCGAGAAAGCCTGGGCAGATTTATTTAAACGAGGGTTACAAGTTTTTCACCATTTTAAACATTTCAAGCTCGGGATTGGGTGATTTTTGAGATGATTTTCGAGGGTTTTCTTGAGGTAAGTCACTTGTGCTCATTTTTATTCGATAATATTGTTTCTCCATTGAATTTCCCACCTAGTTTGTGTGTATTTAATGTGGAATTTGGGAGTTTGGGGCTAGGGAATTGAAGAGTTAAATTTGAGGATTTGGGTGACCATTTGTTGTCGGATTTTGGTAAATTTGGTATGGTTGGACTCGTAGTTGATTAGGCTTTTAGATTTTGTGACTTTTATCGAGTTTTGATACGTGGGCCAGGGGCAGCTTTTTAGTTGACTGTTTAACTTTTGATTAAGAGCTTAGTATTTTCTTATGGAATTGATTCTTTTAGCTCGTGTTGATTGCATCGAATTGTTTGTGACTAGATTCGAGGTATTCAGAGGCCGTTTAGCGTGCCAAAGGTGTGTTGGAGTAGAGATTTGCACGGTTTGAGGTAAGTAACAATTTTAAATTTGGTTCTGAGGGTATGAAACCGCGTATTATGTGTCATGTGATTGGTTTTGCGGTGACGCGCATGCTAGGTGACAGGCGTATGGGCATCCACCGTAGAAATTGTGACTTGGTCAATTCCATGAAAATGTGTAGTTGAATAATCTGTTAGTATCCGCATATTCTCCATGAGTTATAGAAATTGAACTGCAAATTATCTTAGAAATCATGTTTAGGCGATGTGTTGGTACTGTAGGGACCTATAGAGGTCGTGTAACATGTTTAATTATCTGCTAATTTCTGTTTGTACTCAGTCACAGTTTTACTTCCATATTATATCTCAATCTCTCTTATTCATTATTGATGCATCATATCATTCCTGTTGGGCTGCTCATCATGATTTCTGAGAACCCGAGAGACTGGAGAGGTTGATGACTGAGTGAGGCCGAGGGCTTAATTGTGAAGATATTTATGGGATCGGGCTGCACGCCGCAACATGTTTCATTGATTTATGCCATGATTGGCTTGTTATAGCGCTTGGGCTAAAGGAGCCCCTCCGGAGTCTGTACACACCCCCAGTGAGCGCAGGTACCTACTGAGTGCGAGTGTGAGTTCCGAGTACTGAGTGACTGGGAGATTGAGAGAAATGAGAGATTGTGAGGAATGAGTGACTGTAAGGTTGGAGTGAATGGGAGGACTGAGTGACTGTTGCTCTCAGTTTATGCACTTAGCTTCATTATTGTTATACTTCAGCTGGCATATATCACTATCATGTAATTTCTAAGAGATATTATATCCTATTTCAATTGAACTTGACATGAATTAACTGTTTTGGCCTTAATTGTCGAACTTGAAAGCATGTCTATCTTCTTATGTTGTAATTTCTGTAATTGAACTATAATCGTGAAGCTTGTCACTACTTTTAGTTTATTATTTAATCTTGTTACTTACTGAGTTGGTTGTACTCACGCTACACTCTGCACTTCGTGTGCAGATCCAGGTGTTTCCAGACACAGTAAGTGTTGATTCTCTGTGCAACTTGATCATTTGGAGATTTCAAGGTAGTTGCCCGGCGTTCGCAGACCTTGTCTCTCCTTCTCTATCTTTCAGCTTTATGTATTTAGTTTTAGTATTTCATAGACAATATTTCCATAGTAGTATTGTATAGATGTCACACCCCTTTTTTCAACCAACACTAAACCCTCTTAAATTAATAAAAAGATTAGTAAAGCTCAAACAAGGGATTTTAATTAAAAAGTGACAAAATTGTGTTCAAAAGGAAATAACTCAAAGTCGCCACCTGACATTTGATTTCGGTATGTCAGGTCACCGTTTTTCTAAAAATAATTTTTTTCCCTTTCAAAACACTTGAGACTCCAAAACTAAGTCTGCACGAGAGATTCGGGTAAGAGGGTTCATTTGACTCGAGGAGAAGGTGTTAGGCACTCCCCAAGTCCCGTAACTAGTACGGTTGCATACTCGATCTAGTTGGCTTTTAAAATATTCAATTGAGGCAATAAACACAGAAAAAGGGAAAGCAAACACGAAAGAGGCTCGAGGTCGTCCTCACCTAATAAAAGAAAATACAAAAGAAAAATAAAGTCCTAAATGCCAATATATACCATACTTCTTCCACGAGGTTCATCACGACTTTATTTACATACCCTTCGGGGCATACACCGGATAATAATATATATACAAATCCCTCGCGGCATTTCGCGGATAAATTTAACTAAGGAACGACCTCTCGCCTCAAAATTAACAAAAATCCTAAAGGTTGCCTACCCAGGTGATGACGGCCTAGCATACTCCTAGAGGGTAAATTAATAAACGTAAAGAAAGCAATAACATGAATCAATCTGAGCTAAAACCATTTTAATTGCTAGTTATCAACAATCTGTCTTAAGCATCCCCGAATCATTTCTTAAAACCTTTCAGTCCCAAACTCCACGACCCAATTCAAGCAAAATTCTTTCATGTTTTCATTCTTAAATGTATAGAACATATTATAACGTAATTCAGTGAAGCTAACCAAGATCAAAATCATAAAACATCAATTCAACCATTCAGAGAGTAAATTAAACAAAGTAACAGTGAAGCTAACCAAGAATTAAAATGCAGGTTCAAACTCGTGGGGAACACAAAGTATATCAATGGATTAATAAACGGGATAAATGAGATGAACTTGAATTAATATAATTTTGAGCCATTCATGGACAAAATAATGCAGCTACGAATGGGGTTCAAAATAGCAAATCCAAATCGAACAAAACCGACGGACCGCACCTCGGGTGACAACTCCAACAATCGAGCGCTCGTTTAAACTCCAACCCGTTTCGGAATCCAAGACCAAAAGAACAGCTTGAAATTTGATTATGTATTTCGAGTTTGAAATCGAAATTTAATTGCTGAAAATTTCAAATATTTACAATGAGCAAGAGCTTCAAAATTGCAAACCGAACACGATCTATGGACGAGAACCTCGCCGAACCCGGCAACCTCACTGTCCGATCAAAATCACACCATTTCCTTCACCCATTTGCTAGTATCTTTCTATTAGATAATTTAGTCATCATCTACTTTCTGCCTTATTGATTTGGTTATACGAAGATGAAGAAACAAGGAGATTTTTTGTCCAAAATTGTGAAAATGGAAAGTCCAAAAGAACGAAGGGAACGAAAGTGATAAAGGCTCAGGTGTAAGATCACGAAGGGAAAGAAATGGGATTTTCCCTTTTTAGCAAAAATAAAGTGAGATCCTCTGTATCTCTTTTCCCAAAAAAAAGTTTAAATAATAATTATCATAGCTTAAGAGTTGGACAACAACCTTTTCCCTTTTCTTGCTTTCGCCGATACTGTCCTTTAATTTTTGTAGTCCCTGCGTTGCGGCTGTTATCTCAGGTCTAAAGGTTGCAGGTCTTTTTTTTTGTTATCCAGAAGAAGGGAGCTCATAGGGTGTAAGGGTTTTAATTTGGTGTATATGGTATTGGGCTCAAAATCTCGTGGGCTATTCCGAATTGGGCCAAATTTGGATAAGAAAAGCTTAACAAGCCCAATGTTTTTCCATATTAATATAAAAATATAAAATTAATCTTAATTAATTAAAATAAACGATACTATACTGTTAAACTATTTTGATATTTTTAAATTTCATACTAAAAGATAAACATGGAATTAGATTAACATTATTATAAAATTAAAATGATACTACTATCCAAAACGCTAATATCCTTGAAAATAAAGTGTAACTATTATTTTGTATTTTTGAATTTTATGTAAGGTAGATAAACTAAAAGTAACAAAATAAAATATCGATAACCTATATAAAAGAAAATAATTTTGTAATTTTTATTTTTGTGACAAAATAAAGTAAAATAGTTAAAAAGTAGATAAAATAACGATATTAGGCCTAAACTAAATATCTAAAGGCTAAAATATGTAAAATCTTGGGGATGGTCAAAAATCACATGTCTACAATAGACGCTCATGTACTCAGTGATACGCCGATGTCGGGAATTTCCGTATTGGATTTTGACCTTCTATCTAGTTTTTGAGAGTTTTGATAATTTAAATCTGTGTTATTTTATTTTTTCATTTAAAAGTATTGGAAGTATTTTGGAGTGTCGGCTTGCCCAGTACTACGTTAGGCGCTATCACGACAGGCTATATTTTGGGTCGTGACATTGACATGGTTCAGTCAATTGACCTATATCCATATGTAGAGATGAGCAATTTTCTCAATAAAAAAAGTACAAAATATCGAGTGAACAACCTCACAAAGACGCACACACAAGTGGTAGGTTAACACTTGTCTAAAAAATTTCTCCTAAACAAGACTCTCAAACCCCTTATGGCTACATTGTGGATGCTACTAAATGAGAAGGAAAGATCCTCAATTTATAGAAGTCAAAAATATTTTCCTCCAAGATAAAAAAAAACTAGCTAAATAGTGGAGATTTTTAATTTCCTTTTAGGAAAAAAAATGTAATTATGATAAATTTGTAAACATTCCTTCAAGAAATAAGAAAATCAAATATGATAAGAAAATCAGCAAAAAAATAAATCTAATAATTTGTCTAAGATATTATATGCACCTTTCTCGAAGGCTTTAACAATTGGTCAGATTAAAGGTCCTAGTGTTTGTTGAAGAAATAATATTTTATTTGGTCTTTGCCTTTGTACTTCCTTTACTATGTTAATATTAATCCAAGTTGTTACAAAGGATAATCTGTAGCCTAAAAAACTTCAAAAGCATGCCACTTTTGACGAAAACTTTAACGACAGTCTTTCCCTTCCAAGTGGTAATATTTGAAGCTAAAAGCTAGTACTTTATTTCAAAGCTTATCAATGATTCAATGTATCTATACTATATCTATCTTATTATAAAAGTATGAATACAATGTCGGTTTATAAAAATAACCTTATAATATTAAGCATAATAACTCATAATAAAAGGACATAACTAAAATTCTAAATATTAGCTTTATAATCCTATTAATTTTAGGACATAATACTACATGTTAGGAATCATACCTGATATAACTTTAGGAATCCTAGAATCCTATTATTACAACTACTTTCGGTCTGCCTAATACAATTAATTATAGAATATATACAAGACAATTAATTTCAACAAAAAAGTTGCGTTCAATTATACAAATGCTAGCCCACATGTTTTATTATTAATAATCAATTGCAACAGTAAAAGAATTGAGTTTATTATGTAAGGAAAAAAAAAAGAATAAGTGGGCGTTTGGACATAAGAATTGTAAAATTCCAAAATACGGTGAAAAAACTCTTCAAGTGAAAAAATGGTATTTTAAATTTAGAGTTGTGCTCGGACATGAATATAATTTTGGTTTGTTTTTGAAGTTTTGTGAGTGATTTGAGTAAAAATTTTGAAAAATAACTTTTTGAAGTTTTTCAAATTTTCGAATATTTTCAAAAGGCATATTCAAGTGAAAATTGAAATTTTTATGAACAAACACTGATTTCGAAAAAAAGTGAAAACTTTTTTGAAAAAAAGAAAAAAATTTCTTATGTCCAAACGGGCTCTATGTTTTCTATAACTTTTCAAGTAGGACTACAAAATAAGACTTTTGATTGTTTCTGGTATTTCAAAAATAATGTAGTAATAGCTTTTAAAATCTTTTTCCTTTTTTCTTTATTGAGTAACTTGGTTCCGACTTCCGAGAGTAATGTACAATATTTTAAATGGTTAGCTTTATTTGGATAGTACGCAATCTTTTGAATATTAATATATTACACTTTAATTTTTTAAATTTTTATTTAGTTATATGTTTAAAATAAATGTTTAAAACATTTTTTTAGACATTTCTTAATCATGAATATGCTTATTTTCGAATTTACTTTTTTTACATGTTTGCCTCTGCGTACTATATTTTTTATATTATTCTTAAATAAATAATGGGTGATTCGTACAATAGATTTGCATGGAAAAAATTTAAATTTTTTTTGTTCATACAACTTGTTAAAGTACACAACTAACTAACTTTATGATCTTTTTTTAACTTTCTTAAAATTAAGAAAATTTAACAATTAATAAATTTTCGCCTAATCACTATTCCTTCCTCTTTTTTTTTTTTTTGCGATTTTGGGTTAAGTGATCTCCTCTAAATTTACATGGCAAAGAAAAATATATGCTCAATATTAATTCCAAAATTTTGAAGAGGAAAAAAACCGAATTATTTAGGCCCGAAAATAAATAGAAAATGGTAGATGAAAAAAAGTAGCACTTTATGTCATATATTATGTAAACTTATTTTTATGCCTTTTAAAAGGTAAATTATATATTCTTCCAGCAAATAATGCCTTTTGTTGGATGGATCATAATATAGAAAGCTTTAGCCACTACGGAGTTGAACCAAAAAAAATACAACTTAATACTGATATAATAAAATAGTTTACCAATATAAAATAATTGTTCAAATATAATGCAAATAATGAACAACCACATTGATTATTTTGAGGGGCAAAACTAAGAACGCGTATATATAGATACATGAGTGACAATCGATATTTGGATATACTAAACTATTTCATGCACGAGCAATTACGCTTATGGAAGAGACACATGATTTGTGACAACCCGGTCAATTGTCTCATGAGTACCGTTCCATTTTCTCTATTTCAGCTTCTTTATGCTTCGTTGTCCGTATTTTTTGGTATCGAGTTGGTCGGATCTGTCACACCTCCTTTTTGAGCGCCCGCCCCGAAGGATAAATGCGCGAGGGAGTTTTTCCAATTTAAGTGACAATATTCAAAATGAGATTATTTATTTAATTCAGAGTCTCCACTTGGGAAAGGTTTGGCTTTTGGTGTCCCAAGTCACCGGTTTATCTTGAATCCCAAATCGAGGAAATTTTCGACTTTCCAAATGAAGTCTGCGAACCAGAAATTCTAAGTAAGGAATTTTGTTGACCCGAGGGAAGGTGTTAGGCACCCTCGAATCCCGTGGTTCTAGCACGGTCGCTTAAATTGTTATAATGACTAAATATCTGATTTAAATACATGTTGTGACTTATGTGCTTTTATTAAGTTTAAACCGCTTTTATTATTATCATTTATTTTTTATAGAATTGCAACGTCGTGAAAATGCATCTCGAACCACGTCACAATCAATGCACCCGTAGTTGTTAACACATTTCGACTCCGTTGAGATTTGAATTTGGGTCACATAAATGCGCACCCGAATTTAAGAATGTAATTTAATTAAGTCGCGCCTAAAGAGTCTAACGCGTTATTATCTTTGGGGAAGGCAGTGAAATTCACTAAACAGTCCATCCCAAATATTAAGTATTTATTATGATCAATTATTGAGGGTCCCGCAATTTGCATTTTTATTGGGCGAGGCTCGTCTCATTATTTTTAAAAGGATAATCTTAGCATGACTACATTTTCTATTTTTTGTTTTCTAATAAATGAAGATAAGGTCCTACTTTATTTACATACTTTCGAGTTATTATGGTTAGGTTTCAAAAGTGAGTTGTTTAAGGAGTTTGCATGGCAACACATAGAACATTCTACATACAGACAGTAAAAGAAGGAAAAGACTACATTAAATTACAACTTCAAATCTTTCTCATTTGTTTGCATTCATGCCTCGAGTGGCTTACAAGATGAACCAGTGTATCAGTTTGTGTACCTGGTATTTGGGAAAGCAAGGAAAGAAGATGAAGATCAGTAGAAGCAGCAGTAGTGTAAATACACAGCAACAACAGCAACCCAACAGCAACAAATTCGAATCAGATTCAAGGCCCAGAAAACTTTGAGGAAAAACCGAACAACTCAATAGAATAAACCCAAAAGTTTGTAAGCAAACTAAAAAGCAACAAACCACGCGTGTATTAAATCCGAAACTAAACTCGCTTCTCCCTTTGTTTTTTTTGACTCTCTAATACTCTTGAGATTTTCGAAATGTCTTCCTCTTTCAAATTAATACTCAAAAATCTTTCAAGTTCAGTCTAAGTTTTTTCTCTGAAGTCTTAGTCCTCTTTGAATGTTCAAGTCCTCTAAAATGTGTCAAAAATGACTCTATTTATAACAAGACTCTAGTCTTGAATCCCCAACCACAAATATTCCCTCAATTGCATGCTTTGTCCCCACTACTTAATGTTTTCTTTATTTTAAACCCTTGTCCCCCATGCTTAACATAAATAATCACATTATTCCCACTCCACTACATTATGTCTTGTCCCCCATTATATTAAACAATTATATCAACCTCACCCCATTACATCTTGTCCCCAACGCCTAACATAAATAATTACAATATTCCCCCACTACATTATGTCTTGTCCCCCATTATATTAAACAATTATTACCAACCCCACCCCATTACATCTTGTCCCCCATGCTTAACATAAAGAATTATTCAAAATGTTCAATTACCAAACTACCCCTCCGACCTTATTGCAATTACCATTTACCCCTGAATGTACTGCAATTTACCAAACTACCCCATCAGCTATAACCAATTCACCTAATCAATCTCAACCAAAATATAGCAAATATGACCAATTTCTAAACAAATTCAACAACAAATCATATGAACACAGATGAATCATACAACTTCAAATTAATGGAAATAAATTAACCATATTGGGAACCAATCCTGGTTAACTTAGACCAAAAATGGATGAGCAAAGAAACAACAATATTAACAACACAATACATGATTCAAACTAAATCAACAAATCAAAAACCAAAACCAACTCAAATTAAATTACTGGATGAACTTCAAACAAAGAATAAACATGCATTAAATCCATATTAAATAACAATCATGACGGATTCAAATGATTAAACCAACATATTTCCCTATTACAACTAAATTCTTTTAGACAAATAAAAAAAACAAAACTGAAGAAGAAATAATTATGAATTTAAACTTGATCTAACAACATTAACAATTTCTGAAAAATACATAAAACACATGAAACAAACTGAAGAAATAATTAATTAAATTTCAATTTGAATCTAACAAACATTAAACTAACAATTTCACATGAACAAACTGAAAAATTAACAAACAATGAACACGAACAAAACAAAAATAAAAAATTTACCGATTTTAGATTTGAGAATATCAAAAACAAAATACGGACAAAAGTGAAACTCAAAATCCACTAATCGGATCGAAACGACGAACAACGACTGACCAACGACGAACTCGAACTATGTATGGACTGTTTCGACAAACCTCGACCAAAGCTTGAATAAGCGAAATGGTGAGTCTCGTTTTTGGACTGGAGGCGCCGGAAAAAGTGAAGCCGCGCGATTTGGTTTTAAGTTCAGCTGCTTGACAAAGCAGCAGCATCGCAGCCCAAGCAGATGCTGAACGGGCTTGGCTTTGGGAGTAGCAGCGACAACATCGATAAAGCTGGACGATGCAGCAGTGACAACATCCATGGCAGACAGTGAAAACGCAGCAGCTATGGAGAAGATGAAGCAGAAGGGTCGTTCATGGCGAGGCTGTGCGACGTGGTCGTTTGGTTTCGACGAGAATGTGGTCAGTTGGTATGTTGAAGACGAAGCAAAAGATGGTGGTGCTTGGACTGGTTGTCGTTTGGACGGGGCTAATGCAGCGACAACTTAGCAGAAGCTCGGAGATGGCAGTGGAGGGCAGTCCATGGACGAGCCCGAGCTCGCCATGGAGAAGACGAAGACGCAGCAGTGGCAGCGCTAGCCATGGACGTTGGTTATTTTGGATGTGAGGTCGTCGATGGGTGCTGTGGTTGGTCGCCGGAGGGGCTGTGCGTGTGTGCGAAGGTGAGGCAGAGGGGGAAAGGGTAGCTGCCATGGTTAGGGAGCTCGGGGAGTTGGAGAAGAAGAAGAGAGGGTGAGGGGCGGATAGTTTAGTTTAGGGTTTGGTTTTTTTTTGTTTTGTTTTGTTTTGGAAAAAATGAAAAATAAAGAGGGGTTAGGTATTGGGGTTATGGGGCGGACCGGATCGACCCGTATGGAGATGGACCGGGACATGGGGAAGGTTGGGTATTCTTGGGCTTGTAGCTGGAATTAGAAGAAGAGCCCAATTCCGATTTTTTGTATTTTTGCTCTCTTTTCTTCTTTTATTTTTCTAAAACTAAATTCTAAAAATCCTTAAATTATTATTAAGAACTAAATTAAGTTATAAAAAGCGCAAATTAACTCCCAATAACAATTAACGCACAATTAAGTAATAATTAAGCATAAAATTGTACAATTGGACATTAAATGCTAAAAATGCAAAAGATGCCTATTTTTGTAATTTTCAATTTTTGTAAAACAAACTTAATTACTAACAATTGTAGAATTAAATCCTACATGCAAAATGCGACATATTTTTGTATTTTTTTATTAATTTAACAAATAAACATGCAAAGACAAATACAAATAATTATCAAAAAATGTCACAAAAATTCTCAAAATTGCACACCAAGGAAAATTATTTTATTTTTAATTTTTTGGGAGTAATTCTTTCATAGGGCAAAAATCACGTGCTTACAGCTGCCCCTCTTTGCCCGAAGACACGAAGGGTTTTCGTGCAAAGATAAAGTGAGCGATTTTTGCCCATCCGAGTACTCCGTGTGAAGCATTTTTGAAAAAGGTTTAATCGAACCCTTGCTTCAAAGGTTTCCTACATATCCCCGGCTAGAAGGGAATCAGGTTAATGTAGTTCGGGAAATTTTGGTAGCTGGGACTACCATGGGATTGCAATGCTTGCAGTTACTGCTGTTGCTGTTGCCACTACTGCTTTACTGACCTCCTTATTACAACCCAAGGAAATTGAAACTGAACCAACTACTTATGCCTGTCAACCGCTAGTTACAAGATTCCTATCTATAATTCTTTTGCAACTTGATCTTGGGTCTTAGCTGATTCTGCTTGTAGACTTCGATCCGAATCTTGATGCTCGCAAGTTGTAGGTGTCACACCTCCTTTTTCCGCGCCCGCGGGGGCGAGGGGGAGTTTTTTCCAATTAAAGGACAATCGAAACGGGATTGGTTTATTTATTTCAGAGTCGCCACTTGGGAGATTTAGGGTGTCCCAAGTCACCAATTTTAATCCCGAATTGAGGAAAATAATGACTCTATATCTCAGTCTGCGTACCAGAAATCCGGATAAGGAATTCTGTTAACCCGGGAGAAGGTGTTAGACATTCCCGAGTTCCGTGGTTCTAGCACGGTCGCTCAACTGTTATATTCGGCTTGATTATCTGATTTTATACAAGTGTGAACTTATGTGCAAAATTTAACTTTTAACCGCTTTTATTATTTTATGTTTTTATCAAGAATTGCAACGTTGTGAAAATGTATCTCGAACCGCGTTACAATCAATGTACCCGTGGTCGTCGACACACTTTGACTCCGTTGAGATGTGGATTTGGGTCACATCAATGTGCACCCGAGTTTAAGGAAATCAAATTATTAAAGACGCGCCTAAAGTGACTAGCGTATTTATTTTGGGTAAGACCGTGAAATTTTACTAAACGGTCCATCCCGAAGTCCAAATAATTTTTTAAAACAAATATTTACTGAGGTCCCCGCAATTTGTATTTTTATTTGGCGAGGCTCATCTCATTCTTATTTTTTTTAAAAAAAATGAATTTGCAACGTCATGGACATGCATCTCGAACCACGTCACAATCAATGTACCCGTGATTAGAAACACATTTTGACTCCGTTGAGATTTGGATTTGGGTCACATAAATGTGCACCCGAGTTTAAGAAGGTAAGATTTATTAAGGCGCGTCCTAGAGAGTCTAACGTATTGTTATTTTAGGAGGGTTGTGAGATTTGCTAAACAACCCGTCCTGGAAACTAAATGCTTCGATAATATACATTTTAACGAGGGCCCCGCATATTATGCGTTTTTGTTTGTCGAGGCTCATCCCGTTCTTATTTTTGAAAGGATGTCCTATGACAACTACGTTTCTTATCGCGTTTGTCTCTACTAATTGAAAACAGTAGATAGTCCTAATTAATTACATGCTTGCAAGTTGTTTGTAACAATATTCAGAAATTCTTAAAAAAATCAAAAATGAGGCTACCTGCATAGTCGGCCGAACAAATAATCATGGGCCCAAATCCAGCCCACGCATGATTGGCCAGACCTGGGCCGCTGCTTGTTCGATGCGAGCCTGCTGGGTCTGTTTTGACCCGGGCTCGACCCTCATGGGGTTGAGATTGCAAACCGTGTTCTTTATCTAAAAATGGTTTTAACAGTTATATATGAAATTTATTGGAAAGGCAAGGAATTAATTTACAGTATACGATTTTCATGCTTGGCATACATTACATGCTTATACTGCACCATTGCACTAAATCTGAGATACAACCTATTACCTTGGGCATGCTCTTATCACCATCCTATATACACAATCTAACATTCAACTACCCTTCATTGTCAATATTAGGCCTGAAGGCTATCCCCAACACCCAAAACAAGCATAAAATTTTCTACATTACATGATATTTAAGGTAGCAAATTATGTATATAGAAAAAAAACATTCTTCAGGTCCTTTCATTTGCATTCACGCTCAAATTTCCAGCTACATTTGACAGTGTATTAGCTGTGTACCTGGTATAGAGGAACAGAAGAAGAAGGAAAAGGATCAGCTGAGTAGCACACAGCAAACAACAGCAATCAGCAGATTCACAGCAACAACACAGCAACAAACAACGAGACAATAATGATGAAGCTCAGCAAAGAGTCGGACAACAAATGAACAATCCCAGTGGTGTCCACAGTCCACAGACAAACAACAATATTTCCCAGAACCAAAGAGGACCAGCAAATAGTCGAGTACCAAACCAGTGAACCCAGAAAAGAATGATGAAACAACAACAACAACAACAGAGTATTCAATGCAGCAATACTACCAATTCAACAACTAGAAACAGTTCAGTCAATGCAAACACAGAACTTGGCCAAGACAGCTTGACCAAAATGCACTCTTATACAGCTTTCAGACAGTGTTTGGTTGCAATGTCTTACTGGAACTCTCTTATGTTTTCAGTCTTTTCTTTTAACTCACAAACCTTTCTTAAGACTTAAAGATTCCAGCCTCAAGACTCAAAATTCTTCCTTTTTTCTGAAGACTAAAAATCCCCCTGTTTTAGTTCTCGAATGGCCTATTTATAAGCCAAATGTCCAAGTACAGCTAAGCTGCCTTTTTTTGCAACTTGCAGTCTGCCCATACTCTTTAAAGCCCATGCCTAAGCATCTTTTGGTGCCAGCCCCTTTATTCCCCACGCCTGGTTTTGTTTAATCCAGAATTATGGGCTCATTTTATTATTCATTTTAAGCCCCATACCCTTGTGTCTTGTTCCCCATTGGTATTAGTTTAATCCCAACTTAATCCCCTACTTGTCAGCTTCATTTAAACTAACCTTTTCTGCCCTTTTCAAACCCCAAATTACCCCTGTTTAACCTTGATTATTACTGCCCTGCCTATTGCAGCATCAGGGCACTTTGGGCTTTGATTATTCGATTTCAGAACTGCCCCAGCCTGGCTTTTTAATTGTTTACAATGTAGTTACAAACTAACATTCATAAGTAATGCCCAACATTCAAATCACAATACAGGCCCATTCAGAATATTTGAACATTCAGTCGTAGGAAACTAATCGACGACATTTATCAGGTCGACTACACTAATTATAACAGGTAATAACTAGTCGCTCATATAAACAATACGTTCAGGGACCTAAAGGGTATCAGACAACTTTTGTTAAATTACTGGGCCTATATGAATTAATTCATTTGACGACTAATCTAACTGACGATCATGTTTATCACAGAGTGTATTCAGAACACAAACAGAAGACAATCGACCAAATAAAAGGTCTTTACAGAGATGAAAGAAATTAAGAAACTATCAGAAAATAACAAACAATTACCACAAAGCATGCTAATGACTTAATCAGCAGTTAATATAAACGAAAAGGGAAAGAAAAACTTACCGACAAAGTTTGAAATCAAAATGGACCCAAATCAGACTCAACTTCGAACTCTTGAGGCCGAACAAACTTTAATCAGGGTGTTCTCACATGAGAACACCTTGATTAAGGTCTATTAGACCTCAAACCCTTGTCAAGACCGGCCGGATTCCCCAGGTGCATGTGTTCTAAGGTCTGGATTTCCAGATCTGATTTTTAGGGAGTTGTGGGTAGATTCGGACCAAACCAAGCTTGGTTTGGTCACGAGGAAGGTCAGGGGAGTGGCTGATACAAAGATGGTGAGGTTTGGTGTAGATCGAGTTTTGTCTCGAATCTTCAAATCCAGATTTGAGACGATAGGAGATGATTCGAGGTTCGTGGTTAGTGGATTCGTGTTCAGGGGAGTGAGGGGGTCTTAGGGTGTTCAGGGGGTGGTCACCGGCGTTCGTGCCGCCGGCTTTAATGGCGAAGGAGACTAGGGCGGCTACTAGGGTTTGGGGGGTTTCAAGTCTGAGTTTGGGGATGATGACGGGTGGGGTTGGTATAGGGGGTGCGGGGTATGATAGGAGGCTTATATACGGGGAGGCTGATTGGATCTGAGCCGTTAGATCAGATGATCTCAACGGCTTAGATCTAATGCTGAGAAATGAGACGGGGTCGTTTGGTAGTTAAACGGGGTCGTTTGGGTTAACTGAAGGGTTGAGTCACGGGTGCGTGTGTGGACCGTTGGATCAAGAGGCTTAGACGGATCAGATCAATTTGCCTGAAACGGCGTCGTTGAGGTGAGTTGAACAGCCTGATCTGGACCGTTCCTTTGAATCAGATCAACGACTTCAAATGGGGACGCCGATACGACGTCGTTTGAGTCCGTGCTTGGGCAGGCTGGATTTGGACTGGGTCTGAGTGCTGGTTTTGGGCCCCTTTTTGTTTCAATTTCTGGGCCCAAATCGATTTTAATCCCTCACTCTTTTGCTTTCTTTTTTTCTCTTTTTTTTTTCTTTTAAACAAAAAATAAAATAATGAAATTAACATCAACAATAATGTAACATTCCCACACAATTATCACGAAAATATTTAAGTAAGTTAAATCACAACCTAGAACGAACGACGCACATATATTTATATTTTTGAATTTTCTTCTAACGACACATATTTTTGTATTTTTGTTTGATAATGACTAGATGCAAAATGGACAGACTCACAAACGACTAACAACACATGTCACAGAAAGATCGAAAAATTGTACAGCGAAGCCATTTGCCACTATTTTTTTTTGGAGCGATTGTCCGTGAAGCAAAAATCATGTGCTTACAGCTGCCCCTCTTTGCACGAAGGCACGAAGGGTTTTCGCGCAAAGATAAAGCGAGCGATTTTTGCCCGTCCGAATACTCCGTGTGAAGCATTTTTTGAAAATGATTTGACCGAACCTTTGCTTCAGAGGTTTCCTACATATCCTGGGCTGAACAGGAATCAGGTCAATGTAGTTCGGGAAATTTTGGTAGCTGGGACTACTGTGTGACCGTAGTGCTTGCTGTTGTTGTGCGCTGTTGTATGCTGCTGTAGGATGCTACTGCTCAATCGATCTCCCTGTTACATTGCTTTAAAAAGGAAAAACAAGAAGCTAAGCTAGACTGAGGATCATGAAATCTTATCCATCTTCAACTTGTTCTTGTTGCCTTGCTTTCTTGTCGGCTAACGCTTTCCTCCGATGCCTTTATCTTGTGACTTTGGGAGATGACGTTGGTCCTTCGTTGACGTTTGAATGCCAGTTTTCATCACTTCGCTTGATCCGCTGGGGACATGGCTTTCTTCTTTAAATCTTCCAATGGTTTCTTCAGTGGTATGTTTCTTCATCAGCATTGTCATACTGGGCATGCTACAACGTTCCCAAACTGCTTCTTTTGAGACGCGTTCCTTTTTCCTTTTGAATTGCGCGCTTGCCTCTGCAGTTGTCTGCTTCTGGGGATTTCATTGTTTCCCGTTTGGGGATCTCTGTTGTACCTATCCGTCTTCAAGTGGGGTGACTGATTCCAAAATCTAGAGCTAAAAGTATTCCCGCATTATACTGGTGGGCGACCTAGAACATAAATGTATTCCCGCATTATGCTGGTGGGCGACCTAGAACTTAAATGTATTCCCGCATTATACTGGTGGGCGACCTAGAACTTAAATGTATTCCCGCATTTTACTGGTGGGCGACCTAGAACATAAATGTATTCCCGCATTATACTGGTGGGCGACCTAGAACTTAAATGTATTCCCGCATTATACTGGTGGGCGACCTAGAACATAAATGTATTCCCGCATTATACTGGTGGGCGACCTAGAACTTAAAAGTATTCCCGCATTATACTGGTGGGCGACCTAGAACTTAAAAGTATTCCCGCATTATACTGGTGGGCGACCTAGAACATAAATGTATTCCCGCATTATACTGGTGGGCGACCTAGAACTTAAAAGTATTCCCGCATTATACTGGTGGGCGACCTAGAACTTAAAAGTATTCCCGCATTATACTGGTGGGCGACCTAGAACATAAATGTATTCCCGCATTATACTGGTGGGCGACCTAGAACTTAAAAGTATTCCCGCATTATACTGGTGGACGACCTAGAACTTAAAAGTATTCCCGCATTATACTGGTGGGCGACCTAGAACTTAAATGTATTCCCGCATTATACTGGTGGGCGACCTAGAACTTAAAGGTATTCCCGCATTATACTGGTGGGCGACCTAGAACTTAAAAGTATTCCCGCATTATACTGGTGGGCGACCTAGAACTTAAAAGTATTCCCGCATTATACTGGTGGGCGACCTAGAACTTAAAAGTATTCCCGCATTATACTGGTGGGCGACCTAGAACATAAATGTATTCCCGCATTATACTGGTGGGCGACCTAGAACTTAAAAGTATTCCCGCATTATACTGGTGGGCGACCTAGAACATAAATGTATTCCCGCATTATACTGGTGGGCGACCTAGAACTTAAAAGTATTCCCGCATTATACTGGTGGGCGACCTAGAACATAAATGTATTCCCGCATTATACTGGTGGGCGACCTAGAACTTAAAAGTATTCCCGCATTATACTGGTGGGCGACCTAGAACTTAAAAGTATTCCCGCATTATACTGGTGGGCGACCTAGAACATAAATGTATTCCCGCATTATACTGGTGGGCGACCTAGAACTTAAAAGTATTCCCGCATTATACTGGTGGACGACCTAGAACTTAAAAGTATTCCCGCATTATACTGGTGGGCGACCTAGAACTTAAATGTATTCCCGCATTATACTGGTGGGCGACCTAGAACTTAAAGGTATTCCCGCATTATACTGGTGGGCGACCTAGAACTTAAAAGTATTCCCGCATTATACTGGTGGGCGACCTAGAACTTAAAAGTATTCCCGCATTATACTGGTGGGCGACCTAGAACTTAAAAGTATTCCCGCATTATACTGGTGGACGACCTAGAACTTAAAAGTATTCCCGCATTATACTGGTGGGCGACCTAGAACTTAAAAGTATTCCCGCATTATACTGGTGGGCGACCTAGAACTTAAAAGTATTCCCGCATTATACTGGTGGGCGACCTAGAACATAAATGTATTCCCGCATTATACTGGTGGGCGACCTAGAACTTAAAAGTATTCCCGCATTATACTGGTGGGCGACCTAGAAATTAAAAGTATTCCCGCATTATACTGGTGGGCGACCTAGAACTTAAAAGTATTCCCGCATTATACTGGTGGGCGACCTAGAACTTAAAAGTATTCCCGCATTATACTGGTGGGCGACCTAGAACTTAAAAGTATTCCCGCATTATACTGGTGGGCGACCTAGAACATAAATGTATTCCCGCATTATACTGGTGGGCGACCTAGAACTTAAAAGTATTCCCGCATTATACTGGTGGACGACCTAGAACTTAAAAGTATTCCCGCATTATACTGGTGGGCGACCTAGAACTTAAAAGTATTCCCGCATTATACTGGTGGGCGACCTAGAACTTAAAAGTATTCCCGCATTATACTGGTGGGCGACCTAGAACATAAATGTATTCCCGCATTATACTGGTGGGCGACCTAGAACTTAAAAGTATTCCCGCATTATACTGGTGGACGACCTAGAACTTAAAAGTATTCCCGCATTATACTGGTGGGCGACCTAGAACTTAAATGTATTCCCGCATTATACTGGTGGGCGACCTAGAACTTAAATGTATTCCCACATTATACTGGTGGGCGACCTAGAACTTAAAAGTATTCCCGCATTATACTGGTGGGCGACCTAGAACTTAAAAGTATTCCCGCATTATACTGGTGGGCGACCTAGAACTTAAAAGTATTCCCGCATTATACTGGTGGGCGACCTAGAACATAAATGTATTCCCGCATTATACTGGTGGGCGACCTAGAACTTAAAAGTATTCCCGCATTATACTGGTGGGCGACCTAGAACTTAAAAGTATTCCCGCATTATACTGGTGGGCGACCTAGAACATAAATGTATTCCCGCATTATACTGGTGGGCGACCTAGAACTTAAAAGTATTCCCGCATTATACTGGTGGACGACCTAGAACTTAAAAGTATTCCCGCATTATACTGGTGGGCGACCTAGAACTTAAATGTATTCCCGCATTATACTGGTGGGCGACCTAGAACTTAAAGGTATTCCCGCATTATACTGGTGGGCGACCTAGAACTTAAAAGTATTCCCGCATTATACTGGTGGGCGACCTAGAACTTAAAAGTATTCCCGCATTATACTGGTGGGCGACCTAGAACTTAAAAGTATTCCCGCATTATACTGGTGGGCGACCTAGAACTTAAAGGTATTCCCGCATTATACTGGTGGGCGACCTAGAACTTAAAAGTATTCCCGCATTATACTGGTGGGCGACCTAGAACTTAAATGTATTCCCGCATTATACTGGTGGGCGACCTAGAACTTAAATGTATTCCCGCATTATACTGGTGGGCGACCTAGAACTTAAATGTATTCCCGCATTATACTGGTGGGCGACCTAGAACATAAATGTATTCCCGCATTATACTGGTGGGCGACCTAGAACTTAAAAGTATTCCCGCATTATACTGGTGGGCGACCTAGAACTTAAAAGTATTCCCGCATTATACTGGTGGGCGACCTAGAACATAAATGTATTCCCGCATTATACTGGTGGGAGTCTTCTCTTAACTCCCGAAACCACTCCCTTTAAGAGCTCACTTCCTCCAAAATTGCCGGGCACGATTACTGCACTACCTGGAATCGGCTTCTAAGACTGTTTGTATTATCCTGCATTTGGATAATTCCCCTCCGGTTTCTGGTAGTAAGCTTTGAAAAAAAATCCTTTTCAAGACAAATTTTAGGAAGAGAAATAAAAGCTAGAAAAAGAGAAAATCTTTCTGAACCCAATTTTGGTGGGAGAAAAGACTCAAAAGAACTTATCTGGAGGACATGACTGGTCCCCGTGATCATGACGTGCACCATAGATTCCCGACCCAGTCTATTTGTATCAATCGATTTGCCGGATGGTCTGACTTGCTGGGGATGATAAATGATTGTCCCTGCTGTTGCAAATGTGGTAGCTTTTGTTGATTCGTCTTGTCGCCTCATAGTGCCCTTCGAGGGGTTTTCACTAATGAGACTCTCTCTTTTCTCTCATCTCTCGGCGCCTTATGGTGCCTGTGAAGGTTTTCACCAATAAGACTCTCTCATTTCATATCCCTCATCTTACATCGCCTCTCGGTGCCTGCGAAGGTTTTCACCGATGAGACTCTCTCATTTTATTTCTTTCGAGGGATCGGGGCGTTGTAGATACGACCCTCCTTTCTGGAGATTCCCTTGACCATCAATTCATTTCCAACCTTACGATCCTCTTCTTTGCTGGGGATCAGTGTATTATTCTCGGCCTTATTCGCCGGACTTGGCATCTCTCGAACATTGATCGGGAGGTCTTTTGGATGTTGATGTTGGTTTTGCTGTGGGGTTAAAGAAAGGCTTATAAAAATCAAAACAACTTGAAGGGTGATGTGCTACAACTTTAGGAATCAAATCTTTGTTGGAACTTAAAACATAACCTCTGCCCCAGATTTCTTGCTTGGGGAATTTTATTTCTTTACACTTATGTTGAGCTATGCGCGTTACGCACATTGTGCCATATTGTGCACACTATGTACATTATGCATCCTATATTCACTATGATGCATACTATGACCGAGCCGCGAGGCGCCTACGTATCCTCTTTGAGGAATCAGGTCAAACGTAGTTCCCACGGTTTTGTATTTCTTGTGATTTTATCTTCTTCTTCTCTTTTTTTTTCTTTTCCTTATTTTCAATTATTATTTTTTTTCTTTTTTTTTCTTTTTTTTCTTTTCTCTTTATTTTTTTCATATCTTTCCCATTAGTGATTCCAAAAGAGGGGTATGAAAGAATAACTTAAGGCTCAAAGGGGGAAGCAAGGGTTAAACAGTGTTTGGATAGAAGAAAGAATTGCCTCCGTCATCTCATTATCCAACAAATGCCAAATACAAACAAATAGACCAAAAATTGCCATAATTAAAGAAGTTACGCATAATATCTCTTGACTGCATCTGAATTGATAGCCATGTCGACACATCTACCTTCGACATCTGTCAAACACAAAGCACCGTTGGACAATACTCTGGTCACGATATAAGGCCCTTGCCAATTTGGGGCGAATTTGCCTTTTGCCTCGACCTGATGTGGGAGGATCTTCTTTAATACCAGCTGCCCTACTTCAAACTTCCTGGGGCGCACCTTCTTATTATACGCTCTTGCCATTCTCTTCTGGTACAGCTGACCATGGCACACTGCTGCCAATCTTTTCTCATCTATCAGGCTCAACTGTGTCAATCGAGCTTTGACCCATTCATCATCATCAATCCCGGCTTCAGCGACAATTCGGAGGGACGGAATTTCGACCTCCGCTGGTATCACGGCCTCAGTTCCAACGAATAAGGAGTTGTGCCTATGGAAGTCCGGACGGTAGTGCGGTAGCCCAACAAAGCAAAGGGTAATCTCTCGTGCCATTGCCTGGACCCTTCCACCATTTTTCGCAGTATCGTCTTGATATTCTTATTGGCTGCTTCAACTGCCCCATTCGCCTTGGGACGATATGGGGTGGAATTGCGGTGTGTAATTTTGAATTGTTGGCATACCTCTCTCATTAAGCTGCTATTAAGATTCGCACCGTTATCCGTGATGATTACTTTTGGGATCCCAAATCTGCAGATGATATGGGAGTGAACAAAGTCCACCACTGCCTTCTTGGTTACCGATTTGAAGGTTTTAGCCTCAACCCATTTGGTGAAGTAATCAATGGTCACTAGGATGAACCTATGACCGTTGGATGCTGCCGGCTCGATGGGCCCAATGACATCCATGCCCCATGCCACAAACGGCCAAGGTGCTGACATCGTATGTAACTCTGTTGGCGGAGAATGAATCAAATCCCCATGTATCTGGCATTGATGGCATTTCCTCACAAAAGTGATGCAATCGTGTTCCATGGTGAGCCAATAACACCCTGTTCGAAGGATCTTTCTTGCCAATACATATCTGCTCATGTGCGGTCCGCAAACTCTCGCATGTACCTCTGCCATAACCGTCGTTGCTTGACTGGTATCTATGCATCTCAACAATCCCAAATCCGGGGTTCTTTTGTACAATACTCCTCTACTGAGGAAGAAACCATTCGACAAACGCCGAAGGGCTCTTTTTTGGTCTCCAGTGGCATGTTCTGGATATATCCCCATTCTGAGGTATTCCTTGATATCATGAAACCAGGGTTTGCCATCTGCTTCTTCTTCTACGGCATTGCAGTAGGTGTGCTGATCACGGACCTGGATGTGTAGAGGATCAACATACATTTTGTCAGGATGGTGCAACATTGATGCTAAGGTGGCCAAAGCATCCGCAACCTCGTTGTGAACTCTAGGGATGTGTTTGAACTTCACCGATCGAAATTGCTTGCTCAGATCATGCAAGCATTGTCGGTATGGTACGAGTTTTAGATCTCGTGTTTCCCATTCTCCCTGAATTTGATGTATCAAGAGGTCCGAGTCTCCCAAGACCAAGACGTCTTGGACATCCATGTCGGCAGCCAGGCGCAGACCCAGAATGCAAGCCTCATACTCGGCCATATTGTTGGTGCAATAGAAGCGTAGTTGAGCCGTAACAGGATAATGCCGTCCTGTTTCAGAAATGAGTACTGCTCCTATTCCAACCCCTTTTGCGTTTGTAGCTCCATCGAAGAAAAGATTCCAACCTGGTTCCTCAGATAATTCCAAATCATTCGTATGCATCACCTCTTCGTCAGGAAAATACGTTCTTAAGGGCTCGTATTTTTCATCAACGGGATTCTCTGCCAAATGGTCTGCCAGTGCCTGGGCTTTCATGGCCGTCCTCGTTACGTAGATGATATCAAATTCTGTGAGCAGAATTTGCCACTTTGCCAACCTTCCCGTGGGCATAGGTTTCTGAAAGATATACTTCAATGGGTCCAAGCGGGATATGAGATAAGTAGTATATGAAGACAGGTAGTGCTTCAACTTCTGAGCCACCCAAGTTAGGGCGCATCATGTTTTCTCGAGTTGAGTGTACTTGACCTCATGCACTGTGAATTTCTTGCTAAGATAGTAGATGGCTTGCTCCTTCCTTCCTGTGTCGTCATGTTGCCCCAACACACAACCAAATGAATTTTCCAAGACCGTCAGGTAAAGAATTAGGGGCTTCCCAGGCTTAGGCGGGACCAATACGGGTGGATTAGACAGATACCCTTTGATTTGGTCGAAAGCCTCCTGACACTCTGCCGTCCAACCTACCGCAGCATCCTTTCTCAGCAGCCGAAATATGGGCTCACAAGTTGCTGTGAGTTGAGCGATGAATCTGCTGATGTAATTGAGTCTACCCAGCAAACTCATTACCTCTGTTTTGTTCCTCGGCGGTGGCAATTCTCGGATGGATTCAATTTTGGATGGGTCTAACTCAATCCCCCGTCGACTGACGATGAATCCTAGCAACTTTCCTGATGGAACCCCGAATGCGCATTTGGCCGGGTTAAGCTTGATATCATACCTTCGGAGTCTTTGGAAAAATCTCCTTAGGTCTGCCACATGGTCCTCCTGACGCCAAGATTTGATGATCACATCATCGACGTACACCTCAATTTCCTTGTGTATCATGTCATGAAACACAGCAGTCATTGCTCGCATGTACGTTGCCCCGGCATTCTTTAACCCGAACGGCATTACCCAATAGCAGTAGGTTCCCCATGGCGTAATAAACGCTGTCTTCTCAGCATCCTTTTTGTCCATTAGGATCTGATGATAACCCGCATAGCAATCCACAAAGGATCCGATCTCGCGCCCAGCGCAATTATCGATCAGGATATGAATGTTGGGTAACGGAAAATTGTCCTTGGGACTTGCTTTGTTGAGGTTGCGGTAGTCGACGCACACCCTGATTTTTCCATCCTTTTTTGGTACTGGTACCACATTGGCCAACCACTCGGGATATCGAGTGACCCGAATGACCTTTGCCTGCAACTGCTTAATCACCTCTTCTTTGATTTTTACACTCATTTCTGTTTTAAATTTCCTTAGTTTTTGCTTGACCGGAGGGTATGCCGGGTCAGTGGGCAATTTGTGAACCACTAAATTGGTGCTTAATCCAGGCATATCGTCATATGACCATGCAAAAACATCTTTGAATTCCATGAGGGTTTTGATCAATTCTTCTCTGACATTCGGCTCAATGTGGATGCTAATTTTGGTCTCTTGGACGTTATCAGCGTCTCCTAAATTCACAGCCTCGGTGTCATTTAGGTTAGGCTTGGGTTTCTCTTCAAATTGGCACAGTTCTCTGTTTATTTCTTCGAAGGCTTCACCTTCTTCACATTCAGATTCATCGTCACAAACGACCTTTTGTATTATTGAGTCGGTTTCAGATTGATTTATTAGACTAGGTCGAAGATCCGCTGTGCATGCCATGTCATTAGAACCAGTGAAAAGAGAACTGTTCAGAAAGAAAAAGAACAAAACAAAAAATTAAAATGGGACAAAAGAAAAGAATTTTATTAAATTTGCGGGATAAAAGGGTTCACACTTTTACAAAACGAAAGTAAATTTTGGATTACACCCTTGAATAATCCGATCAAACAAACAAACAAACAAAACATTAATCAAAGCCTACTACCAAGACTCCCCTCAGACAGGAAGAGGAGTAACCGTCCAATTGTTGGTCTTGGCCTCAAGCCCCACAAATTGTATCTCTGCTCTCCTGGAACCTTCTCCAGCTTCCACCATACTGACATCCGCGAATAGCCTCTCAAAACTCTGATTCAGGTCTTCATTTATACCGATCAAAGGTCCTCGAATCTTTGGGACCGGCGACCCCTTGGCACTTGCTTTGACAAAAGACCTTGAGAGACGTGGCACTGGTTTAGGCAGAAACCAAACCCACTTCTTCATTTTTCGCGCTTGCTTCCTATCTGCTATGGTTGGTTTGAACCCCAACCCGAAAGTTTCCAGATTTTTAGGAAGGGAGACAGGTTGGACAATCCCTTGAAGCTCGACTCCCAGGCCTTTTCCCGGCACAAATCCATTACCCAGCATTTCTGAGACCATCATGACCGTTGTGGCAGCTACCCTAGGGTGTGGGATGATTTCTCCTTCAGAAATTTTGTTGGCCGACCCTGTATCGAAAATCTGGTAGACCCAAGGACCTTTGTCATCAGCGGTCTCTATGAAAGGCACAATGGTTCCGCCCATGGTGCATGTTGTATCCTCGCCGTGTAACACGACCTCTTGTCTTTCCCACTCGAACTTCACCGTCTGATGTAGGGTGGAAGGCACCGCTTTGGCTGCATGAATCCAGGGTCGTCCTAACAGCAGATTGTAAGAGACTGTGGCATCTAACACCTGGAATTCCATGGTAAACAGGACCGGCCCAATGGTCAGTTCAAGTACAACATCCCCCACAGTGGCTGTTCCGTTTCCGTCAAACCCCCGGACACAGATGCTATTCTCCCGGATTCTTCCACGGTCGATCTTTAACTGGTCCAGGGTGGATAATGGACAAATATTGGCGCTTGAGCCGTTATCCACCAATACTCGAGTTACCACCGAGTCTTCACATTTGACAGCTAGGTATAGAGCTTTGTTATGCTTTGTACCTTCCACCGGCAGGTCATCATCTGAGAATGTTACCCTGTTCACCTCGAAGATCTTGCTGGCAATGGTTTCTAGGTGGTTTACAGAAATCTCACTGGGTACATGAGCCTCGTTCAATATCTTCAACAGGGCCCGACGATGCTCCTCAGAATGGATCAGCAACGACAACAGTGAGATCTGGGCCGGTGTTTTTCTCAGCTGTTCGACCACAGAATAGTCCTGTACTTTCATCTTCCTCAGGAACTCTTCAGCCTCTTCTTCGGACACAGGTTTCTTGGTTGCAACTGGGTTGGTTCTTCTTAGCTCCACCGGAGCAAAACATCGACCTGATCGAGTCAGCCCTTGCGCTTCACAACTGACTTCTTCCATCTGTTTTCCTTTGTACATCACTACTGCCTTTTCATATTTCCAAGGCACAGCCCTGCTGTCAATCATCGGCAGCTGGACCACAGGCTTTATGGTCACCCGTTCTCTACATAACCCTTTCAACACGACCGCCGGTGTGGGCAGGATCCCTAGTATTACCAACTTGCTTGGCTCGACGGACGGGCTCTTTCCCAAGATCACTACTGGCTTGACGCCTTCTGCCTGCGACTGTACACTCGTTCCTCCACTGGTTGAGACTTCTTTTGGGGCGGCTTGGATCATCATCACTGTTTGCGAGGGTTTTCTCAGCTCTCCTCCCTCATACACCAACTCAATCATGTGAGTTTCGTGGTGCGCTGGCAGTGGGTTTTGGTTGATGTTAGGAGCCTCCGGTGTCTGGACCTCGATCTTATTGGTGTCAATAAGATCCTGTATGGCATGCCTTAACTTCCAGCACTTCTCGGTATTGTGCCCGAGCATCCCTGAACAGTATTCACAACTGATTGAACGATCCAAATTCTGAGGTGGGGGATTTGGTTCCCGAGTGTGGACAGGACTAACCAAACCCAATTGCCGCAGCTTGTGGAACAAAGCGTGTAGGTTTCTCCCAGCTCTGTGAAGGTTCTTTGCTTCCGCAACCTGTCATTCCTAGCATCTAGATTTCCCCGGAAGCCTGCCCCTGAAGGGTTTCTATATGCCCTTGGCGGAGGGTAGGTGTTTTGTGGTGGTGCATATATGTTCTGGGGAGCCGGTGCGCGCCATTGTGGGCGAACCGGAGGCTGAGTGTATACCTGGGCTTGGTGTACGGAACAATGTGGTTCTCGAGGTGGATAGAAATTTTGTGGGGGGTTGTATGGGTATCCTGACCTGTGAGGTCTGGGTTGGTTGTAGTGTGGCCTGCCAGCCCTGGACCAACTGTCTGCCTCAATCGTGGCAACCTCTTCTTTCTTTCTTCTCAACGCACCTCCCATGCCGTTTTGAATGGCCTGGGTTGTGGCCTTGAGTGCCGAATAGTTCAAGATCTTGTCAGACCTCAAACCCTCTTCTATCATGACCCCTATCTTGACCACCTCGTTGAAAGATTTTCCAACCATTGTCACCAAGTGACCAAAGTAGGTTGGATCTAGTGTCTGCAAAAAATAGTCCACCATCTCTCCCTCTCTCATGGGAGGATCGACTCTAGCTGTTTGTTCTCTCCAGCGGAACCCGAACTCGCGAAAACTTTCCCCGGGTTTCTTCCCAGTTCTCAATAATGTGAGACGGTCAGGGACTATCTCGAGATTGTACTGGAAATGACCTGCAAAAGCCTGCGCCAGGTCATCCCACGTGTACCACCTGCTGAAATCCTGCCTGGTATACCATTCCAGTGCAGATCTGCTCAGACTTTGGCCGAAATAAGCTATCAAGAGCTCATCCTTGCCTCCTGCCCCTCTCATTTTACTACAAAATCCCCGCAAATGTGCCATGGGATCACCGTGCCCTTCATATAAATCAAACTTGGGCATCTTGAACCAAGCCAGGAGTTGGACATCCGGGAAAGGGCACAGATCTTTGTATGCCACGCTGACTTGATTGCCCAGCCCGTGCAAGTTCGTGAAGGATTGCTCCAGGCTTTTGAACTTTCTCAACACTTCATCCTGTTCAGGGGCCTTAACCGGCTTCTCAACCTCTACCGGTACTTCCAAATGTGGATTGTAAGCCTGTGGTTCTGGTGCATGGAATGTAGGCTCAGGGGGATAGTATTGGGTATCGTGAGCCTGAAACAATGGCTCACTGGTCGTTCGCTGCAAAGGGGCTGATGCAGGTCCCACAAAAATGGGCATATTGGGTGTTGGGAGAGGTTGATGGGGTGGTGGAGCTTGGGAATCGTGAGGGCTTCTTTCTTGATGATAGAGGGGATTTGGGAGGCTTGTGGAAGGGCCAGAGTGAGGGTACTCCGGCATGTGTCCCAGTGTTTCAGGACTCTTTTGTGTTTTGGCTAGGGCTAGTTGCATTGCATTCATTTCTAGTCCCATCCTTTCAATCTTTTCCATCGCTTGTTTTAACAACTGGCTCATCGGCCTTTCTTCCTCATTGCTATTCTCCGAAGTAGTCATGCTTGTTGCTACCGGTCCTTTGGATCTGGTTTGGTATGAATGTGTTGCCAGAATTCTTTAACAACTAACTGTCTGATATCAGACAACAACAAACTTCGTTAGTGTTAGAGCTTAACATATTTGATCATAACACATAGAGGATGCAATGCACCTAGGCAGTTAACCGTTTCTACATGCTTTGCTTCAAACAACATGTGTCATCCCGGTTTGCTCATTCGTCTCTTTAAAGTATTTTGCGAAACCCTGCGTTTTATTTTATTTACATTTTCTTTTCTTTATTTATTAAAATCGGTCGAATCTTATGGGGATTGCCTACATATCACGTCCCCGCGTGAATCAGACCAGGCGTAGTTCTGCCTTAAAGTAAAAAAAACACACAATTCTTGTGAAATCATTAAATTCATTCTCAAAATTTTGCTATTACAAATTACTTCAAGCAGGGAATAGCAATAGTACAGACTCCACAGTTCTTAACCCGTTTTGACCAAAAGAAAAGAAACAACATATGGAAAAGCGACAAAGCCAAATAAACAGGACTCAACCAAAGATTAATTTTCCAACTTAGGGACCCGCGAGGCATTATTCGGCCTTTCCGCGGCCCTTGGTGTGAGGTCCCTCTGCAGGTTTTTCAACTCATTCATGATTCGGTGGACGTAACCCATGATGGAAACAAGGAGGGTCTTCCGAGGCTTTTGCTCGCATGCCAGGCATCTCATGTAGATGTAATGCCCAATCTCGTCGATCTTTCCCCGAATGTTGTCCCTTTCCGCGAACAACTGCCTTATCTGTCGGTTCTTTAATCCTAGTGTTTGTGCATTGCTGGCAAGCTGGTCCTGGAACATCTCCATTTGCCTTTCCATTCTGGTCATTGCATTGTAACATTGCCTTCTGTCGGATTGGGCATCTCGTGTTTGCTTGAAGATCCTCTCTTGAAGAGAGGCATTCGTTTTCCTTAAGGTCCCGATGCTCAGTTCATAATCCCTTATGACTCGTTGCAGGCGCTGCCTCCGAGCCATCGCACCCTTTGCCCACTTGGTCCGCAATTTTGCTATGCTGGCCTTGGCTCTTTCCAAATCTTCCTGGCATTCCGCAACCTGATCCTTTAACCCTGCTATCAATCTTTTATCTGCCCGGCTTCTCAGCTGGCTATTAGCCTCCTTTTTCATTCTCCGGATCTGACCTTTGAGGACCTCGCCTTCTCTGATTAATCTGTTCTTTTCTCCCTTGTGGGTAGCAGACTGCAATTGGCACTCAAACCTCATATCCTGAACTTGTTGCTTCAGTTTGCCTGCTTCGGCAAGATATTCCCGCTCTTTGGCTAACCAGCCCCACTGCTCTTGTGAAGATTTGGCAAATTCTTACAGGTGAGGTCTTTTGGTCGGTCTTCCAGATGATGTCTCCCCTTTGTACCAGGCCTGATACCCGGGCGAAACTTCCCCTTTTGCCTGATTCATTACACAAGTATTTGCTTCTAAGTATTGACATTGGCTCCAAATTTGACGCACCCTTGCTTCGGGAAACTGGCCGTCGGGACTGATCTCGATCACCTGGGTGCTTAGATCCTCATCTTTCGGCACTATCTGATACCTCCCTAGTTGCCTTAAAACCCGATACGGCACGTATGGTTGAATGCTCTTGAGTCCCATTAAGAGGAAATGGGGTCTGGCTGCTGGCATGTATATGACTTCGTCGATCGGTAACCATCCTAGCGCCCACTGTATTTGACTGGCGTTGAGGGTATGGAAATATGAGGTCCATGCTGTGACTCCTTCTGGTAGGTAGGTTTTATTAACTCTGGTATAGAACTCCTCTATGCAGGTCTTTCCAGCGGATCCATGGCTCAGAAACTGGGCTCGGTGACATAGGTGTTCGGTCATCCACATTTGCAACAACAAATTGCAACCCTCGAAAAAGCTTCCTCCAGCTTTGCAAGATGTGAGAGCCCGGAATATATCAGATACTATCATGGGCGCCAACGTACTATCACTCTGTGTGAGCAACGTACTGACGACCCTTGCTATCTTTATGTCAATATTCCCGTCTTTTATTGGGAACACTA
Source organism: Nicotiana tabacum (assembly GCF_000715075.1). Classification (NCBI taxonomy): domain Eukaryota; kingdom Viridiplantae; phylum Streptophyta; class Magnoliopsida; order Solanales; family Solanaceae; genus Nicotiana; species Nicotiana tabacum. Next base: position 13,638,161 of record NC_134084.1, on the reverse strand, counting down.
GTAGTCCTAAGAAAGTTATCATGAAAGCAATCCGTCTATGTTCTTCCCACTTTTGGCGATTACCTTTGCTGCACAACTGGTTTTCTGGCTTGTCGAATCCTCCTATGTGACCATATCTTTGATATATGAAACTCATGCTGCAAAACCCTTTTGCCAAGTCAGGGTTATGAATTGTTCTGACTATCTTTAAGGAGTCCAGAAACCGGTGTATTGCTACAGCTCTTGGAGCAATCAGATATTTGTGCCTCAGAGGAGTCTCAGCGCTGCCGATATACCCTGCTATTTCTTCTAAAGTTGGGGTAAGTTCAAAATCTGAGAAACGGAAGACATTGTGCGCAGGATCCCAGTGGGGGACTAGTGCCCTTATGATATCTCCTCGTGGCCTGATATCCAACAAACCCGTGAGGCCTTTCAGATACTTCTTGATTTCGTCATGCCCTTCTTTGCCTAAATCATTCCACCAAAGCCGCAATTGGAGGGGGATTTTACTCATGATTGAAAAGGGTTCATTCGGAATCATGCTCATTCTGCACATTTATTAATAAGATTTTAACAAACGACACTTATTCTGATAAAAACAAAAATATATGGGATTTTTTTTTTGAATTTTGAATTTTCGTATATATATAAAAAACTTTCTAAAGAAGTCAATAACGGAAAATATTTTGGATTTTTGTTTCGAAAACTGGGAGCCTGAAAGAACTTTTCTAGACCTTTAGCAAGACAAATACTTTTGCAACACATAAAGATATATATACATTTTGAAGTAAGGAAAAACTTTTGAATTTTTCACATATATATATATATATACATATATTTGCAACATGTTTTTTTTTTATGACAAGACAAACTATATATTTCTATTGATATTTTATTTTTTGAAAGACAGAACAACGACTTTTCAAAATTTTGGCAGAGTTTTGACAGTATTTGTTTTTTTTTTCAACAATAAACAATCAATTCCTAACCGTTATTTCCCTTTTTTTTCACAATATGCCAAATATTCAAACACTGGTCAGCATGCGGGCATGAGACAAATAAATGCACGGAAAACAATAGGATGCATCAGAATGGCCTTTTCATATCAGGTTGCTAGTCCTAGACGGACCCAACCCCTGTGTTGAGTCCCCTAAGTCATATGCAACATGATGCAAATAAGCGTTCCTACTAGGGATCCGGCATGAAGTCACGTTATTCTATGTTCAAAACCTGGGTCGGTGTTCTAGACAGTGTACCCGAGCGGACAACTCGAGTTGAGGAAGGAGCTCCTTTCCGGGAACCAAAAGGCCAGCCGGCTTAGAAACTTTCCGAGCCTCTTTTATTTAGGGTATGACACTAACAGAATAGGGAGTCTCAACCAGTGAGCACATCCCCGGAGGTAAGAAGAGAAAGGTTTCGGCACAGTTTATATACAGTTCAAATAATATCAAAGCGGTAAAAGCAGCATTTAGCACATTAGGCTCAGAACATGTAATAATCAGATAATAAATAAAGCCAAATAATAACAATTATTCTAAGCTAGAATTCTTAACCCTGAACCAGTGGTTCTGGGTATAAGTCCCCAGCGGAGTTGCCAGAGCTGTCACACCTCCTTTTTCCGCGCCCGCGGGGGCGAGGGGGAGTTTTTTCCAATTAAAGGACAATCGAAACGGGATTGGTTTATTTATTTCAGAGTCGCCACTTGGGAGATTTAGGGTGTCCCAAGTCACCAATTTTAATCTCGAATTGAGGAAAATAATGACTCTATATCTCAGTCTGCGTACCAGAAATCCGGATAAGGAATTCTGTTAACCCGGGAGAAGGTGTTAGGCATTCCCGAGTTCCGTGGTTCTAGCACGGTCGCTCAACTGTTATATTCGGCTTGATTATCTGATTTTATACAAGTGTGAACTTATGTGCAAAATTTAACTTTTAACCGTTTTTATTATTTTACTGTTTTTATCAAGAATTGCAACGTTGTGAAAATGTATCTCGAACCGCGTTACAATCAATGTACCCGTGGTCGTCGACACACTTTGATTCCGTTGAGATGTGGATTTGGGTCACATCAATGTGCACCCGAGTTTAAGGAAATCAAATTATTAAAGACGCGCCTAAAGTGACTAGCGTATTTATTTTGGGTAAGACCGTGAAATTTTACTAAACGGTCCATCCCGAAGTCCAAATAATTTTTTAAAACAAATATTTACTAAGGGCCCCGCAATTTGTATTTTTATTTGGCGAGGCTCATCTCATTCTTATTATTATTTTTTTTAAAATGAATTTGCAACGTCATGGACATGCATCTCGAACCACGTCACAATCAATGTACCCGTGATTAGAAACACATTTCGACTCCGTTGAGATTTGGATTTGGGTCACATAAATGTGCACCCGAGTTTAAGAAGGTAAGATTTATTAAGGCGGGTCCTAGAGAGTCTAGCGTATTGTTATTTTAGGAGGGTTGTGAGATTTGCTAAACAACCCGTCCTGGAAACTAAATGCTTCGATAATATACATTTTAACGAGGGTCCCGCATCTTATGCATTTTTGTTTGTCGAGGCTCATCCCGTTCTTATTTTTGAAAGGATGTCCTATGACAACTACGTTTCTTATCGCGTTTGTCTCTACTAATTGAAAACAGTAGATAGTCCTAATTAATTACATGCTTGCAAGTTGTTTGTAACAATATTCAGAAATTCTTAAAAAAATCAGAAATGAGGCTACCTATATAGTCGGCCGAACAAATAATCATGGGCCCAAATCTAGCCCACGCATGATTGGCCAGACCTGGGCCGCTGCTTGTTCGATGCGAGCCTGCTGGGTCTGTTTTGACCCGGGCTCGACCCTCATGGGGTTGAGATTGCAAACCGTGTTCTTTATCTAAAAATGGTTTTAACAGTTATATATGAAATTTATTGGAAAGGCAAGGAATTAATTTACAGTATACGATTTTCATGCTTGGCATACATTACATGCTTATACTGCACCATTGCACTAAATCTGAGATACAACCTATTACCTTGGGCATGCTCTTATCACCATCCTATATACACAATCTAACATTCAACTACCCTTCATTGTCAATATTAGGCCTGAAGGCTATCCCCAGCACCCAAAACAAGCATAAAATTTTCTACATTACATGATATTTAAGGTAGCAAATTATGTATATAGAAAAAAAACATTCTTCAGGTCCTTTCATTTGCATTCACGCTCAAATTTGCAGCTACATTTGACAGTGTATTAGGTGTGTACCTGGTATAGAGGAACAGTAGAAGAAGGAAAAGGATCAGCTGAGTAGCACACAGCAAACAACAGCAATCAGCAGATTCACAGCAACAACACAGCAACAAACAACGAGCCAATAATGATGAAGCTCAGCAAAGAGTCGGACAACAAATGAACAATCCCAGTGGTGTCCACAGTCCACAGACAAACAACAATATTTCCCAGAACCAAAGAGGACCAGCAAATAGTCGAGTACCAAACCAGTGAACCCAGAAAAGAATGATGAAACAACAACAACAACAGCAGAGTATTCAATGCAGCAATACTACCAATTCAACAACTAGAAACAGTTCAGTCAATGCAAACACAGAACTTGGCCAAGACAGCTTGACCAAAATGCACTCTTATACAGCTTTCAGACAGTGTTTGGTTGCAATGTCTTACTGGAACTCTCTTATGTTTTCAGTCTTTTCTTTTAACTCACAAACCTTTCTTAAGACTTAAAGATTCCAGCCTCAAGACTCAAAATTCTTCCTTTTTTCTGAAGACTAAAAATCCCCCTGTTTTAGTTCTCGAATGGCCTATTTATAAGCCAAATGTCCAAGTACAGCTAAGCTGCCTTTTTTTGCAACTTGCAGTCTGCCCATACTCTTTAAAGCCCATGCCTAAGCATCTTTTGGTGCCAGCCCCTTTATTCCCCACGCCTGGTTTTGTTTAATCCAGAATTATGGGCTCATTTTATTATTCATTTTAAGCCCCATACCCTTGTGTCTTGTTCCCCATTGGTATTAGTTTAATCCCAACTTAATCCCCTACTTGTCAGCTTCATTTAAACTAACCTTTTCTGCCCTTTTCAAACCCCAAATTACCCCTGTTTAACCTTGATTATTACTGCCCTACCTATTGCAGCATCAGGGCACTTTGGGCTTTGATTATTCGATTTCAGAACTGCCCCAGCCTGGCTTTTTAATTGTTTACAATGTAGTTACAAACTAACATTCATAGGTAATGCCCAACATTCAAATCACAATACAGGCCCATTCAGAATATTTGAACATTCAATCGTAGGAAACTAATCGACGACATTTATCAGGTCGACTACACTAATTATAACAGGTAATAATCAGTCGCTCATATAAACAATACGTTCAGGGACCTAAAGGGTATCAGACAACTTTTGTTAAATTACTGGGCCTATATGAATTAATTCATTTGACGACTAATCTAACTGACGATCATGTTTATCACAGAGTGTATTCAGAACACAAACAGAAGACAATCGACCAAATAAAAGGTCTTTACAGAGATGAAAGAAATTAAGAAACTATCAGAAAATAACAAACAATTACCACAAAGCATGCTAATGACTTAATCAGCAGTTAATATAAACGAAAAGGGAAAGAAAAACTTACCGACAAAGTTTGAAATCAAAATGGACCCAAATCAGACTCAACTTCGAACTCTTGAGGCCGAACAAACTTTAATCAGGGTGTTCTCACATGAGAACACCTTGATTAAGGTCTATTAGACCTCAAACCCTTGTCAAGACCGGCCGGATTCCCCAGGTGCATGTGTTCTAAGGTCTGGATTTCCAGATCTGATTTTTAGGGAGTTGTGGGTAGATTCGGACCAAACCAAGCTTGGTTTGGTCACGAGGAAGGTCAGGGGAGTGGCTGATACAAAGATGGTGAGGTTTGGTGTAGATCGAGTTTTGTCTCGAATCTTCAAATCCAGATTCGAGACGATAGGAGATGATTCGAGGTTCGTGGTTAGTGGATTCGTGTTCAGGGGAGTGAGGGGGTCTTAGGGTGTTCGGGAGGTGGCCACCGGCGTTCATGCCGCCGGGTTTTGGTGGAAAGGAGACTAGGGCGGCTGCTAGGGTTTGGGGGTTTCAAGTCTGAGTTTGGGGACGATGACGGGTGGGGTTGGTATAGGGGGTGCGGGGTATGATAGGAGGCTTATATACGGGGAGGCTGATTGGATCTGAGCCGTTAGATCAGATGATCTCAACGGCTTAGATCTAATGCTGAGAAATGAGACGGGGTCGTTTGGTAGTTAAACGGGGTCGTTTGGTTTAAGTGAAGGGTTGGGTCACGGGTGCGTGTGTGGACCGTTGGATCAAGAGGCTTAGACGGCTCAGATCAATTTGCCTGAAACGGCGTCGTTGAGGTGAGTTGAACAGCCTGATCTGGACCGTTCCTTTGAATCAGATCAACGGCTTCAAATGGGGACGCCGATACGACGTCGTTTGAGTCCGTGCTTGGGCAGGCTGGATTTGGACTGGGTCTGAGTGCCGGTTTTGGGCCCCTTTTTGTTTCAATTTTTGGGCCCAAATCGATTTTAATCCCTCACTCTTTTGCTTTCTTTTTTTCTCTTTTTTTTTTCTTTTAAACAAAAAATAAAATAATGAAATTAACATCAACAATAATGTAACATTCCCACACAATTATCACGAAAATATTTAAGTAAGTTAAATCACAACCTAGAACGAACGACGCACATATATTTATATTTTTGAATTTTCTTTTAACGACACATATTTTTGTATTTTTGTTTGATAATGACTAGATGCAAAATGGACAGACTCACAAACGACTAACAACACATGTCACGGAAAGATCGAAAAATTGTACAGCGAAGCCATTTGCCACTATTTTTATTTTCTTTTGGAGCGATTGTCCATGAAGCAAAAATCACGTGCTTACAGTAGGCGCTTGTTTATTTCTGCAATATTGAGTGAAACGGGATTGGCGTAGCTCGGGAATTTGATCAAATTTTGAGCGACCTGTCCTTTGTTTGTTCCGATATTTTGGGAACATCTTCTTTTTTGTTCTTTTCTTCTTTTCTTTATTCTGGATTGAGACTCATCACGTAGGTCATCTCGATCCATGCGCCTCGAGGTCAGACCTGCTGAGACAACAAAACAAATGAACGAAATTTTCTGCCCCAGTTTCAACTAGGCAAATTTCGTGAGTTAATTGTCATGAAAATTTACAGCACTGATGAGGGGATTGGAAAAAACTCTAGTCTGCAAAACGCAACTCAGGGATTGGAGCCCTAATGTCGCCAAAGGTAAAAATGCACAACTAAGGGATTGGAGCCCTAATGTCGGCTGAAGGAAGGTTGCTCAACTCAGGGATTGGAGCCCTAATGCCGGCTAACAGAAAAAATGCTCAGTTCAGAGATTGGAGCCCTAATGTTGGCTAAATGGAAAAGCGCTCAACTCAGGGATTGGAGCCCTAATGCTGGCTAAATGAAAAAGTGCTCAACTCAGGGATTGGAGCCCTAATGTCGGCTAACAGAAAAATGCTCAGTTCAGGGATTGGAGCCCTAATGCTGGCTAAAACAAAAAGCGCTCAACTTAGGGATTGGAGCCCTAATGTCAGCTAAAAGGAAAAATGATCAGTTCAGGGATTGGAGCCCTAATGCTGGCTAAATGGAAAAGTGCTCAACTCAGGGATTGGAGCCCTAATGTTGGCTAACAGAAAAACGCTCAGTTCAGGGATTGGAGCCCTAATGCTGGCTAAAACAAAAAGCGCTCAACTCAGGGATTGGAGCCCTAATGTCGGCTAAAGGAAAAACGCTCAGTTTAGGGATTGGAGCCCTAATGCTGGCTAAATGGAAAAGTGCTCAACTCAGGGATTTGAGCCCTAATGTCGGCTAATAGAAAAAATGCTCAGTTCAAGGATTGGAGCCCTAATGCTGGCTAACAGAAAAAACGATTAGTTCAGGGATTGGAACACTAATGCTGGCTAAATGGAAAAGTGCTCAACTCAGGGATTGGAGCCCTAATGTCGGCTAACAGAAAAATGCTCAGTTCAGGGATTGGAGCCCTAATGCTGGCTAAATGGAAAAGTGTTCGGGTTATGCCGGAAGATTCATCGGGTTATGCCAGAAAAGGTAAGAGTCCTCGGGTTATGCCGGGGAGATTCATCGGGTTATGCCGGAAAGATTCATCGGGTTATGCTGGAAAAGGTCTACGGGTTATGCCGGGAAGATTCATCGGGTTATGCCGGAAAAGGTAAGAGTCCTCGGGTTATGCCGGGGAGATTCATCGGGTCATGCCGGAAAAGGAAAAGAGTCATCGAGTTATGCCGGGGATTTGGATAGAAAAAGCTCCTTGGGTTATGCCAGGGAGATCCGTGGTTTATACCGGAATAGTTGAGGGATGAGGTCCTATGCTACCATGATTTGTTTTTCTTTTGGGATTTTCATTTTTATTTCTTGTCTTTTTTTTGGTTTTCCTTTTATATTTCCTTTTATTTATCAAAATACATGAAAGAATTCTGGGGAAACTTCGTTTTGGTCGTTTTCCTGCTGCAAAGCTGTTTCAACGCTCGCGCACTTCATTTCTTTTGGGTTACACCTGCTTTTTGCACGGTTGCTTTGGATCGCACCTGTCTCAATTTTCCTAAACAAAGAAAAATTGTCAGTTTGAAAATGGTGGTTGGTTCGGTGGCCTTGATCGTTCCAATTGCTTGGTCTTGGCCTAATTCCTGTTGAGAAACTCTGCCATTGATTGGATTCACAGGCGACCCCTTTTAAACTGATCAAACTCGCATTTCCGGATTTTGTGATGATTTGCCCGTGTAAGGCTTTGGTTCTTTCATCCCATTCTGCTTGGGGATTCTTTACGAGGCCAACTCAGTGGGGATTTTTATTGGGGAGACTCTGTGGGGATTTGTACAAGGCGGACTTGTTGGGGATTTGCTGGGCAGGCTCTTTGGGGGATTTTAACAAGGGAGACCCTGTGGGGATTTGTTGGTTTTGCGTCAGGGATTTTGATCCTCAAATCTAAACTGCAGTGGCTAACCGTGTGTGACTTTAACCTTTCCAACTTTATTTTGCCTTCGTAGGCTTTTCTTTTCTTTTGAACGTCTTTACTTTGGAAGCAAATCAACTTCCATGGCCAGTCGGGATGGGACTGACGCGCCACTGAGGCCGTGCATTTTCTTTGACTCTTGCCAGGCGGGGCCATGTGAAACCGGTCCTGCCACCTTTTCTTTGTAATTGTTATGGAATCAGAGTTAGATCGAAAGGGATTCAAAGAAAATTATGCAAAAGGAAAGCATATGAGTTTAAAGAGAAGCGTCCCTTTTGGGGCGAAAAGAAGGACTTATCTGAAGTGCATGCTGGCTTCAAACTGACATGACATGTCTTTTGGACTGGATGTCCGATCCGTATCAAACTCCAGCTTCTCATGAACCTATTGATCTGGGTTTCTAAACTGGAGAACCTTTCCAGGACTTTCAGTGATGAAGTATCCTTTTTCCGGTCGACCACGCCCTTTGCGGGTTTTCGCCAATCGACCTCTCTCATTTTTGATTTCTCTACTCTCAATCGCCTCATGGTGCCCGAAGGTTTTCACCGATGAGACTCTCTCACTTTATTCTTCTCAATTTGATTTCTATCAGATTCCAACAATGATGTTTTCCACTTTCCTGTCTTTGCCGATTGATCAGAAGGACTTTGGACAAGGTTTTGGGTGAAAAGAATTGGGATTGAACTACAACTTTGGAACCTTTTGGGCGGGATCATTTCCGAACCATTATAACTTCTGCCCCAGTTTCACTTTTGGGGGACTTCTTGGATTTTTATTTTGGTGTGACTGTACCCCAGGGAGAGGTTGCCTACGTATCCTTTCGGAATCAAGTCAGACGTAGTTCGTGCCACTTTTGTTTTTTGGTTTTTTTTTTTTGCTTTACTTTATTTTTCAATTCATTTTCCTTTCCTCATTTTCATTGTATCTATATATATTTTCTTATTTTTCTAATTCTTTCTTCTTCTTCCCTTTTTTTATTTGTCTTTTTACATTTCAATTTCTCTCTTTTTTTTTCTTTTTTTTGATTAATACTTTCAGGTTCCAAGGAGGGTAATCAAAGAAGAGTAACCAGCTCAAAAGGGCTTGCAAAGGGTTGATAGTGTTTGGGTACCGAGAATGAAAGCCTTCGTCATCTCAAACTGTGCAAAGACATCGCCAGAGCGATTTAGACATAGCACTGCATCTGCTTTCAAAGAGGGGTCGGCGTCATTTCTTTCGACGTCGCCCAGATACCAATGCTCCTCTTGGCAATATTTTCCAATGACGTATGAACCCTTCTTTGTCGGTACAATTGCTCGTGACAAAACGCAGTCATTAAGGTTAACATTCTGTACGGGTCTAAACCCATTTACTGTCCTCAAACTCTGCTTCAGTGACGAACATTTTCCAAACCATGAACCAATTTTCTTTAGTTGTTCCTATTTTCTCAAATTCTTTATATTTCAAATTTTGACTCATTATTTGAAGTCTGACGGAGTTCTCGGGATCTGGGCATGAAGTCCGCATGCATGTCATGTTATTTAAAGCTGCATCATCAGAATTGAAGAGAACTAAAAAAAAAGAAAATATAGCAGATCTCTGAAAAAGAAAGTGAGCGATGAACCATGATTTCATTTCTTGGAATTTTGGGAAGATAAAAAAAAGGGTTGACATTCGGGAAATTAAAAAAAACAGGAACTGAAGAAAAACAATCTGAGTTACACACTGGGGTAGCTCATGGTGCAGAGAAAGTGGCTGGACAGGTCCATTAGGATTTCCGTTTGATCAAGAATGGCGTAGCCTTCCAGTTTTGAAGCTTGGCGCTTGGTCCCATGTACGATACCTCAGCGGTGCTAGTTCCCTCTCCTGGCTGGATCACGTGTGTTTCGCATAGCTTTTTCCTCATCGCCTCACATATTTCCTCACTCTCTTCGAGCGGGAACGCCTTATCATCTTCCTCTTTACTGTATTTTGGCTTCTGTGGTATGCGTCCAACAACTACTGGCTCGTTCAGCCGAGGTGGTTTGATCGTTCCCCATACCATATAGGCCTGCTTGGATACATCAATTTTTCCCTTTTCTTGCTCCGGGGTTGCCTTGGGCTTCCTTTCTGTATTAGCAAAAACAATTATGGCCTTAAGCGCCGGATCAAATTCCTTTTCTTCACAAATTATCCCAATTATCGGCCCGTTATTGTGGGCGGGCAGCGGATTATTTGTCACATTTGGGACGTCCTCGTCTTTCAATACAATCTTCCCTTGCTCTAACAAATTCTCTACAGCTTGTTTCAATGTCCAACAGTTGTTGTTGTCGTGCCCTTCTACCCCTGAATGGTATGCACACCTGACACCCCGCTGATATGATGGTGATCCCGGGTTCTGCCCGTTTGGTGGTATGGACTGCAACAAATTCATCTGGACAAGCTTAGGGAATATGGTGGAGTAGGGTTCACCGATTGGTGTATAGTTGGGTTTCCTGGGTGGTTCCCGAGGACGGAAATTATTCTGGGAAGGTCGAGGATTGTAGTGGTTTTGGTGAGGAGGCTGATTTCTGGGATGTGGAGCTTGTCCCCGATTGGCTGACTGCGACCGCTGGACGTAAGTCTGGGTGCTCATGACCATGTAGGGCTGAGGAGCATAGGTCACATTTTGGTGGGGGAAATAATGTTGCGGGGTTCTTTCCGAAGAACAAAGCCTGGGATTATGATATTCTCCTACCTCTGATGCCGTCATGGATGTCTCTTCCTTTTTCTTCCCTCTTGCCATTCCTCCAGTCCCGCTTTGGACGGCTTGGGAGGTTGCCCTTATGGCTGCCTGACTCAAAATTCTACCCGTTTTCAGACCATTCTCCACCATCTCCCCAATCTTAATCGCTTATGCGAAAGGCTTTCACATGGCTGACATCATGTTTTGGAAATAATCGGACTCTTGAGCCTGGAGGAAAGTAGTGACCATTTCTATCTCGTCCATGGGAGGTTTTACCCTTGATGCTTGCTCGCGCCATTTGATGGCGTATTCTCTGAAGTTTTCCGAGGGTTTCTTCTTCAAGTTTGATAAGGCATTTTTGTTCGGTGCTATGTCAATATTTTATTGAAACTGCCCTACGAAATCTCTGGCAAGATCATCCCATATATGCCAACGAGATATGTCCTGGTCCATATACCACTCTGAGGTGATTTCTACCAGACTTTCCCCGAAGTATGCCATCAACAATTCTTCTTTGCCTCCGGCTCCCCGCAGTTGGTTGCAATACTTTTTGAGATGAGCAATGGGGTCGTCGTGCCCGTCATACTTCTCAAATTTTAGGGTTTTGAAACCCACGGGTAGGTGCACGTGAGGGAACATGCATAGATCGGTATAGGAGACGCTCTTCTGTCCGCTCAAACCTTGCATGTTTTTCAAACTTTGCTCGAGGCTCCTCATCCTTTTCGCCATCTCATCTTGTTCAGCAATTTTGGGGTTTTGATCCTGCCCAGGTGCAAACTCGTATTGAGTTTGTTGAGGATGAGTGCTGGTGGTGAACCGAGTTGGTTCCAGTGAGAAGGATGGTGCTTGAAAGGTGAATGAGGAAGAGTCAAAATTGGGCCTGTGTGTAGTGGGTTGTGCCATGATTGGGCAGGGCGGTGCGGTGAATATGCTTGTAGCGACATCCGTCGTTGACATCCAAGGGCAAGACTCAGAGGGTGATCCTGCGGAGTGGGCTGAAATGGTCAGGTACCCGAATGGGGTAGTTGGATAGCTTATGGGGATATTGGAAGTCCCACTTGTTCTGTAGAACAACTCAGGGAACCCAGGGATTACACTCGGTGGCTCCTTTCCATTATTCCAGTCATCCAACATCTCCATCATGCGGAGCCTCAGGATTCTGTTTTCCTCAGCAGTTGCTGACTCGGAAGTCAGGACGGCTGAGATTGAACTTTCCTCAGAGACAGGAATTGTCGGCAAAGGAAATTCCAAAGACATCGCTATACTCCCCTTCGATCTTGTGAAGTAGGTGTGAATACCCCCTCTTGTCTTAACAACGGGTAACTGAACACTCCCTTTTGACCTCGTGAAGTATGAATGTGAGGCCAGACTTCCACCAAACCAACCAACTTTCTAAAAACCTGGAAATGACACAACGACAAACGAACGGTTAGTTCGAAACAAATAACAGATAGGTAATCTCACGCTGGGGCATGATGCACCTATACAGTTAAGTGAATTCCTACATATTTGCAACGAAAGCATGCGTCATTCTGGCTTCCTTTTAGGCTTCCCCTTTATTTTATTTTATTTTTATTTTTATTTCTTTCTCTTTTTATTACTGTTTTCAATTTTTGCAGTTAAAATGTGACCGGATCCGATGAGGATTGCCTACGTATCACGATGCCACGTGAATCAGATCATTACGTAGTTCAAAACAATAAAAGATAAACAATACTAAACATTTTTTTTCAATTTTCATATTAAAACAAACTGGGTTCCAAAGGTTTAAAGATGACCTACAAACTCGAAAATCAAACAACCCACGTATTCTAATTAAAAGATTTACAAACTCCAAAAACAACTGGCCAGCTTCCTTTCTCCGTTTGACAAATGTAACCGAACGGTTATTTTTGCAAACGTGGCCCCTTCCAAATTTCACATGAATTTTGAAGTCGGGGAGGATTATTTTATGACGCTTTACAAACTTCTCCATTCTTTTACGAAAATAACATTTCGACAATTGAAAGATACTCTAAGGCTATTTGGGCAAGAACGGTTTAAGACGCGGCCGAAGCTGGCTCGGCTTATATTTGACTAAAAACCCAAACAGTATTTACTTGACCGCTAACTATTTTTTTTTAACTTACAATAAAAACCGGGTGTTGCAAACACAACCCTTCAACACCTCGGGGACGAAGATTTTTAAGGCTGTGTGGGTCAACTGGACCAAAATCCTAAACATGACCCAAAAGTGGTTGTTTATGCAACGCATTTAACCCGTGGGGAGACTATTTTTTTTTTCAAATTACAATAAAAAACCGGGTGTTGCAAACACGGCCCTTCAGCGCCTCGGGGACGAAGATTTTTAAGGCTGTGTGGGTCAACTGGACCAAAATCCTAAACATGACCCAAAAAGTGGCTGTTTATGCAAAGTCAGCCTTCCGGCGTCCCTTTCGGGAACATTCGGCTATTTTTGACAAAAACAGTATCACCCGACTTATTTATGACTCTTTTTATCATTTTTCAAAAATGAAAAACTCAATATTGCAAACACGGCCTTTCAATGCCTCGGGGACGAAGATTTTTAAGGTTGTGTGGGTCAACTGGATTAAATCTTAAACATGACCCAAAAGGTGGTTGTTTATGCAAAGTCAGCCCTCCGGCGTCCCTTTCGAGAACATTCGGCTATGTCTTGATAAAACAGCGTCACCCGACTCATAAATTAAAATTCTGATATTTTGGCTATTTCTGAAAAAAGGGAGATTGGACCCGATGAGGGTTGCCTACGTATCTCACACCCTGTGAGAATCAAACCGGCGTAGTTCGGTCTTGATCAAGCGTAGAGTAAAACCCCTTCTGAACACAATCTTTTAAAGAAAAGGAAAAATATTTTTCTGGATTTTTATATTTTATTTTTTATTTTATTTTTGAAAAGAGATAAAGGCTAAAGAAAAATCTTTTTAAGGAAGTATTTGGACTATTAGTCTGAATTTATAAAAAAGATACTACAAAAGAAACAACATTTGTTTTTGAATTTTGAATTTTCCCTTTTTTTTTCTACTTTTATATATATATTTTTGGATTTTTGAAAGTGATTAAAAGGATTTTTTTTTATATGTTTTTTTAATAAATCAAACTAAAAGACAAACTTTGTTTTCATTTTTTCCTTTTTTTAAGAAAATTCCGGCAAGGTTTTGACACTACTTGGACATTGGTTTTATTTTTTCCAAAAATAAGTAATTATCTCCCTGCGCTGCTATTTTTTCTAAAAGTTGTTTTTTTAGAAACCGGTCAGCATGCAGAGCTGAAGCAAATAAATGCGCAAAACAAATGGGATGCAGCAGGATGGTCTTTTCATTTCAGGTTGCCTGTCCTAGATGGACCCAACCCCTGTGTTGAGTCCCCTATGTCAAATGCAACGTGATGCAAATAAGCGTTCCTACTAGGGATCCGACATGAGGTTTTGTTATACTAGGTTCATCCTGGGTATATGTCCTAGACTGTGTACCCGAGCGGACAACTCGAGTCGAGAAGGGGGCTACGTACCGGGGACCCGCGAGATCGTCCAGCTTTGTAACTTGTCCGGCCTCTTTCTTATTTTCTGGGTATGACACTAACAGAATAGGGAGTCTTGACCAGCAAGCTCCTCCCCGGAGGTAAGAAGAGAAGGTTTCGGCACAGTTTATATACAGTTCAAATAATATCAAAGCGATAAAAGACAACATTTAGCACGTTATGCCCAAACATGTAGTAAAGATCAGATAATAAAGCCAAATATAACAATTATTCTAAGCTCGAATTATGAACCCTGAACAAACGCTCTGGGTTCTTTTCCCCAGCGGAGTCGCCAGAGCTGTCACACCTCCTTTTTGCGCGCCCGCCCCGAAGGATAAATGCGCGAGGGAGTTTTTCCAATTTAAGTGACAATATTCGAAATGAGATTATTTATTTAATTCAGAGTCGCCACTTGGGAAAGGTTTGGCTTTTGGTGTCCCAAGTCACCGGTTTATCTTGAATCCCAAATCGAGGAAATTTTCGACTTTCCAAATGAAGTCTGCGAACCAGAAATTCTAAGTAAGGAATTCTGTTGACCCGAGGGAAGGTGTTAGGCACCCTCGAATCCCGTGGTTCTAGCACGGTCGCTTAAATTGTTATAATGGCTAAAAATCTTATTTAAATACATGTTGTGACTTATGTGCTTTTATTAAGTTTAAACCGCTTTTATTATTATCATTTATTTTTTATAGAATTGCAACGTCGTGAAAATGCATCTCGAACCACGTCACAATCAATGCACCCGTAGTTGTTAACACATTTCGACTCAGTTGAGATTTGAATTTGGGTCACATAAATGCGCACCCGAATTTAAGAATGTAATTTAATTAAGTCGCGCCTAAAGAGTCTAACGCGTTATTATCTTTGGGGAAGGCAGTGAAATTCACTAAACAGTCCATATCAAATTCTAACTATTTATTATGATCAATTATTGAGGGCCCCGCAATTTGCATTTTTATTGGGCGAGGCTCGTCTCATTATTTTTAAAAGGATAATCTTAGCATGACTACATTTTCTATTTTTTGTTTTCTAAAATAAATGAAGATAAGGTCCTACTTTATTTACATACTTTCGAGTTATTATTGTTAAGTTTCAAAAGTGAGTTGTTTAAGGAGTTTGCATGGCAACGCATAGAACATTCTACATACAGACAGTAAAAGAAGGAAAAGACTACATTAAATTATAACTTCAAATCATTCTCATTTGTTTGCATTCATGCCTCGAGTGGCTTACAAGATGAACCAGTGTATCAGTTTGTGTACCTGGTATTTGGGAAAGCAAGGAAAGAAGATGAAGATCAGTAGAAGCAGCAGTAGTGTAAATACACAGCAACAACAACAACAAATTCGAATCAGATTCAAGGCCCAGAAAACTTTGAGGAAAAACCGAACAACTCAATAGAATAAACCCAAAAGTTTGTAAGCAAACTAAACAGCAACAAACCACGCGTGTATTAAACCCGAAACTAAACTCGCTTCTCCCTTTGTTTTTTTTTTTTTGACTCTCTAACACTCTTGAGATTTTCGGAATGTTTTCATCTTTCAAATTAATACTCGAAAATCTTTCAAGTTCAGTCTAAGTTTTTTCTCTGAAGTCTTAGTCCTCTTTGAATGTTCAAGTCCTCTAAAATGTGTCAAAAATGACTCTATTTATAACAAGACTCTAGTCTTGAATCCCCAACCCCAAATATTCCCTCAATTGCATGCTTTGTCCCCACTACTTAATGTTTTCTTTATTTTAAACCCTTGTCCCCCATGCTTAACATAAATAATCACATTATTCCAACTCCACTACATTATGTCTTGTCCCCCATTATATTAAACAATTATATCAACCTCACCCCATTACATCTTGTCCCCCACGCCTAACATAAACAATTACAATATTCCCCCCACTACATTATGTCTTGTCCCCCATTATATTAAACAATTATTACCAACCCCAACCCATTACATCTTGTCCCTCATGCTTAACATAAAGAGTTATTCAAAATGTTCAATTACCAAACTACCCCTCCGACCTTATTGCAATTACCATTTTACCCCTGAACGTACTGCAATTTACCAAACTACCCCATCAGCTATAACCAATTCACATAATCAATCTCAACCAAAATATAGCAAATATGACCAATTTCTAAACAAATTCAACAACAAATCATATGTACACAGATGAATCATACAACTTCAAATTAATGGAAATAAATTAACCATATTGGGAACCAATCCTGGTTAACTTAGACCAAAAATGGATGAGCAAGGAAACAACAATATTAACAACACAATACATGATTCAAACTAAATCAACAAATCAAAAATCAAAAACCAAAACCAACTCAAATTAAATTACTGGATGAACTTCAAACAAAGAATAAACTTGTATTAAATCCATATTAAATAACAAACATGACGGATTCAAATGATTAAACCAACATATTTCCCTATTACAACTAAATTCTTTTAGACAAATAAAAAAACAAAACCGAAGAAGAAACAATTATGAATTTAAACTTGAATCTAACAACATTAACAATTTCTGAAAAATACATAAAACACATGAAACAAACTGAAGAAATAATTAATTAAATTTCAATTTGAATCTAACAAACATTAAACTAACAATTTCACATGAACAAACTGAAAAATTAACAAAACAATGAACACGAACAAAACAAAAATCAAACATTTACCGATTTTAGATTTGAGAATATCAAAAACAAAATACGGACAAAAGTGAAACTCAAAATCCACTAACCGGATCGAAACGACGAACAATGACTGACCAACGACGAACTCGAACTATGTATGGACTGTTTCGACAAACCTCGACCAAAGCTTGAATAAGCGAAATGGTGAGTCTCGTTTTTGGACTGGAGGCGCCGGAAAAAGTGAAGCCGCGCGATTTGGTTTTAAGTTCAGCTGCTTGACAAAGCAGCAGCATCGCAGCCCAAGCAGATGCTGAACGGGCTTGGCTTTGGGAGTAGCAGCGACAGCATCGATGAAGCTGGACGATGCAGCAGCGACAACATCTATGGCGGACAGTGAAAACGCAGCAGCTATGGAGAAGATGAAGCAGAAGGGTCGTTCATGGCGAGGCTGTGCAACGTGGTCGTTTGGTTTCGACGAGAATGTGGTCAGTTGGTATGTTGAAGACGAAGCAAAAGATGGTGGTGCTTGGACTGGTTGTCGTTTGGACGGGGCTAAGGCAGCGACAACTTAGCAGAAGCTCGGAGATGGCAGTGGAGGGCAGTCCATGGACGAGCCTGAGCTCGCCATGGAGAAGACTAAGACGCAGCAGTGGCAGCGCTAGCCATGACAGCCATGGACGTTGGTTATTTTGGATGTGAGGTCGTCGATGGGTGCTGTGGTTGGTCGCCGGAGGGGCTGTGCGTGTGTGCGAAGGTAAGGCAGAGGGGGAAAGGGTAGCTGCCATGGTTGGGGAGCTCGGGGAGTTGGAGAAGAAGAAGAGAGGGTGGGGGGCGGATAGTTTAGTTTAGGGGTTTTTTTTTTTGTTTTGGAAAAAATCAAAAATGAAGAGGGGTTAGGTATTGGGGTAATGGGGCGGACCGGGTCGACCCGTGTGGAGATGGATCGGGTCATGGGGAAGGTTGGGTATTCTTGGGCTTGTAGCTGGAATTAGAAGAAGAGCCCAATTCCGATTTTTTGCATTTTTTCTCTCTTTTCTTCTTTTATTTTCAAAAACTAAATTCTAAAAATCCTTAAATTATTATTAAGAACTAAATTAAGTTATAAAAATGCAAATTAACTCCCAATAACAATTAACGCACAATTAAGTAATAATTAAGCATAAAATTGTACAATTGGACATTAAATGCTAAATGTGCAAAAGATGCCTATTTTTGTAATTTTCAATTTTTGTAAAACAAACTTAATTACTAACAATTGTAGAATTAAATCCTACATGCAAAATGCGACATATTTTTGTATTTTTTATTAATTTAATAAATAAACATGCACAGACAAATACAAATAATTATAAATAAATGTCACAAAAATTCTCAAAATTTGCACACCAAGGAAAATCATTTTATTTTGAATTTTTTGGGAGTAATTCTTTCATAGGGAAAAAATCACGTGCTTACAGGATCGAGTCCGGAATGAGCTTGGTGAAGTTTGAGACACGTAGTCTCTTTTAAGAAGGCTTAAGTTGGAAAAATTAATCGGATGTTGACTTATGTGTTAAAGGGATCGGATATGAGTTCTGATGGTTCTGTTAGCTTCGGAAGGTTATTTGTGACTTAAGAGCGTGATAGGAATGTGGTTTGGTTTGGTTTTTGATCAAAAGCATATTTTAGAAGATTTTAGAAACTTAGGCTTAAATCCTATGTGATTTGGTAGATTTGATGTTGTTTATGGTGTTTTGATGATTGGAACAAGTTTGAATAAGGTATTGGGTTATGTTTATGCTTTTGGTTGAGGTCTCAGGAGCTTCAGGATGATTTCGGGTGGTTAACGGGGAAGTTGAAGTGTAATTGCAGTTGTTGAAGTTTTGTTGCTTCTAGTATTTTTGCACCTGCGGTTTGGAGACCGCAGGTGCGGTGCCGAATATGCGTTGAATTGGCCGCAGAAGCAGATCTTGGGAAGAATTTCTAGAACCGCAGATGCGGTAGAGGGACCGCACCTGCGGAGTCGGAGATGTGGCTAGTGGACTGCAAATGCGGTATCGCAGATGCGGAAAAGCCTGGGCAAAATGTATATATTTCTTCCTTCGTGATTTTTGAAGGGTTTAACTATTTTTAATTTCAGAGTTGGGAGCTTTTTGCGATTTTGAGGAGAGGAATCAAAGGTAGTTCTTTAAGGTAAGGATTTTGGACCTAAAACACACTTCTATGGTAATATTTCATGGATTAAGACTAAAATTAAAGGAATTGAAGGGCTAAAAATTATAGGATTAGGGCTTGAATTTAAAAGGCCTTATATTGAGGATTTGAGGGGTCATTTGAACTCTGATTTTGGTATACTTGATACGTATAGACTCGTGGGGAGATAAGAAATCTAATGCTGTGAAATTTTTTGAGTTTCGAGAAGTGGGCTCGGGGATCGAATTTTGCTAATTTCGGGATTTTTTGGTATTTTTCGATTGTTTTCACTTGGGCTTCGCTCCCTTAGCATATTTTGATGTCATGAATCTAATTTTGAATAGATTCGATGAGAGTGGAGGACGATTCGAGGGGCAAAGGTGTCGCGAAGTAGTATTTTCATCGGTTTTGAGGTAAGTAACCATTTTAAATCTGGAACTGAGGGTACAAACCCCGGTATTTGACTTGTTTTGATAAATGCAGTGATACACATGCTAGGTGAAGAGCGTGTGGGCGTGCACCGGTAAGGATTGTGACTTGGTCTGTCTCGTAGCGACTATTAAGCCACGTAATTGATTTGGAACCTTATGATATTTCGTAGTTTAGCTATTTATACTATATTATGGACTGTATGCCATGTTTGGGGCCTTGTGCCGACCTGTTGAGACCCTTAGGGGCATTTTTACTATTTTCCTCACTTTACTTGTTGAAAGCATATCCTCAGTCATGTTTTACCTATTTAAATGTTTAAAACTGGTTTTATCACCCCACTTCTAAATTGTGAGGACTGTTTGGGCTGAGTTCCCTAATTTCTATTATTGTGCCTGAGAGACTGTAAGGTTAATGACTGAACGAGGTTGAGAACCTAATAGTGAGGATATTATATGTTTATATTATGGATCGGGCTGCACGTCGCAACAATACTTATATGGATCAGGCTGCACGTCGTAACGATATGACGCTTGGGATATAGGAGCCCCTTCGGAGTCTGCATACCCCTTGTGAGTGTAGTTGATTATAAATATATGGATTGGGCTGCACGCCGCAGCTGCTACTATTATTTCTATTATTATGAGATATAAATGAGCCGAGTGCTAAGAGTGAGTACCGAGTGACGAGAATTGAGTCACGAATAACTGAGAAGCTGCCTGAGGGGCCAGATTCTAAGTGATTCCTTGCCCGAGAGGCCTTGTCATGATGTTTTCACTGATTTCACTCTTCTATTAAATAGGCCTCTATTTGATATACTGCTAAGTAATTGGTTCCATATGTTTAAAGTGGAAATGTTAGTTTATAAAGAAAACTGATTTTTTTTAACTGTAAAGATGACATGTTATTTTGTTGGTTATTCTGTTATGTATTTTTGAACTGCTCGTCACTAATTTCAGACCTTATTTACTTTAGTTACTTACTGAGTTGGCGTACTCACGTTACTCCCTGCACCTTGTGTGTAGATCCAAGTGCCCGAGCGGCCGAGTGAGCATTTTTCAACTGGTTCAGTTTTCTGTCGGGGATTTTGAGGTAGCTGCATGGCGTTTGCAACCTTGTTCTCTCTCTTTTATCTTGTTACCATTTCAGTATTTTCTAGACTATCTATGTAGTAGGATGTTCGGACTTGCATTAGAGGCTCTAGACTCGTGACACTAGATCAGTTGGGTTGTGTAGTTTATTATTATTTGACTACTACATATTTTCTGTCATTTTAAACGTTTATTATGAAATCGGTGTTTAAAACTCGTGTTGGAAATGGTTTATTACTAAAGGAAATGGGTTGTGGTTAGTGGACTGGTTGGCTTACCTAGTAATGTGATAGGCGCCATCACAACCGGTATTTGGGGTCATGACAAGTTGGTATTAGAGCCTAGGTTACATAGGTCTCGCGAGTCATGAGCCGGTTTAGTAGAGTCTCGCGGATCGGTATGGAGACGTCTGTATTTATCCTCGATAGGCTGCAGAACCTTTAGGAAAAACTTCATATTCTTGAGATTCTTGTCGTACTAATTTGTTGTTCCGAGTACTAAACGTCTAATATTCCATTTTCTCTCAGATGGTGAGGACACGTGCTACCGGGCAGGGCGGATGACTGCCAGTACCACCAGCTGGGGCCACTAGAGGCCAAAGTCGTGGTCGAGGCCGTGGCAGGGGCTAGAGCAGCACCAACAATCCACCAGTTGTCCCAGTTCCGGATCAGGTCCCGGTTGTAGATGCTACAATAGCACCGGTTCAGACACCAGTTGTGCCCATTGCGATCTCAGGTCTCTAGGAGGCTTTAGCTCAGATCTTATCAGTGTGTACCGGTTTGGCTCAGGCAGTCTCAGCTACTATGGCCGCAGCTGCTTCCCAGGCCGGTGGAGGAACCCAGACTCCCGTTGCTTGAACACCTGAGTAGGTAGTGCAGGGATTACAAACACCGGGGATACCTCCAGCCCAGCCGGTTGCACCAGCTCAGGATTTTGTAGTACCAGTTATGCCGGATGATGAGCAGCTTCGACTTGAGAAGTTTGGTAGGCTCTAGCCTCCGTCATTCAGCGGTGCAGAGGGCGAGGATGCCCAGGGTTTCTTGGATAAGTGCTAGTGGATTCTTCGTACAACAGGGATTCTTGAGACTAGTGGTGTGACATTTACTACATTTCAGTTTTTTGGGGTTGTCTTCACTTGTGGGAGGCGTATGAGAGGCGTAGGCCTATTGGTGCAGCGCCCCTTACTTGGCAGCAGTTCTCTATTCTTTTCCTAGAGAAGTATGTACCACAGTCGTGCCGAGAGGAGCTACGTAGGCAGTTTGAGCAGCTGCATCAGGGGGAGATGACGGTGACGCAGTATGAGATGCGGTTCTCTGAGTTAGCCCGTCATGCGGTTTGGATGGTTCCCATAGTTTGAGAGAGGATTAGGAGGTTTGTTGATGGCCTCACGTATCATCTACGAATTCTCATGACTAGAGACAGGGTGACGGGTGCTACCTTCGAGGAGGTTGTTGATATCGCCTGTGAGATTGAGACTGTACGCCGGCAGGAGCGAGAGAAGAGAGAGGCCAAGAGGCCTCGGGGATCTAGTGGTTTTAGCAGTGCTCCTTCGAGGGGTCAGTTCCAGCAGGGCAGAGGCTGTCTTTTCAGGTAGGCTTAGTAAGCTCACCCAGGTTACCGCGGGGCATCTTCGGGTCATGGTTATTATAGATCTCAGCAGGGCCAGTCATCACTTAGTGCCCTTCTAACTCAGAGCTCATCTCGTGCTCCATCAGTCCAGGGTTCTTCCATACCAGGTCCTTCTACTTGTCATTCCGGTGCTAGGGGTTCCCTTTAGTCCCTATCTCCAACACCGGGGAGTTGTTATGAGTATGGAGAGTTTGGACATATGAGGAGGCAGTGCCTTCAGCTTCATGATAGTTAGTCTCAACAGAGGGGTCAGCCCTCGACTTGTGGTCCAGTTACTTCATCACCCGCCCAGCCAGCTAGGGGTGGAGGTCAGGCAGCCAGGGGTCTCCCCAGAGGGGTAGGTCGATCAGGCGGTGGTCAGGCTCGTTTCTATGCTATCCCAGGTAGACCAGATGTTATTGCTTCGGATACTGTCATTATAGGTATTGTTTAAGTCTGCCACAGAGATGCCTCTGTATTATTTGATCCCGGTTCCACCTTTTCTTATGTGTCCTCATACTTTGCTCGAGTCTCAAGATGTTATCCTAGGAGTTTCTTGCTTTACCTGTTCATGTATCTACCCTGATGGGCAATACTGTTGTTGTAGACCGTGTGTATCGGTTATGTGTGGTGACTATTGGGGGTCTGAAGACTCGAGTGGATCTGTTATTACTGAGTATGGTGGATTTCGATGTCATTTTGGGCATGGATTGGTTATCTCCATATCGTGCTATTTTGGACTATCATGCCAAGATAGTCACTTTGGCTATGCCGGGTATGCCATGGATCGAGTGGCGAGGTGTGACTGATTACGTTCCTAGTAGAGTGATCTCTTTCTTGAAGGCCCAGCGTATGGTTAGGAAGGGTTGTCTTTCATATCTAACGTTTGTGAGAGATGTTAGAACTAAGGCTCCCAGTATTAATTCTGTCCCAATCGTGAGGGATTTTCCCGATATGTTTCCTGCAGACCTTCTGGGCATGCCACCAGACAGGGATATTGATTTTGGTATTGATCTGGTGCCAGGCACTCAGTCCATTTCTATTCTGTCGTATCTTATGACACCAGCAGAGTTGAAGGAGTTAAAGAAGCAGCTTTAGGGACTCCTTGATAAAGGGTTCATTCGGCCTAGTATGTCACCTTGTGGTACGCCGGTTCTGTTTGTGAAGAAGAAGGATGGCACAATGAGAATGTGCATTGATTATAGGCAATTGAACAAGGTAACAACTAAGAACAAGTATCCTTTGCCTCGCATTGATGATTTGTTTGACCAGCTTCAGGGAGCGAGAGTGTTCTCCAAGATTGATCTCCATTTGGGCTATCACCAGTTAAAGTTCAGGGATTCAAATATACTTAAGACAGCTTTTAGGCCCCGATATGGTCATTATGAGTTCTTGGTGATGTCTTTTGGGCTGACCAATGCCCAGCAACATTCATGCATTTGATGAACAACGTGTTTCAGCCTTATCTTGATTCGTTTGTCGTAGTATATTCTGGTGTATTCACGTAGTTAGTAGGAGAACGCAAAGCATTTGAGAGTGGTATTGCAGAAATTGAGGGAGGAGAAACTTTATGCAAAATTTTCCAAGTGTGAGTTTTGGCTTGGTTTAGTGGCTTTCTTAGGGCACGTGGTGTCCAGCGAGGGTATTCAGGTTGATCTGAAGAAGATAGAGGTGGTTCAGAGTTGGCCTAGGCCATCCTCAGCCACAGAGATTCGCATCTTTCTTGGTTTGGCAGGCTATTATCGCCGGTTTGTTTAGGGATTCTCATCTATCGCATTGCCCTTGACCAAGTAGACTCAAAAGGGTGCTCTATTTGTATGGTTGGACAAGTGTGAGGAGAGCTTTCAGAAGCTCAAGATAGCTTTGACCACAGCTCTAGTGTTGGTTTTGCCATCATCTTCAGGCTCTTATATCGTGTATTGTGATGCTTCGAGAGTTAGGATTGGTTGTGTGTTGATGCAGTAGGGTAGAGTTATTGCTTATGCCTCTCGTCAGTTGAGGCCCCATGAGAAGAACTACCCCGTTCATGATTTGGAGTTGGCTGCCATAGTTCACGCATTGAAGATTTGGAGACATTACTTGTATGGCATATCTTGTGAAGTGTTCATTGATCATCGCAATCTTCAGCATTTGTTCAAGCAAAAGAATCTTAATTTGAGGCAGTAGAGATGGTTGGTGTTGCTAAAGGATTATGATATTACTATATTGTATCATCCGAAAAAGGCCAATGTGGTGGCCGATGCTTTGAGCCGAAAGGCAGTGAGTATGGGGAGTTTGGCATATATCCCAGTTGGGGAGAGACCCCTTGCGGTTGATGTTCAGGCCTTGGCCAATCGTTTCATGAGGTTAGATATTTTGGAGCCCAGTCGGGTGTTGGCTTGTGTGATTTCTCGGTCTTCCTTATATGATTGCATCGGAGAGCGCCAATATGATGATCTGCATTTGCTTGTCCTTAGGGACAGAGTTCAGCATGATGATGCCAGGGATGTAACCATCGATGATGATGGGGTGTTGAGGATGTAGGGCCGGATTTGTGTGCCCAATGTGGATGGGCTTCGGGAGTTGATTCTGTAGGAGGCCCATAGCTTGCGGTATTCCATTAATCTGGGTGCCGCGAAGATGTGTAAGGATTGAGACAACACTATTGGTGGAGGATAATGAAGAAAGATATTGTGGGATTTGTAGCTCGGTGTATCAATTGTCAGCAGGTGAAATATGAGCATTAGAGACCGGGTGGTTTACTTCAGCAGATGGTTATTCCTGAGTAAAAGTGGGAGAGGATCACTATGGACTTTGTTGTTGGACTTTCACGGACTTTGAAGAAGTTCGATGCTATTTGGGTGATTGTGGATCGGCTGACCAAGTCCGTGGACTTCATTCCTATGTGTACTACCTATTCTTCAGAGCGGTTGGCAGGGATCTATATCCGGGAGATTGTTTGTTTGCATGGTGTTCCAGTTTCTATCATTCCGGATAGAGGTACTCAATTTACCTCGCAGTATTAGAGGGTCGTACAAAGAGAGTTGGGTACTCAAGTTGAGTTGAGCACAGCTTTTCATACTCAAACGGACGGACAGTCCGAGCATACTATTCAGATATTGAAGGACATGTTGCATGCTTGCTTCATGGAGTTTAGAGGATCATGGGATGAGTTTCTACTGCTCGTAGAGTTTGCTTATAACAATAGCTACCAGTCGAGTATTCAAATGGCTCCATATGAAGCTTTTTATGGGAGGCGGTGTAGATCTCCAGTTGGTTGGTTTGAGCCTGGTGAGGCTAGGCTATTAGGGACTGATTTGGTGCAGAATGCTTTGGAGAAGGCGAAGGTGATTCAGGGAAGGCTTCATGCAGCGCGGTCGAGACAAAAGAGTTATGCCGATAGGAAGGTTTGAGATGTGTCCTACATGGTTGGCGAGAAGGTTCTGTTGAAGGTCTCACCCATGAAGGGTGTCATGAGATTTGGGAAGAAAAGGAAATTGAGTTCGCGGTTCATTAGACCTTTTGAGGTGCTTTGGAGGATTGGGGAGGTGGCTTATGAGCTTGCTTTGCCGCCCAGCTTGTCGAATGTGCATCCAGTATTTCATGTTTCTATGCTCCGAAAGTATATTGGAGATTCGTCTCATGTTTTGGACTTCAGCACGGTTCAGTTGGATGATGATTTGACCTATGATGTGGAGCCAGTAGCTATTTTGGGTCGTCAGATTTGAAAGTTGAGGTCAAAAGATATGGCGTCAGTGAAAGTGCAGTGGAGAGGTCGGTCCGTGAAGGAGGCTAACTGGGAGACCGAGCGGGAGATGCGGAGTAGATATCCTCACCTATTTGAGGCTTCAGGTATGTTTCTTGACTCGTTCGAGGACGAACGTTTGTTTAAGTTGGGGAGGATGTGACGACCCGGCCATTCGTCTCATGAGTACCGCTCTGTTTCCTCCATTTTAGCTTTTTTATGCTTCGTTATCCGTATTTTGTGGTATCGGGTTGGTCGGATCGAGTCCGGAATGAGTTTGGTGAAGTTTGAGCCACTTAGTCTCTTTTAAGAAGGCTTAAGTTGGAAAAGTCAACCGGATGTTGACTTATGTGTTAGAAGGCTCGGATATGAGTTCTGATGGTTCAGTTAGCTTCGAGAGGTGATTTGTGACTTATGAGCGTGATCGAAATGGGTTTTGGAGGTTTGGAGAAGACTAGGGCTTGAATTGGCGAAATTGATATTTTGGCAATTTTTGGTTGATAGGCGAGATTTTGATATAGGAGTCGGAATGGAACTCCGAGAGTTGCAGTAGCTTAGTTGTGTCAATTGGGATATGTGTGTAAAACTTCAGGTCATTTGGACGTGGTTTGTTTGGGTGTTTGATCAAAAGCATATTTCGGAAGATTTTAGAAACTTAGGCTTGAATTCGATGTGATTTGGTAGATTGGATGTTGTTTGGGGTGTTTTCATAAGTGGAATAAGTTTGAATAAGGTATTGGGTTATGTTTATGCTTTTGGTTGAGGTCCCGGGGCCTCAGGATGATTTCGGGTGGTTAACGGGGAAGTTGAAGTGTAATTGCAGCTGCTGAAGTTTTGCTGCTTCTGGTATTTTCGCACCTGTGGTTTGGGGACCGCAGGTGTGGTGCCACATATGCATTGGATTGGCCGCAGAAGCAGATCATGGGAAGAATGTCGTGAACCGTAGATGCGGTAGAGGGACCGCACCTGCGGAGTCGCAGATGCGGCTAGTAGACTGCAGATGTGGTTTAGGCTGAATTAATGAATTTCCGCAGAAGCAGAGTTTTGACCGCAAATGCAGTACCGCAGATGCGGTGGGTGTGCCGCAAATGCGGAAAAGCCTGGGCAGAATGTATATATTTCTTCCTTCGCGATTTTTGAAGGGTTTAACCATTTTTAAACTCGGAATTGGGAGCTTCGGATGATTTTGAGGAGATGAATCAAAGGGACTTCGTTAAGGTAAGGATTTTTGACCTAAAACACACTTTTATGGTAATATTTCATGGATTAAGACTGAAATTAAAGGAATTAAAGGGCTAAAATGGAGAATTAGGGCTTGAGTTTAAGAGGTCTTAAATTGAGGATTTGAGGGGTCATTTGAACTCCGATTTTGGTATTTTTTATACGTATAGACTCGTGGGGAGATAAGAAATCTAATGATGTGAAAATTTCTAAGTTTCGAGAAGTGGG
Organism: Nicotiana tabacum; assembly: GCF_000715075.1. Lineage (NCBI taxonomy): Eukaryota > Viridiplantae > Streptophyta > Magnoliopsida > Solanales > Solanaceae > Nicotiana > Nicotiana tabacum. The sequence continues at coordinate 13,610,789 of NC_134084.1, read as the reverse complement.
CCCGAGGCTCGAGTTTTGCTAATTTTGGGATTTTTTGGTAATTTTTGATTGTTTTAGTTTGGGCTTCATTCCTTTAGCATATTTTGACGCCGTGATTCTGATTTTGAATAGATTCGACGCGAGTGGAGGCCGATTTGAGGGGCAAAGGCATTGCGGAGTAGTATTTTCACCGGTTTGAGGTAAGTAACCATTGTAAATCTGGAACTGAGGGTACAAACCCGGTATTTGACTTGTTTTGATAAATGCGGTGACGCACATGCTAGGTGACGAGCATGTGGGCGTGCACCGGTAGAGATTGTGACTTGGTCCATCCCGTAGCGACTATTAAGCCGCGTAATTGATTTGGAACCTTATGATATTCCGTAGTTTAGCTATTTATACTATATTATGGACTGTATGTCGTGTTTGGGGCCTTGTGCCGACCTGTTGAGACCCTTAGGCGAATTTTTACTGTTTCCTCACTTTACTTGCTGAAAACATATCCTCAGTCATGTTTTACCTATTTAAATGTTTAAAACTGTTTTTTTCACCCCCACTTCTAAATTGTGAGGGCTGTTTGGGTTAAGTTCACTAAGTTCTATTGTTGTGCCCGAGAGGCTGTAAGGTTAATAACTGAGCGAGGTTGAGAACCTAATAGTGAGGATATTATATATATATATATATATATATATATATATATATATATATTATGGATCGGGTTGCACGCTGCAACGATACTTATATGGACCGGGTTGCACGCCGCAACGATATGACGCTTAGGCTGTAGGAGTCTCTCTGGAGTCTACACACCCCCAGTGAGCGTAGTCGACTATAAATATATGGATCGGGCTGCACGACGCAGCTGTTACTATGATTTATATTATTATGAGATATAAATGAGACGAGTGCTGAGAGTGAGTATTGAGTGAGGAGAGTTGAGTCACGAGTGAATGAGAGGCTGCCCGAGGGGCCAGATTCTGAGTGATTCCTTGCCCGAGAGGCCTTGTCATAATGTTTTCACTGATTTCACTCTTCTTTTAAATAAGCCTTTGTTTGATATACTGCTAAGTAATTGGTTCCAAATGTTTAAACTGGAAATGTGGTTTTATAACGAAAACTGATTTTTTTGAACTGTAAAGATGACATGTTATTTCGTTGGTTATTCCGTTATGTATTTTTGAACTGCTCGTCATTACTTTCAGACCTTATTTACTTTAGTTACTTACTGAGTTGGCGTACTCACATTACTCACTGCACCTTGTGTGTAGATCCAGGTGCCCGAGCAGCCGAGTGAGCATTTTTCAGCTGGTTCAGTTTTCTGTCGGGGATTTCAAGGTAGCTACATGGCATTCGCAGCCCTATTCTCTCCCTTCTATCTTGTTACCTTTTTCAGTATTTTCTAGACTATCTATGTAGTAGGATGTTCGAACTTGCATTAGAGGCTCTAGACTCGTGACACCAGATCAGTTGGGCTGTGTAGTTTATTATTGTTTGACATCTGCATATTTTCTGTCATTTTAAATGTTTATTATGAAATCAGTGTTTAAACTCGTATTGGAAATGGTTTCTTACTAAAGGAAATGGGCTATGGTTAGTGGACTGGTTGGCTTGCCTAGTAATGTGATAGGCGCCATCACGATCGGTATTTGGGGTTGCAACATGATTGGAGTTTAATTAATCACGGTTGGAGTTAAATCTTGAAATTGAATTATTACCTAATAACTTTTTATCTTTGTATTATTCGTTATTAATGTATCTTAATTTAAAAAAAAATATGACTTTTATGTACCTGGATCATTAAGGCTTAACTAAATTAAAGTGAATCATTCAATCAAAAAATAATATTAAGTATTGTTGTATTCTTTAAGCGATTTACAATTTCAATTGCATATTTATGTCATTTTAAAATGTTTATTACTTTTGAAAAGTGTTTGATAACATTTGACATAAGATATTGGTGCATCGCACGAACGTAGAGACTAGTACTGTAAAACATAATCAGTTGCATATTAATTTAAAGTACGAAAAGACTCCTAAAATTCTCTTGTACCATTACTTATTTTTCTTCTAAAGGTCTTTTCTTGGTTAAGGTGGGGGAAGTAATCCTTTTCTTTAGAGAATTGGATACGAAGAGGTCGGAGTGAATTTGTAGAAGATATAGCATAAGCTTATATGAATTCTATCAAAAAAAAGGAAAATGAAAACCAAAATGTGGATTAAGGTGAACAAAGTAACAAATCATGGAGTAAACTGAATACAAAGAATCATTTTCACTTTTAATACGGCCAAGCGATTATAAAAACGTGTATTTGTGTTACCTTTTCAGTTTTGCCTTCGGCTTTTTGTCCATTGGAACAGTTTTCATATCTTTATACAAAGTAAAAACAAAGTTGAAAGTTACATTACTATACAAGCAAGTTTCATGTAAGGTTACTATGTTTTTCTTTTCTCGTGACAAACAAGGCTTTATTATCAAGCCAGTTCAATTTTGTGCTAGTAGGATCGATCGTCTCTTTAACGTATAACCTTTTTTATAAATTGCTTCAATTTTTTCTAATTATATGGTTAGTACTCACTATTATTTGCTAATAAATCACCTTTTTCTAAAACTTCTATAGTGGTGAAATCCTAGATCTAGATTGAGTTGATGAGCTATAGTTGGAGAAGCAGTTACGTACAGACAACTGAGAAGAAGAATGTCTCTCTTCATTTCTGTTAGAAGTTGTTATTACACTGTACTCTAGTGTATATTTCTATACAAAATAAGCTACTACCAAGCACCTACTTAACTAACTAATGCTCCACTAAATTAGCTTAGCTGGCATTCCAGCTATACACCCTAATACTATAACTAAATATTTCAACACCCTCCCTCAAGCTAATAGTTGAAACAGATCCTTCAACCTCAGCTTGGACATCAGATAGTTATGTTGCACTTTCCCAAGGCTCTTAGTCAGCAAATTAGCTTGTTGTTCTTTGGTATGCACATAATGAGTCTTGATCAAACCTTGTACAATTTTTTCCCTCACAAAGTGGTAGTCAATATCAATATGTTTAGTTCTTTCATGGAATATGGGGTTAGCTGCAATCTGGATTGCAGCTTTGCTATCACAGTGCAGGTCTATAGGTAGAGACAACTTCACTCTTAACTCTGAGAACAATCTTGTAAGCCAAGTCAATTTTGCAACTGTTGAAGCCATGCTTCTAAATTCTGCTTCAGCTGAGCTTCTAGCAATTGTTTCCTATTTCTTAGACTTCCAAGATACCAATATATCACCAAACTTAACTATATCCTGTTACCGACCTTCGTGTTTGTAAGCAACCACCCCAATCTGAGTCACAATAGGCTTTAAGTTTCTCAGATCCTTCTGAGGGCATCAACAGACCAAGACCTGGAGCTATTTTGATATGCCTGACAACCCTCAGAGCAGCATCCATATGAGATAGCTTATATCTGTGCATAAACTGAATAAGTACATGCACTACATATGAAAAGTCAATCCTGGTTATAATAAGATGCAAGAGTCTGCCTATCAATCTCTAATAAGGACCAACATTCTCTAGTTCTTTGCCTTCCGCATTAGCTTCATTAGAGGAATCTTTGTTCATGAAACTATCAAACTTAACATAGATGAGCTTAGAGCTGGTCTCCAAGGGTGTACCAGCAGGTTTGGCACCACTAAGTCCTAGCTCAGCAATTAACTCTAATGCATACTTCCTTTGGCTCATCACAATCCTTTACTTTGACCTAACAAACTCTATCCCCAGAAAGAACTTACGTTTACCTAGGTCCTTCATCTTAAACTTGAGCTTTAGATCATTTCTAATTTGTAGGATCAGACTTGGACTGCTTCCTGTTATCAAAAGATCATCAACATAGACTAGTACTAGTACTAGTTCTATTTGCACTCTTTCGGTGAATAATGAATAGTCAAAATGACTTTGAGTAAATTCAAGCTGAACCAATGCATCTGTAAGTCTCTTGTTTCATTGTCTAAGAGCTTGTTTAAGCCCATACAAAAACTTATGAAGTTTGCAAGCCATTTGTTTCCCTCCCTAGCTGGCAAAATCAGAAGGAACCTCCATGTAGACCTCTTCAAGTATCTCTACATGCAAGAAAGTATTGTGGACATTTATCTGATAGATGAACCAATGCTTGGCAGCAACTATGGCCAAAACAGACCTCACAGTCACCATTTTAGCTACTAGAGAAAGGTTTCAGTATAATCCAGACCTTCTTGTTGTTTAAAGGCTACAAGCCTAGAGTTATATCTTTCAACTTCTCCTGAAGAAGTGTACCTAACCTTAAAGACCCATTTGCAGCCAATGGGCATTTTCCTGGAGGTAAAGCTACTATACTCCAAGTGTTGTTTTCCTCCAGAGCTAAGATTTCATTCTTCATTGCAGCAATCCACTTAGGGTCTTTGAAAGCTTCAGCAAATGTGGTTCAACAACGAAAGAGTAAGCTGCCAAGGCACTGCCAAAAGATTAAGAAACATTACCATAGCAAACACATTTGGAGATAGGATAGCAACAATGGGCCTTCTCTTTGTTGTGAGTGACATAGTCCCTTATCTATGTTGGACTTCCTACTGAGAGGAGGCTCAGCAGTAGGCAGTGGTGGAGATAAAGGCAAGCTTGGCTCAGCAGGTATAGGCACTGAGATATCAAGATCACCGACAGCTGAACTGTCACATGTGTGTATTGTAGTCTCACTTGTTGTGTTGTTGAGTGGAATCTCATCACCAGATGATGAATTAGTAGGAGAGGTGTGCTGAGATAATAACTTGTTTTCAGGATAAGAGAGAATAGTAGAAGTGAGATCCAACACAGGAAATATAGAAGAGGTGGTGTGAGCATACTTGAAAGAAAATACATCTTCCTTGAACACTACATCTCTACTGACAGTGAAGATCCTAAAGTGAACATCACACATCTTGTAGCCTTTTTGTGTCATAGAATAGCCTAAGAAGACAACTGGAACTGCTCTGGGAGCAAATTTGTCAGACTTCCACACATCTGTAACATAGCCAAGGCAAGCCAAACACTTATCATATGCTTCAATGAAGGAGCATAACTTAGTAGAACTTCAAAAGGAGATTTACCTTGAATTACATCTGAGGGCAGTCTATTTATGATATACACATCTACGGTAACAAACTCTCCCAAAAATCTAAGAGGAATAACTACCTGAAACCTTAGGGACCTGGAAACTTCTAAAATGTACCTGTGTCTCCTCTATACAACTCCATTCTGTTGTGGAGTGTATATGCAAGAGCTTTGATGAATAATTCCTTTAGACTTTAGTAGCTCAGCCACTTGAGAGTTAAGAAATTCACTCTCATTTTCTGACCTAAAGATCTTCACAGAGGCTGAATAGGCATTCTGAATCATTAATAGAAAGGATCTAAGTGCAACAATCACTTCTACCTTAGTAGGCAGCAAAAATATCCAGGAATATCTAGAATAGTCATCTACAAGAGTAAGAAAATACTTCTTGCCATCATAAGTAGGAACTCTATAGGGTCCCCACACATCATCATACAATGTATAAAAACAAACATTAATGTTATTAGTGCTCAAAAGAAAAGGAAACATGGTCTATTTTGCCAAAGGACATACAATACAAGATTCAGTAGTATTATTGCATTCATAGTCCTGAAATACAGTATGTTCCTCAAAGTCTTTTCAGGTGTATGCCCTAATCTCTTATGCCACAAGGCTACATCCATTATTCTGTAGGTTTTTATCATATTTGTAGTAGGTGGTGCTTGAGGAACCAATGGTATAGGAACTTTACTAGGAACTTGAAATCCAGTTGTACTGACATCTCCAGAATATAACACATACAACCTATCATCTTCTCTACCAATCCCCTTCACCTGTCCACTGGAGAGTTCCTAAAAAATGCAGAATTCAAGAAAGAACATCATATCCTATCTCATCTCCTTTGTTAGCTTAAATACAGAGAGTAAATTGTATATGAAATCAGGTATATATAGGACATTACTAATCCTATGACCCTGAATAATATAGGATGATCCTATATGACTAATATGAACTTTAACAGCTGTAAGGAGTTGAACTGTACCACCTTTATTATTAGCAAGCAACTTAGGATTAATCAACAGATTAAGACTATGCACCATATGGCTTGAAGCACCTGAGTCTACTATCCACTTAGCTAACACTTCTGAGTTCACTACACAAGATATCATACATGCTGACATTGGAATAGTTGAACGGTTGCCTTCACTCCCTTTTCCTAATAGTTGAATTATCTATTGATACTGTTCCTGAGTGAACTGGGGAATGTTGAGCATCACATTCTGAGTCCCATGTCCAGTAGTAGCACCATGTTGTACTTGTGAAGAACCTGCAAAATTAGCTGCAGTTGAAGCTTGATTGTTTCCTGCACCATTTGGTGAATCCTAAGCATAATGCACTGCATTTCCTGAGCCAAACTTTTTCTTAGCTTTAAAGTCAAGGGGATATCTATTTATTTGTAGTAGGTCTCTATAGTGTGTCCCTTAAAGTTGCAGTAGTCACAGTATAGAAAGTTCTTTTTTGATCTATAATTGTTTCCTCCAGCATAGGACTATCCACCAGAATAGTTGTTCCCTCTAGCATAAGTGTTCCCTCATGTAGAGCCTCCTGAATAGTTATTGTGACCTTTCCTACTGAATAAAGTTGTGCCATTGTTTGGCACACCTATGTTTTTGCCACTTAACGGGGCAATTCCTTTAGTTACTTTAGTAATTTGGGATATCTAATAGATAAACCTTCTATTCTCCTCAGAAATGATCATGGAATGGGTAGTATGTTCAATATCTGGTTGCTAGAATGGGAGTAAGACTCATTCAATCCCATCAGAAACTGCAATAGCCTTTGGTATTGAAAGTGCTCAACATATTTTTTTGATTCCTTACAGGCACACCTAGGGCAGGTATAAGAGCATTATACTCTGCCCAAAGTTCCTTCAACTAAGAGAAGTAAGTTGACACAGAGGACATCCCTTGAGTCAAAGTGGAAATCTGTTTGTGAAGATACAACACACGAGAGCCATTAACTTTATCAAACCTTTCTTTGAGGTTCATCCATACTTTGTGAGCACTTGAGGCATACACCATGCTATTTAAAAATTCAGCACTTACTTAATTCATAATCCAGGAGAATATTATGGCCTCACACTTTTTCCACCATTCAAGAGTTATATCAAACTTCTCCTTATCTACTGATCACGCCCAACTATGCTTATTAAAAGGACACGCGGACGTTGTAAATATAATCTAAGTATTCAGCCCAGAGTTGAACCCACAAAGAATCAACCTATGAATTACTTTCGTTGGATTTACTAAATTCTACAGAATCAACTTCCCAAACGTTGTCAATAACAATTGATGGTGTTTCTACTAACTGAGAATGAAAGTAAATAAGCAACTGAAAACTAACTATGATTAAGCTGTAACCAATTAAGAGAAGGTTCTAAGGTTATGATTCTCTTATTGATGGAATCCCTTCCTGTTATGTTTCATATAGATTCACCAAATCATCTCTATCAATCATGAGCACTCTTATTACCGTAAATCTCTCCCGAGTAATCATGATAATTTACTAGATGCACTCTCCCGAGATATGCTAGCTGGCTTTGTTTATTACAGCTCACTTTAGATTGCACCCAAGGCTTCGTTATCCCTAATTTCGCCTTTAAACCCGCAGTTATTGATCCCTCATATACTTTGGGAGTGGTGTTGTTCAACAACTACCTACATATGCACTCTCTCTCGAGTTATGCACACTAAATAGGCATAGCTAATTGAGGATCCTGTCAATTAACTACAACAAACGTGCAGTTGAACAAAATAGAGATTAACTGGCAAACTATATTAATATCACAAGAATTTCATCCTTTAATAGGTTCCATCAAAACACTAGACTAAGGAATTAGCTACTCATGACAAGACAAGAAGAAAATACTAAATTATTCATAATGGGTAATTGCAAGAAAATAAAAGAGATAAAAAAACTCTAATGTTTGATTGATCTTCTTACACTTGTTCTTGCCTCCAAAGTAGTCTAAAAACAAGCTTAAAACAATCTTGGGCAAGTTTCTATAGCTTATAAAGGTTTGGAACAAGTTTTCCCGAATTTACACTTTGGTCCAAAAATTTCTGAAGCGTGAACAGTGCACCGCGGTCGCGGCAAGACCGTGGCAAGACCGCGGTGGGAGCTAATCATTCTGCCTCGAGCTTTAGTCTGCCGCGATTGCACCACGGCCGCGGTGGAATTTTCTCAGGCCATTTTCTTGCTTCTTTGTGCTCGGGTACTTCTCGAGTGGGCGTTTTCTTCACATTATTGCCTCCAAAATACTATGTGGTGCTTCCTCACTTAGAATATTCCCTGCGAAACAAAAGAACACCATTTAGAGCATTTTGTTGTCAATTTACCTATAAAACAACAATAACGCATGGTACTATTAAGGTGTAAATATCATCTATATAGCCTAATATCAACACCCCACACTTAAATCATTGCTAGTCCTCGAGCAATCCACCACTCTCCATCAAAGTTCCTTCCCTAAGCTTTTTCCTTAACGACTCACACCTTGAACATTTTTCCAAAGTTGCACCTAGTAGTGAACAACATTTACCTCAAAAGTCAAATCTCTCATACCATGCAACATTCACACTTACTCAAAGCACTATATACAAGAGTCAAAACTTACCTTTCCTTTGTGAATCACATGCCCTCACATCACACAAGAGAGTAGTTCCACATATGATGATAATTAGAACAATTAGGAACTTAGATAGACAAAATTTGATCACTCTCAAAAAGAACATTCACATGCCACAAAGGTGCATCATAATCTTGCCCGTAGTGTAATACTCTACTAATCGAGCCCACTCAGTCTAAGATCAATAGGACTTCACTTGGTTGTAATGTAGGCTAAAGGACGGGTAGGATATATTTGGATATAGTGACTAACCTCCCTAAGTACTTTTAATATAATTACATTAACCTTCAAGGCCATACTTATATCAACGAAACACTCCGCCACTTTTATTTAAAAACATCCCCATCCGTTAGATGCAGTTGTAACAAACCACCACTTATCAATTACTACATTTTACTCATTTTTTTCTGTGGTTCTCATTCTTTTACTCTTCAACACTCTTCACCTTTTTCTCTATTTCAATGGTTCCACTCAAAAACCAAACCACCACCCCACACTTGTGCTTTTTGCATAATTTCAATACCATTCAAGTGCTTATAGGAGGTAAAAGGGTTCAAACAGCAGGCTATTCAAACAATTGGGTAAGGCTCGCAATGTGATTGTCAAAGAAACAGGCATATAGGCTCAACGGGGTTGACTAAGATGTATTACATTCATGTGGGTTTACTTTATGTGTCTAGCTCAACAAAGAAATGCCTATATCACTTCTAAAACTGAATGAAACTACTATTTCGCTTTGCAAACACACAGGGCAAGTTCTAGCCATCAAATGTGAATCATGGGATACAGTAAAACTTACACAAAAATGGCACATGACTCACTCCGGATTGATTTATCAAGACATTCCCTTTTGAGTGTTCAAGTTAGATACAAACATACAATTTTAAGGCACTTTAGCAAGATTCAACCATTGAGACTAAGCATTACACTCTAGTGTCTATTGTGTTCACGTGTATCAACGCTAAGGGTTTATCCTTCGATTTTAGCTCATATCCCATTATTCCTAATCTAAAAACTAAAAATAAACAAAATGAACAAAAAATACCTACACCCGGTTCAAGCTAAACCCTTGGAAAAGAGTCGTGGCCTAAAGAAAAACCAAGGGACAGTTACTACACTACCTAAATATAAAATAAAAAATCTTTTTGGTATTTTTTCTAGACTAACTTCCCTCAAGAAAATTGTCTCAAGGATCATTCATCAGGAAGAGTCTCTATATTCCCTTTTTATTTCTCGACTTAGTCCCTCAAGAACCCCGTCGAAAGAGATCTGTCATCGGGACAAGTCACTTACCTATTTTAACTTACCTAATGAACAATTACTCAAAACATCAAAACACTCAAAGCAAAACAAAACAAAATCAAACAGTCAATTGTTACAAATACATACATACAGTGAAGTATCCCCCACCCCACACTTAAAACGTAGACATGTCCTCATGGCTTAAAAATTTATAAAACAGTGAGGTAAAGGAACTTCCCTGGAGGATCACTCCTGATCGGATATGGTGTCTGGGTTCACATTGCAAGCACTACCCAAAGCTCTCAGCCAGCCTAAGAATTTCTTCTCCGACTTCACCTACCAGTCAGCCACCTCATCTACATAAGCACCCAAATCAGTGACTGAGGTATGCAACCCAGCCATCTCCTGCTCCAAATCTGTCATGTGGGTGCTCCAGCATGGCTGTGATGGGCATGCCTCCTTAACTCTCAGAGGTGATGGGACTTCAGCTGCCTCAGCATCATCATCATCATCAAATTCATCATCTGATTCATCAACATTCACCACGGCTCCATCCCAATTCTGATTTTTCTTGCCAAGAACGGAGCTTTTAGTGGTTTCCCATTAATTCTAAGGTCTTCAGGGACTCTAGCAAGGCGGCACAACCTGGTGACTAGAGAAGGGAAGTAGAAGCCTTTGAGCAACTCAGGTGATCTAATGAGCATCTCGTCATGGAGGAGACGGGCCACATCAAAATCCCTGTGAGCCATGAAACAGTAGATTACTGACGCCCGTGGTAGATTGACATCAGTCGTGTTGCTGGAAGGCAGCAACCGACTGTTGATAATAGTTAGCCAACACTTAGCCTCACAATTGAGAGATTGTGAGTTAAGTGTGATCCTGGGCTTTATCCATATGTGTTCTCTGTTTGGCAAACAGATAGTTTCAAGAAGAGTTCCCCACAAGGCACTTGTTCAACTAAAAGTACGATAATCATCATCTTCTCCCCGAAACACTGGCAACCGATAAACCATGCGGATGGCCTCGATGGATGCATTAACCAGAGTATTGCGCAAAGTAACAACCCTATCCTCATGTTCCGGGCAGTTCGTATAGAAATCCCTGACCATCTGAACATTGGCCACCTCCGGTACCTCAAGAAGATGTCCAGCTGACACCTTCTCAATTCATTAAAGATGTTTGGGCATTCCACCTCTAAGGCATGTCTGTCAATATGCACCTCATGTAGCAATTTCTTTGCTGCCTTTGCATTGTATTTGTCCTCCGTCGGTTGGGAGACAAACCTAGTGTTGTCAAACTGTGGTGCACTAGCCTGACTCCTAGCTCTCAAGGAGCTTCCCGGTCCACTAGCGGAGGACTCGTTGTTGTGTCTCTGCCTGGATGAACTCATTGTACCTGCTAAATAGAGAAACGCCTAATTAGTGAGTGTGTGAAATGTGTGACTATTAGTGGTTACTCAGACTTCACCACAACCATGTCACATTAGCCCCTTATGACTCCATTTGGGCAATTTCCCAAACACCTTATGGGCAAGACAAATTTCTTCATATACATAGCCCATGTGAATATATCAAAACTTCCCCAAATAATAAATTCTACTACACCATCACACCCCACAACAGTTCATTCAACACCCACCACATACACATTTCCACCATATTAAACACACAGCCCCTTCACCAACCATTCTCAAAAACGAAATTCACAAGAAAAACTAACAAAATCGACTAAACATTACTACAACATTACAAACACTAGGCTAGCATATACTGCAACAAAATACAAAAAGAAAAACGAAGGAAGAGATGAGTATTACATACCCGGAAGGGTGAAGGAGTAAGAGGAATGAAGATGGGGTAAGTGGGATGAGTGAAGAAGAAGAAGAAGAGAGGGATTTGGGATTTTCTTTTGGGAGGAGGGGGTTAGGGTTTAGAGAGAGAGAGGAATTGAGAATTAGAGGGGGGTCGTGTCTTTTTGGGTTATGGAATTAGGTGTTAGAAAATAAAAGAAGAATAAAAATAAGGAAGAACGGAAAAAAAATTAAAAAATAAAAATACCTGGTGCCCACCGTGGTCGACCGCAGTCCTACCGCGGTCGAGGCGGGTTTTAAAAAATCAGAGGCAAAAAGTTCACGTCTCACCGCAATCATACCGCGATCACATCGCGGACGCGATGAGTCTAGCAAGTTCGAGGCAGAATACCTGGCCTTCACCGCGGTCTTGTCGTGGTCACGCCGCGGTCGCGGTGCTGACGCTATTTTTTTATATAGAAAGTTACACAATAATGCTAATAACACATTCGTGGGTTTCCTCCCATGCAGCGCCTGATTTAACGTCGCGGCACGATGCAGACAAGCACATTTAAGGCTCGTTCGACCTCTGAGGTTCCGTCAGGTGGATCTCAGACACTTCCTTTGGTTCTTTTATGCCTATGTATAGTTTTAATCTCTGCCCATTGACTCTAAATGTCTGAGATTATTTCTCCGAGGCAATCTCCACAGCTCCTGAAGTTGAGACTTCTACCACTCGAAATGAACCAGACCATCGTGACTTAAGCTTACCAGGAAATAATCGTAATCTTGAGTTATAGAGCAATACCATGTCCCCGGGTTTGAAATGTCGCTCAGCAATGTTCTGGTCATGCAACCTCTTTATTCTTTCCGTGTACAACCTTGTGCTCTCAAAAGCAAGATATCTGAACTCGTCAAGCTCATGCAATTTAGTGATTCTCGTTGTGCTCGCAGCTTCAATGTCTAGGTTCAGCTGTTTTAGTGCCCACCAAGCTTTATGTTCAAGTTCCACTGGCAAGTGGCAGGCCTTCACAAACACCAACTTATATGGTGACAGACCAATTGGTGTTTTAAAAGCAGTTTTATAAGCCCAGAGTGCATCATCTAGCTTTTTCGCCCAATCAATTTTTGTGGCGTTCACAGTCTTAGTGAGCACACTCTTTATCTCTCTGTTGGACACTTCAACCTGCCCACTAGTCTGGGGGTGATATGGGGTAGCCACCTTGTGGCGTACACCATACTTTGCTAGCAACTTCTCAAAAGCTCTATTACAGAAGTAGGTGCCTCTGTCACTGATAATCGCTCTTGGTGTCCCAAAGCGAGTGAATATGTTCTTCTTCAAAAATCCCACCACCACTCTTGCATCATTAGTGGGAAACGTTATAGCCTCTACCTATTTGGACACGTAATCCACAACAACAAGTATGTACTTATTGCCAAAGGAGCTGACAAAGGGTCCCATGAAGTCAATCTGCCAGACATCAAACACTTTCACCTCTTGAATCGGGTTCATGGGCATCTCATGGCGACGGGAAATGTTCCCGGTCCGCTGATTTTCATTGCAGCCCTTCACCTATTGGTGTGCATCTTTAACTACTGTTGGCCAAAAGAATTTGGCCTCTAGCACTTTCGCAGTTGTCCTGACTCCTCAAAAATGCCCTTCATACACCGATGCATGACATGCCTACAAAACAGAAGATTGTTCTATCTCGGGGACGTACCTCCGGATCATATTGTCAACACATATTCGAAACAGGTAAGGTTCATCCCAATAATACATATGGCAGTCACGATAAAAAATTTTCTTTTGTAAAGAGGAAAGGCCATAGGGAACTATACCGCTGGCTAGGTAATTTGCAAAGTCTGCATACCATGGCACTTCCTCACGACTAGTAGCAAGCAGTTGCTAGTTTGGAAAGGTTTCCATAATATTCTCAACCTCAATTGAGTATTCATCTCCCTCAAGTCGTGATAGATGATCAACGACTTGGTTTTCTGTGGCCTTACAGTCACGAATTTTGAGGTCAAATTCTTGCAGTAGCAACACCCAACGAATCAGGCGCGGCTTAGACTCCTTCTTATCAATCAAGTACCTGAGAGCTGCATGATCAGTGTATACAATTACCTTAGAGCGAATTAGGTATGATCTAAACTTGTCGAAAGCAAACACCACAACGAACATCTCCTTCTCAGTCATAGTGTAGTTCAACTGGGCTCCACTCAGCGTTCTACTAGCATAGTAGATTCCCCCATTGCGTAGTCACTAGCGTCACACATGATTTCGAAGGGTTGCTCCCAGTCGGGGACAACAATAATGGGTGTTGTGACTAGCCTCTTCTTCAGCTCCTCGAATGCTACCCTACAATCATCAGAAAATAAGAAGGGGTGATATTTTTCTAACAACATACAGAGAGGGTTGGCAATTTTTGAGAAGTCTCTTATGAATCTACGGTAGAAACCGGAATGCCCGAGGAAGCTCCTAATTGCTTTGACTGAAGTTGTAAGGGGCAGCTTTGCTATCACATCCACTTTAGCACGATCCACCTCAATTCCCTTGCTTGACACCCGGTGTCCCAAGACTATGCCCTCTTGTATCATGAAATGGCACTTCTCCCAATTAAGAACCAGGTTAGTCTCAATACACCTTTTTAGCACACACGTCAGATTTATTAGGCATTCATCGAATGGATTTCCCACCACTAAGAAATCATCCATGAATACCTCCATTATGCCTTCTACCATGTCAGTGAATATGGACATCATGCAACTTTGGAATGTGGCGGGTGCATTGCATAGGCCAAATGGCATCCTCCGAAAGGCATAAATGTCATACGGGCAAGTTAAGGAGGTCTTCTCTTTGTCCTCTGGTGCAATGGAGATCTGATTGTACCTTGAGTACCCATCCAGAAAACAGAAGTGTGACCTCCCTTCCAGTCTGTCCAGCATCTAATCAATGAAGGGAAGTGGGAAGTGGTCTTTCCGAGTGGCTAGATTTAACTTTCTGTAATCCATGCAAATTCTCCAGCCCGTGATGGTTCTCGTAGAGATCAGTTCATTATTTTCATTTTTAACTACCGTCATGCCACCCTTTTTAGGTACACATTGAACCGGGCTAACCCAGCTGCTATCAGAGATTGGGAAAATGATTCTCGCATCTAACCATTTTATCACTTCTTTCTTCACAACTTCCTTCATGTTGGGGTTCAGCCTTATTTGGTGTTCCCTGGAAGGTTTGTGGCCCTCTTCCAGCAGAATTTTATGCATACAGTAGGCAGGGTTGATCCCCTTTATGTCTGCCATGGTCCACCCAATGGCAGTCTTACACTCCTTGAGTACCTGCAAGAGTTGTTGTGCTTGCACATCTAACAAACTAGATGAGATAATAACAGGTAATGTGGAGTCAGGTCCAAGGAACTCATACCTGAGATGGGTGGGCAGTGGCTTCAACTTTAGCTTTGGGGGTTCTTCGATGGATGGCTTGGCTGGAGGATTTTTTCTATTTTCTAAGTGCAAGGGCTCAAATTCAAGAGTTCTATCCCAGAACCCTCTGCCCTCTAGTGCCAACACCCATTCTGCTAGTTCTTCTCCATTCAACTCATCTAAATTCATCAGGCATGCAGCAAAAAGGTCCTCAATAGTCAGCATCTCATCATCAGTTTCGACAATTATATCCACGCATCAATAAGAAAGCAATTAGCGAATTCACTTGGTCGCCTCATACATTTCTGCACATTGAATGTTATCTCCTCGTCGTTCAATCTCATTTTGAGCTCCCCAGTCTCATAATCAATGAGAGCTCTCCCAGTGGCTAAGAATGGCCTTCCCAAAATTATGGGAATTTCTTCATCCACCTTGCAGTCCAAGATCACAAAATCTGCAGGGAACACAAATTTCCCCACCTGAATCAACACATCATCTAGGATACTAGATGGTCTTTTTACAGTCCTGTCTGCCAGCTGCAACAACATAGAGGTGGATCTAGCTCTTCCAATCCCTAGCCTCTTATAAATCGCCAGGGGCATAAGATTAATGCTATCCCCTAGATCACAAAGTGCCTTAGCAAAAGCAAAATTACCAATAGTGTAGGGAATTGTAAAGCTCCCTGGGTCAGATAGCTTCTTCGCAATTGGTCTAGTCACCACTGCACTGAAGGTCTGAGTAAGAGTCACTGTAGCCAGATCTTGGAAATCGAATTTTCTCAACATTAAGTCCTTCATCATTTTTGCATACTCAAGCATCTCTTTCAAAGCATCAATCAATGGAATATTTACCTGGATTTTTTTCAGCATCTCCAAGAATTTCTTGTACTGCTCCTCTTTCTTGTGCTTAGCTAGCCTTTGAGGGAATGGTGCAGGAGGTCTCTTCTTCCCAATGCATTGGGACTGCTCTTTATCAGTTGCCACCTCAACTACTTGTTCCTGGGATGTCTCAACTTCTTTCTCAGTCTCAATCTGAATGTTGTGTTCTTCTTGAGCAGGCTGGACTATCACCTCTGTAAGTTTCGTTGACTCATCTGGCTCAATGGGCACTGGTATGCGAGTCTCAGCCTGTCTGATCTCTCGATCCCTTTCTTGTTCTATGTCTAAATCTCTGCCATTCCATAGACTCACTATCATCAGCTACTTCGGGCCTTGATCTTTGAGGTTTATTTGAGTGTCTACAGGTAATATCCCATGAGGACGATTATTTAGAGACATTGAAATTTGCCCCATCTGCACTTCAATATTCTTGATAGATGAATCGTGTGCATCTACTCTCTCACTAATTTTTGCATTGGACCCAATAACCTACTGCATCATTGCCTCAAGTCTAGCAAACCCATCTTCCTGCCGTCCACCATGGTGCTGATGAGGAGGGTGATACCCTTGCTGCTAATTCTGATTGTTATATCCCTGTGGCCGTGGATAAGGTGCCATATTGTTAGGAGGTCTCATACCTCCCATGTTCCCATTGTTGAACTGTGCTGGACTGGCATGTACGGCTGATTTTGCTAGCCCCAATTCTGACCACCCTGTCTCTGGCCTCCATAATTAGACACATAGTTTATGTCTTCAGGGTAGTGATGATGATCATGTTCTACATTCCACTGGTTACCAATTGGATGACTAATGCAAGATGTGCACAAGCCCCCATTGGTAGTATCTATGATGTGTACCTACTGCTTCTGCCCTGACTCTTCCACCTTTTTAGTGAGTATACTCATCTGTGTCAATAAGGTGGCCCTATTTCCATCCATAGAGTTGTATGGATCTAAGGGTATTGAGTGAACCACTGGAGTGATAGGTGCATTACTAGTTGTCCATCCCGAATTCTGCGCCATCTTATCAAGCAGACTCTAGCCTTCTCTCCATGTTTTGCTAAAAAATGCTCCACCAGCTGAAGCATCAACAATGTTCTTCACGCTATCTGACAATCCCATGTAATACCGTTGACCTAACATCAGATCTGCAATACCATGGTGCGGGTGTATAACCAGCATACCTTTGAAACGTTCCCATGTTTCATGCAGTGTCTACATTGGTCTCTGTTTAAAACTCAAAATTTCATCAATTTGTTGAGCAGTCTTGTTGTGTGGGTGGAACTTGTTATGGAATTGCTTGACTAACTCCTCCCAAGTGGTTATGGAATTTATGGGGAGTGAGTTTAGCCAGGTCTGGGCAGCTCCTGTCACTGAGAATAGAAACAATAACAGCTTGATTGCTTTCGTAGTTACGTTGGGATGCCTTTGGGTTTTGCAGATTGACAGGAAATTCTTCAAGTGTTGTTGAGGATATTCGACTTGTGACCCCGAAAATAGTCCCTTGTTTTGCAATAAGTGCAGCATGTTATTCGTGAATTGGAATGATTCAGCCTGTATCTGCGGGACTACAATCGTAGTGTCCAGATTTTCAGTTGTGGGTTATGCCCAATCATAGAGAGCAGCCTCTGGCATAGAAGGTGACATAGGTGCTATTGGGGCTACTGGGTCTACCACGTTGTCCCCCATGTCTGGTTCGATTTGTTCAGTTGTTTGTTGTTGTTTGCTTTTCCGGTTGTCCCGATTCAAGGCCTTGAAAATTTTCTCGGGATCTAATAATGCTTCAAATACTTCACCAGTTCTCGATGAGTTTCTAGGCATGCACTTGTACAACCATGTCAATAAACGTTAAAATTTCAATGTAAAGATTGGGTATAGAGAAAACTGACTACACTAAGAATTTTGTACTTCTTTCAATTGTAATTGATAACACCGTTAATTCCCCGGTAACGGCGCCAAAATTTGATCACATCCAACTATGCATATTAAAAGGACACGCAGATGTTGCAAATATAATATGAGTATTCAGTCCAGAGTCGAACCCACAAGGAATCAACCTATCAATTACTTTCGTTGGATTTACTAAATTCTACGGAATCAACTTCCCAAACGTTGTCAATAACAATTGATGGTGTTTCTACTAACTGAGAATGAAAGTAATAAGCACTTAAAACTAACTATGATTAAGCTGTAACCAATTAAGAGAAGGTTCTAAGGTTATGATTTCTCCTATTGATGGAATCCCTTCCGGTTATGTTTCATATAGATTCACCAAATCGTCTATATCAATCATGAGCACTCTTATTACCGTAAATCTCTCCGGAGTAATCACGATAATTTACTAGACGCACTCTCCCGAGATACGCTAGCTGGCTTTGTATATTACAGCTCACTTTAGATTGCACTCAAGGCTTCGTTATCCCTAATTCCGCCTTTAAACCCGCAGTTATTGATCCCTCATATACTTTGGGAGTGGTGTTGTTCAACAACTACCTACATATGCACTCTCTCCCGAGTTATGCACACTAAATAGGCATAGCTAATTGAGGATCCTGTCAATTAACTACAACCAACACGCAGTTGAACAAAATAAAGATTAACTGGCAAACTATATTAACATCACAAGAATTTCATCCTTTAATAGGTTCCATCAAAACACTAGACTAAGGAATTAGCTACTCATGACCAGACAAGAAGAAAATACTAAATTATTCATAATGGGTAATTGCAAGAAAATAAAAGAGATAGAAAAACTCTAATGTTTGGTTGATCTTCTTACACTTGTTCTTGCCTCCAAAGTAGTCTAAAAACAAGCTTAAAACAATCTTGGGCGAGTTTCTATAGCTTATAAAGGTTTGGAACAAGTTTTTCCGAATTTACACTTTGGTCCAAAAATTTCTGAAGCGTGAACAGTGCACTGCGGTCGCGGCAAGACCGTGACAATACCGTGGTGGGAGCTAATCATTCTGCCTCGAGCTTTAGTCTGTCGCGATTTCACCATGGCCGCGGTGGAATTTGCTCAGGCCATTTTCTTGCTTCTTTGTGCTCGGGTACTTCTCGAGTTGGCGTTTTCTTCACATTATTGCCTCCAAAACACTTCGTGGTGCTTCCTCTCTTAGAATATTCCCTGCGAAACAAAAGAACACCATTTAGAGTATTTTGTTGTCAATTTACCTATAAAACAACAATAAAGCATGGTTACTATTAAGGTGTAAATATCATCTATATAGCTTAATATCATCTACCATCCACAAACTCTAGCTTACTTTTTTCCTATTAAACTCATACGCATTGTACTACTCCACAGTGTATAATATTTAGGTCCAGTTAATTTGACTAAAATTAGAGATTTACCTGGAGTATTGCATGGTTGAAGGAACATTAGATGGTGTTGATCAATTAAGATAGGGCCTCCTTCGACTGTTGCTGCACTTGTATCAATTTCTTCAACTCTCGATCCCCATTGTTAAGCAATAATCGATCTTAGAAAAGAGAATGCAATTGTTGATTACTGATAAATCCCTAGCTTCGAAGATATCGAAAATTACTCCAACTCAATTACTGAACGCAACTAAGAATCTAGGAACTTGATAACTATGTGTGGATCTTCAACGCGGGCTCTGATACCATGATGAAAATCCTAGATCTAGATTGAGTTGTTGGCTATGGAGAAATAGAAGCAGTTATGCACAGACTGAGAAGAAGTATGTCTCTCTTCATTTCCATTAGAAGTCATTATTATACTGTACACTAGTGTATATTTATATACAAAATAAGGTAAAAATAGCACGGTATAGCCAGTTTTCGGATTGGTCATTAAAAAATAGCCAGCGTTTACGAAGTCAATGAAAAATAGCCACTATTTTGCTGCAACAGAGATCGGTCCAGTATAATATACTGGAGTTCGGTGCACCTGTGTATGAACTCCAGCATATTATGTTGGACCGGTATACTTTGCTTACTCCAGTATAATATACTGGAGACTGGAGCATCGGTGCTCCAAACTCCAATATATTATACTGGACAATTATACTTGCTGGAACTCCATCATATTATGCTGAGATTATACTGGAGTTCGGTGCACCTGTGTATGAACTCCAGCATATTATGCTAGACCGGTATACTTTGCTGACTCCAGTATAATATACTGGAGACTGGAGCATCGGTGCTCCAAACTCCAATATATTATACTGGACAATTATACTTGCTGGAACTCCATCATATTATGCTGGAGTTCCAGCATACTTATCCTGGAACTCCAGTATAATATGCTGGAGTTCAAGCATACTTATGCTGGAACTCCAGTATAATATACTGGCGTATTTTCCGGGTCTTGAACAGTGTTTCACTCAGATTTATCTTTACATTAAAAGTGGCTAAATTTCGATTACTTTTGAAACTGGGCTATTTTTGAACGACCAGTTATAAATCTGACCATTTTTGAATTTCTCCCCAAAATAAGTTACTACTAAGCACCTACTTAACTAACTAAGACTCCACTAACTTAGCTTAGCTGACATCTAGCTGTACACCCAAACACTATAACTAACACTATAACTAAACATTTCTAACGCATGGTTTCACTCAAGGGTCGTTTTATTGACCATGTGATAAAAGATACTTCCGACGTAAAATTTCGGTTTATTTGACTAGACACGGGATAAAATGAAAGACTACAAATAAGCTAGATATGGTTAAATTATCAAAAATAGCGTTCTACAAATAATTTGCTTTTGGTACTTAGGTCTATCAAAAATCATGTCAATAGCATGCAAAATGAGACCGTATAGAGTTAACTAGTTATCGAAATATAAAAATATGTTAATCTTTTAGGACGCAAAACAAGAAAAAGAGTGTTTAATTTTTTGGTATAAAATTTTATGATAAATATTTCATTTGGTTTCTATTATTAGACTCTGAATTATTAATACTAGTATAACTATATGGTCCTTTTTACAAGAAAAAGTTAACTATAACATATCAAATCAATACATAGAAAACACAAGAAATCTTTATAGGAATATTTTCTACCATTCAAATTATAACTTATTATAGGACAATATTTCCTCATCAAACTCTAAAAATATATTCTGTTATGAATAGCTTTTGCATTTTGTGGGATATATATTATTGATATATTTCCATAATAGGAAAGGAAAAGACCACCTTCAGCTAGGGGCGAGAAGCTATTTGGAGTTTCTTGTGAATTTCAAAATAAAGGGGTGAGACAAATTTTAATGGTCAAATCCAAAGTCACAATTGTAGCTTGTGGTGCACTTCGCACCCCTTCATTTCTTAAGAGAAGTGGCTTAAAGAAACCAAATATTAGTAAAAACTTACACCTCCATCCGGTTATTTTCGCGTGGGGATATATACTTCCCAAATAAAGACACTAACAGTATAAAGAATTTTGAAGTATGGCCAGAAGCGGAGAAGAAGAGCTACGAAGGAGTAATAATGTCAGCAATGTCTAAAGTCGTGGCGAATTTCGAAGAATCGGGCTATGGTGCAGTGATACAAACACCAGCATTGTACCCTGGCATGTTTTCAGTAATATTGCCATGAATTTTAGGCCTTGATATTAAAATGAGAATGTGCAAATATTCAAGAACTACACATATATTTGCTTTGGCAAGAGATAGGGGTTCAGGAGAAACAATTTCACCACATTCAGTAACATACAAGATGGATCAAATTGATGAAGAAAACCTAAAGGCATGATTAGTTGTAGTTTATAATATTTGGCTGATTTACATCCACCTTTTGCGAAATTGTATTAAGAAAGTAGTCACTTTTTACTAATGATCTAAAATTTGAAAGTGGTCATTGGACTTAAGTTTAAAATTCAAAATTGATATTCAGACAACATATCTAATTTTGGAGCAGTGGTCAAGTTTTAAATACCATGCGGCAAAGAGTGGCCATCTGGTGTAAATAACACCTAATATTTGTGGGCACAAATGGGATAAAAATTTGCAAAAATATGACATTTTTTGGATGGTCTTTAACTTTTGGCCCCTGTTTGCCTTATGGACAGAATTTTAATGTAAAAAACATGGGGTGTACAAACCGAACCGAAAAACTGCACCAAACCGATTAAAAACCCCGATTAGGCTTGGTTTGGTATTGAGTAAAAAAAATCTCAGTCAAACCGACATATAAATATATAATTTTTACATATACTTTTAAGATTTTATATAGAATTGTCTTAAAAAACGTCTACAAATATTTGGGATTCTCTAATGGGATATAGTATTTAGTAAAATATGAAGTGTTCCATATTTATTAACCTTAAATAATGGGCTGTATGATCACTTTCTTATCAAGTGTTACTAAAAAGCGTCAATCTCTTTATTCTTTCATATTCATATGTCAAGATCTATTAAATTCTTATATCTTTTTCGAATTTGAAGTGGTTATTATTATTTAGGTAACATATTTACTTCTATGTTTAATTACTAAATTCGGTTAACCTTGAAAGTGTACATTAACGAAAAATTATTGTCAGGCGACTAAAAAAATAACTATCATGTGTTACTAAGTAAATTCTCACATAAGAAAATTTAATAGATAATATGTTTGTCAATTTTTCAAATTTTTTCCAAACATATATTTACTTATAAAAAATTTAACAAAGTAAGATTGAAATAATATTTAAGTAACAAAAAATCCTTAAAAAAAACCCTGCCAAATCGAACCAATCCAAATCGATATAGTAGTTTTGGTTTAGTTTTGATAAAAATCGAACCAATTCGGTCCATATACACCCCTAGTCAAAAATTAAAAGTGTTGTCCAGAGGGAAAGCACGGGGCAACACTTGTTACACTTGAAGTTTTGCCCATGTAACAAGTCGGGACAAAAATTCAAGATCATTACATGTTTTGTTGTATCCTAAAGGGACAATTATATATTTGTCACGACCCGGATTTTTCATCCTCGGAACTCGTGATGGCGCCTACTCGTAGAAGTTAGGCAAGCTATGAGCTTAGAAATCATTAAATCCTTTATTTTAAAGCTTCTTACCAATTATATTAACAAGGAAATAAATAGTTAAATAACAGCGGAACATGAAATTTAGCGGACATCTTAAATATATAGAAAACGAAAATGTCTCAAAGACCATCACGTACCTCTAACCAGAACCTAGTGCCACAACATCCACGGACTACTAAGAGTACTAAATACAACCGTTTGAAAGAAATATAGCACTGTTTGTCTTGAATACTTGAGATAACAGAATATAAAATAAGGTAGAGGAAACGTCGGGCCTGCGAACGCCTGCAAGGCTACCTCGGTGTCTCGGTGGACTGAAGCTGGCTCCCGAGCTACTGCTGCTGACCAAAGGCTACTCCGGTGTCTGCACAGAGTGCAGAGTGTAGTATCAGCACAACCGACCCCATGTGCTGGTAAGTGTCTGGCCTAACCCCGGCGAGGTAGTGACGAGGCTAGGACCAGACTCCAGATAAACCTGTGCAGTTATATAATACACAACGGAAAAGTAAACAGGTAAAAACAGTTTAAAAAGGAGGGGGAAACATGCTTCGGCGAAATATATCAATTCTATCAGGAACTTAATAAAGTATGAAAGAACACTCGATGCCTACAATCAATACAATGACAACACTGTTGCGGCGCGCAACCTGATCCCTTATCATTTAACATTGTTACGGCGTGCAACCCGATCCACATATATAACTGTTGTGGCGTGCAACCCGATCTAATTTAATATCTGTTGCGGCGTGCAACCCGATCCAATATAATATCTGTTGCAGCGTACAACCCGATCCGATATAATATCTGTTGTGGTGCGCAACCCGTTCCAAACTATATAGTTGCGGCGTGCAACCTGTTTCAATATAATATATGTTACGGCGTGCAACTCGTTCGAATTTAATATCTGTTGCGGCGTGCAACCCGATCCAATATAATGTATGTTGCAGCGTGCAACCCATTCCAAATATACAGTCAACAATAATCATAGTTACTCGTCCCGACAAGGGATCAACAATAGACTACAATATCCCGACAAGGGAACTCAACAGTACAAGTATATACGTCCCGGCAAGGGAGAAACAACCATAACCAAACTTGTTCCAATATCTAATTATCTCAACTATAACTCAACTAGTTTCAACATCTAACTACCTCAGTCATAACTAAACTTGTTACAACACCTAACTACCCAACTATAACCAAACTCGTTACAACACCTAACACGAAGAATCATCAACCTAAGCGTCCGTAGTATCAATTAAGAACACAATGCAATGAAACCTCAACTCAACAATAGCCCAACAAGGGGGCAACACAATGATATCTTCTCTTTCTCACTTTTACTTCACAATTCATTTCATAACTCGAGCCAATGCTCTAGAGTTTCGATTATCACTTATACTTTCACAATTCGTTATACAACTGGAGCCAACGCTCCTCAATGTTCATAGGTCACAACTCTTTCCACAACTTTACACAACAACTAGAAATCTTCACCAAGGCATGAATAATACAACGAGATCATAAAAATCACAAGATAAGACTCACGGACATGCTTGACCCCAACGCGTAGATACTCGTCATCATGCCTATACGTCGTACTCAACAAGAAACAAATAGCAAATAGGACACAACTCTTAATCCCTCAAGCTAAGGTTAGACCAAACACTTACCTCGATGCCTCGAACACAACTCAAGCTTCAATTATAGCTTTACCCCTTGATTCCACCGCTAATTCGCTCGTATCTAGTCACAAATTACTTAATTACGTCAATAAACGCTAAATAAATCAACCTCAATGCATGAAAATGAGTTTTCTAAAGTTTTACCCAAAAAGTCAAAAATCGCCCCTTGGGCCCACATGGTCAAAATCCGAGGTTCGAACCAAAACCCGTTTACCCATTCCCCCTCGAACCCAAATATATGATTTGTTTTGAAATCGGACCTCAAATCGAGGTCCAAATCCCCAATTTTTTTTGAAAAACCTAGGTTCTACCCAAAACACCCAATTTCCTCCCATGAAATCATTGATTTGAAGTTGAAATCATGTTAAAAGATGTTAATTGTAAGCACGTGATTTTTGCCTTATATGAGAATTACTCCCAAAAAATCCAAAAATAAAATGATTTTTCTTTAGTGTGCAATTTTGTGATATTTTTAATAATTATTTGTATGTGCTTGTGCATGTTTATTTGCTAAATTAATAAAAAAAATACAAAAATATGTCGCATTTTACATGAAGGATATAATTAAATTTGTTTTACAAAAATAAAAAATTTACAAAAAATAGGCATCGTTTGCATTTTTAGCATTTAATGTCCAAATATACAATTTTATGCTTAATTAATACTTAATTGTGCGTTAATTGTTATTGGGAGTTAATTTGCGCTTTTATAACTTAATTTAGTTCTTAATAATAGTTTAAGTATTTTTATAATTTAGTTTTAGAAAAATAAAAGAAGAAAAGAAAGCGAAAATATAAAGAAAGTCGGAATTGGGCCTCTTCTTCAATTTCAAGCCACAGGCCCAAAAAATGGCCCAATCTTCCCTACGACCCAGTCCATTTCTAACTGGGTCGACCCAGTCCATAACCCAAAAGACCCAAACCCCTTTGTCTTACATTTTACAAAACAAAACAAAAATTAAAAGAAGAAGAAAAAACCCTAAAAATCTAAACCATCCGCCCCCCCTCTCCTATCTTCTTCTTCTTCCTCCAAAGCTCCAACCAACCATCCATGGCTGCCCTTTACCTTCTTCTTCGACACACCCTCATCGTCCAAACAGCTGCTGCCCAAGCACTTCATCTTCTTCGTCCACCATTGTTGCTCTAGTTCGTCGTCGTTTGGTCGAGCTTCATCTTCTCCGGCAAAACAGTCCGTCGTCGCCACCAGTTGCTTCTGCTTGTGCGTCGACCAGCCCGTTGTTTGTTCCTTCTGTTGTTCGAAGCCCCGTCGCTGCTGCTTCTGTCTCAACCAAACAACCAAACGAACACAGCCATGGACGAGCTTCGACGTCGACCATGTCGTCGTCCATGGCTGTCCTCGCTGTGCTGCTGCTCGCTGCTTCGGATTGCTGCTGCTTCACGTCGTCTCCCTCACTGTGCTGCTGCTCATGTTTCCGCCATGGCCACGATGTTTTGGCTGCTTCATCTTCTCCGAACAAACAACCAAACGTTGCTTCTGTTTCGCGTAAATTATTGCTACTATTTCGACGTTACTCAATAAAGTCGAGTTCAAGCTTTTGTTCGAGCTTTGGTTGATATTTGTCAAAACAATCCATACATGGTTCAAGTTCATCGTTGTTCATTTCCGGTTAGTTGTTCTAAGTTTTATTTTTGTTCATATTTTTGTTTGATATTTTCCGGATCCAAAATCGTTAAATGATTTAATCCTTGTCTTGTTCGTTGATTCATCGTTGAAATAATTTTCTAGTGTGTTCATGTTATTTTGTTAAATTAATTTTCAGATTTCAAAATAGAAGTTTAATTAGTTGTTTTCATATTCATTTCATGTTTGTATTATTGTTTAAGTGAATATTTGTTAGTTTGATGTTTGTTAGATTCAAATTGAAATTTAATTAACTATTTCTTCAATTTGTTTCATGAGTTTATGTATTGTTAGAAATTGTTAATATTGTTAAGTTCAAGCTTAAGTTCATAATTGTTTATTCGTCGATCTTGTTATTTGTCTAAAAGAATTTAGTTGTGTTAAAGGAAATATATTGATTTAATCGTTTAATCCGTCATGTTTGTTGTGTTAAAATAGATTCATTCATGTTCATACTTTGTTTGGATGATCTTGAATCCGAATTTTGTATAGTTTGATTTCTTGTTTATCATTTATAATTATTTCTTGAATTTGTCTCATAATCTTGTTTAAGTTTAATATAGGAATTGTTTGTTGTAATGTTGTTAGAATTGATTTTAAGTTCAATATGATTGAAGTTAGAAATCTAAATATACTTGTTTGTTGTTGTTGTTAAATCCTAAAATAGGTTTGTTGTTGCTAAAAATATTGTTCAATCAAATTTTAGTTGTTCTTGGTTGTTCAATTTGTGTTCATATGATTTGTGGTTGAAATCATGTTCATGTGATTTGTTATTGAAATGTTGAAGAAATCATGTTCATGAAATTGGTTGTTTGAACATTGTTAGAAATTAACCATATTGTCTATATTTTGGTTTAGTTTGATTAAATGATGTGTTGTAGTACGTTGATGGGTAGTTTGGTAATTTGTAGTACGTTGATGGGTAGTTTGGTAATTTCAGTAAGGTCGTGAGGGGTAGTTTAGGAATTATACATTTTGTAATTGTTTATTTGAAGCATGGGGGACAAAATGAAATGGGGTGGGTTGTGATATAGTTGTTTAATATAAAGGGGGGACAAGACAAAATATAATGGGGAGGAATCTTGTACTTGTTTAATATAGGCATGGGGGACAAAATATAATGGGGTGGTGTGATATGTTTATTTAATGTAATGAGGATGAGTGGGAAGATAATGGGTTGGGTAGAGAAAAAGTATGGATTTTAATTAATTGAAAGGTTTATGGGATGGGTTATATATAAGAAGTCTTGAAATCATAGAGACAATACAGAGAGAAGAGATACGAGAAAAAATACACACACAGATAGAGAGAAAAAAAACGGACAGAGAATAGAAGAGAGAAAAATTCCGAAAAATATTTAAGCTTTCAAAAATAAAAATAAAAACTAAAAATCTACTGCTTTCTTTCTTTGTTTGAAATTAGTATTAATGGTTGTTGTTTCATTTAAAGCTTAAAGCTTTTGTTTTTGGGATTACTACTCCACCGGTCTGTTACTGGGTTGTTACTGTTGCTGGGCAGTTGTTGCTGTTGTACTGTTATTACTGTTGATGATTCTCATCTTCATTTTCTTTTGCTTCCAATATCAAGTACATATCTGTAAATTCATGTCATGAAAAGCTTCAACACGGCAAGTAAATGAAGTTTGGAATTATAAGGATGTCTTCTACTCATTTAAATTTTATTAGTTTAAGTTTCAGTTTTGTTTTAGTTGGTTAATATAGTATTATACTTGACATGATAAACTGTTAACTAATTAACCTTCTGGAGTAGTGAATTCCACGATAATCTTATATGTTTTGAGGACTAGTGATGACATTTACTGTTTGAATCATTGAGATAGGGAACATTGCAGAAAATTGGTCATTAATTAAATCTTGTGATATTGTTAGCTAAGTAAAGAATAGTACGGAAATACCCAGAAATTACATTACTAGCTTATTTTGTCAAATATCCAATTTTGTTTAAGGCTAGATGATGTCATCTTATTAAATCAATTGGTAGATTAGTTCTCTTTCTTAATAACAAATGGCATAGTTATTTTAGGAACGCGATCAACTCATTTCTTTTAATGTATGAAATAATGTCGATGATTTTTTACAAAATATAGAGTTAGTGTATACAAATATTCGCATAGGTAGAGAATAAGAATTGGTTTATTTATCTCAAACTCAATGTTCGTAATAAAAATTAACTAAATAATTATAACTTTGGACTAAAATAAGTATATGAGAAGGATATGGGATTTATAAGCACGAATTGCAACATTTTATGTCAAGGATATGTAGAAATAGAGTTCGCATTAAATATAACAATGAAAATTCTTCAGAAACTATTAATTTGTTTATCAAATTAATTCTTTTTCCAGTTTTATATGCGATTCGATTTTTGGATATATTAATGTTGTATCCACGATAAAAAATGGTAGTATTTTTAGTTACATGTTGTTTGTTTCTTTTTCATATCATTAATTCTTTAAAATTTGAATGGCTTGGAGGAATATAATTCATATGCGTAAAATAAGATTTGCGGTGAACACATAATAACTTTTGAATGCTTTTCAAGAAAATATAGAGACGTCTAAATCAATGTTTCTCTATGGCTTCATATAAAAATAAGTGGATGCAATAAACAATTTGTAGAGAATTTTATCAAGAATATTTTGTGAAATTAGGGATACGTTCGCGTGGCCTAAATTACATTTTTAAAGGCAGTTCGGATTATGCGTTCGCGCAACTTTGAGCCAAAATTTTAATTCGTCGGGGGATATTAAATTAATTTTATAAAACCTGAGATGTGCGGTTCACTATTTAAGAAAGGCGAATGTTCTTAATTTTATTTTTAAACACAATTTCGAAAAAAAATAATTATTTTTATAATAAATATATTATCAATATCATTGTGTACACGTACGCGTGACACGATTTCTCATGTTAAAAAATATATAATATATAAAACGAATACACGTACGCGTGATTCGATTCGAAGAAGGGTCTTTAATTTTAAACAATCTAAACAGAAGCGGTAACAAAATCATGCAATAAAAATGTAAAATCGAGATAATTAAGCCAAGAATAAAAACAGTTAAGCGACCGTGCTAGAACCACGGAATTCGGAAATGCCTAACACCTTCTTCCGGATTAACAGAATTCCTTACTCAGGATTTCTGGTTCGCAGAATAATAAACAGAGTCATATTCTCCTCGATTCAGGGATTAAAATTGGTGACTTGGGACGCCTTAAAATTCCCAAGTGGCGACTCTGAAACAAACAAACAAATCCCGTTTCGACTGTCCTTTAATTGGAGAAAACTCCCTACGCATCCTCGCGGGGGCGGAAAAAGGAGGTGTGACAGCTCTGGCGACTCTGTTGGGGATAAATTACCCAGAACCTCTGGTTCAGGGTTCAAGAATTCGAGCTTAAAATAATTGTTATAGTTGGCTTTATTTATTATCTGATTTTTTTACATGATATATGCCCAATGTGCTAAATTACACTTTTACCGCTTTAATATTGTTTGAATTATGAATATATACAACTGCTACGAAACCCCCTTCTTTCTGAGTCTTCTAAATTTATGGTGCACACGTGCGCGTGGCCCACCTTTCTGTTAAAGTCATACCAAATAAGACGAAGTTGGGACAAGTAACTAGGCCGGGTAGACTTTTGTGCTCCCGGTACGTTGCCCCCGCTTCGGCTCAAACTGTCCGTTTGGGTAAGCCAGGGCTAGATCAATATGCCTCAGGTTTTTTCACTTAGAATAACTCAGCTTCATGCCGGATCCCTAGTAGGAGCGTTTGTTTGCATCACGTGCATTTGACTTTGGAAACTCAACACAGGGGTTGGGTCTGTCTAGGACAGGTGTACCAAAAAATGAAAATGATCATCCTGATGCATCTTACTTGCTCCTACTTGCGCATTTATTTGATTCGTACTTGTGTGCTGATTGACTTTTGAATATCAGGAATAATATTTTAAAATTGAAAAAAAATAGCGGTTAGGGAATTGATTGTTTATTTTTGGGGGAAAAAAAACCAATGCACAAATAACTTTCAAAACTGTGCCGAAATTTTGAGAAAATGAAAAAAAAATGTTTTATTAGTTTGTTTTATTAAAAGCAAAGGAAAAATAGAAAAAAAAAGAGTCGTTGTTCTGTCTTGTTTTTAAAAAAAAAAACAAATTAGAAAAAAAAATAGTTTGTCTTGCCATAAAAAATGAAAATGAAAATGAAAAAGAGTCTTGTTTTTAAAATGGGTTTTTATTTATTTATTTGTTTAGATACCAAAATAAAAATAAAAATAATAAAATAAAAAGAGTCGCGTTGAAAGTGGTTTTATTATTTGTTGCAAATATATATATATATATATATATATATGTTGCATATATATATATATATAAAAATCTAAAAAGTTTTTCTTTATTTTCAAAAAATGTATATATATCTTTATTTGTTGCAAAAATATTTGTCCTGCCAAAAAAGTCTAGAAAAGTTTTGTTTAGACTCCCAATTTTCAAAACAAAAAATCCAAAAATATTTTCCATTATTGACTTCTTTAGAAAGTTTTTTTTAATTATTAATATATATATATATATATATACATAATAAAATAAAACAAATTCGAAAATATTTTCCTTCTTCTTGAAAATTGAAAAGAAAATTCAAAAATATTTTTTTTAGAAAGCATTTCTTTTATTAAAGGTAAAATTCCAAAAAAAAAAATATTTTCTTTCTTCTTAGAATAAGAAAAAAAACAAATGAAAATTCAGGAAAAAATATCTTCCTTTTACTTTTGAAATTCTCAAAGTTCGAATCAAAAGAAAAGAAATTTTTACAAGTCTTTCTTTCAAAAAGAAATTAATCAAAAAAAATATACTTCCTTTCTTCTTTTAAAGCAGTTCTTTTACAAAGTCAAAAATAATAATAATTTAAAATTAGTTTACTTACTTTATTCATGACCTGGCCCGAACTACGCTGGTTTGATTCTCACCGGATGTGAGATACGTAGGCAACCCTCATCGGGTCCAACCCTCCCTTTTTGCTAAAATAGCCAAACCAATAAATAAATAAATAAATAAATAAACGTGTCAAAATTTTAATCTTGTCATAAATAAGTCGGGTGGTGTCCAACCTCCCCTTTTGCTAAAAAATAGCCAAAAATAATATGTCAAATTTTAATTTTGTCATAAAGAAGTCGGGTGACGCTGTTTTATCAAGACATAGCCGAATATTCCCGAAAGGGACGCCGGAAGGCTGACTTTGCATAAATAACCACCTTTGGGTCATTTTTAAGATTTGGTCCAATTGACCCACACAGCCTTAAAAATCTTCGTCCCCGAGGCGCTGAAGGGTCGTGTTTGCAATACCCGGTTTTTATTGTAATTTGAAGAAAAAACACAAAAACAAAAAACAAAAACAAAGAGTCAACGGTCAGGTGAATACCGTTTGGATTTTTGGTCAAAATAAGCCGAGCCAGCTTTGACCACGTCTTAAACCGTTCTTGCCGAAATAGCCCTAGAGTATCTTTCAATTGTCGAAAGGCTATTTTCGTAAAAGAATAAACAAGTTTGTAAAGTGTCGTAAAATAATCCTCTCCGGCCTCAAAATTTGGAAGGGGCCACATTTGCAAAAATAACCGTTCGGTTGCATTTGTCAAACGGAGAAAGGAAGCCGGTCATTTGTTTTAAGGTTATAAATCTTTTGATTAAAATATGTGGGTTGTTTGATTTTCGAGTTTGTAGGTCATCTTCAAACCATTGAAACCCAATTTGTTTTAATATGAAAATTGATAAAAAAAATGTTTATTGTTTATCTTTTATTGGTCCGAACTACGCAAGGTCTGATTCATGCGGGGTCATGATACGTAGGCAATCTCCATAAGATTCGACCACAACAAAAAAAACAACAAAAAAATGAAAAAAAAAATCGAAAAAAAGAAAAGAGAATGAAAAAAAAATGTTGTTAATAATGAGGACCGACTGAGTCCATTCTAACCTGTTTTGAATCGCAAAGAAAGAAGGTGGTTTGTTTGTGGTAAGCCGAAACTACAAGACCTAAAAGCACACTTTGCGGGGATCAAGCTTGATAACAGAAACACTCAAATCCTATTAGGACTTGTTGACTAAGGTTGATGATATCGAAGTTGGAAATGGTCTAGACAATACTGATGCAAAGCTCAGTGGCTAAAGATGCCAATTTTGATAAAGTGGGAGGACGCTCCGTTCCTTGGTTAGCAAAAGAGAAGCTGGTGGTGTCTTATTTTGTTGTCATTTCTGTTGTCCGGATTATCCTTAGGGTTGTAGTCCGAATATTGTCTTGTGTCAAACCTTCTTATCTTTCCAGTTTGTCATATCAGTTTGTTTAAGTTTTGTTAAGGCTGTGTTAGGATTTTATTCTGGTTATTTTGTTTGTTTTATTATTCAAACCATTTCGCCGGTAGTCTAATACAAAAGCCGGTCTTTTATTGTTTCCAGTCATCTTTTGTTTAGTCCTTTTATCATTTTTTGTTCAGCGCCGATTCTCGTGACATGACATGCACACATATTGGGCCTAATCTTAAAAGTTAATCATAAAACCCTCGGAAGGTGCTCAAAGCATTTAAAGGAAATCAGAACGGTTTGAGATTATTTGAAGCCCGAGTCATGTGGAACTGGGGCAAGTAAAACATAAAGAAAACCGTTAAATGCAAGATTCGCCAAATTGGCATGAGGGTCGTGCATGAGAGTGAGAGTGTCGCCCAGCAATGCTTAGAAATGACAAATTAAAAGCAAGTGTTTAACATAATTGTCAAGTCCAGCACCATCGGAAGAGACTAAAAGTCTATGTTCAATTATGTTGTTTGCACTTGGCATGTTTTGAAGACTGGAATGACGAAGGCATTTTATTCTGCTACCTAAACACTTTATCCTTCGTTACCCCTTTTTGAGCCTTATTTATTTTCTTTCATACCCCTCGTTCAGAATCAATAGCAATGACTAGGAAATACGAGCCTGGAAGGTAAAGAAAAAAATCAAAAAAAAAACGAAAAAGAAAAAGAAAAATGAAAAAACAAAAAAACAAAATAAAGTCAAATGAAAAAGAGGAATTGGGAACTACGTTTGACCTGATTCCTCAAAGAGGATACGTAGGCGCCTCACGGTTCGGTCATAGGGTGCATAGTGTGCATAATGTGCATGGTGTGCATAGTGTAACAAAAAATTTAAAATATATATATATATATAATAAATAAATAATCCCCAAGCAAGAAACTGAGGCAAGGGTTGCGCTTGTTATAAACAAATATGATTTCGAAGGTTGTAATTTTTAACCCCAAATTGATTTGTTTTTGAGCCTTTAATACCCTTTATTTCTAAGCCTATCCAAAAAAACCACATTACGGTCCAAAGAAAGACCTTCTGATCAGTCTGCAAAAGATGCCAAGTCAGACAAATGAGAGTCTTACCGGCGAACACAACATTCTGTTCCACAGCAGAAAGAACTCTAATCTTCAACAGAGAGAGTCATACCGGCAACACTCCAAATCCCCAACTGGAAAGTGATATAAATGAGAGAGTCTTATCGGTGAAAATCTTCACGGACACCATAAGGCGATGAAAGCTGAGAGAAAAAACCAAAATGAGAGAGACTTGATGGTGAAAACCTTTTGGGCACTACAAGTCGAATAAGATTGGGAATCAGATGGAGGATAGTCAAGGGAAGATCTTGAAAGACGATTGACGATGGAGGATAGGCCACATGTGCATGTCATGACCATTAGAGTCAGTATTTGCGTTTGATAGGTTTTTATTTATAGTTTCTTTTGTTAAAGAGTCATATTTTTCCGTTGTCTTTTATTCTGTTCCCTTTTATCTTTTCCTTTCATAGAAATTTCCCCAGTAGAGTCTGTTTGGTCAGAACCAGTGGGAAATGACTTCAAAATAGGCCATCAGCTTTCCAAGATAAGATCTGACTAATACATCCAAGTGATATAGTCAGGAAGGAACAAGCGCGAGGCCAATGTCAAGAAAGATATCCCCAGCAAAAGGGAATTGACAAAAGGATCGACGAGTGTCAAGAGGGATATCCTTGCCGAAATCAAAGGTTATTAAAACCTCAAGGCCAAGGCCCATGGACAAATAATGAGAGCAATAAGCATGATTTGAGAAATTCATGCGAGACTAAAAAGTCGGGAAAATGCAAGTTTCCGAGCCATGTCACGAAAGAAGAGGGATATCCCCAGCATAAAAGGATTATCCCCAGCAAATAATATCATCATCGTCCCTTGTGGAATGCAGAGCAAGGAAGGAGAAAGGGAAAAGCCATCCCAGTGGAGTATCACAACCAACTACCACGCTTTAAGCTAACAAATTTTGTTTGAGTTAAAACAGGTAAAGGAAATGGCATTGATGTCGGAAATGCATGCCACAAGAAAGATTGTCAAACTGGGGCAGAAAATTTTCTTTTCAGTTAGAAAATTTTCTGGAAAATCAGGTACCCATCTGGGGAAGAATAAAGATAACACCAAGGAAGTGGTCTTTGAACCAGTGTTGCCCCAACAAAATAAGTTTCAATGGAGGAAGTTATCCCCAGCAGACAGAATAAAGGGATGACGCTTGTGCTCAGAAAAGCAAAAAGCCATTATCATCCCCAGCAGCTTCCAGAAGAATGAAGCATCGATTTAAAGGGATAAAATTCCCCAGCAGCATTATCCTCAACAACGTTATCCCAAAAGATAACACTTTTATCCCCGGCTGTGTTGAGAGAATATAAAAAATAAAAAAATAAAAAATAAAAAAAAACAAATTTGAAGGAGGGGAAGAAAGGAGACAATGGTATTATCCCCAGCAAGCAAGAACAAAGCAACGCAAAGGAAAAAGAAAAGAAAAGAAGAAATTGCAAAGGTAAGTTTCTTAAATCATTGATCTTTACATTTTTCTCCTAGGATAAAAAAGTCCTAGTCTGATGAATTTACCTCCCGATACAATCTTGGTCCGATGAAATTTTTCTCCCAAGATAAGATATCAAATTTTAGTCGGATGAATCTTTCTCCTAAGATCACAACAAAATGGACCTAGTCTGACGATTTATCTCCTAGAGTTAAAATCTTGGTCTGATGAAATTTTTCTCCCAAGATAAAATCTTAGTCGGATGAATCTTTCTCCTAAGATCACAACAAAATGGACCTAGTCTGACGATTTATCTCCTAGAGTCTAAATCTTGGTCTGATGAAATTTTTCTCCCAAGATAATATAATAAAATCTTAGTCGGATGAATCTTTCTCCTAAAATCACAACAAAATGGACCTAGTCTGACGATTTATCTCCTAGAGTCTAAATCTTGGTCAGATGAAATTTTTCTCCCAAGATAAAATATTAGTCGGATGAATCTTTCTCCTAAGATCACAACAAAATGGACCTAGTCTTACAATTTATCTCCTAGAGTCAAAATCTTGGTCTGATGAAATTGTTCTCCCAAGATAAAATCTTAGTCGGATGAATCTTTCTCCTAAGATCACAACAAAATGGACCTAGTCTGACGATTTATCTCCTAGAGTCAAAATCTTGGTCTGATGAAATTTTTTCTCCCAAGATAATATAATAAAATCTTAGTCGGATGAATCTTTCTCCTAAGATCACAACAAAATGGACCTAGTCTGACGATTTATCTCCTAGAGTCACAATCTTGGTCCGATGAAATTTTTCTCCCAAGATAAGATATCAAATCTTAGTCCGATGAATCTTTCTCCTAAGATAAGATATCAAATCCTAGTCTGATGAATTTTCTCCTAGGATAATTTAAAAAAAAAAAGTTTGAATTGAAAAAAAAATGGTTGAAGTCGGGAGCCCCCCTGAAGAATAGAATGGCGATTTATGTTGAAATCAGGAGCCCCCCTGAAGAATAGAATGGCGATGTATTGGTTGAAGTCAGGAGCCCCCCTGAAGAATGGAATGGCGATTATTTTCAAAGTTGTTGTTGAAGTCAGGAGCCGCCTGAAGAGAGGAAAGGCGTTTTTAAAAGTTGTTGAAATCTTGCCAGCCTAAAGAAAGGAAATGGCGATGTATTGGTTGAAGTCAGGAGCCCGCCTGAAGAGAGGAATGGCGATTATTTTCAATGTTGTTGTTGAAGTCAGGAGCCCACCTGAAGAGAGGAAAGGCATTTTTAAAAGTTGTTGAA
Source organism: Nicotiana tabacum (assembly GCF_000715075.1). Classification (NCBI taxonomy): domain Eukaryota; kingdom Viridiplantae; phylum Streptophyta; class Magnoliopsida; order Solanales; family Solanaceae; genus Nicotiana; species Nicotiana tabacum. The sequence goes on along the minus strand of NC_134084.1, from coordinate 13,574,279 downwards.
ATCTTGCCAACCTAAAGAAAGGAATGGCGATGTATTGATTGAAGTCAGGAGCCCGCCTGAAGAGAGGAATGGCGATTATTTTCAAAGTTGTTGATGAAGTCAGGAGCCCGCCTGAAGAGAGGAATGACGCTTATTTTGAAAAGTTGTTGTTGATGTTGGGAGCCCGCCCAGATAACAGAGGCATACATTTCAGTCTTTACATTTCAGTTGTTGAAGTTGGGAGCCCGCCCATAGAACAGAGGCACACATTCAGTCTTTACATTTCAAGCATTGAAGTTGGGAGCCCGCCCAGATAACAGAGGCATACATTTCAGTCTTTATATTTCAAGAGTCGAATTTGGGAGCCCGCCCAGACAACAGAGGCATACACATTCAGTCTTTACATTTCAAGCATTGAAGTTGGGAGCCCGCCCAGATAACAGAGGCATACATTTCAAGTCGTTAATTTTCAAGTATTGAAGTTGGGAGCCCGCCCAGATAACAGAGGCATACATTTCAAGATCAAGTCAGAGGACAATAAAAACAGAGGGTTACAATAGGAATTCCCAGTAGGAAACAATAAAATTCCCCGGCACCGGGAAACAGAAGGTTGCAACAAGAGGTCACAGCACAAACTCAAGTGCATGTGTCAAAAAGAATAAAAAGCACCGGAAAAAAATGCAAGCAGACAAGAAAGTAAGGCAACAAGAAAAATTGCAGTATAGCTTAGCTTCTTGTTTTCTTTTAAGCACGGTGTAACAAGGAGATCGGTAAGCAGTAGTAATAGCATGCAACAACAGTAATATTGCAGTCCAACGGTAGTCCCAGCTACCAAAATTTCGCGAACTACATTGACCTGATTCCTGTTTAGCCCAGGATATGTAGGAAACCTTTGAAGCAAAGGTTCGGTCAAATCTTTTTCAAAAAAAAAATGCTTCACACGGAGTACTCGGATGGGCAAAAATCGCTCGCTTTATCTTTGCACGAAAACCCTTCGTGTCTCCGGGCAAAGAGGGGCAGCTGTAAGCACGTGATTTTTGCCTTATATGAGAATTACTCCCAAAAAATCCAAAAATAAAATGATTTTTCTTTAGTGTGCAATTTTGTGATATTTTTAATAATTATTTGTATGTGCTTGTGCATGTTTATTTGCTAAATTAATAAAAAAAATACAAAAATATGTCGCATTTTACATGAAGGATTTATTTCTACAATTGTTAGTAATTAAATTTGTTTTACAAAAATTAAAAATTACAAAAATAGGCATCGTTTGCATTTTTAGCATTTAATGTCCAAATATACAATTTTATGCTTAATTAATACTTAATTGTGCGTTAATTGTTATTGGGTTAATTTGCGCTTTTATAACTTAATTTAGTTCTTAATAATAGTTTAAGTATTTTTATAATTTAGTTTTAGAAAAATAAAAGAAGAAAAGAGAGCGAAAATATAAAGAAAGTCGGAATTGGGCCTCTTCTTCAATTTTAAGCCACAGGCCCAAAAAATGGCCCAATCTTCCCTACGACCCAGTCCATTTCTAACTGGGTCGACCCAGTCCATAACCCAAAAGACCCAAACCCCTTTGTCTTACATTTTACAAAACAAAACAAAAATTAAAAGAAGAAGAAAAAACCCTAAAAATCTAAACCATCTGCCCCCCTCTCCTATCTTCTTCTTCTTCCTCCAAAGCTCCAACCAAGCATCCATGGCTGCCCTTTACCTTCTTCTTCGACACACCCTCATCGTCCAAACAGCTGCTACCCAAGCATTTCATCTTCTTCGTCCACCATTGTTGCTCTAGTTCGTCGTCGTTTGGTCGAGCTTCATCTTCTCCGGCAAAACAGTCTGTCGTCGCCACCAGTTGCTTCTGCTTGTGCGTCGACCAGCCCGTTGTTTGTTCCTTCTATTGTTCGAGGCCCCGTCGCTGTTGCTTCTGTCTCAACCGAACAACCAAACGAACACAGCCATGGACGAGCTTCGACGTCGACCATGTCGTCGTCCATGGCTGTCCGCGCCGTGCTGCTGCTCGCTGCTTCGGATTGCTGCTGCTTCACGTCGTCTCCCTCGCTGTGCTGCTGCTCACGTTTCCGCCATGGCCACGATGCTGTGGCTGCTTCATCTTCTCCGAACAAACAACCAAACGTTGCTTTTGTTTCGCGTAAATTATTGCTACTATTTCGACGTTACTTAATAAAGTCGAGTTCAAGCTTTTGTTCGAGCTTTGGTTGATATTTGTCAAAACAGTCCATACATGGTTCGAGTTCGTCGTTGTTCATCTCCGGTTAGTTGTTCTAAGTTTTATTTTTGTTTCATATTTTTGTTTGATATTTTTCGGATCCAAAATCGTTAAATGATTTAATCCTTGTCTTGTTCGTTGATTCATCGTTGAAATAATTTTCTAGTGTGTTCATGTTGTTTTGTTAAATTAATTTTCAGATTTCAAAATAGAAGTGTAATTAGTTGTTTTCATACTCATTTCATGTTTGTATTATTGTTTAAGTGAATATTTGTTAGTTTGATGTTTGTTAGATTCAAATTGAAATTTAATTAACTATTTCTTCAATTTGTTTCATGAGTTTATGTATTGTTAGAAATTGTTAATATTGTTAAGTTCAAGCTTAAATTCATAATTGTTTATTCGTCGATCTTGTTATTTGTCTAAAAGAATTTAGTTGTGTTAAAGGAAATAAATTGATTTAATTGTTTAATCCGTCATGTTTGTTGTGTTAAAATAGATTCATTCATGTTCATACTTTGTTTGGATGATCTTGAATCCGAATTTTGTATAGTTTGATTTCTTGTTTATCATTTATGATTATTTCTTGAATTTGTCTCATAATCTTGTTTAAGTTTAATATAGGAATTGTTTGTTGTAATGTTGTTAGAATTGATTTTAAGTTCAATATGATTGAAGTTAGAAATCTAAATATACTTGTTTGTTGTTGTTGTTAAATCCTAAAATAGGTTTGTTGTTGCTAAAAATATTGTTCAATCAAATTTTAGTTGTTTAAGTTTCAGTTTTGTTTTAGTTGGTTAATATAGTATTATACTTGACATGATAAACTGTTAACTAATTAACCTTCTGGAGTAGTGAATTCCACGATAATCTTATATGTTTTGAGGACTAGTGATGACATTTACTGTTTGAATTGTTGAGATAGGGAACATTGCAGAAAATTGGCCATTAATTAAATCTTGTGATATTGTTAGCTAAGTAAAGAATAGTACGGAAATACCCAGAAATTACATTACTAGCTTATTTTGTCAAATATCCAATTTTGTTTAAGGCTAGATGATGTCGTCTTATTAAATCAATTGGTAGATTAGTTCTCTTTCTTAATAACAAATGGCATAGTTATTTTAGGAACGCGATCAACTCATTTCTTTTAATGTATGAAATAATGTCGATGATTTTTTACAAAATATAGAGTTAGTGTATACAAATATTCGCATAGGTAGAGAATAAGAATTGGTTTATTTATCTCAAACTCAATATTCGTAATCAAAAATTAACTAAATAATTATAACTTTGGACTAAAAACAAGTATATGAGAAGGATATGGGATTTATAAGCACGAATTGCAACATTTTATGTCAAGGATATGTAGAAATAGAGTTCGCATTAAATATAACAATGAAAATTCTTCAGAAACTATTAATTTGTTTATCAAATTAATTCTTTTTCCAGTTTTATATGCGATTCGATTTTTGGATATATTAATGTTGTATCCACGATAAAAAATGGTAGTATTTTTAGTTACATGTTGTTTGTTTCTTTTTCATATCATTAATTCTTTAAAATTTTAATGGCTTGGAGGAATATAATTCATACGCGTAAAGTAAGATTTGCGGTGAACACATAATAACTTTTGAATGCTTTTCAAGAAAATATAGAGACGTCTAAATCAATGTTTCTCTATGGCTTCATATAAAAATAAGTGGATGCAATAAACAATTTGTAGAGAATTTTATCAAGAATATTTTGTGAAATTAGGGATACGTTCGCGTGGCCTAAATTACATTTTTAAAGGCAGTTCGGATTATGCGTTCGCGCAACTTTGAGCCAAAATTTTAATTCGTCGGGGGATATTAAATTAATTTTATAAAACCCGAGATGTGCGGTTCACTATTTAAGAAAGGCGAATGTTCTTAATTTTATTTTTAAACACAATTTCGAAAAAATAATTATTTTTATAATAAATATATTATCAATATCATTGTGTATACGTACGCGTGACACGATTTCCCACGTTAAAAAATATATAATATATAAAACGAATACACGTACGCGTGATTCGATTCGAAGAAGGGTCTTTAATTTTAAACAATCTAAACAGAAGCGGTAACAAAATCATGCAATAAAAATGTAAAATCGAGATAATTAAGCCAATAATAAAAATAGTTAAGCGACCGTGCTAGAACCACGGAATTCGGAAATGCCTAACACCTTCTTCCGGATTAACAGAATTCCTTACTCAGGATTTCTGGTTCGCAGAATAATAAACAGAGTCATATTCTCCTCGATTCAGGGATTAAAATTGGTGACTTGGGATGCCTTAAAATTCCCAAGTGGCGACTCTGAAACAAACAAACAAATCCCGTTTCGACTGTCCTTTAATTGGAGAAAACTCCCTACGCACCCTCGCGGGGGCGGAAAAAGGAGGTGTGACATTAATGATTGAAGAAAACTAGTTAAAAATGACTTACAATTGATATGGAGAAGGAAGGTTGTTTGAAAAATCGCCTCTTATGTTTTTGGGGTTTTGAAAAATGAAAAATGACTGAAAATCCTGTCTATTTATACGCCTCTCAGACCCCCTGTACAGACCGCACAAAATGGACTATGGCCGCATAGGTCTCCACCGCGCTCCGCACGAAACCGATCGCGGACCGCACTGCAGCGCCCTGTGCGGACCGCACAAAGCCAACCTCGGCCGCACAGCCTTCACCGCACACCGCACAAGGTCGACCGCGAACCGCACTGGTGGGGTTGAGAGACCTGCAACTTCTGGTTTTAAGCCTAAAACATCCCGGAACCTACCCGAAACTCACCCGAGCCCTCGAAACTCACCCGAGCCCTCGAAACTCCAAACCAAGCACACGTACTAACTCAACAACATTATACGAACTTATTCGTGCGATCAAATCGCCAAAATAACCTCAATAACAATGAATCAAACCTCAAAATCAAGAACTTTTTCTCAAACTTCATCAAGTATCAAATTTAGCAATTTAGGTCCGAATCACGTCAAACGACGTCTTTTTTCAACCAAACTTTATAGAAATGACTTAAACCATATCTAAGGCCTGTACCGGGCGCCAGAACCAAAATACGGGCCCGATACCATCATGTTCTAAGCAAATTTCATTTCAATTTTCCTTAAACAGTTTCAGAAAATAATTTCTTTTAAAAAATTCATTTCTCGGGCTTGGAACCTCGGAATTCGATTCCGGGCATACGCCCAAGTCCCACATTTTCCTACGGACTCTCCGGGATTGTCAAATCAAGAGTCCGGGTCCGTTTACCCAAAATATTGACCGAAGTCATATTAACTCATTTTATAATTAAATTTTATCATTTTTCACAGGATTTCATATTTAAGCTTTTCGGCTACGCGCCCGGACTGCACACCCAAATCAAGGTGACTTTAAATGAGGTTTTCAAGGCCTCAGAATACGGAGTTTCATTTTAAAACAAGTGATGACCATTTTGGGTCATCACAATATTTTTCTGTTTAGTATACGAAAAAAGTTACTTTACGCTTCAAAGCCTTTATTTAATTCTAAATTATTATTTACGAAAAAGGGTAAAAACTGCCCCTAGACTATTGGAGTTGGTACAATAATGTCCTCCGTCCACCTATTTTAAAAAAATTGCCCTCGCCATTATCTTTTCGGCTCAAGAATGCCCTTACGATTAACGGCCATGATAGATAAAAAATATTTAATTAATACCACGTGTCATAACGGAAAAAGGTCAGAACTATCCCTAGACTATTGGAGTTTGTACAATAATACCCCCATCTCAAAAAATCTCTCTCCTCCACCCTTCCCCCCTCTAGCGTGTATGTGTTCATATTCTTCTTGTTCTTCTCATCCTTTTTTTGACCTTGCACTCTATTTGAATAATCACTACAAACATCATTAAAGTTTTATCTTCAGACAACCAAATTTTTTTTGTCACCAATACTTTACGTCATACAACTTTCAAAGACTCTGTTAGGCAAAAAAAAATTAATTAATTTCCATGTGTCATCGTTCCATTGGCCTAACTTAAGACTCACCTAAATTAAAATAAACTCACCCATATTCTAAGACCCTTTTCCTCCGTTTCTTTCTCCTCTTTCTTTTAAAAATTATTCCACCAACTAGACCTATCATACACCCATTTTTTCCCTAAGCAAACAAAACTCTCTTGTATAGTTAATCACCTTCCTCTTCCTATTTCTTTGTATATTAAATATACACATCAATAGTCACACAATAAGCTCAATCAAGTGTTTATTATAGTCACATTCACCAATAAGTCGTATTCTCTCATATTCTCACGCATATGATCTCAAATATTTCTCTTGATTTAACCGTCTCTTTTTTAAAATTGGCGGTGTTGATATAACCTGAAGAGCATCCTCTTACAATAGCTTAATTTATGGACATGGTTGGATGTTCAGACTATGGTGAGCCAATGAAGAAGAAGAAAAAGGTCGAGGTCCGAGCAGATGTAGACATGTAATTTTTGACTCGCATAGTTTTAAAGTTAGTTTTAGTATCTTTATGTTTTAAAATATCTACTTGAATTATTATGTAATTTTAGCCTATTTTATTTTTAATTTCAAATCAAATTAAAAAAAAATAAAAAAAGAAGAAGAAAATTTCAATTTATCTTATTAGATATGCGTGTTTTTGTTTTTATTTTTTTTATTTTTTTTAAGTTCATGAGTTTTTTTATAGTAGTATTATGCTAAGTTTGCCATGGTTTTTATATTTTATTTTTAGTATAATCCTTGAAAAATACAAAAACTAATAATAAATATATATATAGTTTCATGTTTTACCTTATTTCTATTTAGTTTAGGCTATTAAGATTTTTATAGTCATATATTTTGTTTTTACCATGATTTTCACTCTTATTTCGAATATAATAATTCATATAAAAAATATATTGTTTCGTAGTATGATATGTTTTACTTTAATTAATTATAATTAATTTTAAATTATTTTTTAAAAGAAAAGTTCAAGTTTCTAATTATTGGACTTAAAAGAGTTAACCCACTAAATTTGAGCCCAATTGCCCCAAAATTACCCCCAAATCCGCCCAAGTAGCCCAACCCAGCTGACCCGTCCGCTTAACCTGCTGAACCGCCCCATTTCTTTTTTAAATCCTAGCCATTCATTCTATCTTATCCAACAGCCCTTATTTCTTCTCTACTTAATATATAAACCTAATATTAAGAAACCTTAAACCTAAAAACTCATCCTAGATCAGCCGCATCCACCCCTCTCTCATCTCACTTCTGCCCAACCCAGCCACCACAAACCCGCCGAAAATCACCAAAAATCCGGCACTCCACGTAAGCATTGGTCCCCTATGGTCCCCCCTTCCCTTCGTTTCATCTTCCACGTAGCAAAATCCCAACGAATCTCATCATTATTGACGTATTTTCTTGCTCTCTAAGTTGGAATCGAATAAATGGAGGTCGTAGATTGAATCACTGTCAATCTAGACCCTCCATTTGTTCGATCTCGAATTATATAAGAGAGAAATCAGACAGAAATTTGGAGGAGGAAGCTGGAGAAAGAAGTGAAGGTTTACGAAAAAAAATTCTTCTTCTGTTTTCATCTTCATTCTCAAATTTTTAGACATAATTTAATTTCGAAAAAATACAAAAATAAAAATAGTGAGTTTAGATTTTTGTTAGAACTTGTTTCCATTTCGAAAAATCAGAAAATATTCCAAAAAATATTTTAGTTTCTTCTTTTCTTAAATTTTGTTTTAACATGGAGATTGATTGAGCCGAGATCGAGTTCGCCGTTCGAGTTCGAGTTCGAGTTCGTTGGTTTTTGCATCCTGTCGCATTGTAGCTGTTGTCCTCTTTGGATTTTCATTTCCAGATTCACTTGTCTTCGATTGAAAGCAGAATTAATCAAAATTCCCATCTATCAGGTTCATACCTCCCTCTTTTCTATATCTCTGCGTAAAGATGCGATCGAATATGACGAGAGCCTAAAATAAGCCATTAGAATTTGTTTGAATCTTAAAAAATGGTTTAAGTTTAAGCGTTAATCAAAACAAATTGTTGGATTTTGATTGATGAAGAATTTGGATGAATTTTCTTTGGTATGTGCATCTGCTCTGTTTCGTTTATGTGTTTAGATCTCCTATAATCTCATATCTGACTGATTCCAATATGCTCGACTGAAGTTGGAATTGGCTGGTAGTTGTATGGATTATTGAAATGTCGTATTGTTGTTAGTTTTAGTTCGACTAGTCCCCTTGATGTTTGCAATGTTTTCCTGTTAGTGTCGGTGGGCGTAAAACTGTTCTTACCTGTTGAAACTTAGAGGTTTAATCATAGGGTTTGCTTGATTTTGAACATGACAATGAGAGCATGAAACATTGCAGTTGAGTTGGTATTAGTTTCTGTTTGAATAGGCTCTCATGAGAAGAATGCTGGAGTCCTCTGTTCATTATTTGATTAGCTTGAGGCATGTTGAAGTCTATCTTGTTTGCTTAAAGTGAAACCTGTCGAAAACTCTAATTGGTTTGTAATTGTTAATAAAGTGTGAGGCCATCACGTCACTGTTTGTCATTGCCACTGATGTTCCTGTTTGTGAGATTATGTGTAAACTCGAAACAGATTAAATTATCTTTCAATATTTTCTACCCTTAACACAAAGTGTCGATAAGGTTGAGTAATCCCTAGCGACTCCTTATACGTATATCTAAGCGTAAAGATTGGTACGTTTATTTGAATTAGCTTCCCGGCGCTTTTGATTGCTTTGTTGAATCTGGTCCTTGCTCTCCTTGCATTCCTGATTATTAGGAAGTGATCTGCTTGAGAACTTTATTGTTTATTGTAGGATAAGAGGAAATGAAAAAGATTTTGTGTGTAATTGAGCTCCTATTGAGGACATGATTCCATTTACCACCTGATAATTACTGAAGAATCTATTAAGTACTATGGATAGCAGTAGAACATGCATTTGTTCAATGAGGTTTAAAGCTTTAATTATTAAGCTGATAAGTTGGTCTATATCACATTCTGTAACGAGTTTGGGGTCTCTCTTTCTGTTAGTTAACCAGGTGACCGTGCATGGTGGCTAGTTTAAATCTTGTTTGATATGCTAGATTGAATGTGACTTATCTTATCTTCGATTTCTATTTATCACATTAAGCAAATTTAAACATGAAATGTTCTGCTGAATTTTCTTTTGTTGCTTTTCAAACATGCCCAAGTTGTCATTCTTGAAATTTTGATTTTTCAAGAGTGTGAAAATCAAATGAATGCTGAAAGTTCAAAATGAAATCAATGCTTTAAAAGTTTGAAATAATCTCATGCTTCCGTTTGTCTAACATAAGGATATATGGTGTTAATGGAGTCTTCATGATAAAAATGCGAGGGAATTGATTCTGTGGATAGAATGGAGGAGGAGGAGGATATATGATTTAATGATTTTCACATAAGATCCGTGTAGGTGAGATTTGGGGTGAGGTAGAGTCGGAAAACGAGAGGCACGTCTGAATAGGGATTAGGCAACTAAAGTTAGATTTGCTCTTGTCATGCTTTGATCTGCTGCTTGATTTATTTTATTTTATTATTCTTGTCTGGTTCATTGAGTTGCTATGTTTTCTTTCATGTGTCTACTATGTTGAGTGCTATCCTCGTATGTAGATAATTTGAATCAAGTATTTTAGATCACTATCTTATGGGTCGCGGGAGGTAGGAGAAATTAAAGAATTTAAAACAGAAAATTCAGCAGGCTATTAATTTAGTTTAACTTAGTTTTCTTTCACATTATTTTATTGTTTTGACTAGTAAGAGCATGCTTAGGCCGACCATACTTGGGTAGGCAAATCTCAAGTTTTCTTTATTTTGATTTTCGAGGCAAGAGGTCGTTTCTTTAGTTCATTATCTGGGGAATGCCCTGTGTGATTTGTATATATTTTTCGGAGTATGCCCCGAAGTACTTGTATTTGGAGGCCTAAAGTAGAATGCGTAGTATTTTGTTTTTATTTTTATTTTTATTTTTATTTTTATTTTTATTTTTTCTTTTATTAGTTGGGGACGACCTCGAGCCTCTTGTGTGTTTATTTTATTTCTGTGTGTTTTACCTCAATTTGAATGTATAAAAGCCAACTAGATCGAGTACGCAACCATGATCTTCACGGGACTTGGGGACTGCCTAACACCTTCTCTCCGAGTCAAATGAACCCCCTTACCCGAATCTCTGGTTCGGACTTGGTTTTAGAGTTTGAAAGGTTTTAAAAGGAAAAATCATTTTTTTACAAAAAAAAAAGATGACCTGGCACACCGAAACTAATATCAGGTGGCGACTCTGAGTTATTTCCTTTTGAACACAATTTTTGTCACGTTCTAATTGAAAAACCCTTTTCAAGCTTTACTAAATCTTTTTATCTATTTAAGAGGGTTTAGTGAAGTAGAGGTTTGTTTAAAAAGGGGGGTGTGACATCTCTGGAGACTCTGCTGGGGACTTGCAGGTTCGAGCTAGTACTTGATTTTGTTGGCTTTTAGAATATTTGGTTGAGGTTTTTATGCTTTTTCATTAGCTTTACTTAATTTTTATTATGTTTTTATATCTTGTTATTTGCTAGTTGTTTATGTGTTTACAGCTTTTGCTTTATTTGTTTATTGCTTTATAACTGTCATCATATGCATTACCCAGTCACTTCTTTCCGCAACAAGTCTCGGAGCACGCATAGCGTGCACGAACTCTTTGTTGAGTCACCCTTGATTTAGGAGGGGGGGGCGTCGGACGTATAGAGTGGGTGGAAAGCTTGAGCAGCCACCATCGACCATACGATCCCCCGAATTGCTTGGTTAGTGAACCCCAAACTTAGGTCAACCTTTAGGTCATTTTTATTTACATCATGTCATTTAGACCTAGTAGGGCTCGGTCCCAGGTACTGTGTCCCTTTGTAGGAAGTCTATCCAAATTTTGTCAAAATGGGCTCGTGGCCCAAAATGACATTTAATCATCCTATGTGCTAAATGTTGCATCTGTGAGGGTAAAAAGGTCATTTGATGGACCGATGCTTGGGAAAGAATGGTGAAAATGAAGAAAGTAGGGCCCACTCACATTTTTTTCATAGTTTTCCAAAAATCAAAATGAAAATGAAAAAAATCCGGAAAAAAAAAGAAAAAAGATTTTACATTTTCCATCATTTTCCCAAAAATTCAAAAAGGGAGAAAAAGAAAAATCCAAAAAAAAAAGAAGAATAATATTTTTCAATTTTCATCAAAAATACAAAAAAAATGGTTTTTCCAAATTAGTTGCATTTTTTTAAAGGCTTCATCCCATGTTTAATCTTCCCGAACTACGCAAACCTGATTCTCGTCTTTCGAGATGTGATACGTAGGCAACCCACATAGGGTCCGGTATTCCTAGTAGGTCCTAGGTTCTTGGCTTCCGGGGTCGTAGCCAAATCTTGCATGTCTAGCCACTTTTGGCCACATCGGCCATTTTTGCAAAATAGGGTTATTTTCGCAAGAGTGGCTCAATTACCCATGTCTTAGGATCTTGAGTTTATAACTCGGTGTCATATCACTTTAAGGTCCATCCATGTCGTGTTTGCGTCCCTAGTCGCATTTGGTTGCATCGGCCATTTTTGCACAAAAAAGGGGTCCATTTCCGTAAAGTAATTTTTAAGACCATGATTGTCGGGATATTAGAGTCATGTAAGCTTTAAATGGAGTATTTCTCATTCATTATGGGTCAACTTTGTCAAGTTTGCGCTAATAGCCACTTTCAGCCACTTAGGCCATTTTGTAAATATAGCCAAGTTGTGTCCTGCATTTGTCCATTAGGAAATATGGTGGGGTCACGTAGTGCCCCGAGTCGCTAACCATGTTTGCTTCATTCAGGTATGGACCCGCTGATTCGATCCAAAGTGCTGATGGTAGTAAAGATTCCTAGGAAGTTGATCAAGTGGTGGAAAATGTCTTCATCGTTAGAGCAACATGAGTTAATGCAGAAATTGGGCACCCTAACTTCCCTTCTTGATATCACACCCCGCCCAGATTTAGTGGAGGCGATGCTGACTTATTGGGATCCGCAAAATTTGATTTTCAGATTTGGAGAGTGTGAGATGACTCCTACCTTGGCGGAAATGTCTGGTCTCACTCGTTTAAGCTATATAGGCAAGGACATGATACTTCCCCGAGACCACTCTAGGACAAGATTCCTCAGCGACCTGGGCTTGAAAGATAACAAGCATTTAAAATGCCTCAAGCAGTCCTGGATATCTTTGGATTATTTGTTTACTAAATTTGGACCACAGGATAGTTTTGACGTCTTTTGGGATGAGTTTTGCACAACCAAGGCAAAATGGCAAAAACGTCGCCTCAAAGCTTTCAGCCTTGACTTGTTGGGATTATTGGTTTTTCCATTAGATGAGAGGCATATCAGCACCCGTCTACAGTCAGTGGTAATGGTACTATTTCATGAGAAGCAATGCAAAATCGTTACCGTTGTACCGATGATCTTAGCAGAGTTGTACCGAGCCCTGAGTGAGGTTAGGGGAGGTGTCAGGTATTTTGAAGGAAGTAACCTTTTGCTACAATTGTGGATGATGGAGCATTTGCACACCGCTTCCTTACTTTATTCCATCGACCGTGCCTTGAGGGATCGGGTGGTATGCATCGAGCGTAGGATGAAATATCCTAAGTTTACATACCCAGTAGGCGTCACAACTTGGATTGAGTTCCTTGGTTTGAGGACAAATGGGAATGTTTTATGGGCTTATTTTTGGCTACCTTTGGACCATATCTTGGTAGGATGCCTCATGCAGCCTTTCCTGATGCTGATAAGACTCAAGTGTGTCAGGTCGTACACTCCTGTTAGGGTAATGCGACAGTTGGGAAGAAGACAAGAGGAGCCTCCAACTTTGAATATTCGGAGGCACATCATAAATTTTAGCAAAAAGGTGGATGATGAAATCAGGTATGTGCAATACTGGAACAATGCAAAGAGGATGAAGAAAAATACATTAGTAGAGGACGTTGGCAGGCCCGAGTGTACTCAAGAGTACTTGATTTGGTTACAGTCTGTCCCACCAGGGGTCAGCACCCCATTGCCAGCACAACTTAGGGGTCGGGCAGTTCATACAGATGATTTTGAGGAGGCATCGGACCAAGATCCCTGGGATAAGCTTGAGTTGATAAAGTCTTAGTTGGCGGGATTGGTAGCAAACGTGGAGAAGCATGGCAAATATTTGTTTAGGGTCGGCCTTCAGGATGCGGGGGCACACGCCAGGGCCTTTATTCCCAGTATCGGTGTTTCTTTACGAGGCATGTTACAGAGTTTGAGCATGACGGACAGCCTAGGACCATCCCGATCAGGACAGTCACATTCAACAGCAGCTTGAGGAGTCATTCTATTTAGGTGTTTGAGATTGTCTTATGTTGTCTTTTACTTTCGTGCCTTGTCTAGAAGTATCGAGTCCTTTAGGTAGTGTCAGAGTCTGTCGTAGTGTAGTTGGGTCTGTCAGGTCTTTTATTATCGTATTTCCCTTTGTATTTTAATATCGAAAAGTTTTAAATGAAAAATCCCAAAATGATTTTGTTTTAGTTTATTTTCCATCACCTTTCCAAAACTACGCTTGGTCTGATTCATGAGGGACATGATACGTAGGCAACCTACAGCGGGTTCGATCAAATCATTTTGGTTTCAAAAATAAAAAGAGAAAGAAAAAGAGAAAAGGGTGATAAGAAGAGTTGGAAAAGAAAGAGAAGGAAGAACTGAAATGAGCAAATCGGGATGATGCCATATGACCCTGCGACCCTCAAAGCCATTTTAGAATCGTTAATCGTTGCTAGGTGCCTTGCACGTAATGTGATATTATTATTTGATAAATACCCTAATGCTAACATGGTGGTTTCGTGTTATTGTCCTCTGTTATCTTTATCAGAGTTTCAGGAAGGTGGTTAGTTTGTTGGCATCCTGGCAAGTCATCCATACAACACCCGATCAAAGCGTCAAACAGTCATGGCTAGCAAGGAAACATACACTGGAGTTGTAGACCCACCAAGGGAGATTGTTGAGTCGGAATCAGAACTGCAAGAGGAGGTCCGGAGGTTGAAGCATCAAATGGCAGAAATGTATCAAGCCTGGATTAAGGGACACCCTCCACCCTCGTTCCCTACCAACTACACAGAAAACCCTACTTCCATTCCCCCACTCTCTCAATCCCAGATGCCCAATACCATTGATCTTTCCCCACAACACGCACCTGGCTTTACCCCTTACCACAACTACCTCGGCACTTCAGCCCAAACTGTTCATGCTCCGCCGGCCAAAACAACCTTGTACCCTGCTCCGATATCTGCTCCTATTTTTGTACCCCCTCCACAAGCTACCCTCCACCGATCCTCTAGTGATCCCGCATTCCCCGCTACAGATGCCCACTACAATGCACCGGAGCCCACCTTCAAAGTCCCAGATCCTTACTCTTACACTCCCCAATTTGAGCCTCATGTTGAAACTGACAAACTACCCAAGAACGCAGAGCAAGAAGAGATGTTTAGGAAAGTACAGAGTTTGGAGCAATCATTGAGAAATGTGCAAGGGTTGGGAAACCAAGTGAGTGTGGCCTATAAGGATTTGTGTTTGTTCCCCGATGTCCAATTGCTTGCCAGGTTCAAGATGCCCAAGTTTGACTTATATGACGGACATAGGGATCCTGTAGCTCATTTGAGAGGTTATTGCAGTAAAATAAGAGGCGCCGGGGGAAAAGACGAATTACTGATGGCATATTTTAACCAAAGTCTGAGTGGGGCAGCTTTAGATTGGTACACCCGCCAGGACGCCAGCAGGTGGTACACCTGAGACGATATGGCTCAGGCCTTTGCCCGGCACTTTCAGTACAATTAAGACATTGTTCCAGACCGCCTATCTCTGACCAAGGTGGAAAAGAAACCTAGTGAAAACTTTAGAGAATATGGGTTCCGATGGAGGGAGCAAGCTGCACGAGTCAATCCTCCGATGGAAGAGGACGAGATGGTTAAATACTTTCTTCAAGCCCTGGAGCTCACTTACTATGGCCACTTGATCTCAGCCATTGGTAAGTCTTTCAATGATGTGGTGAAGATGGGAGAAATGGTGGAAGAGGGGCTCAAGTCGAGTAAGATCATGAGTTATTCTGCTATAAAAGCAACCACCCAGGCAATCCAGAGTGGTACCGGAAGTTTGCTAGGCAAGAAGAAGAAGGAAGATGTCGTTATGGTTGTCTCTGGATCATGGCATGGCCAAAGGGGTTTACCTCATCAATACACCCATCCTCGACCCCGACCTCAAGCCTACGCCCAAGCTCTATATAATCCACCTCAACATTACTTTTCCCCGCAAAACCCCCAATACTCAGTCAGGCCATCCCAATACCTTGTTCACCATGCACATTTATATGCTCAACCCCCTCCTTACCCGCAATGGCATGCTCCAGCTCCGCAGAATACCTATCCAGCTACACAAAATACCTATCCACCTCCACAACCCTACCAAAACCCTACTGTATCAAACTTTCGATCGAGGCCGGAGTATAGAAGAGAGAGGCAGCAGCGAAAGCAAACTTTTACCCCGTTTGGAGAGTTTTATGCTAGTTTGTTTCAACGGTTAAGGCAGTTGGACGTCTTGAGGCCGATTGAGTCAAAGATACCAAATCCCCCTCCAAAGAACCTCGACTATTCCTTAAGATGTCCCTATTGTTCTGATGCTCTAGGGCATGACATAGAGAAGTGCTGGTGTTTGAAAACGGCAATCTGGGAGCTTATTGATACCAACCAAATTGTAGTCCAAAGCCCAGACGCACCGAACATCAACCAAAACCCTTTGCCAGCCCATGTAGAGACACATTTATTTGAAATAATTCACAAGGACGGGGAGCCCAGGAAGTCTTCTAAGTCCGTCATGATGATTCGGGCCAGTGAAAGTAATTTGGTCAAAGCTCCTGACTCTACCAAAGCGAAGCCCTTGATAGTTGAAGGGGTGACAGAAAAGCCGAGCTCACTCAATTTGAAACCACCACTATTGGTCGTGAAAGGGCTGTCAAAAGATGTTAGGGAAAGTCCGGAATGTTCAAAAGTGGTAGTACCAGGGATTCCAAGTAAGCCTGTCATTGTTGTGAAGGGGGCCCCTTCTACCTCTATCATCATTAAACCAGTAACCCAGCTTCTAGTGGTGGATGCCAAGGTTGTTCCGTGGAATTATAAACAAGCGATAGTGACATACAAAGGAAAATAAGTAGAGGAAGAAATTAATGAAACTGGGGGATTGACTCGTTCTGGGAGATATTTCACCCCAGAAGAATTAAGGAGAGCCAAGCCATTCAAGGATAGCCCAATGCCAGTAAAGAAATCGGTCACCGAGGAAGAGGCTGAGGAGTTCCTGAAAAAGATGAAAGTGAAGGATTATTCCATTGTGGAGTAGTTTAGGAAAACACCAGCTCAGATTTCTCTTTTGTCTTTATTGATACATTCAGATGAACATCGCAAGGTTTTGATGAAGATTTTAAATGAGGCACACGTTCCTGATAAGATCACAGTGAACCACTTGGAAAAGATAGCTGGCAAGATCTTCGAAGCAAATAGGATCACTTTCTCGGACGATGAACTTCCTACCTATGGAGGGTACAGAACACAACCGAGCTCTTTATCTCACCGTGAAGTGTGAAAATTCTGTTGTCTCAGGGGTTTTGATTGATAATGGCTCTAGTGCGAATATTTGTCCACTGTCTACTCTACAAAAACTGAAGATTGGCACCGAAAGAATCCACTTGAACAGTGTGTGTGTTCGAGGCTTTGATGGGGGAGGTAAAGATTCTGTTGGAGATATAATGCTCGAATTGTCGATAGGGCCTGTTGAGTTTACCATGGAATTCCAAGTGTTAGATGTGGCTGTCTCCTACAATCTGTTATTAGGCAGGCCCTGGATACATGCTGCTAAGGCAGTCCCATCTTCTCTGCACCAAATGGTGAAGTTTGAATGGGATAGGCAGGAAATAGTCGTGCACGGTGACGAGGACTTGTCAGCTTGTAATGATACAATTGTTCTGTTAATCGAAGCTGAAGATGATAAGGGACCTTGGGTCTATCAGACTTTCGAAATAGTGTCTGTTGAGAAAATTCCTGAAGGAAAATGCATTCCGGGTCCTAAGCTATCCTCCGCGTCCGTCATGGTTGCAAATGAAATGTTGAAGAATGGTTTTGTGCCGGGCAAGGGTTTGGGCTCATCTTTGCAGGGTATTGTGCATCCCAGTGGGAATCCTGGTACATCTGGTTTGGGATTCATGCCCACAGAGAAGGACGTGAAAAGGATTAAAAATCTGAAACAGAAGGTATAGTCGCTCCCCAATCTCGTCCCACACATCTCTAAGTCTTTGTTAATCTAGGGGCCGAAAAACCTCCAACCTCCTCAATCCCAAAACCCGTGGTCGATGTTGATGAAGAGCTGATCAAGAAGTTCCAAAGTCTGTTCGAAGATGTCAATATGGTAGAAGTTAGTGAAGGCTCTAGTAAAGCAGATGTGCAGCTCGTTGTCCCAAATGTGAAGCTTAGCAATTAGGAAGCTACTCCTCTCCCCACCAGGAAGGAGTTTTGGTAGTTTGCTTTGTTTTCCTTTCTGTTATCTGGGTTATTCCAGGGTTGTAATCCAGATTTTTAGTTTTTGCTTGTTTTGATGTTCAAACCCTTCTATCCTTTTATTTTCAATGAAATGCAATTTTTCGTTTTTCGTTATTCTTAATAGTGTTTTATATTGTTCTTTTTTCTTTTGTACAGTTCTTTTTATGTTGGTTGATGTGATATGACATGCATGAAGAGTTTTCAGCCGAGTCTTAAAAGCCAATCTAATTTTGAAATAACAATCCAAGAAGTAGAATATGATGAAGAAGCAGCATTTGAGGAAATCAGTAAAGAGCTAAAACAATTTGAATAAAAACCAAAGCCTAATTTGAGTGAGACTGAAGCAATCAATTTATGGGACCAGGATGATGTTAGGGAAACCAAGATAAGTGTGCATTTAGAACCGCAAGTTAAGGAGGAAATAATCAAAACATTGTTTGAGTACAAAGATGTCTTTGCATGGTCATATGACGATATGCCGGGCTTGAGCACTGATCTGGTAGTTCACAAATTGCCAATTGATCCAGCATTCCCTCCTATCAAGCAAAAGTTGTGAAAGTTCAAGACTGATATAAGTGTGAAGATCAAAGAAGAAATCACAAAGCAGCTTACTGCAAAGGTCATTCGAGTCACTCGATATCCCACTTGGTTAGCCAATGTTGTGCTAGTACCAAAGAAGGATGGTAAGACCAGGGTCTGTGTTGATTATCGTGATCTTAACAAATCAAGCCCAAAGGATGATTTTCCATTGCTGAACATTCACATTCTGATCAATAATTGTGCCAAGCATGAGATTGGGTCTTTTGTGGACTGTTACACGGGATATCACCAGATCTTGATGGATGAGGAAGATGCAGAAAAGACAACATTCATCACGCCATAGGAAACATACTGTTATCGGATAATGCCATTTGGTTTGAAGAATGCTGGGGCAACTTACATGAGGGCGATGACCACCATATTTCATGACATGATACACAAGGAGATCGAGGTTTATGTAGATGATGTGATCATAAAGTCAAAGAAGCAGTCTGACCATGTCAAGGACTTGAGGAAGTTTTTCCAAAGGCTCCGCAGGTACAACCTCAATCTCAATCCAGTGAAATATGCATTTGGTGTCCTATTTGGGAAACTGCTGGGATTCGTGGTTAGTAGACGCGCATTGAGTTAGATCCGTCGAAGATCAAAGCCATTCAAGAGTTACCGCCTCCAAAGAACAAAACAGAGGTGATGAGTTTGCTTGGAAGGTTAAATTACATCAGCAGGTTCATTTCTTAGCTCACGACAACCTATGAGCCCATCTTTAAGCTGCTGAAGAAGAATGTTGCGGTCAAGTGGACTGACAAATGTCAAGAAGCATTTGATAAGATTAAGAGGTACTTGTCGAATCCACCTGTGTTGGTCCCACCAGAGCCAGAAAGACCTTTAATTCTCTATTTGACAGTCTTTGATAATTCTTTTGGCTGTGTATTGGGTCAACATGATATCACGGGAAAGAAGGAGCAATCAATCTATTATCTCAGTAAGAAGTCACTCCCTATGAGGTTAAGTACACTCTGTTTGAGAGGACATGTTGCGCCCTGACTTGGGTGGCACAAAAGTTGAAGCATTATCTGTCATCCTACACTACTTACCTCATTTCCCGCATGGATCCTCTAAAGATATCTTTCAGAAGCCTATGCCCACGGGAAGACTGGCGAAGTGGCAGATTTTACTTACAGAGTTTGACATCATCTATGTGACTCGGACCGCGATGAAGGCCCAAGCCTTGGCCGACCACTTGGCCGAGAATCCGGTGGATGATGAATATGAGCCACTGAAGACTTATTTTCTTGATGAGGAGGTCATGTGTGCTTACGAGGTTGACTGTGATGAAAAGCCAGGTTGGAAACTCTTTCTTTGATGGAGCTGCTAACATGAAAGGTGTCGGAATAGGGGTTGTACTTATCTCTGAAACAGGGCAACACTACCCTGTAACAGCCCAGCTTCGATTTTATTGCACCAAAAACATGGCTGAGTATGAAGCATGCATTCTGGGTTTGAGGTCAGTTATATACATGGGAGTCCAGGAAATACTTGTTCTGGGAGATTCAGATTTGTTGGTTCACCAGATTCAAAGAGAATGGGAGACTCGAGATTTGAAGCTCATACCGTACCGATAGTGCCTGCATGATCTTTGCCAACGATTCAGGTCGGTTGAATTTAGACATATTCCCAGGATTCATAATGAGATTGCTGATGCCTTGGCTACTCTGGCGTCAATGTTACATCATCCGGACAAGGCTTATGTTGACCCCGTGCATATCCAAATTCACGATCAACATGCTTATTGTAATGTGGTGGAAGAGGAAATCGATGGCGAACCTTGGTTCCACGATATCATGAATACATCAGGTCAGGGTATATCCAGTACATGTTACAGGTGACCAAAAGAGAACCATTCGACGTCTGGCTAGTGGATTTTTCTTCAGTGGAGGAATCTTGTACAAGAAGACTCCGGATTTAGGACTGCTGAGGTGCATAGATGCTAAAAAAGCTTCAACTATCATGGCTGAAATGCATTCTGGAGTTTGCGGACCGCATATGAACGGGTATGTTTTGGCAAAGAAGATACTTCGAGCAGGTTATTATTGGCTCACCATGGAACGGGATTGTATCAGTTTTGTCCGCAAGTGTCATCAATGCCAGGTACACGATGATTTGATTCATTCTCCCCCATCTGAGTGACACACAATGTCTGCACCTTGGCCATTTGTTGCTTGGGGCATGGATGTTATTGGACCAATTGAGTCGGCAGTGTCAAACGGGCACAGGTTTATTCTGGTGGCAATTGATTACTTTTCCAAGTGGGTCGAAGCTGTAACTTGACCAAGAAGGTAGTGGTGGATTTTGTTCATTCAAATATCAGTTATCGGTTCGGAATTCCCAAGGTGATCATCACAAATAATGCTGCTGATCTCAACAGTCATTTAATGAAATAGGTATGTCAACAGTTCAAGATCAAGCATCGGAACTCCACTCCGTATCGCCCCAAGGCAAATAGGGTTGTTGAGGCTGCTAACAAGAACATAAAGAAGATACTTCATAAGATGGTGCAAGGTTCTAGGCAATGGCATGAAAAGTTGCCTTTTGCCTTACTGGGTTATCGCACTACTATCCGCACTTCAGTAGGTGCAACTCCTTATCTGCTGGTATATGGAACTGAGGCAGTTATACTTGCAGAAGTTGAGATTCCATCCCTTCGGATCGTTGCAGAAGCTGAAATTGATGATGATGAGTGGGTCAAAACCCGACTAGAGCAGTTGAGTTTGATTGATGAGAAAAGATTGGCTGCAGTATGTCATGGTCAATTGTATCAGAAGAGAATGACAAGAGCATACAACAAAAAGGTGCGTCCTCAAAAATTTGAAGTGGGCCAGATGGTATTGAAACGCATCATTCCTCATCAGGTGGAAGCCAAAGGCAAGTTCGCCCCAAACTAGCAGGGGTCATTCGTTGTGACAAGAGTGTTGCCCAATGGTGCTTTGTATTTAACAGACATAGAAGGCAAATGTGTAGATATGGCTATCAATTCTGATACAGTTAAGAGGTACTATGTATGATTTCTTTGCATACCTTCAGTTGTATTTTGTACTTGGCATGTTCAATGTTGAAATGATGAGGGCATTTTGTTCCGCTACCCAAACACTTTCATCCTTTATTTTGAGCTTTATTTATTTTCTTTCATACCCCTATTTTGGAATCAGGAACAAAATTAGAGAACGAAAAAAAATGATGATGAATGAATGAATGAAAAATAAGAAGAATGAAAAAGAAAGAAAAAGAAAA
Source organism: Nicotiana tabacum (assembly GCF_000715075.1). NCBI lineage: Eukaryota > Viridiplantae > Streptophyta > Magnoliopsida > Solanales > Solanaceae > Nicotiana > Nicotiana tabacum. Next base: position 13,552,617 of record NC_134084.1, on the reverse strand, counting down.
AAAAGAGAAAAGAAAAAAAAAGAAAGAAAAAAAGAAAAAAAGAAAGAAGAAAGAAGAAAAAAAAAGAAAAAAGAAAAAAGAAAAGAAAAGAAAAGCAACAAAAACAAACAACTTCCTTTGGAACTACGTTCGACCTGATTCCTTTTAAGGATACGTAGGCAGTCTCACGGTTCGGTCCCATCAAAATAAAAATAAAAATTCCCCAGACCCAAAGAAACTGGGGCAGAAGTTTGGGTTTTGAAAAGATCTAATTCCAAAAGTTGTAATTTTAACCCCTTTCATCTTAAATTAGTTTGAGCCTTCATGCCATCCTTTCTTTCTAACCCTGTCCAAAAGCCTACATTAGGGTCCAAAGAAAGACCTTCTGATCAATCTTCGAGGATGCCAGGTCAAGCAAGACAGATGTATGATTTACATCATGGGTAACACTTTGATCATGGGCACAAAGGAAAATTGAATAAATGAGAGAGTCTTATTGGTGAAAACCCTCACGGGCACCGTAAGGCGATGGTGAGCTGAGAGAAAATTTAAAATGAGAGAGTCTTATTGGTGAAAACCCTCGCGGGCACCATAAGGCGATGGTGAGTTGAGAGATGAACAAATGAGAGAGGCTTGTTGGTGAAAATCCTTTGGGGCACTACAAGTCGAATGAGGCTCATGACTTTACAGAGAATTTGGATATGTGAAAGCCCGATTTTGAAGTATGCAGACAGGACATGAACTGAAAATATGATTGGTTGGACGGATTAGGCTGATCAATCCAAAATGCATGTCATGATCATTGGAGCTAGCTGCTTCCCTCAGATAAGTCTTCTTTTCTCATTCTTCTTCATATAGTCATCTGTGCTCAAAATTTTCCTTTGTTCCTTTTGTCAAAATTTATTTCACTTTGTTCTTTGAGTCTATCTTTATGGGTCTCTTTTGAGTCAGCCCTTGTTGAACAAGCAGGAAAGGATTTCAAAGCCTACTACCAGCTTCTAAATTGCACAAAGCGGAGTCCGGCCAGGCACATCACAATTGACTTGATTTAGAATAAGCAGTATGGTGATAACTGAGGTTCAGGCAATCAAGTGAATCTTGAATTTTGAGAAAATACAAGGATTCAACAACTTTCAAAATGAAAACACAATGCAACAAGTGAGTGTGAGAGATTCAGGTCATGCAGAGGTTTTGTGGTCCAGTTCCAATCAAAAGGTCAAACAACTTCTTGCTAGCCCGAAGCAACTAATCAGAATGAAGCTTGGCAATGGCGGAAGTAGACACTCAGCAATGATGCCACAAACTAACCACCACGTTTTCAAACTAACAAGATTACATTTGTCTGAAATAGGGGCAAGAAAATTGCTTAATCCACAGGGACCTCCCATGAAAAAAGGCATGGTTCAGGGGCAAGAAATTCTGTTTAGAATCCTCCAAGACGAGAGCATGGCTCAGGTAAGTTCATTCTCAACTTTTCTGGACCCTCCTGTATAATGGGATTTAGTTTTTAAATTTTTAGGACCTTCCTAGATAATAGGATTTAGTTTTTAAATTTTCAGGACTCTCTTGTATAATGGGATTCAACTTTAAAAGCTTTTAGGACCCTCCTGGATAATAGGATTTAGTTTTTGAATTTTCAGGACCCTCTTGGAAAATAGGATTTAATTTTAAAAAAATATTTTTAGGACCCTCCTGGATAATGGGATTTAGTTTTGAAATTCGCAGGACCCTCCTAGATAATGGAATTTAATTTAAATTTTTCAGGACCCTCCTGGATAATAGGATTTAGTTTTTAAATTTTTAGGACCCTCCTGGATAATGGGATTTAATTTAAAATTTTCAGGACCCTCCTGGATAATGGGATTTAGTTTTTAAAGGACCCTCCTGGATAATGGGATTTAGTTTTTAAATTCTCAGGACCCTCCTGGATAATGGGATTTAATTTTAAGTTTTAGCGTAAGTTCTCCCTTTAGAAAATATAATTTAGCTTTAAAGTTATCACTCTTAAGACGAGATTTAATTCGAAGTTTTCAGGGCCCTCCTAGATAATGGGATTTAGCTTTTAAATTCTTAGAGCTCTGTAGGTAACATGATCCGATTAACATTCACAAATATGCCCAGATCTCCAAACTGGGGCAGAAAAATTTCTTTTGTTTTGACTGTTTTGTAGCAATCAGGCGCCCACCTGGATAACGAGGGAATACAGTTTCAAGGTTTTGGTAATCAGGCGCCCACCTGGATAACGAGGGAATACAATTCAAGTTTTAGTAATCAGGCGCCCACCTGGATAATGAGGGAATACAATTCAAGTTTTGGTAATCAGGCGCCCACCTGGATAACAAGGGAATACAATTCAAGTTGTTGGCAATCAGGCGCCCACCTGGATTCAAGTTGTTGGCAATCAGGCGCCCACCTGGATAACGAGGGAATACAATTCAAGTTTTGGAAATCAGGCACCCACCTGGAGAACGAGGGAACTCATTTTATACCAAAGTCAAGTTATTGGTAGGCGCCCACCTAGAGAACGAGGGAATTCATTTCAGAGTTATCTTCAATTCGCAAATTCAAGAAGCCTCAGGAGCCCGCCTGAAGAATAGGGTCCCTTTCTCAATTGCAAATTGAAGATCAAGTAGAGATTCACGGAAGATTCAAGACAAGAAGTAGATAGGATTTTTTATTCTTTTTTTACTTTTGCCGTAATTTTTCCCTTTTATTTTTGATGTAATGGCAGGAACCGCGGACCGGAACCTCGATGGCACTTCACTTGGCTCTCCACCTCGGTATACTCCATCGCTTTTCTCACTCTAAACTACACGTGACCTGATTCCTTTATAGCCGATGATATGTAGGCAGCTCAGACACCAGGGCTCGGTCACATTCTCTTTTCTTTAGTTTTTGTCTCTCTAAATAAGGTTCGAGTCAAAAAAACATGTCTTATCGTTCTTTGTCCGAAAACACTTGGTGTTTCCCGTCAAAGAGGGGTAGCTGTAGACATGTAATTTTTGACTCGCATAGTTTTAAAGTTAGTTTTAGTAACTTTATGTTTTAAAATATCTACTTGAGTTATTATGTAATTTTAGCCTATTTTATTTTTAATTTCAAATCAAATTAAAAAAAGAAAAAAAAAGAAGAAGAAAATTTCAATTTATCTTATTAGATATGCTTGTTTTTGTTTTTTTTTTTAATTTTTTTTTAAGTTCATTAGTATTTTTATAGTAGTATTATGTTAAGTTTGCCATGGTTTTTATATTTTTATTTTTAGTATAATCCTTAAAAAATACAAAAAATAATAATAAATATATATATAGTTTCATGTTTTACCTTATTTCTATTTAGTTTAGGCTATTAAGTTTTTTTAGCCATATATTTTGTTTTTACCATGATTTTCACTCTTATTTCGAATATAATAATTCATATAAAAAAATATATTGTTTCGTAGTATTATATATTTTACTTTAATTAATTAGAATTAATTTTAAATTATTTTTTAAAAGAAAAGTTCAAGTTTCTAATTATTAGACTTAAAAGAGTTAGAACCCACTAAATTTGAGCCCAATTGCCCCAAAATTACCCCCAAATCCGCCCAAGTAGCCCAACCCAGCTGACCCGTCCGCTTAACCTACTGAACCGCCTCATTTCTTTTTTAAATCCTAGTCATTCATTCTATCTAATCCAACAACCCTTATTTCTTCCCTACTTAATATATAAATCTAATATTAAGAAACCCTAAACCTAAAAACCCATCATAGATCAGCCGCATCCACCCCTCTCTCATCTCACTTCTGCCGAGCCCAGCCACCCCAAACCCGCCGGAAATCACCCATAATCCGGTACTCCACGTAAGCACTGGTCCCCTATGGTCCCTCCTTCCCTTCGTTTCATCTTCCACGTAGCAAAATCCTAACGAATCTCATCATTGTAAGCACGTGATTTTTGCTTTACGGACAATCACTCCAAAAGAAAATAAAAATAGTGACAAATGGTTTCGCTGTACAATTTTTCGATCTGTCCGTGACATGTGTTTGTGGGTCTGTCCATTTTGCATCTAGTCATTATCAAACGAAAATACAAAAAAATATATATATATAAAATATATGTGTCGTTAAAACAAAATTCAAAAATATGAATATATGTGTGTCGTTCGTTCTAGGTTGTGATTTAACTTACTTAAATATTTTTGTGATAATTATGTGGAAATGTTACAGTGTTGTTGATTTTAATTACACTATTTTATTTATTATTATTAAAAAGAAAAAAAAGAAAAAAAAAAGTAAAAGAGTGAGGGAAAACCGGTTTGGGCCCAAAAGAAATGAAATAAAACAGGCCCAAACCAGCACTATGATCCAGTCCAAAACAAGCCTGCCCAAACACGGACTCAAACGACGCCGTATTGGCATCCCTACCAAAACCGTTGATCTGATTCAAACGAACGGTCCAGATCAGGCTGTTCAACTCGCCTCAACGACGTCGTTTCAGGCAAGATGATCTAAGTCGTCCAACCCCATTGATCCAACGGATCCAGGCCCTCCTCTAAACCCGTCAACATGGCCCGATCCATGCCCTTTACCCGGTCTCACCCACCATCACGCCCAAACGACACCGTCTTTCCTAAGTGGATGGATCCTGGCCATAGATCCCCATTGATCCAACGGCCAGGATCTAAATCCTCAATACATATATAAGCTCTCCATTACACCCCACGCCCCCCAAACCAAACCCCGCCTTCCCCACTGTACACCCTCGTCCCAAACACAACCCCTTCTCATCCTCGAACCCTAGCAGCCGCCCCAGTATCCCTCGCCATTAAAGCCGGCGGCATGAACGCCGATGACCGCCTCCTGAACACCCTAGGACCACCTCATTGTCCTGAACACGAATCCACTAACCACGAGCCTCGAATCACTTTCGTTCGTCTCGAATCTTCATTTGAAGATTTGAGTCGAACCCGGATCTATGCCAAACCACCTTATCTTCATACCAGACACTCCCCTGACCTTCCTCGTGACCAAACCAAGCTTGGTTTGGTCCGAATCTACCCACAACTCCCTAAAAATCAGATCTAGAAATCCAGACTTTAGAACACACGCACCTGGGGAATCCGGCCGGTTTGGACATGGGTTTGAGGTCTAATAGACCTTAATCAAGGTGTTCTCATGTGAGAACACCCTGATTAAAGTTTGTTCGGCCTCAAAGTTCGAAGATGAATCAGATTTGGGTCTGTGTGATTTAAACATTTTCGGTACGTTTTCCTTTCTTTTGTGTTAGTTTTTAATTAAGTGGTCAGCATGTTTCGTTGGGTTTGTTTGTTATTTTTGTTATTTTTCATTCGGATTTCTTTCATCTCTTTAAAGACCTTTTTCTTTGGTCGGTTGATTTTCTATGTGTGTATTTTGAATGTACTCTGTGATGAACATGTTAGATTAGATTGGTCGTCAAATGAATAAACTTATATAGGTTCCCAGTTATTGAACACAGAATTGTCTGATGCCCTTTAGGTCCCTAAACATATTGTTTATGTGAGCGATTGATTATTACCTGTTATAATTAGTATAGTCGACTCGATAAATATCGTCGATTAGCTTTCTATAACTAATAAATCGAATGAGCTAATAAGGTCGCATGACTAATTGAGCTTTGTCACTGACTGTATGCCCCAGCATTGTTTGAAATGGTTTGTTTGCACTATAAAACTGACTGAAAAGGTTCAGCCCAGGCAGTCTTGAGTTCGAACTTTCATCAGTTCAAAAAATGCCCTGATGCTGCAATAGGCAGGGGCAGTAATAATCAAGGTTGACAGGGGTATTCTGGGGTGTTAAAAAGAACAGAAGTAATTAGTTTAAGTGAGCTGACAAATGGGGTACTAAATTAGGATTAAACTAATGCCAATGGGGGGACAAGACACAAGAGTATGGGTTTAAAAGGAATACTAAAATAAGCCCCTAATCCTTGATTAAAGAATAAACCAGGCGTGGGGAACAAAGGGGGCTGGCACCAAGAGATGCTCAAGCATGGGTTTAACAGGGTAGGGGCAGGCTGCAAGTTGCAGCATGGGGGCAGCTTAGCTGCACTTGGTCACTTTGGCTTATAAATAGGCCATTTGAGAACTGAAAAAGGGCTGGACTTTTAGTCTTCAGAAAAAGAGAAAACAAAAGGTTGGAATTTTTAGTCTTAAGGCTGGAATCTTTAAGTCTTAAGAAAGAGTGGTGAGTTAAAAGAAAAGATTGAAAACATAAGAGAGGCTCGAGTAAGACATTGTAACCAAACACTGCCTGAAAGTGGTATAAGAATGCATTTTGGTCAATCTGTCTTGGCCAAGTTCTGTTGCTTGCATTGACTGAGTTGTTTGTGGTTGATTAAACTGGTGGTTTTACTGCATTTGAACCCTCAGTTACTGCTGCTATTTCTTTACTCTTTCCTGAGATTACTGGCTTGGCACTCGACTACTTGCTAGTCCTTGTATTCTGGGAGATCATTGTTGGTTGTCTGTGGCTATGGAAAACATTTGGTTTAGTTGGTTGTTGCTGTGTTGTTGCTGAGTATCTGTTGTTGCTGTGTTTACTGCATACTGCCTAGCTGATCATTCCTTCCTTCTTTGTCCTCCATACCAGGTACACAATTACACTACCAATGTAACTCGAAAGTTTGAGCAATGAGTATAAAAGAGAAGATCTGCAGATGTTGTTTATATACATGTACTGTTGTGTTGAACGTCATGTAATGTCTAATAGCTCATATTTTGGGATACTGAAGTTAGCTAACAAGCCTAGTTGAGGTCAATATAGGGTATCGAATGATAATTATATATGTATGTTGTTAGATAAAAGTGGTCTCAATGAATTAGGTTGCATCTCAGATTTAGTTTACTTTGCCATATATGCTGTAATGTAGTCCAAGCATGAAACTTGTACACTGTAAATTAAGTTCTTTCCTTTCCAATAAATTGCCATATATGACTCTTAAAATCATGTTTCAAGATAAAGAACACAAATTCAGGGCCTCAACCTCATGAAGGTCGAGCCCAGGTCGAAGACAGACCAGGCAGGCCCGCATCGAACGAGCAGTGGCCCAGGTCTGGCCAACCGCGCGTGGGCTGGATTTGGGCCCATGATTATTTGTTTAGCCGACTGTGCACGCAGCTTCGGTCCCGATTTGCTAAGCATTTCCGAATTCCATTACAAACAACTTGCAAGCATGTAATTAATTAGGATTATCTACTGTTTTCAATTGATAGAGACAAACACGACAAGAAACGTAGTTGCTATAGGATATCCTTTTAAAATAAGAACGAGATGAGCCTCGATGAAAATAAACAAAACGCGCATATGCGGGGCCCTTGTTAAATGTATATTATTGAAGCATTTAGTTTCCAGGACGGGTTGTTTAGCAAATCTCACAACCCTCCTAAAATAACAACACGTTAGTCTCTTTAGGACACGCTTTAATAAACCTTACCGTCTTAAACTCGGGTGCACATTTATGTGACCCAAATCCAAATCTCGACGGATTCGAAATGTATTTCTAATTACGGGTACATTGATTGTGATGTGGTTCGAGATGCGTGTCCATGACGTTGCAATTTCATTTTTAAAAAAAAATAATAAGAATGAGATGAGCCTCGCCAAATAAAATACAAATTGCGGGGCCCTCAGTAAATATTTGCTTTAAAAAATTATTTGGACTTCGGGATGGATCGTTTAGTAAAATTCCACGGTCTTACCCAAAATAAATACGCTAGTCGCTTTAGGCGCGCCTTTAATAATTTAATTTCCTTAAACTCGGGTGCACATTTGATGTGACCCAAATCCAAATCTCAACGGAGTCAAAGTGTGTCGACGACCACGGGTACATTGATTGTAACGCGGTTCGAGATACATTTTCACAACGTTGCAATTCTTGATAAAAACAGTAAATGACAAAAGCGGTTAAAAGTTAAATTTTGCACGCAAGTTCACACTTGTATAAGATCAGATAATCAAGCCGAATATAACAGTTGAGCGACCGTGCTAGAACCACAGAACTCGGGAATGCCTAACACCTTCTCCCGGGTTAACAGAATTCCTTATCCGGATTTCTGGTATGCAGACTGTAATATAGAGTCATTATTTTCCTCGATTCGGGATTAAAATTGGTGACTTGGGACACCCTAAACCTCCCAAGTGGCGACTCTGAAATAAACAAATAAATCCCCTTTCGATTGTCCTTTAATTGGAAAAAACTCCCTTGTCCCCTCGCGGGTACGGAAAAAGGAGGTGTGACAGCTCTGGCGACTCTGCTGGGGATTATAACCCAGAACCACTGGTTCAGGGTTAAGAATTCGAGCTTAGAATAATTGTTATTATTTGGATTTATTTTTTATCTGATTATTACATGTCCTGAGCCTAATGTGCTAAATGATGCTTTTACCGCTTTGATATTATTGGAACTGTATATAAACTGTGCCGAAACCTTTCTCTTCTTACCTCCGGGGATGTGCTCACTGGTTGAGACTCCCTATTCTGTTAGTGCCATACCCTAAATAAAAGAGGCTCGGAAAGTTTCTAAGCCGGCTGGCCTTTTGGTTCCCGGAAAGGAGCTCCTTCCTCAACTCGAGTTGTCTGCTCGGGTACACTGTCTAGAACACCGACCCAGGTTTTGAACATAGAATAACGTGACTTCATGCCGGATCCCTAGTAGGAACGCTTATTTGCATCATGTTGCATATGACTTAGGGGACTCAACACAGGGGTTGGGTCCGTCTAGGACTAGCAACCTGATATGAAAAGGCCATTCTGACGCATCCTATTGTTTTCCGTGCATTTATTTGTCTCATGCCCGCATGCTGACCGGTGTTTGAATATTTGGAATATTGTGAAAAAAAAGGGAAATAACGGTTAGGAATTGATTGTTTACTGTCAAAACTCTGCCAAAATTTTGAAAAAAAAGAAGTCGTTGTTCGGTTTTAAAAATTTTCAAAAAATAAAATATCAATAGAAATATAGAGTTTGTCTTGTCATAAAAATTAAAAAAAAAAAGAGATCTTATTTTTAAAATGGTTTTTTTTTATGAAAATAATAATAAAAAAAAGTCTTGTGTTGTCTTTACTTTTATTATTTGTTGCAAATATATGTATATATATATATATATGAAAAATTCAAAAGTTTTGCTTTACTTCAAAATGTATATATATCTTTATTTGTGGCAAAAGTATTTATCTTGCTAAAGGTCTAGAAAAGTCCTTTCAGGCTCCCAGTTTTCGAAACAAAAATCCAAAATATTTTCCGTTATTGACTTCTTTAGAAAGTTTTTATATATATATACGAAAATTCACAAAAAATCGCATATATTTTTGTTTTATCAGGATAAGTGTCGTTTGTTAAAATCTTATTAATAAATGTGCAGAATGAGCACGATTCCGAATGAACCCTTTTCAATCATGAATAAAATTCCCCTCCAATTGCGGCTCTGGTGGAATGATTTGGGCAAAGAGGGGCATGACGAAATCAAGAAGTATCTGAAAGGCCTCACGAGTTTGTTGGATATCAGGCCACGAGGAGATATCATAAGGGCACTAGTCCCCCACTGGGATCCTGCGCACAATGTCTTCCGTTTCTCAGATTTTGAACTCACCCCAACTTTGGAAGAAATAGCAGGGTATATCGGCAGCACTGAGACTCCTTTGAGGCACAAATATCTGATTGCTCCAAGAGCTGTAGCAATACACCGGTTCCTGGACTCCTTAAAGATAGTCAGAACAATTCATAACCCTGACTTGGCAAAAGGTTTTTGCAGCATGAGTTTCATATATCAAAGATATGGTCACATAGGAGGATTCAACAAGCCAGAAAACCAGTTGTGCAGCAAAGGTAATCGCCAAAAGTGGGAAGAACATAGACGAATTGCTTTCATGATAACTTTCTTAGGACTACTAGTATTCCCAAGAAAAGATGGGAATATTGACATAAAGATAGCAGGGGTCGTCAGTACGTTGCTCACACAGAGTGATAGTACGTTGGCGCCCATGATAGTATCTGATATATTCCAGGCACTCACTTCTTGCAAAGCCGGAGGAAGCTTTTTCGAGGGTTGCAATTTGTTGTTGCAAATGTGGATGATCGAACACCTATGTCACCGAGCCCAGTTTCTGAGCCATGGATCCGCTGGAAAGACCTGCATAGAGGAGTTCTATACCAGAGTTGATGAAACCTACCTACCAGAAGGAGTTATAGCATGGACCTCATATTTCCATACCCTCAACACCAGTCAAATACAGTGGGCGCTAGGGTGGCTACCGATCGATGAAGTCATATACATGCCAGCAGCCAGGCCCCATTTTCTCTTAATGGGACTTAAAAGTATTCAACCATACGCGCCGCATCGGGTTTTAAGGCAACTTGGGAGGTATCAGATAGTGCCGAAAGACGAGGATCTGAGCATCCAGGTAATCGAGATCAGTCCCGACGGCCAGTTTCCTGAAGCAAGGGTTCGTCAAATTTGGAGCCAATGTCAATACTTAGAAGCAAATACTTGTGTAATGAATCGGGCAAAAGGGGAAGTTTCGCCCGGGTATCAGGCCTGGTACAAAGGGGAGACATCATCTGGAAGACTGACCAAAAGACCTCACCTGCAAGAATTTGCCAAATCTTCACAAGAACAGTGGGGCTGGTTGGCCAAAGAGCAGGAATATCTTGTCAAAGCAGGCAAACTGAAGCAACAAGTTCAGGATATGAAGTTTGAGTGCCAATTACAGTCTGCTACCCACAAGGGAGAAAAGAACAAGTTAATCAGAGAAGGCGAGATCCTCAAAGCTCAGATCCGGAGAATGAAAAAAGAGGCTAATAGCCAGCTAGGAAGCCGGGCAGATAAAAGATTGATAGCAGGGTTAAAAGATCAGGTTGCGGAATGCCAGGAAGATTTGGAAAAAGCCAGGGCCAGCACAGCAAAATTGCGAACCAAGTGGGCAAAGGGTGCGATGGCTCGGAGGCAGCGCCTGCAACAAGTCATAAGGGAGTATGAACTGAGCATCGGGACATTAAGGGAAACGAATGCCTCTCTTCGAGAAAGGATCCTCAAGCAAACACGAAATGCCCAAGCCGACAGAAGGCAATATTACGATGCAATGACCAGAATGGAAAGGCAAATGGAGATGTTCCAGGATCAGCTTGCCAACAATGCGCAAACACTGGGATTGAAGAACCAACAGATAAGGCATTTGTTCACAGCAAGGGACAACATCCGGGGAAGGATTGATGAAATAGGGCATTACATCTACATGAAATGCTTGGCATATGAGCGAACACCTCGGAAGACCCTCCTTGTTTCCATCATGGGCTGCGTCCACCGGATTATGAACGAGTTGAAGAGCTTGCAAAGAGACCTTACACCTAGAGCCGCGAAAAGGCCGGATGATGCCTCGCGGCCCCTTAAATTGGAGAATTAGTTTTGGTCAAGTCCTGTTTATTTGGCTTTGGTTGTTTTTCCATATGTTGTTTTCTTTTTCGTTAAACCGAGTTTAAAACCGTGGAGTCTGTACTGTTGCTATTCCTTGCTTGATGTAATTTGTAATAGCAAAATTTTGAGAATGAATTCAATGATTTCACAAGAATTGTGTGTTTCTTTACTTTAAGGCAGAACTACGCCTGGTCTGATTCACGCGGGGACGTGATACGTAGGCAATCCCCATAAGATTCGACCGCTTTTAATAAATAAAAACAAAAATACAAAATAAAACACAGGGTTTCCCAAAGTACTTTAAAAAGGGATGAATGAGCAAACCGGGATGACGTATGTTGTTTGAGGCAAAGCATGTAGAAACGATTAACTGCCTAGGTGCATTGCATCCTCTATGTGTTATGATCAAATCTGTTAAGCTCTAACACTAACAAAGTTTGTTGTTGTCTGATACCAGACAGTTAGTTGTTAAAGAATTCTGGCAACACATTCATACCAAACCAGATCCAAAGGACCGGTAGCAACAAGCATGACTACTTCAGAGAATAGTAATGAGGAAGAAAGGCCGATGAGCCAGTTGCTAAAAGAGGCAATGGAAAAGATTGAAAGGATGGGACTAGAGATGCATGCAATGCAGCTAGCCCTGGCCAAAACGCAAAAGAGCCCTGAGACACTGGGACACATGCCGGAGTACCCTCACTCTGGCCCTTCCACAAGCCGCCCAAATCCCCTCTATCATCAAGAAAGAAGCCCTCATGATTCCCAAGCTCCACCACCCCATCAACCTCTCCCAACACCCAATATTCCCATTTTTGTGGGACCTACATCAGCCCCTTTACAGCGAACGACTAGTGAGCCGTTATTTCAGGCTCATGACACCCAATACTATCCCCCTGAGCCTACATTCCATGCACCCGAACCACAGGCTTACAATCTACAGTTGGAAGTACCGGCAGAGGTTGAGAAGCTGGTCAAGGCCCCTGAACAGGATGAAGTGTTGAGAAAGTTCAAAAGCCTGGAGCAATCCTTCAGGAACTTACACGGGCTGGGCAATCAAGTCAGTGTGGCATACAAAGATCTGTGCCCTTTCCCGGATGTCCAACTCCCGGCTGGGTTCAAGATGCCCAAGTTTGATTTATATGAAGGGCACGGTGATCCCATGGCACATTTGCGGGGATTCTGTAGCAAAATGAGAGGGGCAGGAGGCAAGGATGAGCTTTTGATAGCTTATTTCGGCCAAAGTCTGAGTGGATCTGCACTGGAATGGTATACCAGGCAAGATTTCAGCAGGTGGTACACGTGGGATGATCTGGCGCAGGCTTTTATAGGTCATTTCCAGTACAACCTGGAGATAGTCCCTGACCGTCTCACGTTATTGAGAACTGGGAAGAAACCCGGGGAAAGTTTTCGCGAGTTCGGGTTCCGCTGGAGAGAACAAGCAGCTAGGGTCGATCCTCCCATGAGAGAGGGAGAGATGGTAGACTACTTTTTGCAGACATTGGATCCAACCTACTTTGGTCACTTGGTGACAACGGTTGGAAAATCTTTCAACGAGGTGGTCAAAATAGGGGTCATGATAGAAGAAGGTTTGAGGTCGGACAAGATCTTAAACTATTCGGCACTTAAGGCCACAACCCAGGCTATTCAAAGCGGCACGGGAGGTGCGCTAAGAAGAAAGAAAGAAGAGGTTGCCACGATCGAGGCAGGCAGTTGGTCCAGGGCTGGCAGGCCACACTACAACCAACCCAGGCCTCACAGGTCAAACTACCCATACAACCCACCACAAAATTTCTATCCACCTCGAGAACCACATTGTTCCGTACACCAAGCCCAGGTATACACTCAGCCTCCGGTTCGCCCACAATGGCGCGCACCGGCTCCCCAGAACATATATGCACCACCACAAAACACTTACCCTCCACCAAGGGCATATAGAAATCCTTCAGGGGCAGGTTTCAGGGGAAATCCAGATGCCAGAAATGACAGGTTGTGGAAGCAAAGAACCTTCACCGAACTGGGAGAAACCTACACCGCTGTGTTCCACAAGCTGCGGCAATTGGGTCTGGTTAGTCCTGTCCATACTCGGGAACCAAATCCCCCGCCTCAGAATTTGGATCGTTCAATCAGTTGTGAGTACTGTTCAGGGATGCTCGGGCACGATACCGAGAAGTGCTGGAAGTTAAGGCATGCCATACAGGATCTTATTGACACCAATAAGATCGAGGTCCAGACACCGGAGGCTCCTAACATCAACCAAAACCCACTGCCAGCGCACCACGAAACTCACATGATTGAGTTGGTGTGTGAGGGAGGAGAATTAAGAAAACCCTCACAAACAGTGATGATGATCCAAGCTGACCCAAAAGAAGTCGTAACCAGTGGAGAAACAAATTTACAGTCGCAGGGAGAAGGCATCAAGCCGGTAGTAATATGGGGGAAGAGCCCGTCCGTCATAGCAAGCAAACCCGAGCCAAGCAAGTTGGTAATACCAGGGATCCTGCCCACACCGACAGTCATGTTGAAAGGGGTATGTAGAGAACGGGTGACCATAAAGCCGGTGGTCCAACTGCCAATGCTTGACAGCAGGGCTGTGCCCTGGAAATATGAAAAAGCAGTGGTGACATACCAAGGAAAACAGGTGGAAGAAGTCAGTTGTGAAGCGCAAGGGCTGACTCGATCAGGTCGATGCTTTGCTCCGGTGGAGTTAAGAAAAACAAACCCAGTGGCAACCAAGAAGCCAGTGTCAGAAGAAGAGGCCGAAGACTTCCTGAGGAAGATGAAAGTACAAGACTATTCTGTGGTTGAGCAGCTGAGAAAAACACCTGCCCAGATCTCACTATTGTCATTACTCCTCCATTCTGAGGAACATCGTCGGGCCCTGTTAAAGATATTGAACGAGGCCCATGTACCCAGTGAGATTTCTGTAAACCACCTGGAAACCATTGCTAGCAAGATTTTCGAGGTGAACAGAGTGACATTCTCAGATGATGACCTGCCGGTGGAAGGTACGGAGCATAACAAAGCTCTATACCTAGCTGTAAAATGTGAAGACTCGGTGGTAACCCGAGTATTGGTGGATAATGGCTCAAGCGCCAATATTTGTCCATTATCCACCCTGGACCAGTTAAAGATTGACCGTGGAAGAATCCGGAAGAATAGCATCTGTGTCCGGGGGTTTGACGGAAACGGAACAGCCACTGTGGGGGATGTTGTACTTGAACTGACCATTGGCCCGGTCCTGTTTACCATGGAATTCCAGGTATTGGACGCCACGGTATCTTACAACTTGCTGTTAGGACGACCTTGGATTCATGCAGCTAAAGCGGTGCCTTCCACCCTACATCAGACAGTGAAGTTCGAGTGGGAAAGACAAGAGGTCGTGTTGCACGGCGAGGATACAACATGCACCATGGGCGGAACCATTGTGCCTTTCATAGAGACCACTGATGACAAGGGTCCCTGGGTCTACCAGATTCTCGATACAGGGTCGGCCAACAAAATTTCTGAAGGAGAAATCATCCCGCACCCTAGGGTGACTGCCGCAACGGTCATGATGGTATCAGAAATGCTGGGTAATGGGTTTGTGCCGGGAAAAGGCCTGGGAGTTGAACTTCAAGGGATAGTCCAACCTGTCTCCCTTCCTAAGAATCTGGAAACTTTCGGGTTGGGGTTCAAACCAACCGCAGCAGACAGGAAGCAAGCGCGAAAAATGAAGAAGAGAGTCTGGTCTCTGCCTAAACCAGTACCACGCCTCTCAAGGTCTTTTGTTAAAGCTAGTGCCAAGGGGTCAGCGATCCCAAAGATTCGAGGACCTTTGATCGGCATAAGTGAAGACCTGAATCAGAGTCGTGAGAGGCTATTTGCGGATGTCAGTATGGTGGAAGCTGGAGAAGGTTCCAGCAGAGCAGAGATACAATTTGTGGGGCCTGAGGCCAAGACCAACAATTGGACGGTTACTCCTCTTCCTGTCCGAGGGGAGTCTTGGTAGTAGGCTTTGATTAATGTTTTGTTTGTTTGTTTGTTTGATCGGATTATTCAAGGGTGTAATCCCAATTTTACTTTCGTTTTGTAAAAGTGTGAACCCTTTTTATCCTGCAAATTTAATAAAGTTCTTTTCTTTTGTCCCATTTTAACTTCTTGTTTTGTTCTTTCTGAACAGTTCTCTTTTTACTGGTCCTAATGACATGGCATGCACAGCGGATCTTCGACCTAGTCTAATAAATCAATCTGAAACCGACTCAATGATGCAAAAGGTCGTTTGTGACGATGAATCTGAATGTGACGAAGGGGAAGCCTTCGAAGAAATAAACCGAGAACTGAGCCAATTTGAAGAGAAACCCAAGCCTAACCTAAATGACACCGAGGCTGTGAATCTAGGAGACGCTGATAACGTCCAGGAGACCAAAATTAGCATCCACATTAAGCCGAATGTCAAAGCAGAATTGATCGAAACTCTCAGGGAATTCAAAGATGTTTTTGCATGGTCATATGATGATATACCTGGATTGAGCACCGATTTAGTGGTTCACAAATTGCCCACTGACCCGGCATACCCTCCGATCAAGCAAAAACTAAGGAAATTTAAAACAGAAATGAGTGTAAAGATCAAAGAAGAAGTGATTAAGCAATTACAATCGAAGGTCATTCGGGTCACTCGGTATCCCGAGTGGTTGGCCAATGTGGTACCAGTCCCAAAGAAGGATGGAAAAATCAGGGTGTGCGTCGACTACCGCAACCTCAAAAAAGCAAGTCCCAAGGACAATTTCCCGTTGCCCAACATTCATATCCTGATCGATAATTGCGCTGGGCGCGAGATCGGATCCTTTGTGGATTGCTATGCAGGTTATCATCAGATCCTAATGGATGAGGAGGATGTTGAGAAGACAGCGTTTATTACGCCATGGGGAACCTACTGCTATCGGGTAATGCCGTTCGGATTAAAGAACGCTGGGGCAACGTACATGCGAGCAATGACTGCTGTGTTTCATGACATGATACACAAAGAAATAGAGGTGTACGTCGATGATGTGATCATCAAATCTTGGCGTCAGGAGGACCATGTGGCAGACCTAAGGAGATTTTTCCAAAGACTCCGGAGGTATGATATCAAGCTTAACCCGGCCAAATGCGCATTCGGGGTTCCATCAGGAAAGTTGCTAGGATTCATCGTCAGTCGACGGGGGATTGAGTTAGACCCATCCAAAATTGAATCCATCCGAGATTTGCCATCGCCAAGGAACAGAACGGAGGTAATGAGTTTGTTGGGTAGACTCAATTACATCAGCAGGTTCATCGCTCAACTCACAGCAACTTGTGAACCCATATTTCGGCTGCTGAAAAAGGATGCGGCGGTAGATTGGACGGCAGAGTGTCAGGAGGCTTTCGACCAAATCAAAGGGTATCTGTCCAATCCACCCGTATTGGTCCCGCCTAAGCCCGGGAAACCTCTAATTCTTTACCTGACGGTCTTGGAAAATTCATTTGGTTGTGTACTGGGGCAACATGATGACACAGGAAGGAAGGAGCAGGCCATCTACTATCTTAGCAAGAAATTCACAGTACATGAGGTCAAGTACACTCAACTCGAGAAAACATGCTGCGCCCTAACTTGGGTAGCTCAGAAGTTGAAGCACTACCTGTCTTCATACACTACTTATCTCATATCCCGTTTGGACCCGTTGAAGTATATCTTTCAAAAACCTATGCCCACGGGAAGGTTAGCAAAATGGCAAATTCTGCTCACAGAATTTGATATCATCTACGTGACGAGGACGGCCATGAAAGCCCAGGCACTGGCAGACCATTTGGCAGAGAATCCCGTTGATGAAAAATACGAGCCCTTAAGAACGTATTTTCCTGACGAAGAGGTGATGCATACGAATGAGTTGGAATTACCCGAGGAACCGGGTTGGAAGCTTTTCTTCGATGGAGCTGCAAACGCAAAAGGGGTTGGAATAGGGGCAGTACTCATTTCTGAAACAGGACGGCATTATCCTGTTACGGCTCAACTACGCTTCTATTGCACCAACAATATGGCCGAATATGAGGCTTGCATTCTGGGGCTGCGCCTGGCTGCCGACATGGATGTCCAAGACGTCTTGGTCTTGGGAGACTCGGACCTCTTGATACATCAAATTCAGGGAGAATGGGAAACACGAGATCTAAAACTCGTACCATACCGACAATGCTTGCATGATCTGAGCAAGCAATTTCGATCGGTAAAGTTCAAACACATCCCGAGAGTTCACAATGAGGTTGCGGATGCCTTAGCCACCTTAGCATCAATGCTGCACCACCCTGACAAAATGTATGTTGATCCTCTACACATCCAG
Organism: Nicotiana tabacum; assembly: GCF_000715075.1. NCBI lineage: Eukaryota > Viridiplantae > Streptophyta > Magnoliopsida > Solanales > Solanaceae > Nicotiana > Nicotiana tabacum. Next base: position 13,534,879 of record NC_134084.1, on the reverse strand, counting down.
GTCCGTGATTAGCACGCCTACTGCAATGCCATAGAAGAAGAAGCCGATAGCAAACCCTGGTTTCATGATATCAAGGAATACCTCAGGATGGGAATATATCCAGAACATACCTCTGGAGACCAAAAAAGAGCCCTCCGGCGTTTGTCGAATGGTTTCTTCCTCAGTGGGGGAATATTGTACAAAAGAACCCCGGATTTGGGATTGTTGAGATGCATAGATGCCGGGCAGGCAACGACGGTTATGGCGGAAGTACATGCCGGAGTTTGTGGGCCGCACATGAGTGGATATGTATTGGCAAGAAAGATCCTTCGAACAGGGTGTTATTGGCTCACCATGGAACACGACTGTATCACTTTCGTGAGGAAATGCCATCAGTGCCAGATACATGGAGACTTGATTCACTCTCCGCCAACAGAGTTACATACGATGTCAGCACCCTGGCCATTTGTAGCATGGGGCATGGATGTCATTGGGCCCATTGAGCCAGCAGCATCCAACAGTCATAGGTTCATTCTAGTGACCATTGATTACTTCACCAAATGGGTTGAGGCTAAAACCTTCAAATCAGTAACTAAGAAGGCAGTGGTGGACTTTGTTCACTCCCATATCATCTGTAGATTTGGGATCCCAAAAGTGATCATCACGGATAATGGTGCGAATCTTAATAGCAGCTTGATGAGAGAGGTATGCCAACAATTCAAGATTACACACCGCAATTCCACCCCATATCGTCCTAAGGCAAATGGAGCAGTCGAAGCAGCCAATAAGAATATCAAGAAGATACTGCGAAAAATGGTGGAAGGGTCCAGACAATGGCACGAGAAATTACCCTTTGCTTTGTTGGGTTACCGCACTACCGTCCGGACTTCCATAGGCACAACTCCTTATTTGTTGGTGTATGGAACTGAGGCCGTGATACCAGCGGAGGTCGAGATTCCGTCCCTCCGAATTGTCGCTGAAGCCGGGATTGATGATGATGAATGGGTCAAAGCTCGATTGGAACAGTTGAGCCTGATAGATGAGAAAAGATTGGCAGCAGTGTGCCATGGTCAGCTGTACCAAAAGAGAATGGCAAGAGCGTATGATAAGAAGGTGCGCCCCAGGAAGTTTGAAGTAGGGCAGCTGGTATTAAAGAAGATCCTCCCACATCAGGTCGAGGCAAAAGGCAAATTCGCCCCAAATTGGCAAGGGCCTTATATCGTGACCAGAGTATTGTCCAACGGTGCTTTGTGTTTGACAGATGTCGAAGGTAGATGTGTCGACATGGCTATCAATTCAGATGCAGTCAAGAGATATTATGCGTAACTTCTTTAATTATGGCAATTTTTGGTCTATTTGTTTGTATTTGGCATTTATTGGATAATGAGATGACGGAGGCAATTTTTTTTTTTTTTCTTCTACCCAAACACTGTTTAACCCTTGCTTCGATGACGGAGGCAATTCTTTCTTCTATCCAAACACTGTTTAACCCTTGCTTCCCCCTTTGAGCCTTAAGTAATTCTTTCATACCCCTCTTTTGGAATCACTAATGGAAAGGACATAAAAAAAGAAGAAGATAAAATCATAAGAAATACAAAATCGTGGGAACTACGTTTGACCTGATTCCTCAAAGAGGATACGTAGGCGCCTCACGGCTCGGTCATAGTATGCATCATAGTGGATATACGATGCATAATGTACATAGTGTGCGTAAAGCGGGCGTAACGCACATAGCGCAACATAAGTATAAAAATAAATTCCCCAAGCAAGAAACCTGGGGCAGAAGTTATATTTTAAAATTCCAACAAAGGTTTGATTCCAAAAGTTGTAGCACATCACCCATCAAATTATTTTCATTTTTTCATAGCCTTTCTTTAACTCCACACCAGAACCAACATTCAACGTCCAAAAGACCTCCCGATCAATGTTCAAAAGATGTCGAGTCAGGTAAATAAGACCGAGAATGGTACACCAATCCCCAGCAAAGAAGAGGATCGTAAGACTGGGAATGGATTGATAGTCAAAGAAGTTTCCAGAAGAGAAGGTCGTATCTACAACGCCCTGATTCCTCGAAAGAAATAAAATGAGAGAGTCTTATCGGTGAAAACCTTCACAGGCACCATAAGGCGCCGGGAGATGAGAGAAACGAGAGAGTCTCATTAGTGAAAACCCCTCGAAGGGCACTATGAGGCGACAAGACAGATCGGCAAAAGCTACAACATCCAAAACGGACACTCCTTTATCATCCCCCGCAAGTCAGACCATCGGGCAAATCGATTGATACAAATAGACTGGGTCGGGAATCTATGGTGCACGTCATGATCACGGGGACCAGTCATGTCCTCCAGATAAGTTCTTTTGATTGTCTCCTCCCACAAAAAATATTGGTTCAGAAAGATTTTCTCCTTTCCATATCTTTTATTTCTTTTCCTAAAATGTGTCTTGAAAGGATTTTTCGAAAGCTTACTACCAGGAACCAAAGGGGAATTCATCCAATGCAGGATAATACAAACAGTCTTAGAGGCCGGTCCCGGGCAATGCAGTGATTGTGCCCGGAAATTTTGGAAGAAGTAAGCTCCAAAAGGGAGTGGTTTCGGGAGTTAGAAGCAGACTCCCACATCATGTGTTTAAAGAGAAAGCAGAAAAGGGGATAAATTGAAAACCAATCCCCAGCAGGCTAGAGACCCCCAACAGGCAACTTTGCCCGCCAAACAATTATAGGGACAAAGAGCAAGAAAAGAGGAAGAGAGAAAAATTGCTCGCCAGAAAGGCACCCTCTACCACCACGATTAAAACTGACCAAATCCTTTTGTCTGTTGCAGGGAACAGAGGATTGATGAGGGCAGCAAGATGCAACGCCATGGAAGTCACCAAAAACTGGGGCAGAAAATTTTCCGCCGATTGTCGAAAATTTTCTCGGAAGAACGGGGAAGCAATTTCAATACTTTTAAGTTCTAGGTCGCCCACCAGTATAACGCGGGAATACATTCAAGTTCTAGGTCGCCCACCAGTATAATGCGGGAATACATTCCAGTTCTAGGTTGCCCACCAGTATAATGCGGGAATACATTTAAGTTCTAGGTCGCCCACCAGTATAATGCGGGAATACTTTTAAGTTCTAGGTCGCCCACCAGTATAATGCGGGAATACATTTTTAAGTTCTAGGTCGCCCACCAGTATAATGCGGGAATACTTTTAAGTTCTAGGTCGCCCACCAGTATAATGCGGGAATACTTTTAAGTTCTAGGTCGCCCACCAGTATAATGCGGGAATACATTTAAGTTCTAGGTCGCCCACCAGTATAATGCGGGAATACATTCAAGTTCTAGGTCGCCCACCAGTATAATGCGGGAATACATTCAAGTTCTAGGTCGCCCACCAGTATAATGCGGGAATACTTTTAAGTTCTAGGTCGCCCACCAGTATAATGCGGGAATACTTTTAAGTTCTAGGTCGCCCACCAGTATAAAGCGGGAATACATTCAAGTTCTAGGTCGCCCACCAGTATAATGCGGGAATACATTCAAGTTCTAGGTCGCCCACCAGTATAATGCGGGAATACTTTTAAGTTCTAGGTCGCCCACCAGTATAATGCGGGAATACATTTTTAAGTTCTAGGTCGCCCACCAGTATAATGCGGGAATACATTTAAGTTCTAGGTCGCCCACCAGTATAATGCGGGAATACATTCAAGTTCTAGGTCGCCCACCAGTATAATGCGGGAATACTTTTAAGTTCTAGGTCGCCCACCAGTATAATGCGGGAATACTTTTAAGTTCTAGGTCGCCCACCAGTATAATGCGGGAATACTTTTAAGTTCTAGGTCGCCCACCAGTATAATGCGGGAATACATTCCAGTTCTAGGTTGCCCACCAGTATAATGCGGGAATACATTTTTAAGTTCTAGGTCGCCCACCAGTATAATGCGGGAATACTTTTAAGTTCTAGGTCGTCCACCAGTATAATGCGGGAATACTTTTAAGTTCTAGGTCGCCCACCAGTATAATGCGGGAATACTTTTAAGTTCTAGGTCGCCCACCAGTATAATGCGGGAATACTTTTAAGTTCTAGGTCGCCCACCAGTATAATGCGGGAATACTTTTAAGTTCTAGGTCGCCCACCAGTATAATGCGGGAATACATTTTAAGTTCTAGGTCGCCCACCAGTATAATGCGGGAATACATTTTAAGTTCTAGGTCGCCCACCAGTATAATGCGGGAATACATTTAAGTTCTAGGTCGCCCACCAGTATAATGCGGGAATACATTTAAGTTCTAGGTCGCCCACCAGTATAATGCGGGAATACATTTAAGTTCTAGGTCGCCCACCAGGAAACCATGAAATCCCCAGCACCAAGAAGCAGACAACTGCAGAGGCAAGCGCGCAATTCAAAAGGAAAAAGGAACGCATCTCAAAAGAAGCAGTTTGGGAGCGCTGTAGCATGCCCAGTATGACGATGCTGATGAAGAAACATACCATTGAAGAAACCATTGGAAAATTTAAAGAAGAAAGTCGTGTCCCCAGCGGATCAAGCAAAGTGATGAAACTGGCATTCAAACGTCAGCAAAGGACCAGCATCATCTCCCAAAGTCACAAGGTAAAGGCATCGGAGGAAAGTGGTAGCCGACAAGAAAGCAAGGCAACAAGAACAAGTTGAAGATGGATGGGATTTCAGGATCCTCAGTTTAGCTTAGCTTCTTGTTTTCCTTTGAGCAATGTAATAGGGAGATCGTTTGAGCAGTGGCATCCTACAGCAGCATGCAACAGCGCACAACAACAGCAAACACTACAGTCACACGGTAGTCCCAGCTACCAAAGATTTCCCGAACTACATTGACCTGATTCCTGTTCAGCCCAGGATATGTAGGAAACCTCTGAAGCAAAGGTTCGGTCAAATCTTTTTCAAAAAAATGCTTCACACGGAGTATTCGGACGGGCAAAAATCGCTCGCTTTATCTTTGCGCGAAAACCCTTCGTGTCTTCGGGCAAAGAGGGGCAGCTGTAAGCACGTGATTTTTACTTTACGGACAATCACTCCAAAAGAAAATAAAAATAGTGACAAATGGTTTCGATGTACAATTTTTCGATCTGTCCGTGACATGTGTTTGTGGGTCTGTCCATTTTGCATCTAGTCATTATCAAACGAAAATACAAAAAAAAATATATATATAAAATATATGTGTCGTTAAAACAAAATTCAAAAATATGAATATATGTGCGTCGTTCGTTCTAGGTTGTGATTTAACTTACTTAAATATTTTTGTGATAATTATGTGGAAATGTTACAGTGTTGTTGATTTTAATTACACTATTTTATTTATTATTATTAAAAAGAAAAAAAAAAGAAAAAAAAAAAAAAGTAAAAGAGTGAGGGAAAACCGGTTTGGGCCCAAAAGAAATGAAATAAAACAGGCCCAAACCAGCACTATGATCCAGTCCAAAACAAGCCTGCCCAAACACGGACTCAAACGACGCCGTATTGGCATCCCTACCAAAACCGTTGATCTGATTCAAACGAACGGTCCAGATCAGGCTGTTCAACTCGCCTCAACGACGTCGTTTCAGGCAAGATGATCTAAGCCGTCCAACCCCATTGATCCAACGGATCCAGGCCCTCCTCTAAACCCGTCAACATGGCCCGATCCATGCCCTTTACCCGGTCTCACCCACCATCACGCCCAAACGACACCGTCTTTCCTAAGTGGATGGATCCTGGCCATAGATCCCCATTGATCCAACGGCCAGGATCTAAATCCTCAATACATATATAAGCTCTCCATTACACCCCACGCCCCCCAAACCAAACCCCGCCTTCCCCACTGTACACCCTCGTCCCAAACACAACCCCTTCTCATCCTCGAACCCTAGCAGCCGCCCCAGTATCCCTCGCCATTAAAGCCGGCGGCATGAACGCCGATGACCGCCTCCTGAACACCCTAGGACCACCTCATTGTCCTGAACACGAATCCACTAACCACGAGCCTCGAATCACTTTCGTTCGTCTCGAATCTTCATTTGAAGATTTGAGTCGAACCCGGATCTATGCCAAACCACCTTATCTTCATACCAGACACTCCCCTGACCTTCCTCGTGACCAAACCAAGCTTGGTTTGGTCCGAATCTACCCACAACTCCCTAAAAATCAGATCTAGAAATCCAGACTTTAGAACACACGCACCTGGGGAATCCGGCCGGTTTGGACATGGGTTTGAGGTCTAATAGACCTTAATCAAGGTGTTCTCATGTGAGAACACCCTGATTAAAGTTTGTTCGGCCTCAAAGTTCGAAGATGAATCAGATTTGGGTCTGTGTGATTTAAACATTTTCGGTACGTTTTCCTTTCTTTTGTGTTAGTTTTTAATTAAGTGGTCAGCATGTTTCGTTGGGTTTGTTTGTTATTTTTGTTATTTTTCATTCGGATTTCTTTCATCTCTTTAAAGACCTTTTTTTTTGGTCGGTTGATTTTCTATGTGTGTATTCTGAATGTACTCTGTGATGAACATGTTCTATTAGATTGGTCGTCAAATGAATAAACTTATATAGGTTCCCAGTTATTGAACACAGAATTGTCTGATGCCCTTTAGGTCCCTAAACATATTGTTTATGTGAGCGATTGATTATTACCTGTTATAATTAGTATAGTCGACTCGATAAATATCGTCGATTAGCTTTCTATAACTAATAAATCGAATGAGCTAATAAGGTCGCATGACTAATTGAGCTTTGTCACTGACTGTATGCCCCAGCATTGTTTGAAATGGTTTGTTTGCACTATAAAACTGACTGAAAAGGTTCAGCCCAGGCAGTCTTGAGTTCGAACTTTCATCAGTTCAAAAAATGCCTTGATGCTGCAATAGGCAGGGGCAGTAATAATCAAGGTTGACAGGGGTATTCTGGGGTGTTAAAAAGAACAGAAGTAATTAGTTTAAGTGAGCTGACAAATGGGGTACTATATTAGGATTAAACTAATGCCAATGGGGGGACAAGACACAAGAGTATGGGTTTAAAAGGAATACTAAAATAAGCCCCTAATCCTTGATTAAAGAATAAACCAGGCGTGGGGAACAAAGGGGGCTGGCACCAAGAGATGCTCAAGCATGGGTTTAACAGGGTAGGGGCAGGCTGCAAGTTGCAGCATGGGGGCAGCTTAGCTGCACTTGGTCACTTTGGCTTATAAATAGGCCATTTGAGAACTGAAAAAGGGCTGGACTTTTAGTCTTCAGAAAAAGAGAAAACAAAAGGTTGGAATTTTTAGTCTTAAGGCTGGAATCTTTAAGTCTTAAGAAAGAGTGGTGAGTTAAAAGAAAAGATTGAAAACATAAGAGAGGCTCGAGTAAGACATTGTAACCAAACACTGCCTGAAAGTGGTATAAGAATGCATTTTGGTCAATCTGTCTTGGCCAAGTTCTGTTGCTTGCATTGACTGAGTTGTTTGTGGTTGATTAAACTGGTGGTTTTACTGCATTTGAACCCTCAGTTACTGCTGCTATTTCTTTACTCTTTCCTGAGATTACTGGCTTGGCACTCGACTACTTGCTAGTCCTTGTATTCTGGGAGATCATTGTTGGTTGTCTGTGGCTATGGAAAACATTTGGTTTAGTTGGTTGTTGCTGTGTTGTTGCTGAGTATTTGTTGTTGCTGTGTTTACTGCATACTGCCTAGCTGATCATTCCTTCCTTCTTTGTCCTCCATACCAGGTACACAATTACACTACCAATGTAACTCGAAAGTTTGAGCAATGAGTATAAAAGAGAAGATCTGCAGATGTTGTTTATATACATGTACTGTTGTGTTGAATGTCATGTAATGTCTAATAGCTCATATTTTGGGATACTGAAGTTAGCTAACAAGCCTAGTTGAGGTCAATATAGGGTATCGAATGATAATTATATATGTATGCTGTTAGATAAAAGTGGTCTCAATGAATTAGGTTGCATCTCAGATTTAGTTTACTTTGCCATATATGCTGTAATGTAGTCCAAGCATGAAACTTGTACACTGTAAATTAAGTTCTTTCCTTTCCAATAAATTGCCATATATGACTCTTAAAATCATGTTTCAAGATAAAGAACACAAATTCAGGGCCTCAACCTCATGAAGGTCGAGCCCAGGTCGAAGACAGACCAGGCAGGCCCGCATCGAACGAGCAGTGGCCCAGGTCTGGCCAACCGCGCGTGGGCTGGATTTGGGCCCATGATTATTTGTTTGGCCGACTGTGCACGCAGCTTCGGTCCCGATTTGCTAAGCATTTCCGAATTCCATTACAAACAACTTGCAAAGCATGTAATTAATTAGGATTATCTACTGTTTTCAATTGATAGAGACAAACACGACAAGAAACGTAGTTGCTATAGGATATCCTTTTAAAATAAGAACGAGATGAGCCTCGATGAAAATAAACAAAACGCGCATATGCGGGGCCCTTGTTAAATGTATATTATTGAAGCATTTAGTTTCCAGGACGGGTTGTTTAGCAAATCTCACAACCCTCCTAAAATAACAACACGTTAGTCTCTTTAGGACACGCTTTAATAAACCTTACCGTCTTAAACTCGGGTGCACATTTATGTGACCCAAATCCAAATCTCGACGGATTCGAAATGTATTTCTAATTACGGGTACATTGATTGTGACGTGGTTCGAGATGCGTGTCCATGACGTTGCAATTTCATTTTTAAAAAAAAAATAATAAGAATGAGATGAGCCTCGCCAAATAAAATACAAATTGCGGGGCCCTCAGTAAATATTTGCTTTAAAAAATTATTTGGACTTCGGGATGGATCGTTTAGTAAAATTCCACGGTCTTACCCAAAATAAATACGCTAGTCGCTTTAGGCGCGCCTTTAATAATTTAATTTCCTTAAACTCGGGTGCACATTTGATGTGACCCAAATCCAAATCTCAACGGAGTCAAAGTGTGTCGACGACCACGGGTACATTGATTGTAACGCGGTTCGAGATACATTTTCACAACGTTGCAATTCTTGATAAAAACAGTAAATGACAAAAGCGGTTAAAAGTTAAATTTTGCACGCAAGTTCACACTTGTATAAAATCAGATAATCAAGCCGAATATAACAGTTGAGCGACCGTGCTAGAACCACGGAACTCGGGAATGCCTAACACCTTCTCCCGGGTTAACAGAATTCCTTATCCGGATTTCTGGTATGCAGACTGTAATATAGAGTCATTATTTTCCTCGATTCGGGATTAAAATTGGTGACTTGGGACACCCTAAACCTCCCAAGTGGCGACTCTGAAATAAACAAATAAATCCCCTTTCGATTGTCCTTTAATTGGAAAAAACTCTCTTGTCCCCTCGCGGGTACGGAAAAAGGAGGTGTGACAATCATTATTGACGCGTTTTCTTGCTCTCTAAGTTGGAATCGAATAAATGGAGGTCGTAGATTGAATCACTGTCAATCTAGACCCTCCATTTGTTCGATCTCGAACTATATAAGAGAGAAATCAGACAGAAATTTGGAGGAGGAAGTTGGAGAAAGAAGCGAAGGTTTACAAAAAACAAATCTTCTTTTGTTTTCATCTTCATTCTCAGATTTTTAGACATAATTTAATTTCGAAAAAAATACAAAAAATAAAAATAGTGAGTTTAGATTTTTGTCAGAACTTATTTCCATTTCGAAAAATCAGAAAATATCCCAAAAAATATTTTAGTTTCTTTTTTTCTTAAATTTTGTTTTAACATGGAGATTGATTGAGCCGAGATCGAGTTCGTCGTTCGAGTTTGAGTTCGTTGGTTTTTGTATCCTGTCGCATTGTAGCTCCTGTCCTCTTTGGATTTTCATTTCTGGATTCACTTGTCTTCGATTGAAAGCAGAATTAATCAAAATTCTCGTCTATCAGGTTCATACCTCCCTCTTTTCTATATCTCTGCGTAAAGATGTGATCGAATATGACGAGAGCCTAGAATAAGCCATTAGAATTGGTTTAAATCTTAAAAAATGGTTTAAGTTTAAGTGTTAATCGAAACAAATTGTTGGATTCTGATTGATGAAGAATTTGGATGGATTTTCTTTGGTATGTGCATCTGGTCTGTTTTGTTTGTGTGTTCAGATGTCGTATAATCTCAGATCTGACTGATTCCAATATGCTCGACTGAAGTTGGAATTGGCTGGTAGTTGTATGGATTATTGAAGTGTCGTATTGTTGTTAGTTTTAGTTCGACTAGTCCCCTTGATGTTTGCAATGTTTTCCTGTTAGTGTCGGTGGGCGTAAAACTGTTCTTACCTGTTGAAACTTAGAGGTTTAATCATAGGGTTTGCTTGATTTTGAACATGACAATGAGAGCATGAAACATTGCAGTTGAGTTGGTATTAGTTTCTGTTTGAATAGGCTCTCATGAGAAGAATGCTGGAGTCCTCTGTTCATTATTTGATTAGCTTGAGGCATGTTGAAGTCTATCTTGTTTGCTTAAAGTGAAACCTGTCGAAAACTCTAATTGGTTTGTAATTGTTAATAAAGTGTGAGGCCATCACGTCACTGTTTGTCATTGCCACTGATGTTCCTGTTTGTGAGATTATGTGTAAACTCGAAACAAATTAAATTATCCTTCAATATTTTCTACCCTTAACACAAAGTGTCGATAAGGTTGAGTAATCCCCAATGACTCCTTATGCGTATATCTAAGCGTAAAGATTGGTACGTTTATTTGAATTAGCTTCCCGACCGCTTTTGATTGCTTTGTTGAATCTGGTCCTTGCTCTCCTTGCATTCCTGATTGTTAGGAAGTGATCTGTTTGAGAACTGTATTGTTTATTGTAGCATAAGAGGAAATGAAAAAGATTTTGTGTGTAATTGAGCTCCTATTGAGGACATAATTCCATTTGCCACCTGATAATCGCTGAAGAATCCATTAAGTATTATGGATAGCAGTAGAACATGCATTTGGTTAGTGAGGTTTAAAGCTTTAATTATTAAGTTGGTCATGTGTCGAAATTGTTGTTTTCCACTTGTTTGTGTGATAAGTTGGTCTATATCACATTCTGTCACGAGTTTGGAGTCTCTCTTTCTGTTAGTTAACCAGGTGACCGTGCATGTTGGCTAGTTTAAATCTTGTTTGAGAGATTTTGGTGTTGTGATTGTGTTTGAATCTGGTGCACAAGCGAGGTTCCAGTTAGTTTGAGGGAAAATCAAATTGATATGCTAGATTGAATGTGACTTATCTTATCTTCGATTTCTATTTATCACATTAAGCAAATTTAAACATGAAATGTTCTGCTGAATTTTCTTTTGTTGCTTTTCAAACATGCCCAAGTTGTCATTCTTGAAATTTTGATTTTTCAAAAGTGTGGAAATCAAATGAATGCTGAAAGTTCAAAATGAAATCAATGCTTTAAAAGTTTGAAATAATTTCATGCTTCCGTTTGTCTAACATAAGGATACATGGTGTTAATGGAGTCTTCATGATAAAAATACGAGGGAATTGATTTTGTGGATAAAATGGAGGAAGAGGAGGATATCTGATTTAGTGATTTTCACATAAGATCCCTGCAGGTGAGATTTGGGGTGAGGTAGAGTCGGAAAACGAGAGGCACGTCTGAATAGGGATTAGGCAGCTAAAGTTAGATTTGCTCTTGTCATGCTTTGATCTGTTGCTTGATACATTTTATTTTATTATTCTTGTCTGGTTCATTGAGTTGCTATGTTTTCTTTCATGTGTCTACTATGTTGAGTGCTATCCTCGTGTGTAGATAATTTGAATCAAGTATTTTAGATCACTATCTTATGGGTCGCGGGAGGTAGGAGAAATTAAAGAATTTAAAACAGAAAATTCAGCAGGCTATTAATTTAGTTTAACTTAATTTTCTTTCACATTATTTTATTGTTTCGACTCGTAAGAGCATGTTTAGGCCGACCACACTTGGGTAGGCAAATCTCAAGTTTTCTTTATTTTGATTTTCGAGGCAAGAGGTCGTTTCTTTAGTTCATTATCTGGGGAATGCCCCGTGTGATTTGTATATATTTTTCGGGGTATGCCCAGAAGTACTTGTATTTGGAGGCCTAAAGTAGAATGCATAGTATTTTGTTTTTATTTTTATTTTTATTTTTATTTTTACTTTTTATTTTTATTTTTTCTTTTATTAGTTGGGGACGACCTCGAGCCTCTTGTGTGTTTATTTCATTTCTGTGTGTTTTACCTCAATTTGAATGTTTAAAAGCCACCTAGATCGAGTACGCAACCGTGACCTTCACGGGACTTGGGGAGTACCTAACACCTTCTCCCCGAGTCAAATGAACCCCCTTACCCGAATCTCTGGTGCGGACTTGCTTTTAGAGTCTGAAAGGTTTTAAAAGAAAAAATCATTTTTTTTAAAAACGGTGACCTGGCACACCGAAACCAATGTCAGGTGGCGACTCTGAGTTATTTCCTTTTGAACACAATTTTTGTCACGTTCTAATTGGAAAACTCTTTTCAAGCTTTACTAAATCTTTTTATCTATTTAAGAGGGTTTAGTGAAGTAGAGGTTTGTTTAAAAAGGGGGGTGTGACAGCAGAGACCAAATAAATCATTGGTATAATCAAAATTGGATGCGGAGTTATCAGGAAATATACAACAAAAAATATTGCAAATGCTCAATGATCATTACTATTGATACTCTGTTAGTGTTCATATATTCAGGTAAAAGTTGTATGACGTAAAGTATTGGTCATATGATTTCAATTAACTCTTAAAAGCTACATGATGGCACAACAAATATAATGTTGGCAGAAAAATAACTTATTAAACCATAAAATCTTACAATGAAGCACAATTTCAAAGAGTACCTGATTTCACTCAGAAAATTGATTTAATAAAAAATGTTAATTTAAAAATTAAATTAAGGCCGAAAAATCTGAGATGGAGAGGGAGATCCGTGGGTGTTGAAAGGTGAAAATGTAAGACGGAATAGGCTAATAAGTGGATATGGGGTGAGGTTTTAATTTAAGCCAATAGGAAATTAACACATAATAAATAATAATTTTTTTTCTTAATCAAAATAGGGCTGTTAGTTTTTAGGGCATGAGTGAGACGAAAAGTTGACGTTAGGGGCATGAATGGGCCAGATTTTTAACGGTGAGGACAGTTTTTACAAAATAGGTGAACAAAGGGTATTTTTAAACTTAAGCGAATAGATTAGGAACAGTTTTGGCCCTTTTTCGTATTATTTATTATATTGTTCTTTTCTAATATGTAGGCTTAGAGAAGTTGTTAAGAATCTTAGCAGCAACTGGCGCAAAAGAGATTGGAACTCACCATGGAACAGGAAGAATTTTAAAGGTAAAAGAAGCAAGTTTTGAGGAATTTGAAAATTCTGTAAAAGAAGAAAGTTCAAGAGAATTTAATAGTCTTTCAGGCCTCATTGTTTGCACTTAATGGAGGTCTGAGTCTTAATCATTCAGATCTCAGATATTAAGTGTATTTGTTTTTAAAATCTGAACCTTAATTATTCAGATCTTAATCATTAAGTGTGTTTTTTTTTTACTTCACAACCACTTAATGGATCTGAATAAGTCTGTATAATTAAAATCTATAACAGAGACTTAATTTCATTAAGATGCTATCACATATTCATTATTAACTATCGCCACCGCCTACCAATTACCATTATCAACTACCACTATGCCACTACCACCACCACCACGCCACCATCATCCTCAATTATAACCGTCACTATTATCGACCATCACCACCCACTATCCCCACCACTTCGACCACCATCATTTTCACCCACAATCAACACTCATCCACCTCAACTACCACAGCTTACCACCCCATCACCATTAACAACCACAACCGACACTGCCCATCATTATAATTTATCACCACCCACCCACTACCTTCCTCAGTCACAACTACTACCACCACCCGCTATTATTAACTATCACCATCCACCACCACCATCATCAATCATAATCAACACCACTACCAATCACTACTAGCTACTAGCATGAACGCCATCATCAACCAAAACTACCACCAACCACCGCCTCTAGTCGGCATTCACCCGTTAGCCATCACCACCACCAACTATCATATTTTAAAAAACTATATATTTTATTGATAGAATATTAGAATAGTTAGTACTACATTTGAATTTTATGTTTATTAATTTTCAAATAAAGATAAATTTTATACATTCATATGTTAAAAATTAAACAGTCTTAATTATTTAGTATTCAGATCTTAATATACATCTTAATATATTCAGATGTCTTAAATACATATCTTGATATTCAGATGTGTATTCAAATTCAGACCTCTTAATCTTTAAAAAAAAAACAAAGAGGTCAGTGTCAATATGTTCAGCACATCAAATTGGAAGTTATAGAATGGGAGTGGATCAAAAATATCAGTTGTTAATCCAAAAGGAGAGACATGGGAAGTAGAGGATTTGTTTAAGGGTGACACAAAGTGTTTTTCCAACTGCACTTGGTGTAAATCCAATGGTCACTGTTCAGGCCATTTCTTATTTCACTGCACAAAATGTGCTTTAAGTTCTTTAGACTGTGAAGATGAATTAATAGGATATTGTTGCTGAGGGATTGAGGATGAATTGTACTTAGGGAAACTTTGTAGAAGGAGGAAAAAAAGTTATTTATATCTTTTGGAAGTACATGTCCATACATTGTTATGATATATAAGAATATTACTGAATAGGGTATACTGATAATGATAATGTTGAAATTAGTAATACTTTGATTAGTTATGCTGATATTATTTTTTATCGATTGTTTGTTCTGACGTATTAAAGATTTTGAAAAGGCAGTTCCGCCTTTATACATGTTTATCCATGTATTAAAAACTATGTTATTACTAATATCATGGTTTGCTATGTACCGTGGCGAAACTATGAAATTCAATAAGGGTGTTTGAACACCCTTTGTCAGTGGGCTATGCAAGGGTGTTCAAAGTCTGTTTTTAATCAATAACAAGTAATATTTTACCTTATATGTAGTATAATTTTTCGACTAAAGGTGGTCAGTTGACCACCCTTCAACCAAAGTAGCTTCGCTCCTGGCTATTTATAGCAATACAAGTACTAATTATAGATAGGTTGAAAAATACTACCAAATAAAGGATTAATAATACCAAAGCTAATTAATATACTATATTTCTTAATATGTCCTACCAAACAACCCCTTAATGTAAAATCCAAGGTTCAAGCTCATTATTGTATTTGCAATGATTTTATGCACTTTTTCTACCGTGCATGCCTCATCTTATGTACCACACTTTCTTTTTTAGTCTATCTCAAAAAGTGATACGAGTATATTTTTATATTTGAAAAAAAAATAAAAAATTCTTATTTTATCTTTGATAATATAATTTTACAATCACATACCTGTTATGATATGTTTTAGACCACAAACTTTAAAGTCTTTTTTTTTTTAATGGATCTCTATTGTCATTGGGGCAATGTCCCATGAGCTTCTGAAATCTCCATTTCACTTGTGTGTGGGGGCTTGTTCTTCAATAATGTGTTTAGGCCCATGAGGGTAGATGCAATTATAAGGGATTTTTACACAAATAGCAGCGGGAACTGTTTATTTTTCTAATCGATATATATATATTTACTTTAAGCGGTTTAATGATCGACTATTTAGATTAACTGTTTACAAAAACAAATATATAGAGGTCTTACCTATGTATAATTGTAGTTTGATACATGTCATAGACATTTCCGTGGGCTATAAAATTATATCATCAAGGTAAAAAGGAAAGCTTTTTTTTTTAAAGATAAGAATTCATCATTCTTTTCTAACAGACTAAAACGGAAAGTGTGTGAAGAGAGGGAGGGAGCAGTAGTTATTGTTATTAAAAGTACTGCTAGGTAGCTTGAGATATATGACCCTAGGAAACCTTTTTAAGTCAAATTCTTTAAAATCTCAGTAGTGACCTAATTAGCTAGCGAAAGACTTAGTCAAAATTGTAACTGATTTTTACCCATATTCACACCTAAGACAATATAAGATGTTAAAATTAATTTGTGCAAATATTTAATTAAGACTTTTCCCCTAAGATGTAAATGGTAGGACTGAGAGATTAGATCGTTACATCTCCAGGATGAGAAATTTTATTGCTACTTAAATCGAAATAGTACTAATTTTGGGTTGTTCGGTAATAGGTTTAGGCAATAATATACTTCCTCTATTTCAATTTATGTGATATAGTTTGATTCGACACGAAGTTTAAACTATAAAAGAAGACTTGAAATTTATAGTTTTAAACTTGTCATAATATTTGCGTGACTATTAAATTTTGTAAATTTGTGGTCTAAATATGTCATAATATTTGTGTGGCTATAAAAACATCTTATTAAGGATAAAATAAAATATTTAAGAAGAATTAACTCAAATAGCCGTATAATCAATGTATAATCTATGTACAGGATTGAATTCTTTACTTATTTATTTTGCAGAGGATCTTGCCAATCAACTTTCTGCTTCTCATAGGGTTGACTTCTTAATTAGGGTTATTAATTTTATTTATTCTGAAGTTGTTATTTAGAGTGACTGATGAGAAATGCCAAAGATGAGAAACTAATTAAAAATATTCCAAGTCTGGGAATTCCTTCTTATCCCTAGCTAGATTCTCAAGCTCTAATAAATCCGCAATAAAAATAGCCTTTATTTTATGTTGTGCCGAAAGGACTAAGAGCTCTTATTCCGCTGTCTGGCATCCACAAACTAAGATTTATGATCGTGAAAGCGCAATAAATTAGTACATGAATAATTAGTAATGATTAATGATGAGTAATTTATAGTGATTAAAATCAAATAGTACATGATTAGCAAAATATGAATGTTTTTCCATGGCTAGAAAGCAAAAATGATGTGTGCAATTGGACACCTGGAAAGTCAGCTAGCCATTTCCTGAACAGTTCACTTCATCTCTCCTTTTCATGTTTCCTTTTGAATAAAAGAGCCATTGACATTTTGGCTATGATGTGTTTACAATCTTGATGATGAACCCATGTGGTGTTTTCTTCTAAATACGCAGGGAATTCAAAGTTTATAATGTAGAATACTTGAGGGGAGTTTTGGAACAGCATAGTTGTTTCTGTGTGATTTATATGCCCGAATTCGAGCCATACGTGAAATTAGTCACCGATATTTGTATTAGGGTAAACTGTCTAGATTACACCTCATTGTGGTGCCTCCATTCCCTGCAGTGGCAGATCTATAGGCAATGATGCGGGTTCCTGTGAACCCAGTAGCTTTTGCCCATACCTTGTATATGCATTAAAAAATTCATTAAATAATTATAAATATTTGAGAGTAAACCTAGTTATTAACTTGTGATTGATGTAGGAACCCATAAACTACAAATATTGGATCCACTTTTGCTTTTTCGGAACCTACATAAACATAAAATACTTCGTGCACCGGGCTGTCTTTTTTAACGTAAAATACTTATCTAATAGATTTTCTATATGAATTTAGGGGAGGTTTTGCATGGTCAACGGAACCAATTACTTATGACTTGAATTGTATAAAAATACACAAGAAAAAATTAAAAAATATATATATATATATATATATATATAGAATATAAAATCACGCTAATCTTGAACCCACTAATTATAAGTTCTAGATTCCTCAATGATTTTCAAGATAGAAAAATGATGACAACTAACCCTGTGACTATTCTGGTTTTACACTTGTGTAAAAATTCTTCTAAATTTTCTCTTAATACTAATTATTTGAAATCTATCATAATGTTCGTAGCCCCATTTACAAGATAGACTTATTGATAAGAGTAGAATAATACTATACACTAAAAAAAAATTCAAATATGATAGATTTTCACGTGATAATAAGGGAAGAAAAAGAGGAAGATAAGAAAAATTAGTCATTAATATCAGTTTACAGCTTACATTCCCAACTACAATTTATACTTTTAAAATTAAAACTAGAAATTAAAGAGCGGCATGAAAGCAGGAACAAGAGATAAGTGTTCCCAAATTCATAAAAATTAAAGGTCCCAATTAAAGTCAGCTACTTTTGTTAAGCAATTGAATTCATCAAAGTCAAATGAAAAAGTATTAGCATTGGACCACCCATGATAGATGACATGTGTCTTAGTACATTTTTTTTAAAATCGTAATGTCAGATCAGCTTGCTCAACAGTTAATTTCACGGGAATATCTGTTATCTCCCACCAACATAACTATCGAGTAACTCTATCCACCAACGTTAGATTAGAAGGGAAGAAATAACATTGCGTTTTATGGAATTCAAACCTGAGACCTCGTGATACTTAATCCATTTTATTGACCACTAATATTAGGACGAGTGTAGCAAAGTCAATTGGGTAAAAGAAGTCATGGCGATTCATAATCGTAACATCACAGTTCAAATTGTAATCTCTGTTAGACATAGACTACTCATATACGATGCATATGTGCACTTTAATGATTTGTTGAAAAAGTCACATAAAAGTATGACATAACAACTTATATAGACTGAACATGATTCATCAAGTTTGTACCCGACAATATGATAAAAGAAAAGGACCAGTCAGTGTGCACAAAATATCCCGTATTCACATAGGGTCCAGAAAATTAAGGTCGCACTTATAGGGGTGTGGTATAGACGGCGTACCCTAATGCATGTATTAGTGGATGCTTTTATAGCTCAAACCTGCAACATATAGATCTCACGAAGACAATTTAATTATTGTTGCAAAGCTCCCCTTCAACTATATGGTAAAAGTCAAGTTAATAATTTGTTGAAAAAAGTCACATAAAAGTATGACATAACTTATATAGACCGAACATGATTCATCAAGTTTGTACCCGACAATATGAAAAAAGAAAAGGACAGCCCGGTGTGCACAAAGTATTTTGTATTTACGCAGGGTCTGAGAAAAGGCCGCACTCCTAGGGGTGTGATATAGACAACGTATCTAATTAATGCAAGCATTAGTGACTTTTTTCACGACTCAAATCCATGACCTATATATCACACGAAGACAAATTTATTGTTAGCTCCAAAGTTTCCCGATATGATAAAAGTCAAGTCAATAATAGACTTGTGATATTGGAGATATTATTGCCTCTTAATTAGACATAAGGTTGTTCAACTGTCATGCATATGCACTATTTACTTGTTGAAAAGGCTACAATCATGTTGTGGTGTCGTCTATATCATAATTAACCAAACAAAGAATATCGTTTTCATAAATGAGAAAGAGATGCTTCTTCTGTTGGCATAAGAATAGTCTGCACTCGGCAAACTGCAGTCAAAGTATAGTACTGAACTAGTGCACGTAACTTAATTAGAACTGCCTAAGTTTCATGAAACATGAGTAAGACACTAACACCGAACAGAGAATTCTTTCGGTAACAGTTGGCAACATTGACATCATTTTTTTTATTGTTAAATTAGGGAATTCGCAGCCATTACCCTTTGGGTACGCTCTGGGTAAAACTAATATAGTACAATAGCTCGCAAACTACACTGAAAAGGTAATTAAACCGCGCTATGCAAGCTCCATGTGACGAGCTTGACTTAGAAAGCATTTAGAAGGTTTGGAACCTACGACCTCCTATATGGAGGATCTGCTGCTCAACCAACTCGGCCACCCTTGCAGGTCACATGAAATCATTATTGATCGGCTAATCAAGCCAGTTCACTTCTTGCCGATTAGTATGACATATTTTACGAGTGAACTAGTTCACATATATGTATATATTGATGAGATAGGACGCTCAACGTAATATCATCATTCCCCGGACTCACGCATAGCGAGTACTTAGTGCACCGGACTGCCCTTTATAGTATCATATAGATGACACGGTTTACTGCAGCTTTATAGAGAGTCTAGAGGATTTTGGGCAGCTGAGTGTTACTATGAGATAACTGCCGCTTGGCATCAAGGAAGGGATGTAAAAAAGTATGGTTTATTAACTTAAGATTACATAAATTCTATACTGATTATGCATGAGCTATTTTTAATTTAAGTAGTTGGACGTAGACGGTTATTTAGATTAATTCTTCTAATTAATTTTCAAAATCCCGTAGACTTCCCATAATTCAGCACCTTAATTTAGACATGTAGTTTAAAGTTTCTGTGTTCTTTTCTGAATGATTTTGGTACTATGTGAATTATATTAAAAAGATTATATAGTAATTTTACTAAAGAGAAATTCATTCACTACAAACGAAGCAGTAGTCAAGCATCCAAATGTTGAAGGCCAAGAATTCTCATTTGAATATGACACAGCAGCAATAGCTGCAACAGAGAACAAAACGAAAAAGTACACCAGACATACAGGCCATACTGCTCGGTATTTGATAATTCGAGAAAGAGTTTTAAGTTACATGTATCGTCAGAATTTTTTATATTATCAACTTATAAATAGGATTCAGGGCAGAGTGTTAGTCGGCCAAGAATTCTCATGTCCAGAAGTTGAGATGAGCACGTTGAAATGGATGTGTGGGCATACCAGGTTAGATAGGATTAGGAATGAAGTTATTCGGGTCAAGGTATGTGGCCCTCATGGAGGATAAGATGCGGGAGGCAAGGTTGAAATGGTTTGGGCATGTTAAGAGGAGAAGCACAGAAGCCCTGATGTGAGAGGTTAACCTTGATGGGTGTGAGATATGAGGATGGGTAGAGGTAAACCAAAGAAGTCGTGGGGAACTAATTAGGCGGGATCGGACATGTCGTAACTGTAGCTTATTGAGGACATGACCATTGATAGAAGGATGTGACGATCAAAAATTAGGGTAGTAGGTTATTAGGTTGTCGAGCGTTCTTCGTATGTATGCTCAGCTCAATAGCATTGGGGTTAGCATGGTATCTCTTTATTCTTAGATTGTTACCACTACTTGGTGTTTGCTTGCTTTTTGGTCTTCTTGTTTTATCTTGTTGTTATTATTATCTGTTGTCGTCGTTACTTTTTAATTTTTTATTTAGCCGAGAGTTTATCGGAAGCAGTTTTTCTGCCCTTCTAAGGTAGAGGTAAAGTTGTGTACATCTTAACCTCATTGGATGCTATTTGTGAAAATTCACTGAGTTCTTCTTCTTGTTGTATCAAGTCATCAATAGAATATTTATAAGTAAGCATGTTTAAAATATGAAATTTATAATTTTGAAAATAAGTATATACACTAAGGGCCTGTATGGCAAATTTTTTTTTTACTTTTTCCGGAATTCGAAAAACTCTAAAAGGCATGTTTTTACAATTTTCATTTCAGACCACCCGTAAAGATTCAAAAACAACTCCTATTTTGTATTCATGTCCAAATATAACTTTAATTTCAAATATCATTTTTTAACATTGAATTTTTTTCCTCACATTTTTCGAAATTTTAATGCCCATTAAATACTACGCGTGCACTTCTTTTACTTATATTATTATATGTTTTTTTATTATTTATATCTTGTGAGGAAGAAGGGACGGTAGCTACATCGAAAGGATGAGGATGAATATGTATCAATCAACTGAATGAATATTGGAGCAATAACAAATAAACAACAATAATCTTGAGAAATTGACAGAACTATGTGCTGTCTTAATCAGACTTTCATTAATTGCCTTGCGGACTTTTTTACATGTCAGAATTCAATAAAAATTAACCCAAATAAATATTTAAAGAAATATTTTTTAAAAAAACCTCTTACTATGGTACACTAATTAATTACCTTCTCCCTAAGGCCTAAGTTTCTCCTTTTCTTCAAGGAAAATGAATCAGACCCTCTTGTGTTTTGACTTTCTGTGAAGCTACTCTGTATTTACAATTTTAGGTCCCTGAACATATCAAGATTGTGTTCGTCTTGAACTTGGCCGTATCCTTTGGAATGGTCAAGCTCATGCAATACCGACATCAGTGAGGCCTTGAATATCTTTTTCTTAAGATAAATATAAAGTTCAGACCAAAATTTTTGAATTCGGTCCAACGCGTAGTCGAAACTCTACCTCCGCCCCTGATCCTGAACTTATTTTTGTTTAATATTTTTATTTTCATATTCCTTGAGGGAAACCCCATTTGTGGTTTCTTCATCTTCATTTTATCTTCTCCTCCTTTTTCTTCTTGTTCCAATTTTTTTTTTTGGGAATGAAGTTTTTATCTCACTCCTTATTAGACGTATGGTGATGAATTCTTGGGATATAGCTTAATGGGCAGACCATTTTGGGGAAGAGCAAATGGCCCATACTGAATTCCATTTTGTGGGCCCATCATAGACCACCTGTCAGAAATTAAGAAAAAAAAGTTTAGGAAAATATATTTGGCATACTATTTTTAGGAAATAAATGATGAGAATTCAGTTAGAATTATTTCTTTTTTTGTTTTTGTAAGATCTGTTACTGACCTGTACTTTGTGGTCAGATGATGTACAAGAACCAAAATCTCCATCTTGGCTAATTCATTCCCTGGACATGAGTGGACCCCATTGCCAAATGGCATGAAAGTATTGGGCTTTGGTGACACCTGTCACATAAAATGATTTGTCTCAGATAATAGGATTTTTATGGGAAAATAAGAAGAAAAAAGACTTAAAATTAAAAATTATAATTTTCTCTGATATTTACCTCAAATCTTGAAGGATCAAATTTCTCTGGCTCAGGAAAATTGTCTGGGCTGTGGTGAATGTTTCTAAAGAGTGGTAGTACTTTCCATCCTTTAGGTATTAAATATCCTGAAATTATCAAAAAAAAAATTAACAAATATAACAAGAAAAGAGTATTTTTTTTAAAAAATATCTAAAATTGGAAAATGATAGTTTTGACTTGAACAAATCAAAAGGGTCAAAATTTACCTTCAAATTCAACATCTTCAACAGCTTCTCTAAAAGTAAAAGATAAGATAGAAGCAACTCTGAGTGTTTCTTGAATTACTCTTGTAGTTAAAGGCATATTTTTAGTATCTGCCCAATTTAGAACTTTTTCTTCACCATTCTCTTCTTTATTTCTCATTATAGTCTCTTGTTCTTCCTGGAAAAAAAATTTAAAAAAAAAATTAATATTCCTGCTTCCTATAATGAAACCATACTTGGAAAAAAAAAGTAGAAATTTTCTTGATTTTTCTTAGGGTATGGATCTTACTGTGACAGCATGTAGGACACTAGGGTTTTCTCCAAGATATTTAAGGATCCATGTAAGAACACTAGCAGTAGTGTCTCTAGCTGCGAAAATCACACCAATGATATTATCTGCAATTTGTTCGTCAGTGAGTCCTTTATCTCCCATAAAAGAACCAAGTAAATCGGTATGATTGATCTTCATTTCCCTTCTAGTTGAGATGATTTTTGCCACAATTTTTGCTAATTCTTTCCTTGCTTTCATTGCTTTATTGAATAATGTACCAGGAAGATTGATTGGCATTGAATTATACCCTTTTTCTAGAATGTAATAACACCTCTTTAGATCTTCTCTGTATAGGATTTCATCTTTTCCAAATATTGAAATCAATGCAACATTGAATGTATACTGCAAAATGACCAAAAATGTAGAAAACAAGTTTAGTAAACTATCCAAAATGCAGCATTATTCAATAACAGAGCAAAAAAACAGGGGACTCTGTTTTCCTCTGTTTTCCCCTGTTTTTTTGCTAAGTTTTAGTACTAGGAAATTTGAGAACATACTGTCTTCATTTCTTGATAAGTGTTAATCAATCTTCCTTCGAACGATTCGAGCGTACTTTCGACGATGGATTCGATATCTGGGACGATGTTTCTGATCGATTCGGGCGTGAAAGCACGAAGGACTAATTTCCTCAACTTAGCATGGTAATCACCTTGATGAAAGAAAATTGCTTGTTTTCCCAACATTCTTTCTTTACTAGCTGGAAATGTAGGCTTAAATAAGTTAGCTCTTGTGACTAAAACTTGTTTAGCTGCTTCAGGACTTGATATCATCACACAATTACAACCCAATATGTGAGTCTTGAATATTGAACCATACCTATAAAAAAAGAAAAAAAAGAAAAAAACAAACACAAGCCATTTTTCATTAGCAACTTGAGATCAAGAAAATCAAGAGAAAACTAAAGAAAGTGAGTGATTTGTTTACTAACTTTTTGACTTTTGAGGCAAAGAAAACATTGGGATTTTGAGAGTAAAGTTGAAAAGTTTCTCCAATATAAGGCCAACCCAAAGTGCCAGGAGGAAGAGGCAATTTCTTGGCAGCAAAAGCCAAGAACTTGAAGATTGAATGGATAAGAAGAAGAGAGAAAGAAACAATAGCAGATAAGCAAAACATAGAAACAAACTCCATGTTTTTCCTTTAAGTTTCAACAGACAAAAGGTACTAGAAACAAGTACTTCAAATGTTGTTTGGTGCTAGGTTGCTAGTTTGAAACTTTGATGGTTTAATGAATGAAAAAAAACAAGTGCAAAGGGTGTGTATATATAGATAAAATGGAAGAAAAAAAAATTGATGGGGTGGGGTGAGGAGTAGGGTGGGTGGGGTCCTTTAATTTACAGCTTGAATCCCACACACGGAATCTCCCTACAGCTCATTATTTTGTTGTATATATTCAAAATAGAAAGAGAGCGGAAAGGAGAGGGTGTGGGGCACGTGTAAGTTTGGATATATGTAGAAAGAGTGTGCGAGTGAAGTAGAGGTAAAGGGTAGAGGGGTAGGGAGAATTGGGTAGAGGTGAATTTAGAATTTAAATTTATAGTAGGTAGATCCAGAATTTAAATTTATGGGTTTCTTGTAAGAACTCAAGTTAACATAACAATACTAAGGGGTATCGGGGAGTGACGAGCATGGGCGAAAGACAGATCTAGAATTTAAATTTATGGATTTCCTGTAAGAACTCAAGTTAATATAACAATAATAATTAGATTTACAATAAAATATTTATAAATATTAAGTAAATTTCTTAATACATATATAATATTTAAGCAAAAATTATTAGATTCACATGAACCCATAGGTTGCACGGTAGATCTTTGTATCCAAAGTAAGTTCTCCAAAATCTATTCTTTTTTAGACTACCTCGAATAGATAGCTACTTATTAAGTTTACTTGACTCGGAAAATTTTATTTTGTTCTCATACAACTGATACTAGTTGTATGAGACAATTTTTTTTGTCTCACAGTTTTATGGACCCAGATTTTTGTGAACCCAGAAATGTAAGATTGAGGTCCACAAATTTATGAGATAAAAATGAGTCTCATACAACTAGTGCAAGTTGTATGAGACGCAAAATAAAACTTCTAGGTTGACTCTATGGACTGGCAGCGACGCAGCGTACAGATTATGAAAGGGCAAAGGAGGAAAAAAGGGTATAGAGGGGATGAACTTGCTATCCGTACCATCGTATAGGAATTTTAAACAATGATTAGTAAATGGAATCAAGAGTTTTAAAAATAAAATTTAACAGATGCATTAATATTCTTTAAGATTCCTTTTCCCAGGTATATATTGATGAGTTTTTTAATTTGATGAGTAACTTTTAGGTATATATTACGGGACATGTTATAAATTATGGATTGAAAACATAATTTTTTTTTTTGAAAATTTGCTAATTTTTTACACATATGCTTTCATATTTCATGTCGAAATGTTGGATTCGATTTGAAAATTTGAGTTCGAAACACAATATTTTTTATAAAATTTGATAACTTTTCATTAATTATATATATATACATATTATATATCATGTCAAAAATACTGAATTCACTTTGAAAATTTGAGTTATAAAATGTTTGGTAACTTGCCTCAACAGGTTGAACCCAAAATGACTCACTAAACTATTAGATAAAAACGGGTCAAAATGGTATAATCAATAGGTTGAAATGCCATCAAAGCCTAATGTATAAAATCATATTTGAAGACGGGAAATTATAAATGAAAAAAATTTAAAAAGATAACTCGGTGCACTAAACTTCCATTATGCGCAGGGTCCGGGAAAGGACCGGACCACTAAAATCTATTGTACGTATCTTTATCCTGCATCTCCGCAAGATGTTGTTCCACGACTCGAACTCGTGACCTCCAGGTCACATAAAAAATTATGAAAATTTGAAAGAATTTAAACTAAAAAAAAAAAAAACTTTTACTTTTTTTTTTCTTCCAAAAAGCAAACTAAAAAGAAAAAAGAAAAAAAGGGAGTTGGGTCATGTTGGACGAGTTTGATTATAATCCATTATTTAATCCATCTTCACCTTAAACCATTTTGGCATGTTCGGTCATAACTCATTTTTTTATTAACCCATTTTGACTCGCTCAAATTTAACTAGTAGCCTCTTAATTTCCTCAAACTTTGACCTTTTCCCATTGTTTCTGAAATTACCATACATATTAAATGCAAGGTTGAACTTGAAGGACTCGAAGCATGGATATGAGATTTTTATATTATTATAATATGAGTATAAAGTATATTTTTGTTTTGTGTTGCCACGTGTTTGGTTGAATATGGATTCAACTTGATGTTTGACCTGACCTCATCTGGTTGATTTTAGACTTGACAACTTGAAGTATTTATTTTAAAGTTACTTTGGATTTATCAAAGTTGGTTTCTACAAGAATAGTTTTCATTTTTGAAGTCCATGATTTTGCACATAGGATTCAAAGTATACAATGGTTTATAATAAATCCTATAGCAGATACATATAACTTCTGTACCAGGCAAATAGTCATAACCATGTAATTTAATGCTAAGTATTAAAGCATTTAAGAAATTCTCATCATTAAGAGAAATTTGCAAATTGGGGTAAGCATTAAAGTAAACCGGGCCATAAGCCAAACTGGTTTGCACAGTCCCTATAAGAGACTTTTTCCAGTTTTGATTTCTGCCATCTCTGAGAGCTGCTATAAAACGTTCAGGTAAGCCTCTTAAAGTAAGTGGCTTAAAGGCGACTTGTATTAAGCCTATGTGTATAAATCTATGTGAATCCCTATAAGGGGCTAGATCATTTTCAGATAATAACCTGAACGTAGCATGATCACTATCTACGGGATGCTCTAGATGGAAAGTCTACCACATAATCAATTGGAGAAATGTATGAAGAATTTGATTTAGTCAACCTAGATGATAAACTGATATTATCAGTTTGTATTGGTTCATTGAACCTGATTTTTACAGTGTCATCTGAGGCTTGTTCTATTTCTGTAATCTCAGTATTACCAGTGTTTCGAGGTGCAACAACATCCTCTATGACCCTAGCATTTTTTTAAACGGTGAGTGGTTTTATGAAAATATCTAGAGGGTATAACTCCTTCTCTTACACAATTTAAATCTACTCCACTATCAAATAGAGCAACAAACTCTTTTATGAAATTGTAGTCAATTAAAAGAGTTATTTTTATTAAAAAAATTTGAGTGATAAAATATTGTAATTTTTCTAAAAATTCATCTTCAGGAAAATCCATTACTGCCAATAAAGTACTAGCAGTATTTTCTTCTGAAGGACTAGCAATATTATCTATCGCAGTAATCTTAATGCTGGGATCTGTATTAATTACCCCAGAGTTTTCTAATTTGAAAATTTCACCATTTTTCTGATTTCAGACATGGTGTAAGGTCCTTTTTGAGATGGAATTTCTTCTACCTCTGTTCCTGTTTCTGGATTGGTAGGAATTTTATCTATTAGTTGGGACCTTAGTTCAGGGTCTTTAATAACCCTTAGTAGATCAATCAAATTGTCATTAGACAGAACATTGATCTCTTAAGTCCCTAAATTGGGAGTAAATATGAAAAAGTTCATCGTCAGTATTACAACAATGATTTAAGCTTTAGTTATAGCCAAGCAACCTTTTTGATTTTATTTTAAAAGAGAAAATATTACAGAAGGATTCTTTACAAGTGAAGAGAGAAACTAGAGAGAAGACTGAGCTAATACTTTGGCTAACGCCTGCCTCTAGAGAATGGAAAATGATCCTTATATAATGGATCAGTCTACAAACAAACAAAACTAAAAAGTAGAATTGACCGACAAAATAATTAAGGTGAGACCGACAAGATAAAAAGATAAAGTCTATAATTACAAACGAACAAATTGCTTTATAAAAGCAGATTCCCTTCAATAATGGAGGGACCCTTTACTTTATTAAAGTTATTTTTATTACCCCTATACTCAATGGGTAGATATATCTCCCAAATTATTTCATTACAAAAAGATAATATCTTTTACGATGGAATTGCCGCTATGTATTTTTTCATAGAATTTTCTATCCCTTGGATTATGAAATAGGATGTAGAAGTTGGTTATACCAACGAAGGAGTTCCTTGCCTCCAAAGAATTGTTTATAACAATTTCTGGACAAAGTTAGTAAAAACAAACCAGTAGGAAAAATTATTTGGTGAATAATTAATTCAACAAATTAAAGACAAAATTGATGTGTATGTCAAACAAGAAAGGACACATATCAATGAAGGAGAAATCAGCTCTTTCCAACAGGTCACCAAAAAGCTCCAAATGAAGAAGAGAGCCATATCCAAAAAAGAAATCCTCGCTTCATACTTCGAGGAAATAAAAAAGGATCTTGCAAAAAATTTTGAAGCAAGAATAGGGGATGATATATCTATGACCTCACTAGTAACTACTTCAGATGAAGAAGTATGTGCAGCAGGAGAAGCACAGAGTACTTCTGACATAGAAGTAAACATGGAAGAAATTGAAGATTTTCTTGCAAAACTGAAGGAAATCACAGAAGAATCTTCTGTAAGGATAAACGACAAAGGGAAAGATAAGGCATGAAGGATAAGAAGGCCTCATACAATGAATTAGACTAGTTCCAAATTCTGTAGATGATGGTATCTACTATTATTGACTCTAATCTACATGGGCATGATATCTAACATTGAATGTGAATGGAACGACTCAAATTTATTTAAGAACCCCTATAGGCATGATTTCTATGCGTTACTGATTTCAGCATGCTACTGGGTTATAACCAATTGGGCCCTAAAAAAACATGATATCTAAACGGTGACAAATATGCAGAATTTTAGATAATCCCTATAGGCAGGTTATCTAGATGTGGTGTTGAACAGGTAAGTCCTATAGACATGGTTTCTAAATGTAATGTGAATATGCAGAATTGGAGCATTCCTATAGGCATGTTTTCTAAATGCGATTTGAACAAGTAGAGAATGCAGTCCTATAGGCATGTTTTCTACCCTTGAGCATGCATAATTTCCCAACCTTTTTTTTCACTAGCCAATAGCTTAATGAACCATGAGTGTTTCTTATTAGGATTCTCATAGAGGAAAGTTTTATTAAAACTTTCAACATAGTCTCAATAATTAAATTTAGCCGAGACTTTCTTATCAGGATGAGTATATTCTCGATCCCTAAGGGTACTCATACCCCATTCATCTGCAGGTATAACGTTTTTGATAATAATTTTTGAAAAACTATAAGTTTTCTTGGTATTGGCAGGATAAAAATGTTGAATTTCAGCTGATCCTGTCGTTGAGAGTATAATCTCATTGTGTATCCTGTATTTATAAGCAAGAGTAGCGTATGACGCTATATCAAAGTATCTGGTCATTAATTGCCATGGGTTATCCTTCCATTTATGGTCAGATTGTTCCAAAAGAATTATTAACTCTTTTATATCCTTTCGGTTATAAACCTCAAAGTTTTCATTGCTATCCTCTAATATAACTGAGGAATAGGTTGGTACATTAGATGATGTACCCTCATCTTTCTTGGATTGTATAAAATTTATGAATTCCTTATATAAAGGATGATCCGTATTACCTCCTGCTTATTAGCAGCATTAATTTTTGGCTTCCCATTTGGGCGAGAATATTATTCCCTCTGCCTTCGGCAGATGCCCTTCCTCTTTCTCGATGAGGTCTATATGTAGGCCTCATAATCTGTAGAACAAAATAAAGAACTATTAGTTCAAATATTCTCTTGTAAGAAAGTCAGGAAGGGTATTATCTGACCCTTTTTAATATATTATCTCAAAATCAAAAGGGGCTAATAAAGCTTGCCACCTTGCAAACATTTGTTTAGAAACATCATGTTTAAAATATTTATTAAAGATAAACTTTGCCGCTTGACAGTCAGTCTTAATAAGAAATTTTTGATTATATAAATCGGTTTGAAATTTCATAACACATTTGACAACAGCAAGAATTTCTTTAGCTACAGTCGCATAATTTTTCTGGGAGTTATTCCATGTAACGACCCGACCGGTCGTTTTGAGCTTTTGCACTTTGCTCGCCAATTCTTGGGCATTACTTTCCCCGTGTGGTGTATTATGACTTATGTAAATCATTGGTGTTGGGTTTCAGGTTAATCAGAATGAATTTGGAAGAATAGTCTCAGTTGAAAGCTTTGAATTTGAAAGGTTTGACCAAGAGTTGACTTATGTGTAAATAAACTCAGATCGGAATTTTTATGATTTGTCTAGCTCCATTAGGTAATTTATGACTTAGGAGCGCGATCGGAATTGGTTTTGGAGATCCGGTGTGAAATTTGGCTTGAATTGGCGAAAGTAGTATTTTAGCGATTTCCGGTTGATAGGTGAGATTTTTATCCAAGTCTTGGAATGGAATTCCGAGAGTTTCTGTAGCTTCATTATGTGATTTGGGATGTGTGTGCAAAATTTCATGTCATTCGGAGATGATTTGGTCGGGTTTTTTATCAAATGCGTGTTTCAGAAGTTTTTGGAAAACTTAGGCTTGAATTCGATGTGAATTGATGGTTTTAATGTTGTTTGAGGTATTTTGTTGATTGGAAAAAGTTTGAATGATGTTATGGGGTGTGTTGGCATGTTTTGTCGGGGTCACATGAGGCTCGGATAAGTTTTGAAAGAGTTTTTGGAAGATTTTTGTCGTTTTGAGCATAAGCACGTAATGATCCAAAGGTCCATTTTTAGTTCTCGAGATTGAAATTTGATTTTGAGACTTCCGGAATTTTGATAATGAATTATAGGACTGATCTGGAAAGTTTGGTCTAATTTCATCAAGTCGCGATTGGATTTTTGACGCGAAACATCTGTTAATTGTTTAACGAGCGAAATGGATATCGCACTGAGCAAACGAGCTCCGAATTGAGTTTCGACTGAAGGGCTATGTTTGTATCATTATTTTTGACTCATAGGAACAAGAATCATCGAATTCCGAGGTCCCAGGCCCGAGAAATAAATTTTTGAGTAAAATTGTTTTTTGAAAATATTTAAGGAAAATGGAAATGAAATTTGATTAGAAAGTGATGATATCGGGACCGTATTTTAGTTCCGATGCCCGGTACAGGTCTTACATATGGTTTAAGCACTTTCTATAAAGTTTGGTTGAAAACGGACGCCATTTGACGTGTTTCGGACTCAAAACGAAAAATTTGATGTTTTATGAAATTTGAAAGAATTCTTGGATTTTAAAGCTTAATTCATGGTATATGACGTTATTTTGGCGATTTGATCGTATGATTAAGTTCGTAGGATGTTGTTGAGTTAGTGCATATGTTTGATTAGGAGCCCCGAGGGCTCGGGAGTATTTCAGAGTGATTTCAGACTTAGGAAAATTTGGAGAAAAATTGCAGAAATAGTACCCAGTGAACAGTACCGTGAACAGTAACCGCGGGGTGAACAGTGACCCGTGAACAGTACCGGACAGAATGTTTCGGGAGATTTTTCCATTTTTGACGATTTGGAGCTCGGGTGAGGCAATATTTCGAGAGATTTTCAGGGAGAACAACGAGGTAAGTATTCTTAACTCAATTTTGGTTAGATTACTCGAATATATTACAAATTTTGGTATTAAATCCGTGAATTTAGCGGAAAAAGTTAGAAACCCTCTCGGATAGAATTGAGGATTTGAGGGTTGAAATGTTATGGGAATTTGATAATTTTGGTATGGTTAGACTCGTGGGGAGACAAGGAACCCGTTGATGTAAAAATTTCTGAGTTTCGAGACGTGGGCCCGGGGCTCGGGTTTTTCCAAATTCGTTAATTTTGATTTTTTTCGAGTGTTTTCGATTGGGTATTGTCCCTTTAGCATAATCCGACATATTCGTTGTGATTTTGAGCAGATTCGTCGCACAAGGAGGCTAATTTGAGAGGCAAGGGCATAGCGAGCTAGAGCTTTGGCCGGTTTGAGGTGAGTAATGAGTGTAAATGATGTCCTGAGGGTTTGAAACCCCGGATTGCACATCATAGTGCTATATTGAGGTGAGACACGCGCTGGATGAAGAGCGCGGGGTCCTTTACTACTGGGGATTGTGACTTGGTCCATCCCGTATTGATGATTTTACTGCATATTTGATTGAAACTGATTTGTTATCATCATGATTTGGGTTGTTTGCCATATTTGGGCTTCGTGCCAATTATTTGAATCCTTCGTGAATTTTTATCACTATTTCCTCACTATTTTGACTTATATTTAAACTCAGTCCTGTTGATGATTATTGTTTTACAAACTCAGCCACTTTTATACAGATTTGAAACTCAAATGATATTTCTAAATGATATTTTGGGCTGAGAACTACTGTTTTACAAATTCCCAAGGGGCTTGTGATGATTTTCGGACTGAGTGAGGCCAAGGGTCATATGTGAGGATATGCTGAGTGATATGAGGCCGAGGGCCCGAGTTACTATTTATGCCACGCGGTGGCTTGAGTGATGTGAGGAGACTTTCAGGCCTTATAAGTGATGTGAGGAGGCTTTCAGGCCTTATGTTATTATTGCGCTTGGGCTGTAGGAGCCCCTCCAGAGTCTGCACACCCGCAGTGAGCGCGGGTACCCATGTGATTTGAGACAGTGGTAACAATGACACTGTATGATGCAATTTGGTCAGGTAACAATGACTGACCAGGACTAACACCGTGAGGTCAGGTAACAATGGCTGACCAGGAACTAATTTGTGCCTGAGGGGCTGGTACTATTCTATATGATTGCCCGAGGGGCGAGGTTTATACGTTCATTTTGCATACTCACTTGTCTTTTACTTGTTTAATTGTGGTATTTGTGCCCGAGGGGCGGATTTCTGTGCATAGCGACACTAATTGTTTTGAAATTATTTCACAACTATTGAAAAGATCATTTTCAAAAGAGGTTAAAACTGAGCCAAGGTATTTTCTAAAGAATTTACAGTTTCACTGATTTTTCTCAAGGAGTTTTACACTGCTTCTATATAGCATGTTGGTTGCTTTACATGATTTCTTGTTGCTCAGTTATTATTTACCTTTATTACTCACTGAGTTGGAGTATTCACTTTACTCCCTGCACCTCGCGTGCAGTTGCAGGTATTTATTCACCCGGTAGCGGGTATTGGCTGCGTGGAGGCAGAGTTGTAGAGGTTTTAGCGAGGTGACTGCCAGCGTTCGCAGCACCACTATCTTTCTATGTTATTCATTATTCTTGTTCAGTGTATTTCTAGACTGTAAAGTGGAAATTTCATTCTTATATATGCTCGTTACTTGTGACACCCCGGTTAGGGCTGTGTCGGGCTGGAATTTCGCATTATTATCTATATTTATGTTAATTAACTGCTTTAAAAGATGAATTGGGTTAGACTGGTTGGCCTTGTCTTCAAGAGAGGCGACATCACGACCGAGTTTGGGGTTAGGGTCGTAACATTCCATCTACCAGAATAAAACTGAACAAGATATTCTTGTTTACCTATTGGAGAACATTGTTTTAATATTCCTCCATAACCAATGTCAGAAGCATCAGTTTCCACAATCTTTGCCCAAGTAGGTTTGGCGAGAGTTAAACATGGAAGGTTATTAACCTTTTGTTTAATTCTCTTGACTGCTCCAGTATGACTGTTAGTCCATGTTTTGGGGTTCTTCTTTAATCTTTCATAAAGAATAGCAGTATCTTTAACAAGGTCCTTTATAAAAGGAGAAATGTAATTTAAACTTCCTAGAAATCTCTGGAGCTGGGTTTTATCCGTAATTATATCAGGGAATTTAGAAGCAAATTCAATACTTCTATTTATTGGAATAATCCTCTCCTTCTCAATGTTATGACCCAAAAATCTTATAGAAGTTTGGAAAATCATCATTTTTGGTTTTGATATAACTAAACCATTTTGAATAATAATCTTTTTGAATAAGTATAAATGTTTGAAATGAGCTTCAAGATTTTTTGAAAATACTAGAATATCATCAATATAAACTATTATAAAATCCATATAAGGAAGGAAAATATCATTCATAATCTTTTGAACTTCAGAGGGAGCATTTTTCAAACCAAAGGGCATAACATTTCATTCATATTGGCCCATTAGCACATTAAAAACAGTTTTATATCTATCTGATTCAGGTATATGAATCTGCCAATAACCTGATTTTAAATCAAAATTTGAAAATATAATGGTATCATGAAGTCTATCTAGTAAATCCTTTTTATTGGGGATAGGATATCTAATCCATTTTAATACCTTATTAAAGGGTTTATAATTAATTAGTAGTCTAGAAACTCCGCGTTCCTGCTCAGCATGCTTATTTACATAAAACGTAGTACAAGACCATTTAGATCTTGAGGGTCTAATTAAACCCTTTTGCTGTAAGGAATCAATTTCCTTTTTGCATAACTCCAAATACTCAGAGTTCATTTGACAAGGTCGAGCCTTGGTAGGGATATTATCCTCGAAAAAGTCTTCTTCATATGGAAGACTTATAATATGCTTTTTCCTACTCCAAAATTAATTCGGATGGTCCCCGCAAATAGAAGTAGAAAATTGGTTTTTGAGAAAATTGATTTTTTCTGTTAACTTAGGATTTTTTAAATCCTGTCCAATCGTAATGGAACAAATTTCATTTTTCAAAAACTCAATTTGATTGACTTTTAAAGAAATATTATTAGAAATAATCTCATTTAAAAATCTTTGGACTGACTCGTTATAAACTCAAAAGTGATACTCTTACCATTATAGGTACCCATGAAACATTTTGTATCCCAATATAAAAAAGGCATTAATTTGATGAAAAATGGGACACCAAGTATTACTTCTTGTTGAATGTCTTTTACCAAAACAAAACTCTCAGGAATGCATGTGTCTTGTTGGCAAATATAAGATTTAGGTAATTTATATGAAATACCCATTGCACCACCACTAGCATTTTTTAAACGGTGAGCGGTTTTATGAAAATATCTGGACGGTATAACTCCTTCTCTTACACAATTTAAATCTGCTCCACTATCAAATAGAGCAACAAACTCTTTTCTAAAATTGTAATCAATTAAAAGAGTTATTTTTATTAAAAACTTTTGAGTGAAAAAATATTGTAATTTTTCTAAAAATTCATCTTCAGGAAAATCCATTGCTGCCAATAAAGTACTAGCAGTATTTTCTTCTGAAGGACTAGCAATATTATCTATCTCAGTAATCTTAATGCTGGGATCTGTATTAATTACCCCAGAGTTTTCTAATTTGAAAATTCTTTCATATAAAGCTACATTTGAAGCTTTTAATTCCGAGATTTCTTTCTTGAGATAACTTATCTTAGTACTTAAATCTTGGACAATAGCAAACCTTTCAGGCTGGGACTTATTTTTCACCATTTTTCTGATGTCAGACATGGTGTAAGGTCCTTTTTGAGATGGAATTTCTTCCGTCTCTGTTCCTGTTTCTGGATTGGTAGAAATTTTATCTATTAGTTGGGACCGTAGTTCAGGGTCTTTAATAACCCTTAGTAGAACAATCAAATTGTCATTAGACAGAACATTGATCTTTAAGTCCCTAAATTGGGAGTAAATATTAAAAAGTTCATCGTTAGTATTACAACAATGATTTGAGCATTGTCCCTTATTACAAGAATCGTGCTCTTCTTCAGAAGATGAAGTATAACTTTCTTCATGAAGGACCCTTAAGTCTTCACTTGTTGACGAAGATCCTTCATCAATATCAGATATATCTGGAGAAGAATTCAAAAGAATCTTACATAAAGAATCTTTGATATGATCATCTAGATTCAGTTCTTTGATTTTATCTTTGATTTTGCAATATTTTGCATAATGGCCTACTCTTCCATATTTATAACAGGCCTGAGGGTTTTTTTGATTTATTAAAACCCCTTCTGGTTTTTATGAAAAGCCTTTCTTCTTTGGGTTTTTTCATGTCGTTTCTCCGACGAACCCTTCTTCTTCTTGAAATCCTTTTTATGGGATTTCTTTCTTTTGGATAGTATATCAATGGCGAATTGTTCACAGAATTCACCTAGTTGTTGTCTCTTAGTGAGACGATGTTTCTTAATTTGTTGATTTAGCTTGATTTCGTTATACAGAGCTAAACCTTCCTGAGTGCATACACTAAATAGTTTACCATGTGAGTAATTATTATAATCACTACTCATTCATGTGCCTCTAAGGACTTTTCGAATCCTTTCAGCAAATAAGGGTGGGAGTCCATCTATGAATTTAGACTTCCAATGATTACTATTACTCTCTGGTAATTCCATCACTCTGGATAAGAAAATATCTTTATACCATCTAAAAGATGTGAGAGTTTTACACCTCAAATTCTGGAGCATTGTTCTAATGGTCTCACTATTATCAGACCATCTTCCAGAAAAGTGTTCAATGACATTCATGACTAAAGAATAGACTAAGTTTTGAACAGTCTTATTATCATCTTTAGTCTTGGTTGCATTCATTATTTGAAAGCGCTGGTCATGGGTGAGATAATTATCTCACCATCCTTTCAGTTGACCAGTAAATCCAGCAATAATCATTTCTGCTATTGCTCTATCTGTATGTTTATTAACTTTACAAATAGTACTATACATGAGCATTCTATGTACTGTCGTATAGATTTGTCTTTCAGCAAGACCATCTATGTTCCATTCATAGATATATGACCCACTATAACCTTGGTGGTAGTGATCATTGTCTTGTTCCTCTATTAAGACATCTTGAGGAGTTGGTCTTGGATAGTAAAACATTCTTTGGTATGGTTTCCGAGCATACTTTTCAGAGATTTTATTAATCTCGTCATCTACTCTCAGATTGCTGGTAGATGCATGCTCTAAACTTAGAGGACTAACTCTAAATTCACCTAACTTCTTAGCAAGAAGTTCTTCAATATTTTCTAGACTTACGTCATCCAGACTTTTCAATTTAAAGTCTTTTACCTCAGGAGGTGGTTGGATACTAGTAGTAGCGATCTTCTCTTTACCTTTAGTATCCTTTTGTTGGATTTTTTGGACTTCAGCTATAAGCTTGTCCAATTTCTCATGGATCTTAATGACCTGTTCACCCAGAATACTCACATACATGTTAGTATAATTGTTCTGAGTAAGTATAGTATTCAAGTTCTTTACAGTTATTGCAGCAATATCATTTTTTAATATTTTTGAAAAAGCAGTGCAGTAGATAATTTTATCCTTTTCCCCTATATGAAAAGATTGTTGGGGTGAAAAAATAGAATTGACAATATTTCTATTTGTGAGCGTATAATCTCTTTCTAACACAGAAATATATTTATAAACATGCTTAGACATAAACCATGGAACAAAAACAAAAATTTTATTTTTCTTGCTAATGTCTGTATAAAAGTCATGTCTAAAAAATTGTACCAATTCAGGAGTCATGTTTTCATGAAACTATTTTCTGAAAACAGCCCATCTGGGTTTTAGAAATTCTTCTAAAATTATTTTTCTTGTCGGTGAACCCGGACTAAAATCTATTTGGTTTTTAACTATTATTAATACCATTTGAAAAATCTATTTCAGATGCAGTGAGTTCAAGATCTGTATTAATCTTGACGATATTATCACTACTGATGCTAATATCATTTATTCTATTGCTTTCTCTAATTTGAGATGTGGATGCTCTAGATGGAAAGTCTACCACATAATCAATTGGAGAAATGTATGAAGAATTTGATCTAGTCAACCTAGATGATAAACTGATATTATCAGTTTGTATTGGTTCATTGAACCTGATTTTTACAATGCCATCTGAGGCTTGTTCTATTTCTGTAATCTCAATATTACCAGTGTTTCGAGGTGCAACAACTTCCTCTATGACCCATTCTTTAGGGAAATTAATTTCATCCCATTTAATAGGTCTTCTAGTAGTTACTTTGGATTTACCAAAGTTGGTTTCTATAAGAATAGTTTCATTTTTGAAGTCCATGATTTTGCACATAGGATTCAAAGTATACGATGGTTTATAATAAATCCTATAGCAGATACATATAACTTCTGTACCAGGCAAATAGTCATAACCATGTAATTTAATGCTAAGTATTAAAGCATTTAAAGAATTCTCATCATTAAGAGAAATTTGCAAATTGGGGAAAGCATTAAAGTAAACATGGCCATAAGCCAAACTGGTTTGCAGAGTCCTTATAAGAGACTTTTTCCAGTTCTGATTTCTGCCATCTCTGAGAGCTGCTATAAAGCTTTCAGGTAAGCCTCTTAAAGTAAGTGGCTTAAAGGTGACTTGTATTAAGCCTATGTGTATAAATCTATGTGAATCCCTGTAAGGGGCTAGATCATTTTCAGATAATAACCTGAACGTAGCATGATCACTATCTACGGTGATAGTCTCTTCAGTAGTTTTAACTACTTGTTTTAAAACTATTTTTTTGAATGTTCCTAACTAGTATATTACCTTAGGCTTGACTAATGGTATAGTCCACTTATTAAGCAGATCTAATTGTTGAGGCAATTCATATCCTTAAGAGAAGATATATTAAGAAAGGATGAAAATCATTTATTCCCAGTTCAATTTTGAACAATAGACGTTCTCTCTTGCATATGTCAATTGTAAAATATTTATTTTACCCTTAAAATCAACCTTTGCCTTTTTTTTTTTTCCTTTTACTTATTTAAGATAATAAATTTTTCTCTCTTAATTCTATGCAACAGACTTATCTATAAAAAATAAATATTGTTTTCAAGATGAAGAAAGAAAAGTGAAAAATAGTAATTAAGTATTTACTATGAAAAAAAATAATTAAAAGGAATATTTTCGGATAAGTCTACAGACACCGAGTTTGACCTGGAAAAGGTAAAAAAGGTTAATTCGTCAATTTTGGAACCAGTGGGTATTATTAATTAGTACGTAATTACTACTAATTTTGAAAATTCAACAGTTGATTAATCATGCCCTTTAGAAAGAACAAAAAAAAAAAAAGTCACGAATATAGTGTTTCTTAACTTCTTAATTTGTAAATTATATTTACCATTTTGACCTACAGAATTTCTTTACTTTCAATCTTATACGCATGAGCTATCGACTTTGTTTGCCCAGATTTTACAGCTTGTAATTTTCCACCTAAATCTTCTTTGTTTCTTACTTGTCAAAATATCATGCCCTTGTCATTTAGCAATACTTCTTTTTTCAGCCTGGAAGCATGGGTAAAGTTGTCTTTTAACTCTTTATGTGACCTATGAGTCATTACGGGTTCGAGCTGAGAATCAGCCACTGATAAAGTAGGCTGCCTACATCACGCCTCTTGGGTGCGCACTTCCCTGGACCCTACGTGAATGTGGGACCCTTCGTGTACCGAGTTGTCTTTCTCCATAATATTTTGCTATGTAACAATTTGTAATTAATTAAGTCTCTCGTGTAAATTAATTTTGAACAAAATATAATTAGTATTTATTATTCGCGTAAGATTAGTAACAATTTGGTTCTAGAATTTTGGTTTATCGCTGTACTTATTTTCGTGTTAGGTAATAAGTAGTCAACCTGTAAATTAAGGTCCAAATAAAGTATTTCAACTCAGAGAAAGAAAAATGGAAATAAAGTAGTCATGCATTCATCAAACATAGTTTCAATGCATTAGGGGA
The DNA here is from genome assembly GCF_000715075.1 of Nicotiana tabacum. Taxonomy (NCBI): domain Eukaryota; kingdom Viridiplantae; phylum Streptophyta; class Magnoliopsida; order Solanales; family Solanaceae; genus Nicotiana; species Nicotiana tabacum. Next base: position 13,495,232 of record NC_134084.1, on the reverse strand, counting down.
CATATAGATACAATGCATGAAACTAGTACATGTTTATCATGTGTGTTGTGAACAAATTACTGAGAGTAAACTTTCTTTTAAAAAAAAAATCAAATATTGGGAAAATTATAGTTGATGCCATTTTCCAGTCATAAAATGCACTCAGTCAAAATTCTCATGTAAGGAAAAGACATATCTTTTGAAACAAATCTAGATAATTGTTCAAGAGAATTTATTGTTTTTTCCTATTGGGGTAAAAGGTCAATAAAATCGATTATATCCTGTTTTTTCTTTACCTCCTATTTCTATATTTAGAAAGGTCAAACGAAACTGTCCGAATGGAATATGATTTCTACACCCTTTGTCCGTTAATTTTGTTAAAGAATGATGCTATGTCAAATTATATATGAACCCAACTGAGATAACTTTTTCTTTGCCTATAGTAGAAGAGACAAAGCTTATAGTAGTAACTATTAGTACCATTTCCTTAGGGAAATTCAATTAGTTCATTAAGGGATCGTTTGGTTTGCTACACTACAAAAATTTATTCGAACGTTACATTTGGTATTAGTAATACCATGTTTGGTTGATTTAATACATCATTTTGATTGGCTTTAATTAACTCTGTACTAATAACAACTTCATCATTTAAGCAAAATTTATATATTATTTTATGCTGGATAGAATGTGAAATAGGAATATTTATATTAACAATGCATAAATAAGAGTAACTAAAGACAAAAATATCCTTAACGTAATCAGTCTTACATTATAATTCCCACATTATTAGTATAATCTCGTATTAAAATCCATGTATAAGTAGACCTTGAACCAAACCACTCCTAATAAATTTATACCTGGCTGGATGAAAATACCCTTCTGCTATAACTTATACCTACACTTTTATTAACAATCAGCAGCTGCAGCAACGCTAACTACTTTACTGTGATCGTCGAAATTGCAGAAGATTCTCTTCCGATTTCAAACTATAGAATTCAACCTTCTCGTCCAAAAATCGACATAGATTTACAATAAGTTATACTTTTATGCGTTTCTATTGATTTTTATTTCGACATAGTTACATTTCGTTCTATTTTTATACTTTTGAGCTATTTACAATGATTTTTATACATCGCTCTCTTGAGCCAAGGGTTTCCTGAAATTAGTCTCTCTGCCCCTCGGGGTAGGGGTAAGGTCTGCGTACATATTACCATCCCCAGACCCCATTTGTGAGATTATACTGAGATGTTATTGTTGTTGTTGTTGTATTGATTTTTATACAGTAAGTAGAATTTTGATTTTTTTTTGAATTTCTGGATTGATAAGGTTAAGGACTTCGCGTCCTATGATAATTCTATAAAAAAGGAGCACATAATACTAAGGACATAGTGTCCTCATTTTGCAAATTGAATTGAAAAAGTTAAGAACACAATGTCCTTAACTTTGTTGATGTTCTTCTGTATATTAAGGACATACTATCATAGTTTTGCAAATTGTTTTAAAAAAGTTAAGGACACTTGGTCCTGAAGTTTGAGTTTCAAGTTGAAAAGTTCAGGATACTTGGTCCTGACTTTGACTTACATGTTCAATATTTAAGGACAGTTGGTCCTTAACTTACAGTTATAAGTTAAAAAGTTAAGGACATGTAGTCCTTAACTTCAAGTTTCAAGTTCAATAGTTAAGGACACTTCATCCTGAACTTTGACTTGCATGTTTAATAGTTAAGGGCACTTGGTCCTTAACTTAGAGTTCCAAGTTAAAAAGTTAAGGACATGGAGTCCTTAACTTTGGGTTTCAAGTTCAAAAGTTAAGGACAAGAGTCCTTAAGTTTGACTTGCAGGTTCAAAAGTTAAGGACAGGAGTCCTTAAGTTTGAATTACAGGTTCAAAAGTTAAGGACAAATAGTCCTTAACTTTGAATACCAAGTTCAAAAGTTAAGGACACTTGGTCCTTAATTTGGTCTTGAACTTACAGTACCTGTTCTTAATTATACAAGGATTGCTCTATAAAATATGTCCTGAGTTTCCCATTCTCTTGACTTGAAGGATGGAAACAATATGCGTTATAGTTGCTTTTAATGGTAGATGGACTGAAGACTATAAGTATCTTGATCATCAAACAAAGATTGTTCTAGTACCTGAGGCAATTCAGTTTCAAGATTTCATTAAACAGATCTTTGAAGTTATTGAATTGGATATAGACAAGTTTGAAGCAGTGATATGGTTTGATATCAACCTTGGAGCAAGCAAGGGAATGCTTGTATCCAAAGATTTAGATCTTCACACATGTATAGAGTTACTAAAAACTCATTTACTCTTCAAGGGTTGTCGTTTCATTGTTGATATTTCGGAAAGAGTTTTTGGATCAACAAGCAACTTTGAACATGTCAACAGAGAAACTCAACATGACAATCAAAATAAATGCCTACAAATAATGGAAATAGATATGGTTGAACCTCAACCAATAACTGAAGAGGTGCTTCAAACACATGGCAACAGAGAAACTCAACATGACAATCAAAACAAATGCCAACAGATAATGGAAATATATATGGTTGAAGCTAAACCATTTGATTCTATTCAAGTAGAAGGACAAAGCATTATAGAGATTGACAACGAACAAGCTTTGGATATTTAAGTCTTAGAGAGTGCATCGGTAATCGATGAAGTTGCTGAAAAAACCTCTACTCAACTATGTAGACGAAGATCAAATTTAAAAACAAAAAGAATCCCCAACTACGATATTAAGAGAAAATGCTTTGTTGGATGAAATAAAAGTGGGATCCGTATTTGACAAAAAGAAGTCTATAATTAACTGTTTTTCGAATCTAGCAATTAAAGGACATTTTGAATTCAAGGTTGTTAGATCAAGCTCAACAAGATATTCGTTGAAATGTAATGATGATAGGTGTGGGTGGTGTGTGCGTGCTTTCAGAATTAAAGATTAAACATTGTTTAAGATAGTAAAGATTGAGAAAAAGCATGACTGCTCTGTTAACACTATAAAAGCTGATCAAAGGCATGCAACTTCAAAGTTGATTAGTGGTTACATTATCGACAATCTTCGAGATCCAAGGTTTGAAGTTACACCAGTTTTTGTCATGACAGAGATGCAAAAATTGCATGGACTAGACATTGGGTATCACAAGGCCTGACGTGCTATTCAACTTGCTTCCGCTTTAATAAGAGGAACTCCTGAAGAGAATTATGAATTATTATCTTCATACTTGTATATAATGAGAAGTAAAAACCAGGGAACCTATGCTAACATAAAGATAGATAACAACAACAGGTAAACAATCAAAAAAAGTTTATTAGTCCGTTTTATAAAATTTAGGACATGTTGCCTTTAACCAGTTAACTTTTGAGCTTGTAACCAGAAGTTCAGGACTGGCTGTCCTTAACTTTTGAACTTGTAATTCAAAGTTACGGACTGTTTATCCTTAACTTTTGAACTTTGAACTCAAAGTTAAGGACTGCATGTCTTTAACTTTATAACTTATAACTCTAAGTTAAGGACTGACTGTCCTTAACTTTTGACCTTGTAAGTCTAACTACATGACTACTTGTCCTTAACTTTTGGCCTTATAATCTGATGTTCAGGACTACCTGTCCTTAACTTCTGTTAACCTTGTTTTATATTGTATTTTCAGGTTTTTTTATATATTTTATGCATATGGATCATCAATATCTGGTTGGAATCATTGTAGACCAGTGATTGCTGTTGATGCACCTTTTTTGAAGTCAAAATTTCGTGGTGTTTCAATGATTTCAGTTTCAAATGATGCAAATAACTAAATATTCCCACTAGCCTTTGGAATAGCAGAATTTGAAAATAACAATTCCTATGAGTGGTACTTTAGTCAGCTTCACAATGCAATTGGGAGCCGTGAGAATTTAATTTTTTTATCAGACAGGCATCAAGCTATTGCATATGGCATTGCAAAGGTATATCATGAAAGCCATCATGGGATTTGCATCTATCATTTGGAGCAGAACCTAAAGCGAAGAAAAGTGAAAAGTGAGGTCATAAAACTTTTCCAAAGTGCTGCAAGAGTATACAGGCGCAAAGAATTTGATCTATACATGTCAGATATAGCAAAAGTAGATAAGAAGACCTATGACTACTTGATGGAAGAACCACCGGAAAGGCGGGCACGTTCTTGTAAACCACGACAAAGATATGACATGCTCACAACAAATATAGTTGAGTCAATGAATTCTGTCATATTAGAAGCAAGGGAGATACCTATATTAAAAATGATGGATTTCATTCAAGTGAAGCTACAACGTTGGTTTTATGAAAGAATAAATGAAGCAGAAGGAACCTTTTATGATGTTTCTTGTTGGGTAGAGGAGGAATTGAAGAAAAAGATAGATTTAGCATTTACTTTGAATGTAAGTATTATGTTCTATGTTTAGCTTATGATTTTAAAATAATTTAACATAATGTACTCACTTATAATTTTTCAACATTGAAGGTCTTCCCTGTTGATTCATGGCGTTCTAGAGTTGAAGAAGAAGAAATGACTTTCTTGGTGGACTTAAACAAAAGAACATGTGATTCTTTTCAGTTTCAATTTGATGAATTACCATGCATACATACAATTGTAGCTATCTGTGAGCACGTGATTTTTGCCCTATGAGAACTACTCTCACAAAAATTCAAAATAAAATGGTTTTGTGTCGTTTGTGATTTATTTGTATTTTTTGTCTGTGCATGTTTATTTCTACTTTAATTAAGAAAAATACAAAAAAATATGTGTTGCATGCGCATTTAGGATTTAATTTTACAATTTAGGAATTAATTAAACAGGTTTGTTTTACAAAAAATGGAAAATCACCAAAAAATATGTACTTTGCATTTAATGTCCGAATCGAGTGATTTCATCTTTATTTGATGATTAATTTCATGTGATAGCCATTATTAAGAGTTAACATTTTAGCTAATTGTCAATTTTATAATTAGGATTTTTAGTTGGTAATTAGGAATTAAAAGAAAATAGAAAAAAGGAAGAAATAAAGAGAAAGTCGGATTGGGCCAGTTTTGAATTAAATAGACCAAGCCCAAACCAAAATAACCCCTTTACAGCCTAGTCCAAACATCCCTTTTGCCCGGACACCCAAACGACATCGTTTTGGGGAAGCCCTGATCAGGGCCGTTGATCTCACTGGATTAACGGTCCAGATCACTCCGCCCTTACCCATTCCCTGGCCCGACCCACTTGCACCCGGATCAACCCCGCCCCAGTAATACTCCAAAACGACGCCGTGTCTGTTAAATGAATTGATCCAAGCCGTTGGTCGGGCTTAATCCAACGGCCAGTATTAAAACACCCCCTCCGTATATATTCCTAAATCTTACCCCACGCCCCAAAGCCATACCCCCCTCACCTCTTCGTCTCTGAGCTTCAGAGACCAAACAGATCTGCCGCCTTCAACCACCGGGCACCGCCCACCGGAAATCGCCTCACGGCGGTTCCGGTGGTCCAAACGGCCCCAGAATTACACCATAGAACCCCCTCACCCTCCTCTTTTCAAATCCCCACTCCATCGCCTTCGAATCATCCTCGAGTTCTTCGAATCTTAGATCGAAGAACTGCCCCCTAACCCTAGTTCACCCAAACGCCTCCAGCTTCACACCATAGCTCCGCCCTGACCTCTTCTCCCCAAATCCACCCTCCCCTTACTTCGAATCTAACCCCAGTCACTCGAATCTTAATTTTGAGCCAAGAACCCTAGCGCCGCCACAAGATCCCCTGGTGGCGGCGCCAAACCTAAGCCAACCTAAACCTACACACATTGGCCACTAGCCCACCCTCGACCCAAATCCCATGTTAGTCCTGCTCAAATCATGCCGGAGCTGGACGAATCCCAAATCGAACCCCCAAGAACCCTAGAAGACCAAAGGCTGAAACCTATCCCAAGTTAAAGGATGATTTGGGGTCTAATCGACTTTAGTCGAAGTGTTCTCAGTTGAGAACACTCGATTAAGGTCCGTTCGACCTCGAAAATGGTCCGAGTCGGGGTCCAAGTCAGGATCGTCCATGTTTCCAAGTTCTGGAGGTATTTTCTCTTCCTTGTTTGTTCCGTTTTTGGGTTTTGATTATTCTGTTTACTTTGTTGAGTGTAGTTTTATTGGTTTTTCAATTGTTGTCGATTGATTCTGTCCTTCTCTACCAAGACTTTTATTTGGTCCAATTCTATCATTGCTTTTATTTGTTATAATTGTTATGTGTTATAATTTGTGTAATCGATCAAATAAGTGTCGTCGATTAGTCTGGGACGCTTGAATATTAGATTAGCATGATAATAGTCTAAGTTGTGGTTCATTCCTGTCTGTTTCCCTCCTGCGTCGTTCATGTTCTAAAGTTGGACTAAAATGAGCTCGTTATTATATTTGAACTTAGAATTGTGCTTGTTGGTATATTCAGTTCATTGAACTAAAGTTATTGGTCATTGGCTATCCTGAATCATTGTTCTTATATTGATGCCATTTGATCTGATTTAAATCCTAGTTTGAATGGTCATTTGAATTCAATTTGAATTGGTTATAGCTGTTGTAGTTAATTGGATTCAGTTAGTGGGTGGATTCGAATAGGTTAGAGAGGTTCAATGCAGGGTGAAAGGGAGTGGATAGGGCAGTAATTTCAGGACTTTCAGGGGTAATTTGGGAATTGAAAACAGGGAGAAATGGGTGGTTTGAGTGTTCTGTCCACTAAGTGTTAAAATACCATTAAACTAATGAATTGATTAGTATTAGTGGGGAACAAAACATAAAAGCATGGGGGATTAATTGATTATTATAAGTTGCCCATACCTTTTGGGCACAAAACACTTGATAATGGGCTGTAAAGGAGGAGGATGGGCAGAATCTGATAAGGTAAGGGGGGCAGGGTCAGTGTTTGGGGATAAATAGAGTTACTAATAGGCAGTAAAAAGAGACTGGATTTTTTTGATAGAGGAGATCAACAGGTTGAGAGCTAAATACTGAAAAACGAGGTCTTCTTTATGATTGAAAATCAGAATCAGTTGGTAACTGTTTAGTTGAGGTTCTGAGTGTCTTTATTTGGGAATCTAAAGAACAGAAATCAGAAAATCTACTCTCCTGTCTCATTTCTGAATACATTCTGTTCCTGTCTGTGAAGTTCTTGGTATTTTCTGGTTTCACTCCTGGGTTTTGGACTGCTTGTGCTGGGTGTTATTTCTGCTGTGTGTTCTGGGCTGAACTGGTTGTGTTCGTGGCTATTTGAACTCCAAATTTGCTGTTGTTGTGTTACATACTACTATGCTGATCTTCTTCTTCTTGTATTCCAATACCAGGTACATATTTCGAGCCTATGTCAATGTATCTCCATATGTTGGAAACGTGAAATGAAACTGAAGCTGAATATCTGTCGTGGTTCCATTTTGATAATTTTGTTACGTTAGGTAGTTCTTTGTATAGGGATTGAGTGTTTATTGTAATAAAAATAGGACTATTTTGAATGGTAAATCTAGGACTATTAGTTTAAGGATTGCTAAACTAATTAGAGAAGTATGTTGAATCCAGAGTTAACAGTTTATTTTGGTCTAGCTATTGTTATCAATGTAGAACACTTTGGATCTGTATGATGAATAGTTTTGCAATTGGACATTGAATTAATAATCAACAGACGCCAGAGCGACAAGCAGTTCTAATAGTTCTCAGTAATCCATTTCTAAATTCATGATTCCTTTAAGTATTGAGTGTTGGTTTAATATTGTTAGTTTGAAACTGATAGTAATCGCTATTGCTCAAATCCAATCATGCTTCCCGTCTGATTTCCTTTCATAGTGATAATTAGGAACTCACTAATAGATAGGCAAGTAAGGTAATCTTCATAATCATCAAGTGCATGTTGAATAATTTGTAGCATCTCAGTGTATGTGTATTTAACTTGAGTTAAAATTTGGTCTGATTAAAGGCTTAACAGTCCACTAGCGGACGGTTTGGGCTTCAATGTCCTTCACAAACAGCCCAGACTTCACACACATAGTGACTTGTCAAGGCAGGTCGGCCTTTTCGTTCCTGGGCAGACCTTGAGACCCCAAAACCGTTGAGAGGTTGACCTAGTTGGAAGTCATAGGTTCGAAAGTAATAGCTCATAAATAATGCTCATTAATTAGGATTTTATCTTTGTTATTAAAGGTAAATAGAGTAGAAAATCACAATTGCTTTAGGTTTACCCTTCTAAAATAAACGAGATGAGCCTCGCTAAATAAAACGCACAGATTGCGGGGCCCTCATAAATGTATGTGTTAATTACTTAGAACTCGGGATCGGCCGCTTAGCGAACTTCATGGCCATTTTCCCAAAATAACCCCGTGTTAATCTCTTTAGGCGCGTACCTTAAATAACATTACCTTCTTAAACCTGGGTGCACATTTATGTGACCCGAATCCAAATCTCAACGAAGTCGAAATATGTCATAATCACGGGTACATTGATTGTGATGTGGTTCGAGATGCATTTCCATGACATTGCAAATTCTTTTATTAAATAATGAATGAGACGAGCCTCGACAAATGAAATACATAAGCTGCGGGGCCCTCTATAATTATTTTGTAAAATTCCTTAGACTTCGGGATGGGCCGTTTCGCAAAAATTCACGACCTTCCCCAAAATGATGATACGTTAGTCGCTTTAGGCACGCCTTTAATAATTTACTTTCTTAAACTCGGGTGCACATTTATGTGACCCAAATCCAAATCTCAACGGAGTCGAAATGTGTTGATAACCACGGGTACATTGATGTGACGTAGTTCGAGATACGTTTTCACAACGTTGCAATTCTCTGTTAAAATAATATTGATAATAATAAAAACGGTTAAAAGTTAAAATTTGCACATAGGTTCATAATTGTATAAAAATCAGATAATTGAGCCAAGTATGACAGTTGAGCGACCGTGCTAGAACCACGGAACTCGGGAATGCCTAACACCTTCTCCCGGGTTAACAGAATTCCTTATCCGGATTTCTGGTGCGCGGACTGTTAAACATAGTTAATCTTTTCCTCGATTCGAGATTCAACCGGTGACTTGGGACACCATAAATCTCCCAAGTGGCGACTCTGAATTAAATAATAAATCCCATTTCGATTGTCCTTTAATTGGAAAACCTCCCTTTACGTCCCTTTGCGGGGTGTAGCAGAAAAAGGTGGTGTGAAAACTCTGGCGACTCTGCTGGGGAGATAACCCAAAATTTCTGGTTCAGGGGTCAGAATTCGAGCTTAGATAAATTGTTATATTTGGGTTTATCTGATTTTTTGTTTCCTGTTTGGGCCTAATGTGCTAAATGCTGCTCCTACCGCTTTGATATTATCTGAATTGTATATAAACTGTGCCGAAACCCTTCTCTTCTTACCTCCGAGGAGGAGCTCGCCGGTCGAGACTCCCTATTCTGTTAGTGTCATACCTTGAAATAAGAAAGAAACCGGACAAGTTACAAAGCCGGACGATCCCGCGAGTCCCCGGTACGTAGCCCCCTCCTCGACTCGATTTGTCTGCTCGGGTACATAGTCTAGAACAAATACCTAAGGTACGAACCTAGAATAACTCAGCTTCATGCCGGATCCCTAGTAGGAACGTTTGTTTGCATCACGTGCATTTGACTTTGGAGGCTCAACACAGGGGTTGGGTCTGTCTAGGACAGGTGTACCAAATATGAAAATGACCATCCTGATGCATCCAACTTGCTACCTATGCATTTGTTGTTTCGGACTTTCATGCTGACCGGCTTTTGAATACTTTGAGGAAAGAGGGATAGAGATGGTTAATCGCCTGTTTTGAAACAAAAAAACCAATGTCCAAATGACGTCGAAACTCTGTCGAATTTTTGAGAAAATAAAAAAAATGAAAAAAAGGTTTTGTTTATGAAAAAATGGTTTTATTTGCCGTTGAAAAGAGTCTTGTTTTCAAAAGAAGTTTGTTTTATCTGCCCGAACTACGCCGGTTTGATTCTCACAAGGTGCGGGATATGTAGGCAACCCTCATCGGGTCCAACCTCCCCTTTTACAAAAATAGCCAAAAATTGTCAAAATTTCAATTGTCAACATAAATCAATCAGGTGATGCCGTTTTGGCAGGAATAGCCGTATGTTCCCGAAAGGGACGTCGGAAGGCTAACTTTACATAAACGGCCACTTTTAGTCACTTTTTTGATTTTTGACCGGCTGACTCCCCCAGCTTTAAAATCTTCATTCCCGAAGTGCTGAAAAGACGTGTGCGGAACCGGATCTTCCTTTCAGTCAGTTCGTTGAGTCAAATAAATTTTATTTCTTAATCACCTAAATAAATGTGCAGGATGAGCACGATGCAAAATGAACCTTTTTCAATAATGACCAAAATCCCTTTCAAGTTGCGGTTGTGGTGGGATTATTTAGGCGGTGAAGGGCAAGATGAGGTCAAGAAATATCTGAAAGGTTTTACGGGTTTATTGGAAATCCAACCTCGGGGGGATATCATTAGAGCTTTGGTCACATACTAGGACCCGACGTACAATGTCTTCCACTTCTCCGATTTTGAGCTCACCCCGACTTTGGAGGAAATAGCCGGGTACATCGGAACGGCTGAAGTTCCGTTGAGGCAAAAATACCTGGTTGCTCCAAGAGCTATCACTGTGCATCGGTTCTTAGATTCGTTGAAAATACCTAGGACGGTCCACAACCCAGATTTGGCCGCAGGGTTTTGTAATCTGCGTTTCATATACGACAGATACGGTCATATCGGAGGATTCAACAACCCAGATAACAAGTTATGCAGCAAGAGTAACCGTCAGAAGTGGGACGAGCATAGACGAGTGGCTTTTATGATAACCTTTTTGGGCCTTTTGGTATTCCCAAGGAAAGACGGAAACATTGATTTGAAAATAGCCGGGGTCGTCAGTACGTTGCTCATTCAAGACAAAAGCACTCTTGCGCCTATGATAGTATCTGATATCTTCAGAGCTCTCACGGCCTGCAAAGCCAGAGGGAGCTTCTTCGAGGGGTGTAATTTGTTGCTAAAAATATGGATGACTGAGCATCTCTGCCACCGTTCCCAGCTCTTGAGTTATGGTTCCTCGAAGAAAACTTGCATCGGAGAGTTCTACATAAGAATCAAGGGGGCCAGTCTACTCGAGGGAGTTACATCATGGACATCATTCTTTCGGACCCTCACTGCCAGCCAAATACAGTGGACACTAGGATGGTTGCCCGTGGACGAGGTCATCCATATGCCGGCAGCTAGGGCCCACTTTCTATTGATGGGGCTCAAGAGCATTCAACCTTACGCGGCATATCGGGTTTTGAGACAACTCGGGAGATGCCAAATAGTGCCTCAGGAGGAAGATCTTAGTGCTCAAGTAATTGAGATTAGCCATGACGGACAATTTCCTGAAGCAAGAGTCCGTCAGATCTGGAGTGAATGCCAATATTTAAAAGCAGATACTTGCGTGCAGGATCAGGCCAAAGGCGAAGTGGCGCCAGGATACCTTGCTTGGTACATGAGAGAACTTGAGCACGAAAGGCCGACTAAAAGGCCCCATCTCCAGGAGTTCGTCCAGGCGTCGCAAGAACAGTGGGGTTAGTTGGCTAATAAAGAGATCTATAGGGTAAAATAGGCAAGCTGAGGCAACAGATCGGAGACCTGGAATTTGAAAATAGCCTACAAGTTGATGCTGACCGGGGAGAAAAGAGCAAATTGACCCAAGAAAATGAAGCGCTGAAAGCCCAGATCCGACAAATGAGGATAGATGTTGATAATCAACAAATGAGTCGGTCGGATGAAAGATTAATTAACAGACTAAAGAAGGAAATCGGTGAGTGCCGGGATGATTTGAAGAAATCTGAGGGTACTATAGCCCAATTCCAGGTACAATGGGAGAAGAGAATGAAAGAGCGCACACAGTACCTACAACAGGCAAGGAAAGATTATGAAATGACCATTGTCAGTCTAAAAGGGAAAATAACCACCCTCAAGGACAAGGCAGCTAAGCAAGCTGAAGCTTATGAAATCAAAAGTGAACACTGTTATGATTTACTGGCTCGAATGGAAGATGAAATACGGCAGCTGCAAAGGCAGCATCTCTAGGATTCTCAGGTTTTGGGGGGCTGTAAGGATCAGATAAGGCGCCTGCTCATAGAAAAAAGGCGAACCAGGAACAAGATTGGGACTATTGCCCATGCCATCATTAGGAGATGCCGAATGTGCGAAGACATGACCCGTACTACCTTCATGTCAGCAGTAATGATTTTCGTCAAGCGGACAATGTACGAACTGGAGAAACTTGAAAAGGATCTCGCAAGTAAACCCGCGGCAAGGCCGAACGATGCCTCGCGGGCACCAACTTTTGGAGATTTAATGTATTCATAGTTCGAGTCAATATTTTTGTTTTTAGAGTCTGTTGTCTGTATGTATATTCTCTTTTGCATCAAAATGTGTCAGTAGTTTTTTAATTGGTTTTAGTTCGGGTTTGTTCTCCTTTCCAAAAAATGTTTAGTTTGTATTATAATGTTTCAGTAAAGAAAATGGAAGATACCCAAAATTTGCTTTCACATTTATGTGGCAGAACTACGCACGGTCTGATTCATGCGGGGACATGATACATAGGCAATCTACATAAGATTCGACCACCACTAAAAAGGAAAGTTTGGAGGCACTTAAAAGAAGTCGGAATGACGCATGCGGTCAAAGCAAAGACATGATAGAAATGGTTATACTGCTTAGGAACATTGCATCCCCTACGTGAAATTCCAATATGTGTTAAACTCTAACGCTAACAAGTTTGTTGTTGATACTAGAGAAAGAGATTTCGAAACAGTTAGCTCGTTAGAGTGTTCTGGAAGATTACCATTACCACACAAGATCTAAAGGGCCCATTCCGGAAAGTATGTCTAGTTCAGACAAAAGTGTTGAGGAGGAAAAGACGGAGATGCAAATGATGAAGGAGGAAGTATACAGGTTGAGACAAGAGATAGCTGGGATGCACTTAGCTTGGGCTAGGGGACAAACATCACCAATACTTCCCCCTACTCATATCCTCTCACCGGCTCGGACTCCGGAACACCCTCCCTCTGGTCCACCAACAAGCTTCCCCATTGCCCAATACTATCAGGGGGAAACTTCCTATAATCCCCAAGCTCCACCACCTAAACAAAACCCTCCTCCACCAACTATTCCTATTTTCGTAGCACCTCCACCTACCACATTGCAAAAATCATCCGATGAACCAGTGTTTTAGGTTCACGACAACCAATACTATCCTCCCGAACTCACCTTCAAAGCACCCGAGCCATACACTTACACCCCTCACCTTCAGATCCTGGCAGAAACTGAGAGGCCGACTAAGAATACGGAGCAGGACGAAATGCTTCGTAAAGTGAAAAGCCTGGAGCAGTCCTTCAGGAATATGCATGGATTGGGCAGCCAAGTTAGTGTGGCCTATAAAGATCTGTGTCCCTTCCCCGATGTTCAGTTGCTGGCAGGTTTTAAGATGCCCAAGTTCGATCTATATGAGGGACATGGTGATACCATGGCACATCTACGAGGTTTCTGTAGTAAGATGAGAGGGGCAGGTGGAAAGGATGAGCTGATGATAGCTTATTTTGGTCAAAGTTTAAGCGGGTCCACATTGGAATGGTACACGAGGCAGGATCCTAGCAGGTGGTATACCTGGGACGATCTAGCACAAGCATTTGCAGGTCACTTCCAGTATAACCTTGAGATCGTCCCTGACCGTCTCACACTGTTGAAACTTCAGAAAAAGCCTAGATAGAGCTTAAGGGAATTCGGATTCCGTTGGAGAGAACAAGCAGCAAGAGTCGATCCACCAATGAGAGAAGGTGAAATGGTGGACTACTTCTTACAAACTTTGGAGCCGACTTACTTTGGTCACCTGGTGACGTCAGTTGGTAAATCATTCAATGAAGTAGTAAAAATGGGCAGTATGGTTGAAGAGGGACTCAGGTCCAACAAGATAATGAGTTATTCGGCAATCAAGGCCACAACTCAAGCTATCCAAAGCGGCACGGGAGGTGCGCTCGGGAAAAAGAAGAGAGATGAGGTCGCAACAGTCGAAGCAGGTACTTGGTCCAGATCCAGAGGTCCTTCCCCTCGCTACCAACCCAGACCCCATCACCCAAATTACCCACACCCTCCATACAACCCTCCACAACCCTATTATCCACCATATGTGCCACATTTCTCCGTCCATCACGCCCAAACTTACACCCACCCTTCGGCTCGCCCATAATGGCGTGCGCCGTTTCCCCAGAATATATATCCCCCTCCGCAAAGCACATATCCACCACCAAGGGCCTACAGGAATCCTTCAGGGCCAGGCTTCAACGGAAATCAAGCTTTCAGGAACGAAAGGGTGCAGAGGTCGAGAACATTCACTCCACTAGGAGAAACCTATACTACTCTGTTCCACAAGTTGAGGCAGTTAGGCCTATTAAGTCCTGTTGAGCCCAAATTGCCAAATCCACTTCCCAAAAATCTGGACCACTCAGTAAGCTGTGAATATTGTTCGGGGGCTCCCGGGCATGATACTGAGAAGTGTTGGAAGTTTAAGACTGCCGTACAAGATCTTATTGACACAAATAGGATCGAGGTTCAGGCACCAGAGGCACCCAACATCAATGAGAACCCGTTACCGGTGCACCATGAGGCCCACATGATCGAACTAGTGCACGAAGGAGGGAAGCCCAAGAAACCCTCACAAACGGTAATAATGATTCGTGCCAGTCCAAGCGAGAACCCGACCAGTGGAAAGGCAGTGGTACAGTTGGAAAGGGTAGATGACAAGCCGGTTGTGGTAATGGGGAAAAGTTTGTCTGTGGTTGCAAAGAAGCCAGAGCCAGTCAAGGTAGTGCTGCAGGGAGTACCAAGCGCACCAGTAACTAGTTGTGAAGGCGGCCCGCGTAGAACCAGTTGTTATCAGGCCAATAATGCAGTTGCCGATAACAAGTGAGAAAGCTGTGCCATGGAGCTACAGTCAAGTGACGGTGATGCATAAGGGGAAGGAGGTTGTGGAAGAAGTATGCGAGGCCCAGGGGTTAACTCGTTCGGGAAGGTGTTTTGCTCCCGCAGAATTGAGAAGGGCCAATCCTATAACAATGAAGAAGCCGATGACTGAGGAAGAAGCAGAGGAGTTTTTAAAGAAGATGAAGGCATATGACTACTCCATTATAGAGCAGTTGAGGAAGACCCCGGCCCAATTTCGTTGCTATCCTTGTTGATCCATTCAAGCGATCATTGTCGGGAACTAATGAAGATTCTGAACGAAGCCCATGTTCCGGACAAGCTCTCAGTGAACCATTTGGAGAAGATAGTGCACAAAATCTTCGAGGTAAACCGAGTGACATTCTCTGTCGATGAGCTGCCAATAGAGGGTACAGAACACAACAAAGAACTCTATTTGACTGCGAAATGCGAAGACTCGGTGGTCACTCGAGTACTGATTGATAATGGGTCCAGTGCCAATATCTGTCCTTTGGCCACTCTGAACAAATTGAAAGTCGATGATGATATGATTCACAAGAACAACGTCGGCATCCGAGGTTTTGATGGGGGTGGTACTGACGCAGTGGGCGATATCATACTAGAATTGACAATTGATCAGGTCGAGTTCACCATGGAATTTCAAGTGATAGATGTGGCGGTGTCATATAATCTTCTGTTGGGGCGACCCTGGATCCACGCAGCCAAAGCAGTGCCTTCTACACTGCATCATATGGTCAAATTTGAATGGGATAGACAAGAGATTGTGGTATACGAGGATGACAGTACACATGCCGTTAGTGATGCCATTGTGCCCTTCATAGAAACCGACGATGACAAGGGCCCATGGATCTATCAGGTTTTTGATGCAGTCTCAGTAGACAAAATTCCTGAGGGTGGGGGCCTTCCACTTCCCAGAATCGCAGCTGCAACCATCATGATAGCCTCGGAAATGTTAAACAGCGGGTTTGTACCAGGAAATGGTCTGGGAGTTGATCTGCAGGGTATTGTCCAGCCATTTTCCTTGCCCAAGAACCTGGATACTTTTGGGCTAGGATTCAAGCCTACCGCAGCAGATGTAAAGCGAGCCCGCAAGTTGAAGAAAAGAGTCAGGGTCCTTCCTAAACCAATCCCGCGCCTATCCAGATCATTTTTCAGAGCAGGTTTCAGAAAGTTGTCAGTCCCGAAAGTTCTCGGACCACTGATCGGGCCAGATGGAGATTTAAATGAGGGCTTTGAAAGGCTGTTCACTGATGTCAACATGATAGAAGCTGGAGAGGGTTCCAGTAAAGCAGACATACAGTTTGTGGGGCCTAGGGCCAATGTCAACAATTGGACAGCTACTCTTCTTCCTACCCGGAGGGAGTCTTGGTAGTAGGCTCTGGATTTTTCTCTCTTGTTTGTTGGATTATTCCAGAGTTGTAATCCAGTTTTTTTTTGTATTCAACAAAAGTGTGAAACTCTGTTATCCCGCAGTTTAATAAAGTGAAAGTTTTCTCTTTTTTTTTTGTTTTAATTCTGTTTTCTTCTTTTCTCTTTCTGAACAGTTCTTTCCATACTGGTTCTAATGACATGGCATGCACAACGGATCTTCAACTCGGTCTAAAAAATCAATCTAATTCTGAACTAATTGTACAAAAGGTCGATTATGATGATGAATCGGAATACGATGAGGATGAAGCCTTCGAAGAGATAAACAGAGAGTTAAGCCAATTTGAAGAGAAATCCAAGCCCAACTTAAATGACACAGAAGCCATCAATTTAGGGGATGCAGATGATATCTGGGAAACTAAAATAAGCATCCACATTGCACCAAATATCAGGGAAGAACTAATCAAAGCACTTATTGAGTTCAAAGATGTTTTTGCATGGTCGTATGATGACATGCCGGGATTGAGCATGGATTTAGTGGTTCACAAATTGCCCACTGACCTGGCATGCCCTCCCGTCAAGCAGAAATTGAGGAAGTTCAAGACAGATATGAGTGTGAAGATTAAAGAAGAAGTAACCAAGCAACTGCAAGCAAAGGTTATTCGGGTCACTCGATATCCTGATTGGTTGGCTAATGTAGTGCCAGTGCCAAAGAAAGATGGGAAGATCAGAGTGTGCGTCGATTACCGCAATTTGAACAGGGCAAGTCCTAAGGACAACTTCCCATTACTCAACATCCATATCTTGATCGATAATTATGCCGGATGTGAGATCGGGTCTTTTGTAGATTGCTATGCTGGGTATCATCAGATTCTGATGGATGAAGAAGATGCGGAAAAGACGACATTCATTACATCGTGGGGGACTTATTGCTGCCGGATAATGCCGTTTGGTTTGAAGAACATTGGGTCAACGTACATGAGAGCAATGACTACTGTGTTTCATGACATGATACACAAAGAGATTGAGGTATACGTGGACGATGTGATCATAAAATCCAAGCATCAGGAAGGCCACGTAGCAGACCTAAGGAAGTTTTTCCAAAGACTTCGAAGGTACGATATTAAGCTCAACCTAGCCAAATGTGCATTTGGTGTTCCATCTGGAAAGTTGTTGGGATTCATCGTCAGTCAGCGAGGTAATGAGTTGGACCCGCCAAAGATCAAATCCATCCAAGATTTGCCACCGCCGACGAACAAGACAGAAGTAATGAGTCTGTTGGGAAGGTTGAATTATATCAGCCGGTTTATTGCGCAACTCACGGCAACTTGTGAGCCCATTTTTCGGCTACTGAAGAAAGATGCTGCAGTAGAATGGACGGCAGAATGTCAGGAAGCATTTGACCAAATCAAGGGATACTTATCAAATCCACCTGTGTTGGTTCCACCTGAGCCGGGGAGACCATTAATCCTTTATCTAACGGTCCTGGAGAATTCATTTGGCTGCGTACTGGGGCAACACGACATTACAGGAAGGAAGGAGCAAGCTATCTATTATCTCAGCAAGAACTTTACAGGCTATGAGGTTAAGTACACTCAACTCGAGAGGACATGTTGCGCCCTAACTTGGGTGGCCCAGAAATTCAAGCATTATCTGTCATCATATACTACTTATCTCATTTCACGCTTGGATCCGCTGAAGTATATTTTTCAGAAGCCTATGCCCACAGGGAGGTTAGAAAAATGGCAAATATTACTCATGGAGTTCGACATCGTCTATGTGACGAGGACGGCTATGAAAGCCCAAGCACTGGACGATCACTTGGCTGAGAATCCTATTAATGAAGAATACGAACCCTTGAGGACCTATTTTCCTGATGAAGAAGTGATGCAGATAGATGAGTTGGAAATGACCAAGGAACCAGGTTGGAAGCTCTTCTTTGATGGAGCCGCAAATGCGAAAGGAGTTGGAATAGGAGTGGTACTTATTTCTGAAACAGGACATCATTATCCTGTTACGGCTCAGCTGCATTTCTATTGTACCAACAATATGGCTGAGTATGAGGCATGCATTTTGGGTTTACGGTTAGCTGCGGACATGGATGTCCAAGACATCTTGATCTTGGGAGACTCGGACCTCCTGGTGTATCAAATTCAGGGTGAATGGGAAACAAGGGATTTGAAGCTCATACCATATCAACAATATTTGCACGATCTGAGTAAGCGATTTCGATCAGTGGAGTTCAGACACATCCCCAGAGTTCACAATGAGGTCACCGATGCTTTGGCCACTTTAGCATCGATGTTGCACCACCCAGACAAAATTCATGTTGACCCGTTGCATATCCAGGTTCGTGATCAACATGCTTATTGCAACATGATAGAGGAAGAAATGGATGGCGAGCCATGGTTTTATGATGTCAAGGAACCTCAGGATGGGGTTATACCCGGAGCAGGCCACCGGAGATCAAAAGAGAGCCATTCGGCGATTGGCAAATGGATTCTTCCTCAGTGGAGGAGTGTTGTACAAGAGAACCCCAGATTTGGGATTGCTGAGGTGTATAGATGCTAGTCAAGCCAGACAGTTATGATAGAGGTACATGTTGGAGTCTATGGGCCACATATGAGCGGATATATGTTGGCGAAGAAGATTCTTCGAGCAGGGTACTATTGGCTCACTATGGAGCATGATTGTTTCAATTTCGTGCGAAAATACCATCAATGTCAGATACACGGAGATTTGATTCATTCTTCGCCGACAAAATTGCACACAATGTCAGCACCATGGCCATTTGTTGCTTGGGGCATGGATGTCATTTGACCTATCTAGCCGGCAGCTACCAACGGTCATAGGTTCATTCTGGTGACCATCGACTATTTCACTAAGTGGGTTGAAGCTAAAAATTCAAGTCGGTAACCAAGAAAGCAGTGGTAGATTTTGTTCATTCCCATATCATTTGTAGATTTGGGGTCCCGAAAGTGATCATCACGGACAATGGTGCTAATCTTAACAACGGTTTGATGAATGAAGTATGTCAGCAGTTCAAGATTACATACCGCAATTCCACCCCATATCGTCCCAAGGCGAATGGAGCAGTTGAAGCGGCCAACAAAAACATAAAAAAGATACTTCGGAAAATGGTAGAAGATTCGAGGCAATGGCATGAAAAATTACCATTTGCATTGTTGGGTTATCGCACTACTGTTTGTACTTCGGTAGGGGCAACTCCTTATTTGTTAATATACGGAAATGAAGAAGTAATACCGGCGAAAGTTGAAATTCCATCCCTTCGGATTGTCGCTGAAGCTGAGATTGATGATGACGAGTGGGTCAAAACCCGTTTGGAGCAGTTGAACTTGATTGATGAAAAGAGATTAGCAGTTGTGTGTCATGGCCAGTTATATCAAAAGATAATGGCAAGAGCATACAACAAAAAGGTGCGTCCCCGGAAGTTTGAAGTGGGCCAGCAAGTGCTGAAACGCATCCTTCCACATCAGGCTGAGGCAAAGGGCAAGTTCGCCCCGAATTGGCAAGGGCCATTCATTGTGACCAGAGTGTTGTCCAATGGCGTTTTATGTTTAACAGATATCGAATGGAAATGCGTCGACATGGCTATCAATTCTGACGCAGTTAAGATATATTATGTATGATTTCTTTTGTTTGTAATTGTTGTTTGTTTGTACTTGGCATTTATCGGAGAATGAAATGACGGAGGAAATTCTTTCTTCTATCCAAAACACTTGAACCTTTGCTTCCCCTTTTGAGCCTTATTTATTCTTTCATACCCCTATTTTGGAATCAGTAATGAAAATGAAAGGAAAAGAGAAGAGGAAAATAATGACAATAAAGACAAAAGAAAAGTCACAAGAAAAATAAAGGAATTGGGAACTACGTTTGACCTGATTCCTCAAAGAGGATACGTAGGCGCCTCACGGCCCGATCATAGTGTAACAAAAAAAAACAAAAAAAAATCCCCAAGCAAGAAAAACTGGGGCAAAAGTTGTGTTTATAATTTTGGGAAAGAAAGTTGATTTCAAGAGTTGTAATGTTTTACCCATCAAAATTATTTTGAACCTTTTACCCTTTTTCTTTTAGCCATACACAAAAACCCATATTGATGTCCAAAAAATACCTCCCGATCAGTATCCGAGAAGTGCCAAGTCATGCAAATGGAAGTCGGGAATAACACTCTCAGAGAAGAGGATCATAAGCTGGAAATGAATTGGTTGCCGAAAGAATCCCCAACAGAGAGAGTCATATCGGTAACACTCCGATCCCCAACTGGAAAAAATAAAATAAAATGAGAGAGTCTTATCGGTGAAAACCTCCACAGGCACCATAAGGCGATGTAAGTTGAGATAAATAAAATGAAAGAGTCTTATCGGTGAAAACCTTCACAGGCACCATAAGGCGACGGGAGTTGAGAGAAATAAGAGAGTCTTATTAGTGAAAACCCCTCGAAGGGCACTATAAGGCGACAAGATAAGATTGGCGAAAAGGATCCGCATTTGGCAAAGGGTTGAGTGCATGTTTATCCCCAACAAGATGAGGTCATCCGAAAGATTGATTGATACAAATAGACTGGGTTGATTAATCCGAAATGCACGACATGATCGTTGGGATCGGTTATATCATTCAGATAAGTTCTTTCCTTTCCTTTTCCCCAGCATTTGTTCAGAAAGATTTCTTCTTTTTCTATCTTTTGAAATCATCACTTTTTCATTTCTTGGTCTAAAGACTTTATCTCCCCAGTAGTTTATTTTTGAAAAGGATTTTCAGAGCTTATTACCAGTTGCTAAGATGGTGCAAAAGCCCTACGTGGATAGGACGGGCCAAAGATAATGCAATGAAATGAGAAAGACGTTCGTTGCAAGACCAAGTGATGGATTGGTCTAGGATTCCAGGGGAAGTTGGAGAAAAATAGAAAAACAACAGTTGAAAAGTTATGGATCAAATTCCAAGAGGATCCCCAACATATTTGCGAGATGCAGGAACAACTTCGACATATTATCGACCAAGTTCCGCGTTGGTCGGACAACACAGAGCGGGGAAAGAAGAGAAAAGAAAAACCATCCCCAGCAGGAATATCATCCCCAGCAAATAATATCATCCCCAGCAAGTTTTGTAATAAAGCGCAAAGCAGGGAAAGGAAGAAGGGAAAAACCATCCCCAGCAGGAGTGGCAGGACCACTCACCACGTTTTAAACTAACAAATTTTTCTTTGATTTGAAGTAGGGAAAGGAAATGTTATTGACAGCGGGAAGACATGGCCACAAAGAAGATTATCAAACTGGGGTAGAAAAGTTTCTCTCATTGCGAATATTTTCTTGAAATCAGATAGCCACTTGGGGAAGATGGAAGATAACATAAGTTTTGAAGGAAGTGGAATCCCCAACAGTTTACGGGAGAATGCAATACAAGTTTTAAAGAAAGCAATCTTGGAAGAAGCAAGATAACCCAAGTTTTAAGGGTAGTGGTCTTTGAATCAGTATCATCCCCACCATTGTTAAGAGGAGGAAAGTAACTAGTCTTAAAGAAGGAAGATAATTCCCCAGCAGAGTTATCCCCGGCAGGTTTCAGAGAAGTGAAAGCACCAGCTTTAAAAGAAGTAGTCTTTGAAGAAGGAAAATAACATATTTATGAATAAAATATCGGTGTTATCCCCAACAGTTTTCAGAGGAATAAAACACCAGTTTTGAGGGAAGCAGTTCTGAAAGAGGATGATTCAAGTTACAAGGAAAATGGTTCGGGAGGCACGAAGGAACAACAGCAATAAAACGCATTATTTAAGAAGAAGTTGAGATGTTATCTTTAAATTGTTTATTGAAGTCAGTAGCCCGCCTGGAGAATGGAGGTGTCATATTTTTAAGTTGTGTTGGAAGTCAGGAGAACGCCTGTAAAATGGAGGTTGTTATCATTGCAAGTTGCAGACGAAATCAGGAGCCCGCCTGGATAATGGAGGTATTATATTTTTAAGAAGTAGCTGAAGTCAGGAGCCCGCCTGTAGAACGGAAGTTGTTATATTTTAAGATAAAGGAGTCAAGAGCCCGCCTGAAGGACAGAGGTGTTACATTTTAAAGTTTATTGAAGTCAGGAGCCCGCCTGAAGAACAGAGGTGTTACATTTTAAAGTTTATTGAATTCAGGAGCCCGCCTGGAGAATGGAGGTATTATCTTTAAATTGTTTATTGAAGTCAGGAACCCGCCTGGAAAATAGAGGTTGTTATATTCTCAAGTTGTAGTTGAAGTCAGGAGCCCGCCTGGAGAATGGAGGTATTACATTCTGAGTTGTAGTTGAAGTCAGGAGCCCGCCTGTAGAACGGAGGTTGTTACAATTTCAAGTTGAAGTCAGGAGCCCACCTGTAGAATGGAAGTATTATGTTTTGGGAAGTAGTGAAGTCAGGAGCCCGCCTGGAGAATGGAGGTATTACATTTTGAGTTGTAGTTGAAGTCAGGAACCTGCCTGTAGAACGGAGATTGTTATATTTCAAATTGAAGGAGTCAGGAGCCCGCATGTAGAACGGAGATTGTTATATTTCAAGTTGAAGGAGTCAAGAGCCCGCCTGTAGAACGGAGGTTGTTATATTTCAAGTTGAAGGAGTTAGGAGCCCGCCTGTAGAACGGAAGTTGTTATATTTGAAGTTGATGAAGTCAGGAGCCCGCCTGGAGAATGGAGGTGTTATATTCTAAGGTTATTGAAGTCAGGAGCCCTCCTGGAGAATGGAGGTATTATATTTTACGAAATTATTGAAGTTAGGAGCCCGCCTGGAGAGTGGAGGTATTATATTTTACGAAATAGTTGAAGTCAGGAGCCCACCTGAAAAATAGAGGAGTTATATTTTTAAGAAGCTGTTGAAGTCAGGAGCCCGCCTGTAAAATAGAGGTTGTTATCATTGCAAGTTGCAGACGAAGTCAGGAGCCTGCCTGGAGAATGAAGGTGTTACATTTTAAAAATTTGTCGAAGTCAGGAGCCCGCCTGGAGAATGGAGGTGTTATATTTTAAGAAGTTGTCGAAGTCAGGAGCCCGCCTGGAGAATGGAGGTGTTACATTTTAAAAAGTTGTCGAAGTCAGGAGCCCGCCTGGAGAATGGAGACTGAATTATTTTTAAGGAGTTGCTGAAGTCAGGAGTCCGCCTGGAGAATGGAGGCTGAATTATTTTTAAGGAGCTGTTGAAGTCAGGAACCCGCCTGGAGAATGGAGGTGTTGCATTTAAAAAAAAAGTTATTGAAGTCAGGAGCCCGCCTGGAGAATGGATGTGTTATATTTTAAGAAGTAATTGGTGTTGAAGTCAGGAGCCCGCCTGGAGAATGGAAGTGTTACATTTTCAGAAAGTTGTTGAAGTCAGGAGCCCGCCTGGAGAATGGAGGTGTTACATTTTAAGAAAGTTGTTGAAGTCAGGAGCCCGCCTGGAGAATGGAGGTGTTATATTTTAAGAAGTAATTGGTGTTGAAGTCAGTAAAGCGGAGGATTACAACCAAAATCCCCAGCAGGAAACAACAAAAATCCCCAGCAGAGGAAGACAGTTCAAGATTCGAAGGGAAAATAATGCGAAGCTCGCCAGAAGGAAATAAACAGTTCGAGATTGGCGATCAAGGGAGAATACAAGTCAAATTAGAAGTAAAGAAATACCAGAGGAAACACAAGGCAACAAGGCAACAACAGTCACATGACCAAGCTCGGGAATAAATCTTTGTAATTCATAGATCATAGCTTAGTATAACTTCTTTATCTTTCATCAAGGTGTAATAAGGAGGTCAGTAAGCGGTAACATCAACAGCAATAGCAGTAACAGAAAAATTGCAGTCCCATGGTAGCCCCAACTACCAAAATTTTCCCGAACTACATTGACCTGATTCCCTTTTAGCCAGGGATATGTAGGAAACCTTTGAAGCAAAGGTTCGGTCAAATCTTTCAAAAAATGCTTCACACGGAGTATTCTAACGGGCAAAAATCGCTCGTATCCGCTCACTTTATCTTTGCACAAAAACTTTTTGTGTTTTCGGACAAAGAGGGGCAGTTGTGAGCACGTGATTTTTGCCCTATGAGAACTACTCCCACAAAAATTCAAAATAAAATGGTTTTGTGTCGTTTGTGATTTATTTGTATTTTTTGTCTGTGCATGTTTATTTCTACTTTAATTAGGAAAAATACAAAAAAAATGTGTTGCATGCGCATTTAGGATTTAATTTTACAATTTAGGAATTAATTAAACAGGTTTGTTTTACAAAAAATGGAAAATCACCAAAAATATGTACTTTGCATTTAATGTCCGAATCGAGTGATTTCATCTTTATTTGATGATTAATTTCATTTGATAGCCATTAAGAGTTAACATTTTAGCTAATTGTCAATTTTATAATTAGGATTTTTAGTTGGTAATTAGGAATTAAAAGAAAATAGAAAAAAATGAAGAAATAAAGAGAAAGTCGGATTGGTCTAGTTTTGAATTAAATAGACCAGGCCCAAACCAAAATAACCCCTTTACAGCCCAGTCCAAACATCCCTTTTGCCCGGACACCCAAACGACATCGTTTTGGGGAAGCCCTGATCAGGGCCGTTGATCTCACTGGATCAACGGTCCAGATCACTCCGCCCTTACCCATTCCCTGGCCCGACCCACTTGCACTCGGATCTACCCCGCCCCAGTAATACTCCAAAACAACGCCGTGTCTGTTAAATAATTGATCCAGGCCATTGGTCGGGCTTGATCCAACAGCCAGGATTAAAACACCCCCTCCGTATATAAGTCCAATCCCTTACCCCACGCCCCCAAAGCCATACCCTCCCCACCTCTTCGTCTCTGAGTTTCAGAGAC
This sequence comes from Nicotiana tabacum, assembly GCF_000715075.1. Classification (NCBI taxonomy): domain Eukaryota; kingdom Viridiplantae; phylum Streptophyta; class Magnoliopsida; order Solanales; family Solanaceae; genus Nicotiana; species Nicotiana tabacum. Next base: position 13,470,069 of record NC_134084.1, on the reverse strand, counting down.
CAAACAGATCCGCCGCCTTCAACCACAGGGCACCGCCCACCGGAAATTGCCTCACAGCAGTTCCGGTGGTCCAAACGGCCCCAAAATTACACCATAGAACCCCCTCACCCTCCTTTTTCCGAATCCCCACTCCATCGCCTTCGAATCATCCCCGAGTTCTTCGAATCTTAGATCGAAGAACTGCCCCTAACCCTAGTTCACCCAAACGCCTCCAGCTTCACACCACAGCTCCGTCCTGACCTCTTCTCCCCAAATCCACCCTCCCCTTCCTTCGAATCTAACCCCAGTCACTCGAATCTTAATTTTGAGCCAAGAACCCTAGCGCCGCCACAAGATCCCCTGGTGGCAGTGCCAAACCTAAGCCAACCTAAACCTACACACATTGTCCACTAGCCCACCCTCGACCCAAATCCCATGTTAGTCCTGCTCAAATCATGCCGGAGCTGGACGAATCCCAAATCGAACCCCCCAGACCCCTAGAATACCAAAGGCTGAAACCTGTCCCAAGTTAAAGGATGATTTGGGGTCTAATCGACTTTAGTTGAAGTGTTCTCAGTTGAGAACACTCGATTAAGGTCCATTCGACCTCGAAAATGGTCCGAGTCAAGGTCCAAGTCAGGATCGTCCATGTTTCCAAGTTCTGGAGGTATTTTCCCTTCCTTGTTTGTTCCGTTTTTGGGTTTTGATTATTTTGTTTACTTTGTTGAGTGTAGTTTTATTGGTTTTTCAATTGTTGTCGATTGATTCTGTTCTTCTCCACCAAGCCTTTTATTTGGTCCAATTCTATCATTGCTTTTATTTGCTGTAATTGTTATGTGTTATAATTTGTGTAATCGATCAAATATAGTGTCGTCAATTAGTCTGGGACGCTTTAATGTTAGATTAGCATGATGATAGTCTAAGTTGTGGTTCATTTTTGTCTGTTTCCCTCCTGCCTCGTTCATGTTCTAAAGTTGTACTAAAATGAGCTCGTTGTTATATTTGAACTTAGAATTGAGCCTGTTGGTATATTCTGTTCATTGAACTAAAGTTATTGGTCATTGGCTATCCTGAATCATTGTTCTTATATTGATGCCATTTGATCTGATTTAAATCCTAGTTTGAATGGTCATTTGAATTCAATTTGAATTGGTTATAGCTGTTGTAGTTAATTGGATTTAGTTAGTGGGTGGATTCGAATAGGTTAGAGAGGTTCAATGCAGGGTGAAAAGGAGTGGATAGGGCAGTAATTTCAGGACTTTCAGGGGTAATTTGGGAATTGAAAACAGGGAGAAATGGGTGGTTTGAGTGTTCTGTCCACTAAGTGTTAAAATACCATTAAACTAATGAATTGATTAGTATTAGTGGGGAACAAAACATAAAAGCATGGGGGATTAATTGATTATTATAAGTTGCCCATACCTTTTGGGCACAAAACACTTGATAATGGGCTGTAAAGGAGGAGGATGGGCAGAATCTGATAAGGTAAGGGGGGCAGGGTCAGTGTTTGGGGATAAATAGAGTCATTAATAGGTAGTAAAAGGAGACTGGATTTTTTTTGAGAGAGGAGATCAATAGGTTGAGAGCTAAATACTAAAAAGCGAGGTCTTCTTTACGACTAAAAATCAGAATCAGTTGGTAACTGTTTAGTTGAGGTTCTGAGTGTCTTTATTTGGGAATCTAAAGAACAGAAATCAGAAAATCTACTCTCCTGTCTCATTTCTGAATACATTCTGTTCCTGTCTGTGAAGTGCTTGGTATTTTCTGGTTTCACTCCTGTGTTTTGGACTGCTTGTACTGGATGTTATTTCTGATGTGTGTTCTGGGCTGAACTGGTTGTGTTCGTGGCTATTTGAACTCCAAATTTGTTGTTGCTGTGTTACATACTACTCTGCTGATCTTCTTCTTCTTGTATTCCAATACCAGGTACATATTTCGAGCCTATGTCAATGTATCTCCATCTGTTGAAAACGTGAAATGAAACTAAAGCTGAATATCTGTCGTGGTTCCATTTTGATAATTTTGTTACGTTAGGTAGTTCTCTGTATAGGGATTGAGTGTTTATTGTAATAAAAATAGGATTATTTTGAATGGTAAATCTAGGACTATTAGTTTAAGGATTGCTAAACTAATTAGAGAAGTATGTTGAATCCGGAGTTAGCAGTTTATTTTGGTCTAGCTATTGTTATCAATGTAGAACACTTTGGATATGTATGATGAATAGTTTTGCAATTGGACATTGAATTAATAATCAACAGACGCTAGGGCGACAAGCAGTTCTAATAGTTCTCAGTAATCCATTTCTAAATTCATGATTCCTTTAAGTATTGAGTGTTGGTTTAATATTGTTAGTTTGAAACTGATAGTAATTGCTATTGCTCAAATCCAATCATGCTTCCCGTCTGATTTCCTTTCATAGTGATAATTAGGAACTCACTAATAGATAAGCCAGTAAGGTAATCTTCATAATCATCAAGTGCATGTTGAATAATTTGTAGCATCTCAGTGTATGTGTATTTAACTTGAGTTAAAATTTGGTCTGATTAAAGGCTTAACAGTCCACTAGCGGACGGTTTGGGCTTCAATGTCCTTCATAGACAGCCCAGACTTCACACACGTAGTGACTTGTGAAGGCAGGTCGGCCTTTTCGTTCTTGGGCAGACCTTGAGGCCCCAAAACCGTTGAGAGGTTGACCTAGTTGGAAGTCATAGGTTCGAAAGTAATAGCTCCTAAATAATGCTCATTAATTAGGATTTTATCTTTGTTATTAAAGGTAAATAGAGTAGAAAATCACAATTGCTTTAGGTTTACCCTTCTAAAAATAAACGAGATGAGTCTCGCTAAATAAAACGCACAGATTGCGGGGCCCTCACAAATGTATGTGTTAATTACTTAGAACTCGGGATCGGCCGCTTAGTGAACTTCATGGCCATTTTCCCAAAATAACCCTGTGTTAATCTCTTTAGGCGCGTACTTTAAATAACATTACCTTCTTAAACCTGGGTGCACATTTATGTGACCCGAATCCAAATCTCAACGAAGTCGAAATGTGTCGTAATCACGGGTACATTGATTGTGACGTGGTTCGAGATGCATTTCCATGACGTTGCAAATTCTTTTCTTAAATAATGAATGAGACGAGCCTCGACAAACGAAATACATAAGTTGCGGGGCCGTCTATAAGTATTTTGTAAAATTCCTTAGTCTTCGGGATGAGCCGTTTCGCAAAAGTTCACGGCCTTCCCCAAAACGATGATACGTTAGTCGCTTTAGGCGTGCCTTTAATAATTTACTTTCTTAAACTCGGGTGCACATTTATGTGACCCAAATCCAAATCTCAGTGGAGTCAAAATGTGTCGATAACCACGGGTACATTGATGTGACGCGGTTCGAGATACGTTTTCACAACGTTGCAATTCTCTGTTAAAATAATATTGATAATAATAAAAGCGGTTAAAAGTTAAAATTTGCACATAGGTTCATAATTGTATTAAAATCAGATAATTGAGCCGAGTATGACAGTTGAGCGACCGTGCTAGAACCACGGAACTCGGGAATGCCTAACACCTTATCCCGGGTTAACAGAATTTCTTATCCGGATTTCTGGTGCGCGGACTGTTAAACAGAGTTATTCTTTTCCTCGATTCGGGATTCAACCGGTGACTTGGGACACCATAAATCTCCCAAGTGGCGACTCTGAATTAAATAATAAATCCTGTTTCGATTGTCCTTTAATTGGAAAAACTCCTTTTACGTCTCTTTGCGGGGTGTAGCGGAAAAAGGAAGTGTGACACTATCGAGAAGAGAAACATCAAGAAGTCCAACTTTTGCTCGCACTGGTACTTAAAGGAATCTTGGTTGAAAACATATGAAAGACAAATACATCCTGTAGGACATGCTGATTCTTGGATTGTACCAGAGAGTGTTAAGTCACAAATTGTTAAACCTCCAGATTTCAAAGTGCCACCAGGTAGAAGGCAGAAGAAAAGGCATATTCCAGCTACCGAGTCATCAAAAGTAACATTCAAATGTGGCCGTTGCAGAAGAATTGGTCATAATAGAACAACTTGTATATATTCTCCGGCAGTCCATCCATTTTCAAGAAAGCATAGAGAATAGTAGATATATCCACTTATATTTATCGACTCTTTTACGTTTTTGCTATAAATTGGATTCATTTAGATTATTCTTATTGGAGCAAATGTCTGAATTTTCAAAATTTCTATTTGCAGGTTCTTTTTGTTTCTTTTGAGTTCAATGTTTAAAAGTTAAGGACAAGAGTTCTTAAGTTTGACTTGCAGGTTCAAAAGTTAAGGACAAACAGTCCTTAACTTTGAGTTTCAAGTTCAAAAGTTAAGGACAGACAATCCTTAATTTTGAGTTACAGGTTCAAAAGTTAAGGACATGCAGTCCTTAACTTTGTGTTCAAAGTTCAAAAGTTAAGGACTGTCTGTCCTTAACTTTGAGTTTCAAGTTGAAAAGTTAAGGACATGAGTCCTTAAGTTTGAATTGCAGGTTCAAAAGTTAGGGACATGTAGTTTTTAAGTTTGAATTACAGGTTAAAAAGTTAAGGACAGGCAGTCCTTAAATTTGACTTGTAGGTTCAAAAGTTAAGGACAGTCTGTCCTTAACTTTGATTTTCAAGTTCAAAAGTTAAGTACAGGAGTCCTTAAGTTCTACTTGCAATCCTTAAAAGTTAAGGACAAACAGTCCTTAACTTTGAGTTACAGGTTCAAAAGTTAAGGACATGCAGATCTTAACTTTGAGTTCAAAAGTTAAGGACTGTCTGTCCTTAACTTTGAGTTTCAAGTTCATAAGTTAAGGACAGACAGTCATTAACTTTGAGTTTAAAGTTCAAATGTTAAGGACTGTCTGTCCTTATGTTTGAGTTGTAGGTTCAAAAGTTAAGGACATGCATTCCTTAAGTTTGAATTACATGTTCAAAAGTTAAGGACATGCAGTCCTTAACTTTGAGTTCAAAGTTCAAAAGTTAAGGACAATTGGTCCTTAACTTTGAATTTGTAGTTCAATTACACTTAGTCATTAACTAATACTAACAAGCTCAATGGACAAATCAACACTTGAGAAAAATAAAGAAATTAATAACTTGATGCCTTCATATTACTTCTGAAATTGTAATTTTGCACAGCTGTGATAAAATATTATGCTATGCAATCAAAATATAAGTGCCTTTTGAGGAATTTACGAAACATTTCAGAATTCATATGGATTCTTTATAGCAATTTTATACAAAAAGATCAACCACAACTAACTTTCATTACAACTAAACTATAACTCCTTCGGACAACAAGTTTCATTTTCACTTTCATAGTCATCACCAATATTTTCTGGTGGTGTATCATAACCATAATTTCTTTTCCACTCACCATGTGACCAAAGATTTGCAGCAAGTTCTTTTCTAAAGTCTTTTATGTCTTCAGGTTGGAATTTCTCCACATCATTTCCAGTCATCAACAACTCCACATACTTGATCAAGAATGCACCACAACCAGTCCTAAGAAAAATGTAAGATATGGAGTGAATTAAACAATAAATCTAAAGTACATATAAATTATATAACAAATAACAACACGTACGATCCAGTTTGGTGTGGTGATCTTTGCCACTGAATATCAAATTTGTTGAAGGCATTTCCAAAAGACTTGTGATGTTTGTCAAACTGTGAGAACTTTAGCAAGTGGGGGATCATGCGTGCATACATTTCCATATGATTCATTCCTGCCTCATATGGCTCCCTGTATATGGAATCGTACACATCAATCTTTTTCTGATTCAAGTCCAATACCCCCAAAAGAAAGTGTGTCACAACATTATCATCTTCTGAAGGAAGCCGACATGGAAAAAAGATTTTGTCAACCTCTGTCCAAGCAATTCCACATCTAAGACTGTCCCCCCCATACAGATGGTGTCAGAAACAACTGATTATCACCACACCAAAACTCATTAGTAGCATATTCACTGAAATCCTTATACACAAACACCATATATTTATCAAAAAGAATATCTGTAGTTGTGCAGTGAAAAGGATGGTCGCGAGGGTGATAGCATTCCTTCTTTCTCAGATAATATAGGGCAATGTCAATATACTTCATAAAAAGACAAAAAATAAAATAAATCCATCGGTCATAAAACAATTAAAAAGTGATAAATTAAGAATAAAGAAAATAAATGCCTTGCAAATTATCAAACCTTATCATCAAGTACAAAGCTACTATTTGAAAGATCAATGAAGAACATTTTGCCACTAATTTTTTGATGATACAATTTGTATGGATTCTTTCTCACGCCATTATCATCGGCATATATATCAGTTTGTCCCCTGAAAATTTTGAAAATATCAAAGCTAGAAGTTATTCCTGAACTTAGCCTTTCAAGTTGAAAAGTTAAGGACAGACAATCCTTAAGTTTGAATTACAGGTTCAAAAGCTAAGGACACTTGGTCCTGAAGTTTGAGTCTCAAGTTCAAAAGTTAAGGACACATGGTTCTGAACTTAGACTTACAAGTTCAAAAGTTCAGGACACTTTGTTCTTAACTTAGACTACAAGTATAAAAGTTAAGGACATGCAGTCCTTAACTTATAGTTCCAACTTCAAAAGTTAAGGACATGAGTCCTTAAGTTTGCGTTGCAAGTTCAAAAGTTAAGGACAGGTAGTCCTTAAGTTTGAATTACAGTTTCAAAAGTTAAGGACAAGTGGTCCTTTACTTTGAGTTCAAAGTTCAAAAGTTAAGGACACATGGTCCTGAACTTTGACTTACAAGTTTAAAAGTTCAGGACACTTGGTCCTGAACTTTGATTTCCAAGTTCAAAAGTTAAGGACACTTTCTCCATAACTTTGATTTTCAAATTCAAAAGTTAACGACATTTGGTCCTAAACTTAGACTTATAATCATAGAAGTTAAGGACACTTAATTTAGCAATTTCAATATCAATACACTTAATCCTAAAATTTAAAATTACAAGTTAAGGACACGAATTTAAGCAATTAACAAATAATGAAATACATTAAGGGACTTACTGTTTTTTGCGACCTTTGCTTTTCTCCTTGCCCAACCACACAATGAATTTCTTCAATAATTTTGCATCATCTTTGGCATAATGAAAAATATATCTTCGAGTATATGTTGATTTTATCCAGCTTGAACTCTTGGGAGTATTTTCATTGTGTGCCATCGATGTTCCTGTTTTTCTTTCCTGATCAAAAGAAGATTTCAACTGCCAACTAAGCTTCTTGTTCCTTTTACCTCGACCAAGATCTTCTTCAACATTTCCTTCAACCTCCATAGACAAACCCCTATCAATGCTCATTTGTGTACTTGGAGGAGTAGGAGTAATAATAGAAAATGACGGACCATCATAACCAATATTATCTCTCTTTCTTTTCCTCATATATTTGTTAAGAGCTTCATCATTGTTTTCCTCTGCAGACAACACTATATATATATATATATATATATATATATATATATATATATATATATATATATATATATATATATATTAGTTTTCTGCAAGTCGTCAAATGAAGAGACAAAAACTAAGAACATTTTTTAGGAAATAATCAATACCTGTCTTGTTCACACTGCCTTCTTGTGTTTTTTCAACAGACAATTGAGCTAACACATTGGTTGCATCATTTTCTTTATCTTCCAACTGCACATTTTCTTTATCTTGCAACTGTTCTCCATGTTCTTCAGTTGTAAGTTCACAAGATTTTACAAAATATTTACAAGAGCTAACACAATAAGTACTTGTTACTAATCTTTTATTAAAACAAACATGTATAAAATTTTAAAAAATCACTGTCTAACCATTTGCAATTGTCAAGATCATCCCAATTAAATCATTATATTCACTAGCATTTTCTTGGCTTCCAATATTGTCGGTAAGAGAGCGAGGTGTGGAGAGATCACATGTTCCATCTATGCATTTGGAAACAATCTCACTTCTGCTTGTTCATTCGATATTTTCTACATCTTGAGATTGTACTCCACTTTTCTCTTGATACTCCACTCTAGCTTCTTCCCTTGCAGCTTCAAAAGATTCTATAACATTTGCAATTAATACCCATTCTAATAATTTACTAAAACTAACATTCAATATATCATGAAAATTTCATCTAACCTTGATTGGCACAATTTTGAACTCCAAATTTCTCTTTATACGAGAGAGGTGTAGACAGATCATATATTCCTTCTAAGCATTTGTATACAATCTCACTGACACTTGTTCCCAATGGACTTTCTAAATCCTCCTGAGATTGCAGTCCACTTTTACAAATTTTTCTGTTACTCCTGTCTCTTTTGGATTTTCTTGAACTTCCACTCCATCAATAGATTCTACAAATATTTGTAATCACAACTAAGTTTATATGTATTACGTTGTTAAATATAAATTTCAAAGAAAAAAATTTAAAATCTTTATCTAACATTTCCCAATATCAGTGACATTATCAATTTCATCATCTAGATGTGCATCTCTAAAATCTCTTTCATACTGAACTTTTGCATGCACATCCATATCATCACATTCATCACCACCTGCATCTTTGTTAATTGTAACAGTAGGCTCTGTACCATGACAATGATCATCAACTCCATCTTTAGTAATTGGAAAACTAGATTCTCTCTCTATGTTCCTTTCATCAGGTTTCACATAAATCTTCAACAAAGTAACAAGCTTTGATCCAAGATTTTTTTTTTAAATCCTGAGAAAGAAACTAAGTTAGAAACTTAAGGACAGGTAGTCCTAAACTTTGAATTCCAAGTTAAAAAATTAAGGACATTTAGTCCTGGACTTCAAGCTTCAAGTTCAAAAGTTCAGGACAGATGGTCCTGAGCTTAGACTTATAGGTTCAAAAGTTAAGGACACTTGGTCCTAAACTTCAAGTTTTAAGTTCAAAAGTTAAGGAAACTTGGTCCGAAACTTCAAGTTTTAAGTTCAAAAGTAAAGGACAGGTAGTCCTTAACTTATAGTTTTAAGTTCAAAAGTTAAGGACACTTGGTCCTAAACTTCAAGTTTTAAGTTCAAAAGTTAAGGACAGACAATCCTTAACTTATAGTTACAAGATCAAAATTTAAGGACAATAGGTCATTAACTTCAAGTATCAAGTTCAAAAGTTAAGGATAGGGAGTCTTTAACTTTGAATTCCAAGTTCAAAAGATAAGGACAATGGTCCTGAACTTCAAGTTTCAAATTCAAAAGTTCAGGACTTAGACTTACAAGTTCAAAAGTTAAGGACAGACAGTCCTTAACTTTGCAAGTTCAAAAGTTAAGAACACAAGGTCCTGAACTTAGACTAACTGAAATTAATGATATTACCTTGATTTCATTCTCAATCATTTTTTCTGATACAACTATTTTCTGATTTATCTAGTAACTTCTGCATGCAGATCCTTTTTAAAACTCTCTGATAATCTCTGAATCAAAAAACATAAAAACAAAAAAGTCTCTTAAGCAAAAACTAATCCAATAAAAGACCAATGCTATTCAAAGACAGAAAACCTACTTTAATAATTTCCTTAAGCGTGGCTTCATCAAATTGTGTGGAAGAAGGCATTGAGCATTGATCTTGAGAAATTGGCTCTTCCACACTAATAGGCTCTGTATCTTCTTCCATAGGAATAAATGGTGACACCTCGATCAACTTATAAAACTATTATATAACCAAAAAAAACATAAGTTTTCAGAACTAAAACGAATAAACAAAAAATATCTAGTAATTAGATTAACTTACATTTTCATTATGGAAGTATTTTTTACACAGAGAATCATACTGTGGAGATTTTATTTCCAAATAACATAACATCCAAGGAAAACCACGTTCTTGGAAGTTCACAAATTGTTTTTCCTGGAAAATAGGCAATACTTCCATAATCCAAACACAAAAAGCAAAAGGAAAGCCAAGTATAGTGTATCTATCCTTATCTTTATCTTTGTCTTTCTCATTCTCATTCTCATTGGGCTTCAAACAACTCTTCAATGATTTTAATAACGCTTCATAAGAAAAAGAGCCCCAGTTGAAAGAAGATCAGAGTTCATTATCGTCTACAATTTTCATTATCTGCTCGGACACATTCCTATTCTTCCGCTTCCCCATCAAAACACGATTCAACAAAATAAATTATTGCCAACTTCACAGCATCATCATCGCTGCCTACAAATGATGCAGCTGTACCATGTGGGTGACTAGTAATAAAATTAAACAAATCACCCAACTCAACTCTATCCTTTCCGGGGATATAGACTTTCGAAAGCCTATTCTCTTTTTCATGCAAACCTTTAATGTCCAATGAAGAATAACACTTCAAATAAGTAATTATATGAAATGCATCACGTGTAAACTTAAATTCACGGTCAAAAACCTTGAATGTCATCGAATCAGAGTCATTATTTACAATTTTTGAAAGAAATATACAGTGAATAAGTTTACCACAGAACTTCACACTTTGTAATCGAAAAAAGTTTTTGAAAATACCATCCCTCAACTACTTCCATTGCCTGTTTGACAAAAAAGTTTTGATTTTTTCCTTATACTGTAAATCTCCTTTCCAATAGATCATAAAATTACACAAAACATCAAACTCGAACATACGATCTCCGTCCATTATCACACTACAAAGAAGGAAAAAGAACATAAAGATTAGGACTTTTAGTTACAACTTGAAAAGTTCAAGGCACTTAGTACTTAACTTACAGTTTCAAGTTTAAAAGTTAAGGACAATAGGTCCTCAGCTTCAAGTTTCAAGTTCAAAAGTTAAGGACACTTGGTCCTTAACTTCAAATTTCAAGTTAAAAAGTTAAGGACATGCAGTCCTTAACTTATAGTTTCATGTTGAAAAGTTAAGGACACTTGGTCCTGAACTTCAAGTTTCAAGTTCAAAAGTAAAGGACACTTGATCCTTAACTTTGAATTCCAAGTTCAAAAGTTAAGGACACTTAGTCCTGAACTTTGACTTACAAATTCAAAAGTTAAAGACATTTGACCCTTAACTTAGAGTTACAAGTTAAAAAGGCAAGAATAGGCAATCCTTAACTTATAGTTTCAAGTTGAAAATTTAAGGACACTTGGTCCTGAACTTCAACTTTCAAGTTCCAAAGTTAAGGACACTTGGTCCTTAACTTCAAGTTTCAAGTTAAAAAGTTAAGGACACTCAGTCCTAACTTAGTTCCAAGTTCAAAAGTTAATGTCGCTTGGTCCTTAATTTTTATGAACACAGTTAACTAAAAAATTGATAAACACAGTTAGCATATTAATTCGTACGACTATTTTTATGAAATGTCCTTACATTATCAAATGATTGAACCACAAACACATTTCAATACAATTTTTTTTTGAATAACAGCCTGACAAAAATATGCTACTTATTCGACACTGAATCAACTTATAATCATTATTTTTGAAATTTCACACATATTTGACACATCATTGTTCGTGATTACACATATACAAAAACAAAAATGCACAAAAGCAAAAAAAAAAATTACCAGTTCGATCGTTCGTAGCAGAGAAGATGACAGAGAAGATGAAGAAGGAGAAAGATTAAGTGCAGCTGGTTTGCATGCGAGGAAGAGGACGATACATATGAGGAGCACGCGAAACTTGCCCTGAAATTTTTGCTCTCAAATTTTCCCTCTTCTGAATGAATAAAACAAGAGTTTAGGAATATAAGAATTGAAGAAAAGGTAAAACTGTCTTTTTGCTATTAGTAGTGGCTATTTTTGCTGAGCATTATAATTAGTGGATAAAAAATAAAGACCACCTTACTTAGTGGCTACCACACGCCATTTTTACCTTATCGGGTCTGAAGTTAAAAGAAATTAGTCTGTAGTAAAAAATTGCACTTCAGATGCACTTAAGGCAACAAACGTTTTCCTACACTTAAGGCTAATAAGTCTGAAGTGAAAAACTGCACTTGAGATGCACTTAAGACTAAAAACCAGAAACAAAAACCTGTTCTTCGAATTTTAACAATCTAATATACGATTTAATACCTAAATCTACTCCAAATAAGCTTAAATTTGAAACATAACCTCCAAATATCATTAAGAACAAACCGCAATCATTAATTTGTCAAAACAACAATAAATCTAACGAACCCATTTTGCAATTAAGAAAAAGAAAAAGAAAACCCTAAGCAATAGTAAAAAATAAAATGCTACAGCAGCTCACCACTGTAAAACATCATAAACTACCTTAAAATATTTTCACAAACACCACATAAAATCACAGTTGCCCGAAGACGAAGAATAAGAAATAGTAAAAAAATACCTGAAATTGTTTAAACAGTGGGTACAATTTTTTGTACTTTTACTAACTTTTTTTGGTTTAACCCTCTAGTATCCAAAGCCCACAAATTCAGATCCATACAGGGGAGGCCGAATGCTCTCCCTACCAAAAAATTCTTTATTCTCAACACTCAAACTTGAGATCTCTTATTAATATTAAAGGAGTTACAACCATCTTACCACACTCTTGATGGTGTGGTTACTAACAAGAGCTTCTAATATTAAAGAAATAGACTCAACGGCGGGCTAGATTGGAGGAAGGAGGTTCAAGACTCCCCTTCTGAATGTTTTTGATATGCAACTAAGATAAAATTAATACTATTATTTTGGTTATGCATGTTAAATTCCTTTAACATAAGGAAAAATTCTAGTAACTTGATAAAAATGTTCATGTGATGATCATCACTTGTTTTTAAAATGAATTATGCGTTCCGAGACCTTAAAAACCTCTTTCAACATTACCTCGATTTGTGTGTGCAGTCCGGGCACATAGCCGGAAAGCTATTATGTGAAAATCTGTGAAAAATAATAATTTTTGACTATAAAATGAATTAATTTGACTTCGGACAACGTTTTGGATAAACGGACCCGGACCCATGATTTGACGGTCCCGGAGGGTCCGTAGAAAAATATGGGACTTGGGCGTAAGCCCGAAATCGAATTCCGAGGTCCCAAACCCGAGAAATGAATTTTTAAAGAAAATTATTTTCTGAAATTGTTTAGAGGATCTGGAAATGAATTTTGATTAGAACATGTTGGTATCGGGCCCGTATTTTAGTTTCAGTGCCCGGTACAGGTCTTATATGTGATTTAAGATGACTTTGTGAAGTTTGGTAAGAAACGGAATCTGTTTGACGTGATTCGGACCTTAATTGCAAAACAATTTGGTGTTTGAAGAAGTTTTGAGGAATTTCATTGATTTTGAGGTTTAATTCGATGTTCATGATGTTATTTTGGTGATTTGATTACACGAATAAGTCCGTGGGATGTTTTTGAGGTTGTGTGTATATTTGGTTTGGATCCCCAAGGGTTCGAGTAAGTTTTGGATAGGCCACGAGATGCATTTTGGACTTAGAAAAATTGCAGGTTTTCAACTAATGTGCACAGGTCTGCAGGCTTCGCAAATCCGAAGCCTGGCTCGCAAATGCGAGACCTCCATCGCAAATGCAAAAATAGGACCTGGGCAGGCCTGATAGCAAATGCGACCACTTGGCTCGCAAATGCGAAACTCCCCTGTTCATCCTTGGGTCGCAAATGCGACCCTGTCTTCGCAATTCCCATCTCGCAAATGCGAGCCTCCCTTTGCAGTTCCCAACATAGCAGAGGTCGGGGTTCGCAATTGCGAACCCCTGTTCGCAATTCCCATACTTGAGACCTGCAACTTTTATACTTAGACAATTTTAAACCCATTTTTCTTATCCTCTCAAAACATAAACACACTAGAGCGATTTTTCAAAGGCTTATTCTTCTCCAATTCAATTTTAAGTCCTTTTTAACTAGTTTTTTTCAATCATTAACATCCTTTAATATGATTTCAACTTAAAATCAATGATTTACATGGGGGAAATTGGGTGTTTTGGATAGAACTTAGGTTTTTCAAAAAATGGGGATTTGGACCTCGATTTGAGGTCCGATTTCAAAACAAATTATATATTTGGTGCATGGGGGAATGGGTTATCGGGTTTTGGTTCAAACCTCGGGTTTTGACCGTGTGGGCCCAAGGGCGATTTTTGACTTTTTGGGCAAAACTTTGGTAAATTCATTTTCATACATTCAAATTGATTCATTTAGCGTTTACTGATATAATTAAGTAACTTGTGACTAGATACGAGCGAATTGGTGGTGGAATCAAGGGGTAAAGCCATAATTGAACTTGAGTTGTATTCGTGGCATCGAGGTAAGTGTTTGGTCTAACCTTAGCTTGAGGGATTAGGAGTTGTATCTTATTTGCTATTTGCTTCTTGTTGAGTACGACGTATAGGCATGGTGATGAGTATTTATACGTTGGTCTCGAGCATGACCGTGAGTCTTAAATTGCAATTTATTGTGTTCTTAAATGATACTACGGATGCTTTAATTGATGATTCTCGGTATTGAGCAAGGATTAAGATTGTTTTCATAGATATTACTTATGATTGAGTATTGGTGTTAGCTGAGATAGTTAGATGTTAAAATAAGATTGGTTATGGCTGTTTTTCCCTTGCCGGGACGTATTTACTTTATTGTCGATTCCTTTGCCGGGATAGTATAGGTCTTTGTTGATCGCTTGCCGGGACTCTTGTTGTGGTTGTTGTTAAATGTTATATGTGGATCGGGTTGCACGCCGCAACAATGTTATTTGTGGATCGGGTTGCACGACGCAAAAATATTATATATGGATCGAGTTGCATGCCGCAACAATGTTATATTAGATCGAGTTGCACGCCACAACAACGATATAAATGGATGGGGTTGCACGCTGCAACAGTGTTAAATGATAGGGATCGGTTTTGCACGCCACAACAATGTTAAATGATAAGGGATCAGGTTGCACACCGCAACAATGTTAAATGATAAGTGATCGGGTTGCGCGCCGCAACAGTGTTATTATTGTTTTGTTGTTGTAGATTTTGAAGTGTTCTCGCATATGTCTCTTGAGTTTCTGCCGGATTTGATATTTCCCCCGTAGCATGTACCCCCTCCCATGTTAATTTTTTATTCCTGTTTATTTTCCGTTGTATATTATATAACTGCACAGGTTTATCTGGAGTCTGGTCCTAGCCTCATCACTACCTCGCCGGGGTTAGGCCAGACACTTACCAGCACATGGGGTTGGTTGTATTTCTTTCAGACATTTGTTTTAGTAATCTTAGTCAGTCCATGATATTGTGACATCGGATTCCGGGTAGAGATGTGAGTTGTCATTATCGTACTGGTTTTGGTTATTATATTAGATTAAGTCTTCCGCTTAATTTCATTTATCGTTAATATCTAAATGTTGGTTACCTGTTAAATTCAGATTGTTAAAAAGGGTTAAAATAAAAAGTTAGCAATTTTTATGTTTAGTAGCTTGCCTAGCTTCTATGAGTAGGCGCCTTCACGACTTCTGAGGGTTGGAAATACGGATCGTGACAGTTCAAAAATCGCTTTCGATCACATTTATAAATTTCAAGAGTGACATTTTCGAATCCTCTTATATAAAATCCTAACTCAACTATTGACCATGTCTATGGATGAAAGACAACCAATTATTAATACCTTAAGGGGTACCAAACCTATTGACCAAAGACAACCAAGACATTTTCTTGATGATATAATAACACAAAACTATCAAACAAGGATCACCTTTTTCAGTCATAAATGCCATGTCCAGACTTTCTAAATGAAGGACAACAAATTAGGTGACAATTGCAATGCCATGAATTCAGCCATGACTACCGACTCAATACTCGTTTTCCTCTCTTCCCCACCCCAACCACCAAATATCTAGATCCAAAAATGCGAGGTTGACAAAACCAAAATAAAGTCAAAATACTTAATTGTCACGACCCCAACCCCGGTCGTGATGGCGCCCAACACACTACTAGGAAAGCCTGACCAACTGACAACCCTTTCTATTTTCTTATAAAAATCATTATCAGCTAACACAGTTAAATTTCTAAATTACTCCAATAAGAGTTTAAGACAACGAGTTGAATATGCGAAAATTCAGATGATAATACCATTACATAGCCCATACAGATCTGGTGTCACAAGTCTCGAGCCTCTAGTGCAAGTTTAACAACCAAATACATGTCCATCTAGGGAATACTAATTAATAACAAGGATAGAAGGGAGAGATCAGGGTTGCGGACGCCATGTGGTTACCTCAATGCTCCCGGATATGTGCTGCTCAACTGAAATAATCCTCACTCAGCCTCAGATGTACCTGGATCTGCACGAAAGGTGCAGGGACTAATGTGAGTACTCCGACCCAGTGAGTAATAAGCATAAATAATGACTGAGAATAAGAAATCACGGAAAACACAGAGTAATCTATACTGCGACAGTTTAGAAAAACAAGTAATATGAGAGTAATAAACCAATGGAAGCGAAATGTAGAAATACTACAACAAATAAGCAGTTAAGTGACAAACATATAAAGAGAAATCAACACATAGAACAGTACCCTATAGTTCCCGCTGCGGCGTGCGGCCCGCTCCATTTATTTATCGTCGATGGCGCTCACTAGGGATGTGCAGACTCCGGGAGGGGCCCCTTGCGGCCCAAGCGCAATATCAAGCCATTTCATGGCATCAAATCTAGGCCCTAGGCCTCATATCAATATCATTATAACACTGCTGCGGCGCGCAGCCCGATCCTATAGTATCCTCACATCTGGCCTTTGGCCGTACTCAATCCAGAAATCATATAAGCCCCTCGGGCAATAGTAATATAGTAGTTCTCAACCCAAAACATCATTTAATATATCTTTTAGTTTCAAAAATCGAGTAAAAGTGGCTGAGTTGTAAGACAGTAGAAAACGGTACGACTGAGTTCAAGTAGTAAGTCAAATAGTGAGGAAATAGTAAATAAACTCCCCGAAGGGTTCAAAGAATTGGCAAGAAGCCCAAATATGACAATCAGTCCAAATAATGATGATAACAAATAAGCTTTAATCAAATACGCAGTAGAAGCATCACTCGGGACGGACCAAGTCACAATCCCCAATAGTAAACGACCCACGCTCATTATCAAGCGCGTGTCTCACCTCAATATAGCACTACGATGTGCAAATCCGGGGTTTCAAACCCTCAGGACATCATTTACATTCATTACTCACCTCGAACTGGCGAAATCTCTGGCTCGCGACGCCTTTGCCCCTCAAATCGGCCTCCACATGCGTCGAATCTATCCAAAATCAAAACGAATACGTCACAATATGCTAAGGGAACAAAGCCCAAACGAAAACAATCAACAAAGGGCACTGTTACCGAAATTACCAAAACCCGAGCCCCGGGCCCACATCTTGAAATTTGACCAAATTCACGAAACTGGAATCCTTATACTCTCACAAGTCTAACCATACCAAAATTATCCAATTCCGATACCATTTGGTCCCTCAAATCATCGTTTTACATTTTTGAAAGGTTTCACAATTTTCTTCCCAAATTCCATCCCAAATCACGAATTAAATGATGAATTCTATTATAGATTCATGTACTCTAGCCAAATTTGAGTTAAAATCACTTACCCCGATGAATTTCTTGAAAAACCTTCGAAATATCGTCAAAATCCGAGCTCTCTAGGTTAAAATATTAAATTAAATCCAAAACCTCGTATTTATAGAGTTCCCCTCAGATTTCAGCCACCGCGGGCCGTATCAAATCGACCGCGGTCCGCGCTAGCCAGTGCGGTCCACGCAAAAACAACCGCGGCCGCACAGGCCTTCCTCTACAGTGACATGCTTTAGTATTTTGGCCATAACTTTCTCTACAGATATTCAAATTGCGCTATCTTTAACTTTCCGGCAACTAGACACGAAGGGCTACAACTTTCATTTTTAAATCATCTCGAAATTCCTTGTATATCAAAAGATATGAGCTTTTGAAGTAGGACCAGCGAAACGTTTCTTCACCGCGGCCGCGACCACTTTTGTGCAGTCCGCGCGACGCCTACCGCGGCCGCGGCCACTTTTGTGCGGTCCGCACTGCACTCATCGCGGGTGCACTTATTTTTGTGCAGACCGCGTGGGTGAGTTCTGGGGCCTGCAACCCTCCTGGACCTGCTGCAGCTATGATTTTCGGCCTAAAACATTCCGGAACCTATCCGGGACCCCCCGAAACTTCAAACTAATTGTACCAACACATCCCATGACATCGTTCAAACTTGTTCAACACTTCGGAACGCTTACAACAACATCAAATCATCAATTTAACATAGGATTCAAGCCTAAGTACTCCATGAACTCTTAAATTATGCTTTCGATCAAAAAGTCTATCAAATCACGTCCGAATGCCTGAAATTTTGCGCACACATCCCAAATGACACAACGAATCTACTGAAACTCTCAGAATTCCATTCCGACCCTTATATCAAAATCTCGCCTATCAACCGGAAATTGCCAAATATCAATTTCGCTAATTCAAGCCTAAATCTTCTCTACAACTCCAAAACCCATTCTGATCGCGCTCCTAAGTCACAAATCACCTCCCGAAGCTAACCAAACCATCGGAACTCACCTCTGAGCCCTGTAACACATAAGTTAACATCTGGTTGACTTTTCCAACTTAAGCCTTCTTAAAAGAGACTAAGTGTCTCCTTTCATACCAAAATCCTCTCCGAACTCAAACTAATCAACCCGATCACATAAAACACGGATACGAAGCATAATGAAGCTGATATGGGGGAAAACGGAGTGGTAACTCATGAGACGACTGGCCGGGTCGTCACATCCTCCCCAACTTAAACAAACGTTCGTCCTCGAACGAGTCAAGAAACATACCTGAAGCCTCGAATAGGTGAGGATATCTGCTCCGCATATCCCGCTCGGTCTCCCATGTAGCCTCCTCCACGGGCCGACCTTTCCACTGCACTTTCACTGAAACTACATCCTTTGACCTCAACTTCCGAACCTGACGACCCAAAATAGCCACTGGCTCCATATCATAGGTCAAATCAGCATCCAACTGAACCGTGCAGAAGTCCAAAACATGAGACAGATCCCCAATATACTTCCGGAGCATAAAAACATGAAATACCGGATGCACGCTAGACAAGCTGGGTGGCAAAGCAAGCTCATAAGCCACCTCCCCAATCCTCCGAAACACCTTAAACGGCCAAATAAATCGCGGACTCAACTTTCCTTTCTTCCCAAATCTCAAAACACCCTTCATGGGCGAAACCTTCAGCAAGACCTTCTCACCAATCATGTAGGATACATCTCGAACCTTCCGGTCCGCATAGCTCTTCTGACGCGATTGTGCTGTACGAAGCCTCTTTTGAATTACCTTCACCTTCTCTAAGGCATCCTGAACCAAATCTGTCCCCAATAGCCTAGCCTCGCCGGACTCGAACCAACCAACGCGAGATCTGCACCGCCTCCCATACAAAACCTCGTACGGAGCCATCTGAATACTCGACTGGTAGGTGTTGTTGTAATCAAACTCTGCAAGTGGAAAAAACTCATCCCATGAACCTCCAAAATCAATTACACAAGCACGCAACATGTCCTCTAATATCTGAATAGTACGCTCGGACTTTTTATCCGTCTGAGGATGAAATGCTGTGCTCAACTCCACCTGAGTACCCGACTCCCTCTGCACGGCTCTCCAAAACTGCAAAGTAAACTCAGTAGCTCTATCTGAGATGATGGAAATCGGAATACCATGCAACCGAATAATCTCCCGGATATAAATCCCTGCCAACCACTCTGAAGAATAGGTAGTACACACATGAATGAAGTGTGCAGACTTGGTCAGCTGATCCACAATCACCCAAATAACATCAAACCTCTTCAAAGTTCGTGGAAGTCCAACAACAAAGTCCATAGTAATCTTCTCCCACTTCCACTCGGGAATAACCATCTGCTGAAGCAAGCCACCCGGTCTCTAATGCTCATATTTCACCTGCTGACAATTGAGACACCGAGCTACAAATCCCACAATATCTTTCTTCATTCTTCTCCACTAGTAGTGTTGCCTCAAATCCTGATACATCTTCGCGGCACTCGGATGAATGGAATACCGCGAGCTATGGGCCTCCTCCAGAATCAACTCTCTAAGCCCATCCACATTGGGCACACAAATCCGGCCCTGCATCCTCAACACACCATCATCACCGATTGTCACATCTCTGGCATCATCATGCTGAACTATGTCCTTAAGGACAAATAAATATGGATCATCATATTGGCGCTCTCTGATGTGATCATATAAGGAAGACCGAGAAACCACACAAGCCAACACACGACTAGGCTCCGAAATATCTAGTCTCACAAACCGATTGGCCAAGGCCTGAACATCAACTACAAGGGGTCTCTCCCCAACTGGAATATATGCCAAACTCCCCATACTCACTACCTTTCGGCTCAAAGCATCGGCCACCACATTGGCCTTCCCCGGGTGATATAATATGGTAATATCATAATCCTTAAGCAACTCTAACCATCTTCGCTGCCTCAAATTAAGATCCTTTTGCTTGAACAAATGTTGAAGACTATGGTGATCAGTGAATACCTCACAAGATACGCCATACAAGTAGTGCCTCCAAATCTTCAATACATGAACTATTGCAGCCAACTCCAAATCATGAACGGGGTAGTTTTTCTCATGGGGCTTCAACTGACGAAAAGCATAGTCAATGACTCTACCCTCCTGCATCAGTACACAACCAATCCCAACTCTCAAAGCATCACAATACACGGTACATGAACTTGAAGTTGATGGCAGAACCAATACTGGAGTTGTGGTCAATGCTGTCTTGAGCTTCCGAAAGATCTCTCACACTCGTCCGACCATACAAATGAAACACCCTTCTGGGTCATCTTGGTCAAGGGTGCTGCGATAGATGAAATTCCCTGAACAAACCGGCGATAATAGCCTGCCAAACCGAGAAAGCTACGAATCTCTGTGGCTGAGGACAGTCTAGGCCAACTCTGAACTACCTTTATCTTTTTTGGATCAACCTGAATACCCTCGCTGGACACCACGTGCCCCAAGAAAGCCATTGAACTGAGCCAAAACTCACACTTGGAGAATTTTGCATAAAGCTTCTCCTCTCTCAATATCTACAACACAACTCTCAAATGCTCTGCGTGCTCCTCCTGACTACGCGAATACACCAGAATATCATCAATAAAGTCTATGACGAATGAATCGAGATAAGGCCGGAACACGCTGTTCATCAAATGCATGAACGCTACTGGGGCATTGGTTAGCCCGAAAGACATCACAAGGAACACATAATGACCATATCTGGTCCTGAAAGCAGTCTTAAGAATATCTGAATCCCTGATCTTCAACTGATGATAGCCCGAACAGAGATCAATCTTTGAGAACACCCTCGCTCCCTGAAGCTGGTCAAATAAATCATCAATGCGAGGCAAATGATACTTGTTCTTAATTGTTACCTTGTTCAATTGCCTGTAATCAATGCACATTCTCATTGTGCCATCCTTCTTCTTCATAAACAGAACCGGTGTACCCCACGGTGACACACTAGGCCGAATGAACCCCTTATCTTGGAATTCCTAAAGTTTCTCCTTCAATTCTTTCAATTATGCTGGTGCCATCCGATACGGCGGAATAGAAATAGGCTGAGTGCCCGACACCAGGTCAATACCAAAATCAATATCCCTGTCCGGTGGCATGCCCGACAGGTCTGCAGGAAAAATATCGGGAAAATCCCTCACAACTGGAACAAAATCAATGCTAGGAGTCTCAGCTCCAATATCTCTCACGAACGCTAGATATGACAAACAACCCTTTCCAACCATACGCTGGGCCTTCAAGAAAGAGATAACTCACTGGGAACATAATCAGTCACGCCACGCCACTCGATCCGCGGTACACCCGGCATAGCCAAAGTGAATGTCTTAGCATGACAGTCTAGAATAGCATGACACGGAGATAACCAATCCATGCACAAAATAACATCAAAGTCCACCATGCTAAATAGCAATAGATCGACTCGGGTCTCCAGAACCCCAATAGTCACAACACATGACCGGTGCACATGGTCCACGACAACAGTATCGCCCACCGGGGTAGGCACAGGAATAGGTAAAGCAAGAAACTCCCGGGGCATACCCAAATAATGAGCAAAATATGAGGACACATAAGAATAAGTGGAGCCGGGATCAAATAATACAGAGTTATCTCTGTGGCAGACTAAAACAATACCTGTAATGACAACGTCTGAAGCAATAACATCTGTCCTACCTAGAATAGCATAGAAATGAGCCTGGCCACCGCCGAATCGACCTCCCTCTCTGGGGCGACCCCTGGCTGCCTGACCTCCAGCCCTAGCTGGCTGGGCGGGTGAAGTAATTGGAGCAGAAGTTGAGGGCTGACCCTTCTACAAAGGCTGACCATCATGAAGTCGAGGGCACTACCTCCTCATATGTCCAAACTCTCCGCACTCATAACAACTACCCGGTGCTGGAGATGGGGATTAAAGGGAAACTCTCGCATCAGAGTGACTAGCTGATGCACTCGGTGCAGAAGAACCCCTGAGCTGATGGGGCATTAGACGAGCTTTGAGTTGGAAGGGCCGAATGAGCAGGAATGAAAGAATGACCTCTACCATGCTGGAACTGGCCTCTCAAAGGAGCACCACTTTAACTGCCCGATCCTCGAGGCCTCTTGGCCTCCCTCTCCTCTCGCTCCCGACGGCGAACCGTCTCAATCTCACGAGCTATATCAACCACCTTCTAGAACGTAGCACCCAATACTCTCTCTCTAGTCATTAGAATACAAAGATGGTAGTTAAGGTCATCCACAAATCTCCTGATCCTCTCACGATCTGTCGGAATCATCCAAATGGCATGACGAGCCAACTTAGAAAACCTCATCTCATACTGGGTCACGGTCATACCCCCTACGTCAACCACTCAAACTACCTACGCAGTTCCTCTCTGCGGGACTGCGATACATAATTCTCTAAGAAGAGAGCGGAGAACTGCTGCCAAGAAAGGGGTGTTGCACCAACCGGCCTACGCCTCTCAAAATCCTCCCACCAAGTAAAGGCAGCCCCCGAGAACTGAAAGGTGGTAAACGCCACACCACTAGACTCAAGAATCCCTGTTGTACGGAGCATCCGCTGGCACTTGTCAAGAAAACCCTAGGCATCCTGGCCCTCAGCACCACTAAACGACGGAGGCTGGAGCCTACCAAACCTCTCAAGACGACGCTGCTCATCGTCCGGCATAGCTGGTACTACGAACTCCTGAACTGGTACAATCGGCTGAGCTGGAGGTGCCCCCGGCATCTGTAGTCCCTGCACTACCTGCTCAGGTCTGCGAGCAGCGGGGGTCTGATTGCCTCCCCCGGCCTGTAAGGTAGCTGCTGTGGTAGTGACTGAAACTGCCTGAGCCAAGCCAGTGCAAACTGATAAGATCTGGGCCAAGGCCTCCTGAAGACCCGGAATCACGATGGGCACACCTGGTGCCTGAACTGGTGCTACTGGAGCATCCGTAACTGGAGCCTGATCCGGAGCTAGGGCAGTTGGTGGATCTATAGGTGCTACCCTCGCTGCTCTACCCCTGCCATGACCACACCCACGACCTCTGGTGGTCTCAGTTGGTGGCACCGGTGGTCGTCCACCTCGTCCGGTAGTTTGCATCCTCACCATCTGTGAGAGAATGGAATACAAAAGTTTAGTTCTCGGATCAACAAAGTCGCATGACAAGAATTTCAAGAATATGAAGTTTTTCCTAAAGGTTCTGCAGCCTCTCGAGGATAAATACAGACATCTCCGTACCGATCCGCGAGACTCTACTAAACCGGCTTATGACTTGTGAGACCTATGTAACCTAGGCTCTGATACCAACTTGTCACAACCCCAACCCCGGTCGTGATGGCACCCAACACACTGCTAGGCAAGCCTGGCAAACTAACAACCCTTTTTGTTTTCTTATAAAAATCATTATCAGCTAACACAGTTAAATTGCTAAATTACTCCAATAAGAGTTTAAGACAACGAGTTGAATATGCGGAAATTCAGATGATAATACCACTACATAGCCCATACAGATCTGGTGTCACAAGTCTCGAGCCTCTAGTACAAGTTTAACAACCAAATACATGTCCATCTAGGGAATACTAATTAATAACAAGGATAGAAGGGAGAGATCAGGGATGCGGACGCCATGCGGCTACCTCAATGCTCCCGGATATGCGCTGCTCAACTGAAATAATCCTCACTCAGCCTCAGATGTACCTGGATCTGCACGCAAGGTGCAGGGAGTAATGTGAGTACTCCGACCCAGTGAGTAATAAGCATAAATAATGACTGAGAATAAGAAATCACGGAAAACACAGAGTAATCTATACTGCGACAGTTTAAAAAAACAAGTAATGTGAGAGTAATAAACCAATGGAAGCGAAATGTAGAAATACTACAACAAATAAGCAGTTAAGTGACAGACATATAAAGAGAAATCAACACAAAGAATGGTACCCTATAGTACCCGCTGCGGCGTGCAGCCCGCTCCATTTATTTATCGTCGACGACTCTCACTGGGGGTGTGCAGACTCCGGAAGGGGCCCCTTGCGGCCGAAGCGCAATATCAATCCATCTCATGGCATCAAATCTAGGCCCTCAGCCTCATATCAATATCAATATAACACTGCTACGACGCACAGTCCGATCCCATAGTATCCTCACATCTGGCCCTTGGCCGTACTCAGTCTAGAAATCATATAAGCCCCTCGGGCAATAGTGAAATAGTAGTTCTCAGCCCAAAAAATCATTTAATATATCTTTTAGTTTCAAAAATCGAGTAAAATTGGCTGAGTTGTAAGACAGTAGAAAACGGTATGACTAAGTTCAAGTAGTAAGTCAAACAGTGAGGAAATAGTAAATAAACTCCCCAGAGGGTTCAAAGAATTGGCAAGAAGCCCAAATATGACAATCAGTCCAAATAATGATGTTAACAAATAAGCTTTAATCAAATACGCAGTAGAAGCATCACTCGGGACGGATCAAGTCACAATCCCCAATAGTAAACGACCTGCGCTCTTCATCAAACACGTGTCTCACCTCAATATCACACTACGATGTGCAAATCCGGGGTTTCAAACCCTCAGAACATCATTTACATTCATTACTCACCTCGAACGGGCGAAATCTCTAGCTCGCGACGCCTTTGCCCCTCAAATCGGCCTCCACGTGCGTCAAATCTATCCAAAATCAGAACAAATACATCACAATATGCTAAGGGAACAAAGCCCAAGCAAAAACAATCAACAAAGGTCACTATTCCCAAAATTACCAAAACCCGAGCCCCGGGCCCACGTCTTGAAATTTGACCAAAGTCACGAAACTAGAATCCTTATACTCTCACGAGTCTAACCATACCAAAATTATCCAATTCCGATACCATTTGGTCCCTCAAATCATCGTTTTACATTTTTGAAAGGTTTCACAATTTTCTTTCCAAATTCCATCCTAAGTGACGAATTAAATGATGAATTCAGTGATAGATTCATGTACTCTAGCCAACTCTGAGTTAAAATCACTTACCCCGATGAATTTCTTGAAAAACCTTCGAAAAATCGTCAAAATCCGAGCTCTCTAGGTCAAAATATTAAATAAAATCCAAAACCTCGTATTTATAGAGTACCTCTAAGATTTCAGCCACCGCGGGCCGCATCAAATCGACCGCGGTCCGTGCTAGCCAGTGCGGTCCGCGCAAAAACAACCGCAGCCGCACATGCCTTCCTCTGCAGTGACAGGCTTTACTATTTTGGCCATAACGTTCTCTACAGATGTCCAAATTGTGCTATCTTTACCTTTCCGGCAACTAGACACGAAGGGCTACAACTTTCGTTTTTAAATAATCTCGAAATTCCTTGTAGATCAAAAGACATGAGCTTCCGAAGTAGGACCAGCGGAACATTTCTTCACCACGGCCGCACCCACTTTTATGCAGTCCGCGCGATACCGCGGCCGCGGCCGCTTTTGTGCAATCCGCACTGCACTCACCACGTGCGTACTTATTTTTGTGCGGACCGCGTGGGTGAGTTCTGGGGCCTGCAACCCTCCTGGACCTGCTGCAGCTATGATTTTTGGCCTAAAATATCCCGGAACCTATCCGGGACCCCCAAAACTTCAAACTAATTGTACCAATATATCCCACGACATCGTTCAAACTTGTTCAACACTTCGGAACGCTTACAACAATATCAAATCATCAATTTAACATAGGATTCAAGCCTAAGAACTCCAAGATCTCTTAAATTATGCTTTCGATCAAAAAGTCTATCAAATCACGTCCGAATGACCTGAAATTTTGCACGCACATCCCAAATGACACAACGAAGCTACGGAAACTCTCGGAATTCCATTCCAACCCCTATATCAAAATCTCTCCTATCAACCAGAAATTGCCAAATATCAATTGTGCCAATTCAAGCCTAAATCTTCTCTACAACTCCAAAACTCATTCCGATCGCGCTCCTAAGTCACAAATCACCTTCCGAAGCTAACCGAACCATCGGAAATCATATCCGAGCCCTCTAACACATAAGTCAATATATGGTTGACTTTTCCAACTTAAGCCTTCTTAAAAGAGACAAAGTGTCTCCTTTTTTACCAAAATCCTCTCCGAACTCAAACTAATCAACCCGTTCACATAAAAAACACAGATACGAAGCATAAAGAAGCTGAAATGGGGAAAAACGGAGCGGTAACTCATGAGACGACTTGCCGGATTGTCACATTAATTCTATGCCTCTATTCATGGAATAGCTTTTACATATTTAATGCAGTTTGGCCACAGTATTACATTGGCATTGACCTAAAACAGTTAATGGTGTTACTGAATACTGTCTCATCCGAAAAATTAAATGAATTTACTTATGTAAATAATATCTATTTATCCTAAAACAAGTCTATATACAATAAGAAAAACCGCTTGAATGATAATGCAAAGAAAATAGAAATTTAGATAAAAGATATTCTTCTGTCCCAATTTGTTTGATGCATTTCGGATTTTGAAAGTCAACGGTTTCTTACCATATATTTTTTATATTCTGATAAATATTTTGAGTTATTAATTATTGTGACTTATAATACTTTTAACTTAATTTTCAAATAAATAATTTTTTTTAAAAAAGAAAATATTTTATATCTGAATTCGTTGTCAAAATTAAAAATTTATCACTCAAAATTCAAACTGCATCAAACAAATTGGAATGGATGGAGTAACACTCGAATATTCTAGTGTTTTACCAGATTTGATTAAAAGTATCTTACCAATCAAATTGTGATATAAGCATGAGGCAGGTTGAGCAGAGAACCCAATAAATCAAATGACATATAATTAAGGCTTTGCATAATTTGGTAAATACCGAATTATCGTATAGAAACCGAAAATTTTGATATTTGGTATTCGATATTTTGGTATTTGCTATGGTATTTGGTTTAAGTTTTAAAAAATATTGGTATTAGGTATAATATTTGGTATTTTAAAATGAAATATAGAAATACCGATACCATACTGAAATATATATTATATTACACAATACACATATTATTAGTTATAACATAAATATAAAAATCTAAAATTTTATTTTCCTTTATTGTCTAAGTTCATCAATTAACTCTAAGCAAGTAACAAGACATTTCTAATGATCAAATTTATTCTTTTATGTACAGATGTCTCTCTCTAAGTTGGTATTTGCTAGTTTTGGACAAAACTTTTATCAACAAATATTTTTAGTTTTCTACTTTTGAATACGTTAATTTAGAATATTACAGTCTATGACTCTGTCACGACCCTAACCCCGAACCCGGTCGTGATGGCGCCTCTCGTGAAGACAAGGCCAGCCAATTAAACCCAATTCACTTTTTAAAACAGTTAAACAATATAAAAGCAGTCTAAACATGATTTAATGATAATATGTAGCAGAAATACAACCCGACACAGCCCTAACCGGGGTGTCACAAATTACGAGCATCTACTAAGGTATAAATACAACCGAAAGTCTGAAGTGTACAAATACAGACTAATGAAATGAAGAGAGAGAAAAGCAGTGTTGCGAACGCCGGCACCTACCTTGCTAAACTCCGATGACTCTGCCTCCGATCAACCAAAACCCACTACCGGGTGTATAAATACCTGAATCTGCACACAAGGTGCAGGAAGTAAAGTGAGTACTCCAACTCAATGAGTAATAATCATAACTAAAGCCTGAATGGTAAGAATTCACGTAAAGCATATCAAGATGTTGTATAGAAACAGTTCAAAAATCAGTAAGAAAGCAGTGAAGCTGTAAAAATCTCTTAAAACATCTTAGCTCAGTTTAAACTTCTTTGAAAATGACTTTTTCAAAAGTTACGCAAATGAATGCAAAACAGTTAGTGCAGATATACACAGAAATTTGCCCCTCGGGCACAAATACCATAGTTTAACATGTAAATATGAAAGATAAACACATAAAGGTTCGCCCCTCGGGCACAATGTCAACAACTCCGCCCCTCGGGCCATATCTCAGGACAATACCAGCCCTTCGGAAAATCACATAGAACAGTACCAGCCCCTCGGGTAATCACATAGAACAATACTAGCCCCTCGGGCTATCACATAGAACAATATCAGCCCATCAGGCTATATCTCACATCACAATGGGTACCCGCACTCACTGGGATTGTACAGACTCCGGGAGAAGCCCCTTATGGCCCAAGCGCAATATCAAGCCACCTCGTGGCGTACAATCTCAGGCCCTCAACCTCATTATCATAATCAGTATCTCACTGTTGCGGCATGCATCCCGACCCAAAAGTATCCTTACAATACAGTCCATCGGCCTTACTTAGTCAAAAATCGCATAAGCCACTCGGGCAACAGTAAAACATAACGTTCAACCCAAAATATTTTCTAAAATATCATTTCAAGTGTTAAAGCAGAGTAAACATGGCTGAGTTTTGAAAACAGTAGAAAATAACATGACTGAGTTCAAGTATAAAGTCAAAACACTGAGGAAATATCAACAACCCCCCCCCCAAGGGTTCAAATAGCTAGCACTAGGCCCAAATATGGCATTCAACCCAAATAATAATGATAGCAAATAGTTTTCAATTAAATACACGGTAAAATCATCAATTGGGACGGACCAAGTCACAATCCCCAATAGTGCACGACCCCACACTCGTCATCAAGCATGTGCCTCACCTCAATATAGCACTATGATGTACAATCCGGGGTTTCATACCCTCAGAACATCATTTACAATCATAACTCACCTCGATCTGGTCTGAAATCTAGCCCGCGCGAATCGACCTCGCGAATCGACCTCCAGATGCTCCAAATCTAGCCACAAGCACTACATAATCATTAAAATATGCTAGGGAGCGAAGACCACTCGAAAATATCCAATTTAACATCAAAATCCCGAAATTGCTCAAACCCGGCCCCCGGGCCCACGCTTCGGAATTCGACGAAACTCACAAAATCCGAAAACTCATTCAACCACGAGTCCAACCATACCAAAATTACTAAGTTTCGATAACAATTCGGCATCCAAATCTTCAAATCTTATTTTCAAATCCCTAGGTCCAAATCCCCAATTTACATCTCAAAAACATGTAATCTAGTCGGATTATTCGATGATAATTCAATATTATGGAGTAGAAATGATCACAAGTGACTTACCTCAATATTTCCCATGATTTCTTGCTCAAAAATCGCTCCAAGTTGTGTTCTTTCACCAAAAAAAGTCAAAATGAACTTAAAAAAAAACGTAACAGCTTTAATAAATCCAATTCTGGTCGCTAAAGGCTTAATTCCCGTCGCTAAAAAGGTCCAATCTGGTTGCTAAAAGGTACACACCAGATCTGAGGCACCAACAATCTTTAATTTCACTAAAAAGGCTCTAACTCCATCATACGAACTCGAAATTTGATGATTCTTGTTCCTATGAGTCACAAATAATGATACGAACATAGTCCTTCAATCGAAACTCAATTTAGAACTCGTTTACTCAGTGCGATATCCATTTAGCTCGTCAAACAATCAACTCATGATTCGCGTCAAAAATTCAATCGCGACTTGATGAAATTAGACCAAACTTTCCAGATCACTCCTATAATTCATTATCAAAATTCCGGAGTCTCAAAATTAAATTTTAATCTCTAGAACTAAAATTGGACCTTTTGATCATTACATGCTTATGCTCAAAACGCCAAAATCTTCCAAAAACTCTTCCAAAACATATCCGAGCCTCATGGGACCCCTACCAAACATGCCAACACACCCCATAACATAATTCAAACTTGTTCCAACCTTCGGAATGCTCAAAACAACATCAAAACATCAAATCACCCTCAGATTCAAGCCTAAGAATTCCAAAACTTCCGAATTTCGAATTCGATCAAAAAGTCTATCACACCTCGTCCAAATGACCTGAAATTTTGCACACACATCACAAATGACACAACGGACCTAATCCCATTCCGAAATTCTATTCTGACCCCGATATCAAAATTTCACCTATCAACCGGAAAATGCCGAAATCTCAATTTCGCCAATTCAAGCTTAAACCTTCCATGGACTTCCAAAATGCATTCCGATCACGCTCCTAAGTCCCAAATCACCTAACGAAGCTAACCAAAGCATAAAAATTCCAATCCGAGATCAAATACATACAAGTCAAATCTTGGTCAAACCTTTCAAATTTTAAGCTTTCAACTGAGACTCTTCTTCCAAATTCATTCTGATTAACCTGATATCCAACACCAACGATTTACATAAGTCATAATATACCACACGGTTTAAGTTATGCCCAAGAACTGGTGACCGAAGTGCAAAAACTCAAAACGACCGGTCGGGTCGTTACAATGCACTAGTTAGTATTAGAACCGAATAAACCGAAACCGAAAGGAGAAAAACCGAACCATACCGAATTTAATTAGGTACGATGCTGGTATTGTATTTTAAGAAATCGGATACCGAAAATACCGTACCGAAATATCTAAATACCGTAACGTACCAACCGATGAACACCCCTACATAAAATAGAATTTCAAATTCAAACCCATAAAACTCAAATCCTAATACTTATGATAATAAATTGATATTTCTTATATAGAATTCTGGGGCAAAGATCACTTTTAGCAGCGGCTGAAACTATTTATATTTGTTAGTCGCAAAAAAGTATAAGATTTGTATATTTTACATCTTGTAGCAGCAAAACTAATTACGATATGCACATTAATCTAACCAGGTTGGTCAGAGTTGGGGAATGATGCAGGGGCGAATGCATATTCAATAAAGTGGTGTCATGTGATACCGCATCATCAGAAAATTTACTAAATATATATATTAATACAATAAGAAAACAAATAAGTAGAAAAAAATTACACCACTTGACACAGATTGTCTTTTGATGTAATGGTTGTGTGTCTGATTTCACTCAAAGGGGTCAGAGATTTGAACCTCATCTATTTGAATCTATACCCGCTTTTTGGGTCACGTTTTAACTTGCGCCCGCTTTGCAAAAAAAAATTGCAAGCGTACCCGCTTTTTTGCGTAACTTCAGCATACGGGGCTGAAGTAGCAAAGACAATCATGCAAAACTTCAGCATTCTAGTAGACGGGCCTGAAGTAGCAAGTGTGTTGAACCAAGTGTGCTGAAGTTTTTATTTGTAATTGCTGAACTTAAGCATAGTAGTTGAAGTTTTGTTCTTTATTTGCTGAAGTTTTTGTTTGTAATTGCACTAAATAAGCTAAAGTTTTTTTATCCTGGATTCATTAGTTTTGTCATTAAGCTTTTTCAAAAACTTCAGCAGAAGATGCTGAAGTTATTTAGTTCATTTATAAAAACTTCAACACTAAATAAGCTGAAATTTTTTTGTCCTGGATAAGCTTTTTCAAAAACTTCAGCAGAAGATGCTGAAGTTATATAATTCATTTATAAAAACTTCAACACTAAAAGCTGAAGTTTTTTTGTCTTGGATTCATTAGTTTTGTCATAAAGCTTTTTCAAAAACTTCAGCTGAAGATGCTGAAGTTATTTAGTTCATTTGTAAAAGCTTTAGCACTATATAAACTGGAGTTTTTGAAAAAGCTTTCCAACATAATAGACAAATAATCAGATTGCCAACAGTATCTAAATCATAAATTTTGGAAACAATAAACGTGAAAAGAACAGATTTATCATTGTCTACTAACTTACGTACGTGAAAATATTCACAAATTATTGTCTACTAACTTACGTAATTATTTAGAATTTGTTCTTAAATAATCTCAGAAACATATTTATGGCAATCATCCCATGAATTGAAGTTTCATAGCAGCACCAACAGCAGCAGAAGAAAGAAAAAGAAGAAGAAGGAGGAGGAGGAGGAGGAGGAGGAGGAGGAGGAGAAAGGGGGCTGAAGTTATTTAAAAAATGGGTACAAATTAAAACTTTTAAAAATAAATAAATATAGGTTATATGGTTACGATCAAATAGGACGCCCCATATAATTTTTACTATGTATTTTTGACAAATATTTAAGAGAGCCTGTTCTCCTATAAATTTCGAGGTCGCCTATAAATTTTTTTGCATACGGCCATGGAATGATGGAGTCATACATGTACATAGGCCACTATCTAAAAAGATGTCAAAATTGGAGATCACTAAAAGAGGCTAACTGTTAAAGGGTACACATGTCTGCAAGCGCAGGAATTAGCTTGATATGAGAAGAATTATGATGCACTTATTGTCATATTCTCCTCCAAAATTTTCAGAGATCATAAATCTCTTGCATATACTTTTTGTGTTGGGTGCATTGGATTTTGAGATGTAATTTAGTCAAGCTTCAGTTTTTCTTTCATTTTTATTACTCCCTCCCGTCCAAAATAAGTAATTTTTTGGCTTTTTTCTTGTGGTCCAAAATAAGTAATTTTTCCAGATTTCAAGAATGAATTAATTATTTTTTTCCTACATTGTCCTTGGAGTAATTAATGTTGGAGTATGTGTTAGGAGTGTTTATGTGAAGAGATAGTAAAAGTTAATATGGTTAATTTCATTGCTAATTAATGTTAAAAGATGAATTTCTTAATATGTGTGAAAATAACCAAAAAATCACTTATTTTGGACTGGAGGAAGTACATTTTGCGGACCAAATATTTTTGGGATTTTGTAGTTAGTTAATACATACATGGGTCATTATCATTCTTGGTTTTTGTTGAAGTAAAGACACTACGAGGTCGTTTGGTTGGAATAAGATTTATACCGGTATAAGTTATATCGGTATAAGTTATGTTGGGATAAATTATGCTGGAATTAGTTATGCTGGGATTGTTGTTTATTCATTGTTTGGTATGTTGTATTAAGAATGACAATTGCATAATTTCTAAGAAGAAGGTATAAGCTATACCAGTGCTAATTACCCACCTTCTATAAGGTATAAGTTATCCCAGTGTTAAAATTAACACCGAAATAACTTATACCTGATTTGCTAACCAAACAAAATATTAAAGTGGTATTAAATTTTTATACTACCCTTATACCTTTTTATACCTCGTATCAAACGACTCCTACGAGATCATCAAATAACTATCCACAAGTAAGAATATCCTACAAATTTATTTCCCACTAGAATCCCAAATTTCCACATAAATTCTATTTAAAAACTTTTTACATGTCTATATCGTCCTAAATTAATTAGGAGCAATTCAAGCTTCTAAGTTACACAAGACAAGGGAAACAATCCCTCAATTCATTCAACACCCATCTTAATTATTTAAGCAATATTACGAATTATTATTCTAATTCACAATAGACTCATTTCAAACAATTTAACAAGTACACTTTATTTGTTATTCATTTAAACATCACATGAATTAACACAATTACTCCACTAAGTGCCTATTCCAAAGACTAATAGCCTGTTTGGCCAAGCTGTAAAAATCAGCTTATTTTGAGAAGTGTTTTTCTCAAAAGTGCTTTTCAAAAAAGTACTTTGGGAAAAAAAGAGTTTGTGTTTGGCTAATCAATTTGAAAATTACTTTGAATAATAAATTGTGTTTGGCTAATCTTTTCAAAAAGTGCTTTTAAGTGTCAAATTACAAATAAGAACATGAAGAGATTTGCTTAATAGTTAATATAATTAGATAAATATTTATTATTAAAGATAATAATTAAGTTTTTTAATTTTGTTTGAGTAAAATATAAAAATAAAATTGAAAAGTACTTTATTCTTTCAAGATAATTTAAATATATCAAAAATCATTCAACAAATATGAAAGTTCATCCCAAAAGTTATTTTATATTAGTTAACTATTAAAATTGTCCGCGCTTTGTGTGGTCTTAAAAATATTAATAAGTTAACAAAGTCATAAGAAATATCAAATAACTTACAAAAAGATTAGCAACTGATAACGGATTAGATAGTGTTTCCTCTTTACTATGAGAAATAGTACACTTATAAAAAAAGCTTAGATTTGGTTTAATTCATAAATTTTGTTTATTTTTATTAAATACGCATATGTGGTGTATAGTTAACTATATATATTACCTATATAACTCATTTAAGTTTTATCTAATAAAAAAATCAAAATCTTTAGTAGGAGCATAAATTTAAAAAGTTGTGCTTTCTATTTTTAATGAATTGAGCATGCTTTTATAAAATATACATTGAATGCATGAGTAACTGCAACTTTAATATTGAGATAACAATGCTCCCTCTAGTGCACTTTAAGTGATTTTTTGGCTCTTTTCATACGTATTAAGGTATTCACCTTTTATGATTAATTAATAATGAAATTAACTATATAACCTTAATTTGCTCTTTAGAAATATAACAAACTACTCCTAGGCTCTTTACTCAAGGGCAACTTTGAAAAGAAAAAATTAATTCCTTCTTGATATCTGAAAAATCAAATATTATAGACCAAAAAAAAAAAAGCCAACAAATCACTTAAAGTGTACCGGAAGGAATACCATTTAAGGAATACAAATCACCAGTTATTCACTTTACAAAATCAGTTAATGTTGACTTAAAAATAAAGTATATGAACCATTCTCAAAACAGAACATTCAAAAAAAAAAAAAAAAAACCCATTAGTTAACACACAAAATACTACTTTAAGAGAAGGAACCAAAACTAACCCAAAATTCTAAACTAGATTGAACCCTCCAAAATAGCCGATGAGGCTTTTCAATCATATGTAGTAAAAACAAAAATCTTAACTATATTATTTTGTACACTACCAGTTATTTCGTGGAACTTATTTAAAATACCAGCAAACGAAAGCACACTGACAGAACAAAATGCTTGTGTAGTTATCCGTTTCAAAAGTTGTTAAGGACTCACATTTAGTTATCCGTATCGTAATAAAATTTTTCTTTTGTATCCAATAAAAATATTCACAAACTTACTATATTAGAAAAAAAGAGAATTTAGACAACGAAATAAGAACTATGTAAACCAAAAGAATTGAAAATAAATACATAATAAATCTATTTCTTGGGAACGGTAAGATGGACGCCTTGTTAACTTCCAACTAAAGTAATTTGCTAGGGGTAGCATAATTTGTACATGTGTAGAATAAAGCAAGATTTCCATTATTATCATACATTTTTCATAACAGTTAAGCCAATAAGCAAAATAAAAAGAATATTTATTAACAATTCGTTTGCTCAAGATGAACTAAGAGCAAAGAAGAAAAAATATACATTCAGCTTAGTCTATACAAAAAATATGGCTAGTCCGTAAAACGAATGAATCATGTACATTCTTATGTATCAATCTTTTGCAATAGAATTGCGATGGAAAGTAGAGTAATTGTCACGACCCAAACCTGTCACGACCCGGATTTCCCACCCTCGGGAGTCGTGGTGGCGCATACTCGTAGAAGCTAGGCAAGCCACGAATTTAAAATTTTTTAACTTTTCTGTTTTAATCCTTTTTACATCTTATATTAATAAGGAGATAAACGGTTAAATAACAGCCGAATGTGAGATTTAAGCGGGAGCCTCAAATAAATATAAAATCAGAATGTTTCGAAAGTCAATACATGCCTCTACCCAGAACCTGATGTCACAACATCCACGGACTACTAAGAGTACTAAATACAACTGTTTGAAAGAAATATAACATTGTTTGTCTCGAATACTTGAGATAACAGAATATATAATAAGATATAGGAGACGTCGGGCCTGCGGACGCCTGCAAGGCTACCTCGGTGTCTCGGTGGACTGAAGGCTGGCTCCCGAGCTACTATTGCTGATCAAGGGCCGCTCTGGTATCTGCACATAGTACAGAGTGTAGTATCAGCACAACCGGCCCCATGTGCTGGTAAGTGTCTGGCCTAAC
Source organism: Nicotiana tabacum (assembly GCF_000715075.1). Classification (NCBI taxonomy): domain Eukaryota; kingdom Viridiplantae; phylum Streptophyta; class Magnoliopsida; order Solanales; family Solanaceae; genus Nicotiana; species Nicotiana tabacum. The sequence continues at coordinate 13,433,797 of NC_134084.1, read as the reverse complement.
CCCGGTGAGGTAGTGACGAGGTTAGGACCAGACTCCAGATAAACCTGTGCAGTTATATAATATACAACAGAAGAATTTTATAGGGAGGGGAAAACATGATTCGGGGAAACATATCAGTTCTATCAGAAATTTAATAAAGCGTGGAGAAACACTCGATGTCTACAATCAATACAATAGCAATACTGTTGTGGCGCGCAACCTGATCCCTTATCATTCAACATTGTTGCGGCGTGCAACCCAATCCAATATATTATCTGTTGTGGTGTGCAACCCGATCAACATATATTACTGTTGCGGCAAGCAACCCGATCCAATATAATATCTGTTGCGGCGTACAACCCGATCCACATATATAACTGTTGCGACGCTCAACCCGATCCAATATAATATCTGTTGCGGCGTGAAACCCGATCCACATATATAACTGTTACGACATGCAACCCGATCCAATATAATATCTAATAATGTTGCGGCGCGCAACCCGTTCCAAATATACAGTCAACAATAATTATAATTAACCGTCCCGACAAGGGATCAACAATAGACTACACTATCCCGGCAAGGGAGAAACTGCCATAACTAAACTATAACTCAACTAGTTTCAACATCTAACTACCTCAGCTATAACTAAACTTGTTACAACACCTAACTACCCAGCTATAACCAAATTTGTTACAACACCTAGCACGAAGAATCATCATCCTAAACGTCCGTAATATCAATTAAGAACACAATGCAAGGGAACCTCAACTCAACAATAGCCCGGCAAGGGGTAACATAATGGTCTCTTCTCTTTCTCACTTTTACTTCACAATTCACTTCACAACTCGAGCCAATGCTCTAGAGTTTCGATTATCACTTACACTTTCACAATTTGTTATAAAATTTGGAGCCCACGCTCCTCAATGTTCATAGGTCACAACTCTTTTCACAACTTTACACAACAAATAGAAATCATCACCAAGGCATGAATAATACAACGAGATCATGAAAATCACAAGATAAGACTCACGATCATGCTTGACACCAACACATAGATACTCGTCACCATGCCTATACGTCATACTCGACAAGAAGAAAATAGCAAATAGGACACAACTCCTAGTCCCTCAAGCTAGGGTTAGACCAAACACTTAACTCGATGCCTCGAACACAACTCAAGCTTCAATTATAGCTTTACCCCTTGATTTCACCGCCAATTCGCTCGTATCTAGTCACAAATTAATTAATTACATCAATAAACGCTAAATGTATCAACCCCAATGCATGAAAATGAGTTTTCCAAAGTTTTACCAAAAAAGTCAAAATCACCCCGGGCCCACATGGTCAAAACCTGAGGTTCGAACCAAAATCCGATTACCTATTCTCCTACGAATCCAAATATATAATTTGTTTTGAAATCGGACCTCAAATTGAGGTCCAACTCCCCAATTTTAGAAAAACCTAGGTTCTACCCAAAACACCCAATTTCCCCCATGAAAATCTTTGATTTGAAGTTGAAATCATGTTAAAAGATGTTAAGGAGTGAAGAAAATGAGTTAGAAATCACTTACCAACGTTTTGGAGAAGAAAGGTTGTTTGAAAAATCGCCTCTTATGTTTTTGGGGTTTTGAAAAGTGAAAAATAACTGAAATTCCCGTTTATTTATACCCCTCTCAGACCCCCTGTGCGGACCGCATCAAATGGACCGCGGCCGCACAGACCTCCCTGAAGACCCGCAGTTCAGCACCCTGTGTGGACCGCACAAAGGTGATTGCGACCTCACATCCTCCACCGCGCTCCGCACAAAGGCGACCGCGGTCACACGCGATTTCTCGCGGACCGCATTAGAGGGTTCAGAGACCTGCAACTTCCTGAACCTGCAACATCTGACTTTCTAAGCCTAAGGCATCCTAGAACCTACTCGAAACTCACCCGAGCCCTCAGGGCTCCTAACCAAACATACGTATTAACTTAACAACATCATACAAACTTATCCGTGCGATCAAATCACCAAAATAACCTCAATAACAATGGATCAAACCTCAAAATCAAGAACTTTTTCTCAAACTTCATCAAGTATCAAATTTAGCAATTTAGGTCTGAACCACGTCAAACGACGTACGTTTTCAACCAAACTATACAAAAATGACTCAAACCATATATAAGACCTGTACCGGGCGCCGAAACCAAAATACTGCCCCGATACTATCATGTTCTAATCAAATTTCATTTCAAATTTCTTTAAACAATTTCAGAAAACAATTTTTCTTTGAAAATTTATTTCTCGGGCTTGGGACCTCGGAATTCAATTCTGGGCATACGCCCAAGTCCCATATTTTCCTACGGACCCTTCGGGACCGTCAAATCATGGGTCCGGGTCCATTTACCCTAATCGTTGACCAAAGTAAAATTAGCTCATTTATAATAAAAACTTATTGCTTTTTATAGATTATCATATTTAAACTTTTCGGCTACGCGCCCGAATTGCACACACACCGAGGTGACTCTAAATGAGGTTTTCAAGGCCTCAGAATACGTCGTTCGTCCTCAAACAGACAGAAGAAGGAAGTACCTGAGTCGAGGAAAAGATGGGGATAACGGCTCCACATATCGGACTCGGACTCCTAGGTCAATGCCTTAGGAGGCTGACCTCTCCACTGAACACGAACAGAAGGAAAACTCTTCGACCTCAACTGACGAACTTTCCGGTCTAGAATAGTTACCGGCTCCTCCTCATAAGACAAGTCCTTGTCCAACTGGACAGTGCTGAATCTAACACATGGGATGGATCGCTGTGGTATTTCCGAAGCATGGACACATGAAACACTGGATGCACGGCTGATAAGCTCGGCGGCAGTGCAAGTCTATAAGCCACCTCTCCCACTCGATCCAGAATCTCAAACGGACTGATGAACCTAAGGCTAAGCTTGCACTTCTTCCCAAATCTCATCACACCCTTCATAGGCGACACTCGGAGCAATACCCGCTCTCCAACCATAAAAGCCACATCTCGAACCTTGCGGTCTGCATAACTCTTTTGCCTGGACTAAGCTGTACGAAGCCTATCCTGAATAATCCTGACCTTGTCCAAAGCCTCCTGAACCAGATCCGTACCCAACAATCGAGCCTCTCCCAGCTCAAATCATCCAACCGGAGATCAACGCCACCTACCATATAAAGCCTCATAAGAAGCCATCTGGATACTCAACTGATAACTGTTGTTGTAGGCAAACTCTGCTAAAGGCAGAAACAGATCCCACGAGCCTCCAAAGTCAAGGACACAAGCTTGGAGCATATCCTCCAAAATCTGAATAGTCCGTTTGGACTGCCCGTCCATCTGAGGATGAAATGTTGTACTCAATTCAACCTGGGTGCCCAACTCTCGCTGAATTGCTCTCCATAAACGCGAGGTAAACTGTGTACGTCGGTCCGAAATAATAGATACAAGCACACCATGAAGACGAACAATCTCCCGGATATAGATCTCAGCTAACCTCTCGGATGAATAGGAGATTGCCACAAGAATAAAATGCACTGACTTTGTCAGCCTATCAACAATGACCCATATTGCGTCAAACTTCTTCCGAGTCTGCGGGAGTCCAGTAACGAAGTTTATAGTGATCCACTCCTTTTCCACTCGGGAAGCTCAATCCTCTTAAATAACCTACCAGGCCTCTGATGCTCGTACTTGACCTGTTGACAATTCAAACAACGAGCCACATATGCTACGATATCCTTCTTCATTCTCCGCCACCAATAATGCTGCCGCAGATCCTGATACATCTTTGCGGTGCCAGATGAATAGAGTACCGGGAGCTATGGGCCTCATCTAAAGTCAACTCTCGAAGCCCATCCACATTTGGCACACACACTCGACCATGCAATCTCAAAACTCCATCATCATCTAGGGTAACCTGCTTGGCACCTCCAAGCTGCACCGCGTGTCTAAGGACACACAAATGGGGATCATCATACTGCCAATCACAGATACGCTCCAATAAAGAAGAACGAGCGACCATTCAAGCTAATACACGATTAGGATCAGAAATATCCAACCTCACGAACTGATTGGCCAAAGCCTGAACATCCAAAGCAAGCGGTCTCTCACCGACCGGAATATAAGCAAGACTGCCCATACTGGCTGACTTCCTTCTCAATGCATCCGCCACCACATTGGCCTTTCCCGGATGATACAAGATAGTGATATCATAGTCATTCAGCAACTCTAACCACCTCTTCTGTCTCAAATTCAACTCCTTTTGCTTGAACAAATACTGAAGACTCTTGTGATCCGTGAACACCTCACATGCCACGCCATACAGGTAATGCCTCCAAATCTTCAATGTGTGAACCATGGGTACCAACTCTAAATCATGAACTGGATAGTTCTTATCATGAATCTTCAACTGTCGTGAAGCATAGGCAATGACCTTGCCATCCTGCATTAACACTGCACCAAGCCCAATACGAGATGTATCACAATAAACTGTATAAGGCCCTGATCCTGTGGGCAATACCAACACCAGTGTCGTAGTCAAAGCTATCTTGAGCTTCTGAAAGCTCACCTCACAATCGTCCGACCATCTGAACTGGGCACCCTTCTGGGTCAACCTGGTCATCGGGGCTGCGATAGATGAAAACCCTTCCACGAACCGATGATAGTAGCCTGTCAATCCCAAGAAACTCCGAATCTCTGTAGCTGATGCTGGACTAGGCCAGTTCTTGACTTCCTCAATCTTCTTCGGATCTACCTGAATACTCTCTGCTGATACAACATGACCCAAGAATGCAACTGAACTCAACCATAACTCACACTTCGAAAATTTAGCATACAGTTGACTATCCCTCAAAGTCTGAAGAACCACTCTGAGATGTTATTCATGCTCCTCCTGGCTGCAGGAGTATATAAAAATATCATCAATGAAGACTATCACGAACGAATCCAAATAAGGTCTGAACACCCGATTCATCAAATTCATAAAAGCTGCTGGGGCATTTGTCAACCCAAATGACTTAACCAAGAACTCATAATGCCCGTACCGAGTGCTGAAAGCTGTCTTAGGGACATCAGATGCCCTAATCCTCAATTGATGGTAGCCAGTTCTTAAGTCAATCTTCGAAAGTACCCTGGCACCCTGAAGCTGATCAAACAAATCATCAATCCTCGACAATGGATACTTATTCTTGATTGTAACCTTGTTCAACTACCGGTAATCGATACACATTCTCATCGATCCGTTCTTCTTCTTAACAAACAACACCGGCGCGCCCCAAGGAGAAACACTCGGCCTAATGAAACCCATCTCAAGCAAGTCTTGAAACTTATCCTTCAACTCTTTCAACTCAGGCGGGGCCATACGATACGGAGAGATTGAAATGGGATGAGTTCCCGGAGCCAAATCAATGCAAAAATGAATATCCCTGTCGAGTGGCATACCCTACAAGTCTTAAGAGAATACCTCAGGAAATTTACGAATAACGGGTACAGAATCAACAAAGGGAACCTCAGCACTAAAATCACGAACATATGCCAAATAGTCCAAACACCCCTTCTCGACCATGCATCGAGCCTTCACATAAGAGATAACACTACGGGTATAATGACCAGGAGTCCCTCTCCACTCTAAACGAGGCATACCTGATAAGGCTGAGGTCACAGTCTTGGCATGACAGTCCAAGATAGCATGGTAAGGTGATAACCAGTCCATTCCCAATATAACATCAAAATCGACCATGTCTAGAAGCAATAAATCCACACGAGTCTCAAGACCCCCAATCACCACAATAGAATCACCCACCGGTGTACACATATAAACATGAATACTCAATGAATCACTAGGCATAACCAGATACGGTGCAAAATAAGATGACATATACGAGTAGGTAGACCCTGGATCAAATAACACTAAAGCATCTCTATCACAAACCAGAATAGTACCTGTAATGACTGCATCTGAAGCCTCAGCCTCGGGCCTGGCTGGAAGGGCGTAACATCGGGGTTGGGCCCCACTACCCTGAACTACATCTCTGGGAAGACCTGCAGCTGGATGGCCCCCAACTCTGGCGGCCTGAGCTCCACCTCTAAAGCCTCTACCTCCACCTCTAACACCTCTACCCCCACCTCTAGCTGGCTGGGCAGGCTATGGAACACCTGGTGCCTGAACCATAGCACAGGGAACCTACTGCTGCGATTGAGTATCCACCAATCTCAGACAAGCCCTCCTGATATGACCATACTTACCACACTCATTGCATCCACCTGAGTACTATAGCTGAGGAAACTGAGACTGACCCTAGCGACACGAATGACCATCCCGAAAACTCTAGAGCGGTGGTGCATTAATAGGATCTGGTAGTGCACTGTAGGACTGCTGATCGAAATACCGCATCTGCGAACCACGACTACCTGAAGCGCCGTGAGAGTCCTGAAGAGCTGACTGATAGGGCCTAGGAGGATGGCCTCTACCATATGAATCTCTGCCTCCAAACGAGGCACCACTGAATCTACCTAAATGACGGGGCCTCTTATCCGACCCATGACCACCTCCTTGTGACAGGACCATCTCCACTCTATGGGCCACATTGGCTGCCTCCTGAAGAGTAATCTTACTCCCAGCCTCCCTAGCTATCTGAAGGTGAATCGGCTGAATAAGACCATCAATAAACCTCCTCACCCTATCTCTCTCTTGGTAGGAAGTATGACAAGAGCATGGCAAGCTAAGTCGATGAGCCTGGTCTCATACTGGGTAACAGTCATGGAACCCTGCTGGAGGCACTCAAACTGCCTCCGATAAGCCTTTCGCTGAGTAATGGGGAGAAACTTCTCCAGAAATAGCTGTGTGAACTGCTCCCAAGTCAAGGCTAGTGATCCGGCTAGTCTAGCTAAGCAATAATCCCTCCTCCAAGTCTTGGCGTATCCAGACAAGCAAAATGTAGAAAAATCGACCCTATTGGTCTCAACAATACCCATGTTCCTGAGAACCTCATGGTAGCTATCTAGATAATCCTGGGGATCCTCAGTAGATGCATCGCTGAAAGTGGAAGTGAAGAGCTTGGTGAACCTATCCATCCTCCACAAAGCATCGGCAGACATAGCCGCTCCATCACCGATCTAAGCTACCACACCCGGCTGAACTACTCCAACTGGCTGAACCGCCGAAGTCTGAGTCTGAGGAGCTACCTGCTCCGGAGTGCGAGTAGCAAGAGTCTGGGCCCCTCCTCCAGCCTAAGAGACGGCTGGTACTACGGGAAGCAAGCTCGCTCGGGTGACACTCTCCATGAGGCCCACTAATCGGACAAGAGCATCCTGAAGGACTGGGGTAGCAATAAACCCCTCAGGGACCTGAGCTGGGCCAACTGGAGCTGCTGGAGCCGTAACCTCATCATCAAAGTCAACCTGAGGCTCCGCTACTGGGGTTGCTGCTCGGGGCTGAGCTCTACCCCTACCTCGGCCTCTGGCACAGCCTCGGCCTCGCCCTCTGCCCCTCGTGGGAGCTACTGCTGGGGGCTCGAGCTGTTGAGCGGTAGATGAGGAAGCGCGTGTTCTTTTCATCTGCGAAAGAACAGAGTAGAAGTTCAATTAGCAATGACAAACAAAACCGCACGACGAGAAAGAACAAATGCGAGATTTTCCTAACTCTGTAGCCTCTGGGGGATAAATACAGACGTCTCCGTACCGATCCCTCAGACTCTACTGAGCTTGTCCATGAATTGTGCGACCTATGTAACCTAGAGGTCTGATACCAACTTGTCACGACCCGGATTTCTCACCATCGGGAGTCGTGATGGCGCCTACTCATAGAAGCTAGGTAAGCCACGAACTTAGAAATCTTTAACTCTTCTATTTTAATCCTTTTTACATCTTATATAAACAAGGAGATAAGCGGTTAAATAACAACGGAATATGAGATTTAAGCGGAAGTCTTAAATAAATATAAAACCAGAATGTTTCGAAAGTCAATACATGCCTTTACCCAGAACCTTGTGTCACAACATCCACGGACTACTAAGAGTACTAAATACAACCATTTGAAAGAAATATAACACTGTTTGCCTCGAATACTTGAGATAATAGAATATATAATAAGATAGAGGAGACGCCAGGACTGCGGACGCCTGCAAGGCTACCTCGGTGTCTCGGTGGACTGAAGGCTGGCTCCCGAGCTACTGCTGCTGATCAAGGGCCGCTCCGACAAGGGATCAACAATAGACTACACTATCCCGGCAAGGGAGAAACTGCCATAACTAAACTATAACTCAACTAGTTTCAACATCTAACTACCTCAGCAATAACTAAACTTGTTACAACACCTAACTACCCAGCTATAACAAAATTTGTTACAACACCTAGCACGAAGAATCATCATCTTAAACGTCCATATTATCAATTAAGAACACAATGCAAGGGAACCTCAACTCAATAATAGCCCGGCAAGGGGTAACATAATGGTCTCTTCTCTTTCTCACTTTTACTTCACAATTCACTTCACAACTCGAGCCAATGCTCTAGAGTTTCGATTAGCACTTACACTTTCACAATTCGTTATACAATTTGGAAACAACGCTCCTCAATGTTGATAGGTCACAACTCTTTCCACAACTTTACACAACAAATAGAAATCGTCACCAAGGCATGAATAATAAAACGAGATCATGAAAATCACAATATAAGACTCACGGCCATGCTTGAAACCAACGCATAGATACTATGCCTATACGTCGTACTCGACAAGAAGCAAATAGAAAATAGGACACAACTCCTAATCCCTCAAGCTAAGGTTAGACCAAACACTTACCTCGATGCCTCGAACATAACTCAAGCTTCAATTATAGCTTTACCCCTTGATTCCACCACCAATTTGCTCGTATCTAGTCACAAATTACTTAATTACATCAATAAACGCTAAATGAATCAACCCAATGCATGAAAGTGAGTTTTCCAAAGTTTTACCCAAAAAGTCAAAATTGCCCCGGGTCCACATGCTCAAAACCCGAGGTTCGAACCAAAACCCGATTACCCATTCCCCCATGAATCCAAATATATAATTTGTTTTGAAATCGGACCTCAAATTGAGGTCCAAATCCCCAATTTTAGAAAAACTTAGGTTCTACCCAAAACACCCAATTTCCCCCATGAAAATCTTTGATTTGAAGTTGAAATCATGTTAAAATATGTTAAGAAGTGAAGAAAGTGAGTTAGAAATCACTTACCAACGTTTTGGAGAAGAAAGGTTGTTTGAAAAATTACCTCTTATGTTTTTTGGGGTTTTGAAAAGTGAAAAATAACTGAAATTCCCGTTTATTTATACCCCTCTCAGACCCCTGTGCGGACCGCATCAAATGAACCGCGGCCGCACAGACCTCCTTGAAGACCTGCTGTTCAGCACCCTGTGCGGACCGCACAAAGGCGACTGCGGCCATACAGCCTCCACCGCGCTCCGCACAAAGGCGACCGCAACCGCGCTGGCCCCTCCGCGGTCGCACATAATTTCTCGCGGGCCGCATTAGAGGGTTCAGAGACCTGTAACTTCCTGAACCTGCAACATCTGACTTTCTAAGCCTAAGGCATCCCAAAACCTACTCGAAACTCACCCGAGCCCTCGGGGCTCCTAACCAAACATACGAACTTACTCAACAACATCATACGAACTTATCCGTGCGATCAAATCACCAAAATAACCTCAATAATAATGGATCAAACCTCAAAATCAAGAACTTTTTCTCAAACTTCATCAAGTATCAAATTTAGCAATTTAGGTCTGATTCCCGTCAAATGATATCCGTTTTCAACAAAACCTTACACAAATAACTTAAACCATATATAAGACCTGTATCGGGCGCCAGAACCAAAATACGGCCCTGATACTATCATGTTCTAATCAAATTTCATTTCAAATTTCTTTAAACAATTTCAGAAAACAATTTTTCTTTGAAAATTCATTTCTCGGGCTTGGGACCTCGGAATTCGATTCCGGGCATACGCCCAAGTCCCATATTTTCTCACGGGTACGGGTCCGTTTACCCAAATCGTTGACCGAAGTCAAATTAGCTCATTTATAATCAAAACTTATCATTTTTTCACAGATTATCATATTTAAGCTTTCCGGTTACGCGCCCGAACTGCGTACGCAAATCGAGGTGACTCTAAATGAGGTTTTCAAGGCCTCAGAACACAGAGTTTTGTTTTAAAACAAGTGATGACCCTTTGGGTCATCACAAAACCCGGACCTGGTCGTGATGGCGCCTCTAGTGAAGATAAGGCCAGCCGACACTTCCCACTTTCCAATTATTAACAGTTAAGCATTTAAGAAATGATCTAATCATGATAAAATAAATCCAAAATTACAATGATAACATTAATATGCGGAAGAACACCCATACACAGCCCTAACCGGGGTGTCATCAGTCATGAGCATCTATAAGTCATAATACAAGTCTGCTAAGTCTATAAGCTAGTACAAGGAGTAGAGATACGGGGCTGCGGACGTCAACAGCTACCTCGTAATCTCCAAAAGCCCGCCTGAAGCTGGAGGAATCAGCACTCGGGAGCGGAACCAGCTACGCCTGAATCTGCACACAGGGTGCATGGAGTAAAGTGAGTACTCCAACTCAATGAGTAACAAATGTAAATAACGACAGAAAGTAAGAAAACACGTAAGGCACAAGGCATTCCATAGTGAAGTAGAAAAACCATTTAAAAGCAGTAAAATAGTGGAAAGTCAAGTAAAATCCTCTTTCAACCAGTAAACATGTAATTAAGGTAAAACAAGCAAATAGAAGTTCGCCCCTCGGGCACAATATCACCACATCCGCCCCTCGCGCAACATCTCAGAACAATAATAGCCCCTCGGGCTCAATCTCACATCATAATGGGTACTCGCGCTCACTGGGAGTGTGCAGACTCCTGGAGGGGCCCCTTACGGCCCAAGAGCAATAACAAGCCATCAGTGTTTCCTTACAGCTTAGGCCCTCAGCCTTACTCAGTCAAAAATACTCACAAGCACCTCGGGCAATAGTAAAATAGTGTTTCTCAGCCCAAACATCATTTAAAATATCATTTAAGTCTTAAAACTGAGTAAACATGGCTGAATATGAAAACAGTGGAAAATAACATGATTGAATTCAAGTATAAAGTCAAAACAATGAGAAAATAGCAATGAAAATCCCCGAAGGTTTCAAATAGTTGGCATGAAGCCCAAATATGGCATTCAGCCCAAATAATGATGATAGCAAATAGTTTTCAGTCAAATACGCAGTAAAAATTATCAACCGGGACGGACCAAGTCACAATCCCCAATAGTACACGACCCCACGTTCGTCATCAAGCGTGTGTCTCACCTCAACATAGCACTACGATATGCAAATGTGGGTTTTCAAACGCTCAGAACATCATTTACAATCATTACTCACCTTGAACCGGCTAAATCTCTAGCTCGCGACGCCTTTACCCCTCGAATCGGCCTCCATGAGCGTCGAATGTATCCAAAATCAGAACGAGGACGTCAAAGTATGCTAAGAGAACAAAGCCCAAGCAAAAACAATCAATAAAGGGCACAAATCCCGAAATTACCAAAACCTGATCCCCAGGCCCACGTCTCGAAATTCAGAATTTTTTACATCAATAGATTCCTCATCTCCCCACGAGTCTATGCATATCAAGAACACTAAAATCAGAGTCCAAATGACCCCTCAAATCCTCCTTTAAAGGCCTCTTAAACTCAAACCCTAATCCTCCATTTTTAGCCCTTTAATTCCATTAATTACAGCTTTAATCCAGGAAATACTACCATAGAAATGTGTTTTATGTCCAAAATCCTTACCTTAGCGAAGTTCCCTTGAATTCTCCCTTCCAAATCGTCCAAAAGCTCTCAGGCCGAAGTCAAAAATGGTGAAAACCTTCAAAAATCACGAAGGAAAGCTTATATACATTTTGCCCAAGGATACCCGCATCTGCGGTCCAAAACCCGCTTATACAGAAATCACTTAACGGACCAAACACCGCATCTGCGGTCCACTCTCCGCATCTGCGACTCCGCAGGTGCGGTCCACCTACCGCATCTGTGGTTCCTGACTCTTCCTCTCAAATCTGCATCTACGGCCATTCCATCGCATATGCGGCGCCGCACCTGCTGTCCCCAATCCGCAGGTGTGAAAATACCAGAAGCAGCAATATCAACTGCTGCAACAAAATTCCAACGTCTCCATTAACTATTCGAAATCACCCTGAGGCCCCCGGGACCTCAACCAAAAGCACAAACATAACCCAATACCTTATACAAACTTGTTCCACTCATCAAAACACTTCAAACAACATCAAATCAACTAAAACACCTCGGATTCAAGCCTAAGTTTCTAAAATCTTCCGAATTCTGCTTTTCATCAAAAACCCAACCAAACCACGTCCGAATGACCTGAAAATTTGCACACACATCCCAAATGACACGACGGAGCTACTGCAACTCTCGGAATTCCATTCCAACCCCTATATCAAAATCTCGCCTATCAACCGGAAATCGCCAAAATATCAACTTCGCCAATTCAAGCCTAAAACTACTCCAAACCTCCAAAACCCATTCTGATCACACTCCTAAGTCATAGATCACCTCCCAAAGTTAACCCAACCATCGGAACTCGCATTCGAGCCCTCTAACACAGAAGTCAACATCCGGTTGACTTTTCCAACTCAAACTTCCTTAAAAGAGGCTAAGTGTCTCAAACCTTACCAAAATCATTCCGGATTCGAACCGACCAACCCGATACCATAAAACATGGACAACGAAGCATAAAGAAGCAAAAATGGGGAAAATGGAGCGGTAACTCATGAGACGACTGGCCTGGTCGTCACATCCTCCCCAACTTAAACAAACATTCGTCCGTGAACGAATCAAGAAACATACTTGAAGCCTCAAATGGGTGAGGATATCTGCTTCACATCTCCCGCTCGATCTCCCAGGTAGCCTCCTCCACGGGCCGACCTCTCCACTGTACTTTCACTGAAGCTATATCCTTTGACCTCAACTTTCGAACCTGACGACCCAAAATAGTTACTGGCTCCACATCATAAGTCAAATCATCATCCAACTGAACCGTGCCAAAATACAGAACATGAGACGGATCCCCAATATACTTCCGGAGCATTGAAACATGAATTAGCGGATGCACACTCGACAAGTTGGGGGCAAAGCAAGCTCATAAGCCACCTCCCCAATCCTCCGAAGCATCTCAAAAGGCCTAATGAATCGCTGACTCAATTTCCCTTTCTTTCCAAATCTCATAACACCCTTCATGGGTGAAACCTTCAGTAGAACCTTCTTGCCAACCATGTAGGACACATCTCGAACCTTCCTATCAGCATAACTCTTTTGCCTTGACTACTCTGTATGAAGCCTCTCCTGAATCACCTTCAGCTTCTCCAAAGCACCCTGCACCAAATCAGTCCCCAATAGCCTAGCCTTACTGGGCTCGAACCAACCAACTGGAGATCTACACCGCCACCCATACAAAGCCTCAAATTGAGCCATCTGAATACTCGGCTGGTAGCTATTTTTATAAGCAAACTCTGCAAGCAGTAGAAACTCATCCCATGTCCATCCGAAGTCAATGACACAAGTACGCAACATGTCCTCCAATATCTGAATAGTGCGCTCGGACTGCCCGTCCATCTGAAGATGAAAAGTTGTGCTCAACTCCACCTAAGTACCCAACTCTCTCTGCACGGCCCTCCAAAACTCCAAAGTAAAATGAGTACCTCTATCTGAAATGATGGAAACCGGAATACCATGCAAGCGAACAATCTTTCGGATATATATCTCTACCAACCGCTCTGAAGAATAGGTAGTACACACAGGAATGAAGTGCGCAGATTTGGTCAGCCGACCCACAATCACCCAAATAGCATCGAACTTTCTCAAAGTCCGTGGAAGTCCAACAACAAAGTCCATAGTGATCCTCTTCCACTTCCACTCGGGAATATCTATCCGCTGAAGCAAGCCACCCTGTCTCTGATGCTCATATTTCACCTACTGACAATTGAGACACCGAGCTACAAATCCCACAATATCTTTCTTCATTCTTCTCCACCAATAATGTTGTCTCAAATCCTGGTACATCTTTGCAGCACTCAGATGAATGGAATACCGCGAGCTATGAGCCTCCTCCAGAATCAACTCCCGAAGCCCATCCACATCGGGCACACAAATCTGGCCCTGCATCCTCAACACCCCATCATCTCCAATGGTAACATCTCTAGTATCATCATACTGAACTTTGTCCCTAAGGACAAGTAAATGCAGATCATCATACTGGTGCTCTCTATTGCGCTCATATAAGGAAGACCGAGAAACCACACAAGCAATACCCGACTGGGCTTCGAAATATCCAATCTCACGAACTGATTGGCCAAGGCCTGAACATCAATTGCAAGAGGTCTCTCCCCAACTGGAATATATGCCAAACTCCCCATACTCACTGTCTTTCGGCTCAAGGCATCGGCCACCACATTGGCCTTTCCCGCATGGTACATTATAGTGATATCATAATCCTTAAGCAACTCCAACCATCTCCACTGCCTCAAATTAAGATCCTTCTATTTGAACAAGCGCTGGAGGCTACGATGATCAGTAAACACCTCACAAGACACACCATACAAGTAATGCCTCCAAATTTTCAACGCGTGAACTATGGCAACTCCAAATTATGAACGGAGTAGTTCTTCTCATGGGGCTTCTACTGACGAGAAGCATAAGCAATAACTCTACCCTTCTGCATCAACACACAACCGATCCCAACTCTCGAAGCATCACAATACACAATATAAGAACCTGAAGCTGATGGCAAAACCAACACTGGAGTTGTGGTCAAGGTTGTCTTGAGCTTCTGAAAGCTCTCCTCACACTCGTCCAACCATACAAATGAAGCACCCTTCTGAGTCAACTTGGTCAAGGGCGATGCGATAGACGAGAATCCCTGAACAAACTGGCGATAATAGCCTGCCAAATAAAGAAAGCTGCGAATCTCTATGGCTGAGGACGGTCTGGGCCAACTCTGAACCGCCTCTATTTTCTTCGGATCAACCTGAATACCCTCGATGGACACCACGTGCCCCAAGAAAGCCACTGAACTAAGCCAAAACTCACACTTGGAGAATTTTGCATAAAGCTTCTGCTCCCTCAATCTCTGCAACACAACTTTCAAATGCTCCGCGTGCTTCTCCTGACTATGCTACACCAGAATATCATCAATGAAGACTATGACAAATGAATTGAGATAAGGCCGGAACACGCTGTTCAATAAATGCATAAACGCTGCTGGGGCATTGGTCAGCCCAAAAGATATCATCAAGAACTCACAATGACCATATCGGGTCCTGAAAGCTGTCTTAAGAATATCTAAATCCCTGATCTTCAACTGGTGATAACCGAACGGAGATCAATCTTAGAGAACACCCTCGCTCCCTGAAGCTGGTCGAATAAATCATCAATGCGAGGCAAAGGACACTTGTTCTTAATTGTTACCTTGTTCAATTGCCTATAATCAATACACATCCTCATAGTGTCATCCTACTTCTTCACAAACAGAACCGGCGCACCCCAAGGTGACACACTAGGCCGAATGAACCCTTTATCAAGGAGTTCCTGAAGCTGTTCTCTTTATTCCTTCAACTCCGTTGGTGCCATACGATACATCGGAATAGAAATGGGCTGAGTGCCCTGCACCAGATCAATACCCAAATCAATATCCCTATTCAGTAGCATGCCTGACAGGTCTGCAGGAAACACATCGGGAAAATCCCTCACAACTGGAATAGAATCAATACTAGGCGTCTCAGCACCGACATCCCTCACAAATGCTAGATATGAAAGACAAACCTTCCCAAACATACGCTGGGCTTTAAAGAATGAGATCACTCTACTGGGAACATAATCGGTCACACCTCGCGACTCGATCCGTGACACACCCGGTATAGCCAATGTGACTGTCTTAGCGTGATAGTCTAGAATAGCACGACATGGAGATAACCAATCCATGCTCAAAATAACATCGAAATCTGACATACTCAATAACAACATATCCACTCGGGTCTCCAGACCCCCAATAGTCACCACACACGATCGGTACACATAGTCTACAACAACAGTATCGCCCACCGAGGTAGATACATGAACAGGTAAATCAAAAAACTCATGGGGCGTACCCAAATAATGAGCAAAGTATGATGACACATAAGAAAAGGTGAAATCGTGATCAAATAATACATGTAATAACAGCATCCGAAGCGATAGCATCGGTCTGCCTGGGAGTGCATAGAAACGGGCCTGACCACCCCCTGATCGACCTCCCCCTCTAGGGTGACCCCTGGCTACCTGACCTCCACCCCTAGCTGGTTGAGCGGGTGGTGGTGAAGAAACTGGCGCTGAAGCCGATGACTGACCTCTCTGCTAGGACGAACTAGCAATACGACGAGGACATTGCCTCTACACGTGGCCCATCTCACCACACTCATAACAACTCCCAGGTGCTGGAGAAGGGGACTGAAGGGAACCCCTCGCAATGGAGTGACTAGTAGATGCACTCGACATAGAAGAGCCCTGAGCTAATGGAACACGGGTCGAACTCTGAGATGGAAAGGCGCTGAGTGATGACTAGCCCTATTGAGATCCATGATAACCATGACCCGAAGATGCCCGCGATAACCTGGGTGAGCTAGATGAGCAGACCTGAATGAACAACCTCTATCGTACTGAAACTAACCCCTCGAAGGAGTACCACTATAGCTGCCAGATCCTCGAGGCATCTTGGCCTCCCTCTCCTGTCGCTCCTGACGGCGTATAGACTTAATCTCATGGGCAATATCAACAACCTCCTCGAACGTGGTATCACCCTCTCCCTGGTCATAAGAATATGGGGTTGATAAGTAACACCATCAACAAACCTCCTGATCCTCTCTCGATCTATCGGAACCAACCAGATGGCATGACGAGCCAACTCAGAAAACCTCAACTCATACTGTGACACGGTCATCTCCCCCTGTCGCAACCACTCAAACTACCTACGTAGCTTCTCTCTGCGGGAATGCGGCACATACTTCTCCAGGAAGAGAACGGAGAACTGCTGCCAGGAAATGGGTGTTGCACCAACAGGCCTACGCCTCTAGAACTCCTTCCACTAAGTGAAAGTAGCTCCTGAAAACTGATTGGTGGTAAAAGCAACCCCGCTGGTCTCCAAAATACCTACAGTACGAAGCATCCTCTAACACTTATCCAAAAAGCCCTGGGCATCCTCGCCCTCTGCGCCACTAAAGGACGGAGGCTGCAATCTACCAAATCTCTCCAACCTATGTTGCTCATCCTCCAGCATGACAGGAACCACATAGTCCTGAGCATCTGCAATCGGCTGGGCTAGATGCGCCCCCAGCGTCTGAAGTCCCTGCACGACCTGCTTAGGTGTGCGAGCGGCGGGAGTCTGATTGCGTCCCCCAGCCTGTGAAGTAGGTGCGGCTGAAGTGGCTGAAACTGCCTGAGCCAAGCCAGTGCAAACTGATAAGATTTGTGCCAAGGCCTCCTGAAGACCCGAAATCACGATGGGCACAGCTAGTGCCTGAACTGGTGCTGCTAAAGCGTCCATAGCTGGGACCTGGTCCTAAACTGGGGTAGCTGGTGTAACTACAGGTGCTGCCCTCGCTGCTTTGCCTCTACCACGACCACAGCTGGTGGCACTGGTGGTCGTTCACCCTGTCTGGTAGCGCGTGTCCTCACCATCTGTGAGAGAATAGAATAATCGAGGTTTAGTACTATGATCAACAAGTTCGCACGACAAGAATTTCAAGAATATGAAATTTTTTCCTAAAGGTTCTGCAGCCTCTCGAGGATAAATACAGACATATTCGTACCGATCCGCAAGACTCTACTAAACCTGCTCATGACTCGTGAGACCTAGCTAACCTAGGCTCTGATACCAACTTGTCACGACCCAAACCCGGACCCGGTCATGATGGTGCCTCTCGTGAAGACAAGGCCAGCCGACACTTCCCATTTTCCAATTATTAACAGTCAAGCATTTAAGAAACGGTCTAATCATGATAAAATAAATCCGAAATAACAATGATAACATAAATACGCGGAAGAACACCCATACACAGCCCTAACCGGGGTGTCACTAGTCATGAGCATCTATAAGTCATAATACAAGTCTGTTAAATCTATAAGCTAGTACAAATGTCTGAAAAGAGATAGAGATAATAAAGGAGTAGAGATACGGGGCTGCGGACGTCAACAACTACCTCGTAATCTCTAAAACCCGCCTGAAGCTGGAGGAATCAGCACTCGGGAGTGGAACCAGCTACGCCTGAATGTGCACACAGGGTGTGGGGAGTAAAGTGAGTACTCCAACTTAGTGAGTAACAAACGTAAATAACGACTGAAAGTAAGAAAACACGTAAGGCACAAGTTATTCTATAATGAAGCAGTAAACCATTTAAAAGCAGTAAAACAATGGAAAGTCAAGTAAAATCCTCTTTCAACCAGTAAACAAGTAATTGACAGGTAATTAAGGTAAAGCAAACAAATAGAAGTTCGCCCCTCAGGCACAGTATCACCACATCTGCCCCTCGGGCAACATCTCAGAACAATAACAGCCCTTCGGGCTCAATCTCACATCACAATGGGTACTCACACTCACTGGGGGTGTGCAGACTATCGGAGGGCCCCTTACGGCCCAAGCGCAATAACAAGCTATCTCGTGGCATCAAAACTAGGCCCTCGGCCTCATATCAATCAAACCACCTCGGGGCATATATATATATATATATATCAGGCCCTCGGCCTCAAATCAGTATCAGTGTTTCCTCACAACTTAGTCCCTCGACCTTACTCAGTCATAAATACTCACAAGCCTATCGGGCAATAGTAAAATAGTATTTTTCAGCCCAAACATCATTTAAAATAGCATTTAAGACTTAAAACTGAGTAAACATGGTTGAGTATGAAACAGTGGAAAATAACATGATTGAGTTCAAGTATAAAGTAAAAACAGTGAGAAAATAGCAATGAAAATCCCCGAAGGGTTCAAATAGTTGGCACGAAGCCCAAATATGGCATTCAGCCCAAATAATGATAATAGCAAATAGTTTTCAATCAAATACACGGTAAAAATCATCAACCATGACGGACCAAGTCACAATCCCCAATAGTACACGACCCCACGCTCGTCATCAAGCGTGTGTATCACCTCAAAATAGCACTATGATATGCAAATACGGGGTTTCAAACCCTCAGAACATCATTTACAATCATTACTCACCTCGAACCGGTTAAATCTCTAGCTCACGATGCCTTTGCCCCTTGAATCGACCTCCACGCGCGTCGAATCTATCCAAAATCAGAAAGAGGATGTCAAAGTATGCTAACGGAACAAAGCTCAAGCGAAAACAATCAATAAAGGGCATAAATCCCGAAATTACCAAAACCCGACCCCCAGGCCCACATCTCGAAAGTCAGAATTTTTTACATCAATAGATTCCTCATCTCCCCACGAGTCTAGGCATATCAAGAACACTATAATCGGAGTCTAAATGGCCTCTCAAATCCTCCTTTAAAGGCCTCGTAAACTCAAGCCCTAATCCTCCATTTTTAGTCCTTTAATTACTTTAATTACAGCCTTAATCCAGGAAATACTACCATAGAAATGTGTTTTAGGTCCAAAAACCTTACCTTAGCGAAGTTCCCTTGAAATCTCTCTTCCAATTCGTCCAAAAGCTCTCAGGGCGAAGTCAAAAATGGTGAAAACCTTCAAAAATCACGAATGAAAGCTTATATACATTCTGCCCAGGGATACCCGCATCAAAAACTCAACCAAACCACGTCTAAAATCTTCCGAATTTCGCTTTTGATCAAAAACCCAACCAAACCACGTCTAAATGACCTGAAAATTTGCACACACATCCCAAATGACACGACAGAGCTACTGCAACTCTCAGAATTCTATTCGGACCCCTATATCAAAATCTCGCCTATCAACCGAAAATCGCCAAAATATCAATTTCGCCAATTCAAGCCTAAAACTACTCCAAACCTACAAAACCCATTCCGATCACACTCCTAAGTCATAAATCACCTCACGAAGCTAACCGAACCATTGAAACTCGTATCTGAGCCCTCTAACACACAAGTCAATATCCAGTTGACTTTTCCAACTCAAACTTCCTTAAAATAGACTAAGTGTCTCAAACCTTACCAAAAATTATTCTGGATTCGATCCGACCAATCCGATACCACAAAACACGGATAACGAAGCATAAAGAAGCAGAAATGGGGAAAACAGAGCGGTAACTCATGAGACGACTGGCCGGATCGTCACAGTAATACTATCATATAAATTAGTATCTTTCCACAACCCATATACACTATCAAACTTGTATACTTCAAAATGAATAACTGATACAAATTTTTGTTACTATAAACAATTTTCTCATCCCAAATCTAGTTTTGAAAAAGAAAACAAAAATCGCAAGAAACCCACATGAATTAATCAATTTATTATTCAATTTTTGGAGTTTCAGCTTATTAACTTTTATACTCTTATATTCTATAAAATATCATTAAAATGTTGAATCACTTGTTCAATAACCTCATCTTATAAGCTTCTTGTAAAAATCTCTTTTTCCCTTTACATTAGATCATTAAGTAATGTTGATCAGAATGTGTAAAAGAACACCGAAATACATATTCAAGGTTTTACGATTTGTTTTATGATTTTATGAGAAAAAGCATCTTACAAACTTGAAAAATAAAAATAAAAAAACACAAACAAAAAGAGCATACTTTCTTACCTTGAGAATTGCTTCAAATATGCTTTATTAAAATGCTTCATTACTCACAATTCATAGATAACAATGTCTTTCACTCTAAAATACTTGCTTTGTCAAAGTATGACCAAATGTATTCTAAAACAGCCACATGCATGAAATGCAGAATTAAATGCATGAGAAAAAGTAACATTCGGGATTTGAAGGGTCGTTCAACAGTTACGGTTGATATAGAAAAGGTATTAAAAATGGACCGTTTCATATTTCCTTAAATGAGGTAATTTTTGGAATTTTTTAAATATATTACAACAATTAAAAATTAGTAAAAACCCAAAAAAATAAAAAAAATAAGATAAATCAGAATCCTAGATTGTGAGAGCGCCACATCAGACTTTTATTGCCCAATTTTATATTTATATATAGATCGTTTAAACTAAGTAAGGTTATTTTGGTATATATAATATTTTGCATAGGATATTTTTGGTAGGAAGAAAAGTCAAAACTGCTTCTGCTTCTACTTATGGAGAGAAGCTACTTTTGTCTGCTTCTAGCCAAAAGCACTTTTTTCAAAAAAAAAAAACTTGGCCAAATACCTCAAATTAAGGAAACAACACTTTTAAAAAAATGAAGCACGTTTGGCATGGTGAGAATCTTGGCCAAACAGGCTATAACCCAGCTCAATTTGGTGCCGCGCCTACCGGAAGGTCATCCCGTCTGGCAAAAATCTAACACCCCTTTTTACACAATCAAAATGACTTTTATAATAAACTGAATGGTCTTAGAATTATCGAAAAAGAATTCAAAAGTATATATACTCTCAATCTAAGGCTGGCATCCAGTCCGGGCCCGGTCTCAAATGGGCTTCGTGAGCCGGGCTCAAACAGACCTGGGCTTTTGGGTGTAACCAGATCGGGACCGTGTAGTAATGGTCCCGGACTATCTGGGTTGGGCCCGGGCTATATATACCGGCATCGGGACCACGAACTAATGGTCCCGGGCTAAGTGGGTCGGGCTCGGGCCTAAGTGGGCCTGGCCTATTTTTTTAAATTTTTTTTATCTAAGGTAATTTCTTGTAAATTATATAGCTTATATATGTGTGTGTGTGTGTGGGCCTATATAATGTATATATATATATATATATATATATATATATATATATATATATATATATATATATATATATATATATATAAATTTATATAATTTACAAAAAATTGCCTTATATAGTATATTGCCTTATATAAGATTGTATATACTAACTACTAAGTGTATAGTTATATAAGCTATATTCGAATTTCGATATAACATTAGCTATATTAATTCCGTATACACACACACACACACACACACACACACACACACACACAATATATATATATATATATATATATATATATATATATATATATATATATATAGATTGTGATTTGTGAAAAAGTGAATATCTATAGCGCGGTACAATACTACTTTTTGTGTGTTGTCTTGTCGGTCTAAAAAGCTAACCGACTGCGGAAAAGCTATTTCGTTTCAAAAAAAGTGAATATGTATAGCGCAGTACAATACTACTTTTTGTGTGTTGTCTTGTCGGTCTGAAAAAGCTGACTGACTGCGAAAAAACTGTTTCGTTTCAGAAAAATTGAATATGTATAGCGCGGTACAATACTATATTTTGTGTGTTGTCTTGGCTATAAATAGCGGGCGCATTCTAGTTAGTTTTTGTGCTTAACAATAACCAATAGCAAGTATTTTCATAAAAGCAAAGTTTTTCTTTACGCTTTACAAATGTCTGAACCCCTTTATGTGCCAAGTTGAGAGTGCGACAAAAAATGCATGATGCAAGACTGTTGGGATGATGGTGAAGCTGGACGCCGCTACTGGGCGTGTATGAACAAGTTTTATAGGGTTCCCGACGAACCTGTTTGCAATTTTGAGGTATGGACTGATGAACCCTGTCAGCAGGACTACTACAAAGAAAAGTTGCAGTATCTTCATTATTTGTGTTTGAAGTAGTGAGAAAGAGAGCGACAATCCGAATGAGAAATTGCGGAGTTGAAGGAGAAACTCAAAGAGGTGGAAGAAGAAAAAAATAATCTGGAAGATAAATTTAAGTGGTTGGAGCACAGAATACTAGGCGATCGTGACTAAACAATGACATGTACGTGTTGAGCCTAGTAGTGTATCTTTATGTTTCCCGTATCATGTATTTTCATTAGTTGTTCTGAATTTAAATTATATTAAGTTTCTATGTTTGTGTTTGTGTTGTACTGTTAAAATAAAGAAGAAACGGGCCTTGACTATTTTTTTAAAAAAAATTATCTAAGGCAATTTCTTGTAAATTGTATAGATTATATATATTTGAATCTATATCTATCTATCTATATATATATATATATATATATATATATATATACACTTTATCTCCCTCATAGATGCTCTATAATCACCGAGTTGTAGTCTTGCTTGACTGATAGAACTCGCTGATGCCACTATTGAAGCTTGAATGGTTAAAATGTCTTGGGCCATCCTTGAAAAGACTGGAAAGTGTTTTTCTTTGCCCTTCCACCATTCCAAAAGATTAAATGAGCCGTCGGAATTCTTCTGCTCAAGTTATTGTGACAAATAAACTTCAAGCTCATTTAGTTGTGAACAATCACTTGTGGTACAACCTTGAGAACCCCTGAACTCGATCCAAGAAGTAAGTGCTCTTACTCCTGCAGTTCTTTTAGATGATTGAGAACTAGAAGAAGAAAGAGTTGGAATATCTGGTCTAGCATTATCTAGTGCAATTTGATAAGCACTATAAATAGTTAGAGCATTTATTTTAATTGAAGCTTGTGCGTCCCAAAGTGTAGAGAACTCCTTAGGTGCAAGTTCTAAACCATTATAAATATATCGATACCAATATTGAGGAACACCTAATTTCATAGTAGTATTTAACAAGGTAACAATACCATAAATAGGGGGAATAGGGAAAAATATTTTTTAAATTTTTTCCTCATAGAAACAATAGCTACTTCATAAATTTCCTCACCCTCTGAAAAATGAGCAAACAAATTTGCAAGATCTGCAAGATAAACTAAACAGTTCGAAATAGTAGGATAATATTGCCTAGAAAATTCATTTGTAGCAATTTTTCTAAAAAATCTACAAGCTTTTTAACATTAGCCCAATCCGCATTTGTAAGATGCTCATCATCATCACTTACATGAGCATTAAACGTTGAGTTTATGGGGTTTCTATATTAATATGCAACAACTAAACTTTCATACAAGTAATTCCATCTAGTTGGACAAGCTTTAGGAACCTTTCTTTCTCTTAGGCCAAATTCATCGCATCTTTTAAAATATTCTCTAAGTCTACTTCTACGGTTTCAATAAAAAATCCAAATAAGATCCATTTTAACCTTGTCAATTTCAATATTTAAAATTTTCATAGCATCACCCACAATTAAATGGTAAATGTGACAAATACATCTAACATGAAAAATGTTACTAAATTATCACAACCCGGAATTCCCGCCCTGGGGAGTCGTGATGGCGCCTACTAGTGAAAGCTAGGCAAGCCAACCGTTTGAACAAATTACTTTTTTCTGATTTTAAATCCTTTAACAATTGTTAATCAACAGTTTATAAACAGCGGAATTTAAACAAGCGGAAGAAATAAATAAACCATTAAAATATTTTCAATACAACTTCTTAAACAAAACTAACAAGAATTGGTATCACAACTTCACAGACGATATAGGAATACTACAAACAAGGTCTAAAAAATAAATGCGACACTGTTTCTGAAATACATAAATGAAATAGGATGAAAGGATAGAGGGAGACACCAGGGCCTGCGGACGCCTACATGACTACCTCTGATCTCCAAATGGACTGAAGATAGCTACCCCAAGCTAAGGTCCAAAAGTTGATGCGCCGGAATCTGCACACATTGCAGAGTGTAGTATCAGCAAAACCAACCCCATGTGATGGTAAGTGCCTAGCCTAACCTCGGCGAAGTAGTGACGAGGCTAAGACCAGACTACCAAATAAACCTGTGTAGTTAAATCATATACAGCGGAAAATAAAAGCAGGAAATGTACAATTTAGAGTGGGTGGGGGAAAACATGTTACGGAAAAACATCAAATGATAATAGAAGGACAACAGGTAAATACAATGAACACCATAACTCAAGTATCAACAAGAATCAGAAATCAAATAAGTGCACGGCATCACCCTTCGTGCTTTTGCTCTCGTCCTCACCATAAGAATCAATATAATCTACACGGCATCACCCTTCGTGCTTTTACTCTCGTCCTCACCATAAAAACCAATATAATCATCACGGAATTGTACATCGTGTGGCACGACATCACCTTTCGTGCTTTTACACTCTTCCTCATGAAATCGTACATGGCATCACCCTTCGTGCTTTAACACTCTCACCAAAACAATGCACGGTATCACCCTTTGTGCTTTAACACTCTTCCTCACCCAAACAACAGTCACAAGAAATAGGGGCAAGGAAATAAATGAAATCACAACAAAATTCCGGCAAGGGAACAATAACACAACAATCAAATCCCGGCAAGGGAACAATATCAAAAACATCAACGTCCCGGCAAGGGAGATAGCATTGAAAGCAACAACATCCCGGCAAGGGAGACAATATATTAATCCTCTTCTCTTTTTCACATTTACTTCACAACTTGAGGAAATGCTCTATAAGATTCAATTGCCAATTATACTTCCACAATTCATTATACAAGTTGAGTTAACGCTCTTAAATACTCAAATACCACTATTACTTCCACAAACTTTGCTCAACAATAAAAATCGTCACAAAAGGCATGAACAATACAAAAGAACACAACAAATATCAATTTAAGACTCACGGTCATGCTCGACACCAACATATAGATACTTATCACCATGCCTATACGTCGTACTCAACAAATAACACATAGCAAATAGGACACAACTCCTAATACCTCAAGCTAAGGTTAGACCAAACACTTACCTCGGTGTCACGAACACAATTCAAGTCTCAACTATCGCTTTACCTCTTGATTCCACCACCAATTCACTCGTATCTAGATACAAGTTACTTAACTATATCAATAAATGCTAAATTAATCAATTCCAAAGCTTGAAAAATAGGTTTTCTAAAGTTTTTCCCAAAAAGTCAAAAATCGTCCCCGGGCCCACATGGTCAAAACCCGAGGTTCGAACCAAAACTCGATTACCTATTTCCCCACGAAACCAAATATATAATTTGTTTTGAAATCAGACCTGAAATCGAGGCCCAAATTCCCAAAATTTAAAAAAACCTAGGTTCTACCCAAACACCCAATTTCCCCCATGAAAATCTTTGATTTAAAGTTCAAATCATGACAAAAGATGTTAAAGATTAATAAAACAAGTTAGAAATGACTTACAATCGATTTGGGAGAGTACTTGTCTTTTGAAAAATCGTCCAAGAGTGTTTTGGTTTTGAAAGGGTTAGAAAAATGAGAGATTTTCGGCTAAGTTATAATTTACACAGGTGCAGATATCGCATTTGCGAAGTCAGGTTCGCAAATGCGAACTCGTAAATGCGGCCCAGGCTTCGCAAATGCGAAGGTAGACCAAATCCTGCTGTCTTCGCAATTGTGAACAATTGTCCGCATCTACAGTCTATGTTGAAGTCGCATTTGCGATATAAGCCTCGCAAATGTTAGGGTTCCTGCCCCAACCCATCATCGCAATTGCGATGGGTCTCTCACAAATGCGAGCTCGCAATTGGGAGCCAGGCTTCGCAACTGCAGACCTGCAACACACAGTAGTTGAAAATCTACAACTTCATAAGCTCAAAGCACTCCGTGGCCTATCCAAAACTCACCCGAGCCCTCGGGGCTCCAAACCAAACATGCACATCAACCTAAAAACATCATACGGACTTGCTCGTGCAATCAAATCATGAAAATAAACTCTTCGACCGGAGGTCCAAATCACGTCAAATGAACTTCATTTTTCCCCAAATTTCACAGTTATCATTTAAATACTTTAACAAGTTTGTACCGGGCTTCAGAACCAAAATACGGGCCCGATACCAATGGTTTAAAACATTAATTATTTTTATTATTTCATGAATAACTCAACAAAACAATTTCTTTCAAAAATTGATTTATAAGTCTTGGGACCTCGAAATTCCTTTCCGGGCATACGCTCAAGTTCCATATTTTACTGCGGACCTCCCGTGATCGTCGGAACATAGATCCGGGTCCGTTTGCTCAAAATATTGAACAAAGTCAACCAAAATCAAATTTTTAGCTCTAGAAATTTCGATTTCTCATATTTTCACAAAAAAAGGCTTTTCGAATATGGGTGCGGACCACGCACGCAAATTGAGGTGAGGTAAAAAGGATGTTTTAAGGCCTCGGAATATAGGATTTGTTTCTAAAACAAGTGATGACCGTTTGGGTCATCACATCCTCCACCTCTAAAACAATCGTTCGTCCTCGAACAGACATAAGAAGGAAGTACCTGAGTCAGGGAAAAGATGGGGATAGCAGCTCCGCATATCATACTCGGACTCCCAAGTTGATGCCTCAGCAGGCTGACCTCTCCACTGAACACGAATAGAAGGGAAACTCTTCGATATCAACTGACGAACCTGACGGTCTAGAATAGCTACCGGCTCCTCCTCATAGGACAAGTCCTTGTCCAACTGGACAGTGCTAAAATCTAACACGTGGGATGGATCGCTATGATACTTCTGAAGCATGGACACATGAAACATTGGATGCACGGCTGATAAGCTCGGTGGCAACGCAAGTCTGTAGGACACCTCTCCCACTCGATCAAGAATCTCAAACGGGCCAATGAACCTAGGGATAATCTTGCCCCTCTTCCCAAATCTCATCATGTCTTTCATAAGAGACACCCGAAGCAACATCCGCTCCCCGACTATGAATGCCAAATCACGAACATTGCGATCGGCATAACTCTTTTGCCTGGACTGAGCTGTACGAAGCCTATCTTGAATGATAGTGACCTTGTCTAAGGCATCCTGCACTAGATCCGTACCCAACAACCGAGCATCTCCCAGCTCGAACCATCCAACCGGCGACTGACACTGCCTACTATATAGAGCCTCATAAGGAGCCATCTGGATACTCGACTAGTAGCTATTATTATAGGCAAACTCTGCTAAAGGCAAGAACTGATCCCACGATCCTCCAAAGTCAATGACACAAGCTTGGAGTATATCCTCCAAAAATCTGAATAGTCCGCTCGGACTACCCGTCCGTCTGAGGATGAAATGCTATGATCAACTCAACCTGTGTGTCCAACTCTCGCTGAACAGCTCTCTAGAAATGTGAAGTAAATTGCATAACTCGGTCTGAAATGATAGACACGGGCACACCATGAAGACGAACAATCTCCCGGAGATAAATCTTAGCTAAGCTCTCAGAAGAGTAGGAGACTGCCATCGAAATGAAATGTGCTGACTTGGTCGGCCTATCAACAATAACCCACACTACATCGAACTTCCTCTGAGTCCGTGGGAGTCCAACAATGAAGTCCATAGTGATACACTCCTACTTCCACTCAGGAATCTCAATCTTCAGGAACAATCCACCAGGCCTCTGATGCTCGTAATTAACTTGTTGACAATTCAAACACCGAGCCACATACGCAATAATATCCTTCTTCATACTTCTCCACCAATAATTCTGCCGCAAATCCTGATACATCTTAACGGCGCCTGGATGAATAGAGTACCGGAAACTATGGGCCTCCTCCAAAATAAACTCCCGGAGCCCATCCACATTAGGCACACAAACTCGACCCTGCATCCTCAAAACTCCATCCTCTCCTAAGGTAACATGTTTGGCACCTCCGTGCTGCATCGTGTCCCTAAGGAAACACAAATGAGGATCATCATACTGCTTATCTCGGATATGCTCCAATAAAGAAGAACGAGTGACTGTGCAAGCTAACATATGGCTGGGATCAGAAACATCCAACCTCACGAACTGATTGGCCAAAGCCTGAACATCCAAAGCAAGTGGTCTCTCACCAACCCGAATATATGCAAGACTGCCCATACTGGCTGACTTCCTACTCAAAGCATCGGCCACCATATTGGCCTTTCCCGGATGATATAAGATGGTGATATCATAGTCCTTTAATAGCTCCAACTACCTTTTCTACCTCAAATTTAGCTCCTTCTGCTTGAACAAATACTGCAGACTCTTGTGATCCGTGAACACCTCACATGACACGCCATATAGATAATGCTTCCAAATTTTCAACGCGTGAACCATGGATGCTAACTCCAAATCATGGACTGGATAGTTCTTCTCATGAATCTTCAACTGACGCGAAGCGTAGGCAATGACCTTGCCATCCTGCATCAATACCGCACCAAGTACAATACAAGATGCATCAAAATAAACTGTATATGGCCCTGAACCTGTGGGCAAAACCAACATCGGCGCTATAGTCAAAGTTGTCTTAAGATTTTGAAAGTTCGCCTCACACTTGTCCAACCACCTGAACTGGGCACCCTTCTAGGTCAACCTAGTCATCGGGGCTGCAATAGATGAAAACCCATCCACAAACCGATGATAATAGCCTTCCAATCCCAAAAATCTCTAGATCTCTGTAGCTGATGCTAGTCTAGACCAGTTCTTGACTGCCTAAATCTTCTTCGGAGCTACCTGAATACTCTCTGCTGATACAACATGACCCAAGAATGCAACTGAACTCAACCATAACTCACACTTCGAAAACTTTGCATACAACTGACTATCTCTCAAAGTCTGGAGGACCACTCTCAGATGCTGCTCATGCTCCTCCCGACTGCGGGAATAGATCAAAATATCATCAACGAAGAATATCACGAACGAATCCAAGTAAGGCTTGAACACTCGGTTCATCAAATCCATAAAAGTTGCTGGGAATTTGTCAACCCAAATGACATCACCAAGAACTCATAATGCCCGTACCGAGTGCGGAAAGTTGTCTTAGGGACACCGGATGCCCTAATCCTCAACTGATGGTAGCCAGATCTCAAGTCAATCTTCTAAAATACCTTGGCACCCTGAAGCTAATCAAACAAATCATCAATCTTTGGCAATGGATACTTATTCTTGATTGTAACCTTGTTCAACTACCGGTAATCTATACACATTCCCATCGACTCATCCTTCTTCTTGACAAACAACATCGGTGCACCCCAAGGCAAAACACTAGGTCTAAGTAAACCTTTTTTAAGCAAGTCTTGCAACTGCTCCTTCAACTCTTTCAACTCAGGCAGGGTCATACGATACAGCGGAATATAAATGGGCTGAGTGCCTGGAGCCAAATCAATTTAGAAGTCAATATCCTTATCGGGTGGCATACCCGACAGGTCTGAAGGAGATACCTTAGGAAACTCACGAACAACAGGCAGAGAATCAATAGAAGGAACCTCAGCACTAGAATCACAAACATATGCCAAATAGGCCAAACACCCCTTCTCGACCATACATCGAGCCTTAATATATGAGATAACACTACAGGTAGAATGACCAGGAGTCCCTCTCCCCTCTAAACGAGGTCACCCGGCAAGGCTAAGGTCATAGCCTTGGCATGACAGTCAGAGATAGCATGGTAAGGTGATAACCAGTCCATCCCTAATATGACATCGAAATCAACCATGTCCAGAAGTAACAAATCTACACAGGTCTCAAGACCCCCAATCACAACTATATATGAATGATGGACACGATCTACCATAATAGAATCACCCACCGGTGTAGACACATATACAGGAGCACTCAAAGAATCACTAGGCATGACCAAATATGTTGCAAAATAAGATGACACATAGGAGTACGTAGATCCTGGATCAAATAGAACTGAAGCATATCTACTACAAACCAGAACCGTACCTGTGATAACTGCATTGGAAGCCTCAGCCTCAGGCCTGGATGGAAGAGCATGACATCGGGGTTGAGCCCCACCACCCTGAACTACATCTCTAGGAGGCCCTGCTGTTAGATGGCCTCCACCTCTAGCGGCCTCACTTCTACCTCTAATACCTCTACCTCCACTTCTAGCACCTCTACCTCCACCTCTAGCGGCCTCACTTCTACCTCTAATACCTCTACCTCCACTTCTAGCACCTCTACCTCCACCTCTAGCTGGCTGAGCGAGTTGTGGAACACTCGGTGCCTGAACCATGGCACGGGAACCCTGATGTTGAGATATGCTCGATGCTCGAGGTTAAAACCTAGCAATGTGACCCATATCACCACAAGTATAACAAGCCCTCGGCTGTTGAGACTGCTGACCCCGATGACCTGAATGACACCCCAAAAACTCTGAAGCGGTAATGCACTGATTGGAGCTGGTGGTGCACTGTAGGACTGCCGATCAGAATACTGCATATGAGAACCACAGACACCTGAAGTGCTGACTAAAAAGGCCTAGGAGGATGGCCTCTACCATACGAATCCCTGCCTCCAGATGAGGTACCACTGAATCATCCTGAACTGAATCTGCCTGAATGACGAGGCCTCTTGTCAGACCCCTGACTACCTCCCTGCGATAGAACCATCTCAACTCTCCTAGACACATTGGTCGCCTCTTGAAAATAAATCTCACTCCCCGTCTCCTTAGCCATCTGAAGTCGAATAGGCTGAATGAGCCCCTCAATGAACCTCATCGCCCCCTCTCTCTCTCTCTCCGTGGGAAGTATAAGTAGAGCATGACGGGCCAAATCAATAAACCCGGTCTCGTACTAAGTAAAAGTCATAGAACTCTGCTAGAGATGCTCAAATTGCCTCCGATAGATCCCTCTCTGAGTGACAAGAAGAAACTTCTCCAAAAACAGCTGAGAAAACGGATCCCAAGTCAAAGCTGGTGACCCAACTGGCCTAGCCAAACAATAATCCCTCCACTAAGTCTTGGCGGATCCAGATAAGCAAAAAGTAGCAAAGTCGACCCCATTGGTCTCTACTATCCCCATGTTCCTGAGAACCTCATGACAGCTGTCTAAATAATCCTAGGGATCCTCAGAAGATGCACCGCTGAAAATGGTTATGAAGAGTTTAGTAAACCTGTCCAATCTCCACAACTCATTGACAGACATAGCTGCTTCATCACCGGTCTGAGCTACCACACTCGGCTGAACTGCTACAACTGGATCAGCTGTTGGAGTCTGAAATTGGGGAGCCATCTGCTCTGGAGTGTGAGTAGTAGGAGTCTGGGCTCCTCCTCCAGCCTGAGAGACGACTGGTGCTATAAGAAGCAAGCCCGCTTGGGTGACACTCTCTGTAAGGCCCACTAGACAGACCAGAGCATCCTGGAGCACTAGGGTAGCAATGAACCCCTCTAGGACCTGAGTTGGGCCTGCCAGAACTACCTGGGACGGAACCTCATCATCAAACTCAACCTGAGGCTCCAATTTTGGTGTTGTTGCTCTGGGCTGAGCTCTGCCCCTACCTCGGCCTCTAGCACGACCTTGGCCTCTACTCCTCGTGGGAGCTACTGTTGGGGGCTCGGGCTATTGATCGGTGGATGAGGAAGTGCGTGTTCTCTCCATCTGCGAAAGAACAGAGTAGAAATTCAATTAGCATTGAGAAACCAAACCACACGACAAGAAAGAATAGATGTGAAATTTTTCCTAACTCTATAGCCTCTTGGGATAAATACAGATGCCTCTGTGCCGATCCCTCAGACTCTACTAAGCTTGTCCATGAATTGTGAGACCTATGTAACCTAGAGCTCTCATACCAACTTGTCACGGCCCAGATTTCCTGTCCTCAAGAGTCGTGATGGCGCCTACTAGTGAAAGCTAGGCAAGCCAACTGTTTAAACAAATTACTTTTTTCCAATTTTAAATCATTTATCAATTGTGAATCAACAGTTTATAAACAATGGAATTTAAATAAGCAGAAGAAACAAAGAAACCATTTAAATATTTCCAATACAACGTCTTAAATAAAACTACCCAAAATTGGTGTCACAACTTCACAAATGGTCTAGAAATACTACAAACAAGGTCTGAAAAATAAATACGACACTATTTCTGAAATACATAAATGAAACAAGATGAAAGGATAGAGGGAGACGCCAGGGCCTGCGGACGCCTGCAGGACTACCTTGGATCTCTGAATGGACTAAAGGCAGCTACCACAAGCTAAGGACCAAAAGTTGTTGCGCCGTGATCTGCACACAGTGCAGAGTGTAGTATCAACACAACCGACTCTATGTGTTGGTAAGTGCCTAGCCTAACCTCGGCGAAGTAGTGACGAGGCTAGGACCAGACTACCAAATAAATCTGTGCAGTTAAATTATATACAGCAGGAAATGTACAGTTTAGAATGGGAGGGGGGAAACATGTTGCGGGGAAACATCAAATGATAATAGAAGGACAACAGGTAAATACAAGGAACACCATAACTCAAGTATCAATAAGAATCAAAAATCAAACAAGTGCACGACATCACCCTTCGTGTTTTTACTCCCGTCCTCACCACAAGAATAAATATAATCTGCACAGCATCACCCTTCGTGCTTTTACTCTCGTCTTCACCATAAAAATCAATATAATCGGCACGGAATTGTACATCGTGCGGCACGGCATTACCTTTCGTGCTTTTACACTCTTTCTCACAAAATAGTACATGGCATCACACTTCGTGCTTTAACACTCTTCCTCACCCAAACAACAATCAAAAGAAATAGGGGCAAGGAAATAAATGAAATCACAATAAAATCCCGGCAAGAGAACAATAGCACAACAATCAAATCCCAGCAAGGGAACAATATCAAAAACATCAACATCCCGGCAAGGGAGATAGCATTGAAAGTAACAACATTCTGGCAAGGGAGACAATATACTACTCCTCGTTTCTTTTTCACATTTACTTCACAACTTGAGGCAATGCTCTATAAGGTTCAATTGCCAATTATACTTCCACAATTCATTATACAACTTGATGTCGCGCCCCCTTTTTCTCGTGAAATTGGGTTTATGACATTTAGGAGACAACTCGTTCCTGTTTGGGAATTGGGTTTTGAGTTGAAGAGTCGCCACCTAATGATTAAAGTGCATTAGGACACTAGGAGGGGTTTGTTTTGAGTAACCAAAGATTGGGTAAGGGCTTGAATTATCCTAAGGGGAAGGTGTTAGGCACCCCTCAGGATCCACTAGTGTGGTTCCCGACCAAACTATTGTTGTGACTTAAGTGCAAATAACACATAGGCAAATAAAGGCTTCAAATAATAGGGGATTTTCACGTAATGGTTACAAATAAACAAAAGTAAGAGAAAGGAACTAAAAAGAGTTGATTTTCTTAAAAGAAATGGTTTTAAAAGATTTAAAAGAAACAAAGAAAACAAAGAGAAGGGGGGTCCTAAGTTTATTAATAATATGGATCATCCCACACAACATCTGGTAATCACTCCTCAGTGAGGGGCTACATGTGATGTTATCGCGTGGTAATCATATCCATGTCTACCCTTTCCTACCCCGTTAAGGTATTAAAGCGCGGAATGGTCTCGTTTACTTATTGCATGCTATTACCCGTCCCAATCCTATCAGTCCCAGAGGTACTTGGGACTACTAATCCTAGAGGGAGGAGGTATTCGGCTTATTTGTAGTTTTAAAAGGTAAAACACTAAGGAGACAAACAAAACACATATAACAAGTTTGGGGAAGCATATAAACAAATAAAAGGGCTCAAACAGACCTCCTTTAAACCAAAGAAAGCACATAATATACCATGACTTGCATGTACTGTTTAGGGTCTAATTAAAACTTGAACGGTAGAGGCAGATTGATTTATTACATAGTTCAGATAAGAAGCCCGAATCAGGCCTGCTTGCTGGTTGTAGCTAATAAAAGTCTGATTCAGTTCATAAACTGTCCTACGGCTTGCCTAAGTGTTAGACGAACACCTACAGGCATGATATCTACTGATTTCAGAAAAGATGAAGTATACTAATTTTAGAAAAAGGGTTGTCAGTTATACAGGAAAGACGAGTTTTGACAAAAGATCATAAATTTTGCATACGTTAGACAATGATTTTGGATTTGTAGGTGAGTGAGACATTTCAGACTTGGTTATTAATTCCTATAGGCATGCTTTCTAGGAATTGTTGATTTTAAACCTTTTTACAAACATAGCAAGAGTGCAAAAATCCTATAGGCATGGCATCTAAATGTTGTACTTCGTTTAAGCCTATGAACATGATATCTAAATGCAGTTGGTTATTTAAGACATATGAACATGTTTGCCTGATGAGGAGTGCATATGCAAGATTCAGAAAGAACCTATAGGCAGGATATCTACATGATGTGCAGACATTCAAAAATTCCTATAGGCAGGATATCTATACGCTATGCAGAAGTTCAGAATTAAACTATAGGCATGGTACGTACATGAGAATGCAAGATTCCTATAGACATGGTATCAACTTGAGAATGCAGAAATTCTTATAGACATGGTATCTAGACGCGAATGAAAGATTCCTATAGACATTGTATCTATATGAGAATGCAGAAATTCATAAACTCCTATAGGCAGGATATCTACCCCTTTTTGCATACATAGTTATTCCCCCCTTTTTCACTAGCCATCCCCAATAGTTTGTTACAAAGTTATTACAGTCCAAAAAAATAAAGTAAAGAAAATACATCAGAAGTTGAAAATTACAACCAAGGAGAGCCTGATTCAGACTTCCTGTCTGAAGTATGAAGTAAACCAACTCCAAGAGATCATATTTCAAAGCCTTTCTCCTATTTGGGGTGAGTCAAAGTTCCCTAAGAGTATCATATGAACTCCGGGCAGTGCTTACACCCAAAAGTAGCACAGATTAAGCCATGGTGCAGTGTGGAAGGGCCAGCCCTCAGGTGTCCAAGTTCATAGGGAGCTCGAGGTCCCAAGGCAAGGCTCACAAGAGGGGAGTAGAACTTAGGAACTAAGAAAGAGTGTTAGTGCAGAATTCTGAAAAGGGGAAAGGGAAAAGGAAACAGCACACATAAGGATATAGGGAATGGGGAGTTGCAAGAGGTAAAAAGTAGGCTAGTGAGCATAACCCAACAATGGGAGATGCTGGCACACCCTTAAGCCTACTGGAACACATTGTTTAGAGGTTAGGATCCCCTAAGGGATCAAGTTCAATCCATAGACAATAACTTGTATATTCCCATGTTTTAAACTGTAACCCAAAGCACATAAAGGGAAATAGGGAATAGGGATTCATAGCAGAAACAAGCAAAAGGGAATCAACATGGTAGTTTAAGTATTTAACTCTGCAGAAGTAGTAAAGTAGACATAGATGCAGAAAGCTGTAAGTAAACACATTGTGGGGATGCTGAAATTTGAAATTAGGACATACCAGTTTCAAAGGAACAAGTAGAGAAAAATGCAATAGTCTGGTAAAAATCTCAATGCAGACAGGAAGAGAGAGCTTTATTATGTGAGTAAGAGTTCAAAAGAGATTGTGAATTGTGAAGTCTTAAGTGTAGTGAAGAAAGGTCGTGCCCTTTTATAGTGTAAAAACCAAGTAGAAATAAGGTAAGAAATAATTGAAGAGCTGATTGTCAATCAATTACACTAGACTCCCTTTAGTTAAGGGATTCATATTCAAACGGGTATAAACCAATTAAGGAAAGAAATTAATCAAACACTTTGTGCAAAGTAGGCAATTAGGGGTGAATACATAAAAGTTATTTAAGGACATGGTTTTTGAAATATACCGTTTGTGCGAATAAAGTAAGAAAATCAATTAACAGCCAGTAAATCACAAGGTCTGAGATTTGGTATAAATGAACCAAGTCAGAAAAGATGGAAAAGGATATTACTTAAGGGAAATCAGCACACAATGGAAAGGGAATTAATTAGATCCATATTCAAAGGGAAGTAGGAACTAATCACAACTTCAAAAGCTACTTTAAAGGGAAGTCTATCATATATAAGGAGCATACGAGCATGTCAAGCATGAAGGAAGACTGTAGTGTTGTTGTAAAGTCAGTAGAAAATCTAGTATAGAAAAGTTTAGCAAAAGTTCAGAGTCATATGAAAGCAAGGAATGAGTCTGAAAGAGTTAGGGGTTTTTGAAATAAACCCTAAGTTCAATCAAATCACATAATCAAACTTGGCGGAACCCCCAAATTCTAGGGTTTCCACATTGAATCAAGTACATAGATGAGAAGGCAAGTAGTTGAAACAGGCTCAGAGGTTTCAGAGTTGAAACCTCTTGCATGCTTCTTTCATCAATAGAAACTCATGAGAGAAACATGATAGCAAAGTAACTGCGGAACACAGTAGAAGCACTCAAAAGAAAAACACTGATAGGAACAGTAAAAGAAACAAGCTTAAGAGATTTTTCAGAAGAAACCTAAACAGGGCTTAATATAAGGAAAATAAGGAAACTTAAGAACTTAGCAAAAAAATATAGTAGGAGAAACATGCTAGAACATAGTAGAAGACAAAAAAATATATAAGAACACAGTAGAAAAGCATATGAGGCATAGTATGGAAAACATGGAAGAAGAACATACAAGCATGGAGTATATAAAACTCAGTAAAAGAACATACAAGAATGGAGTGTAAAAACTCAGTAGAAGAACATACAAGGTAGAAGAAAACATAAGAACACAGTAGAGGCAAATAAACACAAAAGACAAAGGAGAGAAAGTCAGAGAAACACTTAAACATTTTAAGAAAACCCTAGATCGGAAACTGAAGCGATTTCGAAAGTAATTTTTGAAAGAAAAGTTAGGGAAATCGTTTGAAAACTCAAGGAGAGCACAGATACACAACGGATCTAAGGAAATCGGATAAAACCTCGAAGGGTTAAGGATTCAAAATAACCCTAGAAGTAAGATAGGCTTTGAAAGGCCACCGACTTTAATCGGAGAGGTCGGAATCAAGCTCAAACCACCATGGTAC
Source organism: Nicotiana tabacum (assembly GCF_000715075.1). Lineage (NCBI taxonomy): Eukaryota > Viridiplantae > Streptophyta > Magnoliopsida > Solanales > Solanaceae > Nicotiana > Nicotiana tabacum. Next base: position 13,396,093 of record NC_134084.1, on the reverse strand, counting down.
GCCGGAGTAAAGCCGGAGATGGCCGTGGAACCTTGAATCGACAGAGGTCTGGATGCAAAACTTCGAGTCCAGGCCTCGGATCTTTAGGTATCAGGCATGTGGGAGCAAGAGAAGGTGAGTATAAGACTCTCATAGCCTGAGAAGCCATGAATTCCGGTGAGTTTCAAGGTGGAGGTGGTGGTAAGAGGCGGTTAGGGTTTGAGAATGTTAGAGAGAGTTTGAGAGAGTTTGAGAGTTCATAGGCGGCTGGTTAGGTGAACTGATTTAGTGTTAAGGGATGTTGGTAGATTAAAAAAGGGAAGGAGGGTTTGTGGTCGTTGATCATTTTGATCAACGGCGTGGATTAAATGGGGACGGATGGGTTAAACTTAATTGGATCAGGGTGGGTAGTTTAGGAATTGGGCCGGCCCATTTGAAATTGAAATTGGGGTTAATTGGGGGTTGATTTGGGCTAAAATTTAAATAGGTAGCGCTAGTATTTAAATAGCCACTTTTTCACTTTTTATTTTATAAAAAATAGTAAAATTATTTCTGGAAACAAATTAAAGATACTAAATAGATTAATAATATTTAAATATTAAATTAAAAATACTGGAATCAAATTTGTAATTATAAACACAATTAAATCTTAAAATAGGCTAAAATTGCAATTATATGCAATTTAACTTTAAAATGCTAAATAAATTTGTAAAAAATGTGCAAAAATTAAATTAGCTATATTTTGGTAAATATATGAGAATTCAATAAAGGAGTTACCAAAAATGATAATTTGGGAAATAATTATTGGTTTTTTCTGATAAAATAAGGCGATAAATTGATTTTAAAAATTGGAAAAAATAATAAAACACTTGGACATGCTTATATATGCATACGCATGCTATTTTGAAAGTATTTTGCATATTAAAAATATATATGTAAAAAATTGGATATCAACAGCTGCCCCTCTTTACTCGGGAAGGATGAAAGAGTTATCGGGTAAAGATATGGTGGCCAATTTTGACCGAACGGAATGGTTTGAATAATTTGACCGATATCTGGCTCCTAAGCTACCTACATATCCCTGGTCTTACATAAATCGGGCCATATGTAGTCCAGGATCCGTCGGCGGAATATGCCGATGGAGGTTTTCCAAGAACGGATGCAATGTTTAGGTTGGGCTGGATGGTTAATGCCTAATGGGGCTGTGGGAACTGGAGCAGGATTGCTCCTGCTGAAATGGTCGTTGCTCGCCCGTTTACCTGCAAATGAACCATATGTTGTGTGAAAATCTAAACATGATGCAAGTTCCCATCGGACCATGAAATGTTGTCTTTGGACGGTTAGGATGACGTCCTGGGCCATGAAGCGTATAATAAGGATTCGCAGTCCATGAAATGGTGCTCTCGGGCTATGAGATGATGCCTCTGAACTATGACGCCTTTGAATAATGATATGCAAAAGATATAAGGGGTCCTCAGGCCATGGCATGGCGTTCTCGGGCTATGAAAATGGTGCCTCTAAGCAATGACGCCTTCGGATGATTTGGCGATATTTCAGCCTATGAGATGCAGTAGGTGGCGATCTTTCAGCCGATGCAAGATGTAAATGAAGTGGCGATCTTTCAGCCGATGCAAGATGTAAATGAAATGGCGATCTTTCAGCCATGCAAGATGTAAATGAAGTGGCGATCTTTCAGCCGATACAAGATGTAAATGAATTGGCGATCTTTCATCCATGCAAGATGTAAATGAAGTGGCGATCTTTCAGCTATGCAAGATGTAAATGAAGTGGCGATCTTTCAACCATGCATGATGTAATGAAGTGGCGATCTTTCAGCCATGCAAAATGTAAATGAAGTGGCGATCTTTAAGCCATGCAAGGTGTAAATGAAGTGGAGATCTTTCAGCCGATGCAAGATGTAAATTAAGTGGCGATCTTTCAATCATGCAAGATGTAAATGAAGTGGTGATCTTTCAGCCATGCAGGATGTAAATGAAGTGGCGATCTTTCAGCCATGCAAGTTGGAGGTAGAGCTTAACCTCGGAAGGCAGAATGGTAGCCTTATGCAATGCAGAGAATGGAGATGGAGGTAGAGCTAAACTTCGGAAGGCAGAATGGTAGCCTTATGCAATGCAGAGAATGCAGATGGAGGTAGAACTTAACCTCGGAAGGCAGAATGGTAGCCTTATGCAATGCAGAGAATGCAGATGGAGGTAGAGCTTAACCTCGGAAGGCAGAATGGTAGCCTTATGCAATGCAGAGAATGCAGATGGAGGTAGAGCTTAACCTCGGAAGGCAGAATGGTAGCTTTATGCAATGCAGAGAATGCAGATGGAGGTAGAGCTTAACCTCGAAAGGCAGAATGGTAGCCTTATGCAAGAAGTAAAAATGGCAAATGGCAATAGAGTTTTCTTAGCTGATAGCGGATTGCGGTATTGTGATTGCTGGGGATATTATGCTTGCTGGTGTCCTGTTGTGCGGATAGCAGTTGTGAGCAAGTGCAACGGTTTGGAGAGTTATATTCCTAAACTTTGTGAGTGAGCGTATAGTATGTTTGATGATTTTTCAACTCAAGTGCCTGCGTCCAAAGAAAAATCGTGAGTTTGTAAAGGGGGAAAGGTTAGTTGGTATCCCCGCTGGCTTTGCTTGACCTGCTCGGTTTTGATCTGGTGATATTGTACGTATCATTGGGGTAGCATTGCTAAACAAGACAATTTTAGTAACACACATGCATGATTTAGTAAAAGCATAACATAAGTGCATAATTAAGAATAATTTTCTTTAGATGAACTGACGACCGCGACGTGGTTCAAGATATTGCAACTTCGCTTGCTCCTGAATTTTGAGGGTCCTCCTCAAAATTCTGCCCCAGTTTACTGGGTTGCTGCTCCTGACAGATGTTAATGATAAATGGCTAGAATCGACTTCGTAATTTTGAGGGTCCTACTCAAAATTCTGCCCCAATTTTTAATAGCGGGGGAAAAGGAAATTTTATTGAATTGTGACCGAACCCATAGGGCTGCTTACGTATCCCCTCTTAAACGTGAATCAGGTCAGGCGTAGTTCAAATTACATCATAAAAGAAAGCATAAAGGTTACACATAGTATCGCTTGACTATGTCTGAATTGATCGGCTTTGGACAGACTTCTCCGTCCATTTCTGCGAGTATGAGGGCTCCTCCTGTTAGAACCCGATGAACCATGTACGGACCCTGCCAGTTGGTAGAGAATTTTCATTTGGCTTCTCTTGATGTGGAAAGATTTTCTTTAACACTAGCTGCCCTGGTGTGAACTGTCTCGGCTTGACTCTTTTGTTGAAGGCTCTGGACATCCTGTTCTGATAAAGTTGACCATGGAAAACTACATTCATTCTCTTTTCATCTATAAGATCTAGCTGCTCGCAATGATTTTTCAACCATTCTACATCATCTAGCTTTGCTTCCTATATGATTCTTAATGAGGGAATTTCCAACTCGGCGGGAATGATTGCCTCTGTACCGTAGACCAGCATATATGGGTTGCTCCTATCGATGTGCGGACTGTGGTGCGGTATCCCAATAAAGCAAATGCAAGCTTCTCATGCCACTACTTATGTTTCTCTATCATTTTCCTTAGTATCTTCTTGATATTCTTGTTGGCAGCCTCTACGGCTCTGTTCATCTGAGGTCTGTACGCTGTAGAATTCTTGTGTTTGATCTTGAAGGTTTCACACATGGATTTCATCAAATCACTATTGAGGTTGGAGCCATCATCGGTAATGATTGACTCTGGAATTGAGAACCGACACATGATACGGTCGTGGATGAAATTCACCACGACTTTCTTAGTCACTACCCTGTAAGATGTTGCTTCAACCATTTGGTAAAATAATCAATTGCTACTAGGATAAACCTGTGTCCGTTTGATGCGGCGGGTTCGATTGGTCCGATAACATCCATTCCCCAGGTAGCGAACGGCCACGGCGAGCTTGTTACATTAAGCTCATTTGGAGGCACATTTATCATGTCTGCATGTATTTGGCAGCAGTGGCACTTTTGGACATACTGGATACAGTCTGTTTCCATAGTCATCCAAAAGTAACCAACTCGGAGTATTTTTTTGCTAAAACAAATCCATTCATATGTGGACCACAGGTCCCTGCATGAATTTATAGCCTGGATGCTTCCTTTGCATCGACACACCTTAGCAATCCTAAATCAGTAGTCCTCCTATACAGGATTCCTCCGCTGTGAAAGAAATTGTTGGACAGCCTCCAAAGTGTGTGCTTCTAAGTAGGATTTACAAGTTCTGGGTATTCTCCTTTCATCAAATATTCCTTGATATTATGAAACCAAGGCTTTCCATCTACTTCTTCCTCAACATGAGCGCAGTAAGCGGGCTGATCATAGATCTTTACCGGAATGGGATCAATGAAATTCTTGTCTGGATGTTGTATCATGGATGATAGGGTAGCTAGTGCATCAGCGAATTCATTCTGGACCCTGGGAACATGCTGGAATTCTGTCTTTGTGAACATCTTTCTCAACTCCGGCACATGATGTAGATAAGGGAGTATCTTGGAGTTCTTGGTCGCCCATTCTTCTCGGACCTGATGTATAAGCAAGTCTGAATCCCCAATTACTAGCAACTCTTGGATGTTCATGTCAATGGCCATCTTGAGCCCTAAGATGCAGGCTTCGTACTTGGCCATGTTGTTGGTGCAGGGGAACCTGAGCTTGGCAGATACTGGATAATGCTGACCGGTTTCTAATACTAGGACTGCTCCTATGCCAACTCCTTTGAAATTTGCTGCTCCATCGAAAAACATTCTCCAACCATCATAGGATTCTGCAATGTCTTCTCCTATGAATGATACCTCTTCATCAGGAAAATATGTTTTCAGGGGTTTGTATTCTCCGTCCACGGGATTTTCAGCAAGGTGATCTGCTAGTGCATGTCCTTTGATTGCTTTCTGAGTCACGTAGACAATGTCAAATTCACTCAACAGGATTTGCCACTTGGCCAGCTTGCTAGTGGGCATGGGCTTCTGAAAGATGTACTTCAAGGGATCCATTCTTGATATGAGATATGTAGTATAGGCACAGAAGTAGTTCCTCAACTTCTGAGCTACCCAAGTCAAAGCACAAAAGGTGCGCTCTAACAGAGAATACCGAGCCTCGTACGGGGGGAACTTCTTACTGAGGTAATATATGGCCTGCTCCTTCCTCCCTGTTTCATCATGCTGCCCTAGAACACAACCGAACGCTCCATCCAATACTGCAAGGTAGAGTAATAGAGGTCTACCCGGCTCAGGCGGAACTAAGATTGGTGGTGTTAATAGATACTCCTTGATTTTGTCGAAATCTTTTTGGCAATCATCAGTCCAGGTGGTAGCGGCGTCCTTCTTTAACATCTTAAAGATCGACTCACAGATGACCATAGATTGTGCTATGAATCGGCTGATGTAGTTAAGTCTTCCTAGGAAACTCATTACATCCTTCTTGTTCTTTGGCGGTGGCAGTTCTTGAATAGCTTTGACCTTAGATGGATCCAGTTTTATCCCTCGATGACTCACAATGAACCCAAGTAGTTTTTTCGACAGGAACCCCAAATGCACATTTTACGGGATTCAGTTTTAGGTTGTATCTTCTCAGTCTGTTGAAGAACTTCCTCAAATCCTCCATATGGTCAGTGGCTTTCTTGGACTTTATGATGACATCATCTACATACACCTCAATCTCTTTTTATATCATATCATGGAAGATAGTAGTCATGGCCCTCATGTGGGTGGCCCCTGCATTTTTTAACCCGAATGGCATCATCTTGTAGCAATACATCCCCCACGGTCTGATGAAAGTCGTTTTCTTAGCATCTTCTTTGTCCATCCAGATCTGATGATATCCAGCGAAGCAATCTACAAATGATTGCAACTCATGCTTAGCACAATTGTCGATCAGTATGTGTATGTTTGGCAAGGGGAAGTCTTCCTTTGGACTGGCCTGATTGAGATCCCGGTAGTCGACACAGACTCTGACCTTCCCATCCTTCTTTGGCACTGGCACAATATTGGCTAATCATGTCAGATATTCTACTACCCTGAGGACCTTAGCTTTGACCTACTTAGTGACTTCTTCCTTGATTTTCAGACTCATATCGGGTTTAAAATTTCTGAGCTTCTATTTTACCGGTGGACATATCGGATCAGTTGCCAGTTTGTGGGACACAATAGATGTGCTCAAACCAATCATGTCATCATATTATCAGGCAAATATGTCCTCGTATTCCTTCAGAAATTCTGTGTATTCTTCATTTTCTAATGGTGACAAATGAACGTTGATCCGAGTTTCTTTGATATTTTCTGCATCTCCCAGGTTAAAAATCTCGGTCTCGTCCAGGTTGGACTTAGGTCTGTTCTCAAAATTTTCAACCTCTTTAACAATCTATTTCGGTATATAATCTTTCTTTGAATCTATGTTCGTTTGTTGCGTTGTCTCGTTGCATGTCACAGCCATTGGTTCATCAAGATAGGTAATAGTAATGTTGTATAAGTAAAGTAATGAGAGAAAATAATAAGAGTAAGATTTGTAAGGAAACCGAAATGCTTTGATAAATTTCATAACTGTTCTGAACATTGGAAGATCTTATTGCAAAAATTAAAAAATGTGAAAGGAAAATCAACTAGTAAAAATAAAGATAGTGCACAATGCTTTGTTTAGCCTTGCTACCCCGAGGCTTTCCGAGCTCTGGTGGTTCTGATGAACCAATTGTTGAGGTGTGATCCTCGGCTTACGGCTTGTGTAGAGGGGTCCTCCTCCCCCTCCTCCTCGAAAATGACACAACAATCCATATCATCTTCTTCTAGGAACAAATTCCTCAATGCCGCCATTATTTCCTCTTCTTCCGACCCATAGATAATATCGGCTGGCTGGAGAGTCTGCTCCAAATGTGGTATTGGCTGCTCCAGTGGGTAGTATGGACCGCGCCATGATGGCGACCAGTTCTTGAATTCCTCCCAAGTATACTCATATCCCAGACCAAAAGTGGTGCCATGTTTCTTCAGTTCGATAGGCTTGGCGATTCCTTAGAGGTTCTTTCCAAGTCCCTTGCCAGGTTCATATCCTCACCAATTTAGTATGCTCTCAATTTTTTTGCCCCACAACTTGTCTTTGTTGACGGCATTGACTCGCTCGATGTGGTGATAGGTTTCCTCGCCTATCCTTCTCCTTCCTCCAATCGGTGGGATGGTTTGGCGGCTGTATATGGGATTGCTATCGTCGTCGTGAATGATCACCTCTTGGTGGTTCTAATCAAATTTTACCGCCTAATGTAGTGTCGATGCTACGGCCCCAGCGGCATGAATCCACGATTGTCCTAACAGCAAGTTGTAAGATGCCGGCGCATCTATTACTTGGAAATCGACATCGAACCAAGTAGGCCCTATTTGCAAGCACAAACTAATTTCCCCAATGGTGGATCTTTGGGGACCGTCGAAAGCTTTGACGTTGATGGCCTCGTACTTGATCTCATGCAGACCCTTTCCCAATGTTCTGAGTGTTACTAATGGACAAATATTGAGGTTGGACCCTCCATCAATCAAGATCCTAGTGATAAAATAATCTTCGCATTGCACGGTGATGTGCAACGCTTTGTTGTGACTTAACCCTTCTGGTGGCAGCTCATCTTTATGAAAAGTGATCTTGTGACTTTCCAATACCTGCCCTACCATGTTTGCCATTTCTCCTCCGGTGATGTTTCTTGGTACATATGCCTCACTCAGCACCTTCAACAAGGCATTCTTATGTACGTCAGAACTTTGTAGCAAAGCTAGGATAGAAATCTGTGTCGGTATTTTGTTCAGCTGATCAATGACTGAGTATTACTTGGTTTGTATATTTCTCCAAAGATCATTGGGCCCGGTTTCAGTGATGGTCGACCAACCAGAGGCCTGCTTACTCGACTCAGCTAAATGCTCCGGAGTATAAACCCGGCTAGTTCTTGTCATACCCTATGCCGCAACTGTTTCCCCGAATTTAGCTTTCCCTTTCCTTCTCGCCTCGACTGTGTAATCCCAAGGTATAGCATTTGTATGGAACGCTGTTACGGCAGACATTGTTACTGGGATGGGCACTTTTACTCCGAATGGAGCATGTATTTTGGAGGGTAAAACCACAACTTCAAACGGTGCGGGTGCATTCGTTGGAGACCCAAACTCGACTTCAATTGGTGTTGGCGTCTTTGTAGGGGGTGGTGATTCAAATCCAAGTGGTATAGACATGTTTACCTCGACCTCCCCAGAAGTCTGAGTCTGGACTACGATCGAATTGAGGGTGACTATCGGCTTCTTTGGTTCGTCACCTTCTGTGATTAAACCGATCAATCCTTTGGGATCGCAATCATCCTCTATTTCAATCATTTGAACACCTCCACCCTTATGGTCCGGTATAGGGTTGTTGCGAACATTCGGAGTAGGCTTTTTTGCTACAATGATCTTTTTATTGATCAGAGTCTGGATCTTATCTTTGAGGGAGCGGCATTCATCAATGGTATGTCCCTTCATGTCGAAATGGGATGCACAAGATTTATTTGGATTGACCTACTGAGAAGGGTTTTCAGGGGTTATAGCAGGGATAGGGGTGACATAACCAGCAGCTTTGAGCCTTTCGTACAGCTGGTCAATCTGTTCAGCAATGGCGGTATACTATTTGGGGGGTCTGCGGTCAAAATTTGATCGAGGTCTAGGAAAGTTTTAACGTGTGGGAAGTGATTGATAGTGGGATGGCTCAGCATTGTAGGCTTGGTAGACATGTGCGGGTTGGGAATATCTGGGTAAGGTAGGTTGATATGTAGGAGGTGGGGGTGATTGTATGTAGGTGATGGAGCTTGGTAAGAGGGTGAGGATGCTTGATAATTCGGGATAGGCTGGTATGTGAGTGGAGGTATCGGATAGGCTTGGCATTTGATAGGGGATCTGGCTCTTTGTGCAACCATTACGATACATACGTCCCTTTTCTTAGACGTACCACCAGATTATAAAGCCTTATTGGTAGCTTGCAAAGTTTCAAAGTTTGTAACCATACCACTTTTGATGCCTTCCTCGATCTTTTCCCCTAGCTTGATAATGTCGGAAATTTTCTGGCTCTCACTCAACATCAGCCTTTCATAGTACTGTGGATCTTGAGCCCGAATGAAAAACTTGTTCATTTTTTCTTCTTCTAAAGCAGGTCTGACCTTAGCAGCTTCTGATCTCTAGTGAGTGGCATACTCGCAGAATTTTCTGTGGGCTTCTTCTTTAAGTTCTGGATGTAGAACACATCTAGTGCATTTTCTGTGTTGAACCTGAACCTGTCCATAAAGTCGGACGCCATACTTACCTAGTTCAACCATTTCTTCTGGTCTTGGCAAATGTACCAAGACAGAGCATCTCCCTTCAGACTCCTCATGAAAAGTTTCATGCGAATCCTTTCGTCTTTTCCTACTCCGACCAGCTTGTCACAGTATGTTCCCAAGTGGACTCTCGGATCCCCTGTACCCTCAAACATCTCGAACTTAGGAGGTTTGTACCCCTCGGGCAGTTCGACATCCAGTTGTATACAAAGATCTTCGTAGTTCAACCCTTAAATCCCCTTATTTCCTTCGACACCCTGAATTTGACTAGTCAATCTCTTGAGTTCTGCAGCCAGGTTCCTGATGAGTGAGTCTTTATCATCATACTCGGGTGTGCTTGAGACAGATTGGGTGGAGGGTGGTATGGTTTCCACATAGATGGGGGCGTTATGGTAGAAATGGTCATTTGTGGAATTCAGAGATTCTGGGATGAGTAGTGGAGTGTGGCAAGTATTGCAGTGGTGGTGAGGAGTGGGATGGTTTTGTAGTTTTGGGATGTTTTGTAGAGGCGAGGGGTTCTGATCGTTTGGAAAATTGATATCTGGAGTGGTGAGGGAAAATGACAAGTTTACCATATTCCGAACATGATCAAGTTCCTCCTGAAATTTCACCAGTTTCTGCTCAAGTTGGGATGCACTTCCTTTGGAGACCTAAGCACCATGAGTGACCTCTACCATTCAGTTGAGTTTTCCTTTCTGGTGTTGTTCAAATCTTTCATCTTTACTTTATTCCTACTTTTGATAGGACTAGGAGGAGGAGTGGGTGGAGGACCCTTTGATCTTGTGGAATATGATGACGATGCCAGAAAGCACGAACTAACCTTTAGGGATGGGAGAAAATAAACAAAAAGTAAAAACAAAAGGTAACAAGTCAGTGGGGATTATAAGAAAGTGTTGTGATATTTAAACACTTAGTGCAAGAATGTAAATCGTGTCCTAATTTGGGAGCCTCGTTGTGCCCGAGGTAGGCCTAGCGACAAATTAATTTGGAGAACTTAGAATGATAAATGCCTCATTTTATTAATAAAAAGTAGACGAATCCCAAAACGACACTAAATAACAAGGAATAACATGTCACTAGTGGTCATTGGCCTTATTACATTTCATAAAGTAAAAGAAAACTCCTATCTATTTGGTCCCAGAAGGACCTTCCCCAGACTTGGCATCTTTGGCTCTATCGAACAGCTTCATCAGCTCGCGAAGTCCCAGCAGCAGGTAGGCTCTAGCCAGGTGTCCACCCTCGTTTCCTTCAGCATTCTGGAAGTCCTCGATCCTCTTGAGAAACTTCCTTTCCAGCTCCACTAAACCACGTTCCAAGTATCCTAATCACTTGTTGGCACTGATAGCCATATCTTTCCACTCTTCAATCAGTTTTTGTGGGTTTCTTGGATCTCACAGTGCTCGTTTCACATTCCCGAATCTTCTTGCGTAATTAGTTGTATTTGACCTGTGCTTCATCCCTTTTATCGATGATTCTGTGACCTCAAACAAACCCGAGTTGGCCCAGACCATTGTGATTATCCTCCAGCCAGCCTGAATAGTATGGGGTGCAGCCAGCATGGTATCTGTCTGGTTCAATAGTATCTCTTCCCATGATGATCTTGCAATGCCACATATGCTGAGCTTGGCACTTATAAGTACTGTCATCAGCTTGGAAGTCAGCCCGGAAGTGACTCATCTTGTCGACCCTTGGTATAACCTGCTTCCTACCAACCTGTCTCATAACTCAGAGAGGGACGTAAGGGTAGGTTCCTCTCAAACCGATCAGTATCAAAAATGGTGCGTCCCTGGATCGGGCGATGAACTCTTCATTAGGGAACCACTCAAACATCCATTGTATTTGATCCTTAGTTAGATTTTCAAACAGCTCCACCCACCCCTTGGCATCTTCTGGATGAGCAAACATGTTGGGCATGTAGTTCATTCGCCTTGGCTGATGGAAGGTTATATCATCGTCCCAGTCTCTATGCTGAATCTCTTGCCGATATTCACCCATTTTAAGATGCTCCATGATCCAGAGCTGGAGTAGCAAGTTGAAGCCCTCTAAGTGTGGGGCTCCTTGTTGACATTTTTCCAAGGCTCGGTATATCTCTGCGATGATCATGGGCACTATGCTAAATAGTTGTCCACAATTCCCTCCATCAAAGTTTTGGTGACCATGGCTAGCCTGGTGTGGATCCTTGCTTTCTTCATTGGAAACACTATCATCTCCAAGAAGCAGAACATGAAGACAAAGACCCTTTGGTGAATATGCCCTAACGGTGTAAGGGCGAACTCATCCAGATAGTACGGTAGGATTTGCTGTGACCGTATCTCTCTTACAAATAATCAAAGGGAATGTAGGACTCCTTCAAACATGTCAAGCCTGGATTCTTCTTTAGGCCCATCATTTTGAGAAAACCTCTACCCTTGCGATTTTTTGGCATTAACAAACCCGAAGTCTCCCATGGTACACCAGTCAATCCTCTTATTTCCTCTAGCAGGGGTGTCATCTCAATCTCTCCAAAGCGAAACATAGACCTATCACAATCCCAGAATAGAGTAGCAGCTTCTATGATTTTATTATTGGGTTGGACCTCCAGGAGGGAAGGTAGATTTCCTAGGTATTTCCGGATAAGAGTCTGATCACTGGAATGAAGATCCTCCCACCAGCTTAGCAATCTTGGGTGAATGTTTATGGCTATGCCGAATCTGGGGATTTCATGCCTCATGTTTATGCAAGACAAAAGGGTTAGGCCCTTATCCCCACCAGACTCGACTATTAAATACCAATAATTGGCATAAAAGCATTTAGTTCTCCAAATAAATGCACAAACGTGATAGTGTCTGTTTGGGTTTTGGGAAACCCAGTGGACTTTGGACAAGGCTATCTTAAAGAGTCATTATGCGGATAACATAACTGACTCGGCTAGGTTTGACCATGATGCATGCCAGTTTAAACAAATTAAGGTTTCTACGGGGTTTTAGACTCTTACCCTTGAGCAGACAACTCAAGAGGGAAAGGCACGGAACCGTCGACTACACCATTGATTGACTAGTTTTACCGGAAATACGCCTTTGCCGGATTTAAAGGGTGAAAATATCGGAAGAGCGCAACCACTCAATATAAGCGTTGCTATGGTATTTGTTTGGAACGAGTGGAATATGATGTTGAAAATATGCTTATGCAATAATTAAAACAAATTGTCACGTATTTGCCGTTCATAAAGTAATAATTACAATAATCTAAAACAGTAATAAAGGAGTGCAGTAAAGGAAAGCAGTGAAAGAAACAAGAGACGAGTTAGTTTTTGCAGTAGAAGAGGGAATTAAATGCTTAAAGGTATTAAACAAATAAGGCACATAAGAAATGTAAAGTCACAGTAATAGCTTGAAATGGTAAAAGCCTAAAAGTCATCCTCAGTAGAGTCATCATGCTGTCGCGCCCCCTTTTTCTCGCAAAATCGAGTTTATGACATTTGGGAGACAACCCGTTCTCGTTCGGGAATTGGGTTTTGAATTGAAGAGTCGCCACCTAATGATTAAAGTGCATTAGGACACTAGGAGGGGTTTGTTTTGAGTAACCAGAGATTGGGTAAAGGCTTGAAATTATCCCAAGGGGAAGGTGTTAGGCACCCCTCAGGATCCACTAGTGTGGTTCCCGGCCAAACTATTGTTTTGACTTAAGTGCAAATAACACATAGGCAAATAAAGGCTTCAAATAAGAGGGAATTTTCACGTAATAGTTACAAATAAACAAAATTAAGAAAAAGGAACTAAAAAGAGTTGATTTTCTTAAAAGAAATGGTTTAAAAAGATTTAAAAGAAACAAAGAAAACAAAGATAAGGGGGTTCCTAAGTTTATTAATAATATGGATCACCCTACACAACATCTGGTAATTACTCCTCAGTGAGGGAATACACGTGATGTTATCGTGTGGTCATCATATCCATGTCTACCCTTTCCCACCTCGTTAAGGTATTAAAGCACGGAATGGTCTCATTTACTTATTGCATGCTATTAGCCGCCCCAATCCTATCAGCCCAGGAGGCACTTGGCTATTAATCCTAGAGGGAGGAGGTATTGGGCCTATTTGCGGTTTCAAAAAGGTAAAACACTAAGGCGACAAACAGAACACATATAACAAGTTTGGGAAAGCATATAAACAAATAAAAGGGCTCAAACAGACCTCTTTTAAACCAAAAAAAGCACATAATGTAGCATGACTTGCATGTACTGTTTAGGGTCTAATTAAAACTTGAACGATGGAGGCAGATTGATTTATTACATAGTTCAGATAAGAAGCCCGAATTAGGCTTGCCTGCTGGTTGTAGCTAATAAAAGTCTGATTCAGTTCATAAACTGTCCTATGGCTTGCCAAAGTGTTAGACGAAAACCTACAGGCATGATATCTACTGATTTCAGAAAAGATGAAGTATACTAATTTTAGAAAAAGGGTTGTCAGTTATTCAGGAAATATGAGTTTTGACAAAAGATCATAAATTTTGCAGACGTTAGACAATGATTCTAGATATGTAGGCAAGTGAGACGTTTTAGACTTGGTTACTAATTCCTATAGGCATGCTTTATAGGCGTTGTTGATTTTAAACCTTTTTACAAACATAACAAGAGTGCAAAAATCCTATAGGCATGGCATCTAAATGTTGTACTTCGTTTAAGCCTATGAACATGATATCTAAATGCAGTTGGTTATTTAAGACCTACGAACATGTTTGCCTGATGAGGAGTGCATATGCAAGACTCAGAAAGAACCTATAGGCAGGATATCTACATGATGTGCAGAAATTCAAAAATTCCTATAGGCAGGATATCTATACGCTATGCAGAAGTTCAGAAATAAACTATAGGCATGGTACCTTCATGAGAATGCAAGATTCCTAGAGACATGGTATCTACATAAGAATGCAGAAATTCTTATAGACATGGTATCTAGATGCAAATGTAAGATTCCTATAGACATGGTATCTATATGAGAATGCAGAAATTCATAAACTCCTATAGGCAGGATATCTACCCCTTTTTGCATACATAGTTATTCCCCCCTTTTTCACTAGCCATACCCAATAGTTTATTACAAAGTTATTACAGTCCAGAAAAATAAAGTAGAGAAAATACATCAGAAGTTGAAAATTACTACCAAAGAGAGCCTGATTCAGACTTCCTGTCTCAAGTATGAAGTAAACCAACTCCAAGAGATCATATTTTAAAGCCTTTCTCCTATTTGGGGTGTGTTAGAGTTCCCTAAGAGTCTCATATGAACTCCGGGCAGTGCTTACACCTAAATGTATCACAGATTAAGCCATGGTGCAGTGTGGAAGGGCCAACCCTCAAGTGTCCAAGTTTAGAGGGAGCTCGAGGTCCCAAGGCAAGGCTCATAAGAGGGGGACAGAACTTAGGAACTAAGAGAGAGTGTAAGTGCAAAATTCGGAAAAAGGGAAAGGGAAAGGGAAACAGAACACATAGCGATATAGGGAATGAGGAGTAAGGTAAAAAGCAGGCTAGTGGGCCTAACCCAACAATGGGAGATGCTGGCACACCTGTAAGCCTACTGGAACACATTATTTAGAGGTTAGGATCCCCTAAGGTATCAACTTCAATACATAGACAATAACTTGTATATTGCCATATTTTAAACTATAACTCAAAATACATAAAGAGAAATAGGGAATAGGGATTCATAGCAGAAACAAGAAAAAGGGAATCAACATGCTAGTTTAAGTATTTAACTCTGCAGAAGTAGTAAAGTAGACATAGATGCAGAAAGCTGTAAGTAAACACATTGTAGGGATGCTGAAATTTGAAATTAGGACATACCGGTTTCAAAGGAACAAGTAGAGAAAAATGCAATAGTCTGGTAAAAATCTCAATGCAGACAGGAAGAGAGAGTTTTATTATGTGAGTAAGAGTTCAGAAGAGATTGTGAATTGTGAAGTCTTAAGTGTAGTGAATAAAGGTCGTGCCCTTTTATAGTGTAAAAACCAAGTAGAAATAAGGTAAGAAATAATTGAAGAGCTGATTGTCAATCAATTACACTAGACTCCCTTTAGTTAAGGGATTCAGATTCAAACGGATATAAACCAATTAAGGAAAGAAATTAATCAAACACTTTGTGCAAAGTAGGCAATTAGGGGTAAATACATAAAAGTTATTTAAGGACATGGTTTTTGAAATATACCGTTTGTGCGAATAAAGTAAGAAGATCAATTAACAGCCAGTAAATCACAAGGTCTGAGATTTGGTATGAATGAACCAAGTCAGAAAAGATGGAAAAGGATTTTACTTAAGGGAAATCAGCAAACAATGGAAAGGGAATTAATTAGACCCATATTCATAGGGAAGTAGGAACTAATCACAACTTCAAAAGCTACTTTAAAGGGAAGTCTATCATATGTAAGGAGCATATGAACATGTCAAGCATGAAGAAAGACTGTAGTGTCGTTGTAAAGTCAGTAGAAAATCCAGTATAGAAATGTTTAGCAAAAGGTCAGAGTCATTGAAAGCAAGGAATGGGTCTGAAAGAGTTAGGGGTTTTTGAAATAAACCCTAAGTTCAATCAAATCACATAATCAAGCTTGGCGGAACCCCCAAATTCTAGGGTTTCCACATTGAATCAAGTACAGAGATGAGAAGGCAAGTAGTTGAAACAGGCTCAGAGGTTTCAGAGTTGAAACCTCTTGCATGCTTCTTTCATCAACAGAAACTCATGAGAAAAACATGATAGCAAAGCAACATGCGGAACACATTATAAGAACTCAAAAGAAAAACAATGATAGGAACAGTAAAAGAAACATGCTTAAGAGATTTTTCAGAAGAAACTTAAACAGAGCTTAATAGAAGGAAAATAAGGAAACTTAAGAACTTAGCAGGAAAATACAGTAGGAGAAACATGCTGAAACATAGTAGAAGACAAAAAATATAAGAACACAGTAGAAAAGCATATGAGAGCATAGTATGGAAAACATGGTAGAAGAACATACAAGCATGGAGTATATAAAACTCAGTAAAAGAACATACAACAACGGAGTATAAAAACTCAATAGAAGAACATACAAGGTAGAAGAAAACATAAGAACACAGTAGAGGCAAATAAACACAAAAGACAAAGGAGAGAAAGTCAGAGAAACACTTAAACATTTTCAGAAAACCCTAGATCGGAAACGAAGCGGTTTTGAAAGTAATTTTTGAAAGAAAAGTTAGGGAAATCGTTTGAAAACTCAAGGAGAGCACAGATACACAACGGATCCAAGGAAATCAGAGAAAACCTCGAAGGGTTAAGGTTTCAAAAGAACCCTAGAAGTAAGATAGGCTTTGAAAGGTCACCGATCTGAGTCGGAGAGGTCGGAATCAGGCTCAAACCACCATGGTACGCCGGAGTAAAGCCGGAGATGGCGGTGGAACCTTGAATCGACAGAGGTCTGGGTGAAAACCTTCGAGGCCAGGCCTTGGATCTTTAGGTATCAGGCGTGTGGGCGCAAGAGAAGGTGAGTATAAGACTCCCACAGCCTGAGAAGCCATGGATTCCGGTGGGTTTCAAGGTGGAGGTGGTGGTAAGAGGCGGTTAGGGTTTGGGAATGTTCGAGAGAGCTTGAGAGAGTTTGAGAGTTCAGAGGCAGCATGTTAAGTGAATTGATTTAGGGTTAAGGGGTGATGGTAGATTAAAAAAGGAAAGGAGGGTTTGTGGTCGTTGATCATTTTGATCAACGGCCTGGATTTAATGGGGGCCAGACGGGTTAAACTTAATTGGATCAGGAGCGGGTAGTTTAGGAATTGGGCCTGTCCATTTGAAATTGAAATTGGGGTTAATTGGGGGGTTGATTTGGGCTAAAATTTAAATAGGTAGCGCTAGTATTTAAATAGCCACTTTTTCCCTTTTTATTTTATAAAAAATAGTAAAATGATTTCTGGAAACAAATTAAAGATATTAAATAGATTAATAATATGTAAATATTAAATTAAAAACACTGTAAATTTGTAATAATAAACACAATTAAATCTTAAAATAGGCTAAAATTGCAATTATATGCAATTTAACTTTAAAATGCTAAATAAATTTGTAAAAAATGTGAAAAATTTACATTAGCTATATTTTGGTATAAATATGAGAATTCAATGAAGGAGTTACCAAAAATGATAATTTGGGAAATAATTATTGGTTTTTTCCTGATAAAATAAGGCGATAAATTGATTTTAAAAATTCGAAAAAATAATAAAACACTTGGACATGCTTATATATGCATACGTATGTTATTTTAAAAGTATTTTGCATATGAAAAATATATAGGGAAAAAATTGGGTGTCAACACTCTTAAATACTCAAATACCACTATTACTTCCACAAACTTTGCTCAACAATAGAAATCATCACAAAAGGCATGAACAATACAAACGGAGTCATAACAATCATAATATAAGACTCACAGACATGCTTGACACCAACGTATAGATACTCGTCACCATGCCTATACATCGTACTCAACAAATAACACATAGCAAATAGGACATAACTCCTAATCCCTCAAGCTAAGGTTAGACCAAACACTTACCTCGGTGCCACGAACACAATTAAAGTTTCAACTATCATTTTACCTCTTGATCCACCACCAATTCGCTCGTATCTAGCCATAAGTTACTTAACTAAATCAATAAATGCTAAATGAATCAATTCCAATGCATGAAAAATAGGTTTTCTAAAGTTTTTCCCAAAAAGTCAAAAATTGCCCCCGGACCCACATGGTCAAAACCCGAGGTTCGAACCAAAACCTGATTACCCATTCCCCCACGAACCCAAATATATAATTTGTTTTGAAATCGGACCTCAAATTGAGGTCCAAATCCCCAAAATTTGAAAAAACCTAGGTTCTACCCAAAACACCCAATGTCTCCCATGAAAACCTTTGATTTGGAGTTGAAATCATGAAAAAGGATGTTAAAGATTAATAAAAACAAGATAGAAATGACTTACAATGGATTTGGGAGAGTACTTGTCTTTGAAAAATCGCCCAAGAGTGTTTTGGTTTTGAAGGGTTTGAAAAATGAGAGATTTTCGGATAAGTTATAATTTGCACAGGTGAAGATATCGCATTTGCGAAGTCAGGTTCGCAAATGCGGCCCAGGCTTCGCAAATGCGAAGGTAGGCTAAATCCTGCTGTCTTCGCAATTGCGAACAATTGTTCGAATTTGTGGTCTTTGTTGAAGCTGCATTTGCGACATAAGCCTTGCAAATGCGAGTGTTCTTGCCCCATCCCATTATCGCAATTGCAATAGTTCTCTCGCAAATGTGAGCTCGCAATTGCGAAGCCTGCAGACCTGCAACACACAGCAGTTGAAAATCTGCAACTTCCTAAGTTCAAAGCATTTCGTGGCCTATCCAAAATTCACCCGAGCCCTCGGGGCTCCAAACCAAATTTCACATCTACCTAAAAATATCATACGGACTTGCTCGTGCAATCAAATCATGAAAATAACGTGTAAAACCATGAATTAAACCTCAAAATGCATCATTTTCATCAAGAACACTTTAAAGTTCATAACTCTTCGACCTGAGGTCCAAATCACATCAAATAAACTCTATTTTTCACAAAATTTCACAATTATCATTTAAATACTTTAACAAGTTTGTATCGGACTCCGGAATCAAATTACGGGCCAGATACCAATGGTTTCAAACATTAATTCTTTTCTTTATTTCATGAATAACTCAGCAAAATAATTTCTTTCAAAAATTGATTTCTAAGGCTTGGGACCTCGGAATTCCTTTCCGGGCATATGCCCAAGTCTTATATTTTAATGCGGACCTCCTCGGATCATCGGAACACAAATCCGGGTCCGTTTGCTCAAAATGTTGACCAAAGTCAACCAAAATCAAATTTTTAACTCTAGAAATTTCTATTTCTCATATTTTCACAAAAAGGCTTTCCGGATATGGGTCCAGACCACGCACGCAAATCGAGGTGAGGTAAAAAAGAGGTTTTAAGGCCTCAGAACACATGATTTGCTTCTAAAACAAGTGATGACCTTTTGGGTCATCACATAAATGCAGGATTTAGTGTAGTGGTAAGCAAGGCTACAACATTAGTGTTACTAGTAGCATTATCCATTGAAATTGACATTATTTTATCACTAAGGTAAAAATATCTACAAATATCCATAACCGTGCTAGAAATAAACGGTCATGTGTGACGTGAATTAATTATTCTATAAGCAATAATGTGTTTTGCATTATCCACTCCTCATCAATCCAATGACTTGTAACAGTAAGATAATCACAGTCATTACCACTTCTACCAATATCAGTAGTAATAGCAACACAAAAATTAATATGAGTAAATAAATAGCGTAAATATTGTTCATATTCATGTTTATATTTATAAATATCACTCTTTACGGTTGTGTGAGGTCATCCTTTATAAGTAGGATTAAAAATTCTTCTAATATAATGTACAAAGTGAGGGTTAGAAGGAAAACTATAGGGTAAGCACATAACAGTAACCATTTTTGCTAATTCTTCCCTATATTTTCTTGGGTCATAATATAAAATACCACCGGTAACAGTGTTAATTCTCGGTTGAAATTAATTTGACCCGGTACTAGGGTCAGGTTGACTAGGTAGACTTGTCCCCCCGACTGCAGCTTTCATTTGATTATATTTAACTTTATCTTGAAGGTGTATCATTATGTGTCTCCTCAAACTTCCCGTCCTCCCCTGATCCCCCCTCCCCAAATCAACATAGTTAAAGGCTAATTCTTTGTCACAAGTTTTACACTTAGCTTTATTTTTTTCTCTTATTTGAATAAAAAATGACCAAACAAGAGATGTTTCGGCCCATTTAGAAGGTTATCTAGAAAAAAATAGTGGTAGTAACAGGGGGTCATTATTTGGATTAGTTGGGTTAACTTGAACAACAGGACTAGTGGGTATATCATCATCCGGTTGTGTTTCATCTAAATCTATTTCTTGTTCATCTTCTTCATCTATAGTTGGATTACCGTAAAGGTTATTCATATATTCATCATCTAAGCGTTCACCACCACCAATATTATGCACATATTGACTATCCGTAAATTATAATAAAGTATTATCACTATCAAGAATAGGAGCGGGTGGAGGGCGGGTATGGGGTTTGGGTAGGGGAGGTCGAGGAATTAGAGGAGGAATAGATTGGCCACTAGATTCACCACTCTTGGATTTTCTCTTATTTTTACTAAATATTTTTTAAAGGAATATGTCATCTTAATTATAATTATAATAAGTAATTAAATAAAACAAACAAAAATATAATTTTAAAACTAAAGAGTTGGAACGAGTTTACCGAATTGATGAACAACTTGTTGAAATTAATTATCGTTGAAGACTTGAAGACTTCAATTCACCAACTTCACAATTTTTCACACAAAGTTGCAACAACACAACAACAACAACAACAATGACCCAGTATAATCCCACAAGTGGTGTCTGGGGAGGGTAATATGTACGCAGACCTTACCCCTACAAAGTTGCAACAACAAAGTAACCAATTTTAGAAGAAAATTAGAGAGAGATTGATAATTTGGTGAAGAAAAATGAAAGAATGAGGGGGTATTTATAGTTGAAAATAAGAACAAAATATAATTATAAAAAGTTTGGGGTTAAAATAAAGTTGGGGGAGGGGTTAATGACTATTTTATAAATAGCCAACAACTATTTGGCAGCCCATAACGGCTATTTTTTAAAGCCCCAACGGTCAGATTTTGGTTTTAGAATTTTTTTTTTTAAAAGTTAGTCGTTGGGCCCGTTTAGGACCGGTTGAACCGCCCCACTTAGGAGCCGGTCCCGAGCTTAACGGGCTTCGCGTGTGAACCGGCCCACATGTGGCTCAAACCCCCTGGTCCCACTACCCATATGAGCTAGCGGGTCTGGGCTGGGCCCGTACCTAACCGGCCCGCTTGCCACCCTTATGTCAATCTGTAGAGATTTTGCCAAATAAGTATAATAAATTAGTTAAATAAAAATATACATATTTTTTCAGAACTTCAAAATAAGATTAATAAATTTAGAAAATTGAAAGAGTTCTCTTTACTTTGTACCTTTTCTTCCTCTCATATCCTCTCTTTACCGAAATTTATTAATCCGACTAATCTAATTCACAATTACGTTAATTTAAAAGAAAAATACTTCCTACTGGGGGTTTTTTCATTTACTAGAGAACAAAACATCTAACTAAGGGCGAAAAAATTACAATTATCAAAGTGGTATAATGTAGAAAAATACCTGCAGACAGCTTAGTGCATAAAGTATTCTATATTTACGCATGGTCTGATAAGGATCGTGCCACTAAGGGTGTGAAGACAACCTACCCTACTATAAGCATTAGTAACTGCTTTCACGGTTCAAACCCATAATCTATAGGTCACATATACAGAGGCGGAGCCAGGATGTCAAGCTTATGGGTTCGGAATTCTAATAATCTTAAGTTAATGCGTTCGAATAATAATTTATACATATTCAATAATTTTTTAAGATAAAATATAAGGTTCAAACCAAAGCTACTAGGTTCAGCCGAACTCACTTCCGACATTCTAACTCCCTGCAAACAGAGACAATTGTACCGTTACTCCGAAACCCCCTTCTAAAAAAGTACTGGCAAAATACCAAAATCAAACCTAACATATTTTTATGGTAGAACTTTAAACTTTAAAGGAAGTCACTACTTACCTTCCCACTAATTATTTCCACACGGCTAAAAGTAGGGTTTCTGGCCCTACAAACAACACAACAAAATCCATAATCCATTTCCCAATATTGCATCAACTTGAGGGGCGTACAGAGGTTCCAGGAAGTTAAAAGAGGATAAACAATAAATAAAGGAGCTGTCACCAAAAAAATTTGTTTTATTATAAGTCACACCTACACGTATAGGACACATATATGCAAGTGTGCTTATAAGAAAGAAATAAAGCAAATAATTATAACCTTATCCTCTCTTTTGATTACGTCCAAAATATCGTGAATGATCAAATCCCACAATCAAAAAACACACTACAACAAAGAAAAAAAAAATTAAATAAAGAAAACAAATCCTCATTATTTTTTACTTTATTTTCTATTATCAATTTTTTTGCTTAATTTTTCTTGAATCTTTTAGTATGCTACAATTTTGAGCTCAACTTAAAAATGTCTAAATATATTTTCTTTTTCAACTAGAAGAGGAGGGGTATTTTTCTTTTTTTGTGCCTTATAATAAATTAGGGGGGAAAAAGAAAATGAAAATGATTTAATTCGAAAAAGAAAAGACCACTTGTGTTTAGTGAAAAACAGTTAAGTGGCTAAGAAAATTTACTATATTTATGTCCCTATCAGTTTTGGTACACGTTTGACAAATCATCATTGATCAAATGTCACTATCCACGACGATTTAAAAGATAAGCACGCAAAAGGTATGCCATAGACCAAAAAATCATATGATATCAAGGTTTAAAGAGCAATAATTAAAATATTTGTCTAAGATCACACTATCAAGAATTAAAACTTTAGCAGAAACAAAAGTATAATATGTGATTTCGTTTTCCTTTTTCTAAGATTTTTCCAATAGAATTATTCAATATTTGTGTTAGCTGAAAAGTGTAAGTAAGGCGTACAACAATTTGTTTGAATACCATCGTCATAAAATAAAATTAGCAATTTGTATATTCACGTGTTCCTCTTATGTATATACAGTTAAACTTTTCTATGACAGTCTCATTTGTTTCGAATATTTTTGGATGTTATAGCAAAATGTTGTTACAGAGAACATAACATAAAAATTGGTTTCGGAAAAGCTTGATTTTTATAGTGAATTGTTGTTATATAAAAATACTGTTATAGAGAGGTCTGACTATATGTGTTTTGTTATTAAACTCTTTGTTCCTTCCTTTTGATGGTTTAATTTTGTAGAATTGTCTGCCTTAAAAATAACCTAGTTATAGGAAAAGATAATAGGTGATAACCATGTATTGCTAATCCCTTGAAATTGTAAATAGTACTTGTATTTTGGACATAGCAGAATGAGCTTTTGTCCGTTTTTTTTTTTTTTTTTGATAATTACTTCATAGCTGTATTAGGAATAAAAAAAAAGACAAGAAAGTTTAAATTAAGCATTTTCATAAGCACAGATCTCTGGATTTTGGTGTATTCAACACTGAGTTGGGATCATGACAAGGGATAAGGGTGCAACTGTAATAAGTAAAAATGCATAGGGTGTTTGTTAATATATTAGAAACTTATGGGGAACTCTTTTGACAAAAGTTTAAAATTCTATCAATTAGGCTACTAACAAATCCCTATAAAATACCTGACTGGGGAAACTGTTATAAAGTTCGTTTTCCAAAACATTTATTTGGAAAAAGAATTTTAATAGGAGAAAGTTCGTTTTCTATGATTTATAATTGTTTTAATTAAACAATTTTACGTAAATTCTTAACTTTTTAAGTTTGATATTCAGATTCTTTCGCATAAATAAGTTATTCTCTCTACATACTTGCTCTAGATTATATTTTTAATTGTCAATGGCAGCCAAATTTTAGCCAATTCTGGGTTATGGAAACATTATTCAAAAAAAATGTTAATTTATACTATTAATAACAAATGTAAAAGTATTTTTTCTGATTAAGAAAGGGCAAAAATTTGTCTTGCTGAAGCCAATAAAAGAAAAAATATTATACTAATTTTCTACTTTTAAAAAGTCAATAGTAATAAAATGATAAAATCATCTCGGTGGCTTTCATAATCCTATAATCCTATTGTTTGTTTATTTCATAATTATTATTTATGAGCGAGATTTATATAAAGTCAAACAATTGAAAACTTACAACAATGACATAATACATCAACGCCTGCAAAACAGAAGCCTTGTTATAAATATATTATATTATGGATGTTCATTTAGTACTCTGTTGTAAATAAGCTTCCTGAAGAAGCTTATCCATATGGGACTCCACCGTAAATATATTTATCTATTTAGTACTATATTGGAAATAAGCTTCCTGAAGAAGCTTATCACTTCGGTACCCGGTTATGGATAAACATTACCCCCAGTAGAAGTTTATCCATACCGGGTATAATAAGCTTATCTTTTCAGTACCCGGTTATGGATAAACATTACCCCCGGTAGAAGATTATCCATACCGGATATAATAAGCTTATCCATTCAGTACTCCGTTATGGATAAATATTGCTCTCAGTAGAAGATTATCCATATCTGGTACAGCAGCAGCTTACACAGCAGCTTGTAGTAGCAGCTTACACAGCAGCTTATAGTAGCTTACACTGCAGCTTGTAGTAGCAGCTTACACAGCAGCTTATAGTAGCAGCTTACAGAGCAGCTTCCTTTCTTCTATAAATAGAAGAGATTTCAGTTCATTATGTACATCAGTTTGAATTCGAATAATATATCAGTTTCTCTCTATACTTGTCTTTACTTTATAGTCTTTATTTTATAACACGTTATCAGCACGAAGCTCTACCATCTCGAGCAAATATTTTGAAAGTATCTGAGGTAAGAACTTTCTTTTCCTAAATAATGTCAAATCTTTCTAAACTTGAATTTGTAGCCCTGGATATATCGGGCAAAAGCTACATGTCTTGGGTACTTGATGCTGAAATTCATCTTGATGCGATGGGTCTGGCAGACACCATCAAGGATAAAAACCAGGCATCAAACCAAGACCGTGCCAAAGCAATGATATTCCTACGCCATCACCTTGATGAGGGCCTGAAAATGGAATATCTCACTATTAAAGATCCAGTCATACTGTGGAATAATTTGAAAGATAG
The DNA here is from genome assembly GCF_000715075.1 of Nicotiana tabacum. NCBI lineage: Eukaryota > Viridiplantae > Streptophyta > Magnoliopsida > Solanales > Solanaceae > Nicotiana > Nicotiana tabacum. Next base: position 13,370,964 of record NC_134084.1, on the reverse strand, counting down.
ATATGACCACCTGAAGATGGTCGTTCTTCCACAGGCACGTTATGATTGGACTCATCTAAGGCTACAAGATTTTAAATCTATCAGTGAGTATAATTCTGCTATGTTCAGAATTATTTCCCAATTAAAATTATGTGGTGATAATATTACTGATCATGATATGTTGGAGAAAACTTTCACCACTTTTCATGCCTCGAATATGCTCTTGCAGCAGCAATATCGAGAGATGGGATTTAAAAAGTATTCTGAACTTATCTCACATCTTCTTATAGCAGAGCAACATAATGGGCTATTAATGAAAAATCATGAAAGCCGACCTATTGGTTCTTGTCCATTCCCTGAAGTGAATGAGACGAACTTCCACCAAGCTAAACGTGGAAGAGGTCGTGGCCCCAGTCGTGGTCATGGCCGTGGTCGGGGAAGAAACCCCAATCATGGTAATAATAATGCACCAAAGAAGCCTCCTCACCACCAGCAATGGAAAAGGAAGGAACAAAAGCATGAAGCGGTGCAAGCGCCAAATGCAGAAAATGCATGCTATAGATGTGGAGGAAAAGGGCACTGGTCACGTACTTGTCGTACGCCAAAGCACCTGGTTGAGCTTTATCAAGCCTCCCTGAAGAAGACAGAGAAAAATGCTGAAGCAAATTTTATTTCTGAAGATAATTTAGACTTCATGCATTTGGATGTAGCTGATTACTTTGCACTCCCAGAAGGAGAAATAAGTCATGTAATCGGTAGTGAATCTGTAGAAATGTAAATATTTTAATTTGTGTTGTTTGTAATAAATAGTATGGTTATGTAATTATTGTACATAAATAAAAGTTATGTTTTGATAATGATATTTACTATAATATATTTTATTTATGTTATTTTGAAGAATATGGATAACCCTCAAATTATGTTTGGATCAAAGACAAATCATGAAGATATGTGTGTTATTGATAGTGGAACAACACATGCCATATTCAACGATCAGAAATACTTTTCTTATTTGCATAAGGAAAAAGCAAATGTTTCAACAATTTCTGGTAATATAAGTTTGATTGAAGGCTCCGGAAGAGCCATAATATTTCTGTCTAATGGAATAAAACTTATTATAGACAATGCATTGTTCTCCTCCAAGTCCCGAAGAAACTTGTTGAGTTTTATAAATATCCGCCGAAATGGGTATCATGTAGAGACAATAGATGAAATGAACAGGGAATATCTTTGTATTACAAAGAATATTTCTGGCCAGAAATGCATTGTAGAAAAGTTACCAACTTTATCTTCTGGCTTATACTATTCAAAAATTAGTACAATTGAAGCACACTCTATCGTAAACCAGAAGTTTACGGATTCAAATACTTTTGTGCTTTGGCATGGCCGTTTGGGCCATCCCGGATCAATAATGATGAGACGGATTACTGAAAATTCGAGTGGGCATCCATTAAAGAACCTGAAGATTCTTACAAATGACGAATTTTCTTGTGATGCTTGTTATCAAGGAAAAATGATCACTAGACCATCACCAATGAAGGTTGATATTGAATCCCCTGCCTTTTTAGAGCGTATACATGGGGATATATGTGGACCTATTCACCCACCAAGTGGGTCGTTTAGATATTTTATGGTCCTAATAGATGCATCTTCAAGATGGTCTCATGTGTGTCTACTATCATCTCGCAACCTGGCGTTTGCAAAGCTATTAGCCCAAATAATTCGATTAAGGGCACAATTCCCAGATTATCCTATAAAGGCTATTCGCCTTGATAATGCTGGAGAATTCTCATCTCAAGCTTTTGATGATTATTGTCTATCCGTTGGGATAAAAGTTGAACATCCTGTAGCTTATGTTCATACTCAAAATGGCCTTGCAGAGTCATTTATTAAACGCTTGCAATTGATAGCAAGACCACTACTTATGAAAACAAAATTGCCCACTACTGTTTGGGGCCATGCTATCTTGCATGCAGCATCACTTATCCGTCTTAGACCGACACATTATAATAAATATTCTCCATCACAATTAGTTTTTGGTCATGAACCAAATATTGCCCATCTACGAATTTTCGGATGTGCTGTATATGTGCCAGTAGCACCACCACAACGTAGTAAGATGGGACCACAGAGAAGGATAGGAATATATGTTGGGTTTGAATCACCCTCTATTATTCGCTATCTTGAACCATTGACAGGAGATTTATTTACTGCTCGATTTGCAGATTGTCGGTTTGATGAAACAAATTTCCCACAATTAGGGGGAGAGAAAAAGGAAATCAAAAGAGAAATTGTGTGGAAAGTTTCATCATTATCTCACTTTGATCCCCGTACCCCTATATGTAATCAGGAGGTCCAGAAGATCATCCATTTACAGAATATAGCAAATCAAATGCCAGACGCATTTACTGATTTGAAAAGGATAACTAAATCACATATCCCAGCAGAGAATGTGCCTATCCGAATTGATGTCCCAGTAGGACCATCTACTAGCATGAGAGCTAGTGAACCTAAAGCACGCCTAAAGCGTGGTAGGCCTTTGGGTTCTAAGGATCGAAATCCTCGAAAAAGAAAATCGACAAATGATCAAAACGATACTATGAAGGGATCCCCTGAAGAGACCCAAAATCTGATTAGTTCTGAGATTCCTGAAGAAATCAATGAACCTGAAGCTCATGTGAGTGAGGAACTTTTAATAAGTTCGAACGGTGATGGGATTAATTTAAATCGATTTGAAATAGTGGTGGATAATATTTTTGCATATAATGTTGCACTTAATATTATGCAATATAGTGAGGATCTTGAACCTCGATCTGTCGAAGAATGTCGACAAAGATCTGATTGGCCAAAATGGCAAGAGGCAATTCAATCGGAATTGAAGTCACTTGCTAAAAGAGAGGTCTTTGGACCAGTAGTCCAAACACCTGCTGGTATAAAACCAGTTGGTCATAAATGGGTTTTTGTGCGAAAAAGAAATGATAAAAATGAAGTTGAAAGATACAAAGCTCGCCTTGTTGCACAAGGATTCTCACAACGACCTGGAGTCGATTTTGATGAAACATATTCACCTGTTATGGATGTCATAACATTTCGATATCTCATCAGTTTAGCACTACATGAAAAGCTTGAAATACATCTAATGGATGTAGTTACAGCTTATCTGTACGGTTCACTTGATAATGAAATTTATATGAAAATTCCTGAAGGATTTAAAATGCCTGAAGCAAAATCTCAGGAAATGTATTCAATCAGATTACAAAGATCTTTGTACGGTTTAAAGCAATCTGGGCGCATGTGGTATAATCGCCTTAGTGAATATTTGCTGAAAGAAGGTTACATAAATGATGTTATTTGTCCATGTATTTTTATAAAGAAAATGGCATCAAAATTTGTTATACTTGCTGTTTATGTTGATGACATAAATCTTGTTGGAACTCCAGAAGAGCTCCAAAAGGCAATTGAATATCTTAAGAAAGAATTTGAGATGAAAGATCTTGGAAAGACAAAACTTTGTCTTGGTCTGCAAATTGAACATTTAGCAGACGGGATCTTTATCCATCAATCTGCCTATACAGAAAGGGTCTTAAAACGCTTTTACATGGACAAAGCGCACCCATTGAGCACCAATGGTTGTTCGATCACTTGAAGTGAATAAGGATTTGTTCCGACCTCCAGAAGAGGACGAGGAACTCCTTGGTCCCGAAGTACCCTATCTCAGTGCAATTGGTGCACTAATGTATCTTGCTAATGCTACAAGGTCTGACATAGCATTCTCTGTTAATTTACTAGCAAGATATAGTTCTTCTCCTACACGGAGACATTGGAACGGGATTAAGCATATATTGCGATATTTAAAGGGAACTCTTGATATGGGTTTGTTTTATGCTAACAAAGATAGTGCAGACATTGTTGGTTATGCAGATGCAGGTTATTTATTTGATCCCCATAAAGCTCGATCTCAAACCGGCTACGTATTTACATATGGAGGTACTATCATATCATGGCGCTCCACAAAGCAATCTATTGTTGCTACTTCTTCAAATCACGCTGAGATAATAGCTATTCATGAAGCAAGTAGGGAATGCGTATGGTTGAGATCAATAATTCATTTTATTCGAGAAAAATGTGGTTTGGAATGTGAGAAAAGACCCACAATTTTATACGAAGACAATGTTGCATGCATAGCCCAATTGAAGGGAGGATTTATAAAAGGAGATAGAACGAAGCACATTTCACCAAAATTATTCTACACGCACGATCTTCAGAAAAATGGTGACATTGATGTGCAACAAATCCGTTCAAGTGATAATCCAGCAGATTTATTCACTAAATCTTTGCCAACTTCAACTTTTGAGAAGATGGTATACAAGATTGGAATGCGGAGACTCAAATATTTGAAACAAGGTTTTCATCAGGGGAGTAAAATACGCGATGCACTCTTTTTCCCTTACTAAGGTTTTTTCCCATGGGGTTTTCCTTATAAGGTTTTTAATGAGGCACCTAACAATGCGTATTACTAAATATGTGTACTCTTTTTCCTTCACTAGATTTTTTTCCCACGTGGTTTTTCCTAGTAAGGTTTTAATGAGACACATTATCTTTTGATGAACATCCAAGGGGGAGTGTTATAAATATATTATATTATGGATGTTCATTTAGTACTCTGTTGTAAATAAGCTTCCTGAAGAAGCTTATCCATATGGGACTCCACCGTAAATATATTTATCTATTTAGTACTATATTGGAAATAAGCTTCCTGAAGAAGCTTATCACTTCGGTACCCGGTTATGGATAAACATTACCCCCAGTAGAAGTTTATCCATACCGGGTATAATAAGCTTATCTTTTCAGTACCTGGTTATGGATAAACATTATCCCCGGTAGAAGATTATCCATACCGGATATAATAAGCTTATCCATTCAGTACTCTGTTATGGATAAATATTGCTCTCAGTAGAAGATTATCCATATCTGGTACAGCAGCAGCTTACACAGCAGCTTGTAGCAGTTTACACAGCAGCTTGTAGTAGTAGCTTACACAACAGCTTATAGTAGCTTACACTGCAGCTTGTAGTAGCAGCTTACACAGCAGCTTATAGTAGCAGCTTACAGAGCAGCTTCCTTTCTTCTATAAATAGAAGAGATTTCAGTTCATTATGTACATCAGTTTGAATTCGAATAATATATCAGTTTCTTTCTATACTTGTCTTTACTTTATAGTATTTATTTTATAACAAGCCTATATTTTTTTTAATTATCACAAAAGTCGAAACAAATAAAAAACGAAACAGTTAGCTTACTACAACTTGAAAATATAAGTGCATGCATATTAATTAAAAGGTTATGTTCTCAATATGTCACTCTCACAGTCTTAACTCTTAAAATATTCAACGACGCGTGAAGACCCTACACTTAAAAAGTAGCTTTTGGCTTTCAATGCTAGATGTGAGAGTTCTTGTTTTTGAACATTCCCCTTTGGTGGATGGTTGGGTAGTGTCATTTATAGATGTGGTTTTTTGTAAATTTGCATGGGAAATTTGGTGTGTTTATTATCGGGTGTGTGAATAAAGTCACACATGAAAATAGAAAAGAAAAAGAAACTATTTATAAGGAATTGAATATTCTTAATGGTTGAGGCTTTTTAGGGTAAATTGTGCGGGCATGGTCAAAGGAAATAATGTCACACTATATTAAGAGTATCTTTGGGCAGTTTTAGCCCAACATCAGAGCCAATTGTTTGGCAGGACTATGGAGATGCGAGTGTGGTGTGGGGCCGGCTTAGTGCCTTTGCCCGTCTACGGGGTTTACGATTTTTACCCGTAGCTTTAAAGACGCATACACAAACCTTTGAGCGACGATGACCGTAGATACTCAAGATCATGTAGATGGCACACAATTAATATTCAGATTAGCCCATGAATGGTAATGGATCATGTAGAACTTAGTTCAATGGGGAGATTAATGGGTGTGTGCGAAAGATGCCTTTTGGGAAAAATCATGCATATTTGATTCAAAATAAATAATATCACACTGTGTTAAAACTATTTTTGGACTACTTTAGTCCAATATTTATGCAAAAGTAGATGGCACTTCACGTCACTGTCCTAGAATCTCGTATCCATAAAAATCAAAATCTATATATACATCCCTGCCTTGAGGTAGATTTTATCGTTATATTAGGTAAATATTAATGACTTTACTATTATAATGGGTAAAAGTTCAGTTACTTTAATATGACAAAAAAAACCTTGTGATTTTACTCTTATATAGTAGTTAAAACCGACTATCATATATAAAATTACCTTAATACTAGGATTATGCCTATGAAAGCACAAATATTAATAATTCAACTACTTCATACTTTAATTTACAATATCACAACAAGTTGGTTAATTGTTCGCACCTATTAAGACTAAAATATGAATTAGATGGATATTAAGTCCAGCTCTGTGTAATACTGATTATTTAATTAGTTGTTGTTGAGTATTAGAGACACAATAAGGATGCAAACAATGAACATCAATTGTAGTAATATTGAAGTGTACTATTTGAGTCAAATGTTTCAACTTTCAACTCCTTTTCGTTAAACTATCTAGTACCACTCTTTTAAATAAATAAAATAAATATAAGGTTCTTGGTTACAGCAATTTATTTGGAGTGATGGTGAAAGTTGAAAGGGACATGCCAATTTGCATAGAATTATTATATAGTATTTGTAACTAAATGTAGTAAAGGAATTTGATAGAAACAAACAAGATCCTTCCTATTCCCTACTGGAAATAACAATGGTAGAGAATTTAGTAATATTTTAACAAGATTCTTTCAAACAAAAGCCATCTCCTTTTATTAGAAGGAGACACTTGCTCACTTTTATGTCTTAACAAAAATAAATAAGCAATATAATTGTCCTCATATGCAATTTTGATAGGGATGGCTTTGAATATATATATATATATGTATATATATATATATATATATATATATATATATATATATATATATATATATATATATATATATATATAAAAAGAATTTGGACAAAATTTCACAGCCCATACCCCATTAAGAGCAGCAAAACTTCCTAGAAGATGAGGCATATTTATATGTGTAATCATTGGTTTCTCTAAATTTGTCAATTTGATAGTACCAATTTGACTCTACCCTTTGGATTTTAGCCTTTTTGTATGACCAATGTCTTCTCTTGATCTAAATTTTAGTGCATTCTTGCTCATTCTTTTGACATTGAAATTTCTATTTAGGTTAATAGATAAAAGATATACAATAACAAGATATCCGATATATTCTCATAAATAAAATTTGAAAATATAATGTGTACGTAAACCTTATTCCTACCTTGTGCAAATAGAAAGATTGTTTTTGCTAGACCTTAGGCTCTCATAAATAATGATAGAATATATAAATAGTACTCCCTCCGGTCCACAATAAGTGGCCATTTTACCTTTGACACATCCATTAAGGTAAAATGATCACTTATTGTGGACCGGAGGGAGTACAACAATAACAACAACCCAGTAAAATTCCACAAGTGGGATCTGGGAAGGGTAGTATGTACGCAGACCTTACCCCTACCCCGAAGGAGTAGAGATGCTGTTTCCGAAAGACCCTCGGCTCAAAATAATAAAAATAAAAATAAAAAGAGAGAATATTAGTTTCACCATAGAGATTATAGGAAAAAATAAGAACATAAAATGCAGAAGAAAAATACAAGGTAGAAATGATGGCTAGTAAATAGGTCCTGCACCGAAAAGAGAAAATATTAAGACACGTCAATGCCCCTAGTTATTTTAGACAAAAACCTTACCAGACTAGGCTCACAACGGTACAAAGTAACGCAAGACTCAACTACCTCCTAGCCTACAACCGTAATACTCGACCTCCACAACTTCCTATCAATTTCCTATCAAGTGTGGACCGGAGGGAGTAATAAACTAATAATCATAAAACAATAGGAAATACTCTTAAGTTTCATGGATACTACTCCCTCCGTTCACTTTTGTTTGTTCACTCTACTAAAAATAAATTTTCACTTTTACTTGTTCACTTTTTCAAATTAAGAGAAAGACAATTTTTTTCTTCTTATTTTACCCTTATTATTAATTATTCATTTCCATAATTATTTTTCAAGACTTTTTAAAATGATGTTATTATTAAGGGTTATATGTTATAACACATATTATAACTATTATTTATTAAGGGGCGTGAAAAATCCAAAATAGACAGTAAAGGAAATATCACCCTTCCTGTGAACTTATTATGTCATAATTGTATAATAACATGATGCAATGATAATAATTACAATAACAACAATAATAACAACAATAGTTAATGCTCCCAAAGAACAACAATAACATGCTAAATGCATAAGTTTGAACTAATTTTGGGCTCAAAATGGGAGAATCAATTACTGTGATGCTGAAATATTAATTAAGAAGTACTTGACCATAATATTAAAACATGCATGAATATAACTATAATTATTGAAGTCAAAAGTTGATTATATTCTATGTATATGCAACGTAGGATTAGGAATATGCTTCCCCCAAAATATATTAAAAACAATGTGCTAAACAAAACCAGAGATGTATCCTAGTTTTCTTAGAAAACCATCTAGACATTAATTATTTGCAAGTTGATCAAAAGTTATGATACAATATTTCCCTTATTTTTGAATTTGTTTCTTATGGCATGGTCCAAAAATATAATTTTGAATTAAATGACAAAACATGAGAATGGTGGCCCTCTATGGTTCCTTCACCTTACCACTACTTAGTCAGCTCACACATCTATGGATTTGTACCTGAATTTAACAATCAATAATTCACACCCCTCATACCTCCCTCCCCCAAAAAAAATTTAATTTATATTGTCCGATTTAATTTGCGCTTATTTCAACTATTCTAAAGGGAGCCTTAGAGCAACTATAAAATTATTTTCATGTAACATATAAGTTACGAATTCGAGCCGTAAAAGGTTGTCTACACATCCTTCCTCGGATCCTAAGTGAATGCAGAATATTTTTTGTGCACCGAACTGCCCTTTATATCTCAACTATTCTACTGGATATTGTTATTTTCGTTTATTGGCATAAGTACCGAGTAACTTTACTGATTAAAGATTGGACGGATAAGAAAAAATCATTTACTTACTATTTTGATTTTACTGAGATTTGGCATTTTAAGATAATCGAAATGAGACAGTGAAAGATGGGATGGGATTTGAAACTTCGATGCACCATGCACAATATAAGGGAAATAAACAGAAAGCAAAAACCAAACAAAACTTTCTTTTCTCCTAATTAACGGTCCCACATTGATATAATTATTTTTTCTTTGAAGTACTATTTTGTTCTTTGTACAACTTGTGGAGTGGAAACCACTTCAAAACCACTTTCTTTAATATGATGTTATCAAATCCAATGAAGCAGTGATTAATTTGTTTTTTATAATATTAATTCTTTCATGATTAAGTTCACTCGGAACTTGTCCTTAAGTGACTCGCAAGAGTTCACTTCTCTAGCTTTTGACTCTATTAGCATAAAATAAACATATACTTAAAAAAATATAGATAGATACATGCTTTGGTGGGGGGGGGGGGGGTTGTAGGGGGGGGGGGGGGTATGGGGGTTAGGTTTATATATTTATGCTATCACTTTCATTACAAGTCATTCTTATACTTTACAGATAAGGTGTGGCTGTTTGATTTGCAATGTCCCATGGCACTCTACAACGCCTAATTTAACTTGATTATATTAATAATTAATAGTAGTTAGTTAATTAGAGGCATGTTTGGAATGAAGAAAATATTTTCCTGAAAAATAAATGACTTTCTAGTAATTGAATAGCAAGCAAAAGATATTATTCCAATAGTATTTATAGTCCTTCCGTCCAAGTTTACTTATCAATTATACTAAAAATATATATTTATTTTTACTTGTCCAATTTGAAAAACCTGGACAATTTGAAAAACCAATGAATAATTTACCATTTTATACCTATTTTACCCTTCTCATTAAGTACTACTTATTTTCAATATATAGTATAATTATAATAAATAGAGGTGATATAGTAAAATTACCATATTATTTATTGTTTCTTAAGAAATGTGTCAAGTCATAGCAAACAAGTAAACCTACATAGAGGGAGTATACAATATAGGCAAACTCTATGGGGGACGGGGTCGGTGGGAGCGGGGGATTGTGGGGAAGGGTGAGTTGGGGCTTGAGGGAGAGGGGGAGGTTCGGGGATTCGAGGCTTGTGGGGGAGAGGGTTCATGAGGTCAGGGGTAGGAGTCGGGGTGGGTGGGGGTTGAGGGGCAAGAGATGGTTGGGCCGGGGGTGCCAATGTGGGGGGTTTACAGGATGGTTCAGGTGACGGGGGTAGTTCGGGGTCGGGGGTGGATTGAGGGGTGGGGAGGGTTGAAATAGAGTTTCGAATAACATTTTTTCTTGGTAGGAAAATTAGTTTTGTAAAATTTAGGGAAAATGAATTCATAAGAAAAATATTTTTTTAATTATGTAAAAATTAAAATTAATTAACAGAAAATATTTTAGTTCGTAGCAAACACACCCAAAAATGCTGCGGCTTTTACTCATATATCTTTTTCTAATTTTCAGAGCCATACCTCAGCTGTCATGTTTGAGGTTGTTTGTATAAAAAAAATTGATTAGTACATGTTTAGTAAATTTAATTATCTAATTAGGCTGCTAAATTAGTGCACCCGAGGACACGTGCTCTTGTTTCGAGAACTCATGCATGTACGTAATACGTACATGCGTATACTATTAAGCAATTAATGCCAACTAATTAAGTAAGGATTAAATAATAATATCAGAGTAATACAGTGGGTGTTGAAGGAATCACCTTAACTAGATTGTACTCTAGATAATAGTTAGTCAAAACCAACAAAAAAGCCAGTTGGCTGTACTGTTGGTTTGACAAAATTAAAAAATAAACATAGAAAGATATATTCATATTTTAAACTATTTCCTTTTTCTATTCCTTTCTAAACTTTTATTTAATCATGAATTTGAATCAACCTCAACATAATGACCCTACAATTTTTTTTTTTTGTCTATAATGAGGTGCAATTTGTTCATTATAGTCAACCGTTTACTTATATTGGTCTATAATGAGCTAGAAGTATGGCTAGGGGTCGGTAGAACCAGGGGATTAAGTAGGAATTTCTGTAAAAAATGTACTAGGTGAGATTTGAACCTTACCTCTTAGAGTAAAATCAAGCACATAACAAACATATCAAGACACAATTTATGTCAAGTGATATCATTTTTTCCTAGTTAACCGTTTCCATACAGTATTAATACATATATTTTAGTAAAATTTTCTTCGGTAAGCGTACATCCGCCCCTAGGTAGAACCCAGTAACTTTTGCTCAAAAATATATTTGTGTTAAAAAATTTATTAAATATGTGCAAATATTAAATTTAGATTCCAGTTATTAGCACTTGAAATTGCCGTTTTAAAATTCAGAACCAATAAAGTTGAAATCTAAGCTCTGCCTCTGCCTGCTAATTCAGATATAAGAAAAATGATATGGCCCAAATAATAGTTGAATTAATTTAGCTTTAAAAGTTAAAATAGTTGAATTCATTTTACAAATTTTATGTTGGCCCAAATAATATTCATCGGATAATAATCAAAATCCGTAGTTTACTATAGTATAAGATCATCAATTAGCTATCTTATTTAGCATCTTTTGTGATGACTGTATAGTATTTTTACCAATATTGTTAGAAAGAATAATAATAAATTGAATGAAAATGCAAATTAGCGACCTGTGAGGTTCAACCTCTTTGACCAAAAAAAAACCCCCCACTTGTATGAGTCTAGAGAGATTTATCTACACAGTAAACCTAGAAATAGACTAAACCTAATTAAAACGTATTATAGTAAACAAAAAAATGATGATGATTACAATATAATAATAACAATAAACAAGTTGTCAATAAACTATAAACAAATTAGAAAATATATATTGGAGATGAGTCAAAGCCAACAAATGCCACTTGGTGTACGCTAACAGTTAGTGAAGCCACAACTAACCATGCTTATTAATTTAATTACTTTCAATTCTTATTTTATTTTATTTTTTGTTTTAAGGGGTAATTATATTATACGGCAAATGCTTAAATATACCCATGTACTATAAGAAAAGGTTTAAATATAACATTCGTTATACTTTGGGTCCAAAACTTTTGTCGTAATACTATTGGTTTAAATAAACCTATCTTCTGTTAAGTTTGTCCAAGGTGGACATCTAATCCTACGTGGTACTAATATTTGATGAGGTGGATGCCACATGGCTTGCCACCTTAGCGCCCCTAATTAATCCATATATAAAAGACTAAAATTTATAATACAATATTTTTCATGATAGCGGTAATGGTGGCAATAGTGGTGGAGGGGAAGGAAATATTAGTGGTGAAAAAATTAGAAGTGAGGAGTAAAATAGGTTAGGGGCGCTGAGGTGGCAAGTCATGTGGCATCCACCTCATCAAATATTAGAGTCACTGTCACATAGGATTGGATGTCCACCTTGGACAAGCATAACAAAAAAGGGGTATATTTGAACCAATAGTATTACGGCAGAGGTATATTTGGACTCAAAGTATAACGATGGGTATATTTAGACCTTTTCTGATAGTACATGGGTATATTTTGCCATTTTCCGTATATTATATTAGCAACTAAGATGGAATAGGTAAATCATCATAGGGGTATATAGGTTCATGTTATATGTTTTTATTTTATTTTTTATCCGGTGTTCGGTACACGCCTTGGAATTCTGACAATGCTTCTTCTCTGAATTTTCTTATTCCAAAATTTGATCGAATTCGAAACCTCTGATTAAGAGTGGAGGATCCTTATGATAGCCGGTGATGGTAAATTTAGCTCAAAGTGCAATGTTTAGTGTTCGATTTGACTCAATTAAAGTCAAATTAGATATTTTATGAGGCTATAGTGGACTTAAGAGATTAGAGGGTTTTTTTTTGGGAAGATTCGATTTATTAAATTATTAGAAATTATTTAAAAATTATTGACCCACATTAATTTTGATCGCGTAAGAATTAAATTTATGTTACTTATTTGGTGGCCAACGAAGAGGTTCATGGGATCAGGTGCTGCTGCATGAGTGGCCTTGGGAAATTTCAACTCTTATTATTTTTTTAAAAAAATTATATAATCAATTTATCTTCTTAAGTCTAAGCATTGACTTGTAAGATGACATAAATTAAATAAATTTTCTGATAATAAGGCTTTTTCTTACATTCGGGAACACTGCCATTTAACCTTTTTAACTGACTATGGATAATGACAAAATGCTTCTCAGAAAAATGAAAAGACTGGTTAACTAATTAATTACTTTTAAAAACGAAATTTATCCCATTAGACAAATGGATTTAAAAAATAGCCTTATAAGAGTCCGTGGAAATGATGTCATAATCTAATAATAGTTCCAAAGAGAGGTTGATGGTGGTACCTATTTTCCTACAATTCCTATTGTTGTGACATACATTAAAGCCGGGGTGGAGACACTGTGTTGGTTACGAATTCTGTCGAACCCAATAGCTTTTATTTAAATTATCTATTAAAAAATTCAATAAATATATACAAATTATTAATTTAGAATTCAGTAACTTAAGAGGATTATAATTCCGAACTTATAAGATTCAAATCTTAGCTCTGCTTTTGCATGAAAGCTAATAATATTTGGGGATGATCTGAAAGAGTAGAAAACCTCGAAAGTTGAAATAAGAAAATTAGGCTATTTACTCATTGCTAATTATCAGAAAAGAAATGAAGAATTAATCTAAATAGTTGCCCACTCAACACCTTGTTCCACCCATATTAGAAAATTAAATAGTGAATCCGCATGGCTATTTATGTAAAGATCTCGGTAGAAATCAGAAGCTTTGAGCTTTACAAGATCGGGGCCTTCTTGGGTGGCCCAGCTTGAGTTTTACAAAATCTTATTCTCGGCCTTCTTGGGCTTGGCCCAATAGGCTATACAATTCACTTTGCCTAATGGCAAACTGAAGTTTCAATTAGGGAAAATTACGCGGTACATTAAATATTTATACTATATTTATCATTTGTAGTTATATTTTTAGCAAATTTACCATCTGCAGCTATATGTTAATTTTAAAGCAAATTCATGAAATAAGAGCTTAATTGTTTTGAACTGAAACAAGAGTGAAACAAGAGAGCAATAAGCTCTAGTAGCTTAGTTGGTTAGAGCGCCTGCTTAATTAGCAAAGGTCTTGAGATTTGACTCTTAACAAGAATATTTTATTTTTCTTTATTTCTGTATTTCGCCTCAATTGTATTCGTTGCGCGAACAAATACAGTTGAGACATATTGTATACACCAAGTATACAGTTGATACAAGTTATATCATTTGTATACACCTTTGTATTTCGCCTTGGTTACAGTTGATACATATTATATTTGTTGCTCGAATGAATATAATTGCGCGAACGAATACAATTGACACACATTATATTCGTTGCACGAATGAATACAGTTGACACATGATATATTCGTTGCACGTTTGAATACAAGTGATATAAATTAGTAACAATTGACTAGCAACTACGAATGGTAATTAGGCAAACTATAAAGTTACTAGGCTCTAAATTATAGTGATTTATGAAAATTTAAAATCTGTTGCAGATGCTAATCTAGTCTCAAATTAACACCTAGATATTCACAATCTACAGGTACTTGACCGAGATTAAACTATGTAGAAGAATTTAAGTTATTAAGCATTTGACACTTGCATACCAAGCTAAAACGTTTATAATCAAATTAATTTTATCAAGTAAGATTTGTGCAACTTTTTTTGTATTTGCACGTGTATAAAAGACGGAGAGAATAATAGAGCGACACAACAAGAAATGAGGTTTTTCGAGTCAACTTTTCATGGAGTCGCATTTAGTAAGGATTCTCATAGTTAACGACCTTAATTTAGGTCAGGCTGACCAGGTAGGGCACGACCCCCCAATTTTCAACCTCGACCTACTCAGCCACAAAAAAATCTTTTGTGATGACTTTTTCAGTTTCTCTGGAGGCTTTAATCGCTACAAAATTTGTCATTCTTGTAGTGAGAGGGGTGTGTGCATACAAGTACAACAACATACAAAGTGTATTCTCACAAGTGGGGTTTGGGGAGGGTAATGTGTACGCAGACCTTACTCTTACCTTGTGCAAGTAGAGATGTTGTCTCCGATACGACATAAGTATACGATAAATTACTTCTTATATATAAAGACATTATATTTCCAAGTTAACAAAGAAATGTAATACATCCCTTCTTTTTTACAACCAAGGATAGAGAAATTTGAAGTCATTAGGTGAAGGATTAGGACCAAGAGCCAAATCAATACCAGAATCCTTGATCAACCAAGTGCAATAAATATTCTTGAAAATCTTACCTCCACAATAACTCTTATGTAGTTTAAAAACATCAAAATTATTGAACTTTAAACCCCAAGAAAAGCTACAATGGTAAAGAGTAGTCCCAATAAAATTCATATGAAATGAGAAATCAAATTTGTCACCAACTTTAAGTGTACGAACTCTAAGATCATCATCTTCAGATTGACAATGAACTTTGAGTAAAGGAGTATTTTGAGGGAGACCACTTATAAAACTAAGGGTAATTTTTGGATTTAAATTAAAAGCATTTGTCATTTGCACAATAGGAAGTTATGGAGGTCGAGTATTAAGGTTGTAGGTTAGGAGGTAATTGAGTCTTGTCTTACTTATACCTTTGCGAGACTAGTCTGGTAGAGTTTTTACCTAAGATAGTTAGTGTCATTGTTGTGTCTTACTATTTCAGTGCATGACGTATTTAATAGCTATCGCTTTACTTTGCATCTTTCTACTGGATTTCATGTTCATATTTTTTCTTATTATTTCTGTGGTGATACTAATATTCTCTGCTTTTGTCCTTTTGTTCTCTTGAGCCGAGGGTCTTTCGGAAACAGTCTCTCTACCCCTTCGGGATAGGGGTAAGATCTGCGTACACACTACCCTCCCCAGACCCCATTTAAGTTATTGTTGTTGTTGTCGTCGTCGTCGCCATTTGCACAATGTTGATAAATAATAAAATAAGTAATGAAAGTTGAACTTTGGTGTAAGGGTAATAAGCCATTTTGAGAGACTTAGTTTTTTTTATGAGAGTGAAATTGAAGTTTTGTTTCCTTATTTTATTAGTTATGATATACAGATTTGACATTGAAGTATTGGTTTAATTTGGATTTTTCCAGCCATAAAGAAAAGGAAAGAATAATCTAATGCTATAGTTCAACAAGTTAAGATTACATTAATCTGATTTTGCTATTAAAGAAGGGTACTTTTGACTTATATTTTTGCGAATATTTAACATCCTTGCTTTTAAAAAAATGTGGTCGATCACTTTTTATGGGAAACAAAGGAAAAATAAATTGAAATTAAATTATTTAGTTATGTTCACTGCTTGAACCCCCGACCTTCAGGTCACGCTAGAACAACTATTACAAATGCGCTAAAACTCCCCTCTAAGTGAAAAATATAACAATAATTAAAAGAAAAAGCACTTCTAATGCCTTTTTGGCTATTACGAACAACATTACGCCTTATTTAAGTAGAAAAGAGTAGAACCTAGCAAAATATGAAGTTAGTTGAAGTCCTATGACTAGTTAATTTACTTCCACTTCTTGAATTTGCCACCATGATTCTTGCCAAATTTGCCATGTTTGTATTTCCCTTGTGCCTTGCCATGCTTAAACTTGCCATGCTTTCCATGTTTTCCATGATCATAATGTCCATAATGAGCAGTACCAGGTACAGGGTAATGGCCTCCGCCGTGTCCCATGTGATGAGCACCATAGGCTGCAGCTCCAGCAGCTGCAACTCCGGCCATCATGCCGTGCCCTGCACAGGCGAAGTTAAAATTTAAACTTGATGAGTTTGACGTCGTTTAATATTCTTAGTACTGAATTTATTGTACTTTTAAAATTATGGATTCAAATTTAATATTTATTGTAATTTAAGTAGGTTTTCACACATAAATCTCATTGAAAATACTGGATTAGACTGAAATCGTTACCGAAGAGTTGCATCAGCTACTGATGACCTGAACATAACAAGTATCTCAATATATAGTATTATTGAGAATAAACGAATACTCCGAAGAAGCTCAATCCTTAAGATGAACATAACTTATATAAAGGATAGTCTCTGTAACATGAATGAAAGAACTTGGTAGGTTCGACATTATTTAATATCCTTAATACTGAACTTATTGTACTTTTAAAATTATAAGTTTGAATTTAATATCTAAAGAAATTTAAGTAGGTTTTCACATATAAATCTCATTGAGAATACTGGATCACGTTACTGAAGAGCTCCGCCAGTTACTGATGCCTTGTTATAACAAGTATCTTAATATATAGTACTATTGACATGCTATCCTCATTTCTGATTTAATTAACAGAATTTGTCTTCTGAAGTGTTAAATATTTGGCTTATGATACTGCTCACTATTGCTGATATGATAACTAAATAATAAAAGCATCAAATTTTGAATGAAGTGATTAAGGGTATAAAAGACTCAACATGGTTCAAGAATAAGTTTACTTTTTAACATTTTAAACATTAGATAAAGTGATATAGAGAAAGACTAGGGAGGGGGAAAGATCTTGCAAAACAACTAAATGCAATAGTCCTAACTTGATATATTTAATTTCCTACTTTTACTTTGGGATTTGGATGTGGAGGTATTACTTCCCAATTGATATTATTCTGCATTTTCCTTGCAATTGGTTCTTATTTGTACATCATTATTCTATATTATATTCTATCTAACTCCTATTTTATAGTTGTTGCACAGCTACTTATTTTGAGTTATAGGAGCAATAAATATTTTAACGATTTTTGCTGTAATGTTCATGAATAGTTTAGAATATTTACTTATCAAGACACATGTAAAATAAGTAAGCAATAATACCAGTATGGTGTGGAGCAGGTTGACCAGGGTAACCTGCTGGCGGATATCCTTGTGGAGGATATCCTGCAGGCGGATACCCTTGTGCAGGAGGATAACCTTGTTGTGGATATCCTTGTTGAGGAGGGTAAGCTCCAGGTTGTGGAGGGTGAGCTCCGGGTGCTGGAGGATACTGTCCTGGAGGATATTGCCCTCCCGGAGGATACTGTCCTCCGGGAGGATAGTGTGCATGTTTATCCTTTCCACCTCCCATTCTCAAGTACCTGAAAATGTCATGAAGGGAAAAGAAAAAAATTAATATCATATATTGAAGAACCAGATAAAATCAAATATTTGCACTTATACACTGAGGTTAACACGTTTTCTATCAACACGCTCCACTGAAGAGATAGTCGGGCCAGTAAATTTCAAATACTAAATTAAGTCGGAAAAAAATTGCCCTTGCAATTCAAACAGTATGATTGAGCAAGTAAATTAGGCAAGAAATATAACTAAGCCAAATGAATGTATGTCGAATTCAAAGCCAAAAGATCCCTCAATTTTAAATGAAATTTAATTAGTGGTCACAGAATAAAATTCCTAAATTTTAAAAGTGACAATGAAACGAAAGCTGTGATTTGACACTTGACCAAAAACCAACAAATCTCTGAAAAAATTCTATCACAAAAGCTAGAACATTTTTTCCCTTTTTCTGAAAAGAAAAATAAAACAAAAAAAAAAAGACGAACTTTGGAAATTCATAGGCAATCAACAATCAAAAAATAAATAAAATTTCTTGATTTCGCAAATTAATTGAAGATGAGGAGTTCTTACAGATTTCCTTGTGATGATGCAAATACGTAAAATGTATGAAATGAAGGAAGAAATTAACGAGTGGATATATGCATGAGTATTTATAATCTCTTTGATTCCACGTGTTACTTAGACCATATTTGACGTGATTACGATTTGAGGTGTTCAATTTTTTTCTCTAGAATTTCTAAGTTTTTCAATTTTTATATAAATATTTAACTAACCGTAAATGTTACGAATAAAATTCTATTTAGAGTGAATGTCTATCTTATAGAGAGTTTTACTTTGTGGCTAAGTCATTTTTCCCCTATAAATAGAGAGGTCTTACCCCGTTGTAAATCATCCCAAAATTCAATAAGAATTACTCTCTCTTTCTCTGCAATATTGTTCTTCTTCTTTTATTGTTTTATAATACGTTATCAGCACGAGACTCTACCTTCTCAAGAAGATTAAAGTACAATTTTTCTCCTCTTTTAATTATGACTGATATTATGAAAAGAAAGTTCGTTGCCCTTGAAATTTTGGGCAAGAACTATATGACATGGGTGTTGGATGCTGAAATCCATTTAGATGCAATGAGTCTTGGAGACGCCATTAAAGACAAAACTAAAGCATCCACCCAAGACTGTGCTAAGGCCTTGATTTTCTTGCGTCATCACCTTGATGAAGGGTTGAAAATAGAATATCTCACAGTCAAAGATCCACTTGTTTTGTGGAATGGCTTAAAGGAAAGATATGACAACTTAAAGTTGGTCACTCTTCCATAAGCACGATATGATTGAGCTCATCTGAGGCTCCAAGACTTTAAGTCTGTTTCTGAATATAATTCTGTAATGTTCAGAATTACTTCTAAATTGAAACTCTGTGGAGATACTATCACTGATTATGATATGCTTGAAAAAACGTTCACAACGTTTCATGCCTCCAATATGGTCTTGCAACAACAATACAGAGAGAAAGGTTTCAAAAAATACTCTGAGTTGATTTCTCTTCTCCTTGTGGCTGAGCGAAATAATGACTTGCTCATGAGAAATCACGAAAATAGACCCACTGGGTCCACACCATTGCCTGAAGTGGATGAGGTGTATTCCTATTATGCTAAGCGTGGAAAAGGTCGTGGCCCTATTCGTGGTTGTGGTCGTGGTCGTGGTCGTGGACAAGGAAGAAATTTTCCTGGTGTTGATCACCCCCCAAAGAAAAATAAGCACCAAAATGGAAAGGGAAAAATGAGAAGCCAAAGGCAAATGATTCAGAAACTGAATGTTATCGTTGCGATGGAAAAGGCCATTGGGCAAATATTTATCGTACACCAAGACATTTGGTTGAGCTTTATCAAGCATCTCTAAAGAATAAAGGGCTTGAAGCCAATTTTGTCTCTCACAATGATTTTGACATCACCCACTTGGATGTGGCATACTTCTTTGAGCACCCTGATGGAAAAATAGACCACTTGATCGGTAATGGATCCGTGGTTAAAGATGATTGAGTAGTTCAACTTTTATGTTTGCCTATTTTTAATAGTTAGTGAATAAACATCATGTAATTACAATTCTTTACATGAGTAGTAGTCATTAGTATAAAACAATATTATTTATTTTATAAATCTCGCCGCAAAAATACACATACATTTCATGCGATTTTATAAATAATTGCTTCCGATAAAATCCCGTTTCTAAGAGGGCGAGCATTTACTGTCTTTTACTAATTTTGGGATAGAGGGAGAATTGTAATTAGAAAGGAATTGAATGAATTTTTTTTGAAAGAGTGGCAGTGAAGTGTGACATAACCTAGGGAAGTACCCGTTTTTATTTCTTTTTTACAATCATTAAATTTGTAATTTTTAGTTACTATCTATTAACATGATCTTTGAAAATTAAACTGTGGATAATACAAAAACACATTCAGTAATTAGGCCTTTTTAAAATGTATTACTGTTTACGAGCCATCTAGATCGAATGAAGCTTTACTTAACAAGATTTTAGTAGTATATGACTGCATTATTTTTCTACGTAATTGTTTGTATCAAAATCAAAATTTGCTTGAAATTACTTTAAAAGTCATTATTGAATCATTGACTTAACTTTGTTTTCTTTTCCTTTTCTTTGAAAATACTAATGTTTATTCGTATATTTCTTTTGTATGTGAAACCATGTGAAGCAAATATAGATATCTCTCAAAACAAACTTGAATCAAATTCAATTGTAAAAATATTTGTTTAGTTGATTCATGTACGACGCATACAATATTCAAAGAGAAGAAATATTTCTCTCATTTAAATATGTATAAGGCAGATGTTACTACAATTTCTGGTAGTTGTAAATTAATTGAAGGCTCTGGAAGAGCTACTATAACTCTGCCTAAGGGAACAATACTTATCATAGAGAATGCAATGTTCTCCTCCAAGTCCAAGAAGAACTTGTTGAGTTTTAAAGATATCCACCGAAATGGATATCATATTGAGACAATAGATGAGAATCATCTTGAATATCTCATCATTATCAAAAATGTCTCTGCCCAGAAAAAGGCTATTGAGAAGTTCCCATCTTTGTCTTGTGGCCTGTATTGGACAAGAATTAGTGCAATTAAGGCATATTCTATTGTAAACCAAAAGGTTACCGATTCCAATACTTTTACTTTGGCATGATCGATTGGGACACCCTGGATCAATTATGATGAGACGAATTATAGAAAACTCAAATGGGCATTCATTAAAGAATTTAAAGATTCTTTTAAATAATGAATTTTCTTGCACTTCTTGTTATCAAGGCAAGTTAATTATTAGACCATCACCAACAAAGGTTGGAATTGAGTCCTCTGCGTTTTTGGAATGTATACAAGGGGACATTTGTTGACCTATTTGTCACACCTCCTTTTTGCGCGCCCACCCCGAAGGGTAAATGCGCGAGGGAGTTTTTCCAATTTAAGTGACAATATTCGAAATGGGATTTATTTATTTGATTCAGAGTCGCCACTTGGGAAAGGTTCGGCTTTTGGTGTCCCAAGTCACCGGTTTATCTTGAATCTCAAATCGAGGAAAATATTCGACTTTCCAAATGAAGTTTGCGAACCAGAAATTCTAAGTAAGGAATTCTGTTGACCCGAGGGAAGGTGTTAGGCACCCTCGAATCTCGTGGTTCTAGCACAGTCGCTTAAATTGTTATATTGGCTAAATATCTGATTTAATACATGTTATTACTTATGTGCTTTATTAAGTTTAAGCCGCTTTTATTATTATTATTTATAGAATTGCAACGTCGTGAAAATGCATCTCGAACCACGTCACAATCAATGCACTCGTGGTTGTTAATACGTTCCGACTCCGTTGAGATTTGGATTTGGGTCACATAAATGCGCACCCGAATTTAAGAATGTAATTTAATTAAAATCGCGCCTAAAGAGTCTAACGCGTTATTATCTTTGAGGAAGGCTGTGAAATTCGCTGAACAGCCCATCCCAAATTCTGAGTATTTTTTTTAGTATATACATTTATGAGGGCCCCGCAGTTTGTGCATTTTTATTTAGCGAGGCTCATCTCATTTATTTTAAAAGGTATCCTAAAAAGACTACATTTCTATTAATTTTGTTTCTAAAAATAAGAGAGAGCGAAAGGAAGATCTTATTTAGTTACATACTACAAACACATCATTTTACATACTAGATTAAGACGAACGTTAATAGAAAAGAATATTACTTAAAATTTGGAATTATAAGTGAATACAAAATCGACAAAATAATATGTTCAAGGAAGATTAATTATTCTATAACTAGATTAACTTCACATAATTATGTGGATAGACCAATAATTGTTTTCGACTAGTCAAAATAAACATCAACCTTGAGTCTTAGTGCTTATTCGAAAGTTTATTAGATCTCAATTTTAGCCATCTTGCTAGATTCACGCCTATTAGATTAAAGCTCTTAACCCCGCACCATTGATTCGTATTCCCTAATATGTAAAAACCTGCCGATTCTATAGAGTTAATAGCCATTTTATTTACATGGTGAGCCGATGCTAACATTAATTATTAAACTACACTATTAAACCTATATTGAAACAGGGAATTCAAACGAGAGAGTTGACATTAATGGTTAATCCATTGGCATTAACTAACGTGATATGAAATTTGCTTGACATATGCGTTGAAATCAAACTGAATCGGGCCATGGCAAAATAATTCAAAGATCCAACGGGATACATACAAATGCCTGCTAATATTCTGTATTATGTTATCATCACCAACCAAACTAAATTGCTAAAACACGTGGACATATGTCTAACCAATATAACAACATACTACTTAACAATCCATATTGGTTCAGGTACACCCCAATTTATACAAAATTGGTATTAACAGTCCAAATGAGATTAGAATGAGTCCAAGCAAATAGGAACCAAATGAATCATTTTAATCCTATTGCTATATTTGAAACACAGGTATTGTGAAAGTAGGTGAACGATTCATTTCTTTGTTTACTTCAACTCAACTTCCAATTCAAACGTACATCAATCCATAGTTTCAGAAGCGTGTACCTGGATGTTGAATACAACAGAAGAAACAGAAGGCAGAGAAATCAGCAGCAGCAGCAAACAGGAAAGGCAGCAACAACAATAAATACAGCAACAGTGGCAGTGACAAAGTGCACCAGGAACAAACTCAAATGAAACCCGAAAGATTTGTGAAAAATCAGGTAGCAACAAACGGCATGCAAAACTCAAAATGGACTCGAACTCAAACCAAGGTTGGAGCAGTAGATTGCAGAGGAAGTTTCAACGAATTGGAGTCGAAACCAAAAAGAAACAATATTAACTACTGAGGCTTCAAACTAAACCAAAGCCTGATGGAATTATGTTGCCAATCAAAAACTGAATTTCTCTCTTTTCAGGACTGTTTTTATATCTAGAAAACAACCTCCCTTAATTCAGAACTGTTTTCTGTCTAGTTTTTTAGATTTTCTCTCTCTCCCTTAACTAATGGAAACTTTTCCCTCTTTATAGCCTAACATCAGACCATTTATAGCCCGTTAAACAATTCAAAACCCCCATCACTCCTCCTGTTTTTCCACTCCTAGATAAAATAAAAGCCCCCTCCCATGATATTCTCCTGACAGTCCTATCTTTAAATATGGTTTATTATTTCTAAACTAAATCAGGGTATGGGCAGCCTGAATATGCCCTGACAGCACATGCTGTCCAATACACCCTAACTCATTCATGACTGACAGTGCACAGGCTGTCCACGTAGGGACAGATTCTATGTCAATTTGAACTTTGAAACTTATGTTAAAACTGCAGCTATAAGCAATCCTTAAATAATTTCTGATTCACAGGCACAAACTAGACATAGTGCATTTAATTCTCAGACCTTAATCGACAAAATCAAACATATGAGTCAAATAAATACCATTCCAAATTGAAACTTATTGACGACATATATCGAATCGACTACGCGAATCACAACACATACAATCGAAACCAATGACCAGAATCCAACAGTGTTAACATGTGATTCAAATTGTACTGACCAAACTAAAGTTGCCCTGGAAACTAATTAATCGACCAAATTCAATTTCAGTCGTTTGTATAGTTTACACACATACACACCATCAGTAAATGCAGAAGGACTTGACCAAATACAGAGGTCCGGGCAAGGTGGACAGAACAGTCGACAAAAATTCAAAAATAAATCAACTAAACATTTGGACATATGAACAGACATTTAACTATAACAAACAAAATGAGCTGACAAAGAAAAGGAAAACAAAATACCTTAAAGTCTTGGAAAATCAGAAAGCCCTAGCTCGGATTTGAATCGACCTTTCTTGGGGTTGAACGGACTTTAATCGAAGTATTCTCAACTGAGAACACTTCGATTAAGGTCCATTAGACTCTAATCTTCTGGTTCAAACGGACACAAATCGGACTCAGGACTTCTAGGGTTCCTAAGGGCAGATTTGGGATTCAGGTTGTCCTGGTTGGATTCGGACCAAACCAAACCTGGTTTGGTCATGAGGGAGGTCAGGGGAGTGCCTGGCATGGATTTGGGGTGGTTTGGTGTAGGTCGAGGTTCGGCTCGAATCTTCAAATGAAGATTCGAGATGGTGGGGGAGGATTCGAGACCCACGGTTAGTGGATCTATGTTCAGGGGGTCGAGGTGGTCCTAGGGTGTTAAGGTGGTGGTCACCGGCATCCTTGCCGCCGGGTTTATGGTGAGGGGAAAGGGGGGCGGCGCTAGGGTTCCGTGGGGTTTGGGTCTGGTGAGGACGACCTAAGGGCAGGGGGGGTCTGGCTTGGGGGCGTGGGGTAAGAGGGATGGGCTTATATACGGGGTAGGTGAGTGGATCCAAGCCGTTGGATCTGATGAGATCAACGGTTTGGATTACTTTAACTATATGAAACGGGGTCGTTTGGTCTTATGCTGGAACGGATCAAACCGGGTTTCATTGGGTCGGGTTAAGTAATGGGTAAGGGAGATGGGACGAGGGCCGTTAGATCGACCTGGTTTGAACGGCTAAGATGGATTATCCTTGAAACGACGTAGTTTTAGTGTCAAACTACGTCGTTTTGGTGGCCTGGGAGATGGGCTGCTTGGACCGGCTTCCTTGGGCTGCTTGGACCGGCTGCCTTGGGCTGCTATTGGGCCTCAACTTTAAAGAAAACAGGCCCAATCCGATTTTTAAACCCATTTGCACTCTTTTTCTTTTATTTTCTAATTTAAAAAAATACCTAATTAAAGTGAAATTAAACACCCATTAATTAGCACTTAACAGAATTATCACACACATATTAAAATATTTAAATAGGTAAAATCACACCATGGCGACAAATAGAATTAAAGATGCATATATATTTTTTTTGATTTTTCTTTTAATAACCGAATTATGGTTTAATTACACACGACATATATTTTTTTGTATTTTCGTTCGATAAGACTAAATAAGAATGGACAAAACCACAAATAACCAACCAAAAATGCCACGTAAATTCCAAAAATTGTACAGCAAGACCATTTGTTATTATTTTCGATTTCTTTTGGAGTGATTGTCGCGTAAACAAAAATCACGTGCTCACACTATTCACCTACCTAGTGGGTCGTTTAGATATTTTATGGTCTTAATAGACGTATCTTCTAGATGGTCCCATGTGTGCCTATTGTCATCTCGCAACCTCGCGTTTACAAAATTAATGGCACAAATAATTCTATTACAGGCACAATTTTTCGATAATCCAATTAAATCTATTAGACTTGATAATGCTGCTGAGTTTTCATCCAAAACATTTAATGATTATTACTTATCAATTGGGACAAAAGTGGAACATCTTGTAGCTCATGTTCACACTCAAAATAGTCTTGCAAAGTCTTTAATAAAATGTATGCAATTGATAGCAAGACCGTTACTAATGAAAACGAGGCTTCCCACTTCTGTTTGGGGTCACGCCATTTTGCATGCAGCAATGCTAGTTCGTCTCAGACCGACAAATTATCATAAACATTCTCCATTGCAATTAGTTTTGGGTCATGAACCTAATATATCACATTTAAGAATTTTTGGATGCGCAGTATATGTGCTTGTAGCACCACTATATCGCACCAAATTGGGTCCCCAAAGAAGGTTAGGAATATATATTGGGTTTGAATCGCTCTCTATTATTCCTACCTCGAAACATTAACGGAGGATTTGTTTACTGCACGATTTGCAGACTGTTGATTCGATGAGACACTTTTCCCAAAATTAGGGGGAAGTTGGTGAAACCAAACGGGAAATTTTGTGGGAAAATTCATCATTATCTCATCTTGATCCACATGCCTCTATTTGTGAAAAAGAGGTGCAAAAGATTATCCATTTGCAAAGAATCGCAAATCAAATGCCAAGCGCATTTACGGATTTGAAAAGGATAACAAAATCACATATCCCTGCAGAGAATGTTTCAATCCGCATGGATGTCCCTATTGGACAATCTTCTAGTGTCATAGCTAATGAGTCAAAAGCACGCCTAAAAGGTGGCAGACCATTAGGTTCCAAAAATCGAAATCCTAGAAAAAGGAAAACAAATGATCAAAATGACACTACGAAAGAACCTCATGAAGAAATCCACGATTTAATAAATTTTGAGATTCATGAGGAATCCACTAAGCCCGAGGCTCAAGAAAATAAGGAACTATCAATAAATCCAATCGATATTGAGACAAAGTTGAATCGAGTGGATATAGTGGTGGATTATGTCTTTGCATATAATGTTGCATCTAGCATTATGCAAGAAAGTGAGGATCTTGAACCTCAATCTGTTGGAGAATGTCGACAAAGACTTGATTGGCCAAAATGGCAAGAAGCAATCTAATCAGAGTTGAATTCACTTGCAAAACGTGAAGTTTTTGGGCATGTAGTCCAAGCACCTAATGGTATTAAGCATGTTGGCTATAAATGGGTTTTTGTACGCAAGAGAAATGAAAAAAATGAGGTACAAAGATATAAGGCACGCCTTGTTGCACAAGGATTTTCACAAAGGCCTGGTGTCTATTCACCCGTTATGGATGCTTCAATGTTCCGTTATCTCATTAGTTTTGTTGTCCATGAAAAGCTTGACATGCATTTAATGAATGTGGTTACCACCTACCTTTATGGCTCACTTGATAATGAGATATACATGAAAATTCCCGAGGGATTTAAAATGCCTAAAGCAAATAATTCAAAGTCCCGGAAAATGTTTTCAATCAAATTGCAAATATCGTTGTATGGTCTAAAGCAATCAGGATGAATGTGGTATAATCATCTTAGTGAGTATTTATTAAAGGAAGGCTATATAAATGATGTCATTTGCCCATGTGTTTTTATAAAGAAAACAACATCGGAATTTGTTGTACTTGCCGTATATGTTTATGACATAAACCTTATTGGAACTCCTATAGAACTCCAAAAGGCAATTGATTATTTAAAGAAGGAATTCGAGATGAAAGATCTCGGAAAGACAAAATTATGTCTTGGTTTGCAAATTGAACATTTGGCAAACGGAATTTGTGCTCATCTTGGCAATCAAACACATATTGCGGTATCTAAAAGGGACTACCGATGTGGGCTTATTTTATGGCAATAATTGCAATTCTGATCTTGTTGGTTATGCTGATGCTGGGTATTTATCTGACCCACACAAGGCTCGGTCTCAAACAGGTTATGTATTTACCTGTGGAGGCACTGCCATATCTTGGCAATCGAGTAAACAATCAATTGTGGCTACTTCATCTAATCATGCCGAGATAATTGCTATTATGAAGCAAGTCGAGAGTGTGTGTGGTTGAGGTCTATAATACATCTTATTCGAGACAAATGTAGTTTGAAATGTGACAAGTTACCCACAATTTTGTATGAAGATAATGCAGCATGCATAGCTCAATTGAAGGGAGGATTCATAAAAGGAGATAGAATAAAACACATTTCACCAAAGTTATTTTTCACACATGATCTTCAAAAGAATGGTGATATAAATGTGCAATAGATTCGTTCAAGTGATAATATGGCTGATTTGTTCACAAAATCTCTACCGACGTCAACCTTCAAGAAGCTAATACACAAGATTGGGATGCGAAGGCTCAAGGATATGAAATGATGCTCTCATCAGGGGGAGTTTAATGTGCGTTGCACTCTTTTTCCCTTACAAGGTTTTGTCCCACTGGGTTTTCCTTGCAAGATTTTTAACTAGGCAACCAAAAGGCGTATTATTAAACATGTGTACTCTTTTTCCTTTTCTAGAATTTTTTTCCCATTGGGTCTTATTTTAGTTAAGGTTTTAATGAGGCACATTACTTATCGAGTAGACATTCAAGGAGGAGTGTTATGAATAGAATTCTATTTAGAGTGAATGTCTATCTTGTAGAGAGTTTTACTTTGTGGCTAAGTCATTTTTCTCCTATAAATAAAGAAGTCTTACCCCATTGTAAATCATCCCAAAATTCAATAAGAATTACTCTCTCTTTCTCTGCAATATTGTTCTTCTTCTTATATTGTTTTATAACAGTAAAGAGTTTATAATTTTATTTATGAATATATGATATCATGTCGATATTTGATTGCCTTATCTAGAGAAAACAAGGGATGGAGCGAGAGTTTCTTCTATGAATCCTGTAGTTTTGGTTCAAATTTTATAAATGTCTTAAAAAATTTATTGAATATATACAATTTATATAAAATGTGAATGGGGAGATTGATATAAGTACTCAAAATTTTATTCTTTTTTTTCTTTTTCTTGATTATTTTAAAAGATTTGATAAAATCACCAACATATTTCTCTTTTTGTCCGAAAGTTACCAATATTGGTTTATTCATCATTCACATGATTTCAAATATTTTTCGGATAGTATTTGAGGTCAACCATTTTCGTAGCAGTTGACATTTGTTGTCTTGTTTTCTTCTTTTTATATGTACAATTTTCTTGCCTTGTTATATGTACTATTTTCTTGCCTTGTTTTCTTCTTTTTCTCACTAATTAGGCTTTTGACTTTTTCTCCTTGTGAATCATAAAGTAAACATCTACGGAAAAGATGTCGTATTGTTTTCCGTTCGGTCTCTTTTATCATATCGGGTTCATCTAAACCATAACTTTCGACAAAAAATTTAGAGTGCCAAATTGTT
This sequence comes from Nicotiana tabacum, assembly GCF_000715075.1. Lineage (NCBI taxonomy): Eukaryota > Viridiplantae > Streptophyta > Magnoliopsida > Solanales > Solanaceae > Nicotiana > Nicotiana tabacum. Next base: position 13,341,543 of record NC_134084.1, on the reverse strand, counting down.
TCATGCTTGTTTTCCACGCTTGAATTTCCTATGACTAGATGTCTAGATGTTATATATAGTGGCAGGGGCGGATGCACCTTTGCGCAAGCGGGTGTCATCCGACACCGCTTCGCCGGAAAATCTAATTAAATATATATTTTATTAAATTTATAATATTATAAATAGCCGTTATAAAAATAAAACGAACATTATTGCAAAGGAAATGCGTCTTGGTCCAGTGCCTAAGAAGCCAAGTATGAACGGGGTAGGTAAGGGGTTCGAAGCTTAGGAGCTCCTATATGTGTTTTGCTACATCTTTTTCTTTCCTTTTCTTTTTCTTGAAAATAAAATCTTTTAACTTTCAAAATTAAGCAAGTTTATCATCTGAAATTCATTTAACTTGGAAGAAAGAATCAATGAGGCGAATCATATCTACGCAATGAAAGAAATTTTAAGTTCTTTGAAATTTATTTAAATATGAGAGATTGTGTGATGCCTTATATATATAGAGTACTATGAAGCTTTATGAATAATTTTCAAAAAAGTAAAAACTCGTCGAGAAAAATTATAATATTATAATATATTGTGTTTTATTGATATAAATTGAATCTTTTTTTTTAAAATATAGCATCTATGTTATATTTGTTTATTTATTCACTTTTTAAAATTGTTGACACCGCTTACGAAAAATTCTGCGTACGCCCTTGTATAGTGGCACTATGTTTTCTAGATACGAATCCGAAATTTAAAGTCAATTAGTTCAGAATAATTGTGATCTACTATATATTTACATTTTATATAAAAATTTCCATGTGTATAAGTTATTTGAGCCAAAAATAGAATATTAGTTTTTCAGTTTAACCTACGAAATTCACTCTTATCCGCCTTTGCAGATCCATGCACTATGTTTAGGGATGGATAGCAATCTTCCATGTTTAGTTGGCTCGAGCGAACAAAGTACAGAAAACGCAACCCAAACAAGACTCGCTTAACAAAAATTGTGCACTCAGTAGAAAAATACGCATTTATAAAAGAAAAGGGGTGTTCAAGCCAAGCTTGTTTACGTGTTTTTAAAAGAAAAGGGGAGTTCAAGCCAGTTTATATGCGCTACGACTAATATAATGGATACACGCGAGCCTCTCTACCAGCAAAGGTACCGAAGTAATTCTACCCATCAAAACTTAGATAAATGAGAAGAAATCACAATAAAAAAAATTCTTTTTGAGTTTGAACCCTAATCTCCCAGAGACTTCTCCATTTCATTGACCATTAGGCAACCCTCCTAAGTAGAACCCTAATTTCCTTTTGTCTTTTTGTTTTCTTGAGCCGAGGGTCTTTCGGAAACAGTCTCTCTACTCCTTCGGGATAAGAATAGGGTCTGCGTACACTCTTACCTTCCCCAGACCCCACTAGTAGAGTTTTACTGGGTTATTGTTGTTGTCTTTGACAAACACACTATTGATCTAGTAAACTCACCAACATCTTATTCAAAGTCTTGAGCCTTAAGCTTAACAAATATTGAAGAAAATGGACACGTTTGTTACTTCTAAACTGGACTATAAAGGGTAAAATATGGTGAGTGAATAGTACTACGAATGTAGCTTAAACGTTTATCTCATATTTAATTTCTTTACCTTATGTATGGCATTCTTTGCTTGACAACTGTCGTTAACTTTCTCCAGCAATGAACGCTTCCATATCATGATTTATTCAAAGAAAAAAATAACTCCCCAAAAAGGAGAGAACCTAAAGACTTCTCAACACCTTCAAACCTTGTTCTGCCTGTTACCAACCTAACACCATCCAGAGAAAAAAGGAAAAAACAAAACCAAGAAATTCTTTTTTCTTTATTTAATTTTTTTAAAGGTGTTGTTCGGGCCAACTTGCGTGCTCAACTATTCCACCGGGCACCTTCTATCTCCCACTAGCACAAGTACCTGATAACTCTATCCGCCCAAGTTTGGGCGATGAAAAGAAATTATCTAGTATTTTTTGCTTCCGCTGAGATTAAAATATAAGACCTCATGGTTCTCCGCCCACTTCATTAACCAAGAAGTTGTAATTGATGCGACTAGCGGATTGCAGGTCTTTATCTTCTCTTCTGCTCTAGCATCAATGTATTGATAACCTGAAATTTCACTGCAGCTATTCCTCTCCCTCCTACAGGTTTTACAGGAACTTGGCAACAACATACATAGGGAATGATGGATCAACAGAGAAAAGCAACATCCCGCATGCAGGATAATATTAAGTGCAAAACTATTATAAGCCTTATGAATTTAACTTTAATTAAGCAATCTACACTATATGATACCAAAAGTATGGAATCCACAATTACAAGGTTAAATAAGACTATAGTAATTCCATTTCTGGACATGCCGAAGCTCCAGCTATAGATGGATAGCTTTTTCTTTTTCTTGAACATCCGCTAAGTAAGCCGACTAATCTGGATACTCCGCGAAGGTCCGCCAAGAGGGGGTAATGTGCTCCCTACCAAGAGGTTCCTCATTTCCAGAAGCCGAACTCTAAGATCTCCAGTTAAAGGGAGAGATCCTTACCAACCCACCACACCCTTCAGTGGCGATAAACAGTTGAATCAGCAAAAGCGCAAAGCAGCTTCCAGTTCCTTCTCATCATCGCAGTTATACCCCAGTTCATAAGCTCGAGCTGAAGCAGTACAAGCAGAAAACAAAAATAGGTGAATAAAAGGAGTTGAGTGATAAATAAACTAGAAGACAGAACTATACATACCAAAACGACCTGAGCCCATGAATGGTTCTAGTTCGTCCGCCGCACCAGCTTGTTGTTGCTCCTGTATTTCAACAAACATAGAGAGAGTTAGCTAAAGTTCACTATAATGATTAATATATTATAGAAACACGCATTTAAATATTATACTTTAATATCTTAAAAGTTGTGTTACATGGAAACAAAATATAGCATAAGTAGGGAGATGCTGCTGCTAATATCAAATTTTTCTAGGCTCATTTATTCAAGCATCACGTGTAAACCAATCCTCACAAACATACATTTTGACCTAAAATATACTGAAGGGTGTATTAGATCCTCAAACATTAAAAACAGCTAAGAACAAGCAATGTGTACACTAAGACATTACAGAAATATAGCTGCCACAAATGATAAATAAGAGGCTCTTGGACGGATGGAGATATCACTCCTACAAGAGTTAAATCTAAAGGGTAAAAGACCACTAATATTAGGTGCAAAAAGTATACCATTCATTTACATATAGACATGATTTTCATTTTAGAATTGTGACATTTTTTTCCTTAAGAATAGCATACTTCATCACCTAGAACAACCATCTTTGCCAGAATGGAATAATTTGTATCTAAAAAGAACCAACAGAAACAAGTGAACTTTAGCATATCACTATTCTCATTGTCTACTTATTTTCAGAAAATAGAATTTCACAAGTTGATGCACATAATATTTTCCTCTGTACTTGACTGTGCACATTTACCCGGAATTATTGAATTCCAGAAACGCCATAAGCTACAAGTAGGTTCTTACCACATCTGGTTCCGTTTCATCTGGTAACAACATCGTGTCCAAACAGTGGCCTGAAATAGTGCACACAAGCAGACCATTTATTGGATCCAGTACAACTTCCCTGCAAGTGTCATCACAAACTGTGCCCACGTACACAAGAGAAAACCAATAAGCACAAACCAATGACCCACAGGGATCCCATCTTTCCACTTATCAAATGGCTGATTTACTGTTGCAAACATTTTCTTACCATGAACATTTCCAGTTTTCTCACAGACAAATACATCCCCAATTTGATGGTAAGCGCATGTCTTCCCAGAGCATGCATGATCATTGACCACATTATCACCTAGGCCTTTGCTTTTCTTCCAAATAGAGACTTGATCAGCGACGGTCTTATCGAGAATTATACGATCATCATTTATCTGTGCATTAAAGCCAGAAGAAAAGATGAATACCATTGAAGATTCTTGCCGTGTGCACCTAAATGCAAATTAAGGAGGACTTAGGTTGGGTCAGTATTTTTGGTTTAGTATTTATTTTCATAAAAAGAATGGAGATCCTTTTTTTCCCTCCCATGAACTCACATGATAAACTCCACAGTAGGCGGTGCCTCTTCCCTGACACCAACGCCGAATGTTCGGATTTATTCCGATTAGTACTACAGATCCCCCCCCCCCCCCCTTCCTCCTCCACTTTTCCCTTTTTGAATACATATTTTCCACTCAGTTTGTACTTGCCTCCTCTATCAGAAACAGTCTCTCTACCTTCCAGGTGGGGGTAAGATCTGCGTACACACTACGCTCCCCAGACCCCACTAGTATTCTACTGGGTTGTTGTTGTTGTTGTTGTCTGTTTTACATATTTGTAAGAGAATGGTAAATGCATGAAGTTTCAGGAAATTTTCACAAAAACGAAAATGTTAATAAAACCACATATCTAAATATCAGAGAAGCAAGGTCCAATTCTTACAACGCCCTTCCCTTACGCTCCTGCCTCACCCTACCGGCCTACCCCCCAAAAAGAAGGTATAAATAGAAAAGAATAAAATGCATCCACCCCATGTGATTTATGGAGTAACCTTAAAGGAGTCGGCTTTATCCCATAAATCCAGTCAATGAATTCAAGATGAAATTTATTTGTGATCGTATCCAGATCCCGATGAAGTAACTAGAAGCTTCGAATACAGAAAACACTACTCACCTGAGAAAGAAGAGGAGCTTGGCTTCTTTTAGCAGTCTGCATTTGGATGTAATACTCCTTGAATTCCGTCGGGCAATTACTGACGAACTCTACCATGTCGTCTGCATCACGCTGCAGAGAATGCATTTCATTTACCCAAAGTAAATTTAATCTACAAGATGCATACATCAATTCACAACTAAAGAAGCATCGCAAGAGGCCAATCTCCCCACTTTCCACTTTGCTCTCTCCATTTCCTTCAATATCCCATTAATTGACCCTTTTCCTGGATAGGATAAATCATGAATGCATCTATGTTCAGTTTTTTTGTTAAATCAGGACGTTCTTGATGACAAAAATGAAAAAGTAGATTTGTCCTTTTCCTAATTTAATGGTGTGGTTTTTCTTTTGGCGTAACAAAAATGTTTTTAGTGCCCAAATCTGAAATCTTCTCAATCCACAAGGAATATCATATTAACTTAAAAAAGTTAAAACGAGCTAGCATATGTTACTCAGCCTAATATTGACCCACTTTGGCATTTTGATTTGGTTCGGCTTAATTTTTCTTACAATTGGTTTACATATTTGGGTAACATTTTCTAAAATCAACTGTGCAGTTCAATTAGGATTTCGATTGCGTTTGGAAACAGCAATAATTTGGTTTGGGAAAACTGAGTAGTTGATTTCTGTTTCTGGAAACCACATATTTGGTTTGGCAAAAACTGTATTAGTTTTCAAAAACAAATAAGGCTGGACATATCAAAGCCTTTTCAGACACATTATTTGCTTTCCTAGAAAAGTTCCCAAATACGTTCCCGAAACCAATCGTTTTAAACTAAACCAGAAGCATACTCTGATACCACTTAAAAAGTTAACTTTAGTTTGACATTTGGATCTACATTACTAAAAGGTTACTATAAGTTTTGAACTTTCAATTGAACACTGTTGTAGAGAGTATAATTTGCGGAGCTAGAGGTAAAAAGAATTAGGTTAGCTGAAGTAATTGGTTGATGACAAGTTCATATTTGAATCTAAGATACCTTGATGTAAAGCTTCTTCCAAGCACACTCCCGTGGCTTTTTTGTTGGAAGCACCAGACCCCATCGCAAGCAATATCTGTATCAACATTTCATCAATCAAGAAACGCCAATCTCATATGGATGAAATACATATTCTGAAGATACAATTTTTACCAAAGTATGAATAAGTAAAAGAATAAGAAGGGTCAACACAAAGGTATTCGAAAGTTCAGTGCAAATAATTTGAATGCAGGAGTACTTGAGGATATGGAAAATGTGTAAAACTCAATCCAACTAGATGAAAGGGAAACAAGAAATCAGGAATCAGGTTAACAATGACTCGGTATGAATGCTAGTACACGCGCCCAAGGGTATGGCATATTAGTCACTGAAGTGGGTGCAAACCTTTACCAGGGTTCAACTCCCAATAGAGGAAAAAAATAACTAGGTGATTTCTTCCCATCCGCCTAAACCTTAATGGGAAGAGTTACCTAGTATCAGTGCTCCTGGTATCTGTGCTGGTAGGAGCTAGGAGCTAGCAGGTACCTGATGGAATAGTCGAGGTGCGCAAAAGCTAGCCTGGACACCACTGTTATTTTAAAAAGAAAATGAATACTAGTACATGTACCTATAACACCAGGACAGATAGATTATAGATAAGCATATGCAGCATGAATGAACAGACTATGAAAAGGAAGACATAAAGGGGAAAAACAAAAGAAGCATTGTACTTACAGACGACGCCATAAGGATTCATCAGAAGCAACACCATTTAGAAACTTACAGACCAATGAACATGCAACGAGATCCTGCCACATTGTCATAAAAAGGAACATTTTTGTCAATAGGAAATAACCACGGGCATACAAAAGCATAAATGGCATTCATTTATCCTCTCTTTTTGCATTGGTGTATAATAGCATAAATGGTGTTCATTTATCCTCTCTTTTTCAGTCCATTTTTGTATTGGTGTATAATATGACAATCAGAAAGTTTTAAACCAAACTCAAAACAGTAACACTGCCAAGAAAGTGAATACCTCTGAGGAAAGGAACTTGAGAATGTGATGGAGCAACTCAGGAGGAATTTTGCTGAGAATACCAGTTTCTATCATCCTTGGAACATGTCTTACGATGTTGGTACCAGCACCATTATACGTACCCATGTGAGTCTCACACATCTTTGGAGGTGAAGATGCATATTCACCATCAGCTTTAATTTCGATTGGCAATGCAAGAGATTGAGATGATAACAATGTCTTTACCTTTTTGTCCCCCTCTTTCTCCTCAAATTTCATCCGCTTTGCTCCTCTATTTTCCTCCTCCTCCTCCTCCCCCGCTTTCCCCTCATCCTCCGCATCTCTCATTTTCTCCGTTACTTGCTCCTCCTCTCCACCAAACTTATCAATATTGTCCTCAACTTTCAGTTGCTTCCCTTCATCCTGAACCATATCAATCAAATTACTAAATTTTAATTAAGCCCATACATAAATATATCATACACTCCCAGCTGTGCCCAGTCGCACAAAATCATGTGTATTTTAAGATGAAGGGAACCAGATTGCAATGGAACTTACAATAGGGAATGAAAATGAAGATACCCTCAAACTCTCCATCACAAAGGAAAAAAAACAACAAATGGAGAATGACACTTGAAATCGAACGCATTTCCTCCGTATAATGTGTGCACATGTGTTACATCTCGCGTTTTCGTACGTTAAAATTTCGTTTTCAGTTAACCAACATAAACTCGGGGATGAGATCATCTTCACGTTAACATACTTACGCTATTTATAACAAGCGATAAATAAGTGTTATGAAGGATAAAGGAGTACACGGATTAAAGAAAACGAGTTTCGTTGAAAGTGACCAATTTGGAATAAAATACGGGCCGAGCGATAATACCCGATAATTATGAACTAGTACCATGCAAGATACCATATGACCACGGTAGTATAATATATAAAGTATATATGAAGTATTTTAAAAATAAATAGAATTTTAAGTAATTTGTGGTAATTTTTAAATTATGCAGGTAATTGATTAATTACCGGGTAACAGGACATTACTCAGTTAACTAATAAGTGGATAAAAAATTAATAAATTAACCACCCTCCCACGTGGCATAAAGCCACAATGGCTAAACATGACTCATAAATAATTAAATCCATGTGGCCACCTAAGGTAAAATGTAACTTTAGTAGGAATCTTATTCCATTTAGGATCAGAACATGGGTCATGAATAACGTATTAACCTTAGCTCAAAAGAAGTGTTGAAGCAGAAGCAAATTTCATTTCAAAAACAAGCTTCATTCAGCAATGATTTCGTTCCAACTTTCAACAAATCCTAGGCAAAAAAAAAATTCGTTCATAAGTTTTAAAGAAGTAGGAACAAACTGCGCAGAAACTTAATCCGATTTTTGGGTTCTAAGTTCAATCCACGAAGGTTTCCAACGGAATATTATACGGAGTTTTCCCTACTTGGCCCTCTCTTCTTTCTTTTGGCATGGTCCAAATTATACTGAAGAAACAAGAAAATACACAGTTTCCATAAATTACTTTATTCATAGAAATAGTAGGGGTGTCTATATTCTTGATTCCCCATGAGAATTATTATTATCTTCTGTTCATGGGTCTCAGAATAATACGCAGTTGGAAAAGTTTATCCGAAAGGAATATCAAGATTATTATGTATTTTTCATGCATTTCACTCATTTATACATGTGCATTGACCCATGACCAGACGACGTTACATACGTGTATATATGTAAATATATGTATATAGGGTATGAGAAAAGGTTACGGCGTTACATACGCACCACCACCTGATCAGCTGGTATATGTTGATGATGTTACCCACAGTGGCCGAGACGATATCATGGGATGCCCTCAGTGGCTTGATGATATTATGTACACCCATACCTATGCATGGCACGGCATTTATACGCACGTGCATGACATTATAAACGTTTCAGAATTTACAAAGTTATTCAGATTTAAAGATGTGTTTCTGTATTCCATGTTTCATCTATGTCTTTTACGTACTAATTTTCATGTCTTACATACTCAGTACATTTGTCGTACTAACGCCCTATTTCACGGGGCCTGCGTTTCATTCCCGCAGGTGCAGGTAGGCAAGCTGACGGTCCCCCTTCTTAGGATCCCTGATCAGCAAGAGTTGGCGTGCTCCACTTGATCCGGAGCTGCTTTTGACTTTGGTACGATACGTTTGTATGTGTATATATATATATGGGTATGACGTGGCTCAATTCCGTCTTTGTACAGTTATGTTTCTATTAGAGATCTGTAGACAATATGTCTAGTTGGATAGTATGTGGCCTTGTCGGCTTCCAGTTTTGAGATGTATAGTTGCCTATAGCAGCCTTGTCGGCTCGCCCTACATATATTGTACGTATATGTATGTATGCCTTTTTGGGCAAATTTCCTTCATATACATTATTCTCGTAATTCAACAGATGTTATTCAGATTTATATCTTAGACGCATGCTTAGGGGTGTTTGACAGGTAGGACTCAGGCACCCGTCGCGGCCCATCGGTTTGGGTCGTGACAACATGTGCATCATACTAAATTTTTCTGTCTTTTTTGTATGGCACTATTACAGCATCAAATTAACATTTTTTGTCAAACATTTTTCAAATATTACTCCCAGCATCCTATTTTTGATATTTGACTGAGCACGGATTTTAATATACTATTTCACTTGTAATTTATGGTAATGATAAGGGAAGGAAATATCAAGGTAGTGGTTGAAAAGTCAGCTCAATAGAAAAACAGTTTAAACTTTGAATAGTCTAATGAATTGAATTCTTGAAAGTTACAAAAGTTGTATAGGAATGAAATGGTGTCAAACATTTTGGGTCTAACACAAAAAGAAAAGATTGTCATATAAATTAGGAAGGATGGAGTATTAACTATAAGAAGAGCGTGACTTGTAGTATTTTTTATGTAGTTCATAAACATGAATATTTTAGTTCAATAAAAGCTCAAAAAAAAAATATTTTCGAGTCCGCGCCAAAATAACGCTCCTGCTCTCCTGAACATTCTTTTTTCTGAATTGAGAGTAGAAAAATCGTGGGCAAACGAAAACCTTTTGAATTTTTCCGTTTCTATCAGTAAAAATGACCCTATTCCATACTCCATAACTGAAGCAAGAGAAGAAACAAAAGGTAAGCAAAAGATCAGAGATATAGCTGTTTGGACAACTTTTCGAAACAATGTTTCGGAACAAAAATGTTTAAAATATGTGTTGTAACTACTTTTATTTTTGAAGATTTTGTGACGGTTTTGTGTATAAAAAAAAATTAAATTCCTCTGAAAAATGCGCTATTCAATTAAAAACACGGTTTTTTAAAATCCTTTTTCGCCCAAAAAAAAAGTCTTTAGAAACTGGCACAAAAGGAAAACACTTTGCAACATTTCAATAATTTTTTTCATGAAGAACGCCACCTTAAAGTACTAGCAACCAAAAATTAAGAAAATGATTAATAGGAAATTTATCTAGAGTCATAAAGTTCTCGTCTTTGATTATATTTTATTCATTTCAGATGTCAACACAAGGTACTGTAGAAGCTTTTATCTGATTTTTTTTAAAAAAAATAAAATAAAATCAACACCAGTATTACCAGAGCATAGCCATCCAAAATCCAGATGAAGGAGGAAGATTAATACTCCCGTGAGTAGGAACGAGTTAAGAAAAAAATATTTTTGGAACTTGTGAAAATCAAGGATAACATGGGAAAATTAAAGTTAAATTATTTCTAAAAACGAAAGAATATCACAAAAATTAGGATAGAAGGAATAAAAACGAATCCTTCTATTAATAAATCAGTGGAATGAATCAAAATGTGAAAATGTAAAAATTATAAATTTACCTGATCGGAGAAAGCGAGGACTTCAGATTCAAGGAATTGAGCGAGTGATTCATCCTCATCTTCGGAGGTTGCCATGATATTAAGCTTAAATAACCGAAATACCCTCACCGGTGTATGTATGTTAGTTTGACCGGAAAATGAAAGCCGGCGACCGGAGAATGGCGTCGGCGAATCTAAGGCGTAGATTGAATCGAGGAGTCATTGATGAAAAAAGTTAAGAGGGGTGTGTTCAGCTGTTTGGAAAGCGTGCGTGAGGGAAGGTATCGGGTCGGGTGGATCCGGATATGTGGGGCCCCGATAAAGAACATTTTCGAGTGGAGGAAATATCTCCTCTCTTTTTTTCATAACGTATTCGGTATTACAAAAAGGGCTTTTTTTTTTTCTTCTTATTCAATATTTGAAATTTATTTACCAAAATTATTCTAAATTTATATATTACCTGCACTAAATAAGGATTACTTACAAATTATATATAATACATAATTAGTACCTTAAATTAAAAGATTTAGTTACATCTTTGTAAGCACGTGATTTTTGCCCTATATGAGAATTACTCCCAAAAATTCAAAAATAAAATGATTTTCCTTGGTGCGCAATTTTGTGGTATTTTTGTGTAATATTTGTATGTTTGTATGTGCATGTTTATTTGTTAAATTAATAAAAATACAAAAAATATCGCATTTTGCATGTAGGATTTAATCCTACAATTGTTAGTAATTAAGTTTGTTTTACAGAAAATAAAAATTACAAAAATAGGCATCGTTTGCATTTTTAGCATTTAATGTCCAAATATACAATTTTATGCTTAATTATTACTTAATTGTGCGTTAATTGTTATTGGGAGTTAATTTACGCTTTAATAACTTAATTTAGTTCTTAATAATAAGTTAAGTATTTTTATAATTTAGTTTTAGAAAAAATAAAAGAAGAAAAGAGAGCAAAAATATAAAGAAAGTCGGAATTGGGTCTCTTCTTCGATTTCAAGCCACAGGCCCAAAAAATGATCCAATCTTCCCAAACGACCCAGTCCATTTCGAACTGGGTCGACCCAGTCCATAACCCAACACCCCTATTATCTTACATTTCATAAAACAACACAAAACAAAACAAAAGAAAAAAAAAACAAACCTTAAAAAATACCCTAAACATCCGCCACCCCCCCTCCCTATCTTCTTCCTCAAGCTCCCCTCTATAGCAACCATGGCTGCCCTACCCCCTCACCCAATGACCACCCCCTCCAGCCCTTCCCCCTCACCCCGTCACACTCACACACACACGCACCAACAACTCCATAGTTGCCCTCCTCCATCAAGCTTCGTCATCGTCGAGTTTGAGCTCATCCATGGCTTCCCCTACTGCATTCAACTACTTCTCCTTCTTGCTGCGTTCAGCTGCTACTTCTTCTTCGTGTTTTCGTCGTCTTCCTCCTTCATCAATGCTTCTACTACCTCGTCCGCTGCTGCCCGTCCAAGCCACCATCGCCGCTGCTGTCGCCGCTACTTCCTCCGTCGCGGCTGCTTCCCCTCCTCCTTCCAGCTGCTACTGCTTCATGTTGCTTCTTCTTCCTCACTCGACGGGCTGCTGCTGCTGCTCATCGCAGCAGTTGCTCATGCTTCACGTTGCTTCATCTTCTTCGTCTCGTCAAAGTTCGAAGGTCTTTCGTTGAGTCGAAGCTCGGACAGATTTGTTTACAATCGAGTTCGTCGTTGATTCATCTCCTGTTAGTTGTTTTATTTTTGTCCATATTTCATTTTTATATTTCTCGAAGTTAAAATCGTTAAGTATTTGATTCTTGTTTTGTTCGTTGTTCATCGTTGAAATAATTTTCTAGTGTGTTCATGTGTTTTGATTAAATTAATTTTCAGATTTCAAATGGAAAGTTAATTAGTGGTTTTTCATGTTTGTTTTATTGTTTAGGTAAGAATTTGTTAGTTTGATGTTTGTTAGATTCAAATTGAAATTTAATTGATTATTTCTTCAATTTGTTTTATGTTGTTATATATTTTCCAGAAATTATTAATGTTGTTTGAGTCATTTAATCCGTCATGTTTGTTGTTTTAAAAATAGATTCATTCATGTTCATACATTGTTTGGTTGATCTTGAATCCGAAATTTGTATAGTTTGATTTCTTGTTTATCACTTATGATTATTTCTTGAATTTGTCTCATAATCTTATTTAAAAGTTTAATATAGGAATTGTTTGTTGTAATGTTGTTAGAGTTGATTTTAAGTTCAATATTATTGAATTTAGAAATCTGAATATACTTGTTTGTTATTGTTGTTATTGAATCTGAAAATAGGATTGTTTGTTGCTAAAAAAATATTGTTCAATCAAATTTTAGTTGTTCTTTGTTGTTCAATTTGTGTTCATGTGATTTGTTGTTGAAATGTTGAAGAAATCATGTTCATGTGATTTGTTGTTTAAATTTGTGTAGAAATTGGTCATATTGGCTATATTTTGGTTGAGTGTGATTAATTGATTTGTTATAGCTGATGGGGTAGTTTGGTAATTTCAGTAAGGTCGGAGAGGTAGTTTAGGAATTGTACATATTTGTAATTTTTTATGTGAAGCATGGGGGACAAAATGTAATGGGGTGGGTTGTGATATAATTGTTTAATATAAAGGGGGAGGGGGGAACAAGACAAAATTTAGTGGGGAGGAATCTTGTATTTGTTTAGTGAAGCATGGGGAACAAAATATAATGGGGTGTGGATGATATACTTATTTAATGTAATGGGGATGAGTGGGAAGATAATGGGTTTGGTAGGAGAAAATTGGTTGATTTTAATTGATTAAAAGATTTCTGGGATGGAATATATATAGAGGTCTTGAAATCAGATTTGAAAAAAAAAAGAGAAGAGAGAGAAAAAAAAAGTTGAATATTTAAGAGAGAAAGAAAAAATCCGAAAAATATTATAACTTTCAAGAAAGAAAAAAAATACAAAAAAAGAGCTGAAAATTAGAAGAGAGAGTAGTACACACCTGATAAATATTCTGATATACGAGTTTAGAAATTAAGGGTTAAACATTAATTAGCTTTTCAAATCTGAAAATTCCCTTGGTTTCTGTCCGTTGTTTGTTGACAGTGTTTCTGGATTTTATTTTGATTTTCAAATCTGTCACTGGGATTTTTGTTGACTGGATTGCTGGTTATTATTGTTGTTGCTGTGTTACGTACTGCGTGGCTGACTTTCTTCTTCTTATTATTGGCAATACCAGGTACACAACTGTAATTTTGGCATTTTGTAAGTTGAAACGAAGAACGGAATGTTAAATTTCTAATTTAGTTTTAATTTTTTTTAATTGTAGTTAGATTATTTCATGTATTATTATTCTGTAAATTATTGTCATTAGGCATATTATAACGATATATTAAATAACGCCTTAACCGGATTATTAGGAAATATATTTAAGGCTGATTACTAATTAAAACTGTTTAATAATCAAAATAGAAGAAATAACGTAAAAATGGCGTTACGGAATCAGTTGGGCAAACATTGACTAAGTTCTTTGTTCATAAGGTTTTTTGTCAACGTTAAGTTAATCGGAATCATGTAGTTAATTTCAGTTAAAACATGAATTAGTTTGCGAATCAAGTATTAGGACATGATGTGAATTAAAACAAGGTTAGTTAAGGTTAAATTGTTTAATTTTTAGAAATATGGTTTAGTAATCAAGTTTTTTTTTCAATTTTCAGTATTTGTAAATAATTAATTTCAATAAGCTTAAGTCATACTAATAATATGAATTTTAATCCAACTATGGGATAATTTTTTTTATTTTTGACAATGCCATGTTGTTTGTAATTATAATTTTAGTAATATTACTTTCCATTAATATTTGTTTTAAATTAGTAATTAATATGTTATTTTTAAGTATGTAGAGATTGACTTCATAATTATAGACAAACTTAGTAATAATAAAGATGTAGTCATTAAAGGGTATTCATAAAATAAACTCGCTAAAAAATAAATAAATATAAATAATACAAAAATTGCAGTCCTCCAATCTTTTTTTTTTTAAAAATATAAGAAAATGCCTAGATTCCGAGATGGGCAATTTAGTAGAATTCACAGTCCTACCTAATAATATCATAACACGTAGTATTTTGGCGCATATTTAATAAGGTTATTTTCTTAAATACGGGTGTACATTTATGTAACCCAAATCACGATCTTGACGAAGTCAAAAAATGCGTCAACAAATCACGTGTGCACTGGTTGTGGCGTGGTTCGAGATGCGTTTTCACGACGTTGCAATTTTGTATAAAATAAATAATGATAAAAGCGGTTTTAAAAGTTAAATTTGCATATAAGTTCTTAATTGTTTAAAAATCAGATAAATGAGCCAAATATGACAATTGAGCGACCGTGCTAAAACCACGGAATTCGGGAATGCCTAATACCTTCTCCCGGGTTAACAGAATTCCTTATCCGGATTTCTGGTTCGCGGACTGTAATACAGAGTCATTCTTTTCCTCGATTCGGGATTAAAATTGGTGACTTGGGACACCCTAAATCTCCCAAGTGGCGACTCTGAAATAAATAAATAAATCCCGTTTCGATCGTCCTTTAATTGGAAAAAACTCCCTTTGTACCCTCGCGGGGACGGAAAAAGGAGGTGTGACAGCTCTGGCGACTCTGCTGGGGAAATCGAACCCAGAATCTCTGGTTTCGTAGACCAGAATTCGAGCTTAGATAAATTGTTGTATTTAATTGTATCTGATTTTCCTACATGTTTTATGCTAAATGTGTTAAATGTTACCGCTTTTATATTATCTGAACTGTATATAAACTATGCCGACACCCTTCTCTCTTCACCTCCGGGGATGTGCTTGCTGGTTGAGACTCCCTATTCTGTTAGTGTCATACCCTGAAATAAGAAAGAGGTCGGACAAGTTACGAAGCCGGATGGCCTTTTGGTTCCCGGTAAGTTGCCCCTCCTCGACTCGAGTTGTCCGCTCGGGTACACTGTCTAGTACACTGACCCATGTTTTGAATATAGAATAACGTGACTTTATGCCGGATCCCTAGTAGGAACGCTTATTTGCATCACGTTGCATTTGACTTAGGGGACTCAACACAGGGGTTGGGTCCGTCTAGGACTAGCAACCTGAAATGAAAAGACCATTCTGATGCATCCTACTTGCTCTGTACATATATTTGTTTCGAACTTGCATGTTGACCGGTTTCTGAATCTCGGGAATGTTGGAAATTGAAGGAAAAAAAAGGAAAAAGAATATATCAGTTAGGGAGTTAATTGATTATTTTAGAAAAAATCAATGACCAATTACTGGCGAAACTCTGCCGAAATTTTGAAAAAGAAGAGGAAAAATATTTTATTTTGTTTGACTAAAAAATATATTAAAAAAAAAGTCTTTTATTTTTTGGAAAAATAGATTGTTTTATTGTTTGTTGAAAATGGAAAAAAATCGTTATTTTGTCTTTTTCAAAAATAGAAAAGGAAAATAGTTTGTCTTGCCAGGAAAAAATAAAAATAGAAAAGAGTCATGTTTTAAAATAGTTCTGTTAATTTGCCCGAACTACGCATGGTTTGATTCTCACAGGGCGTGAGATACGTAGGCAACCCTCATCGGGTCCAACCTCCCCTTTGCAAAGATAACCAAAAAATATCAAAATTTTAATTTTTGTCATAAATAGACCAGGTGATGCTGTTTTTGTCAAAAATAGCCAAATATTCCCAAACGGGGAACCGGAGGGTTGACTTTGTATAAACAGCCACCTTTGGTCGTATTTTGATTTTTGACCCTCACAGCCTTAAAATTTTCGCCCCTGAGGCGCAGGAAGGCCGTGTCGCAATATCGGGTCTTTTATCTAAAAATATTAGAATTAAGAATTGAGTTCTTCATTTGAAATATAGGGGTAATTTTGAGTCGATAATATAGATAGTAGTTTTTGGAGTTAAATAAAAGTTTTCTTTTGCTTAAACACTTTAATAAATGTGCAGGATGAGCACGACAATAAATGAGCCTTTTTCAATAATGACCAAAATCCCTTTTGAGCTGCAATTATGGTGGAATGATTTGGGCAAAGAAGGGCAACACGAAGTGAGAAAATATTTGAAAGACCTTCCGGATTTATTAGACATTCAGCCTCAGGGGGATATCATCAGGGCATTGGTCGCCCATTGGGATTCGGCACATAATGTGTTTCATTTTTCAGACTTTGAACTCACACCAACATTAGAAGAAATAGCGGGGTACACTGGAAGTGACCAAGCTCCATTGAGATTCAAGTACTTGATTGCTCCTAGGGCCATTACCATACATCGATTCCTGGATTCCTTGAAAGTACCCCAGACAGTTCATCACCCAGATTTTGCAAAGGGTTTCTGTAATTTCCGCTTCGTATATGATAGATATGGCCATGTGGGCGGGTTCAATAATCCAGACTTTAAGCTTTGCAGCAGAAATAGCCGACAAAAATGGGAGGAACACGGGCGAGTGGCATTTATGGTAGCTTTTTTGGGTCTCATAATATTCCCAAGGAAAGATGGTAATATTGATTTGAAAGTAGCAGGCGTCGTCAGTACTTTGCAAACCATGGGGAAAAGCACTTTAGCACCTATGATTGTGGCTGATATCTTCAGAGCTCTCATTGCGTGCAAAGCTGGGGGCAAATTTTTTGAGGGATGTAACTTATTGTTACAAATGTGGATGATTAAGCATTTGTGCCCGCGCTCTCAGTTATTGAGTTATGGCTCGGCTGAGAAAACTTGTATAGGGGAATTTTGTACGAGAATTAAAGGGGCTAGTCTACCTGAAGGAGTCACGGCTTGGGCATTATTATTTCGGAACTTCAAGGCTAGCCAGATACAGTGGGTGCTTGGATGGTTGTCTGTCGAGGAAGTCATATATATGCCAGCAGCCCGACAGCATTTTTTGTTAATGGGACTCAAAAGCATACAACCTTATACACCATATCGGGTTCTGAGGCAACTCGGTAGATATCAAGTAATACCGAGAGATGAAGATTTGAGTACCCAAGTGGTCGAAATTAGTCCTGACGGTCGATTCCCCGAGGAAGAGGTTCGTCAAATTTAGAGTGAGTGTCAATATCTGATGGCAAACACTTGTGTGTCTGATAGGGTCAAAGGGGAAATTGCTCCAGGGTATCAAGAATGGTTCAGAGGTGACGTGGCATATGGGAGACCGGCTAAAAGACCTCACCTCGAAGATTTCGCCAAGTCGTCCCAAGAGCAGTGGGATTGGTTAGCAAAGGAAGAAAGCTATCTAGTTGAGATTGGTAAATTAAAGCAACAAGTCGAGAGTCTGAAATTCGAGAACAGTGTACAGGTTGCCGAGAACCAAGGTGAAAAGTATAGACTAGCCAGAGAAATCGACGCTCTTAAGGCCCAAATCCGACAGTTGAAGATAACCATCGATAAGCAACCGAGGAGCCGATCCGATGAACAATTGGTAAAAAGATTGGAAAGCGAAGTCATAGAATGGCGGAATGAGCTAGGAAAAGCTGAAAACGTCATGGAAGAACTTAAAGCACAGTGGGCGATAAGAACCGAAGAGCGTCGCCAATACTTGAATCAGTTGAAAAGGGACCATGAGAAAATTGTTGCCAATTTAAAGAGAAAAGTAGTTGCCCTTGAAGGTAAAGCGGTTAGGCAGGCTAGAGACTTTGAAACTGAAAGCGGACATTGTTACAACTTGTTAGCCCAAATGGAGGCAGAAGTGCAACAGCTGCAAGACCAGCACTTGCAAGACTCCCGAGCTTTAAAGACGTGCCGCGATCAGATAAGACGCTTGCTCATAGAAAAGAAGCAAACAAAAGACAGGATTAGAGTCATTGCTCATGCTATTGTCAGGAGATGTCGGATTTGTGAAGACATGACCCGTACTACTTTTATCTCAGCAGTGATGATCTATGTGAAGCGAACCATGAATGAGTTAGAGCAGGCGAGGCCGAACGATGCCCCGCGGATACCTAAGTTTGAAGCACTAGAATATGCATAGTCCGTGTCTGTGAGTGTCTACCATTTCGAGTCAGTCTTTTGTACGTCCGTTATCTTTCTAGATTGAGTATGTTTGCAAGCTTAGAGTTTTTTGTTTTCTTTCAGATTGCGTTTGTTAGTTTCTTTCCAAAACAAAAGATGTCGAGTTTGTAAGAGTCTGTTTATTAATGAAAGTTGAGCATTTTATTTCCACCCTTATTTTTATATTTATCTTCACGAACTACGCTTGGTTTGATTCTTACGGGGTCACGATACGTAGGCAATCTCCATAGGATTCGACCATAACCGAAAAGAAAACAAAAAGAATGAAAAGGAAAATATAAGGAAAACCAAGAAAAATAGAAAGAAAGAAAAGAGCGGAAAAACAAGAGAGAGAAAAGAAAAAGCACAAGAGAGGGATAAGGCGAGGAGAAGAAAAATGAAACAAGGAATGAAATGCCGGGATGACGCATGCAATCGGGCAAACACATAATAGAAAGGAATAACTGTATAAGTGCATTCATGCCAACGCGTGGTTGTTAAATCTGTTAAGACCTAATCGCTAACAAAGTGGTTGTCTAAATGTGTGATATCAGGCAGGTGGTTAGTTGATTGGCAATTCTGGCAACTCATCCATACAACACCCGGTCGAAAGATCAAGTAAAAATGACAGGGCAAGATTCGGAAATCAGCATCGTAGACCCTTCGAATGAGGTTGAGGTAACAGATGTGGGTGCTATGAAAGAAGAGATGAGTAAATTAAAAGCACAAATGGCCGAAATGCATCAGGCATGGTCACAGGGACACCCAGCACCACTATATCCTGCCAACCCATCTTACATCCCACCCTTGGCTCAAGCTCAGGAGCCTACCACTCCCCACGCATCTTCAGCTTTCCCTTATCAGGCCCAGGGTTATGGTACCACGTCATACGCTCCCCCAGCTCCACCCTCCAAACAAAACCCTCCACCACCCATGGTTCCCGTCTTTGTGGCACCTCCCCCAGCTCCACTACATAGATCATCCAGTGAGCCGCTATTCCAAGCTCACGACACCCAATATTACCCTCCCAAACCCACTTTCAAAGCACCTGAGCCATATACCTACTCTCCCCATTTTGAAATCCCGGGAGAAGTTGAGAAACCGGTTAAGAATGCAGAACAGGAGGAGGTGATTCGTTAAGTCAAAAGCCTGGAGCAATCCTTCAGGAACATGCATGGTTTAGGAAACCAAGTTAGTGTCGCATACAAAGATTTGTGCCCTTTTCCTGATGTACAGTTGCCTGCGGGGTTTAAAATGCCAAAGTTTGACTTATATGAAGGGCACGGTGACCCAGTAGCCCATCTGCGTGGTTTCTGTAGCAAAATGAGAGGGGCTGGGGGAAAGGATGAGTTGTTGATAGCATATTTCGGGCAAAGCCTGAGCGGGTCAGCGCTAGAATGGTACACGAGGCAAGACCCCGGCCGATGGTATACATGAGATGATTTGGCCCAGGCATTCATTGGCCATTTTCAATATAACCTCGAGATAGTCTCTGATCGTCTGTCATTGTTGAAACTAGAAAAGAAGCCTGGGGAAAGTTTTAGAGAGTTTGGTTTCCGCTGGAGGGAACAAGCTGCAAGGGTTGATCCTCCCATACGGGAGAGTGAGATGGTAGATTACTTCTTGCAAACATTGGAACCTACCTATTTTGGTCATCTAGTGACATTTGTCGGGAAGTCGTTTAATGAAGTGGTAAATATGGGAGCCATGATTGAAGAAGGATTGAAATCTAACAAGATGTTGAGCTACTCGGCTTTGAAAGCAACCACCCAGGCCATCCAAAGCGGTACTGGTGGTGTGCTGGGGAAGAAGAAGAAAGAAGAAGTTTCTACAGTTGAAGCTAATGTTTGGTCCAGGCATAAT
The DNA here is from genome assembly GCF_000715075.1 of Nicotiana tabacum. NCBI lineage: Eukaryota > Viridiplantae > Streptophyta > Magnoliopsida > Solanales > Solanaceae > Nicotiana > Nicotiana tabacum. The sequence continues at coordinate 13,321,086 of NC_134084.1, read as the reverse complement.
AACCTTCCACTCTACTACAACCAACCCAGACCCCACCACTCAAACTATCAATATACCCCATATGGTCCACCGCAACATTATTATCCACTACCAGAACCACACTTTTCTATTCACCACGCCCAGACCTACACTCAACCCTCAGTGCACTCGCAATGGCGTACACCAAGTCCCCAAAATACACAGCCACACCCACAAAACACCTATCCACCTCCCAGGGCTAACAGACCAGGAACCAACTTCCGCCCAAACCAAGCTTTTAGAAATGAGAAGGCCCCAAACAAAAAAACATTTACTCCGCTGGGAGAATCTTACACTTCTCTCTTCCACAAATTGAAACAGTTGGGGATGCTGACCCCAGTTGAATCCAAAGCACCAAATCCTCTTCCCAGAAACCTGGACCACTCTGTTAGATGCGAGTATTGCTCAGGGATGTCGGGGCACGATACTGAAAAATGTTGGAAGTTGAAAAACGCAATCCAAGAGCTCATTGGTAATCGCCGTATTGAGGTACAGGCTCCAGAGGCCCCGAACATCAATCAAAATCCGTTACCAGCGCATTATGAGGCCAACATGATCGAACTGATACATAAGGGGGCAGAGCCTAAGAAACCTTCGCAGGTGGTTATGGTGATTCGTTCTACGGAAACCAAAGAAAAGACAGTGAGTGCAAGGCCAGTGGTTCAGTTAAAAGCAATAAAAGACAAGCCAGTGTTAGTAATGGGAAAGGGACCGTTTGCAGCCGAGAAAAAGCAGGATCCAGTCAAGATAGTGGTACCAAAGTCAGTATTCGTGCCCGTGGTGGTTGTGAAGGGAGCCTATGTAGAACCGGTTATCATAAAACCGATAGTCCAGTTACCCATGGTTGATAGCAAAGTCGTACCCTGGAAATATGACAAGGTAGTGGTGACATACAAAGGAAAGGAAATTGAGGAAGAAAGTTGTGAAGCACAGGGACTGACCCGGTCGGGACGTTGTTTCGCCCCCGAAGAGTTGAGAAAATCTAAGGGCGCAAAAGACAATCCTGTGCCAGTTAAAAAAGCTGTAACAGAAGAAGAGGCAGAAGAGTTTCTGAAAAAGATGAAAGGACAAGATTATTCCATTGTTGAGCAACTGAGAAAAACACCGACCCAAATCTCGTTGTTGTCATTATTAATTCACTCTGATGAGCATTGCCGAGCTTTAATGAAGATATTGAATGAGGATCATGTGCCTGACAAAATTTCAGTAAACCATTTAGAGACAATTGCCAACAAGATCTTTGAAGTGAACAGGATAGCATTTTCTGATGATGAATTGCCTATGGAAGGCACAGAACACAACAAGGCTCTCTATTTGACGGTCAAATGTGAAGGTTCAATGGTTACTCGGGCACTAATCGATAACGGGTCCAGCGCTAATATTTGCACGTTATCCACATTGAACAAGTTAAAGATTGATGAGGATAGAATCCGCAAAAATAGCATTTGTGTTCGAGGGTTCGATGGAGGGGGAACAAACACGGTAGGGGATATTGTACTCGAATTGACTATTGGCCCAGTCGAGTTCACGATGGAATTTCAGGTGTTGGATGCTGCAGTATCCTATAATCTTTTGTTGGGTCGACCGTGGATTCATGCGGCAAAATCTGTGCCCTCCACACTGCACCAAATGATCAAATTCGAGTGGGACAAACAAGAAATTGTATTACATGGGGAAGATCCCGCATGTGCCATGAATGATTCCATTGTACCCTTTATAGAGACCGAAGATGATAAGGGGCCATGGGTGTATCAGATCCTCGACACGATTCCGGTGAGCAGGGTGTCTGAGGGTAAAAGCATGCCATGTCCCAGGATGTCAGCTGCGACCGTCATGGTAGTGTCAGAAATACTGAATAACGGGTTCGTGCCCGGGAAGGGTTTAGGGGTTGAACTGCAGGGCATTACTCAACCTGTGTCTTTGCCCAAAAATCTGGACACCTTCGGGTTAGGGTTCAAACCAACAGCGGCAGATGTCAGAAAGGCCCATAAATTGAAGAAGAAAGCTTGGGTGCTCCCTAAACCAATTCCTCGATTGTCCAGGTCCTTCATCAGATCGAGTATTAAGAAACAGTCATTAGCAAAGATGTCAGGTTCGTTAATTGAGGCGGATGGGAATTTGGATAAGGTGTTTGAGAAAGTATTTGCTGAAGTAAACATGGTTGAGGCCGGGGAAGGATCAAGCAGAGCAGACATACAGTACATCGGACCACGTGCTAACATCAACAATTGGGAAGCTACTCCTCTTCCAGTTCGGATGGAGTCGTGGTAGTGGGTTTTGTTTTCTTTTTTTTGTCACCTGGATTATTCCAGGGTTTGTAATCCAGTTGTTATGTTCCGTCCGTTTGGATGAGTTAAAACCTTGTTGTCTTTACGTTTAATGAAATGCAATTTTCTTCGTCCCTAATTCTCTTTCCATTTTCTTTTCTTTTCGTTGTACAGTTCTTTTTATGCTGATATCAATGACATGACATGCATGAGGAATCTTCGGCCCAGTTTTAAAATCCAATCTAGTTCAAAAGTAATAATACAAGAGATCGAGTGTGATGATGGGGTGGATTGTAACAATGATGAAGCTTATGAGGAGATTAGTAAAGAATTAAGTCACTTTGAAGAAAAACCCAAACCTAACCTAAGTGACACAGAAGCAGTTAATCTAGGGGACCAAGAAAATGTACGGGAAACTAAAATAAGTGTTCATTTGGAGCCACAACTCAAGGAGGAGATAACTAAAGTATTGCATGAGTACAAAGACGTTTTTGCATGGTCATATGATGATATACCGGGTCTAAGCACCGATTTGGTGGTTCATAAATTGCCCACTGATCCAGCACTCCTCCTTGTCAAGCAAAAGTTGAGAAAGTTCAAAACAGACATAAGTGTGAAGATCAAAGAAGAGATCACCAAGCAGTTTGAGGCAAGGGTCATTCAGGTTACACGATACCCCACTTGGTTAGCCAATGTCGTGCATGTGCCAAAGAAAGATGGCAAGACCAGGATGTGCGTCGATTATCGAGACCTTAACAAGGCAAGCCCAAAAGATAATTTCTCACTGCCCAACATCCATATACTGATCGACAATTGTGCCAAACATGATATTAGCTCTTTTGTGGATTGTTATGCGGGTTATCATCAGATTCTAATGGACAAGGAAGATGCAGAAAAGACGGCATTCATCACGCCGTGGGGAACGTATTGTTATCGGGTCATGCCGTTTGGTTTGAAAAATGCTGGGGCAACTTATATGAAGGCCATAACAACTATCTTCCATGATATGATACATAAAGAAATCGAGGTATACGTGGATGATGTGATCGTGAAGTCTAGACAGCAATCCGACCATGTCAGAGATTTGAGAAAATTCTTTCAAAGGCTTTGCAGGTACAATCTTAAGCTCAATCCTGCGAAATGTGCTTTCGGGGTGCCATCTGGGAAGTTGTTGGGATTTATAGTTAGCCGGAGGGGTATTGAATTAGACCCGTCAAAGATCAAAGCTATTCAGGAGTTGCCACCTCCAAGAAACAAAACCGAGGTGATGAGTTTGTTGGGAAGACTGAACTATATCAGCAGGTTCATTGCTCAGCTCATGGCAACGTGTGAACCAATTTTCAAATTGTTAAAGAAAGATGTCGCGGTCAAATGGACTGATGAATGCCATGAGGCTTTTGATAAGATAAAGGGGTATTTGTCAAACCCACCCGTGCTGGTCCCACCAGAACCAGGGAGACCTTTATTCTATATCTGACAGTTGTGGACAGTTCATTCGGCTGTGTACTGGGGCAGCATGATGTTACGGGCAGAAAGGAGCAGGCTATCTACTATCTCAGTAAGAAGTTCACATCTTACGAGGTCAAGTATACTCATCTGGAAAGGACATGTTGTGCCCTAACTTGGGTGGCACAGAAATTGAAACATTACTTGTCATCTTACACCACTTACCTTATATCTCGCTTGGACCCGTTGAAGTATATTTTTCAGAAACCCATGCCCACAAGAAGGCTTGCAAAGTGGCAGATCTTACTTACAAAGTTCGACATTGTCTATGTGACACGGACTGCCATGAAAGCACAGGCATTAGCCGATCACTTGGCTGAGAACCCCGTTGATGAAGATTATGAGCCTTTGAAAACTTATTTCCCTGATGAAGAGGTAATGTACATTGATGAATTAGATCAAGTTGAGAAGTCGGGATGGAAACTTTTCTTTGATGCGGCCGCCAATATGAAAGGCGTAGGAATAGGTGCGGTACTTATTTCGGAAACAGGTCAGCATTACCCCGTTACAGCTCGATTTCGTTTCTACTGTACAAACAACATGGCAAAATATGAGGCGTGTATATTGGGATTGAGATTAGTTGTGGATATGGGTGTACGGGAAGTCTTGGTCATGGGTGACTCGGACTTATTAGTACACCAGATTCAAGGGGAATGGGAAACACGGGACTTGAAGCTTATACCGTATCGGCAGTGTCTGCATGAGCTTTGCCAGCGTTTTCAGGCCATAGAATTCAGACACATTCCAAGGATTTATAATGAGGTTGCTGACGCTTTGGCTACTTTGGCGTCAATGTTGCACCATCCAGATAAGGCCTATGTTGATCCATTGCAGATTCAAGTCCGTGATCAGCATGCTTACTGTAATGTGATAGAAGAGGAAATCAATGGAGAGCCGTGGTTCCATGATATCAAAGAGTATATCAAAGCGGGAGTATATCTAACGCAGGCCACCGGTGATCAGAAAAGAACAATTCGACGGTTGGCAAGTGGGTTTTTCCTTAGTGGAGGAGTATTGTACAAAAGAACGCCAGAGCTCGGTTTGTTGAGATGTATAGATGCACGGCAGGCCACAACTATCATGACTGAGGTGCATTCCGGAGTTTGTGGATCGCATATGAGTGGGTATGTTCTAGCAAAGAAGATTCTCCGAGCAGGTTATTATTGGCTCACGATGGAGCGAGATTGTATCAGTTTTGTGCGTAAGTGTCATCAATGCCAAATACATGGAGATTTGATTCATGCTCCACCATCAGAATTACATACGATGTCCGTGCCATGGCCTTTTGTTGCATGGGGCATGGATGTTATTGGGCCAATTGATCCAGCAGCATCAAATGGCCACAGGTTTATCTTGGTAGCTATAGATTATTTTACCAAATGGGTGGAAGCAAAGACATTCAAGTCTGTGACCAAGAAGGCTGTAGTTGACTTCGTGCATGCAAATATCATCTGTCAGTTTGGGATCCCAAAGGTAATCATCACAGATAATGGGGCTAATCTTAATAGTCATTTGATGAAGGAGACATGTGAGCAGTTTAAGATTGTCTCACAGGCACTCTACTCCGTACCGTCCCAAGGCAAATGGTGCGGTTGAAGCGGCCAATAAGAACATAAAGAAAATACTCCGGAAGATGGTTGAAGGATCTAGACAATGGCACGAGAAATTGCCTTTTGCATTGTTAGGATATCGCACCACCGTGCATACCTCGGTAGGGGCGACTCCTTACTCATTGGTATACGGTACCGAGGCAGTAATACCCGCAGAAGTGGAAATCCCATCTCTGCGAATCATTGCAGAGGCTGAGATCGATGATGATGAATGGGTGAAAAGCCGTCTTGAGCAGTTGAGTTTGATCGATGAGAAAAGATTGGCATCAGTGTGTCATGGCCAACTGTACCAACGAAGAATGGCAAGAGCATACAACAAAAAAGTACGTCCAAGGAAATTTGAAGTCGGGCAATTAGTACTGAGGCGGATCTTGCCTCATTGGGCTGAGGCAAAAGGAAAATTTGCCCCAAACTGGCAGGGACCATTTGTAGTAACCAGAGTGTTGTCTAACGGAGTATTGTATTTGACAGATGTGGAAGGAAAATGTGTAGAAATGACCATCAATTCCGATGCGGTCAAGAGATATTATGTATGATTTCTTTATTTTCTGAATGTATCTGTTCGTATTTGGCATATCTTAAAGATTGAAATGATGAAGGCATTTTGTTCTGCTATCCAAACACTCTTATCCCTTATTATCCCCTTCGAGCCTTACTTATTTTTCATACACCTCTTTCGGAATCAGCGGCACTATCAGAGAACACAGGTGCCGAACATAAAAAATTTAAAAAATTAAAAAAAAAGGAAAAGAAAAAGAAAAGAAGAAAAGGAAAAGAAAGAAAAGTGAAAGAAAAGGAAATGAAGAAAATCACAACAATAAAGTTAAATATAGTGAACTACGTTTGACTTGATCCCGAAAGGGTACGTAGGCAGCCTTACTCCGAGGTTCAGTCATACCAAATAGAAATCCAAAAATCCCCAAGCAAGAAACTGGGGCAGAAGTGGTGATTGTTATGAAAGTTGGATTCCGAAAGTTGTAATTTGAACCCATTTGAATTGTTTTGAGCCTTTTATACCTTTCTTTCTAACTCAATCCAAAAGCCTACATTACGGTCCAAAGAAAGACTTTATGATCAGTTTTGAGAAATGCCAAGATGAACAGGTAGGAATAACCCACGACAGGGGCAACACTCTGGTTCGAGCAAGAAGATCGAAAATAAATGAGAGAGTCTTATAGGTGAAAACCCTCACGGGCACCGTAAGGCGACGGGAGCTGAGAGAAAAATAAATGAGAGAGTCTTGTTGGTGAAAACCTTTACGGGCACCTCAAGGCAAAGGTGAGATAAGAAATGGAAAACTGAGAAAGGGCTGTTGATAGAAACCGTTTCGCGGTACCGCAGGGAAACAAGGTTAAGGTCTGGATAAATCAAACAAGTTATGGAAGTTCTGGGCAATGAGGTACGACAATTGAGAGTTGTTTGGTTGGACAGATTGGGCTGATTAATCCAAAATGCATGTCATGACCATTGGTACTAGTTGTCTGGCTCAGATAAGTTTCTTTTCCTTCTCTTTTCAAACAGTCATCTGGTTTTGGATTCTTCTTATCCTTAACTCAAGAATCATTGCATTTCATTTTCTTTTGAGGGTTTTATCTAGCTGAGATGTTTCAGTGCCAGCTTTGTTCAATTCAAGTAGAAAGGACTTCAAAGCTCACTACCAGCTTCTAGAATTGTAAAGCACAACGTGGTCAGAGCATGTCAAAAACAACTTGATGTCAAGTGGAATACAGGGAATTAACGGAAGTTTCATCGTTGAAATGATTGGGTAATGTCGTGGGAAAGGCAAAAGCTCAAACAAAAAGGTCAGAAAAGTGAAATAACAACAGGGGTGTAAAACATTTAGGTCGCCAGAGGTTGGGAAATTTAAAAGTTGGTCAGAAAGTCAAGCGGTTCAGGGTCAGCGCGTGGAAATCAGTCAACACAAAGCAAGGCAGTGGAAGGATTTTTCAGCAAGAATGCCATCAACTAACCACCGTTTTAAACTGACAAAATTTTCTTTGATTGAGCAGGGGGAGAAAAGTTAGTTGTTGAGGAGGAATTCTCCAGGAGGGAAAAACAAGCACTAATCAGGTTTGATCGGAAAGTATGGTTTGATTAAATACAAGATAATCATGAATAGCATAGGGGAATATAATTTGGTTGCAAAGTTCGCATGTTTAGGATAAATGCAAGTTAGCAGGAGTCCGCCTGGAGAACAGAGACATACTTTTCAAGTTTGACGTCAGGAGTCCGCCTGAAGAACGGAGACATACAATTTAAATTTCAAAAAGCAGGAGTCCGCCTGGAGAATAGAGACATTCAATTTTAAATTTAGCAATCAGGAGTCCGCCTGGAGAACAGAGACATATTTTTCAAGTTTGACGTCAGGAGTCCGCCTGAAGAATGGAGGCATACAGTTTAAATTTCAAAAGTCAGGAGTCCGCCTGGAGAATAGAGACATTCAATTTTAAATGTAGCAATCAGGAGTCCGCCTGGAGAACAGAGACATACTTTTCAAGTCTGATGTCAGGAGTCCGCCTGAAGAACGGAGACACACAGTTCAAGTATTGGTTGAAGTCAGGAGCCCCCCTGAATAACAGAATGACGATTTATTGGTTGAAGTCAGGAGCACGCCTAAAGAGAGGAATGGCGTTTATTTTTAAAGTTGTTGTTGAAGTTGGGAGCTCGCCCATAGAACAGAGGCATACATTTCAGTCTTTTTATTCCAAGTGTTGAAGTTGGGAGCCCGCCCATAGAACAGAGGCATACATTTCAGTCTTTTTATTCCAAGTGTTGAAGTTGGGAGCCCGCCCATAGAACAGAGGCATACATTTCAGTCTTTTTATTCCAAGTGTTGAAGTTGGGAGCCCGCCCATAGAACAGAGGCATACATTTCAGTCTTTTTATTCCAAGTGTTGAAGTTGGGAGCCCGCCCATAGAACAGAGGCATACATTTCAGTCTTTTCATTTCAAGTGTTGAAGTTGGGAGCCCGCCCATAGAACAGAGCATACATTTCAGTCTTTTCATTTCAAGTGTTGAAGTTGGGAGCCCGCCCATAGAACAGAGGCATACATTTCAGTCTTTTCATTTAAAGTGTTGAAGTTGGGAGCCCGCTCATATAACAGAGGAATACATTCAGCATTAATTTTCAAGTATTAAAGTTGGGAGCCCGCCCATACAACAGAGGCATACATTTCAGGATCAAGTCAGAGGACAATAAAACAGAGGGTTACAATAGGAATCCCCAGCAGGAAACAATAAAATTCCCCGACACTGGGAAGCAGAAGGTTGCAATAAGAGGTCCCAGCAAAAACTCAAATGCATGTGTCGAAAGGAAGAAAAGCATCGGAAGAAAAGCACCGGAAAAAAAAATGCAAGCAGACAAGAAAGCAAGGCAACAAAAACAATTGCAGTCTAGCCTAGCTTCTTGTTTTCTTTTAAGCACGGTGTAACAAGAAGATCGGTAAGCAGTAGTAATAGCATGCAACAACAGTAACATTGCAGTCCCACGGTAGTCCCAGCTACCAAAACTTCCCGAACTACATTGACCTGATTCCTGTTTAGCCCAGAATATGTAGGAAACATTTGAAGCAAAGGTTCGGTCAAATCTTTTTTTAAAAAATGCTTCACACGGAGTACTCGGATGGGCAAAAAATCGCTCGCTTTATCTTTACATGAAAACCATTCGTGTCTTCGGGCAAAGAGGGGCAGCTGTAAGCACGTGAATTTTGCCCTATATGAGAATTACTCCCAAAAATTCAAAAATAAAATGATTTTCCTTGGTGCGCAATTTTGTGGTATTTTTGTGTAATTATTTGTATGTTTGTATGTGCATGTTTATTTGTTAAATTAATAAAAATACAAATAATGTCGCATTTTGCATGTAGGATTTAATCCTACAATTGTTAGTAATTAAGTTTGTTTTACAAAAAATAAAAATTACAAAAATAGGCATCGTTTGCATTTTTAGCATTTAATGTCCAAATATACAATTTTATGCTTAATTATTACTTAATTGTGCGTTAATTGTTATTGGGAGTTAATTTGCGCTTTTATAACTTAATTTAGTTCTTAATAATAAGTTAAGTATTTTTATAATTTAGTTTTAGAAAAAATAAAAGAAGAAAAGAGAGCAAAAATATAAAGAAAGTCGGAATTGGGCCTCTTCTTCGATTTCAAGCCACAGGCCCAAAAAATGACCCAATCTTCCCAAACGATCCAATCCATTTCGAACTGGGTCGACCCAGTCCATAACCCAACACCCCTATTATCTTACATTTCATAAAACAACACAAAACAAAACAAAAGAAAAAAAAAACCCTAAAAAACACCCTAAACATCCGCCACCCCCCTCCCTATCTTCTTCCTCAAGCTCCCCTCCCTAGCAACCATGGCTGCCCTACCCCCTCACCCAACGACCACCCCCTCCAGCCCTTCCCCCTCACCCCGTCACACTCACACACACACGCACCAACAACTCCATAGCTGCCCTCCTCCATCAAGCTTCGTCATCGTCGAGTTTGAGCTCATCCATGGCTTCCCCTACTGCATTCAACTGCTTCTCCTTCTTGCTGCGTTCAGCTGCTACTTCTTCTTCGTGTTTTCATCGTCTTCCTCCTTCATCACTGCTTCTACTGCCTCGTCCGCTGCTGCCCGTCCGAAGCCACCATCGCCGCTGCTGTCGCCGCTACTTCCTCCGTCGCGGCTGCTTCTCCTCCTCCTTCCAACTGCTACTGCTTCATGCTGCTTCTTCTTCCTCACTTGACGGGCTGCTCCTGCTGCTCATCGCAACAGTTGCTCCTGCTTCACGTTGCTTTATCTTCTTCGTCTCGTCAAAGTTCGAAGGTCTTTCGTTGAGTCGAAGCTCGGACAGATTTGTTTACAATCGAGTTTGTCGTTGATTCATCTCCTGTTAGTTATTTTATTTTTGTCCACATTTCATTTTTATATTTCTCGAAGTTAAAATCGTTAAGTATTTGATTCTTGTTTTGTTCGTTGTTCATCGTTGAAATAATTTTCTAGTGTGTTCATGTGTTTTGATTAAATTAATTTTCAGATTTCAAATGGAAAGTTAATTAGTGGTTTTTCATGCTTATTTCATGTTTGTTTTATTGTTTAGGTAAGAATTTGTTAGTTTGATGTTTGTTAGATTCAAATTGAAATTTAATTGATTATTTCTTCAATTTGTTTTATGTTGTTATATATTTTCCAGAAATTATTAATGTTGTTTGAGTCATTTAATCCGTCATGTTTGTTGTTTTAAAAATAGATTCATTCATGTTCATACTTTGTTTGGTTGATCTTGAATCCGAAATTTGTATAGTTTGATTTCTTGTTTATCACTTATGATTATTTCTTGAATTTGTCTCATAATCTTATTTAAAAGTTTAATATAGGAATTGTTTGTTGTAATGTTGTTAGAGTTGATTTTAAGTTCAATATTATTGAATTTAGAAATCTGAATATACTTGTTTGTTATTGTTGTTATTGAATCTGAAAATAGGATTGTTTGTTGCTAAAAAAAATATTGTTCAATCAAATTTTAGTTGTTCTTTGTTGTTCAATTTGTGTTCATGTGATTTGTTGTTGAAATGTTGAAGAAATCATGTTCATGTGATTTGTTGTTTAAATTTGTGTAGAAATTGGTCATATTGGCTATATTTTGGTTGAGTGTGATTAATTGATTTGTTATAGCTGATGGGGTAGTTTGGTAATTTCAGTAAGGTCGGAGGGGTAGTTTAGGAATTGTACATATTTGTAATTTTTTATGTGAAGCATGGGGGACAAAATGTAATGGGGTGGGTTGTGATATAATTGTTTAATATAAAGGGGGAGGGGGGAACAAGACAAAATTTAGTGGGGAGGAATCTTGTATTTGTTTAGTGAAGCATGGGGAACAAAATATAATGGGGTGTGGATGATATACTTATTTAATGTAATGGGGATGAGTGGGAAGATAATGGGTTTGGTATGAGAAAATGGGTTGATTTTAATTGATTAAAAGATTTCTGGGATGGAATATATATAGAGGTCTTGAAATCAGATTTGAAAAAAAAAAAGAGAGAAGAGAGAGAAAAAAAAGTTGAATATTTAAGAGAGAAAGAAAAAATCCGAAAAATATTATAACTTTCAAGAAAGAAAAAAAAATACAAAAAAAAGAGCTGAAAATTAGAAGAGAGTAGTACACACCTAATAAATATTCTGATATACGAGTTTAGAAATTAAGGGTTAAACATTAATTAGCTTTTCAAATCTGAAAATTCCCTTGGTTTCTGTCCGTTGTTTGTTGACAGTGTTTCTGGATTTTATTTTGATTTTCAAATCTGTCACTGGGATTTTTGTTGACTGGATTGCTGGTTATTATTGTTGTTGCTGTGTTACGTACTGCGTGGCTGACTTTCTTCTTCTTATTATTGGCAATACCAGGTACACAACTGTAATTTTGGCATTTTGTAAGCTGAAACGAAGAACGGAATGTTAAATTTCTAATTTAGTTTTAATTTTTTTTTAATTGTAGTTAGATTATTTCATGTATTATTATTCTGTAAATTATTGTCATTAGGCATATTATAACGATATATTAAATAACGCCTTAACCGGATTATTAGGAAATATATTTAAGGCTGATTACTAATTAAAACTGTTTAATAATCAAAATAGAAGAAATAACGTAAAAATGGCGTTACGGAATCAGTTGGGCAAACATTGACTAAGTTCTTTGTTCATAAGGTTTTTTGTCAACGTTAAGTTAATCGGAATCATGTAGTTAATTTCAGTTAAAACATGAATTAGTTTGCGAATCAAGTATTAGGACATGATGTGAATTAAAACAAGGTTAGTTAAGGTTAAATTGTTTAATTTTTAGAAATATGGTTTAGTAATCAAGTTTTTTTTTCAATTTTCAGTATTTGTAAATAATTAATTTCAATAAGCTTAAGTCATACTAATAATATGAATTTTAATCCAACTATGGGATAATTTTTTTTATTTTTGACAATGCCATGTTGTTTGTAATTATAATTTTAGTAATATTACTTTCCATTAATATTTGTTTTAAATTAGTAATTAATATGTTATTTTTAAGTATGTAGAGATTGACTTCATAATTATAGACAAACTTAGTAATAATAAAGATGTAGTCATTAAAGGGTATTCATAAAATAAACTCGCTAAAAAATAAATAAATATAAATAATACAAAAATTGCAGTCCTCCAATCTTTTTTTTTTTTAAAATATAAGAAAATGCCTAGATTCCGAGATGGGCAATTTAGTAGAATTCACAGTCCTACCTAATAATATCATAACACGTAGTATTTTGACGCATATTTAATAAGGTTATTTTCTTAAATACGGGTGTATATTTATGTAACCCAAATCACGATCTTGACGAAGTCAAAAAAATGCGTCAACAAATCACGTGTGCACTGGTTGTGGCGTGGTTCGAGATGCGTTTTCACGACGTTGCAATTTTGTATAAAATAAATAATGATAAAAGCGGTTTTAAAAGTTAAATTTGCATATAAGTTCTTAATTGTTTAAAAATCAGATAAATGAGCCAAATATGACAATTGAGCGATCGTGCTAAAACCACGAAATTCGGGAATGCCTAATACCTTCTCCCGGGTTAACATAATTCCTTATCCGGATTTCTGGTTCGCGGACTGTAATACAGAGTCATTCTTTTCCTCGATTCGGGATTAAAATTGGTGACTTGGGACACCCTAAATCTCTCAAGTGGTGACTCTGAAATAAATAAATAAATCCCGTTTCGATCGTCCTTTAATTGGAAAAAACTCCCTTTGTACCCTCGCGGGGCGGAAAAAGGAGGTGTGACAATCTTTTTCCTATTTTCTCTATATTCCTCTTTGATAAGACTTCTTCCAATTGTGTATTACCTACGTTAAGCTATAACAAACGAAATTTCAGTTACGAAAAAAACAAGAAAAAAGATACACTACAATGTGACAACAGCGTGCTTTGAACACATGTCGCCAAAATTTATCCGGATTTTCATCTCTACGATTGCTCTACTTTGCTTTTTACTGAATAATTTTTTAACAATATTGTCAAACTATAGCACCAATCGTAGTTGAATCAAAAAGCATAATTGAACATATTTGATGTTTTAGCATATTTCAAATTAAATTCAATCGCCTTCAAATTTTGGATTCAACTTTGTATTAGTATTTCCAATAAAAATCCATGCTACCCAGTTGATTTCTCACACAAAATTTAAATCTCATATAAAACTCAGTTTCTCCGAAGTGCGACGGTGGCGCTTTTAATGTAAAACTCAAATTTTCTCCACCCAAATCATTCACTTCCCATCAATATTCAAGTTTTCCATTCAAACAAATATGAATCAATGCACATGAGTCGATTTTGAATTTATTCTCCACTTTTCTTTGATTAATAAATCAGTTGAGAAAAGAAAAATGTATGATACATCAATATATAAATTAAAACAAATTTCGTATAAATTTAATACAAATTTGAATATCTACGACAATATACATAGTAAAAATAAATTTCATACAACTAATTATATAATATACAACTTATTTATAACTAATCTACAATTTTCGTACATTATTTTTACCAAGTTAAATTCAACTACAACATCATATAACTTTAATACAATTTTTATACAATGTCTTTTGTATGTATCTTGTATATGATTTGTATATATTTTTTAAGTGGTGCGCTCTTCTTCCTTTCTGAATTTCCAGTCAAAACTTCTTGTCTTAAAACAATTTTGGCAAATATCAACAACTTTATGTAAAACGGTAGTATTTATTACTTAAATATAAATTCATACAATGATTCATACATTATATGACTATTTTTCAACTTTAATACAACATTCAAATAAAAATATATGTAATTACAATAGAATACAACTTAAGTACAATTTATATACAAATTTAATATAATTTCATAAGTATATTGTACTTATGAAAATCTTCTTCTTCTTCAGTCAAAATCAAGTCTAATTTTTACTAAATATCCTCAAAATTGAGATATAAACTCCAAATAATATTTTTAATTATTTGCAACAATACTCAATTCAAACAAACAATAATTTTTGAAAACTCGAATTCGAATTCAAAGCTTTGGAGATTTTTAATGGCTGCCAATGGTGGAGAATCAAATATCTTCAAAATTTATTAATTGACAATTTCAATTCGAACACCAATTGTGCAACATGAAAAGAAATTGCTAAGTTAAAACTCTATATAAAAATAATTAAATTTATTAATAAAAAAAAAGAGAGAGGATAAAAAGCAGAGAAATATGAAGGAAGAAAATTGGGGGGAAATGGAGAATAATAATAATAATAATAATAATTATAGAAATTCATCAATGAATTTCAGTTGTTATAATATAGAGTTTTAACGTAGCAATTTATATATTTGATATTCATTGGTTTCAATTTATATGTTTTACTACATATTTTAGTCTATAATAAGCTTTTTAAAATTCGGTAAGCGTGAAGGAAGATGTATTTTATATTCATTGATTTGATGGAAAAAATATATGTTTGATATTATTTGTTTTATTTTTCCTTTTAGTTTATAATACCGTTTATATATTCGGTAAGTTTCAATTTCAACATTTTCATCTAACCTTAATGAAACTGTCGTGTGGGAATGATATATATAATGTTATAAGTTTAAGACAAATTCAAAACTTTTATGCATAAGGATGGGTCAATTAATTTTTTGGCTCTTTACAAAATTATTTTTAGTTTTATGACCCTACTTTTTTTTTTTACACATGAGAGATTTACTTTTACACATAAGAGATCTATATTTTACACATAAAAGATCTAAAAAAATAATTTTCTTAAATTTAAAATTATAAAGGGACATGATGTACAAATAACACGGACATAAAAGAGAGGTTTTCTTGAGAAATGTGTTCAAAAGTAATTTGTGTTTGGTTATTTTAACTTCAAGAAAAAGGAATGATTTTCTGATTAGTCTGTTCTTTTTTATTTTCAATTTCCCCACTTGTGGGAGGTTTTGTTGTTGTTGTCAGTTTCTTAGTAGCCTATTCTAAAAAAAGTTATATTCGAAAACAATATTTAAACTTTCCCCTAGTGACGTACTTTTATAGTCACAGAAATCAAATGAAATTAACACTACAAGTGCCAAATACTTTCTAACTTTAACTAGGTATTCGACTGAAACTATGCAACATATATTAAAGAAGGTAGTAGTTTTTTTTATAACAACAAAAGATTTGAAGAACAAAACTTTTTAAACAGAGATTATAGGTACCAAATTAATAGGCATTTCATTTGGAGGTGACAGTGAGGGAAAAAAAAGGATATTTCACTTTATCAACTAGGTCCAATAATCCGGTTGATTTAATACAAAATTTGGTTAGCAATGGTAAAATAAGGAATCATATTCACCGGGAACTTGGTAAATAAAGAGCTACAACTACTTTTACGCCTCAATCTCAGACAAGTTTGGAGTCAGCAATATGAACCTGTCCATGTCACTTCATTTAAGCAAAAAGGAAAGGGACTTTGGGATGGTGGAGAAAAGCAGGCATGAAATCCTAGAAGCTTTCAATTTCAGATTTATGCACCATATCTCACAACCAGAGTGAAGAGAAGCAAAAGGAGAAGCTACTAAGGTACAAAGTTTACTATCAAGAAAGCCCCTAATGTTTACAGGAACTGCAAAAGTGGCAAACTTAAGAAGCCTTCTGAAAATGACTGGATAGCAGCTTTGCAATCTCTAGAAAACCAACCTTGTCCTTGCCAGCAAATATAGTCTTCAACTTGTCGTCACAATTTATCTCCTTCTTGTTCGCAGGATTCTGCAGGTTATAAATTTCACTTGTCAAGAAACACTAAATTGGATATACAACCTACTTCAAACATTTGCTCAAGTAGATTAAACATGGACTGTCATAAATCAGTGAAAATAAAATACCAAAGCTGCACAAAACACAATAATTATAAACTCAGATCAGAAATCAATTATCAAATTAAGAAACAACTTTTGTTGTCACAAACTTCAGAGTTCAGAAGTACATGGATATGGATTGTCCTCAACTGACAAGGACTAAAATCAGTAATAGCTACAGTAGTTTGACGATTCAATCAATAATCAGGTTATAATCTTGACGAAGAATTAACATGCAAAATAAATCTTTGCCTCAAACTAACGGTCACAGGTGTGCCAACGATTACAAATTATTCATTGAGGCCAAAGTGCTATGGCCTGCAGAAAGTAACAGCTTTTTCTACCTATGCTGCTCGGACTCTCCTAAAATGTGGCCGGATACGTGCTGGATCCTCCAAAAGTAGTGCATTTTTGAAGGATCCGACACGGGTGCAGCTACATTTTGGAGAGTCCACGCAACATAGTTTTCTACACACCCCAAGTATAGATGATTGTTGATCCATCACTTGTAACCACAAAACTGTATTTGATGAAACATCACCAAACTCCAATCTGAACAAGCATACGGAACTTCCGTCCTAATAATTGTCGCTGTTCTCAGCAACTAATTTCATCTCAAACAAAGAAACTAAAATAAAAAGCTAGTAGCCGGCTAAACAAAAGCTCAATGTAGACATTCAAGTTCGTTTAGCCTTAAAGCGCAATTTAAGGAATATCTCAGATGTTTATCCACAAGGAGATTCTACTTTTATCTCTGAATATTGACATAAATTGGACATGCTTAATCTGCTGGCTTTTATATCAGCAATTAATTCCAGCTTGGGCCTTATAAAGGTCTGGCCTAGCTGGTCATACAGAGTGTTGAAGTAGCTTGAGAATAAAAGCTTATGCATCATTCAACACTTGGAAACTAAATCAGACATCATAGTATTGCTGGGACCCATTCCATGAGAACACTACCTCTTCTCTATATAAAGTATCACAATGTCTATACTTGATAAATTATCATATCGATCACATTTGAACTAGCAGAAGACAAAAACCATGATACCAACCAGCTTATTCATTATCATGTAGTGCACTAATTTATATTCTGGACCAGCCACTAATCACGTAAGAGCTACTGTGGCAGCAAATATTAGCTCAACTCTTAATTTATGCGCAGCTTTCAGGATGCCTCATGAGGCAGAGAGTAAAAATAACAGAGAGAGGGAGCGGGAATTGGTCATATGATATCACATATTCATCAATAGCCTAACTCGTTGCAGAGACTAAAACAAGTACCACAATGATAACAGTGTCTCATATCACTTACTCTCTTGCAGTCTACTTTGGTTGGGACTTATGTTCGATTATCTGCTAGTCTTCTAGATAGAAAAAATTAATAATACCCCTTAATATGTTCCACAGCTTGAAATTATTTCAAAGACCTTCTAATCAGACAGATGAATCGACTCCAAGAATGCTTAAATTCCATCTATCGCATGATAGAGCTGAATAGGTTTAACCATCTTTAAATGATCAAAGCCAGACAAAGGACTAGAACACAGCTAGATCGCAACTGCCATGCTAGGTGCGGACACTACCATTTCCCATTCGACCACAAATCCTAACTTATACAAGAATATTATACATATTCCCGATCCCTCATTTCTTTTGCTGTTTTGCAGAGACTAAGTCACCAGATTAGCACTTTTAACGTTGAACCAAGTGCTCCGCTGTACCATTCATAACTCATATGTTAGTGTCCAGACTAGATTGCGCGCACTTCAACTATTCCACTGAATACTTGCTACCTCCCAACAGCACAGGTACCAGATAAATCTACTCCCAAGGCTCAGACAAATGCGAAAAAATCACCTAGTGTTTCTAGCCTCCACTGAGACATATATATCATCTAAAAGAAAATCGCACATATTCATAGCAACTTTTTCCTTACATTTATACAAAAGAGGCTATTCCAAAGAGCAACTCTGTCATTAATAACTCATACAGTCCAACTAAAAAAAAGTGACACATTAGGGAATATAAAGTAGACCTGAAGATTATTGGTTTTGATGTAATCCCAGACTTTCTTAACAGCATCAGTACGTGATATTTCAGAAGAACCAACAAATTTCCCTAAAGCAGGTGAAACCGGTAGCGGCTTCAGTATGCCTTTATGACGACCTTTTCCTGTTGCCGTGGCAGCGGCGGCTGGAGCTGGAGCTGGAGTTGCGGCGGCAGAGCTCTTCGCAGCTGCCATTAGCGTTCGGCAGTAGCTTCCGAAAACCCTAGATGATGTTGCCATGCTTCTCCTTGGATTCTGCAAAAACACTAGAGAGAGAAATGGGGAAAATGGAGGGTTTTTGAGGGAATGGCAGAGTCGTAGTTTTTGGTGAGCGAATGGCAAAGCCGCTGTTTTCGGTATTTTGAAAAAACTTGACTAGTTGGGCTGTTATTTGGGGGCCTATGGGCCTATGTCACTGGGCTCCTGACTTGTTTTTTTTTTAATTTTAAAAATAGATGAATTAACCCAAATAATCGCTCATCCAACCACTTAAACCAAAAATAGTCGGTGTATGTATAATATATATATATATATATATATATAATTTATGTATTATATATAATTAATATATAATCTATATATATGGTTATAAAAAGTAAACAATGAATATGACCGGCTGTCGCGCCCCCTTTTTCCTCGTAAAGTCCGGGTTTCGACATTCATTGGGAACAACCCATTTCCTTTAGGGAATTGGGTATTTGAATTTGAAGAGCCGCCACCTAACGGATTTAAGGTGCGTTAGGGCACCTAGAGCAGATAACTCATAAAATCGGTTTGCATAACCAGAGATTGGGTAAAGGCTCGAAATAACCTTGAGGGGAAGGTGTTAGGCACCCCTCGCGGTCCACAACGGTGAATCCTGGCCAAACTCATTTTGTGAATTAGTAATTTAACAGATAGGCAGTCTATGCACACATATAAGATAAAGGAAATTTAACAGATAAGCAGTCTAAACACACATATGTAAATAAGATGAGGAAAGTCCTAGATTTGTTAGCATATAGGATTACATTTGTACAATACCCGATAATCCTTCCTCAACTAGAGGGGTTACGCGTGGCATTAGTGCACAGGTCATCATATCCTTTACTACCCAATTACCCTCCCCTTGTTGGTTATATAAGCGAATCTAATTAAACGTACTCTATGCGTGGATTATCCGTCCCTTACTTATGGTCCTAGAGGTGTTTAGGACTTCTAATTAAGGTGGATCTAGAACTTCCTATAGTGCTTGTGAGCACGTGATTTTTGCTTCACGAAAACTACTCCAAAAGAAATCAAAAAATAAAACAAAATTTTTCTTGGTGTATAATTTTTAGGATTTGCGTGGCATTTTGGATAATTATTTATGTTTTTGTCTGTGAATGTTTATCCTGTTATAATTAATTGAAATAATGAAAAAATATGTAGGTGCATGTGCATTTAGGAATTAATGTTGCATTTTTACAATTAACTAATCATCGGTTTATATAAAAGGATAAAATACAAAAATACATTTAGGAATTAATTAACCATAATTTGGTTAAAAGAAAATCACAAAAATATATATGTGTTTCTTGTCATTGTGTTGATTTTATTTAATGTTTAACTTGTGTGTTAATTATTATAGGTTAAATAATATGTGTATAATTTTATTTTTGATTTTTACAATTTATTTAGGATTTTTTGTTTAATTTTTGTAATTAAAGAAAAAGGAAAAATGGGTAAAGTATTAAGGAAATTCGGATTGGGCCAGGTAAAAATTCAGGCCCAAACCTCATCCCTAACCCAATCCAAACCAGCTGGTCTCAAAGACGGACGAAACGACGTAGTATGATGATGAAACTACATCGTTTCGTCACCCGTCAATCTTAGCCATTCAATCACCCAATCCAACGGTCCAAGATCCCTTTCAGTAACCCGTCTCCAACCCGACCCATTTGTCTCCGGTTCGAACCGACCCCCGACCAAAATCAAACGACACCGTTCCTTTTAAGTGAATTGATCTGGGCCATTGATCTCAGCAGATCGAACGGCCCAAGATCAATTCCCTCCCTCGTATATAAGCCTAACCCATCACCCCCACGCCCCCTAGGCCATACCCACCATTTCCCCTTCGTCTCTGATCTTCAGAGACCAGATGATCCCCCACCGTCAACCACCGTCAACCACCCACCGGAAATCGCCTCACGGCGGTTCCGGTGGTCCAAACGACCCCAGCTTAACACCCTCGACTCCTCTTGATCTCCCCATTCCAAATCCATAACCCATATCCTTCGAATCAGGCCCCAACTCTTCGAATCTTAAATCGAAGGTTGGCTTGAAAAACCTCATCTTCTCCGATGGCTACTAAATTAACACCACAGCATCCCTGACCACCCTCATCATGGATCTGTCAACCTTTTACTTCGAATCTTCCTGAAACTCCTCGAATCTTCTTTTGAAGGTTCGAGCCCAACATGAACTTACCAGATCTGTTTCAAATTCATACTAGGTGACCCCCAGGACTCCTTCACCCCTAAACCACCCTTGATTCCCTTCAAATCTGCCCAAAAATGATTAAACCCTAAATCCGAAAAAAATGGAACCCTAAAATTCCAAATCATGGAATTTGTCCGATTAAATGAAGGGTTGGGGTCTAATAGACTTTAATCAGAATATTCTCAAATTAGAATGCTTCGATTAAGGCCCGTTCGACCTCAAAAAGGTCAAATCCGGTTCAAGATTAGGACATAGTTTGGGGTGAAGATTCAGAGGTATTTTTCCTGTCTTTCTTTTATATTCTATGTATATCTTATTGCCTGTTGTAGTAATCTGTATAATTTTCCTATTTTTCTTTTAATTAATTCTGCCTCATCTCCACTAGACCTGTTTATTTGATCAAATTCTAGCATTGCTTCTGTTTGTTATAATTGCTATGAGTTACAATGTGTGTAATCGATTCGGTTAAGTTCGTCGATTAGTTATTTTATTATAAATCCATGTTCCTGTTAATGCTGATTGAAACAGCCTGTTTATCTATTTTTGATTGATTGTTATCATTTGTTTTAGATAATGAGTTAATTAGTTCTCGTCGATTAATTCATTCTTATTTGTTAAATCAGAAAATTCGTCAAATGTTGTTGTGTGTGTTTGATCCGTGGCCATTTAGTTTCAGGGCATTGTCATTAGGATGACAATGAACTTGCATTACTGATGCTTGCATTCATGTGCATATTGTTTCAATGTTTCAATTTCAGTTTTAATGATTCTGTTAAGTTCTGTGTGTTGATTTAAATTCAGTTCAGTTTGTTTCAATTGGAATTCGACTTTGTTCATTTAGCAGTCAATAAGTTTGGTTATAGCTGTAATCAAAACAGTTTTGTTAATTGTTAGTTAAATAGATTTCAGAATTAAGTCTTAATGTATTTGAATAGCTACCTTTAGGAAATCAGTAATATCAAGGGATTTTCAGGGTTAGTTTGGGAATTGAAAACAGGAAGAAATGGTTGGTTTAAGTGCTCTGTCCACTAAATTATTAAAATACCATTAGATTAATGAATTAATTAGTATTAATGGGGGGCAAAAGGAAATGGGGAGTTGATTAAGTGGAAAATTCAGACTTAGTGCTGATTGAGTGGAAAAATCTGATTTGAATAGGGAAAAAGGGTCGGGCACTAAGTTGGAAAGAGGGGCAGATTTGTATAAAAGGGTTGGGGACTGATTTAAAAAGACAGAGTGATAAGGAGAGGAGAAAAGATTCGGGGAACAAAAAAAAAGATTTTTTTTTTCAAGGTTTAAGTTAAGAAAGAATTGATTTTTCAGAACTAAAAATTGATTCTTTAAGAGTTAAAAACTAAAAGTGAAGCTTTTCTTTAAGGCTGAAAATCAGAACTCTGTTACTGCTTCCATGGTTTGCATTTGGTACTACTGATTTTCGGATTGACTTTCCTGGACTTTCTTTTGGTTTCGGAGTGTTGTTTCGTTTGAATTTCTGGGTTCTATTTAGTTTTCAAGTTTTCTGTTTGGTGGAGGACTAATTGTATTGAGTTGCTGGGGTTATTCTTTTGTTTTCAGTCTGTTCCTAGGATTTCTGCTACTGTTATTGTTGGCTACTGGTCTACTGGGTGTTGCTGTATATGCTACTGCTGTGTTTTCTGCACTGATCTTCATCTTTTCTTCTTGTGACCATACCAGGTACACTTCTACAGACCATTTTGATGTACATTTTGAAGATGAAATGAGATGGCAGAATTTTAGCATATTTGTATCTTAGATAGACTTTAATTTTGTGTTTTATGTTAAATGAATGTAAGACATTTGTATAAGTAGGATTGTTTCTTTTATAAGATCATTTTATTTGCAATAATTGATAAGTAACATTAGATTGTGGAACTGAATTCCTTGAAAAGGTATGAGCATCAATTAGTATAGTATGTAGGTTTTTTTGAACTTTTAAGTCTCGCGTGAGTTTCATAATTAAATAATGTCAGTTTTAATGCGTGTTATCAAATACCTTAGTTCGGAATCATTTTGGCAAATAATCCATGTAGGATATCAATTTAATATTGGTTGGTTAACAAAAATCTAGTTTTGAACTCGCGGACATTAGAATAGAAGTAATTCGTAATTTTGTAATTGTTGAATCTTTAAGTAACAAAGACCCGCAAATTTAGGCAAACATAGGGACCCTTAACTTGTAGAATTAACGGGTTTAGCATATTTGAAGAGTGAATCAATATAGTAAGGCTAAGAACATTAATCCAATAGGCATGAATCGAGTAAAAATGGGTTAATATTGAAGTTCAATTCTTTTCTTTTTTTTTTCTTTTTCTTTCGAAAGAGCATTAGTAATTAAAGTTAATTCTAGTTGCCGATATTTGTAAGTAGTAAATACTCATGATTTGTTCATTTAACAAAATGGGCTTAGGATAGTTATAAGATGTATAGTTTCTTTTTAAAATACTATTTGTCAATTTTGTACTTTATTTACAATTTCAATTTTTGTGATGTTTACTTTTCAACAATGGTCGTAAGTTGGTAAATAATAAACAATGGACCGATTAAGCATGTAATTAATTAGGATTTTTATTTTTATTTTTAGAGACTAATTTAAATAGAAATGTAGTCACTTTAGATCCTTAAAATAAAGGAGGCGTGCCTTGCCACATTAAATCACAAATTGCGGGGCCCTCATAAAAGGACTCAATAACCGGATAGACTTTGGAGTCAGTTGTCTAATGAATTTTCACGGCTTCCTCCCAAAATAACAACACGCTAGTCGCTTTAGGCGCGTCTTTAATAAATTATTTTCTTAAATACGGGTGTGCATTCATGTGGCCCAAAATCCAAATCTCAACGGATGTCGAAATGTGTCGATAACCACGGGTGCATTGACTGTGACGTGGTTCGAGATACGTTTTCACAACGTTGCAATTTTCCGTAAAATAATAACAATAATAATAAAATTGATAAAGGCGGTTTAAAGTTAAAATTTGCATATAAGTTCTTAATTGTTAAAAATCAGATAAAATAAGCCAAATATAACAGTTGAGCGGCCGTGCTAGAACCACGGAACTCGGGAATGCCTAACACCTTCTCCCAGGTTAACAAAATTCCTTATCCGGATTTCTGGTGCGCAGACTGTTGAACAAAGTCAATATTTTCCTCGATTCGGGATTCAACCGGTGACTTGGGACACCATAAATCTCCCAAGTGGCGACTCTGAATTACATAAACAAATCCCGTTTCGATTGTCCTTTAATTGGAAAAACTCCCTTATACTCTCATGGGGTAGGAAAAAGGAGGTGTGACAGCTCTGGCGACTCTGCTGGGGAAAAGAAACTTTACCCAGAACCACCGGTTCAGGGTTAGAAATTCGAGCTTGATAAATTATTGTATTTTGGCTTTATTATCTGATATTCTCATATGATCTGTGCTTAATATGCAAAATGATGTTTTTTACTGCTTTGATATTATTTGAACTGTACATATAAACTGTGTCGAAACCTTCTCTTCTTACCTCCGGGGATGTGCTTACTGGTTAAGACTCCCTATTCTGTTAGTGTCATACCCTAAATAAAAGAGGCTCGGAAAGTTTCTAAGCCGGCTGGCCTTTTGGTTCCCGGAAAGGAGCTCCTTCCTCAACTCGAGTTGTCCGCTCGGGTGCACTGTCTAGAACATATACCCAGGTTGAACCTAGAATAACTTGACTTCATGCCGGATCCCTAGTAGGAACGTTTATTTGCATCATGTTGCATTTGGCTTAGGGGACTCAACACAGGGGTTGGGTCCGTCTAGGACAAGCAACCTGAAATGAAAAAGACCATCCTGCTGCATCTGGTTTGTTTTGCACATTTATTTGCTTCAGATTTGCATGCTGACCGGCCTCTGAAATAGGGAATTTTTGAAAAGAAAAATTTTGAAAAGAAAAGAGAAAAAAAAACGAAAAAAGAGTATAGCAGTGTAGGGAGATAACTACTTAGTTTTTTTTTTTTAAAAAATAATAATAATAAAAAAAACAATGGCCAAGTAGTGTCAAAACCCTGCCAAAATTTTGATTTTTTTTTAAAAAGTTTGATTTATTGGGAAAGAAAGGAATATTGTTTACGAAGTTTAGTTTATAGGCGAACTACGCTGGTTTGATTCTCATAGGACGTGAGATACGTAGGCAACTCTCGTCGGGTCCAACCTCCCATTTTGTAAAAATAGCAACAAAAAAAAATGTCAAAATTTTAATTTTCTGTCATAGAGTTAGGTGATGCCGTTTTTATCAAAAATAGCCGAATGTTCCCAAAAGGAACGCCGGAAGGCTGACTTTGTATAAACAGCCACTTCTGTCATTTTTTATTTTTTATTATTTATTGGTTAACTCGCACAACCTTAAAATCTTCGTCCCTGAAGTGCTGAAAGGTCGTGTTCAGAAGATCTATTTTTTTTAAGGAAAAATGATCAAATCGTTTTTTAGTCAAATAAATTTTCGCTTGTTTAATCTTATTAATAAATGTGCAGAATGAGCACGACCCAAATGGAACCTTTTTCCATCATGAATAAAATCCCCCTCCAATTGCGGCTATGATGGAATGATTTAGGCAAAGAAGGGCATGACGAAATCAAGAAACATCTGAAAGGTCTCACGAGTTTGTTGGATATCAGGCCTCGAGGGGATAGTATAAGAGCACTGGTCCCTTACTGGGACCCTGCGCACAATGTCTTCCATATCTCGGACTTTGAACTCACCCCAACTTTAGAGGAAATAGCAGGATACATCGGCAGTGCTGAAGTTCCATTGAGGCATAAATACCTGGTTGCTCCAAGAGTCGTAGCGGTGCACCGGTTTTTGGACTCATTAAAGATAGTCAGAACAATCCATAACCCTGACTTGGCAAAAGGTTTTTGCACTATGAGCTTCATATACCAAAGATATGGCCACATAAGAGGATTCGACAAGCCAGAAAACAAGTTGTGCAGCAAAAGTAACCGTCGAAAGTGGGATGAACATAGAGGGGTTGCTTTCATGATAACCTTCTTAGGGCTTTTAGTGTTCCCAAGAAAAGACGGGAATATTGACATAAAGATAGCTGGGGTCGTCAGTACTTTGCTCACTCAAAAGGATAGCACGCTGGCGCCCATGATTGTATCTGATATGTTCCGAGCTCTCACGGCCTGCAAAGCCGGAAGAAACTTTTTCGAAGGTTGCAACTTGTTATTGCAAATGTGGATGACCGAACACCTATGTCACCAAGCCCAGTTCCTGAGCCATGGATCTTCTGAAAAGACCTGCATAGAGGAGTTCTACACCAGAATTAATGAGGTTCGCCTACCTGAAGGAGTCTCGGCATGGACATCATATTTCCGGACCCTCAACGCCAGTCAAATACAGTGGACACTGGGATGGTTACCGATCGACGAAGTCATATACATGCCATCAGCTAGGCCCCATTTTCTCTTGATGGGACTTAAGAGCATTCAACCTTATGTGTCGTATCGGGTTTTGAGGCAACTTGGGAGGTGTCAGATAGTGCCAAAAGATGAGGATCTAAGCACCCAGGTGATTGAGATCAGTTTCGATGGTCAGTTTCCTAAAGCAAGGGTCCGCCAGATTTGGAGCCAATGTCAATACTTAGAGGCAAATACTTGTGTACTAAATCAGGCAAGAGGGGAAGTTTCACCTGGATATCAGGATTGGTACAAAGGGGAAATGTCGTCTGGAAGGCCGGCTAAAAGACCTCACCTTCAAGAATTTGCGAAGTCCTCACAAGAGCATTGGGATTGGTTGGCCAAAGAGCGGGAATATCTTGCCGAAATAGGCAAGCTGAAACAACAGATTAAGAATCTAAAATTTGAGAACAAAGTGCAGGTTGCTGCCAACAAGGGAGAAAAGAACAGACTAGCCAGAGAAAGCGAGATCCTCAAAGCTCAGATCCAAAAGATGAAAATGGATGCCGACAACCAACTGAGAAGCCGGGCTGATAAAAGGTTGATAGCAGGGTTAAGGAATCAGGTCGCTGAAAGCCGAAAAGACTTGGAAAGATCCAAGGCTAGCATAGCAAGAGTATGGTCCAGATGGGCAAAAGGTACAATAGCGCGGAAAAAGCACCTATGGCAAGTAAAAAGGGATTACGAAGGGAGCGTTACAATATTAAGAGAAATAAATTCCACTCTCAGTGATCGGGTCCTTAAACAAGCCCGAGATGCTAGAACAGACAGGGAGCGCTGCTATGATTCAATAACCCGAATGGAAGAGCAAATGAAGAGGTTCCAAGATCAGCTCATTGATAATACTCGAGTATTGGGACTAAAGAATCAACGAATAGAACAATTGTGCATAGAAAGGGATAGAATCAGGGGTAGGATCAATGAGATTGGGCGCTACATCACCACGAAGTGCTTAACATGTGAAAAAATGCCTCGTGATATCCTTTTTGCCTCAGTCATGGGTTATGTCCACCGGATCATGGAGGAATTAAAAAGCTTGCAAAGGGTCCTAGCACCAAAGCCCACGGAAAGGCCGAACGATGCCTCGCGGGCACCAAAATTCAAGGCTTTAATGTATCCCTAGTTCAAGCCTACACTTGTTTGTTTTTCAGAGTCTGTTGTCTACCCCTATGTTCTCTTCAAACATTGTTAATAGTGTAGAGTCTGTATTTCGTTTGTTTTCTTTCAAATAACAGTTTGTAATAGCATATTTGGGTAATAGAATGTAAAATTGGGTCTTTATTTTACTCAAGTCAGAACTACGCCCGGTCTGATTCATGCAGGTACATGATACATAGGCAATCTACATACGATTCGACCATCACTAAGAGATATAAAGAAAGGGAAAAGTAATTAAATAAAGAACCTAAGTCGGAATGACGCATGCAGTCGGAGCAAAAGCATGTTAGAAATGGTTAACTGCCTAAGAACATTGCATCCCCCAACGTGCAATTACAATATCTGTTAAGACTCTAACACTGACAAGTTTGTTGTTTTTCCAATCTATACCAGTTAGTTTGTTAAAGCGTACTGGCACCGTACCATTATCAAACAAGATCAAAAGGGCCCATACCAGAAAGCATGATTGGCTCAGACAACAATGTTGAGTCGGAAAAGACGGCAAATCAGATGCTGAAGGAGGCCATGGAAAAAATGGAAAAGATGAGGCTGGAAGTGAATGAAATGCAGATAGCCTTAGCTAGAGCCCAAAAGGGGCATGAACTACCTGTTACTCCTACTCTCCAACCAGGACACACGCCAGAATACCCCTCTCCTGGCCCTTCAACGAGTTTCCCAAGCCATCACTACTATCAGGGAAGAGAGGCCTATGATCCCCAAGCTCCACCACCCAATCAGAATCCTCCTCCACCAAATGTTCCCGTCTTTATGGCGCCTGCACCAACCCCATTGCACAGATCGTCTAGTGAGCTATTGTTTCAGGCTCACGATACACAATATTACCCCTCTGAACTCACATTCAAAGCACCCGAGCCACACACCTATAATCCCCAGTTTGAGGTCCCGACGGAGATTGAAAAGCCGGCTAAGAGCCCAGAGCAGGACGAGGTGATGCAGAAATTTAAAAGCCTGGAGCAGTCCTTCAGGAACATGCACGGGTTAGGCAACCAGGTCAGCGTGGCTTACAAGGATCTATGCCCTTTCCCTGACGTCCAATTACCAGCAGGGTTCAAGATGCCCAAATTCGATTTATACGAAGGGCATGGCGATCCTATGGCACATCTACGGGGATTTTGTAGCAAGATGAGGGGAGCGAGGGGCAAAAATGAGCTACTGATAGCTTACTTTGGCCAGAGTTTGAGCGGGTCGGCACTAGATGCTTAAGCTCTGGTGAGTAGTGTAAGCACGTGATTTTTGCCCTATATGAGAAATACTCCCAAAAAATGCAAAATAAAATGATTTTCCTTGGTGTGCAATTTTGAGTACTTTTGTGATATTTTTGGATAATTATTTGTATTTGTCTGTGTTTGCTTATTTGTTAAATTAATAAAAAATACAAAAAATATGTCGCATTTTGCATGTAGGATTTAATTCTACAATTGTTAGTAATTAAATTAGTTTTACAAAAATTAAAAATTACAAAAATAGGCATCTTTTGCATTTTTAGCATTTAATGCCCAAATGAACAATTTTATGCTTAATTATTACTTAATTGCGCGTTAATTGTTATTGGGAGTTAATTTGCAATTTTTATAACTTAATTTAGTTCTTAATAATAATTTAAGTATTCTTATAATTTAGTTTTAGAAAATGAAAGAAGAAAAGATAACAAAAATACAAATAAAAATCGGATTGGGCCACTTCTTCAATTTTCAACCCCAGGCCCAAACAATTGTCCACGACCCAGTCCACTTCACACGGGTCGACCCGGTCCGCCCCATTAACCCATTAACCCATTAACCCAACACCCCTCTTCATTCAAAAAACAAAACAAAAGAAAAAAACAAAAAAAACAAAAAACCCTAAAAACCTAAAACTAACTACCCGCCCCCCTCCATCTTCTTTCTCTCCCAAAACCTTCATCCCCAAGCCATCCATGGCTGCCCTCGACCCCACTCCCTCACGTCCAAACGCCACTAACAAATAGTTCGTCTGCGTCGTCACTTCATCTTCTTCGTCGTTCGACGTCAAGCTCGAGTTCGAGCTCGACGTCCATGGCTGCCCTCACCCTCGTCGTCAACCACCATCCATGCCATAACAGTTGACGACTAGTGATGGCCCAGACAGTCCGCCATGGACTCTGTCACTACCCCGACGTCGTCACTGCTCAAACGACCCTCCACAGCTGCTCCGGCAAACACCATTATTTCAGCAGCTGCTGCTTCGTCTTCCCGTTCCAAACGTGTTGCGGGCTGCTTCTGTGGAGTTCTTCACCGTTGGTTGCTGCCACGCTGCTGCTTGCACTTCATATTCTTCAAAGCTCGAGCTCGCCATGGCCGAGTTGTTCCGTAGCTGTCTCTTCTGCTTTCAGCTGCAGGCGAACCCGACGCACCCCCCCAGCTGCTTCCGTTTCATCACTTCTGCCGCATCAGCTGTGGCTGTGGCTTCGGCGTCAACTTCTTAGGTTCGGGTTCGTCGTCGTTTGGTTGAGCTTTGGTCGAGGGTCGCCAAAACAGTTCGTATGTATGATTGTTCGATTCGGTTAGTAGATTTTCGAGTTTTTTTTTGTCCGTATTTTGTTTTGATATTTTCGAATCTAAAATCGGCAAAATGTTTGTTTTGTTCATATCTATGGTTAGATATTTGATCTTTTGTTTTGTTCATGTTTATGTGTTTTGTTGAATAAATTTTCAGATTTCAAATGGAAGTTAATTAGTTATTTTTCATGTTTATTTCATGTTTGTTTAAGTGAATATTTGTTAGTTTAATGTTTGTTAGATTCAAATTGGAATTTAATTAATTATCTCTTCAATTTGTCTCATGTGCTATGTATTTTCCAGAAAATATTAATGTTGTTTGAATCGTTAGAATACGTCATGTTTGTTGCTAAAAATAGATTTAATTCATGTTCATCTTTGTTTGAAGTTCATGTTTAAATCCAGTGATTTAATGCGAGTTTATGTTTGTCTTTGATTTGTTAATTTAGTTTGAATCATGTGTTTTGTTGTTCGTATTGTTGTGTTCTTGCTCATACATTCATGGTCTAAATTAACCAGGATTGGTTCCCGATATGGTTAATTCATTCCATTAATTTTGAGTTGTGTTGTTCATCGTGTTCATATAATTGTTGTTGAAGATTGTTGAGAAATTGGTCATCTTGACTATATTTTGGTTGAGTTATGATTAATTGTTTGTTTAGAGCTGAGGGGGTAGTTTTGGTAAATTGCATTGCATTCGGGGGTAGAATGATAATTGCAATAATGTTAGAGGGGTAATTTGGTAATTAAACATTATTTTGATTTTTTATGTTAAGCATGGGGAACAAATATAATGGGGTGGGGTTTTTGATGTACTTGTTTAATATAATGAGGGACAAGACAAAACATAATGGGGAGGAATCTTGTATTTGTTTAATGTAGGCATGGGGGACATATTGTAATGGGTTGGGAATGTGGTATTTATTTAATGTAGGCATGGGGAACAAAATTTAAAATAAAGAAAACATTAGATAGTGGGACAAAGCATGCCATTGGGGGAATAATTTTGGGGTTGGAATGGAAGACTTGTCTTGCTATATATAGAGTCATTCTTGACATGAAAGGGGGAGGATTTTTTTTGAGAGAAAAAAAAGAAGAGAATTTTTAGAACTTGAATATTATTAAGAGAGACTTGGAGAGTTGACATACTTTGATACTTGAGAGAGTTTGTGATAGTAAAAGAGAAAGACAATTTGAACTTTCACTCGAACAATTCTGTTTGCTTTTCTTCGAGTGTTATTCAAAAGTCAGAAACTACTGCATCTCGTATCTTTTCTCTCTTCTGCTTTGACTGCGATTGTACTTTTGCACTGCTGAGTTTTCAATCTGTTACTGGGTCATTCTACTGGTTATTACTGGTTTTGCGGTGTTGCTGAACCTGCCGTTGCCGCGTTATTACTGTTGTTGACTCCTACTTCTTTTGTTCTTGTACTGCTGTTTCCAGGTACACATTTGTACACTCTTGGCTTGAAGCGAAAAATGAAATATTAATCAGGCTCCTGTTCCTGTTGAATTCTTTTGTTCGGATCTGTGTTTGAATATTAATTTTCCTCTCTTTGTATAAAAATGTAGCCGATTAATTAATGAATAATGAGGTTGCATATGTATACTTTCTTCATCTAATAATGTTAGTTTACATTAATCGAAGAATAGTTAATCTGTTTTGATATTATTGTGTATTTATCTCATGTTCTAGCAAATAATAAAATGTGGAATGAAAGCAGTTTTTCCTTGTACAAACGCGATCGCAATTTTCCGTTCACATTAGTCGTAACTTAATAACTAATAAGTTGCGTTTTTCAGCATGTAAATAATTAGGAGATTTTTCTTTTATTTTAGAGACGAACTTAATAGAAAAATGTAGTCGCTATAGGTTTATCCTTTTAAAATAAAAATGAGACGAGCCTCGCCAAATAAATCACAAACCGCCGGGGCCCTCAATAAAATACATAACCATTGACTAGACTTTGGATTTGGCCGTTTAATGAACCTTCACGGCCTCTTCCTAAAATAACAATACGTTAGACTCTTTAGGACGCGCCTTAATAAATCTTACCTTCTTAAACTCGGGTGCACATTAATGTGACCCAAATCCAATTCTCAACGGAGTCGAAATGTATTTCCAATCACGGGTACATTGATTGTGACGTGGTTCGAGATGCGTGTCCATGACGTTGCAAATTCATTTTTAAAAAATAAGAATGAGATGAGCCTCGCCAAATAAAATACAAATTGCGGGGCCCTCAGTAAATATTTGCTTTAAAAATTGTTTAGACTTCGGGATGGACCGTTTAGTAAAATTCCACGGTCCTACCCAAAATAAATACGCTAGTCGCTTTAGGCGCGCCTTTAATAATTTAATTTCCTTAAACTCGTGTGCACATTGATGTGACCCAAATCCAAATCTCAACGGAGTCAAAGTGTGTCGACGACCACGGGTACATTGATTGTAACGTGGTTCGAGATACATTTTTATAACGTTGCAATTCTTGATAAAAATAACAGTAAATGATAAAAGCGGTTGAAAGATAAAATTTGCACATAAGTTCATATTGTATTTAAAATCAGATAAATAAGCCAAATATAACAGTTGAGCGACCGTGCTAGAACCACGGATCTCGGAAATGCCTAACACCTTCTCCCGGGTTAACAGAAATCCTTATCCGGATTTCTGGTACGCAGACTGTAATATAGAGTCATTCTTCTCCTCGATTCGGGATTAAAATTGGTGACTTGGGACACCCTAAATCTCCCAAGTGGCGACTCTGAAATAAATAAACCAATCCCGTTTCGATTGTCCTTTAATTGGAAAACACTCCCTTGTACCCCCTCGGGTACGGAAAAAGGAGGTGTGACAGCTCTGGCGACTCTGCTGGGGACTAATGACCCAGAACCACTGGTTCAGGGTTAAGAATTCGAGCTTAGAATAATTGTTATTATTTGGCTTTATCTGATTTTTTTACATGTTTGAGCCTAATGTGCTAAATGTTGCTTTTACCGCTTTGATATTATTTGGACTGTATATATAAACTGTGCCGAAACCCCTCTCTTCCCTCTTGAGGAGTGCACGCTGGTCGTGGCTTCTTTCTGTTAGTGTCATATACCAAAATAGAACGAGGATTCGGAGGAGTTGCAAAACCGGATGGCCTTTTGGTTACCGGTACACAGCTCCCATCCTTGGCTCGAGTTGTCCGCTCGGGTAAGCCAGGTCTAGAACAAACACCTAGGCTTTAAAACTTAGTATAACAAAGCCTCATGCCGGATCCCTAGTAGGAACGCTTATTTGCATCATGTGCATTTGACTTAGGGGACTCAACACAGGGGTTGGGTCCGTCTAGGACTAGCAACCTGATATGAAAAGACCATCCTGATGCATCCTATTTGTTTTCCGTGCATTTATTTTGTCTCACTGACCGGTGTTTGAATATTATGAATATTGTGAAATTGAAAAAAAAAAAAATAGCGGTTAGGGAATTGATTGTTTATTTTTGAAAAAATTCAATACCCAAATACTGTCGAAACTCTGCCGAAATTTTGAGAAAATAATAATAAAAAAAACGTCTTATTAGTTTGTTTTATTAAAAGCAAAGGAAAAATAGAAGGAAAAAATCGTTGTTCTGTCTCGGTTGTTAAAAAAAAAATAGAAAAAATAAATAAAATAGTTTGTGTGTTAAAAAATATTTTGTTTTGAAAGCGGTTTTATTATTAGTTGCAAATATATATATATATAAAATCCAAAAGTTTTTCTTTATTTCCAAAAATGTATATATATCTTTATTTGTTGCAAAAATATTTGTCTTGCAAAGTCTAGAAAAGTTCTTTTAGACTCCCAGTTTTCGAAACAAAAATCCAAAAATATTTTCCATTATTGACTTCTTTAGAATTTTTTTTTTGTTTAATTATTAAAAAAAACGTATATATATATATATATAATAAAAATATATATATATATATATATATATATAATAAAAAAAATCCGAAAATATTTTCCCTCTTCTTTAAATATTGAAAAGAAAATCCAAAATTCAAAAATATTTTTTTAGAAGCATTTCTTTTATTAAAAGTAGAATTCCAAAAATATTTTCTTTTTAGAATAAGAAAAAAAAACAAATGAAAATTCAAAAAAAATATATCTTAGAAGTCTTTCTTTTAAAAAGAAAATCAATACTTCCTTTCTTCTTTTAAAGTAGTTCTTTCACAAAGATAATAATAATTAAAAAAAAAAAGTTAGTTCATCTACTTATCCTTGATTGCCCGAACTACGCGGGTTTGATTCTCACCGGATGTGAGATACGTAAGCAACCCTCATCGGGTCCAACCCCACCTTTTGCTAAAATAGCCAAAAACAAATAAATAATAATAAAAAGAAAAAAAAACATGTCAAAATTTTAATTCTGTCATAAAGAAGTCGGGTGACGCTGTTTTGTCAAAACATAGCCGAACGTTCCCAAAAGGGACGCCGGAAGGCTGACCTTGCATAAACAGCCACTTTTGGGTCATTTTTTATATTTGGTCTAGTTGACCCGCACAACCTTAAAAATCTTCGTCCCCGAGACGTTGAAAGGTCGTGCTTGCAATATTGAGTTTTCTAATTTGAAAAACGATAAAAAGAGTCATAAATAAGTCAGGTGATGTTGTTTGTCATAAATAGTCGAACGTTCCTGAAAGGGGCGCCGGAAGGCTGACTTTGCATAAACAGCCACCTTTGGGTCATTTTTTATATTTGGTCTAGTTGACCCGCACAGCCTTGAAAAATCTTCGTTCCCGAGACGCTGAAGGGCCGTGTTTGCAACACCAGTTTTTTTTGTAATTTGAAAAAAAAAAGAGTCCGCGGTCAGGTGAATACCGTTTGAATTTTGTCATGATAAGCCGAGCCAGATTCAGCCGCGTCTTAAACCATTCTGCCGAAATAGCCTTAGAGTATCTTTCAGTTGTCGAAAGGTTATTTTCGTAAAAGAACGGACAGGTTTGCAAAGTGTCATAAAATAATCCTCCCCAGCCTCAAAATTCATGTGAAATTTGGAAGGGGCCACATTTGCAAAAATAGTTGTTTGGCTGCATTTGGCAAACGGGGAAAGGAACTGGCCGTTTGTTTTGAGTTTGTAATTCTTTGATTAGAGTAGGCGAGTTATTTGATTTTCGAGGCCGTTTGTTGTCTTTTGTAAAAAGTCTGTTAGTATGGTTAGTTTTTAAACTTTTGCAATCAAGTTTGTTTTAATTTGAAAGTTGGAAATTCCAAAAAAAAAATGTGTTTATTATTGATCTTTTATTGGTCTGAACTACGCTCGGTCTGATTCATGCGGGGTCATGATACGTAGGCAATCTCCATAAGATTCGACCACCACTAAAATAAAATAAAAAATAAAAAAATATAATAATAAATAAATAAAAGAGAGTGTGGAAGATTTTCAGGGGGCACAATTGTCTAACTGCTTAGGTACATTGTATCTCTGATATATGATTGTCTGTCCAATGCCCTAACACTAACGTGATGGCTTCCCTTTGATGTGTCCATATATAGAAAGTGGTTGGTTGTGGTAACTCCTCCCTGCAAAGCAAAATCAAAGGACAATGGCTCAGAACCTCAGAACCGAGTGGGTCGGTACTGATGACCGACAACAATTGGTCGAACGGAACAACGGGTTGGTAGAAGAAGTGAGAATGCTGAGACAGCATGTGGCAGACATGTATCAGGCATGGATAACGGGAAAAGCACCACCCCCTCCACCGCCAAGTCTTTTGAACTCGGTCATTTCCCAAGCACCCAACACCATAATGGAAGATCCCCCATACTCTCCATCCCAACCCACTTATGGCAGCTTTCCCAGCTATCCGAGTAGCTCCATCAATCCTCAATGCTTCTCCGCTCCCCAACACCACTTCTTTCCCCGTGACCTCAAAAGCCATACCTCACTTCCCAGGGACCCGACTCCACGAAATGCTTACCCACCCATACAAGCCCATCAAAAGCCATCTGGATCAGGTTTCCGGCCCTGTCAACATGCAAGAATGAAGAGGTTGCTGAAACGAGGAAAGGCTCTCACCCCCATCGGGGTATCTTATGCCAGTCTGTTTGAAAGGCTAAGGCATGCTGGCTCGATTGAGCCACTCCCCGCATGTACTCTAAATCCACTTGCAAGGAGCTTTGATCCGGCAGCGCGATGCGCCTACCACTCCAATGTCATAGGGCACAACATTGAGAGCTGTCATAGTTGGAGAAGGGAAGTAGAGAAAATGATCCGAGAAGGACGGGTTGTGATTAATAACAGTGACATGGAGCACTCGAACCCCCTCGAGAACTTGCCGACGGAGGTTGATGAGGTTGAAGCTGGTAATGGTCTCGGCAGTATTGATGCAAAGCTCAGTGGTTAAAATGCCAATTTTGATAAAGTGGGAGGGCGTTTCGTTCCTTGGTCAGCAAGAGAGAAGCTTGTGGTGGCTCATTTTGTTGTCATTTCTGTTGTTCGGATTATTAGGGTTATAAGTCGGATGTTGTCTTGTCCAGTTTGTTTTAGGATTTTGTTCTGGATTGTTTTGTTTGTTTTGTTATTTAAACCATTTCACCGGTAGTCTAATACAAAATCCGGTCTTTTATTATTTCCAGTCATCTTTTTGTTTAGTCCTTTTATCATTTTTGTTCAATGCCGATTCTAGGGACATGACATGCGCACCCAGTTTGGGCCTAGTCTTAAAAGTTAATCATAAAACCCTGGGAAGGTGATCAAAGCATTTAAAGGAAATAAGAACGGTTTGAGATTATTTGGAGCCCGAGTCATGTGGAACTAGGGCAAGTTAAACACAAAGAAAACCGTTAAAGAAAGATTCGCCTAAATTGGCATGAGGGTCGTTCATAATAATGAGAATGAGAGTGTCGCCCAACGGTGCTTTAGAAGTGACAAATGAACAAACAGATGTTGAATATAATTGTCAAGTCCAGCACCATCGGAAGAGACTATAAATCTATTGTTTAAATTGTGTTGTTTGCACTTGGCATGTTTGAAGACTGGAATGACGAAGGCATTTTGTTCTGCTACCTAAACACTTTATCCTTCGTTAACCCCTTTTGAGCCTTATTGTTTTTTCTTTCGTACCCCTCTTTCAGAATCATTAGAAACGACTAGAAAGCGCAAACATGACAGGTAAACAAAAAAAAAGAAAAAAAGAAAAAAAAAAGAAAACAACAAAACGAAGGAAAAAAAAAGAGAAAAACAAAAACAAAAACAAAAGAAAATCAGAATGAAAAAGAGGAATTGGGAACTACGTTTGACCTGATTCCTCAAAGAGGATACGTAGGCGCTTCACGGCTCGGTCATAATTTTGAAAAATGAAAAAAAATTCAATTAAGATATCCTCAAGCAAGAAACTGGGGCAGAGGTTGCGTTCGTTGTAAATAAATCTGGTTCCGAAAGTTGTAATTAATAACCCAGAATCGACGCACTTTTGAGCCTTTTATACCCTTTCTTTCTAGCCCCATCCAAAACCCACATTACGGTCCAAAGAAAGACTTTCTGATCAGTCTTCAAAAGATGCCAAGTCAGACAAATGAGAGTCTCACCGGTGAGCATAACATTCTGTTCCACAACAGAAAGGACTCTAATCCCCGACAGAAAGAGTCATACCTGCGACACTCCAAATCCCCAGCTGGAAAGTGATACAAATGAGAGAGTCTTATCGGTGAAAACCTTCATAGGCACCATAAGGCGATGAAAGCTGAGAGAAAAAAACAAAAATGAGAGAGACTTGATAGTGAAAACCCTTCAGGCACTACAAGTCGAATAGGATTGAGAATCAGATGGGGAATTGCCAATTGAAGATCTTGAAAGATGATTGGCACTAGAGGATAGGCCACATAAGCATGTCATGACCATTAGAGTCGGTATCTGCGTTTGATAGGGTTTTATTCATAGTTTCTTTTGTTAAAGAGTCGTCTTTTTCCTTTATCTTTTTATTCTGTTCCCTTTTATCTTTTTTCCTTTCATAGAAAAATTCCTCAATAGAGTCTGTTTGGTCAGAACCAGTGGGAAATGACTTCAAAATAGGCTATCATCAGCTTTCCAATCAGGCAAGATGAGATCTGACTAGTACATCCAAGTGGTATAGTCAGCAAGGAACAAGCGCGCGGCCAGTGTCAAGAGATATCCCCAGCAAAGGGAATTGACAAAAGGATTGACAAGTGCCAAGAGGGTACCCTTGTCGAAATCAATGGTTATAAACCTCAAGGCCGAAGCCCCTGGACAAAGCAAGGAGAGCAATGAGCATGGTGTGGGAAATTCATATTAGACCAAGAGGTCAGGGAAATGCCAGTTTCCGAGCTATGCCACAAAAGAAGAGGGATATCCCCAGCAGAAAGGGATTATCCCCAACAAATAATATCATCCTAACAAGTTTTGGAGCGCAGAGCAGGAAAGGAGAAAGGGAAAAGCCATCCCCAGTAGGAGTATCACAACCAACCACCATGTTTTAAACTAACAAATTTTGTTTGATTTGAAACAGGTAAAGGAAATGGCATTGATGCCAAAATGCATGCCGCAAGGGATATTATCAAACTGGGGCAGAAAATTTTCCTTTCATTTAGAAAATTTTCTAAAAGTCAAATACCCATTTGGGGGAGGATAAAGATAACACCAATCTCAAGGAAAGTGGTCTTTGTACCAGTGTTGCCCCCAATATAATAAGTTTCAATGGAGGAAGTTGTTCCGCAGTGGACAACAAAGGGATGAAACTTGAGCTCAGTAAGCACTAGTTCTGAAGGAATCAGAATCCCCCGGCAGTGTTATCCACGACAACGTTATCCCCAGCTGATAACATTTTACCCCCAACAGGTAAGTAAATAATTCCCCAACAGTGTTATCCCTAGCAGTTTCGAGGAGTCCAACACAAGTTTGGTGAAAATCGGTATCCTCAGCGGTTCCTTTCAGGTTAAGGCAAAACAAGTCTCAAAGGAGTTAGTCTTCAAAGGAAGAAGCTAATAATAATAATAATAATAAAAAATAAAAATAAAAAATAAAAAATAAAATGGGGAAGGTAGAAAGGGAAATTCATCCCAATCCCCAGCAAGTATTCGAGGTAAGACATTTTCAAGTCTTAAGGATATTTTGGGTTCATCCGCCCTCGAATAGGATATTTTGGGTTCATCCGCCCTCGAATAGGATATTTTGGGTTCATCCGCCCTCGAATAGGATATTTTGGGTTCATCCGCCCTCGAATAGGATATTTTGGGTTCATCCGCCCTCGAATAGGATATTTTTGGGTTCATCCGCCCTCGAATAGGATATTTTGGGTTCATCCGCCCTCGAATAGGATATTTTGGGTTCATCCGCCCTCGAATAGGATATTTTGGGTTCATCCGCCCTCGAATAGGATATTTTGGGTTCATCCGCCCTCGAATAGGATATTTTGGGTTCATCCGCCCTCGAACAGGATATGTCGGGTTCATCCGCCCTCGAATAGGATATGTCGGGTTCATCCACCCTCAAATAGGATATGTTGGGATCATCCGCCCTCAAATAGGATCTTATTTTCAATGTTATTGTTGAAACCAGGCGCCCACCTGTATAACGAGAGGAATACATTTCAGTCTTTAAATTTCATACAGGCGCCCACCTGAATAACGAGAGGAATACTTTTATGTCTTAGTATAGCCAGGAGCCCACCTGAATAACGAGAGGAATACTTTTCTTGTCTGTCCATTGCATATTTCAGGCACCCACCTGTATAACAAGGGAATACATTCCATGCCTTTACCAATAGGAGATACACTTCCTAGGTCTAGTTTTGCCAATAGGAGACGCACTTCCTAAGTTTTACCCATAGGAGATGCATTTCCTCCTAAGTTTACTTTTACCTATAGGAGACGCATTTCCTCCTAAGTTTATGTTTTTAACCATGGGAGAGGCATTTCCTCCTAAGTTTAGTTTTACCAGTAGGAGACGCACTTCCTAAGTCCATTTTTACCCATAGGAGACGCATTTCCTCCTAAGTCTAGTTTTACCTATAGGAGACGCATTTCCTCCTAAGTTTACTTTTGCCCATAGGAGACGCATTTCCTCCTAAGTCTAGTTTTACCCATAGGAGATGCATTTCCTTCTAAGTTTAGTTTTACCTATAGGAGACGCATTTCCTCCTAAGTTTATGTTTTTAACCATAGGAGAGGCATTTCCTCCTAAGTTTAGTTTTACCATAGGAGACGCATTTCCTCCTAAGTCTAGTTCTACCCATATGAGATGCATTTTCTCCTAAGTTTACTTTTACCCATAGGAGACACATTTCCTCCTAAGTTTAGTTTTACCCATAGGAGACGCATTTCCTCCTAAGTTGTTGTTAAAATCAGGAGCCCGCCTGAAGAGAGGAATGACGTTTATTTTAAAAGTTGAAGTTGGGAGCCCGCCCAGATAACAGAGGCATACATTTCAGTCTTTACTTTCAAGCGTTGAAGTTGGGAGCCTGCCCAGATAACAGAGGCATACATTCAGTCTTTACTTTCAAGTGTTGAAATTGGGAGCCCGCCCATAATAACAGAGGAATACATTCAGTCTTTACTTTCAAGTGTTGAAGTTGGGAGCCCACCCATAATAACAGAGGAATACATTCAGTCTTTACTTTCAAGTGTTGAAGTTGGGAGCCCGCCCATAATAGCAGAGGAATACATTCAGTCTTTACTTTCAAGCGTTGAAGTTGGGAGCCCGCCCAGATAACAGAGGCATACATTTTAGTCTTTATATTTCCAGAGTTGAAGTTGGGAGCCCGCCCAGATAACAGAGGCATACATTCAGTCTTTACTTTCAAGTGTTGAAGTTGGGAGCCCGCCCATAATAACAGAGGCATACATTTCAGTCTTTACTTTTCAAGTGTTGAAATTGGGAGCCCGCCCATAATAATAGAGGAATACATTCAGTCTTTACTTTCAAGTGTTGAAATTGGGAGCCCGCCCATAATAACAGAGGAATACATTCAGTCTTTACTTTCAAGTGTTGAAATTGGGAGCCCGCCCATAATAACAGAGGAATACATTTCAGTCTTTACATTTCAAGCGTTGAAGTTGAGAGCCCGCCCAGATAACAGAGGCATACATTTCAGTCTTTATATTTCGAGCATTGAAGTTGGGAGCCCGCCCAGATAACAGAGGAATACATTCAGCATTAATTTTCAAGTATTGAAGTTGGGAGCCCGCCCATAGAACAGAGGCATACGTTTCAAGATCAAGTCAGAAGACAATAAAACAGAGGGTTACAACAAGAATCCCCAGCAGGAAACAATAAAATCTCCAGCACCGGGAAACATAAGGTTGCAACAAGAGATCCCAGCACAAATTCAGGCGCATGAGTCAAAAGGAAGGAAAGAGGCATCTTGAAAGAAGCAGCCGGTGAACATTAAATCATGCCCAGCATAACAAGTCTGATGAAGAAAGCCGTACCCACCAGAGGAACCGCCAAAAAGCTTAATGAAGAAAGCCATGTCCCCAGCGGACCGAGCAAAATGATGAAAACTAGTATTCAGAAAAGCAAAGGGCCAGTATCATTCCAAAAATTCAAGGAAGAAAAGCACCGGAGGAAACACAAGCCGACAAGAAAGCAAGGCAACAAGAACAAGTTACAGTCTAGCCTAGCTTCTTGTTTTCTTTTAAACACGGTGTAATAAGGAGATCGGTAAGCAGTGATAACAACAGGTAACAACAGTAACATTGTAGTCCCACGGTAGTCCCAGCTACCAAAACTTCCCGAACTACATTAACCTGATTCCCCTTTAGCCAGGGATATGTAGGAAACCTTTGAAGCAAAGGTTCGGTTAAATCTTTTTCAAAAAAAATGCTTCACACGGAGTACTCGGATGGGCAAAAATCGCCCGCTTTATCTTTGCACGAATACCCTTCGTGTCTCCGGGCAAAGAGGGGCAGCTGTAAGCACGTGATTTTTGCCCTATATGAGAAATACTCCCAAAAAATGCAAAATAAAATGATTTTCCTTGGTGTACAATTTTGAGTACTTTTGTGATATTTTTGGATAATTATTTGTATTTGTCTGTGTTTGCTTATTTGTTAAATTAATAAAAAATACAAAAAATATGTCGCATTTTGCATGTAGGATTTAATTCTACAATTGTTAGTAATTGAATTAGTTTTACAAAAATTAAAAATTACAAAAATAGGCATCTTTTGTATTTTTAGCATTTAATGCCCAAATGAACAATTTTATGCTTAATTATTACTTAATTGCGCGTTAATTGTTATTGGGAGTTAATTTGCGATTTTTATAACTTAGTTTAGTTCTTAATAATAATTTAAGTATTCTTATAATTTAGTTTTAGAAAATGAAAGAAGAAAAGATAACAAAAATACAAATAAAAATCGGATTGGGCCACTTCTTCAATTTTCAACCCCAGGCCCAAACAATTGTCCACGACCCAGTCCACTTCACACGGGTCGACCCGGTCCGCCCCATTAACCCATTAACCCAACACCCCTCTTCATTCAAAAAACAAAACAAAAGAAAAAAAACAAAAAGAACAAAAAACCCTAAAAACCTAAAACTAACTACCCGCCCCCCTCCATCTTCTTTCTCTCCCAAAACCTTCATCCCCAAGCCATCCATGGCTGCTTTCCATGGCTGCCCTCGACCCCACTCCCTCACGTCCAAATGCCACTAACAAACAGTTCGTCTGCGTCGTCACTTCGTCTTCTTCGTCGTTCGACGTCAAGCTCGAGTTCGAGCTCGACGTCCATGGCTGCCCTCACCCTCGTCGTCAACCACCATCCACACCATAACAGTTGACGACCAGTGATGGCCCAGACAGTCCTCCATGGACGCTGTCACTACCCCGACGTCGTCACTGCTCAAACGACCCTCCACAGCTGCTCCGGCAAACACCATTATTTCAGCAGCTGCTGCTTCGTCTTCCCGTTCCAAACGTGTTGCGGGCTGCTGCTGTGGAGTTCTTCGCCGTTGGTTGCTGCCACGCTGCTGCT
Organism: Nicotiana tabacum; assembly: GCF_000715075.1. Taxonomy (NCBI): domain Eukaryota; kingdom Viridiplantae; phylum Streptophyta; class Magnoliopsida; order Solanales; family Solanaceae; genus Nicotiana; species Nicotiana tabacum. The sequence goes on along the minus strand of NC_134084.1, from coordinate 13,278,180 downwards.
TGCACTTCATCTTCTTCAAAGCTCGAGCTCGCCATGGCCGAGTTGTTCCGTAGCTGTCTCTTCTGCTTTCAGCTGCAGGCGAACCCGACGCACCCCCCAGCTGCTTCCGTTTCATCACTTCAGCCGCATCAGCTGTGGCTGTGGCTTCGGCGTCAACTTCTTAGGTTCGGGTTCGTCGTCGTTTGTTTGAGCTTTGGTCGAGGGTCGCCGAAACAGTTCGTATGTATGATTGTTCGATTCGGTTAGTAGATTTTCGAGTTTTTTTTTGTCCGTATTTTGTTTTGATATTTTCGAATCTAAAATCGGCAAAATATTTGTTTTGTTCATATCTATGGTTAGATATTTGATCTTTTGTTTTGTTCATGTTTATGTGTTATGTTGAATTAATTTTCAGATTTCAAATGGAAGTTAATTAGTTATTTTTCATGTTTATTTCATGTTTGTTTAAGTGAATATTTGTTAGTTTAATGTTTGTTAGATTCAAATTGGAATTTAATTAATTATCTCTTCAATTTGTCTCATGTGCTATGTATTTTCCAGAAAATATTAATGTTGTTTGAATCGTTAGAATACGTCATGTTTGTTGCTAAAAATAGATTTAATTCATGTTCATCTTTGTTTGAAGTTCATGTTTAAATCCAGTGATTTAATGTGAGTTTATGTTTGTCTTTGATTTGTTAATTTAGTTTGAATCATGTGTTTTGTTGTTCGTATTGTTGTGTTCTTGCTCATACATTCATGGTCTAAATTAACCAGGATTGGTTCCCGATATGGTTAATTCATTCCATTAATTTTGAGTTGTGTTGTTCATCGTGTTCATATAATTGTTGTTGAAGATTGTTGAGAAATTGGTCATCTTGACTATATTTTGGTTGAGTTATGATTAATTGTTTGTTTAGAGCTGAGGGGGTAGTTTTGGTAAATTGCATTGCATTCGGGGGTAGAATGGTAATTGCAATAATGTCAAAGGGGTAATTTGGTAATTAAACATTATTTTAATTCTTTATGTTAAGCATGGGGAACAAATATAATGGGGTGGGGTTTTTGATGTACTTGTTTAATATAATGGGGGACAAGACAAAACATAATGGGGAGGAATCTTGTACTTGTTTAATGTAGGCATGGGGGACATATTGTAATGGGTTGGGAATGTTGTATTTATTTAATGTAGGCATGAGGAACAAAATTTAAAATAAAGAAAACATTAGGTAGTGGGACAAAGCATGCCATTGGGGGAATAATTTTGGGGTTGGAATGGAAGACTTGTCTTGCTATATATAGAGTCATTCTTGACATGAAAGGGGGAAGATTTTTTTTGAGAGAAAAAAAAGAAGAGAGTTTTTAGAACTTGAATATTATTAAGAGAGACTTGGAGAGTTGACATACTTTGATACTTGAGAGAGTTTGTGATAGTAAAAGAGAAAGACAATTTGAACTTTCACTCGAACAATTCTGTTTGCTTTTCTTCGAGTGTTATTCAAAAGTCAGAAACTACTGCATCTCGTATCTTTTCTCTCTTCTGCTTTGACTGCGATTGTACTTTTGCACTGCTGAGTTTCAATCTGTTACTGGGTCATTCTACTGGTTGTTACTGGTTTTGCGGTGTTGCTGAACCTGCTGTTGCCGCGTTATTACTGTTGCTGACTCCTACTTCTTTTGTTCTTGTACTGCTGTTTCCAGGTACACATTTGTACACTCTTGGCTTGAAGCAAAAAATGAAATATTAATCAGGCTCCTGTTCCTGTTGAATTCTTTTGTTCGGATCTGTGTTTGAATATTAATTTTCCTCTCTTTGTATAAAAATGTAGCCGATTAATTAATGAATAATGAGGTTGCATATGTATACTTTCTTCATCTAATAATGTTAGTTTACATTAATCGAAGAATAGTTAATCTGTTTTGATATTATTGTGTATTTATCTCATGTTCTAGCAAATAATAAAATGTGGAATGAAAGCAGTTTTTCCTTGTACAAACGCGATCGCAATTTTCCGTTCACATTAGCCGTAACTTAATAACTAATAAGTTGCGTTTTTCAGCATGTAAATAATTAGGAGATTTTTCTTTTATTTTAGAGACGAACTTAATAGAAAAATGTAGTCGCTATAGGTTTATCCTTTTAAAATAAAAATGAGACGAGCCTCGCCAAATAAATCACAAACCGCCGGGGCCCTCAATAAAATACATAACCATTGACTAGACTTTGGATTTGGCCGTTTAATGAACCTTCACGGCCTCTTCCTAAAATAACAATACGTTAGACTCTTTAGGACGCGCCTTAATAAATCTTACCTTCTTAAACTCGGGTGCACATTTATGTGACCCAAATCCAATTCTCAACGGAGTCGAAATGTGTTTCCAATCACGGGTACATTGATTGTGACGTGGTTCGAGATGCGTGTCCATGACGTTGCAAATTCATTTTTAAAAAATAAGAATGAGATGAGCCTCGCCAAATAAAATACAAATTGCGGGGCCCTCAGTAAATATTTGCTTTAAAAATTGTTTAGACTTCGGGATGGACCGTTTAGAAAAATTCCACGGTCCTACCCAAAATAAATACGCTAGTCGCTTTAGGCGCGCCTTTAATAATTTAATTTCCTTAAACTCGTGTGCACATTGATGTGACCCAAATCCAAATCTCAACGGAGTCAAAGTGTGTCGACGACCACGGGTACATTGATTGTAACGTGGTTCGAGATACATTTTTATAACGTTGCAATTCTTGATAAAAATAACAGTAAATGATAAAAGCGGTTGAAAGATAAAATTTGCACATAAGTTCATATTGTATTTAAAATCAGATAAATAAGCCAAATATAACAGTTGAGCGACCGTGCTAGAACCACGGAACTCGGGAATGCCTAACACCTTCTCCCGGGTTAACAGAAATCCTTATCCGGATTTCTGGTACGCAGACTGTAATATAGAGTCATTCTTCTCCTCGATTCGGGATTAAAATTGGTGACTTGGGACACCCTAAATCTCCCAAGTGGCGACTCTGAAATAAATAAACCAATCCCGTTTCGATTGTCCTTTAATTGGAAAAAACTCTCTTGTACCCCCTCGGGTACGAAAAAAGAAGGTGTGACAGCAGGTAGTACACCTAGGATGATCTGGCACAGGCTTTCGCAGGACACTTCCAATACAACCTTGAGATAGTCCCAGACCGTCTCACATTGCTAAAGCTTGAGAAAAAACCCGGAGAGAGCTTACGGGAATTTGGGTTCCGATGGAGAGAACAGGCAGCCAGAGTTGATCCTCCAATGAGAGAGGGAGAAATGGTAGATTACTTTCTACAAACTCTAGAGCCAACTTACTTCGGTCACTTGGTGATGTCAGTTGGCAAATCCTTCAACGAAGTGGTGAAAATGGGAGGTATGATAGAAGAGGGACTTAAGTCCAATAAGATCCTGAGTTACTCGGCAATTAAGGCAACAACTCAGGCCATTCAGAGCGGCACGGGAGGTGCGCTCGGAAAGAAAAGGAGAGAAGAGGTCACGACAATAGAGGCAGGCAATTGGTCCAGATCTAGAGGTCCTTCCCCTTATTACCAACCCAGACCCCATCATCTAAACTATCCACACATTCCAAATTACCCTCCACAACCCTATTACCCACCACAAGAACAACATTTCTCCGTCCATCAAGCCCAGACATATACTCAACCCCCGGCTCGCCCGCAATGGCGCGTGCCAGCTCCACATAATACCTACCCACCACCACAAAACACCTATCCACCGCCAAGAGCCTACAAGAACCCTCTAGGGACAGGTTTCAGGGGGAATCCGGCTTCCAGAAATAAAAGACTGCAGAGGCAAAGAACCTTTACTGAGTTGGGAGAAACTTATACTGCCTTGTTCCACAAATTAAGGTAGTTGGGTTTATTAAATCCTGTTGAGCCTAGGTTGCCAAATCCCTTACCCCAAAATATGGATCACTCGGTAAGATGTGAATATTATTCGGGAGCTCCCGGATATGATACCGAGAAATGTTGGAGGCTGAAACATGTGATACAAGATCTTATTGATACCAACAAGATCGAGGTACAGGCACCGGAGGCACCCAACATTAACCAGAACCCATTGCCAACGCACCACGAAGCCCACATGATCGAACTTGTGCACGAAGGAGGGGAGCCAAAGAAAACCTCACAAACAGTGATGATGATCCGTGCCACTCCGAAAGAAAAATTGACCAGTGAGGAAGCAGGGGTATAGTTGAAGGGGGAAGATGTCAAGCCAGTGGTGATATTAGGGAAGAATCCATCCACCGCTACAAAAAAACCAGAGCCAACCAAATTGTTAGTATCGGGAGCATCATCTACACCCGTAGTTGTTGTGAAAGGGGTCTATAGGGAACCGGTCATCATAAAGCCGGTAGTCCAATTGCCAGTGATTGATAGCAAGGCGGTGCCTTGGAAGTATGAAAAGGCAGTGGTAATATACAAAGGAAAGCAAGTGGAGGAGGATAGTTGTGAGGCGCAGGGACTGACTCGATCGGGACGGTGTTTTACTCCCGTGGAGTTGAGAAGGACCAACCCAGCAGTAACAAAGAAACCCGTGTCAGAAGAAGAGGCGGAGGAATTCATGAAAAAGATGAAAGTGCAGGATTACTCCGTTGTCGAACAATTGAAGAAAACACCAGCCCAGATCTCGTTGTTATCACTATTGATCCATTCGGACGAGCATCGCCGGGCCCTGATGAAGATACTAAATGAAGCTCATGTGCTCAATGAAATTTCAGTGAACCACCTTGAAACGATTGCCAACAAAATTTTTGAGGTAAACAGGGTAACGTTCCCTGATGACGATTTGCCAGTGGAGGGCACGAAACATAATTCTACTTGACTGTCAAATGTGAAGATTCGGCAGTTACTCGGGCGTTGGTGGATAACGGTTCAAGTGCCAATAATTGTCCATTATCCACACTAAACCAGTTGAAGATTGACCATGATAGAATCCAGAAGAACAGCGTTTGCGTCCGAGGGTTTGACGGAAGTGGAACAGACACCGTGGGGGATATTATACTCGAGTTGACCATCGGCCCGGTCGAGTTTACTATGGAGTTCCAGGTATTGGATGCCGCGGTATCTTATAACTTTTTATTGGGACGACCGTGGATCCACGCGGCCAAAACAGTGCCATCCACATTGCATCAAATGGTCAAGTTTAAATGGGACAGACAAGATGTCGTGCTGCATGGGGAAGACACTGCGTGCACCATGAGAGGTGCCATTGTGACATTCATAGAAACCAACGATGACAAAGGTCCCTGGGTTTATCAGATTTTTGATGCAGTGTTAGCAAACAAGATTCCCGAGGGTAAAAGCATTCCACACCCCAGGATAGCTTCCGCAATCGTCATGATAGTTTCGGAGATGCTAAGTAAAGGGTTCGTGCCAGGAAAAGGTCTGGGGGCTGAGCTCCAAGGAATTGTTCAACCTGTCTCTTTGCCCAAGAATTTAGAGACTTTCGGATTGGGATTCAAACCAACTGCAGCAGATATAAAGCGAGCTCGGAAAATGAAGAAGAAAGTTTGGGTTCTTCCCAAGCCAGTTCCGCGTCTCTCTAGATTTTTTGTTAGAGCAGGTGTCACAAGGTCGTCAGTCCCGAAAATTCGTGGACCGTTGATTGGGCCAGATGGAGATTTAGATGAGGGCTTAGAAAGAATGTTCGCAAATGTCAACACAATAGAAGCTGGAGAGGGTTCCAGTAAGGCAGACATACAGTTTGTGGGGCCTAGGGCCAATGTCAACAATTGGACAGCTACTCCTCTTCCTACTCGGAGGGAGTCCTGGTAGTTGGCTTTGATTTTCCTTTTTTATTTTCTGGATTATTCCAGGGTTGTAATCCAGATTCCTTTTTATTTTTATTACTGCTCAACAAAGTGTGAAACCTTGTTATCCCATAATTCAATAAAACGAAAAAAGTTTCTTCTTTATGCCTTATTTTATATGTTTTTTTTAATTTTGTTTCCTTCATTTTTTTTTCTGAACAGTTCTTTTCATACTGGTTCTAACGACATGGCATGCACAACGGATCTTCAACCTAGTCTAAAAGATCAATCTGATTCCGAACTAACTATACAAGAGGTCGATTATGATAATGAATCAGAATATGATGAGGATGAAACCTTCGAGGAGATCAATAGGGAGTTAAGCCAGTTTGAAGAAAAATCCAAGCCCAACTTAAATGACACAGAAGCCATCAATTTAGGGGATGCTGGCGATATCAGAGAAACTAAGATAAGCATCCACATTACACCAAATATCAGGGAAGAATTGATCAAAACACTTATTGAGTTCAAAGATGTTTTAGCATGGTCATATGATGACATGCCGGGGTTAAGCACAAATTTAGTGGTTCATAAATTGCTCACTGACCCGGCATGCCCTCCCGTCAAGTAGAAATTGAGGAAGTTCAAAACATATATGAGTGTGAAGATTAAAGAGGAAGTAACCAAGCAGCTGCAAGAAAAGGTTATTCGTGTCACTCGATATCCTGATTGGTTGGCTAATGTGGTGCCAGTACCAAAGAAAGATGGGAAGATCAGGGTGTGTGTCGATTACCGCAATCTGAACAAGGCAAGCCCAAAAGACAACTTTCCTTTACCCAACATCCATATCTTGATCGACAATTGCGCCGGGCGTGAGCTCGGATCTTTTGTAGATTGTTATGCTGGGTATCATCAGATTCTGATGGATGAAGAAGATGCGGAAAAGACGACATTCATTACGCCGTGGGGAACTTATTGCTACCGGGTGATGCCATTTGGTTTGAAGAATGCTGGGACAACATACATGAGAGCAATGACTACTGTGTTTCATGACATGATCCATAAAAAAATCGAGGTGTACGTGGAAGATGTGATCATAAAGTCTAAGCATCAGGAAGACCATGTAGCAGAACTAAAGAAGTTCTTTCGAAGACTTAGAAGGTATGATATTAAGCTTAACCCGGCTAAATATGCCTTTGGTGTTCCATCTGGAAAGATGTTGGGATTCATCGTCAGTCGGCGAGGTATTGAACTGGACCCGTCAAAGATCAAATCTATCCAAGATTTACCACCGCCGAAGAACAAGATAGAAGTAATGAGTCTGTTGGGAAGGTTGAACTACATCAACAGATTTATTGCTCAACTCACAACAACTTGTGAACCCATCTTTCGATTCCTGAAGAAAGATGCCACGATAGAATGGATGGCAAAATGTCAGGAGACATTTGACCATATCAAAGGATATTTATCAAATCTACCTGTGTTGGTTCCACCTGAGCCGGGGAGACCATTAATCCTTTATCTAACGGTCCTGGAGTTTTTCTTTGGCTGCGTGTTGGGGCAACACGACATCACATGAAGAAAAGAGCAAGCCATCTATTATCTCAGCAATAAGTTTACAGTCTATGAGAATAAGTACACTCAACTTGAGAAGACATGTTGTGCTCTAACTTGGGTAGCACAGAAGTTTAAGCATTATCTGTCGTCACATACTACTTACCTTATTTCATGCCTGGATCCTTTGAAGTATATTTTCCAGAAGCCTATGCCCATAGGAAGATTGGAAAAATGGCAGATATTACTCACAGAGTTCGACATTGTCTATGTGGTGAGGACGACCATGAAAGCTCAAGCATTGGCCGATCACTTGGCTGAGAATCCTATTGATGAAGAATACGAGCCTTTGAGGATGTATTTTCCAGATGAAGAAGTGATGCATATAGAGGAGTTAGAACTGACTGAGGAACCAGGGTGGAAGCTTTTCTTCGATGGGCCTGCGAATGCAAAAGGAGTTGGAATAGGAGCGATACTTATTTCGGAAACAGGACATCACTATCCTGTTACAGCTCAGCTACGTTTCTATTGTACCAACAACATGGCTGAATATGAGGCATGCATTCTGGGCTTACGTTTAGCGGCAGACATGGATGTCCAGGACGTCTTGGTCTTGGGAGACTCGAACCTTTTGGTACATCAGATCCAGGGTGAATGGGAAACACGGGATTTAAAGCTTATACCATATCTACAATGTTTGCACGATCTAAGCAAGCGATTTCAATCAGTGAAGTTCAGACACATCCCGAGAGTTCAAATAAGGTTGCCGATGCTTTGGCCACTTTAGCATCGATGTTGCACCATCCAAACAAGATCCATGTTGACCCGTTGCATATTCAGGTTCGTGATCAACATGCTTATTGCAACATGATAGAGGAAGAAGTGGATGGCGAGCCATGGTTTTATGACGTCAAGGAGTACCTCAGGATGGGGATATACCCGGAGCAGGCCATCGGAGATCAAAAAAGAGCCATTCGGCGATTGTCAAATGGATTTTTCCTCAGTGGAGGAGTGTTGTACAAAAGAACCCTAGATCTGGGATTATTGAGATGTATAGATGCGGGTCAAGCCACGATAGTGATGACAGAGGTACATGCTGGAGTCTGTGGGCCCATATGAGTGGATATGTATTGGAAAAGAAGATTCTTCGAGCAGGGTATTATTGGCTCACTATGGAGCGGGATTGTATCAGTTTCGTGCGGAAATGCCATCAATGTCAGATACACGGAGATTTAATTCATTATCCGCCGACAAAATTGCATACAATGTCAGCGCCATGGCCATTTGTTGCGTGGGGCATGGATGTCATTGGACCCATTGAGCCGGCGGCTTCAAACGGTCACAGGTTCATTCTGGTAACCATAGATTATTTCACTAAATGGGTGGAGGCCAAGACTTTCAAGTCAGTGACCAAAAAGGCGGTGGTGGATTTTGTCCATTCCCATATCATCTATAGATTTGGGATCCCGAAAGTGATCATCACGAACAACGGTGCTAATCTTAACAGCAGTTTGATGAAAGAAGTATGTCAATAGTTCAAGATTACACATCGTAATTCCACCCCGTATCGTCCCAAGGCGAATGGTGCAGTTGAGGCAGCCAACAAGAACATAAAAAAGATTTTGAGGAAGATGGTAGAAGGGTCCAGACAGTGGCATGAAAAGCTACCGTTTGCATTGTTGGGTTATCGCACTACTGTTCGTACATCAGTAGGTGCCACTCCTTATTCGTTGGTATACGGAACTGAAGCAGTGATACCAGCAGAAGTTGAAATTCCTTCCCTTCGAATTATCGCTGAGGCCGGGATTGACGATGATGAATGGGTCAAAGCCCGACTAGAGCAGCTGAGTTTAATGGATGAAAAAAGATTGGCAGCAGTATGTCATGGCCAGTTATATCAGAAGAGAATGGCAAGAGCATACAATAAGAAGGTGCGCCCCAGGAAATTTGAAGTAGGGCAACAAGTATTGAAACAGATCCTCCCACATCAGATTGAGGCAAAAGGCAAGTTCGCCCCAAATTGGCAAGGGCCGTATACTGTGACCAGAGTATTATCAAACAGCGCTTTACGTCTGACAGATGTCGAAGGAAGATGCATCGACATGGCTATCAATTCTGATGCAGTCAAGAGATATTATGTGTAATTTCTTTTGTTGTTTATTTGTTTTGGTGCTTATCGGATAATGAAATGACAGAGGCAATTCTCTCTTCTATCCAAACACTTTTAACCTTTGCTTTACCCCTTTGAGCCTTACTTATCCTTTTATACCCCTCTCTTGGAATCATTAATGAAAAAGAGAAAAGAAGGAAAATAATAACAAAAAAAAAGGAAGGTCGCAAGAAAAACAAAGGAATCAAGTGAACTACGTTCGACCTGATTCCTCAAAGAGGATACGTAGGCGCCTCACGGCTCGGTCATAATGTAACAAAAATCAAAAATTTCCCAAGCAAGAAAACTGGGGCAGAAGTTATTTTGAATTTTATATCCTTTTCTTCTAAGCCCCACATAAAACCCATATTGATGTCTAAAAAAGACATCCCGATCAGTATACGAGAGGTGCCAAGACAGGCAAATGAAAGCCGAGAATAACACACCGGTCCCCGACTGAATGAGGATCATGAGCTGAAAGAATTGATAGCCATAAGAATTCCCAGCAGAGAGAATCTTACCGGCAACACTCTAATCCCTAGCTGAGAGAAGCAGAATGAGAGAGTCTTATTGGTGAAAACCTTCACAGGCACCATAAGGCGACGTAAGCTGAGAGAAGCAGAATGAGAGAGTCTTATCGGTGAAAACCTTCACAGGCACCATAAGGTGACGTAAGCTGAGAGAAGCAGAATGAGAGAGTCTTATCGGTGAAAACTTTCACAGGCGCCATAAGACGACATAAGCTGAGAGAAGCAAAATGAGAGAGTCTTATCGGTGAAAACCTTCACCGGCACCATAAGGCGACGGGAACTGAGAGAAATGAGAGAGACTTGTTAGTGAAAACCCCGCGAAGGGCACTATGAGGCGATAAGATAGATTGGCAAAAAGGATCCGCATTTTGCGAAGAGGTGGACACCTATTTATCCATAGCAAGTGAAAACATCAGAAAGATTGATCGACACAAATAGACTGGGTTGATTAATCTGGAATGCCTGACATGATCGTTGGAATCGGTTATACCACCCAGATAAGTTCATTTCTTTTCTTTTCCCCAGCATTTGTTCAGAAAGATTTTCGCTTTTTCTATCTTTTCATTTCTTTGTTTAAAAGACTTTTTCCAGAAATTTATTTTTTAGAAAGGTCTTTCAAAGCTTACTACCAGTTGCCAAAATGGTACAATGCAAAATGTGAAGAGGACAGGTCAGAGACAAGGCAATAAGACAAAAGACGTTGGTTGCAAGGCCGAATAATATTGGTCTAAAATGGCAAGGAAAGTACGGGGAAGAACCGGAAAAACAGCATGTTGAAGAAATTGTGGGCTAAGTTCCAAGAGAATCCCCAGCAGAACTCCGACCGATTATCGACCAAAGTTTTGAGGTAGTCGGACAACACAGAGTGGGAAATGAAGAAAGGAAAATCCATCTTCAGCAAAATAACCCCCAGCAGGTTTGAGACACAGAACGGGAAAGGGATAAATGGAAAAACCATCCCCAGCAGAATGTTATCCCCAGCAAATAACGTCATCCCCAACAGGTTTTGAGAATGCCAAATAGGAATAAGGGGAAGGGAACAATCATCCCCATCAGGAGTGACATGACCACTCGCCATATTTTAAAACTAACTAAATTTTCTTTGATTTGAACAGGAAAATAAAGTGTTGATGATGGCCGAAAGACACGCCATAAGAAAGATCGCCAGAATTGGGGCAGAAAATTTTCTGCCACGGGTGAAAATTTTCTCGGAGAATCGAGGAAACAAATTCAAGTTATTATCTAGCAATTAGGCGCACACCTGTATAACAAGGGAATACATTTCATGTCTTTACCATTAGGCGCCCACCTGTATAATAAGGGAATACATTTCACGTCTTTACCATTAGGCGCCCACCTGTATAACAAGGGAATACATTTTATATCTTTACCATTAGGCGCCCACCTGTATAACAAGGGAATACTTTCATGTCTTTACCAATTAGGCGCCCACCTGTATAACAAGGGAATACATTTTATGTCTTTACCAATTAGGCGCCCACCTGTATAATAAGGGAATACATTTCATGTCTTTACCATTAGGCGCCCACCTGTATAACAAGGGAATACATTTCATGTCTTTACCAATTAGGCGCCCACCTGTATAACAAGGGAATACATTTCATGTCTTTACCAATTAGGCGCCCACCTGTATAACAAGGGAATACTTTCATGTCTTTACCATTAGGCGCCCACCTGTATAACAAGGGAATACGTTTCATGTCTTTACCAATTAGGCGCCCACCTGTATAACAAGGGAATACTTTCATGTCTTTACCATTAGGCGCCCACCTGTATAACAAGGGAATACATTTCATGTCTTTACCATTAGGCGCCCACCTGTATAACAAGGGAATACATTTCATGTCTTTACCAATTAGGCGCCCACCTGTATAACAAGGGAATACTTTCATGTCTTAGCATTAGGCGCCCACCTGTATAACGAGGGAATATTTTTCAGTCTTTACATTTCAGGTCTTGAAATCCGAAACCCATCGAAAGGCAGAAGGTTACAACAAAAGATCCACAACATAATGCAGGAAGCCGCATCCTCAAGCGGACAGAACAAAATGATGCAAACTGGTGTTCAGAAAGCAAGAGGCCGATGTCATCCCCGTCAGTTCTCGAAAGAAAGAAGCACCGGAATAGACGCAAGCCGACAAGAAAGCAGGGCATCAAGAACAAATGGAAGATAGATGGGATCTTGTAATCCGTAGTCTAGCCTAGCTTCTTGATTTTTCTTTTAAGCACGATGTAATAAGGAGATCGGTAAGTAGTAGTAACAGCATGCAGCAGCAGTAACAGCAAATTGCAGTCCCGTGGTAGTCCCAGCTACCAAAACTTCCTGAACTACATTGTCCTGATTCCTGTTTAGCCCAGGATATGTAGGAAACCTCTGAAGCAAAGGTTCGGTCAAATCTTTCAAAAAATGCTTCACACGGAGTATTCCAACGGGCAAAAATCGCTCGTATCCGCTCACTTTATCTTTGCGCGAAAACCCTTCATGCTTCAGAACAAAGAGGGGCAGCTGTGAGCACGTGATTTTTGCTTCACGAAAACTACTCCAAAAGAAATAAAAAAATAAAACAAAATTTTTCTTGGTGTAAAATTTTTAGGATTTGCGTGGCATTTTGGATAATTATTTATGTTTTTGTCTGTGAATGTTTATCATGTTATAATTAATTGAAATAATGAAAAAATATGTAGGTGAATGTGCATTTAGGAACTAATGTTGCATTTTTACAATTAATTAATCATTGGTTTATATAAAAGGATAAAATACAAAAATATATTTAGGAATTAATTAACCATAATTTGGTTAAAAGAAAATCACAAAAATATGCATATATATTTCTTGTCATTTTGTAGATTTTATTTAATGTTTAACTTGTGTGTTAATTATTATAGGTTAAATAATATGTGTGTAATTTTATTTTTGATTTTTACAATTTATTTAGGATTTTTTGTTTAATTTTTGTAATTAAAGAAAAAGGGAAAATGGGTAAAGTATTAAGGAAATTCGGATTGGGCCAGGTAAAAATTCAGGCCCAAACCTCATCCCTAACCCAATCCAAACCAGTTGGTCTCAGAGACGGATGAAACGACGTAGTATGATGATGAAACTACATCGTTTCGTCACCCGTCAATCTTAGCCATTCAATCACCCAATCCAACGGTCCAAGATCCCTTTCAGTAACCCGTCTCCAACCCGACCCATTTGTCTCCGGTTCGAACCGACCCCCGACCAAAATCAAACGACACCGTTCCTTTTAAGTGAATTGATCTGGGCCATTGATCTCAGCAGATCGAACGGCCCAAGATCAATTCCCTCCCTCGTATATAAGCCTAACCTATCACCCCCACACCCCCTAGGCCATACCCCCCATTCCCCTTCGTCTCTGATCTTCAGAGACCAGATGATCCCCCACCGTCAACCACTGTCAACCACCCACCGGAAATCGCCTCACGGCGGTTCCGGTGGTTCAAACGACCCCAACTTAACACCCTCGACTCCTCTTGACCTCCCCATTCCAAATCCATAACCTATATCCTTCAAATCAGGCCCCAACTCTTCGAATATTAAATCGAAGGTTGGCCTGAAAAACCTCATCTTCTCCGATGGCTACCAAATTAACACCACAGCATCCCCTGACCACCCTCATCATAGATCTGACAACCTTTTACTTCGAATCTTCCTGAAACTCCTCGAATCTTCTTTTGAAGGTTCGAGCCAAACATGAACTTACCAGATCTGTTTCAAATTCATACTAGGTAACCCCCAGGACTCCTTCACCCCTAAACCACCCTTGATTCCCTTCAAATCTGCCCAGAAATGATCAAACCCTAAATCCGAAAAAAATGGAACCCTAAAATTCCAAATCATGGAATTTGTCCGATTAAATGAAGGGTTGGGGTCTAATAGACTTTAATCGGAATATTATCAAATTAGAATGCTTCGATTAAGGTCCGTTCGACCTCAAAAAGGTCAAATTCGGTTCAAGATTAGGACATATTTTGGGGTGAAGATTCAGAGGTATATTTCCTGTCTTTCTTTTATATTCTATGTATTGCCTGTTGTAGTAATCTATATAATTTTTCTATTTTTCTTTTAATTAATTCTGCCTCATCTCAACTAGACCTGTTTATTTGATCAAATTCTAGCATTGCTTCTGTTTGTTATAATTGCTATGAGTTACAATATGTGTAATCGATTCGGTTAAGTTCGTCGATTAGTTGTTTTATTATAAATCCATGTTCGTGTTAATGCTGATTGAAACAGCCTATTTATCTATTTTTGATTGATTGTTATCATTTGTTTTAGGTAATCAGTTAATTAGTTCTCGTCGATTAATTCGTTCTTATTTGTTAAATCAGAAATATCGTCAAATGTTGTTGTGTGTGTTTGATCCGTGACCATTTAGTTTCAGGGCATTGTCATTAGGATGACAATGAACTTGCATTCCTGATGCTTGCATTCATGTGCATATTGATTCAATGTTTCAATTTCAGTTTTAATGATTCTGTTAAGTTCTGTGTGTTGATTTAAATTCAGTTTAGTTTGTTTCAATTGGAATTCGACTTTGTTCATTTAGCAGTCAATAAGTTTGGTTATAGCTGTAATCAAAACAATTTTGTTAATTGTTAGTTAAATAGATTTCAGAATTAAGTCTTAATGTATTTGAATAGCTACCTTTAGGAAATCAGTAATATCAAGGGATTTTCAGGGTTAGTTTGAGAATTGAAAATAGGAAGAAATGGTTGGTTTAAGTGCTCTGTCCACTAAATTATTAAAATACCATTAGACTAATGAATTAATTAGTATTAATGGGGGATAAAAGGAAATGGGGAGTTGATTAAGTGGAAAATTCAGACTTACTGCTGATTGAGTGGAAAAATCTGATTTGAATAGGGAAAAGGGGTCGGGTACTAAGTTGGAAAAAGGGGCAGATTTGTATAAAAGGGTTGGGGACTGATTTAAAAAGACAAAGTGATAAGGAGAGGAGAAAAGATTCGGGGAACAAAAAAAAGAAATTTTTTTCAAGGTTTAAGTTAAGAAAGAATTGATTTTTCAGAACTAAAAATTGATTCTTTAAGAGTTAAAAACTAAAAGTGAAGCTTTTCTTTAAGGCTTAAAATCAGAACTCTCTTACTGCTTCCATGGTTTGCATTTGGTACTACTGATTTTCGGATTGGCTTTCCTGGACTTTCTTTTGGTTTCGGAGTGTTGTTTCGTTTGAATTTCTGGGTTCTATTTGGTTTTCAAGTTTTCTGTTTGGTGGAGGACTGATTGTATTGAGTTGCTGGGGTTATTCTTTTGTTTTCAGTCTGTTCCTAGGATTTCTGCTACTGTTATTGTTGGCTACTGGTCTACTGGGTGTTGCTGTATATGCTACTGCTGTGTTTTCTGCACTGATCTTCATCTTTTCTTCTTGTGACCATACCAGGTACACTTCTACAGACCATTTTGATGTACATTTTGAAGATGAAATGAGATGGCAGAATTTTAGCATATTTGTATCTTAGATAGACTTTAATTTTGTGTTTTATGTTAAATGAATGTTAGACATTTGTATAAGTAGGATTGTTTCTTTTATAAGATCATTTTATTTGCAATAATTGATAAGTAACATTAGATTGTGGAACTGAATTCCTTGAAAAGGTATGGGCATCAATTAATATAGTATGTAGGTTTTTTTGAACTTTTAAGTCTCGCGTGAGTTTCATAATTAAATAATGTCAGTTTTAATGCGTGTTATCAAATACCTTAGTTCGGAATCATTTTGGCAAATAATCCATGTAGGATATCAATTTAATATTGGTTGGTTAACAAAAATCTAGTTTTGAACTCGCGGACATTAGAATAGAAGTAATTAGTAATTTTGTAATTGTTGAATCTTTAAGTAACAAAGACCCGCAAATTTAAGCAAACATAGGGACCCTTAACTTGTAGAATTAGCGGGTTTAGCATACTTGAAGAGTGAATCCATATAGTAAGGCTAAGAACATTAATCCAATAGGCATGAATCGAGTAAAAATGGGTTAATATTGAAGTTCAATTCTTTTCTTTTTTTTTTCTTTTTCTTTCGAAAGAGCATTAGTAATTAAAGTTAATTCTAGTTGCCGATATTTGTAAGTAGTAAATACTCATGATTTGTTCATTTAACAAAATGGGCTTAGGATAGTTATAAGATGTATAGTTTCTTTTTAAAATACTATTTGTCAATTTTGTACTTTATTTACAATTTCATTTTTTGTGATGTTTACTTTTCAACAATGGTCGTAAGTTGGTAAGTAATAAACAACGGACCGATTAAGCATGTAATTAATTATGATTTTTATTTTTATTTTTAGAGACTAATTTAAATAGAAATGTAGTCACTTTAGATCCTTAAAATAAAGGAGGCGTGCCTTGCCGCAGTAAATCACAAATTGCGGGGCCCTCATAAAAGGACTCATAACCGGATAGACTTTGGAGTCGGTTGTCTAATGAATTTTCACGGCCTCCTCCCAAAATAACAATACGCTAGTCGCTTTAGGCGCGTCTTTAATAAATTATTTTCTTAAATACGGGTGCGCATTCATGTGGCCCAAAATCCAAATCTCAACGGATGTCGAAATGTGTCGATAACCACGGGTGCATTGACTGTGACGTGGTTCGAGATACATTTTCACAACGTTGCAATTCTCCATAAAATAACAACAATAATAATAAAATTGATAAAGGCGGTTTAAAGTTAAAATTTGCATATAAGTTCTTAATTGTTAAAAATCAGATAAAATAAGCCAAATATAACAGTTGAGCGATCGTGCTAGAACCACGGAACTCGGGAATGCCTAACACCTTCTCCCAGGTTAATAGAATTCCTTATCCGAATTTCTGGTGCGCAGACTGTTGAACAGAGTCAATATTTTCCTCGATTCGGGATTCAACCGGTGACTTGGGACACCATAAATCTCCCAAGTGGCGACTCTGAATTACATAAACAAATCCCGTTTCGATTATCCATTAATTGGAAAAACTCCATTATACTCTCATGGGGTAGGAAAAAGGAGGTGTGACAGTGCTTAAAGGAGAAAAATCTAAGCGACAAACAAAACACATAGGACAGTCAGATAAAGGGAACAGTTAAAGGGGCTCATGTTTACCTCCACAAGTAAATAGACAATTAGCACGTCTCAAACAACCGATTTCAGATACTTCAGAGAGGTCCTAAAATAGGATATCTTGGCGAGCATGACAAACAAAGAATACACATTATTGAGTTAAGGCAAAGCGTTAAAGACCTAATCAGTTTGCCTACTGATTTTAGAACATGTTGAATCTGGGCAGTCACAAGTAAGCAAAGCACGGTTCCACAATTTTATTAGACCTTGATTACCTATAGGCTTGCCTAGGCGTATATTTGTAATACCCTATACACATGTTGTCTAAATGCAATTAGAATTCTGGGAATCAGTTTTAAAACGGTTTGAGTTTATTAAGTCCTATAGGCATACCATCTAAATGCAGCAATTAGTTTTAAAACAATGCAGGAGACTGATTTAAACCTTGTTAATATGCAAAATCTGATTCTTTTCATACTTACAGGCAGGACAGATTAATTTTAAAAATCCCATATAGACATGGTATCTAAAGAAACAATATTTTAACAACCTGTAGGCATGGTATCTAGATAAACAATATCATAGCAAGCTATATGCACGGTATCTACCCTTTTCCCAATAGGATATGCATAAGAATCCCTCCCTTTCACTAATTTTTCCAAGATCTGTTTACAAGAAATTATTATTACAGACCAACATTAATAATGAATTACAGAAGTGAAATTGCCACAACTATAGGGAGCCTGAATATAGGCCCAAAGGATAAACCTAGCAAACCAGGCTTTCAACCAGTCCAAGAAATGCCATAACCTCATAGTGCACCCAATAGTATCCCGGTGTGTCAAAGTTCTCAAGGGCCTCAGGGACCCCGAGCAATGCTCACACCAAGATCTTTTTAAAGAGTAGTAGTCGTTTGTGCAGTGTGGAGAGGCCAACCCCAGTGTGCCAGAGTTCGAAGGAATCCATCCTAGGCAGTACACACACTGGAGGGCATGAGCCTAAGTATTCTAAGAGTAAGAGTGGGAGATAGTGCTTCAAAGAGTGGAAAACAGTTTTAAGAAACAGTTCAGAAGTAAAACAATTCAGAGGTGAGCATAGTTTAACAGGGGAAAACAATTAGGAGTGAAATAGTTTTAAAAGTGAAGGCAATGTTAGAAGTGTGAAACAGTTTAGAGGTAAGGACATATTAGGAGTGAAAAATAGTAATATTTTTAACAAAGGTTCAGCAAACCAAAAAAAAAACACGAAACATAGTCATAAAACATCAAAGCAAAGACTCTCATTCATCTTAGTTTATTAACTGTAACTAGATGAGCATATAGTCACATGCAAAGGGGTAGCATGACTTAGTAGCAATATTGGTCCGAGGTGAACATAAGATAGAAGGGACATGCTAGCGAAGAAGAAATGAGCATGAGTCTGATTCATATGGAAACACAGAAGTTTAGCTAAAGTAGGAATAAACAGATTGAGAGCATGACACACATGGGTTCAATCAGATAGAAGTAAACATATTATTGCAATCAATATAGAAATAAACATGTTATTATAGTAGACACATAGGTTCGATTATGACAGAAATAGGCAATGCTAATTCTAAGGAAGCACATAGGTTAAGTTGAATAGCCTAATTGAATGGCAGTACACATGCTGGCTTGGAATAATGAGCATGAATCACATAGGTCTAGTTAAAGATAAACAAGCCAATGTAAAAGATCCTACTGATTTATTAATATAACATGAACATGCTGGGAATAGAGAGTGCACAAATCAAATCATACAGAGGTTTGCATGATAGTAAAGTTGGAGCATACCAGTTAAAGAAGCAGAAGCAGAAGGTAAAGTAGACAAGATTCAACAGTCTAGTCTTGGCTTTCAGCTGACTAGACAAACAATGAACACAAGTAGTAGAGAGAGATCCGAGCAAAGTTTGTGTGTGAGTGGGGTTTTGTAAACTGTTGTCCGTGTCTTTACAAGATTCAGAATAGGAGTATATATAACATTTAGGGAGTAGAGCAAATAAGGTAAAGATAATCAGAAGTCAGTCAATTAGGGGGCAATCAAATAATCATAGAATCAATTCATGTAAGGAAGTCCGGAATAGACCCCTTAATTAGGGGTAATCACTTAACGATCACAACAAAAAGGGGCTTAATTAGGGTAAGAAATCCAAATCATACTAAATAGGGAATCACTAAAAATTCCAAAACCATACGGATAACTTATTAAGACAAGTGTGATCAATTAAAGTCACAAATAAGGGAACAAATAAGATCTGTGCACACAGATTTTAACAAGGCAAAATAATAGGAAATAATCGGTAAAACCTTCAAAAGAATATTGATTTTTGGGGAAGAATTGCTCAGATTCCATAAATAGAAATTAAATAAGTAAAGCTTCACAAAATTACAGAATTCAGCCAGAAAACAAGTTCGAACCATAAATAGAGATTAATTAGGGCAAAATCCCAAAGAAATAAAGGATTTTAACAAGGAAACATTTAAGCCCAAAAACGGAGTAAACTAATATGATTGGTATCACAGAAATAACAAAGTATCGAAACAAAATCAAAGAAATCAGTATATCGCACAGAATCAACTAGGGTTTGAACATTCATGCAAAAATCAATTAAGATGATGAAAAAACAATTAACTAAACATTGAGAACTTAGAAAAAATCGCTAAAGAAAAGTTTGAGATGAACCCTAGTTTAGAAAGAGTGATTAAAATTCGAAATAATCAATTAAAACACGAGATTTTTTTAGGGAATTTGCTTAATAATACTCGAATTGTCTTAGATCTATAAAGATCTGAGAAGAGTCGATAGTAATAACTAGGGTTTTTTTCAGAGAATAATAAAGATGAAGAGAATCGGTCAAAAGACCCATGGATTCGTAATAGAAACAAGAGGAAATCCTCACTTACAAACGAAAATGGCCCGAGACAGGCACGTTTCAAACCAGAACCCGTTGGGTTTCCTTGAGATCTTCTCAAGGACCCATGAAATCGAAGAGCCATTGAGTGTAGGAGACCAAGAGTGGTCGGAGAATGCATAGGAGCACCATAGGAGGGAGGTTTACGCCGGTGACATCGACTAGGGTTAGGGTCAGGTTGAGAGAGAGTTGAGAGATGAGGGAACGAAGGGCGGCAGAAATGAAAGAAATAAAGGGGTTTAGGGGGGTCGTTTGGGATTAATATGGTAAGTTTAATTGTGGAAAGTTGATCTAAAAGATCAACGACCACGATTAAACGGGGTTATTGGGTCGAGTAGGTTTAATTGGGTTAGAGTTATTTTAAATTGGGCTTGGGTTTAACAAATTGGATTAGAGGGGGGGTTCCGATTTTGGGTGTAAATTAGGGGCTGTTATTTAAATACCCATTTTACTAATTAAAATAATTTTAAAAATAGCTAATAAAATGGTAAAAATAATTTTCAAGTATGAAGGTGATTTAAAATAATTATTTAATATTATAAAAATATAAAAAAGTTAACTTCTGTATAGTTAATGTAGTTATGCCTATATAGGGGCTATATTTGCAAAATAAGCAATTATAGCCTTAAACATGCAAATATAATTATAAAAAATATAATTAAAATATTTGAACACTCACATGGATATAAATAATGAATTTAGATGATTAAACTATCATAAAATAATATAAGGGATAATTTTAAATATTTATGTAATTAAAAATACAGAAATTAATGGATTTAGGGCCTTTTAAAAATTGTAGAAAAGTTGTAAAACACGTGCACATGTTTATAAATGCATGTACAATATTCTGAAAGTATTTATGCAAAAAATTTAAAATATATGAGGAAAAAATTGGGTATCAACAGCTACCCCTCTTTACTCGGGAAGGATGAAAGAGTTTGCGGGTAAAGAAATAATGACCGATTTTGACCGAGTGGTTGCTTTGAAAAATATAGGTCGAACCCTCGTCCTTGAGCTGCCTACATATCCCTGGTTTTACAAGAATTAGGCCATGTATAGTTCTGGACCCACCAGTGAATGAAGCCAATAAAGTTGTTATAGAAATGGTGGCCAGTTTCAGCAAAGGTTCTTTTGTGAAGGATGATTCTGGAGTGTAACGGATGTATTATAGGGCAGATAGCTGGATATCACAAAGTAAGGTGGGTAATTGATGGGAATCGGTTATAATGGCAAAGTTAAAATGGTATGAGCGGAAACTTGAGCGAAGACACTACAAGAAAGTATGAAATTTCACTACAAGAAAGTATGAAATTTAGAATAACATTTTTTTGTTGCAATATGTTGGTTGTCGTTGCGAAAAATACTTTTCGCAACAAAAAATAAATTGTTGCACGTTGTTGCAGCAAACTCCAATGCGAAAAATCTATGCAACAAGAACCGATGTTGTTGCCAAAAACTAAATTAACGCAACAAATCTTGTTGTTGCAATAAATTTTATTTTGTTGTTATAAAGTCATATAATTGTGGCTTATAAAATTATTCAGCAACAACACTAATTGTTGCGACAAATCAATCTGTTTTCCAACAATATAAGTTGTTGCAAAAAAAAAAAAAATGGTGGGAATACTATGTAATCTGTTTTTAAAATTTTTAGCAACAAGCATTATTGTGGCAATCAGTTATTTTTTGTCAACAATATTAGTTGTTGCATATGAGCTTCGTCAAATCCTTTTAGCAACAACTTATGAATTGTTGTTACAAACATAATTCCTATATGCTTTTAGATTTTTAACGAATGTATATGAATTACTAAATTTTATATATATGCAAAAGGTCAATACATAAAGTTGTTGCTCTAGATATTTACACCCTTCTAAAAGCTAACTGCTTCTAAAAGTCTTATTTAAAGAAGAATAAAAACATCATATGTTCAAGGTCATTAAATTCTAATATAATAGAACCCAAAAGACAAATCTTCTAGCTTGTGCATGCATGAACCAGATTGCAAGCATCATTGGTTTACGCTTCATCATCCTACAAAAAAAAAGTAAAAATTAGACTTTGATTTAAAATAGAGGGAACTACAAAGGCCTATTTACATTAACCAGTATGCTAGGGGTAGAAATATTCAGCTAAAAGAACAGTATAACATAAGTTCCAAGATATCAAATCAAGTATCCACTCCAAACAAATTGAATAAAAAGTGACTAGAAAATATTTCAGAAACCTCTTAGCCTCATTCAACTAAAATGACTGCAAGAACAAAGGTGCAACAACCTAAACATTTACTAACATGTATATTGCTAACAATTGAAAGGTAACACTATTCAAAATACAAAAATGAAGTGCCATAGAAATCTATTCTACCTCTAAGTATAGGCCCTCATATCTGTGTGCAAGCTAAATATATACAGCTTGCTAGAATTTAATCGGAATAAATCCTAACAGATACAGAAATCTTAAACATATAAATAAATGCAAGGGCAAAGAAGTCAAACAACACAATCTTTTTGGACTTCAAAAGTAATTTTTATTGCTCTGTTTCCTTATGGGGTCCTTCAATTCCATTCCCACTACACACTCACAAATACCATGAAAGGGTAACAATTATAAGCACCATTCACATATACCAGAAATCATAACAATTAGCTTTCAAAGATAGAGGAATAAATTGGAAGGTTATTTATTCAGCTCAATGTTCTATCCAATCATATCATAGAAATATCACTTGAAAAGTTAGATATGCTACTCCAGTTCATGACATATATCTTCAACACTAGTTCTGATATGTACCATAACTTTGAAAGGTAGAGTTGAGCAGTTCAACTTATAATGCAAGATGCACCAAGATATTCTTGGACGCAAAAGGAAAAATCACTAAGTCATTTCAAAGCCATGGAGTAATAAGATTTCAAACATTGACAGTTAGGGACTAGGGTTTGGCCATATCTCTCCCAGTTAAGATCAATTGGCATAAGTCACCTCAAACTAATCAAAAAACCAGAATTTGGGGCCCTAAATCAAATTGGCTATTCAGTTCTACACAAAACATCCCAATTCGGCAACGCACGTCTTGAAACATAATTAGCTATTCAAATTTCCCACAAAATTGGTTACCACCAAGACATCATTCTCAATAGATTCATAATAAAATATTCAAAGGTATGAGTTCATCTATTTAGAAACCCAACTAATCAAACTCTAAAGCTAACACATAATTGATCCTCACCAAGACATAATTCTCAACAAGATCCATAATAAACTACAAAAAGGTCTGAATTAAGCTAATTACAAACCTAATTAATCATAGACTAAAGCTAACACAGGATACCAAAACTAGATGTGGGTTAGAAGTCAAAAGATAAGTAGTACTTACATATGTGTTAAGCTGGCGAATAAAACTGGAGAAATTACTGTGCTTGAAATGCTTGGGCAGCAAAGTGGTTGAAAACTAGGGTGATTAGTTTTGAGTAATACATTCTGATATGCACCACATTATCTTAAAGAGGGTGATCACTTTTGAGTAAATACAACAAAATTGTCAGAAATAAATGACCCTTAAAGGCTAGTGAAACATATAATATTTTAATTTTGTAAAAGGTTTCTAAAAACTAAAGAAGTTGCTCCCAATTTTCTTGATAGTTTTTTAGAAATCTACTGGAAGCCGCTCCTAACTTTATGAATTGTGTTAAGCTTGCGACTTTATCAAATAGGCCCAAGCAACATTACAAATATATAATATTTCTTAAAGAATAAAACTCCGTAAGAAGAAAATTAATTTAACACCATTATCCAAATTGGATAAATACTTTGTACTGTTCATAGAATTTAAATTCGAACTTCTTGATCTTAACATTTTCACCTGAACATATAATGCTTCATTTTTAATACTTCTCCATTTTAAGCATCTCTATATTGCCAATTCATGTAATTTATTTCTTTTTCCTTTAGGTTGTTGTTCCCCTTGTTGAGTAATTACTATTAGTCACAAGATCATATCACATAAAGGTAGTTGTACATAAATAAAGTTGTAGAGTTTTAAAAGTTCAAAAGTTCTCTGTAATTTATAGAATACTGAAATTTTTATATTCCAGTGAAAAATCTAGAGGAGAATGAAAGAAGAGAGGCTAAAATGAATTAAAAGTTTATTAACTAGCAGTATTTTATGAATATTACTTATCATTATATCATCGATAATACTTTTAGGCAGCCAAAAAGGAAGGGAGGGTAGACAAATAATCCATTTCATTGCAGTACAAAAGATGAACATAAGCATAAGTCGAAAATAGAATTAGTAATAGAAGAGTGACAAGAAATATACTTTTACATGAATTAGGTGGAGTTTACTTACCATGATGTCATTCGTAGAACTTACAAGACTTTCCTCATCTGAACCACTTAAATTTGTAATAATATTGAAAAGTACAGCAGGAAGTCGAATCTGTTAAATATTGCACAAATAAAGATCTTAAACATGATAGTACAAAGGAAGAAACTATTTTATAATATAAAAGAACTACGACCAAATAAGAAACTATTTTATAATATCAAAAATAACTATTTGGTCTTCATAAGGCAATAAAGAAACTTTAGCGCTTATACTAAATGAATACCTAAGAACTTTGTATAAGAGATGCAAGTCCCACAATTCCCTCTTTTAACATTTTTTGCTCACGTCCTACACTAGCTTCCATGACTCCTACATGAGCTTGCATGACTTCTCGATTTTTTCGCTCCTCCTCAAGTTGCTCTTGTACTTCTTTAAGCTTGGATTCTACACTCTCTCGTTTAAGGCATTCTTCTTCCACCTCTTTTTTTTGTGCTTGCAGTTGCTCTTGAAGCCCTTACATGAATCGCTTATTTGTTAGCTTAAGTCCTGATCCTTGACAACGGTAATAGCCTGCCTTTTCTCCAACAATTTTCATAAAGGACACATTAACAATAGGGTCCATATCAGTACCCTCTTCTGTTTCTTGAAATTGCTCTGCAACCAATTCATTCACTTTATCCTACAAACAAGCCATAAAAGATTTAGCTTTCAATATTTGTTTCGATAAACTCATATCATATCATAGGATTAAAGATTAGAGTATTGTATGTACATTCAATTCAGCAGCGGCATCGTTGACCCAATGACCATTTTTCATGTGAGTTTTTTTCCAAAGTTTCTGAAAGTTTGGCTCTTTTCCAGTGACTGGATCTCTTTAACAAAATGAATCAAATTATGTTACTGAAGAAAGAATTACTAAGTTCATAAAATAAGACATATCTCACCTCTTCAAAAGAGACTGCCCAAAGGATTTTCTACCACAAATATGATTGATTTCTTGTTTTGCCTTGTTTACTTTGTTTCTGGCACTCTCTATATTGAATATAAATCAATGATATATCTTAGGATTCAAGTATGAAAAGTACAATAAGAAATAAACAAAACTTTGAGTGTGATCATGAGAGTTTAATTAAGTTCCAATTTTATAGGCATATGATTGCTTTATTAGTTTTTGTAACTTGACGTAGATATTTTTCAGAATTCTTTTAGCTAAATAATAGCTTTTGCGCATATTTCGTTTAATTACCTTGAAAGGATCAGTCAGAGTCAAAATACTCCACCAAGAATTTCCATTCAACTTCAATAACATCTTCGGGTATGTTTTGCAAGCGTTCCTCCTTTGTAGCAAATTTCTTAAAATGATCATGGAGCCTGCTACGACGATATCGATACAAATTGTTAGCTGTATGAAGGATAGTATCCCTAGTGTGTTGTGTGTCTGGAATTTCAAAGGCATCTTGCACTCAAATCAAAAAAATTAGAAGTGATAGTTTTATCACCTAAGACTATACGAGCAACCAAAATAAATTTGTATGTGGAACCGGTAGTAAAGGAAACTAATAAATATGCTTACTACTCTTTGTAAAGACTGCTACTATGATGCGCAACTGTTTTTATAAATTGTTTATATCACAGACATAAATTATAAGCCTACCCAAAACCTCTTGTTCTTATGATATCACATGGACATATAACGATGAATAAAAGATAATTGAAATATTGATTAACTGTTGCACCAGTAGAGAAAAGCACTTTGGCATATTAGAATAAAATAAGAAAATTCCAAGCAAACATATTGTGCTTCTACAAACTCCATTGCAGAGTAATTAAATAATAAGATGTATCTCACGATATTCCTACGACAGGTACCGAAAAAAACTGTACCATATGTTTTGGTTGAATACGACTTATTCAAGAACAAAAAACTATAAACTTAAAATAAACAAAGAGAATTACCAGCATATGAGCAGCAATCCTGTCTTTTGATAGATCAGAAACTTGCTTCCAAGTTTTGACATCATGCTTAGCATTCTGGTCAACTGTGTCTGAAAGCTCTGTAACAAAATTTTTAGCTCCAGGACCAACTGCTACTGTTCGATTTGGTGGGATAATCACCTCCAGCTTTCCATTATGATTATTTTTGCGTTTCTTTTGGATTGAAAACCCTCTAGTCTTCCCCCTTCCCTTTCTCATTTGTCCTTCAACAATACATAAAAATATTTAAATGAAAGACTTCATAAAAATTCAACATCAATTCATCACTGAGAAAAATAACTATTGCAAAGAAATAGATTTATCGACCTTAGGCATGATATTTCTTCATATGAAGTCCTTACAAACTTCATCTTTCCAAGTAACTACAGGTTACAAATAATATAAAAATGTTATATCTACTGTAAAAATAGGTGGAGAACAATTTCTCTTCTTATACAAAATAAATATTCATACTATAAATAGCAACTAACAACCTACTGTATCTTCTGAGGAGATTTAAAATATTAATAGTTCAAAAGTATTTATGATTTAAATATTTAAAGTATATATTAATATCATACTTCACTCAAAGTGATTACAGACGAATGAATAAGTCAAATAATTAAATCCTACTCTTTATGATAATTTATTACCAATTTTGATCATGAGATTTCACAAAGCTACTTTTTACTAAATGAATCAACTCACGTGATTGTGGGTTCGAAATTACTCCAGCGGGTCCAGCACTATCAAAAACATGCGCATCTGCCATCATAATAGTCTGCAAGACATATTAAAAAGAATTATACTGTCACGACCCTAACCCCGAACCCGGTCGTGATGACGCCTCTCGTGAAGACAAGGCCAGCCAATTGAACATAATTCATCCTTTTAAGCAGTTAAATAACCTAAAGATACTTTAAACATGATTAAATAGCAATATTTAGCGGAAATAGAGATAACAAAACGGAAACCCAACCCGACACAGCCCTAACCGGGGTGTCACAAGTCATGAGCAACTAAGGATCCTGATACAAGTCTACTAAATACGATATCTGGTACAACTATTTGAAAAAACATAGAAATAATGAGATAAGGGAGACACGAGGGCTGCAGATGCCAACAACTACCTCGTAGTCTCCGAAATACCGCCTGGACTGGAAGGATCAACACTCAGGAGCGGGACCTGCTACGCCTGAATCTGCATACACGGTACAGGGAGTAATGTGAGTACTCCGACTCAGTGAGTAATAAATATAAATAATGACTGAAAATAAGAAAACACGTAAAACACAAGGCATTCTATATCGAAGCAATAAAATCACTTAAAATCAGTGAAGAATCAGGTAAAAATCTCTTTTTCAGCAGGTAAAACAAGTAACTAACAGGTAAATAACAAGTAAAAGTTCTCCCCTCGTGCACAGTATCAACAAAGAACCGCCCCTCGGGCAATATCTCAGAACAGTACCAACCCCTCGGGCTCAATCTAAGAACAATATTAGCCCCTCAGGCTCAATCTCATATCACAATGGGTACCCGCGCTCACTGGGGGTGTACAGACACCGGGAGGGGCCACTTACGGCCCAAGCGCAATATCAAGCCATCTCGTGGCATCAAATCTAAGCCCTCAGCCTCATATCAATCAAGCCACCTCGTGGCGTATATATGTATCTCAGGCCCTCGGCCTCAAATCAGTACCAGTGTATCCTCACAACTAGGCACTCGACCTTTAATCAGTCCAAAATCATCACAAGCCCCTCGGGCAATAGTAAAACAGTATTTCTCAGCCCAAAACATCATTTAAATTTTTATTTAAGTCTCAAAACTGAGTAAAAATGACTGAGTAGTAAAATAGAGGAAAATAACGGGACTGAGTTCAAGTAATAATTTAAAACAGTGAAGAAATGGTAGTAAAAATCCCCGAAGGGTCCAAATAGGTTGGCACAAAGTCCAAATATGGCGTTCAGCCCAAATAATGATGATAGAAAACAAGTTTCAATCAAATACGCGGTAAAATCATCAACCGGGATGGACCAAGTCACAATCCCCAATAGTATACGACCACACGCTCGTCATCAAACATGTGTCTCACATCAATATAACACTACGATGTGCAATCCGGGGTTTCAAACACTTAGAGCATCATTTACAATTATTACTCACCTCGAACCGACTAAATCTCTAACTTGCGACGCCTTTGCCCCTCAAATCGACCTCCACGCGCATCGAATCTATCCAAAATCAGAACGAATACTTCACAATATGCTAAGGGAACAAAGCCCAAGCGAAAATAATCGAAATTCCACAAAATTCTAGGAATTGGTCAAACCCGACCCCTGGGCCCACATCTCGAAATTTGAAAAATTCACAAAACTATAATCCTTATAATCTCACGAGTCTAACCATACAAAAATTATCCAATTCCGATACCATTTGGTCCTTCAAATCATCATTTTACATTTTTGAAAGATTTCACAATTTTCTTCCCAAATTCCATCCCAAATCACGAATTAAATGATGAATTCAATGATAGATTCATGTACTCTAGCCCAATCTGAGTTAGAATCACTTACCCCGATGAATTTCTTGAAAAACCTTCGAAAAATTACCAAAATCCGAGCTCTCTAGGTCAAAATATCAAATAAAACCCAAAACCTCGTATTTATAGAGTACCCTTAGAATTCCACCTCCACGGACCGCACAAAATCGACCGCGGTCCGCACAAAACCAGTGCGTTCTGCAGAAAAATGATCGCGGCCGCACATGTTTTCCTCTGCAGTGCTAGGCTTTAGTATTTTGGCCATAACTTTTGCTACATATGTCTACATTGCAATATCTTTACCTTTCTGGAAACTAGACACGAAGATCTACAACTTTCGTTTTTAAATCATCTCAAATTTTCTTGTAGATCAAATGATATGAGTTTCCGAAGTAGGACCAGTGAAATGTTTCCCCACCGCGGCCGCACAGCATTTTGTGTTGTCCGCACAACACCTACCGCGGTCGCACTTCATTTTGTGCGTTCTACACAGCACATACCGCGGCCGCACTTCTTTTTGTGCGGACCCCACGGGTGGGTTTCGAGGCCTGCAACCCTTCTGGACCTGCTACAGCTATGATTTTCGGCCTAAAACATCCTGGAACCTACCCAGAACTCCTGGAACTTCAAACTAATTGTACCAACACATCCCATGACATCGTTCAAACTTGTTCAAAACTTTGGAATGCTCACAACAACATCAATCACCAATTTAACATAGGATTCAAGACTAAGAACTCCAAGAACTCTTAAATTATGCTTTCGATCAAAAAGTTTATCAAATCTCGTCCGAGTGACCTAAAATTTTGGCACACACATCCCAAATGGCTCAACGAAGCTACTGTCACTCTCGGAATTCCATTCCGACCCCTATATCAAAATCTTTCCTATCAACCGGAACCGCCAAAATATCAACTTCGCCAATTTAAGCCTAAATCTTCTCTACAACTCCAAAACCTATTTCGATCGCGCTCATAAATCACAAATCACCTCCTGAAGCTAACCGAACCATCAGAACTCACTTCCGAGCTTTCTAACAAATAAGTTAACATCCGGTTGACTTTTCCAACTTAAGCCTTCTTAAAAGAGACTAAGTGTCTCAAAATTCACCAAACGCATTCCGGACTCAATCGGCCCAACCCGATACTATAAAAACACGGATAACGAAGCATAAAGAAGCTGAAATGGGGGAAATGGAGCGGTAACTCATGAGACGACTGGCCGGGTCATCACATCCTCCCCAACTTAAAAAAACGTTCGTCCTCGAACGAGTCAAGAAACATATACCTGAAGCCTCGAATAGGTGAGGATATCTGCTCCGCATCTCCCGCTCGGTCTCCCAGGTAGCCTCCTCCACGGGTCGACCTCTCCACTGTACTTTCACTGAAGCTATATCCTTTGACCTCAACTTCCGAACCTGACGACCCAAAATAGCTACTGGCTCCACATCAAAGGTCAAATCATCATCCAACTAAACCGTGCTGAAGTTCAAAACATGAGATGGATTCCCGATATACTTTCGGAGCATAGAAACATGAAATACCGGATGCACACTCGACAAGCTGGGTGGCAAAGCAAGCTCATAAGCCACCTCCCCAATCCTCTGAAGCACGTTAAAAGGCCCAATGAACCGAGGACTCAATTTCTCTTTCTTCCCAAATCTCATAACACCCTTCATGGGTGAAACCTTCAACAAAACCTTCTCGCCAACCATGTAGGACACATCTCGAACCTTCCTATCAGCATAACTCTTTTGCCTCGACTGCGTTGTACGAAGCCTCTCCTGAATTACCTTCATCTTCTCCAAAGCATCCTGTACCAAATCAGTCCCCAATAGATTGACCTCACCGGGCTCGAACCAACCAAGTGGAGATCTGCACCGCCTCCCATACAAAGCCTCACATGGAGCCATATGAATACTCGACTAGTAGCTGTTGTTATAAGCAAATTCTGCAAGTGGTAGGAACTCATCCCATGACCCTCCGAAATCAATAACACAAGCACACAACATGTCCTCCAATATTTGAATAGTACGCTCGGACTGCCATCCGTCTGAGGATGAAAAGCTGTGCTCAACTCAACTTGAGTATGCAACTCTCTCTGGACGACTCTCCAAAACTGCGAAGTAAACTGAGTACCTCTATCTGAAATGATGGAAACCGGAACGCCATGCAGACGAACAATCTCCCGGATATAAATCCCTGCCAACCGCTCTGAAGAATAGATAATACACACAGGAATGAAGTACGCGGTCAGCCGATCCACAATTACCCAAATAACATTGAACTTCCTCCAAGTCCGTGGAAGTCCAACAACAAAGTCCATAATGATTCTCTCCCACTTCTACTCAGGAATATCCATCTGTTGTAGCAAGCCACCCGGTCTCTGATGCTCATATTTCACTTGCTGACAATTGAGACATCGAGCTACAAATCCCACAATATCTTTCTTCATTCTTCTCCACAAATAGTTCTGCATCAAATCCTGATACATCTTCGCGGCACCTGGATGAATGGAATACCGCAAGCTATGGGCCTCCTCCAGAATCAACTCCCGAAGCCTATCCACATTGGGCACTCAAATTCGGCCCTACATCCTCAACACCCCATCATCACCGATGGTCACATCTCTAGCATCATCATGCTGAACTCTGTCCTTAAGGACAAGCAAATGCGGATTATCATACTGCGCTCTCTGATGCGATCATATAATGAAGACCGAGAAACCACACACGCTAATACCCGACTGGGCTCCGAAATGTCTAATCTCACTGTGAGCACTTGATTTTTGCTTCACGAAAACTCCTCCAAAAGAAATCAAAAAATAAAACGAATTTCATCTGTGTACAATTTTGAGAATTTGCGTGACATTTTGGTGATTATTTTGTCCGTAAATGTTTTCCCTTGTGGTGATTAATTAAAAAATACAAAAATACATGTTGCATGCACATTTAAGATTTAATTGTATATTTTAGAATTAATTAAGCCATGTTTTATTTTAAAAGAAAGAAAATCACAAAAATATGTATTTGTTGTGTTTTGTCATTTATGTGTGCCGTTGTGTAATTTTATTTTTTAATTAAATGTTTGACCTTGTGCGTTAATTATTGTTAAGGTTTAATTGACATTTTGTAGGCTAATTTTGGGTTTATAGATTATTTTTAGAATGTTATTGATTGTTAATTAAAAGTAGAAAAAGAAAAACAAAAGAGTTGAAAAATGAAAACTCGGATTGGGCCAAAAATTTGAATAGGAATCAAGCCCAATCGATACTTAGACCCAGTCCAAACGCCCTTGTGCCCAGTTCATGACCCAGCCTCTCAGACGAAAGAAACAACGCCGTTTTAAGCATTTAGATCCGAGCCATCCATATCCATGAATCCAACGGCTCAAGATCGCATCCCTTACCCGTTCCCTGTACCCGACCCATCACTCGTTCAAACCGACCCCCAATTAAACCACACGACGTCATTCCCATTGACGAAAAGATCCTAGCCACTGATCTTACTAGATCCAACGGCCAGGATCAAACCACCCACCCCGTATAAAAACCCCAATCCCTCACCCCACGCCCCCCAAACCAAACCCTCCTCTTCGTCTCTCTGAAGCTCAGAGGCAGGTTCCCATGGAAACCCTAGCCGCCATCCCACCCCTTTGCTTGAAAGCCGGCGGCAACGGTGCCGTTGGCTATGAAATTAACACCCCTGAGCCACCATGATCCCCTCTCTCCACATCCACACTCAGCGTACCTCGAATCTTCCTTGAAAGTCTCGAATCTTCGTTTGAAGGTTCGAGCAAAAACTCGATCCATACCAACCGACCCCAGATTCACACTGTTCACTCCCCTGGCCTCACTCGTAACCAAACCAAGCTTGGTTTGATTCGAATCTAGGTGGAGACCCTGGAGCCCCAAATCAGACCATATAAACCCTAGAACTCAAAACCGTGGGGGGGTCTGTCCAGTTTAAAGGAGGAGTTGGGGTCTAATAAACCTTAATCGAGGTGTTCTCAGTTGAGGACACTTTGATTAAAGTCTATTCGACCTCAAATGGTCAAGTCCAGTTCGAGCCTAGGTCGTTTGTTTTTGAGCTTCCAAGGTAAGTTGTTCTTTCCCTTCTGCCCTTGTTTGAGTTCTATTTATGTTTGTCTGCATGTCTAGTTGATTTATTTGATTTTTCTGTTATTTTTCTTTCAATTTTCTCTGGCTTCATAAGACCTTTTGTATGGTTCAAATTAGCTTCTGTTTGTTTGTTGTTCATTGTTATTGTGAGTTTGTGTGTCCATCCTGTTTAGAGTCGTAGAATAGTCTAGTTCGTATCAAAGTTCCCTGGTAAAATCACTGAAGCTGATTTGGTAACCCGCTTGAGATATTTTGATTGTTAGCTATCTGTTGTAGCTCATATATTTAACTAAATGAATGTCGTCAATTGAATTCACTGAAAGAAACTAGGGAACCACGAATTGTTCAGTGTTTGTTATTTCTGCCTCTTTTCTGTTCTTATGTGATTGAGGCACATGAACCTCATTCCCTCATCCCTTCTGCCTGGAATCATTTTGTGTGTTTGACAGGATTGAATTGGTCATAGATGGAATTAGTGATTAGTTTGAATTTAGAAGAGTTTATATACTGGCTATTAAGAGTTAGGGCATAACAGTAATCTTCAGGGGGTTAAGGGTAGTGTTGGCATTTGACAGGGTTGTTATCAGAATTAACTTAAGGGGGTTATCAATAGGGTATTAAAATATCATTAAACTGATACATTGTTTAAAAATAGTGGGGAACAAGACTTAATGGCATGGGGAGGTCGATTAAAATAAGTTAAAATACCCATAACTTTGATTAAAAAGAGAAAGGTATGGGGTGGGGGCTGTCAGGAATGTCATAGGCATTTCTGATTAGTTTTAAAGGGTATGGGCAGAGTTAAGAAGGCAGCCTGGTGCTTGCCTATTTTGCCTATAAATGTTCTCATTTAGAACAAGATAAGGGCTGGTTTTTTTTGATCCTCAGAAGCCAGAGAAAAACAAGAGTGTTAAGGCTGGTTGATCCATAAGGCTAAGCTTTACATCAAAGAGCTTGAGCTTATCTTTTTCTTTGAGTGTTTGACAAATCAGAAAACTACTGTTTCTTGCATCTGTCTATGTTCTCTTGGTACTGTTGGATTTCAACTTGTACTCTCCTAGCTTTCTATTGGTTGAGCAATGTTCCATTGGGTTACTGCTTGGTTTTCTGCTTGGTTTTCTTTTAAATCTGCCACGGGGTGTCTATTACTGGTTGTTGCTGTGTTGCTGAATCTGTTGTGCTACTGCTACTGCGCTAACTTCTTTTCTACTCTGTTTCTGTTCCTCTACCAGGTACATGTTTCGAGCCCTATTGGTGTATTAGTGCTATTGAAAGCTTGAATAAATGGAAATCATACTTCTGATGATGTTGTCCTAGTGTGTTGTGATTTGATTTCAGACCTGTCTTGTAGTTAGGATTTTGCTTTGGTTAATCTAGTTTGTATGATGTGTATAAACTGGACAGACCACTGGACTGATTAAACTCCTTTTGCTAATGGTTAATTCTGACATGGAATAGTTTAGCAAAGTTCATGCGTTAACCATCAAATGCAAGGTGTTCATTAGTGATAAGTGAATTACAAGTGCGATTTGTCATATTAGATGCCCAGTTTTGTTAGGCGTCAATTCTATGATAGTTCTGTTAGGCCAAAATGTATCAGGGCTATTAGAAAATAACTGTGATTGTTTAAATGGAAAGGTGCAGTGGCCTCATCCCTGGGATCATGACTTTACCATGGCCATCTGATCCTACGGATTTGCCATTTTTACTATTAATTGTTAGTTCAAACCTGTCCAAGCATTGTAGTTTCAAAGTTCACAATTTAGTTAGTTAAAAATATTGCATTACATGACTTGCTTTCATCGAAGGGATTAGTATTGGTTGTGGTTGTGAATTGTTTAAGAGCCTTTAGCTTAATTTGAAATTAAGGCAGCCCAACCAATTTTGCTCGCATTGGACTCTCCAAGGAATAGGGCTGCTGAGCCCAATCTCTGTAGCGTGTGGTTTGATCCCTGAAATAGCTAGTAGATTGTTAACTAATCTCGGATCATAGAATGATTGTTTGAGTCCTTGGTCAAATAGATCTTAGCATTAATCTTACCATCAATTGTTACTTAAAAAGTACTGCAATATTTTAAGGAAAAAGAAGCGTAGTTGTGAGTCTAAGGTTGTTAGTCAAAGTAACAAGTAAGGATAGGCAGGCGTGATTTGGTGAGTTAACGATTTCTTGTGGCTCGAATCATGCCAGGATCCCCGTCCGTCATTTCGGGACTAATCAAATATGCAAAAATTATTAAAAGGCCCGTACTTTTCAAGCATGTAAACTAATTAGGACTCTATCTTCTGTCATGTTTAGAGACAAATTTAATAGAAAATCATAGTCACTTTAAGGATTGCCCTTTTAATAATAAGGACGAGATGAGCCTCGCTGGATAAACACATAAGTGGCGGGGCCCTCGTTAAATATATGTATTAAATACTTAGATTCCGGGACAAGCCGTTTAGCCAATTTCACGGCCCTACCAAAAAATAATGATACGCTAGTTGCTTTAGGAGCGTATTTAATAATGTTATCTTCTTAAA
Source organism: Nicotiana tabacum (assembly GCF_000715075.1). Classification (NCBI taxonomy): domain Eukaryota; kingdom Viridiplantae; phylum Streptophyta; class Magnoliopsida; order Solanales; family Solanaceae; genus Nicotiana; species Nicotiana tabacum. Next base: position 13,242,645 of record NC_134084.1, on the reverse strand, counting down.
TTCGGGTGCACATTTATGTGGCCCAAATCCAAATCTCAACGAAGTCGAAATGCGTTGACCAATCACGAGTACATTGATTGTGACGTGATTCGAAATGCGTTTCCATGACGTTGCAATTCTTTAAAACAAAATAACAAATGAGACGAGCCTCGACAAAAAAAAATGCACAGGTTGCGGGGCCCTCTATACGTGTTTGCGAAGTTGCTAAGACTCCGGGACGGGCCGTTTAGAAAAATTTCACGGCCTCGCCCAAATTAACACTACGCTAGTCGCTTAGGGCGCGTATTTAATAATGTTATTTTCCTAAACTCGGGTGCGCATTTATGTGACCCAAATCCAAATCTCAACGAAGTTGGAACGTATCAAAAATTGCGGGTACATTTATGTGGCACAATTCTAGATGCATGCTCGCGACGTTGCAATTCTTTGAATAAATAATAACAAAGCGGTAAACAGTTAAAATTTACACGTAGGTTCATAATTGTATAAAATCAGATAATCAAGTCGAATATGACAGTTGAGCGACCGTGCTAGAACGACGGAACTCGGGAATGCCTAACACCTTCTCCCGGGTTAACAGAATTCCTTATCCGAATTTCTGGTGTGCAGACTGTTAAACAGAGTCATTCTTTTCCTCGATTCGGGATTCAACCGGTGACTTGGGATACCATAAATCTCCCAAGTGGCGCAATCTCGTTTCGATTGTCCCTTAATTGGAAAAACTCCTTTCGCGCCCCTTTGCGGGCGGCGCTGGCGAAAAAGGAGGTGTGACAGCTCTGACGACTCCGCTGGGGAATGTAAACCCAGAATCTCTGGTTCAGGGTTCAGAATTCGAGCTTAGATGAATTGTTATATTTGGCTTTGTTTATTATCTGATTTTTACATGTTTGGGCCTAAGGTGCTAAATGCTGCTTTTACCGCTTTGATACTATCTGAACTGTATATAAACTGTGCCGAAACCCTTCTTTTCTTACCTCCGGGGAGGAGCTTGCTGGTCGAGACTCCCTATTCTGTTAGTGTCAATACCTGAAATAAGAAAGAGGTCGGGCAAGTTACAAAGCTGGACGATCCCGCGGGTCCCCGGTACGTAGCCCCCTCCTCGACTAGAGTTGTCCGCTCGGGTACACAGTCTAGAACAAATACCCAGGTTATGAACCTAGAATAACTTAGCTTGATGTCGGATCCCTAGTAGGAACGTTTGTTTGCATCACGTGCATTTGACTTTGGAGGCTCAACACAGGGGTTGGGTCTGTCTAGGACAGGTGTACCAAAATGACAAAAGACCATCCTGATGCATCGTACTTGCTTCTACTTGTGCATTTATTTGCTTCGGACTTGCATGCTGACCGGCTTCTGAATATTTTGAGGAAAGAGAGATAGAAGTACGAGGGTTAAAAAAAAGTTAAATCACCTGCTTTGAAAAACTAGTAGTGTCAAAACTCTGCTGAATTTTTGAGAAAATGAAAAAAAAAGAAAAAGAAAAAGAGAAAAAAGGGGTTTTAGTTAGTCTTATTTGCCAATGAAAAAAGAGTTTTGTTTTCAAAAGAAGTTTGTTTTATCGGCCCGAACTACGCCGGTTTGATTCTCACAGGGTGTGAGATACGTAGGCAACCCTCATCGGGTCCAACCTCCCTTTTTGCAAAAATAGCCAAAAATGTCAAAATTTTAATTTTCGTCGTAAATAAGTCGGGTGATGCCGTTCCTGTCAAAAATAGCCGAATGTTCCCGAAAGGGACGCCGGAAGGCTGACTTTGCGTGAACAACCACTTTTAGTCATTTTTGGATTTTTGACCGGTTGACTCACCCAGCTTTAAAATCTTCGTTCCCGAAGTGCTGAAAAGCCGTGTGCGGAGCCAGATCCTTCTTTTAATCCGTCAAAAATAAAAAAAATAGCCAATTTGATTGGGTCAAATAAATTTTATTTCTTAATCACCCTAATAAATGTGCAGGATGAGCACGATGCAAAACGAACCTTTTTCAATAATGACCAAAATCCCTTTCAAGTTGCGATTATGGTGGGATGATTTAGGTGGTGAAGGGCAAGATGATGTCAAGAAATATCTGAAAGGTCTTACGGGTTTATTGGAAGTCCAGCCTCGGGGGGATATCATAAGAGCTTTAATCACTTACTGGGACCCGACGCACAATGTCTTCCACTTCTCCGATTTTGAACTCACCCCGACTTTGGAGGAAATAGCCGGATACATCGGAAATGCTGAAGTTCCGTTGAGGCAAAAATACCTGGTTGCTCCAAGAGCTGTCACTGTGCATCGTTTCTTAGATTCGTTAAAAATACCTAGGACGGTCCACAACCCAGATTTGGCTGTAGGTTTTTGTAATCCGCGCTTTATATACGACAGATACGGTCATGTCGGGGGATTCAACAACCCGGACAACAAGTTATGCAACAAGGGTAACCGTCAGAAGTGGGACGAGCATAGACGATTGGATTTTATGGTAACCTTTTTGGGCCTTTTGGTATTCCCACGAGAAGACGGAAACATTGATCTGAAAACAACCGGGGTTGTCAGTACTTTGCTCATTCAAGACAAAAACACTTTTGCGCCTATGATAGTATCTGATATCTTCAGAGCTCTCACGGCCTGCAAAGCCAGAGGAAGTTTCTTCGAGGGGTGTAACTTGTTGCTACAAATATGGATGACTGAGCATCTCTGCCACCGTTACCAGCTCTTGAGTTATGGTTCCTCAAAGAAAACTTGCATAGAAGAGTTCTACACAAGAATCCAGGGATCCAGTCTACCCGAGAGAGTTACAGCATGGACATCATTCTTTTGGACCCTCAATGCCAGCCAAATACAGTGGACACTAGGATGGTTGCCCGTGGATGAGGTCATCCATATGCCGGCAGCTAGGGCCCATTTTCTATTGATGGGGCTCAAAAGCATTTAGCCTTACGCGCCATATCGGGTCTTGAGACAACTCGGGAGGTGCCAAACAGTGCCTCAGGAAGAAGATCTTAGTGCTCAAGTAATCGAGATTAGCCCTGACGAACAATTCCCTGAAGCAAGAGTTCGTCAGATCTAGAGTGAATGCCAATATTTAAAAGCAGATACTTGCGTGCAGGATCAGGCCAATGGCGAAGTGGCGCCAGGATACCTTTCTTGGTACACGAGAGAACTTGAGCATGAAAGGCCAACCAAAAAACCTCACATTCAAGAGTTCGTTGAGGCGTCACAAGAACCGTGGGACTGGTTGGCCAAAGAGCACAAATACCGGGCTGAGGTAGGCAAGCTGAAACAACAGATCAAGGATCTGAAATTTGAGAACAAGGTGCAAATTGCTGCCGATGAGGGAGAGAAGAACAGGTTAGCCCAAGCAAATGAGGCTCTCAAGGCTCAGATCCGACAAATGAGGATAGATGCTGACAATCAGCAAAGGAGCCGATCGGATGAAAGATTGATTTACGGACTAAAAAAGGAAATCAGTGAGTGCCAGGATGATTTGAAGAAATCTGAGGGTACCGTAGCACAACTCCAGGTACAATGGGCAAAGAGAACGAAAGAGCGCACACAGTACCTACAACAGGCAAGGAAAGATTATGAAAAAACCATTGTCAGCCTAAAAAGGAAGGTGGCCACCCTAGAGAGCAAGGCGGCTAAAAAAGCCAAGGCTTTTGAAACCAAAAGTAAACATTGCTATAATCTGATGGCCTCAATGGAAGGCGAAATACAGCAGTTACGGAAACAACATCTGGATGATTCTCGAGTTTTGAAGGTTAGAAGGGATCAGATAGAATGCCTACACCTAGAGAAATATCAAACCAGAAACAAGACTCTGACTATTGCTCGTGCTATCACCAGGAGATGTCGAGAGTGTGAAGAAATGACCCGCACTACTTTCATGTCAGCAGTAATGATTTTCGTCAAGCGGACAATGTACGAGCTGGAGCAACTTGAAAGGGATCTCGCTCCTAAGCCCGCGGCAAGGCCGAACTATGCCTCGCGGGCACCAACTTTTGGAGCCTTAATGTATTTATAGTTCGAGTCAGTGTTTTGTTTTAGAGTCTGTTGTCTGTCTGTACATTCTCTTTTCATCAAAACATGTTAGTACTTTTTTTTATTATTTGGTTTTACCTTAGGTTTGTTCTTTCCAAAAATGTTTAGTTTGTATTATAATGTTTCAGTAAAGAAAATGGAAGATTCCCAAAATTTGTTTTCACAGTTATGTGGCAGAACTACGCCTGGTCTGATTCACGCGGGGACGTGATACGTAGGCAATCCACATAAGATTAGACCACCACTAAAAAAGAAAAAAGAAAAGAGAGAAGAAAAGGAAGAAGAAAAGAAAATAATAGAGAGAAAAGCGGAGGGTTCCCAAAACACTTTAAAGGCATAAATAAAACAAGCCGGGATGACGCATGCGGTTGGAGCAAAAACATGTTAGAAATGGTGGAACTGTCTAGGAACATTGCATTCCCCAATGTGAAATTACACTATGTGTTAAACTCTAACGCTAACAAGTTTGTTGTTTATATCAGAGAAAGAAGTTTCGAAACAGTTAGCTCGTTAGAACGTTCTGGCAGAGTACCACTATCACACAAGATCTAAAGGGCCCATTTTGAAAAGTATGTCTGGTTCGGACAAAAGTGTTGAGGAGGAAAAGACAGAGATGCAAGTAATGAAAGAAGAGGTAGACAGGTTGAGACAGGAGATCGCGGGGATGCACCTAGCCTGGGCTAGGGGACAAACATCACCAACCCTTCCCCCTACTCCTACCCTCTTGCCAGCTCAAACTCCGGAACACCCTCCCACTGGTCCATCAACGAACTTCCCCATTGCCCAATACTATCAAGGGGAAACTTCCTATAATCCCCAAGCTTCACCACCCAAACAAAACCCTCCTCCGCCAACTGTCCCTGTCTTCGGGGCACCTCCACCAGCCACACTGCAAAGATCCTCCAGCGAGCCGTTGTTTCAGGCTCACGATCACCAGTATTATCCCCCTGAACCAACCTTTAAAGCACCCGAGCCATACACTTACACCCCTCACCTTCAACTCCCGGCAGAAACTGAGAGGCCGACTAAGAATCCAGAGCAGGATGAAGTGCTTCGTAAAATGAAAAGCCTGGAGCAATCCTTCAGGAATATGCATGGATTGGGCAGCCAAGTTAGTGTGGCCTACAAAGATCTATGTTCTTTCCCCGATGTTTAGTTGCCGACGGGTTTTAAGATGCCCAAATTTGATCTATACGAGGGACATGGTGACCCCATGGCACATCTACGAGGTTTCTGTAGTAAGATGAGAGGAGTAGGTGGAAGGGATGATCTCTTGATAGCTTATTTTGGTCAAAGTTTAAGCGGGTCTGCAATTGAATGGTACACGAGGCAAGATCCTAGCAGGTGGTATACCTGGGATGATCTAGCACAAACATTTGCAGGTCACTTCTAGTATAACCTTGAGATCGTCCCGGACCGTCTCACACTGTTAAAACTTGAGAAAAAGCCTGGAGAGAGCTTCAGGGAATTCAGATTTCGTTGGAGGGAACAAGCAGCAAGAGTCGATCCGCCAATGAGGGAAGGTGAAATGGTGGACTACTTCTTACAAACTTTGGAGCCAACTTACTTTGGTCACTTGGTGACATCAGTTGGTAAATCTTTTAATGAAGTAGTAAAAATGGGCGGCAGGGTTGAAGAGGGACTCATGTCCAATAAGATAATGAGTTATTCGGCAATCAAGGCCACAACTCAGGCTATCCAGAGCGGCACGGGGGGTGCGCTCGGGAAAAAGAAGAGAGAGGAGGTCGTAGCAGTCGAAGCAGGCACTTGGTCTAGATCAAGAGGTCTTTCCCCTCAATACCAGCCCGGACCCCACTACCCAAATTATCCACACACTCTATACAACCCTCCACAACCCTATCATCCACCACATGAGCCACATTTCTCCGTCCATCACGCCCAAACCTACAACCAGCCTCCAGCTCGCCCGCAATGGCGTGCACCGGCTCCCCAACATACATATCCACCTCCCCAAAACACATATCCACCACCAAGGGCATACAGGAATCCTTCAGGGCCAAGCTTCCGCAGAAATCAGGCTTTCCGGAAAGAAAGGATGCAGAGGACGAGAACATTCACTCCGTTGGGAGAAACCTATACTACTCTGTTCCACAAGTTGAGGCAGATAGATTTGTTAAGTCCCGTTGAACCCAAATTGCCAAATCCCCTTCCCAAAAATTTGGACCACTCAATGAGCTGCGCATATTGTTCGGGGGCTCCCGGGCATGATACCGAGAAGTGTTGGAAGTTGAAGACTGCCATATAAGATCTTATTAACACAAATAGGATCGAGGTCCAGGCACCAGAGGCACCCAACATCAATGAAAACCCATTACCGGTGCACCATGAGGCCCACATGATCGAACTAGTGCACAAAGGAGGGAAACCCAAAAAGCCCACATAAACGGTAATGATGATTCGTGCTAGCCCAAACGAAAAGTCGACCAGTGGAAGGGCAGTGGTACAGTTGGGAAAGGTAGACGACAATCCATTTGTGGTAGTAGGGAAAGGTTTGTCTATTGCTGCAAAGAAGCCAGAGTCAGTCGGGGTAGTAATGCCGGGAGTATCAAGCACCCCAGTGTTGGTAGTGAAGGGGGCCCACGTCGAACCAGTCGTTATCAGGCCAGTAATGCAGTTGCCGATAATAAATGAGAAAGCAGTGCCATGGAGCTATAGTCAAATGACTATGATGCATAAGGGGAAGGAAGTTGTGGAAGAAATATGCGAGGCCCAGGGCTTAACCCGTTCAGGAAGGTGTTTTGCTCCCGCGGAACTGAGAAGGACCAATTCTGTAACAATAAAAAAAGCCAGTAACGGAGGAAGAAGCAGAAGAGTTTTTGAAGAGGATGAAGGCCCAGGACTACTCAATTATAAAGCAGTTGAGAAAAACCCCAGCCCAAATTTCATTTCTATCCTTGTTGATCCATTCAAGCGATCATTGTCAGGCCTTAATGAAGATTTTGAACGAGGCCCATATCCCGGACAAGCTCTCATTGAACCATTTGGAGAAAATAGTGCACAAGATCTTCGAAGTAAACCGAGTGACATTCTTTGACGATGAGTTACCGGTAGAGGGTACAGAACACAACAAGGCACTCTACTTGACGGTAAAATGCGAAGACTCGGTGATCACTCGAGTACTAATTGATAATGGATCAAGTGCAAATATCTGTCCTTTGGCCACTCTTAACAAACTAAGGGTTGCTGATGATAGGATCCACAAGAACAGCGTCTGCGTCCGAGGTTTTGATGGAAGCGGTACTGACACAGTGGGTGATATCGTACTGGAATTAACCATTGGTCCAGTCGAGTTCACCATAGAATTTCAAGTGATAGATGTGGCGGTATCGTACAATATTTTGTTGGGACGACCCTGGATCCACGCAGCTAAAGCAGTACCTTCTACGCTGTATCAAATGGTCAAATTTGAATGAGATAGACAAGAGATTGTGGTACACGGGGATGACGGTACACATGCCGTCAGTGATGCTATTGTGCCCTTCATAGAAACCGACAATGACAAGGGCCCATGAGTTTATCAGGTTTTTGACGCAGTCTCAGTGGAAAAAATTCCTGAGGGTGGGGGCCTTCCACTTCCCAGAATCACAGCTGCAACCTTCATGATAGCCTCAGAGATGTTGAACGGCGGGTTTGTACCAGGAAAAGGTTTGGGGATTGATCTGCAGGGAATGGTCGAGGCAGTTTCTTTGACCAAGAACTTGGATACTTTTGGGTTGGGATTCAAGCCTACCGCAGCGGACGTAAAACGGGCCCGCAAGATGAAGAAAAGAGTCTGGGTCCTTCCTAAGCCAGTCCCACGACTGTCCAGATCATTTGTCAAAGCAGGATGCAGAAAGTTACCAGTCTCAGAAGTTCTTGGACCTTTGATCGGGCCGGATGGAGATTTGAATGAGGGCCTTGAGAGAATGTTCGCAGATGTCAACATGATAGAGGTTGGAGAGGGTTCCAATAAGGCAGAAATACAGTTTGTTGGGCCTAGGGCCAATGTCAACAATTGGACAGCTACTCCTCTTCCTACTTAGAGGGAGTCCTGTTAGTTGGCTCTGATTTTCCTTTTGTTTTCTGGATTATTCCAGGGTTGTAATCTGGATTCCCTTTTATTATTAGTATTGCTCAACAAACTGTGAAACCTTGTTATCCCATGATTCAATAAAATGAGAAGTTTCTTTTTCATTCCTTATTTTATTTTTATTTTTATTTTTTGCTTCTTTCTTTTTCTGAACAGTTCTTTTCATACTGGTCTTAATGACATGGCATGCACGCCGGATCTTCAACCTAGTCTAAAAGATCAATCTGATTCCGAATTAACCATACAAGAGGTCAATTATGATAATGAATCGGAATACGATGAGGATAAAGCCTTCGAGGAAATAAATAGGGAGTTAAGCCAGTTTGAAGAAAAATCTAGGCCCAACTTAAATGACACAGAAGACATCAATTTAGGGGATGCAGGCGATATCAGAGAAACTAAAATAAGCATTCACATTGCACCAAATATCAGGGAGAAATTGATCAAAACACTTATTGAATTCAAAGATGTATTTGCCTGGTCATATGACGACATGCCATGGTTAAGCACGGATATAGTGGTCCATAAATTGCCCACCGACCTGGTATGCCCTCCCGTCAAGCAGTTGAGAAAGTTCAAGACAGATATGAGTGTGAAGATTAAAGAAGAAGTAACCAAGCAACTGCAAGCAAAGGTTATTCGTGTCACTCGATATCCTGATTGGTTGGCTAATGTGGTGCCGGTGCCGAAGAAAGATGGGAAAATCAGGGTGTGTGTCGATTACCGCAATATGAACAGGGCAAGCCCAAAGGACAACTTTCCTTTACCCAACATACATATCTTGATCGACAATTGTGCCGGGCGTGAGATTGGATCTTTTGTAGATTGCTATGCTGGGTATCATCAGATTCTGATGGATGAGGAGGATTTAGAAAAGACGGCCTTCATTATGCCATGGGGAACTTATTGCTACCGAGTGATGCCATTTGGTTTGAAGAATTCTGGGGCAACGTACATGAGAGCAATGACCACTATGTTTCATGACATGATTCACAAAGAAATCAAGGTGTACGTGGACGATGTCATCATAAAGTCTAAGCATCAGGAAGACCATGTAGCAGACCTAAGGAAGTTTTTCCAAAGATTGCGAAGGTATGACATTAAGCTCAACCCGGCTAAATGTGCCTTTGGTGTTCCATCTGGAAAGCTGTTGGGATTCATCGTCAGTCGGCGGGGTATTGAACTGGACCCGTCAAAGATCAAATCTATCCAAAATTTGCCACCGCTGAAGAATAAGACAGAAGTAATGAGTCTGTTGGGAAGATTGAACTACATCAGCAGATTTATTGCTCAACTCACAGCAACTTGTGAACCCATCTTTCGACTATTAAAGAAAGATGCTGCAATAGAATGGACGGCGGAATATCAGGAGGCATTTGAACAGATCAAAGGATATTTATCAAACCCACCCGTGTTGGTCCCACCTGAGCCGGGGAGACCATTAATTCTTTATCTAACGGTCCTGGAGAATTCGTTTGGCTGCATGTTGGGGCAACACGACGTTACAGGAAGGAAGGAGCAAGCCATCTACTATCTTAGCAAGAAGTTTACAGTATATGAGGTCAAGTACACTCAACTCGAGAAGACATGTTGCGCCCTAACTTGGGTGGCTCAGAAATTGAAGCACTATTTGTCCTCATATACTACTTATCTCATTTACCGCTTGGATCCACTAAAGTATATTTTCCAGAAGCCTATGCCTATAGGTAGGTTAGCAAAATGGCAAATTTTACTCACGGAGTTTGATATCGTCTATGTGACGAGGACGGCCATGAAAGCCCAAGCGCTGGCCGATCACTTGGCTAAAAATCCTGTTGATGAAGAATACGAGTCATTGAGGACGTATTTTGCTGACGAGGAAGTAATGCATATAGATGAGTTGGAATTACCTGAGGAACCAGGTTGGAAGCTTTTCTTTGATAGAGCCGCAAATGCGAAGGGAGTTGGAATAGGAGCGGTACTTATTTCTGAAACAGGATGTCATTATCCTGGTACAGCTCAACTACGATTCTATTATACCAACAACATGGCTGAGTATGAGGCATGCATTTTGGGTCTGCGACTAGCTGCAGACATGGATGTCCAGGACGTTTTGGTCTTGGGAGACTCGGACCTCCTGGTGCATCAGATTCAGGGTGAGTGGGAAACACGGGATTTGAAACTCATACCATATCGACAATGTTTGCACGATTTGAGCAAGCGATTTCGATCAGTGGAGTTCAGACACATCCCGAGAGTTCACAATGAGGTCGCCGATGCATTGGCCACTTTAGCATCGATGTTGCACCACCCAGATAAAATTCATGTTGACCCATTGCACATTCAGGTCAGCATGCTTATTGCAACATAGTAGAGGAAGAAGTGGATGGCGAGCCATGGTTTTATGACGTAAAGGAGTACCTTAGGATGGGGATATACCCGGAGCAGGCCACCGGAGATCAAAAAAGAGCCATTCGGCGATTGTCAAGTGGATTCTTCCTCAGTGGAGGAGTGTTGTACAAAAGAACCCCAGATTTGGGATTGCTGAGATGTATAAACGCCAGTCAAGCCACGAAAGTTATGACAGAGGTGCATGCCGGAGTTTGTGGGACACATATGAGCGGATATGTATTGGCGAATAAGATTCTTCGAGCGGGGTATTATTGGCTCACTATGGAGCATGATTGTATCAGTTTCGTGCGGAAATGCCATATATGTCAAATACACGGAGATTTGATTCATTCTCCGCCGACAGAATTGCATACAATGTCAGCGCCATGGCCATTTGTTTCATGGGGCATGGATGTCATTGGACCTATTGAGCCAGCAGCTACCAACGGTCATAGGTTCATTCTGGTGACCATCGACTATTTCACTAAGTGGGTTGAAGCTAAAACTTTCAAGTCGGTAACCAAGAAGGCAGTGGTGGATTTTGTTCACTCCCATATCATCTGTAGATTTGGGGCCCCAAAAGTGATCATCACGGATAATTGTGCTAATCTTAACAACAATTTGATGAAAGAGGTATGTCAACAGTTTAAGATTGCACACCGCAATTCCACCCTATATCGTCCCAAGGCGAATGGAGCAGTTGAAGCAGCCAACAAGAACATCAAGAAGATACTGAGGAAGATGGTAGAAGGGTCCAGACAATGGCATGAGAAATTACCATTTGCATTGTTGGGTTATCGCACTACTGTTCGGACTTCAGTAGGGGCCACTCTCTATTTGTTGGTGTATGGAACCGAAGCAGTAATACCGGCGGAAATCGAAATTCCATCCCTTTGGATTGTCGCTGAAGCTGAGATTGATGATGATGAGTGGGTCAAAACCCGTTTGGAGCAGTTAAGCTTGATTGATTAAAAGAGACTGGCAGCTGTGTGTCATGGCCAGTTATATCAAAAGAGAATGACAAGAGCATACAACAAAAAGGTACGTCCCCGGAAGTTTGAAGTGGGCCAGCAAGTGTTGAAACGCATCCTCCCTCATCAGGCTGAGGCAAAGGGCAAGTTCGCCCCGAATTGGCAAGGGCCGTTCATTGTAACCAGAGTATTGTCCAATGGCGCTTTATGTTTAACAGATATCGAAGGGAAATGCGTCGACATGACTGTCAATTCTGATGCAGTTAAGAGATATTATATATGATTTCTTTTGCTTGTAATTGTTGTTTGTGGTTGGCATTTATTGGAGAATGAAATGACGGAGACAATTCTTTCTTCTATCCAAACATTTTATCCTTTGCTTCCCCTTTTGAGCCTTATTTATTCTTTCATATCCCTCTTTTGGAATTAGTAATTAAAATGAAAGAAAAAGAAAAAAAAACAATGATAATAAAGATAAAAGAAAAATCGCAAGAAAAACAAAGGAACTGGGAACTACGTTTGACCTGATTCCTCAAAGAAGGATACGTAGGCGCCTCACGGCTCGGTCATAGTGTAACAAAAAATATTTTGATTCCAAGAGTTGTAAATGTTTTGCCCATCAAAATTATTTTGAACCTCTTGTTACCCCTTTTGTTTTAACCATACACAAAAACCCATATTTATGTCCAAAAAAGACCTCCCGATCAGTATCCGAGAAGTGCTAAATCAATGCAAATGGAAGTTGGGAATAACACTTTGATCCCCAGCAAAAGAAGAGGATCATAAGCTGGAAACGAATTGATAGCCGAAAGAACCCCCCCAACAGAGAGAGAGAGAGTCATATCGGTAGCACTCCGATCCCCAGCTGGAAAATAAAATGAAATGAGAGAGTCTTATCAGTGAAAACCTTCACAGGCACCGTAAGGCGACGGGAGTTGAATGAAATGAGAGAGTCTTATCGGTGAAAACCTTCACAGGCACCGTAAGGCGACTGTAGTTGAGAGAAATGAGAGAGTCTTATTAGTGAAAACCCCTCGAAGGGCACTATGAGGCGACAAGACAAGATTGGCGGAAAGGATCCGCATTTGGCAAAGAGTTGAGTGCCTGTTTATCCCCAGCAACATGAGGTCGTCCGAAAGGTTGATTGATACAAATAGACTGGGTTGATTAATCCGGAATGCGCGACATGATTGTTGGGATCGGTTATATCATTCAGATAAGTTCTTTTCTTTCCTTTCCCCCAACATTTGTTCAGAAAGATTTCTTCTTTTTCTATTTTGAGATCATCACTTTTTTATTTCTTGGTTTAAAGACTTTACTTCCCCGACAGTTGTTTTTGAAAAGGATTTTTAGAGCTTACTACCAGTCGCCAAAATAACGCAAAACAAAATGCAAATAGGACAGGCCCAAAAGATAAGGCGGCAAGGCGAAAAGAGGTTGGTCTCAAGAACAAATAATGAATGGTTTTAGACCCTAAGGGGGCAAAATTTCCATGGGAAGGTGGAGAAAATGGAAAAGCGATAGTTAAAAGGTTCTGAGGATCCCCAGCAGACCTGCAAGATACAGGGACAACTCCAACAGATTCTCGACCAAGCTCCACGATGGTTGGATAACACAGAGCGGGGAAGGAAGAGAAAAGAAGAACCATCCCCAGCAAGAATATCAGCCCCAACAAGTTTTATAGCAAAGCAAGAAAGAGAAAAGAGGAACCATCCCCAGCATAAAGGGCACAACGACTCGCCCCATTTTAAACTAACAAATTTTTCCTTGATTTGAAGCAGGGAAAGGGAATATTACTGACAGCAGAAAGACAGGGTCACGAAGAAGATTATCGAACTGGGGCAGAAAATTGTCGTTCATTTCGAAGTTTTTCGAGAAGTCTAAAACAGTTTTGGGAAAAGCGACATCCCCAGCAGTTTTTCGGGAGAAGGTAAAACAAGCTTTAAAGAAAGCAATGTCAGAAGGAGGGTAACACGAGTTTTAAGGGAGATAGTCTTTGAAGGAAGAATATAAACAGAGAAACAGTTGCAGAGGAATGAAACATCAGTCTTAAGGGAAGTAGTCTTTGGAGGAGTAAGATAACACATTTTTGAGAAAATATTATCCCCAGCAGTTTGCATAGAAGACAGTACAAGTTTGAGGGAAGTAGTTTGGAAGAAAGATAAGTCAAGACAGAAGGAAAAGGGATGATAGCATCCCCAGCAGGAGTAGCGCAACCAACCACCATGTTTAAACTCACAAGTTTCCTTTGTTTGAAACAAGGATGGAAGCTAGGTTCATATCAAAGCTAGGAAGGGTGAATTTTTCAGGTGTAGTGCCCCAATTCTGCTTACGCAAAAGGCTATTTGAAGCTAGGTCTCCTAAGTTTGTTTTACCCATAGGAGACGCATTTCCTCCTAAGTTTAGTTTACCCATAGGAGACGCATTTCCTCCTAAGTTTAGTTTTACCCCATAGGAGAGGCATTTCCTCCTAAGTTTATTTTTACCCATAGGAGAGGAATTTCCTCCTAAGTTTATTTTTACCCATAAGAGAGGCATTTCCTCCTAAGTTTAGTTTTACCCATAGGAGATGCATTTCCTCCTAAGTTTAGTTTTACCCATAGGAGAGGCATTTCCTCCTAAGCTTGTCTTACCCATAGGAGAGGCATTTCCTCCTAAAAGTTTGTTTTACCCATAGGAGAGGCATTTCCTCCTAAGTTTAGTTTCACCCATAGGAGAGACATTTCCTCCTAAGTTTACTGTTACCCATAGGAGACACATTTCCTCCTAAGTTTGTTTTACCCATAGGAGACGCATTTCCTCCTAAGTTTAGTTTCACCCATAGAAGAGGCATTTCCTCCTAAGTTTACTGTTACCCATAGGAGAGGCATTTCCTCCTAAGTTTGTTTTACCCATAGGAGACGCATTTCCTCCTAAGTTTGTTTTACCCATAGGAGACGCATTTCCTCCTAAGTTTATTTTTACCCATAGGAGAGGCATTTCCTCCTAAGTTTATTTTTACCCATAGGAGAGGCATTTCCTCCTAAGCTTATTTTTACCCATAAGAGAGGCATTTCCTCCTAAAGTTTATCTTACCCATAGGAGAGGCATTTTCTCCTAAGTTTATTTTTACCCATAGGAGAGGCATTTCCTCCTAAGTTTATCTTACCCATAGGAGAGGCATTTCCTCCTAAGTTTGTTTTACCCATAGGAGACGCATTTCCTCCTAAGTTTGTTTTACCCATAGGAGACGCATTTCCTCCTAAGTGTAGTTTCACCCATAGGAGAGGCATTTCCTCCTAAGTTTATTTTACCCATAGGAGAGGCATTTCCTCCTAAGCTTATTTTTACCCATAGGAGAGGCATTTCCTCCTAAAGTTTATCTTACCCATAGGAGAGGCATTTTCTCCTAAGTTTATTTTTACCCATAGGAGAGGCATTTCCTCCTAAGTTTATCTTACCCATAGGAGAGGCATTTCCTCCTAAGTTCATTTTTACCCATAGGAGAGGCATTTCCTCCTAAGTCTGTCTTACCCATAGGAGAGGCATTTCCTCCTAAGTTTGTCCTACCCATAGGAGAGGAATTTCCTCCTAAGTTTGTCTTACCCATAGGAGAGGCATTTCCTCCTAAGTTGGTTCGCTTTCATTATTGCATCAATAGTAGAAGTGGTTTACAATTTGGCTAACAACTCACAAATACTCCTAGTGCAAACTAGGGCAAAAATTTCATTTATTTTTATTTACTTTAGCTGCAGGAGCTCGCCTGAATAACAGAGGAATGCATCTCAAGATCAAGTCAGAAGCCAGTAATGCGGAGGGTTACAACAAAATACCCCCAACATGAATCCCAACAGAAATCAGAAAGAAGACCACAAGTCGAGCCGAAGTAGAGAAACAACGGAGGAAACATTAATCAACGAGACAACAAGGCAACGAGAGACACAAGAGCCAGACTGAAGATCTAAATAAGATGTTGTAATTCATAGACTATAGTTTAGTCTAGGTTCTTGTTTTCTTTCAGCATGGTGTAATAAGGAGGTCAGTAAGTAGCGGCTGCAGCATCAACAACGGTAACAGTAAATCCACAGCTCCATGGTAGTCCCAGCTACCAAAAACTTCCCGAACTACATTAACCTGATTCCCCTTTTTAGCCAGAGATATGTAGGAAACCTTTGAAGCAAAGGTTCAGTTAAAATCTTTTCAAAAAATGCTTCACACGGAGTATTCCAACGGGCAAAAATCGCTCGTATTCGCTCACTTTATCTTTGCACGAAAACTCTTTGTGTTTTCGGACAAAGAGGGGAAGTTGTGAGCACTTGATTTTTGCTTCACGAAAACTACTCCAACAGAAATCAAAAAATAAAACAAATTTCATCTGTGTACAATTTTGAGAATTTGCGTGACATTTTGGTGATTATTTTGTCCGTAAATGTTTTCCCTTGTGGTGATTAATTAAAAAATACAAAAATACATGTTGCATGCACATTTAAGATTTAATTGTACATTTTGAAATTAATTAAGCCATGTTTTATTTTAAAAGAAAAAAAATCACAAAAATATGTATTTGTTGCGTTTTGTCATTTATGTGTGCCGTTGTGCAATTTTATTTTTTAATTAAATGTTTGACCTTGTGCGTTAACTATTGTTAAGGTTTAATTGACATTTTGTAGGCTAATTTTGGGTTTATAGATTATTTTTAGAATGTTATTGATTGTTAATTAAAAGTAGAAAAAGAAAAACAAAAGAGTTGAAAAATAAAAACTCGGATTGGGCCAAAAATTTGAATAGGAATCAGGCCCAATCGATACTTAGACCCAGTCCAAATGCCCTTGTGCCCAGTTCATGACCCAGCCTCTCAGACGAAAGAAACAATGACGTTTTAAGCATTTAGATCCGAGCCATCCATCTCCATGAATCCAACGGCTCAAGATCGCATCCCTTACCCGTTCCCTGTACCCGACCCATCATCCGTTCGAACCGACCCCCAATTAAACCACACGACGTCGTTCCCATTGACGAAAAGATCCTGGCCACTGATCTTACTAGATCCAACGGCCAGGATCAAACCACCCTCCCCGTATAAAAACCCCAATCCCTCACCCCACGCCCCCCAA
This sequence comes from Nicotiana tabacum, assembly GCF_000715075.1. Lineage (NCBI taxonomy): Eukaryota > Viridiplantae > Streptophyta > Magnoliopsida > Solanales > Solanaceae > Nicotiana > Nicotiana tabacum. The sequence continues at coordinate 13,226,105 of NC_134084.1, read as the reverse complement.
ACCAAACCCCCTCTTCGTCTCTCTGAAGCTCAAAGGCAGGTTACCATGGAAACCCTAGCTGCCACCCCACCCCTTCGCCTGAAAGCCGGCGGCAACGGTGCCGTTGGCTATGAAATTAACACCCCTGAGCCACCATGATCCCCTCTCTCCACATCCACACTCAGCATACCTTAAATCTTCCCCGAACGTCTCGAATCTTCGTTTGAAGGTTCGAGCAAAAACCCGATCCACACCAACCGACCCCAGATTCACACCGTTCACTCCCCTGGCCTCACTCGTAACCAAACCAAACTTGGTTTGGTTCGAATCTAGGTGGAGACCCTCGAGCCCCAAATCGGACCGTATAAACCCTAGAACTCAAAACCGTGGGGGGTCTGTCCAGTTTAAAGGAGGAGTTGGGGTCTAATAGACCTTAATCGAGGTGTTCTCAGTTGAGGATACTTCGATTAATGTCTGTTCGACCTCAAATGGTCAAGTCCAGTTCAAGCCTGGGTCGTTTGTTTTTGAGCTTCCAAGGTAAGTTGTTCTTTCCCTTCTGCCCTTGTTTGAGTTCTATTTGTGTTTGTCTGCATGTCTAGTTGATTTGTTTGATTTTTCTGTTATTTTTCTTTCAATTTTCTCCGGCTTCATAAGACCTTTTGTATGGTTAAAATTAGCTTTTGTTTGTTTGTTGTTCATTGTTATTGTGAGTTTGTGTGTCCATCCTGTTTAGAGTCGTAGAATAGTCTAGTTCGTATCAAGGTTCCCTGGTAAAATCACTGAAGCTGATTTGGTAACCCGCTTGAGATATTTTAATTGTTAGCTATCTGTTGTAGCTCATATAGTTAACTAAATGAATGTCGTCAATTGAATTCACTAAAAGAAACTAGGGAACCACGAATTGTTCAGTGTTTGTCATTTCTGCCTCTTTTATGTTCTTATGTGATTGAGGCACATGAACCTCATTCCCTCATCCCTTCTGCCTGGAATCATTTTGTGTATTTGACAGGATTGAATTGGTCATAGCTGGAATCAGTGATTAGTTTGAATTTAGAAGAGTTTATATACTGGCTATTAAGAGTTAGGGCATAACAGTAATCTTCAGGGGGTTAAGGGTAGTGTTGGCATTTGACAGGGTTGTTATCAGAATTAACTTAAGAGGGATGTCAATAGGGTATTAAAATACCATTAAACTGATACATTGTTTAAGAATAGTGGGGAACAAGACTTAATGGTATGAGAAGGTTGATTAAAATAAGTTAAAATACCCATAACTTTGATTAAAAAGAGAAACGCATGCGGTATGGGGTGGGGGCTGTCAGGAATGTCATAGGCATTTCTGATTAGTTTTAAAGGGTATGGGCAGAGTTAAGAAGGCAGCCTGGTGCTTGCCTATTTTGCCTATAAATGTTCTCATTTAGAACAAGATAAGGGGTGGTTTTTTTTTTTATCCTCAGAAGCCAGAGAAAAACAAGAGTGTTAAGGCTGGTTGATCCATAAGGCTAAGCTTTACATCAAAGAGCTTGAGCTTGTCTTTTTCTTTGAGTGTTTGACAAATCAGAAAACTACTGTTTCTTGCATCTGTCTGTGTTCTCTTGGTACTGTTGGATTTCAGCTTGTACTCTCCTAGATTTCTATTGGTTGAGCACTGTTCCATTGGGTTACAGCTTGGTTTTCTGCATGGTTTTCTTTAAATCTGCCACGGGGTGTCTATTACTGGTTGTTGCTATGTTGCTAAATCTGTTGTGCTACTGCTACTGCTGCTAACTTCTTTTCTACTCTGTTTCTGTTCCTCTACCAGGTACATGTTTCGAGCCCTGTTGGTGTATTAGTGCTGTTGAAAGCTTGAATAAATGGAAATCATACTTCTGATGATGTTGTCCTAGTGTGTTTTGATTTGATTTCAGACCTGTCTTGTAGTTAGGATTTTGCTTTGGTTAATCTAGTTTGTATGATGTGTATAAATTGGACAGACCACTGGACTGATTAAACTCCTTTTGCTAATGGTTAATTCTGACATGGAATAGTTTATCAAAGTTCATGCGTTAACCATCAAATGCAAGGTGTTCATTAGTGATAAGTGAATTACAAGTGCGATTTGTCATATTAGATGCCCAGTTTTGTTAGGCGTCAATTCTATGATAGTTCTGTTAGGCCAAAATGTATCAGGGCTATTAGAAAATAACTGTGATTGTTTAAATGGAAAGGTGCAGTGGCCTCATCCCTGGGATCATGACTTTACCATGGCCATCTGATCCTACGGATTTGCCATTTTTACTATTAATTGTTAGTTCAAACCTGTCCAAGCATTGTAGTTTCAAAGTTCACAATTTAGTTAGTTAAAAATATTGCATTACATGACTTGCTTTCATCGAAGGGATTAGTATTGGTTGTGGTTGTGAATTGTTTAAGAGCCTTTAGCTTAATTTGAAATTAAGGCAGCCCAACCAATTTTGCTCGCATTGGACTCTCCAAGGAATAGGGCTGCTGAGCCCAATCTCTGTAGCGTGTGGTTTGATCCCTGAAATAGCTAGTAGATTGTTAACTAATCTCGGATCATAGAATGATTGTTTGAGTCCTTGGTCAACTAGATCTTAGTATTAATCTTACCATCAATTGTTACTTAAAAAGTACTGCAATATTTTAAGGAAAAAGAAGCGTAGTTGTGAGTCTAAGGTTGTTAGTCAAAGTAACAAGTAAGGATAGGCAGGCATGATTTGGTGAGTTAACGATTTTTTGTGGCTCGAATCATGCCAGGATCCCCGTCCGTCATTTCGGGACTAATCAAATATGCAAAAATTATTAAAAGGCCCGTACTTTTCAAGCATGTAAACTAATTAGGACTCTATCTTCTGTCATGTTTAGAGACAAATTTAATAGAAAACCATAGTCACTTTAAGGATTGCCCTTTTAATAATAAGGACGAGATAAGCCTCGCTGGATAAACACATAAGTGGCGGGGCCCTCGTTAAATGTATGTATTAAATACTTAGATTCCGGGACGAGCCGTTTAGCCAATTTCACGGCCCTACCAAAAAATAATGATACGCTAGTCGTTTTAGGCGCGTATTTAATAGTGTTATCTTCTTAAATTCGGGTGCACATTTATGTGGCCCAAATCCAAATCTCAACGAAGTCGAAATGCGTCGACCAATCACGAGTACATTGATTGTGACGTGGTTCGAAATGCGTTTCCATGACGTTGCAATTCTTTAAAACAAAATAACAAATGAGACGAGCCTCGACAAAAAAAAATGCATAAGTTGCGGGGCCCTCTATACGTGTTTGCAAAGTTGTTAAGACTCCGGGACGAGCCATTTAGCAAAATTTCATGGCCTCGCCCAAAATAACACTACGCTAGTCGCTTAGGGCGCGTATTTAATAATGTTATTTTTCTAAACTCGGGTGCGCATTTATGTGACCCAAATCCAAATCTCAACAAAGTTGGAACGTATCAAAAATTGCGGGTACATTTATGTGGCGCAATTCGAGATGCATGCTCGCGACGTTGCAATTCTTTGAATAAATAATAACAAAGCGGTAAACAGTTAAAATTTGCACGTAGGTTCATAATTGTATAAAATCAAATAATCAAGCCGAATATGACAGTTGAGCGACCGTGCTAGAACCACGGAACTCGGGAATACCTAACACCTTCTCCCGGGTTAACAGAATTCCTTATCCGGATTTCTGGTGCGCAGACTGTGAAACAGAGTCATTCTTTTCCTCGATTCGGGATTCAACCGGTGACTTGGGACACCATAAATCTCCCAAGTGGCGACTCTGAAATAAATGAATAAATCCCGTTTCGATTGTCCCTTAATTGGAAAAACTCCCTTCCGCGCCTCTTTGCGGGCGGCGCGGGCGAAAAAGGAGGTGTGACACTCACAAACTGATTGGCCAAGGCTTGAACATCAACTGCAAGAGGTCTCTCTCCAACTGGAATACATGCCAAACTCCCCATACTCACTGCCTATCGGCTCAAAGCATCGGCCACCACATTGGCCTTTCCCGGATGGTACAATATAGTGATATCATAATCCTTAAGCAACTCCAACCATCTCCGCTGCCTCAAATTAAGATCCTTTTGCTTGAACAAATGCTGAAGACTGCGATGATCAGTGAACACCTCAAAATATACGCCATACAGGTAATGCCTCCAAATCTTCAATGCGTGAACTATGGCAGCCAACTCCAAATCATGAACGAGGTGGGTATTCTCATGGGGCTTCAACTGACGAGAAGCATAAACTATAACTCTACTTTCCTGCATCAACACACAACCAATCCTAACTCAATTAATCTATTGAAGAGAATCCTAACGTATGAATATTTAACTAAAATTAATCTAGAGTAGCAAACAAGGAGATTAAAGAAATCAACGACAAGTTTACGACGAATTCAATGTGGGTGAATATTCTAGAGCTATGGGTTAGCTAACAATCCCGTTGACTTTTCCACTTAAATCGTCTAATTTGTTTATCTGGTTTATTGGTTGACATGGTTAATATTGCTCGTAGCCTTCTCCCGAAGTACAACTCGCATATTCAAGCTAATTTAACGCCTATATTCCTATGGAATTAGAATTAACAAGAATGCATTAATAATTCCTGTATAGTAACCAAGCAAGGCGATTAGGTATATTTCTATCCTAACTGCAAATCCGCCCCCTCAGAGTTAAGTTCTTGCTCTACTCTCCCGAGTTCAATCCTAGATTCGTAGATAGTATTCAATTGGTGATCAAGCAATCAAGTAATTAAGCGCAAGATTGAATAAATAAACCAATATGATAAAATAATAAGAACAATTCAAGCTTCAAACTACAACGTTCATGTAGCACCCCAAAACTCTAGAACTAATAAACTATGAGATTAAAAGAAGAGAAGAAGAAGAAGAAAAACTATTTAGAAGCCTCATCTAAGCGTGGTGTGTTCTCCTTAGGTTTAATGTATGTCAAAAGTCACAAAAATAACGTTTTTACATGTATTTATACCAAGTAGGGTCGGGCCCAGACGAAAACACCTTCTCCCACGCGAAATAGGACTCTTACTCTGTAAAATTTGCACTACCGCGTCGCACGCTCCGCCGCAATGTGCGGAGTGCTTGTGGGGAAGTTCAGAGAGCTGTTTCTACCAGAGTGTTGGAAAATTTCATAGGCGCTCCACAAGCTGCTATTAGGAATTCACAAAAATACAAAACATTAAAGTTGTAGCTCTTTCGAATAGCTTTCCAATGATATATTATGGAACCCAAACGGAGTTCTAAGCGAAAAGTTATGTGTATTTTACTAGACAATGCACCGTATGCCCGCTCGATTCTCCGTTTCGTTCTTAACTGTCATCCATTGATTACCGAACATGATCCCGGCTTAATTCCTTGGGCTTTTACTCAGGCTTCAAAGCTCCAAATCACTTGAATTTATTCTATAATGTCTACATAGCTTGGAATCACTCCTACTAAGAGACAAGAGGGGTTGCTCTGATGGTAAGCAACCTCCACTTCCAACTAAAAGGTTGTGAAATCGAGTCTCCCCAAGAGCAAGGTGGGAAGTTCTTGGAGAGAAGGATGCCGGGGGTCTATTTGGAAATGGTCTCTCTACCCCAAGGTAGGGGTAAGGTCTGCGTACACACTACCCTCCCCAGATCCCACTAAGTGGAATTATACTGGGTTGTTGTTGTTGTTGTTGGAATCACTCCTACAAGGCATAACACACAATTAGTGAAAAACACTAGCGATTAAAGCTCAAACTAAATTAAAGTGCGATAAACGACTAAAATACGTAATTATAGCCTATCATCAACACCCCACACTTAAACCATTGCTCGTCCTTGAGCAATCAAACTATACTTTATAAAGACACGACCTTTTTAAATAGCTCTCCTAATTCATCATACCAAGAATATTTAAAATAGACTGAGCACAAGAGTGTAACATCTTCGCCTCAAGATTTGACTCACAAGTACCACGCATTATTCGCAACTCACCCACTTACTCTAACATAGATGTCACTAACATTACCTTTCCTTCATGAATCGAGTGCCCTTACACAGCAAAAGAGAGTAGCTCCACACAATAAAATTTAAGAACAATTAGGAACTCAAGATAGAAAGAATTCACTCACCTCTCAGAAATAATATTCATATTCCACAAAAGATGCACCATAGGCTTGCCCGTAGTGTACTACTCTACTAATCGAGCTCATTCAGTCTAAAATCAAGTAGGACTTTATTTGGTTGTAATGTAGGTTGCGAGACAGGTAGGATATATTTAGATGTAAGAGTGACTACACCTCCCTAAACACTTTAATACATAAACTTTAACATTGAAAACTACACTTATGTCAAACCAAAACTCCACCTTCACATCAATGTATATTAGCTCCTCACTTCTTTAAACACAATTACATCAAGAGTCACCACTATCAAAGAATATTTTTCACAGCAATACAACTATTTTTTTCTTTCTTTTTTTTTTCTTTTCAAGTGGCTCTTACTTTTTTTCAAAACACTACACCTTTCTCCTTATTTCATTAGTTCCACTCAAAAGCCAAACCAACCACTCTACACTTTAACTTTTACAAAGTTCATAATAATTCAAGTGCTCATGAGAGGTGAAAACGTTCAAATAGATGGTTAATTCAAACAAATGGGTAAGGCTTGTAATATGGTTGACAAGGAAATATTACATTCTCAAAGGGGTTAACTATGATACATAACAATTAGGCGGATAAAATATATATATGGCTCAACAAAGAAACGCCTATATCACTTCCAAGACTGAACAAAACTACTATTTCGCTTTTCAAACATACGGCGCAAGTTCTAGACATCAAATGCAATGTACAGAATAACACAAAACCTTACACACATATGGCACATAACTCACTCAGGATTGGACTCATCAAGACACTCTAGTCATAGAAGTTACACAAAGTTAAGATCATACAATTTAAGGTACTTATACAAGAGTCAAAAACTGAGCCCAAGCGTCACAACCAAAGTACTCACTATTCTCAAGGCATGACAAAATTAGAAGATATTGCTTCAATTTAATTCACATCACAAGTTTTCCTAGTTATAACAAAATAAAAACTAACTACACCCGATTCAAACAAAACCCTTGGAAAAGAACCGCGGCACAAAGAAAAGCCAAGGGAAAATTACTACGCTACCTACATTTTTTTTTGTTCTTTTTATTTAGACTTAAATCCCTCAAGAAAACTATCTAGGAAATCCATCGTCGGAAAAAGTTCAATTTTCTATAATTTTTTTTACCAAAAATTACTACACTAATAACGAGTACTACAACTAAGATAGCATAGAAAATCGCCCAAACAATCTCCTCACCCTACACTTAAAATTGTGCAATGTCCTCAATGCACACTAAAAATAACAATAGGGTAAAAGAGACTCCCTGGTAGGCCAAAGGCCGAAGCAATAACGACTCATGAGGTACTCAGACATCTCCCAGGCATCGTTCTTTGTATGGTCACCCCACACTTAGTTCTCACCATCTAATTTATTTTTGCACATGCCTATTGGCTTTGACTCCATGCTTGTGCTCCTACAAAATACAAAAACAACACTACAAAAGAAATCACACAATAAAAAAAATAAGCAAAAGTAAAAAATAAAAAATAAAATTGGGTTGCCTCCCAACAAGCGCTTGATTTAACGTCACGGCACGACGACATCACTTTCCCCACTTTTCCTTCCACTTTGAGGATATAAATTGCGCCTCCAATTTTACATCAATTTTTCTGTCACGTTCATGGGGAGGTGGCGTGAAAATAAAGGAACCAAATAATAAATATCGCATCTTGTACTTCTTGGCATTTAAGTGAGGAATGTTGTTTTGCCTCCTTGGTATGGCAAATTTTGGAATATAAACACTTTTTTCGTTATCCATTGACTCCTCCATATACTCAACTGGATCAATTCCCATGTCACCAACCAAACACAATGTTGAAAAGTGCTTAGAATGAGGTCCAATGCGCTCCAACTCCAAAATTGCATTATTTTTGACATCCTCAATTTTGCACTCTTCATCAACCTTGGTATCATGAATAATATTTTGGTCGAATAGTTAAAGTTCCTCTTTCCACTCCACAAGCTGGCCAGTATTCACAAAAATTGGTTGTAGGGCATCGGACGCTGCAATCTTTTATTCAATTGAGCCTGCATGTCATGGATATCTGAGCCAAATTGGTCTATCTCTTGCCTGAGCTCAGTTCTTGCTTCTATCAGTTGTTCTGTCATATTTGAAAGACCATCAAGGAGAAACTCATGAGATTTTATCAGTTGAGCTTGTTCCTCTAGCTAAGATTCGCTTATTATATCTGCTTCTTCTAAGTTATCTTCTTGCGGGAACTCGCTCTCTTCATCGAGTTGAGGTTCTTCTTAGAAATTGGCCATTAATTTGTCTATTCTAGCCTGGAGTCTTTTGATCGTTAAGGCATCAAGACTTTGTTGCTCAATTATTTGCCTCATCATGTTCTGTTGCTCGGCTGCTTACCTTATCATGTCCATAATACGAGCCACACATTCCATATCCTCCACTTCCTTGCTCCTATCAAACTCATAAACATTATTGGAAGCATTATAGTAAGAGCTCTGAGAAGGATAATAAGAATTAGGACAACCATCCCAATGACCACCTTTACCACCACACACATTACAAATATTCCATTCATAAGATTGAAATTCACAATTTTTCCACAAGTGTGGTCCTTCACAATATGGACAAGGATCACCATAATAAGAATAACCCATATTCGACCAATTCTCATTCCAAGATGTCATGTCAACAAAGATAATAAAATATTAAACTAAGTTAAAAATAAAACATAAAAACTTGAATAGGCAAAAAGTAAAAATCTAATCTAGTTGAATAGTTAATTTCTAAGTCCCCGGCAACGGCGCCAAAAACTTATTGCTCCCAAACGCACACGCAAGTATACGTGATCGACAAGTAATATAGGATTATAAGTCCAGATATCGTACCCACAAGGACTTGTGATTAACTATAAACTAAATTAAACTAACAAAATTAATCTATTCAAGAGAATCCTAACATATGAATATTTAACTAAAATTAATCTAGAGTAGCAAACAAGAAGATTAAAGAAAACAATGACAACCTTAACGACGAATTCAATGTGGGTGAATATTCTAGAGCTATGGGTTAGCTAACAATCCCGTTAAGTTTTTCACTGAAATCGCCTAATTAATTTATCTGGTTTATTCGTTGACAGAGTTAATATTGCTCGTAGCCGTCTCCCGAAGTACAACTCGTTTATTTAAGCTAATCTAACGCCTATATTCCTATGGAATCAGAATTAACAAGAAAACATTAATAATTCCTGTATAGTAACCAAGCAAGGGGATTAGGTATATTACTATCCTAACCGCAAATCCGCCCCCTCCCCCTAGAGTTAAGATCTTGCTCTACTCAATCTTATATGCAATCTACAATTCCCTCTCCCGAGTTCAATCCTAGATTCGTAGATAGTATTCAATTGGTGATTAAACAATCAAATAATTAAGCGCAAGATTGAATAAATAAACCAATATGATAAAATAATAAGAAGAATTCAAGCTTCAAACTACAACATTCATGTAGCACCCCAAAACTCTAGAACAAATAAACTATGAGATTAAAATAAGAGAAGAAGAAGAAAAACTAGTAAGAAACTTCCTCTAAGCGTGGTGTTTTCCCCATAGGTCTCAAGTGTGTCAAAAGTCACAAAAATAACGTGTTTACATGTATTTATACCAAGTAGGGTCGGGTAAAGACGAAAACACCTTCTCCCACGTGAAATAGGACTCTTACTCTGTAAAATTTGCACTACTGCGCCGCACAGTGCGGAGTGCTTGTGGGGAAGTTCAGAGAGCTGTTTCTGATAGAGTGTTGGAAAATTTCACAGGCGCGCCGCACGCTGTGCCGCACTGTGCGGTGCGGTAGTGGGAATTCGCAAAAATGCAAAATATAAAAGTTGTATCCCTTTCGAATAACTTTCCAACGATATATTGTGGAGCCCAAATGGAGTTCTGAGCGAAAAATTATGTACTCATTTTACTAGACAATGCACTGTATGCTCGCTCGATTCTCCGTTTCGTTCTGAACTATCATCCATTGATCCTCAAACACGATCCCTGCTTAATTCCTTGGGTTTTTACTCAGACTTCAAAGCTCTAAATCACTTGAATTTATTCTATAATATCTACATAGCTTGGAATCACTCCTACAAGGCATAACATATACAATTAGTGAAAAACACTAGCGATTAAAGCTCAAACTAAATTAAAGTGATGTAAATTAGAGTGCGATAAACGACTAAAATACGTAATTATAGCCTATCATCACTATTCTTAGGAGCTCATAATTTGTACTACCAGTCCTTGGAAAATGTGTCAGATTTAGACATTTCTTTACTTAAATGCTTTATTAATTATTATTGGAATTGGTTAGTTGTTAATGAGCTTACCTAGTGGGTTGGGATAAGTTCCATCACCACGAGTTGTATTTTGGGCCGTGACACCTATCTATTATTTTATGATGAAATTGAGAGTAAAAATATGAAGTGTGATGCCGTACCGTATTTTATCATTTATGGAGAGATTGAGAGTAAAAGCACGAAGGGTGATACCGTGCCATTATTACTGTTTCATGGTGAGGCTGAGAGAAAAATCACGAAGGGTGATGCCGTGCAGTTTCTATTCATTATGTTATCCGTCTCTTTGGTTGAAGGTTTATTTAGTATTTCATGTTGTCATTTCCTGCTGTACCATATCTTATACCCCCCCCTTCGCATGTCCCTTCCCAATAGTACATGTCAATTCTTTATTTGTTGTTATGTTGTATGCATATTTTTGTTTGTATAGGTTTAATTACATGGGTGTCCTGTGATTGCCTCGTCACTACCTCATCGAGGTTAGGCTCGACACTTACGTAGTATATTGGGTCGGTTGTACTCATACTACATTCTGCATTACTTGTGTAGATTTTGGTACTGGTCCCAACTATCCATGAAGCGCATCAGCTCAGATTAGCTTATTTGGAGACTCGAGGTAGATTTGCTGAGGTCCGCAGACCTTGAAGTCCCCTTTCTCTTTCCCTATTTACTGTTCCTTTCATTCGAGATAGTTGTATTTATTTCAAACTCTATTTGTAGAAACTTTAGAAGCTCTTTACTTGTGACTCCAGATCTGGGTTGTACTTAGATATTATTGGTTATTATACCGCTTCGTACTTTGTTTTAGTTTCATTTTAGCTTAATTGGTGTTACTTATTGAATTTATTAAAATTGGCTTAAAGATTCTCTAACGTTGGCTTGCCTAGCAAGTGAAATGTTAGGCGCCATCACGGTTCCGAAGGTAGGAATTCCGGGTATGACAAACTCCAAATGATCCGACCCCTTAGAACTCCCCACGTCCATCTAGGGAGAATTCCAAGAGAGATCTTCTAGCATGGGCGGAGAGCAACACGATCAAATAGGAAGAAACCACGAGATGTTTCATAACCCAGCAGAAGGCATAGAACAACTAGATCGAGAAAGTGTTGATGGCGTTGACTAGAAACGCAAGTGCTTGAACACCAGCAGTACCCCCATCGAGATTATAACCAGTTGATAGGACTTAAAGTTTCATGCCGAGAATTTCTGGTACCGAGGACTACCCAGATACTCGAGAGTAGGGGGTCCAAGTACCCCTAGTAAAATAGTTTTACAAAGCTCTTTTAAGAAATTATGTTGAAACATATTAAGGAATAGAATGAATGAATTGATCAAATTTCGAGAGTACCAACTGTTATCAAGGGAATTGACATGGACAATTACTACCAACAATCTTAGAAACCATGTGCTACCCCGCTGCCGTTACCTAAAAAGTTTAAGATACAAACATCCCAAAATACGATGAGACGTCATACCCTCGGGGATCATGTTATAAATTTCACAACGGGAATCAAAGGAAACAACCCAACCAAGAAGGATATCGAGTCGGTGCTCGTTAAGAAGCTCGTAGAAACACTCACGAAAGGGGCGTTGACCATATATCCCCTTCTTCCTGAAAATTGAATCGGTTCATTTGCTGAACTTGTAGATGCTCTTGTTAAGGAAAATACCTAAGCATGGAAGGTGGACAATTAAATAGAAGACATTTTCAAAATCCAAAAGGATACAAGAAATTGCTCTAAGGAGTTTGTAGATCAATTTCACAGGAAAAGATACTGCGTCCTGTTTCGAATAATTGAGTCGCGATAGCCTTTATGAAAGACTTAACGAGGAGCTTGGAAGTCACAAGTACACTGAAAGAGAGCCTAGGGGAGTTCCCCCAATAACCAAGAACAATGTTAAAATTGGTAAAGTACCGAGCTCCGATAGAAAAAGATACGATATCCCGAACTACCACTGATTATAAGATGGAAAATAGATATACTTGTTGGGATCAAAAATAATCTCGCCCAGGAATAATATCTACAGTAAATAATAATAATACAAGAGAGCAACAATGATACCAAATATTTTAGCGGGATAAAATACAATACCCGAGTGAAGCAATATTACCACTATAATATTACAACTCAGTAGTGTCAAGAGACTACTACAACTTTGAAAGAAATAACACTCTTTATTTAAAACACCTCACTACAATATTACTACCACTCACTAGTTATCTCACATACCACAATCTGTGGATTACTCTCACTGCTTTATGTTTCTCTTGTTATTTTGGTGTACTTAAACTGAACAAATGAAGCTCATATTTATAGGCACATTTTCACCAACCCAACCAATCTGATTGGTTCCTCAATTTGTAAAGTCCAGATTTCAGCCGCCCTTATTGAAAAAAATTCTGCCACCCTAATTTGACTTCACCAACTTTTTTAACTTTTTCTTTATTTCCTTTTTTCCTTTTATGGGTCCTACAAATCTCTCCCTTAATTTTGATTTTTCTTCTTTATTCCAAGTCTTGATCTCAATCTTTGAAAATCTTCAAACTTAAGAGACTTTGTGAAGATATCTGCAACTTGTTCATGAGACTTCACATATTTGAGCCCGACTTCCTTCTTGGCAATGTACTCTCTGAGATGGGCCATTTCGGCAGAAATGTCGACATAAGATAAGAATCCATCTGAGATGGTACAATGCCAATATGAGAAACAACATGGCCCCCTCACAAATAGGTAAAAAATGGATCTACCAAAGCTTAGAGACTACAATTTCAATGTTAGCATCTCCGAACTAGTAACTGATGGATTATTATATGCAGCGGAAGCAATCCCAGTATCAAAATCACATGTAATTTAGACAACTAGTATAAACGAGATTTCACGGGTTACCTCTTGAAGCGTGAACATATCTCTTCTACCACGTGAGCCTTCAGTTCCATAACTTCTCAATGGAATCTCCATCACCAGCACAATCGTGATCCTCGAACGTTCCACGGTCTTCTACTGTGTTACCCAAATAATACCCGAAAATAGCAATTTCGTGTGGGCGAAATTTCTAGGAAAACTTGGCTGAAAATTTCAGCCACCATCTCCTCATCCCTCTAGGTGGAAAACCTTATGTATTTATAGCACAAGTTTTAAGGGTTAAGACCCTTTTCCAAAACCTGTTGGGTTTTCTTTTCCACCAGAAAAATGATTCCTTTATTTCCTATTATTTAGGCATAGTAGGGACCACAGAATTTAATTAACAAGGCTTCAATTATGGAATTAATTTCTAATTTTCGAAATTAATATCTACCATAATTAATTACGAATTATTCCACTAAAAATCCGTAATTGCACTCCTTATCCAATTTCGAAATTCATCCATTAAATCTTATTTAACTCCCCATATTAAGATTCAGATACTAATCAAGTAAATTAAATTACTGACGATTTAATTTATTGATTATTTCCTTTAGACTTTCGCTTAACTTATTTCATGTGTCGGATACCAAATCCACCGGCCGGGTTTACACATGCAAACTTATAAGCTTTCATAAAGGTATATCATCAATCTCTAAACCGAGACATGGATTCCATCAACTAACTATTACTTCGCCAATGTATATTATTATTATCCAATTTACCAGGCATATTGACCCACGAAAGAATCTCGCCTTTTAATAAATCAAAACAATAATAATATACACAACTAATAATAATTATATCAAGATTAAGAGTATAAGTACATTTAATGGCTAGAGAGTTTATTTTATTAAGTTAGTATAAAATACTTATCTCTACCTGGTCCGTTCAATACATACAAAATGTACTAGCACAAGAAGTTGGAATTAAACCATTCCCATAATCAAGATTAATTATATTTAATCTTGTGGTACAATCATTCCTGATGGTTTGTCCAATTCCATCATTAGATTGTGAACTCAAACTTTATACTTATAAGAACCGATGATTTAATCTTCCGTGTATAAGCTAAACTCTATACACTAAATCATCTACTATATAAGCAAAGGACACAGACTATTATATGATCTATTTAAAACTTTATTAAAACTGAATAAACAATTATTTCATAATAAATACTATATCTAAACCAAACTCATGGTTAATAGTATATATCCCAACAATCTCCCACTTAGACTTTTAACCATGATAATTATTAGAATATACTATATCTAAATGCATGGTTAATAGTATATGCCCCAACAATCTCCCACTTAGACTCATAACCATGCATCTACAACTTTCTCAGGCATTCTTTTACATGACTATTAAAAGTCTTCACCAAATAAGGTTTTGTTAAAGAATCTTGCCAAGTTATATCTGATGCAATATTTGTCCAGTAGTACTTTGTCGTAATTATCTAGTTTGGTATTAAACTCTTCAGAGATTCTGTTACCGAAACTATCCCAAGAATGAACACCGAACTATAATTTTCTTTAGCTTTCTCCCACTAAGACGAAGTACCACTAATATTACCTTTGTTACCTCACGACATTGAAATATTAGTGACTTCTTACTATAGTGTTCAATGTTCAAACATCACTCCCACTCGATAAAGGCATATTATGTCTATTAATGTTCTCCCACTACTTAAATGCAATGGAACGTCAATTCTGACGTGTGGGTTTTGATGTTCTTGAACATCTAGTTATTTCTTTGCCAGTTCCTGTAAAAATAGTTTACTTCTAGGAACATGTTTTATTAAACAGTCCTTATCTAGAAAAATGCATTTGTTTTAACAATTGCCTTATTTTCTTTAGGACAATAAAATAAAGCTTCATTCGTTTTCTTGGATATTCGATAAACATGCACCTATCCATCCTTAGTTCCAACTTACATATCTGCTTTCCCTTTCAGCACATATGCGGGATAATCCTATATCTGAACATGCCACAGACCAAGCTTACATTCAGTCCACAGTTCTATAGATGTCCCAGGTACTAGCTTAGAAGGAACTAAATTCAGAATGTAATTGAAGTTTCCAGGAAATATTCCAAAAATAAATAAGGCAAATCTGAATAACACGTCATTAGTCTATCCATATCCAAAAGAGACTTATTTCTTCTTTCTACTACACGACTTTATTATGGAGTTTACGGTGTAGTCAATTGAGATGTAATCTCTATTCCGATATGTAACTAAAAAACTCTTTAGAGAGATGCTCGCCACTACAATCAAATTGTAGTAACTTAATATATTTCTTTGGTGCTTCTCTATTTCAAATCTTAAAAAAACCTTGAATTACTTAATTCATTAAGACTTACAGTGCATCAAATAAATATATTAATATTTTGAGTAATCATTTATGAACGTCATAAAATACTCAAAATCTATCTCTTACGAGTATGTATTTAACCATACAAATCAGAAAGGATTCATTCTAGCTTATCACTAGTTTTATTTCCTTTTAAAGGGAAACATCTTTTAGTCAAATTTCCTTCCAAACAGGATCCACAAGTTGGTAGTGCCTCTACTTTCAATGAACCTTAAGGTCCATACTTGACCAACTTGAAATCCTATCCAGATTAATATGACTTAGATAAAAGTGCACAGATAATTTTTCCTCAATTTTGAAGAACATATTCTCTTATGAGGTAGACTAATATTGTTCTGTTCAAGAGAGACATCAATATATAATAACAAGGTCATTCATTCATGTACCACAAGAGATAAAGTGTTTATTAAGCTCAATAACTCAAGAGTTATTTGAAAAATAAAACAAATATCCATCTCTTATTTTGCCCAGAAATCGGAATTAAATTCCTTCTAACAAAAGTACATATATTGCATCCTTAAAATTAATGCCTTATCACTAAAAGAAAATTTTAACAAGTAATACGACAAATTGCATAAAATTATTGTGGAGTTGAGATAAAAATATTAAATAGATCATAATAAGTCAAAACACTGAATAGTAAAATTCAGACTGCATTCAATATTTATATACATACATGCATCAGGAATAATAAATTTCGATGGGAAAAGAATTATTCATGCAAAGTATATTATATAATGCAAGAATTATACAATCCAAAAATAAATAGAACCAACTCAGATGGAGAACATACTATTATTTTCAGTCATTTGTATATAATTTTTTAATACAAAAATTTTAAAACACACTACACATATATGTCATGCATCTTGAATAGCAATTTCGATGGGAAATAACTACTCATGCAACATACATATGCAATGCCAGATTATTCACTCCAATAATTAAAACAGACCCAACTCAGATGGAGAGTATACTTTTAATTTAAGTCAAGTGAACATCATTTTTAATAGCTCTAGTTTCATTGATCCAACATGTATACTCAGATGGAGAGTAAGTACACGATATCAATTACTAGAATTTCACCTAGTGAGCTTACAATAAATTTATCCGATATGGAGGAAGACCTAAAGTCAACGCATAAATTTATTACTCACTTGAAATTAATAGTGGAAGACCATAGAAATATATTTCTATCACCACTTAATCATGATTGTATTTGTAGTTACAAAATTGATTCAACCCTTTAAGCTCAGATGGAGAGTTAATACTGGTTATCAATAACTAGTAACTATAGCCAGTGAGTTCATAAATTTATCCGATATGGAGGAAGACCTAATGTCAACGCATAAATTTATTATCTCACTATAAAAAAAATGAAGACCATAGGGGTTTATTCCCATCACCACTTTATCACAACCACGAACTTTTCTCTGAGAATTAAGTTGCATATTAAAAAAAAATGCTCAATACCCATTTAAACAGTCTTAAAATACTAAAATTAATATTTCACACTATATAGTGGTGATTATTGTTGACTGGACTATTTCTGATAAATCTACCAAATTTCATATCAATCAAAAATTGCGACCAAATTTGGAAAATTATAATTTTAAGCATTTTTTTTAAGAATTTAAAATATGACCTACATTTTTTTTATCATATACCAATTCATGTCAAATCAACATGTGTTATCATGTTCCAGATTAGACATATAAAATGATAGAAAGAATGACTTTTCGTATGTAAATCACATTTTAATCCGTCAAACCTCCAAAAAACTCACCTAAACGATCCCAAATCATCAAAATACGATGTGATTCACTGCCTAGCAGTGAGTTTTCTTAAATGATCGTTTCCAATGATCCTACCGAATTTCAGGTCATTCGGAGATCGTGAAATTCATGATTGCCAAAAACTAGACCAAATTCGAATAATTTTTTTTTTTGTTGGCGTAGTCAGGATTAAATCCATGTGATTTGCATTCTTGCTATATATCATATCAAGTTAAATAATCATATTTCAGATTTAACACAAATATAGCCGATATATAAAGAATAATTTTTCATATTTATAACAAATCAATTTAATAAACTGCTTGAAAACCCATCTAAACGACCTCAAAATGCCAAAAAACAACATGATTCACTGCATAGCAAGGAGTTTTTTTTTCACTAGATCGTTTTCGATGAACCCACCAAGTTTCAGGTTAATCGGAGTCCGTCAAATTCATGACCACTAGCCTGTAACCAAACTCGGAGAATAACCGTTTTAAGTAGTTTCATGAATTAAAATAAATATGATATTGATTTCCATTCTCCTTATAATTACACTATGAGCTGAAGACATATATTATTTTCTTCCTATTTCTAGGATATATAATATCTCCTTTTGCAATAAATTATCCTTTTATTAAATACATAAGAACCTGAGATATTATATTTTCTCCCGTTCAGTGAAAACCCCAATATCTCTTCTCATGGGTGGAGTTAGTTTCACTAGTACCCAAAGATAAATACTCTTTTTCTAGTTATGAACCTCCACCATTAATGTAGATTTCTCAAGGATAATTTTCACATGGTATATTAAACATATTTCAATGACTCAAATAAATAGGCCATTTTGTGGATCCTACTTATTAATCATAATGCTCAATCCATGAACAGATATAATTTCACATGTACAAATTTACTAAGAATTTTTCATGAGTTCAAATAAACAAACCACTTCAGTGGTAACTATTTATTACTCATAAAATTCTCAATTTACAAGTGAATATATATTTAGCTCATAAAATTATTTTATGGTAGACCATAGCTTAAAAGTCATACCAACATTATAAAACTCATACAACATACCGTCATATTTCACTTAATTAGAACCTCCAATCAGAGAACAAAATTCTTCATCGAAAATCCAAACTAGTAATCACGTAGGGCATGAAAATATAAACTTAAATTTGAGAAATTTTTTATGCACAAACATGCCAAACACTCCAATCATTAGTCATCCAGGATATCAAGTAGAGAATTTTACTCTCTTACAAAATAATTATATCATTACACAATATGAATTATACCTTGTAAGACCTAGTCAATAAAATCTTACACCTCTATTATTGAATTTAATACAATAACACGTTTATTTGTAAATAGTCAATGTGTAAACCTATTATATGACTAGTATTTAATCATGGGGACCATGGGGAGTCATCCCCAACACCATTGAATTAAAAAAGAATTAAAATTATTAAGAAATAATTTTCAGAAAATAGAAAAACGTCCAAAACACAGTCCAAACGACCTCAAAACGCCGAAACATACCATGATTCACTGCTATAGCAGTGAGTTTTTCTCACCACGGTATTTCTGATGGACCCACCAAATTTCAGCTCAATCGGAGTCCGTCAAGTTCGCTGACCTCCGAAAATTCCGGTTATTCGGTCAAAAACAGGTTTTGCGTTTTTCTAGGGATTACCCCAAAAAATTCAGATAATCTCAATCAAATATCAATAAGAAAACATATATCTCATGATTATAAGAATAATCCATAAATTATGCACAGTTAATTCACAAAACAACAGTGCAGTTTTTCAGAAAACCACATATATATGTAATTCAAAAAATGCACATAAACACCATATTCTTGTTTCATGAAAAACTTAGTTATCTAATTAGATGTGAGTGAGCTCTGATACCAATTGATGGATTATTATATGCAGCGGAAGCAATCCCAGTATCAAAATCACATGTAATTTAGACAACTAGCATAAACGAGATTTCACGGGTTACCTCTTGAAGCGTGAACATATCTCTTCTACCACGTGAGCCTTCAGTTCCATAACTTCTCAATGGAATCTCCATCACCAGCACAATCGTGATCCTCGAACGTTCCACGGTCTTCTACTGTGTTACCCAAATAATACCCGAAAATAGCAATTTCGTGTGGGCGAAATTTCTAGGAAAACTTGGCTGAAAATTTCAGCCACCATCTCCTCATCCCTCTAGGTGGAAAACCTTATGTATTTATAGCACAAGTTTTAAGGGTTAAGACCCTTTTCCAAAACCTGTTGGGTTTTCTTTTCCACCAGAAAAATGATTCCTTTATTTCCTATTATTTAGGCATAGTAGGGACCACAGAATTTAATTAACAAGGCTTCAATTATGGAATTAATTTCTAATTTTCGAAATTAATATCTACCATAATTAATTACGAATTATTCCACTAAAAATCCGTAATTGCACTCCTTATCCAATTTCGAAATTCATCCATTAAATCTTATTTAACTCCCCATATTAAGATTCAGATACTAATCAAGTAAATTAAATTACTGACGATTTAATTTATTGATTATTTCCTTTAGACTTTCGCTTAACTTATTTCATGTGTCGGATACAAAATCCACCGGCCGGGTTTACACATGCAAACTTATAAGCTTTCATAAAGGTATATCATCAATCTCTAAACCGAGACATGGATTCCATCAACTAACTATTACTTCGCCAATGTATATTATTATTATCCAATTTACCAGGCATATTGACCCACGAAAGAATCTCGCCTTTTAATAAATCAAAACAATAATAATATACACAGCTAATAATAATTATATCAAGATTAAGAGTATAAGTACATTTAATGGCTAGAGAGTTTATTTTATTAAGTCAGTATAAAATACTTATCTCTACCTGGTCCGTTCAATACATACAAAATGTACTAGCACAAGAAGTTGGAATTAAACCATTCCCATAATCAAGATTAATTATATTTAATCTTGTGCTACAATCATTCCTGATGGTTTGTCCAATTCCATCATTAGATTGTGAACTCAAACTTTATACTTATAAGAACCGATGATTTAATCTTCCGTGTATAAGCTAAACTCTATACACTAAATCATCTACTATATAAGCAAAGGACACAGACTATTATATGATCTATTTAAAACTTTATTAAAACTGAATAAACAATTATTTCATAATAAATACTATATCTAAACCAAACTCATGGTTAATAGTATATATCCCAACAGTAACAATATTAAAGAAGATGGGAGATAAGGTAAGATGGCCCAAAGAGATGAGGTTGGATCTCAATAAGAGAAGCCGAGAATTCTGCTGCAAGTTTCACAACGATCACGGACATAAGATCGCAGACTATAGTATTTTACAAAATGAGGTAGCTCATCTCCAGAAGAACAGGTACCTCACAGAGATTTTAAGTGAAAAAGAAAAAAATATTACATGAATAATCGAAGTGAGGAGCCGCCTTCTCGAGCCCCATCACCCATGTGAATAATCAGTGTTATCTTTGAAGTTGTAAAGGTCAATGAGTTACATTCACTGCTGCAAAGAAATTTGCTAAGAACTCGATTAAGCATGAGAAACACAGCAAGGAAACATTAACCAAGGAGAGCATCACTTTTGATAATGAAAACACAAATGGGCTAATAGTGCCGCATAATAATGCACTGGTAATTATATTACATATTTTAGATATTTATATTAAGCGGGTTTTAATTGACCCAAGAAGTTCAGTGAATGTCATCTAATTGTAAGTCGTAAAAAAAGATGAAGTAACTGATCATATCGTTCTAAAAGCATTTTTGCTCTTCGAATTTAATAACTCCAGCGAGACGACATGTTGTGAGATTACTCTAACTACTTTTGTAGAGGGAGTAGACAAACACCCCATTTCAGGTAGTAGACAGGGATATGGCTCACAACATCATCATGAGAAGGTCATGGATTCACGACATGGATGTAGTACTGTCCACTTTGCACCAAGGCATCAAGTTCCATCTAAATGGAAAACTAGAAATATCATAGGAGAACAAAGAGAAGCTCGGGGTGTAACTTGATCGCCATTGCAAGTAGGCGCGGCAAAGATGAACGTACTAAACAACAACCAAAATAGTAGGGATCGTAGGGAGCCACGGCCCTCAAGCTGAAATGAACAATCAGATAGTTACTTCAAATAGTGCGGTCGGTGAGCGGGAAGAGACGGATGCCATAAAATCAACTACCAAAGAATTAGAGGTAGTCATACTCTTCATAGACTTCTTGGAAAGAAAGGTTTATTGGTTCGAGGCTTGACCTCGACCTCAGAAGTGAGTTAATTGAATTTTTAAGGACTAATAAATATTATTTTGCTTGTTCACACACTGGCATGACAGGTAGCCCTTTGGAGGTAATAACCCTCAAACTCAATATTGACCCCGACACTCACCGATCAAGTAGAAGAAGAGGAAATACAGGCCATTCTGAAATCAAATCATAGAAGATGAGGTTTCTAAACTTTTGAAAATTTGATCAATCCAGGAAGTCAAATATTTGGACTGGTTAGCTAACTTGGTAGAGGTCTTAAAAATGATTGATAAGTAGAGAGCATTTATCGACTACAATGGCTTAAATAAGAGATGTCCAAAAGACTATTTTCCTTTGTCACAAATTGGTGGACTTATTGCTACTACGTGATGTCATTCGGACTTAAAAATGCAGGAGCCAAGGAGCCACATATCAACGGTTGAATGACCCAAATATTCAAGAACTACATTGGAAAGACAATAAAAGTTTATATTGGTGATGTGCAGGTAAAGTCTATTCAAGGAGCAGATCATTTGAACCACACGAGGGAAACATTTGCAACTCTCCAAAAGTATAAAGTTGGTGTGTGGGTAGGAAACTCACTAATCAAGTTGTACTCAAGTTACCAAGAACTTACAGAGATTACCCTTTTGCAATTCAAAGAGGACTAGACTAAGATTCAATGACCGGCATAAGATTATCGCATCTCAGTTTCATTTATGACATTTACTTTCAGTCCCTTGCACTATTAGAAATCCAGCAAAAATCGGCCGCGGTCGACCGATCAATTTTAGTTGGTCAAAAAATCAGCCAAATAACCAACGAAAGTCTTGGTTAACTTTTCAAAATATTTTATATTTTATTTTTTTTACGAAACCGATCAACTGTGATCGGTTTTCTTTGGCGCAAAACTATATATGAGTCCCGCAAAATTTATTTTTCAAAAAACTGACCAACTTTGGCCGGTTTTTCATTTAAAATAAAATAAATTAATATTAAAAAAAACGACTGAAATCAGTCGGTTAATTTGGCCGGTCATTTTAAAAAACTGACCGAATTCGGTTGTTTTTTTTTTAATAAAACCGACTGACATCGGTCGATTATTTTGGTGAGAAAATACAATTAAAGAATATAAATGAAATAAAAGACAGTCTTAAAATAAAATGCACCAATGGTCTAGTGGTAGAATAATATCTTGCCATAGTACTACATAAACAAAATACCGATCGACTTTGGTCGAAAAAAACTGACAAACTTCGCTTGGTTTTTTCGGTAATTTTTTTGAATTTAATTGACCGACCAAAATCGGTCGGAAAACACCGACCTACTTTGGTCGGTATGCTCTTCCGATCATCAAAATACCGATCACACGTTAATGGTCGCGTTTTGGAAGGTTATATTATTGCCCATTACCGACCTACTTTGGTCGGTTTTTGCGGACGATTTTTCTCGAATTTCTAGTAGTATTACCTATTCTATTTAGAGCTTATATAAAGACGACTCCCTGCTTAGTTCAGTTGACTACAAAATTTAAAATGACTATTATTCACTCTCCTCTTGTAATTTCAAAACGTACCACTATAATTGTTTAATTAGTTAGATGTCTTAGGATTTGTAAACAACACCACGTGCGTTTCATTAAAAAACAGACGAAAGAGTGAAGATAAAAACTTACCCGTACCAAATATTTACATCGAAATGGTATTAATTTTCATGGTTAAATTATAAATAAGTGAGATAGTGTATTACTTAGCTATGGTTTAGAGATAAAAATATACTTTTCATCTGTGGAAACCACTACAATACTTGCTTGACACCGCAGTTGATCAAATTTTAATTGAACTTTTGAAGGATCGAGAATGGAAAGAACCAGTAAACAAGATTAATACTTAATATATCATGAGAAAAAATAGCATTTTCAGACTACATATAATAATGTAGTAGCCAGCTGATACATTATTAGACACATGAAAGCATGGGATATAATATTAATCAATGCATATATTGACTAATTAATATCTCTCGCATAGGAAAGCTACTCTATTTTATATTAGTTGGTCTTGCCAAGAAGCTGATAAATTAGAAAGAGATGCTAGTAAATTTGTCATACCAATCTAGATCTGTGATTTGTCTAGTCAACATAATAATGGAAGCTTCTTTCTTCATTATCATCTTCCTCTTTTTCCTACCAATGATGTTCATATTCATCAAGGATCACAAAAGAGGGCGAAAAAACTTGCCTCCGGGACCATGGAAGCTCCCACTCATTGGGAACTTGCATCAGCTGGGAATTAGCTCCCCCCATGTTGCTCTCAAGGAATTAGCTGAGAAATATGGACCTTTGATGCACCTAAAACTAGGTGAATGTTCAACTATTGTCATATCATCGTATGAAATGCTGAAAGAAGTGATAAGAATAAGTGATATCGTGTTTGCAAATAGGCCGGATCTCCTTCTCTCAACTATGATGTACGATGGTGGAGACATCGGTTTTGCTCCCTACGGTGATTACTGGAAACAAATGCGCAAAATTTGCATTTTAGAGCTCCTAAGTCCAAGAAGGGTTCGGTCGACTTATCCTCTAATGGAGGAAGAGATTTCGCGCTTAGTTAAATCTATCAAGGCCTCAGGCGCATGTACCCCAATTAATATGTCTGAATGTTTTAAAACGCTCACTTGTGCTATTGTTTGCAGAGCTTCAGTTGGAATGGCTAATAAAGATTGCGACTCATTGATTTTGGCAGCAAAAGAAGCAACAACTATCGGAGGACTCTTAAATATCCCAGATTTGTTCCCTTCCCTCAAGTTTCTTCCGTATATCACAGGATCCAAGCAAAAACTAGTTAAAATGCATCAAGTATGTGATCGTCTTCTTGAAGAAATTGTTCGTGAACATGAAGATAGCATACAAAGAAGTAACGGTGAACCAATTGATGAAGAAGATCTTTTGCACGTTCTTCTAAGGCTTGGGGAAAAGGAGAGACACAAATTTCAAATCCCTATAACAAGAGATAACATAAAGGCCATAATCTTGGTATGTATCTAGCTAGATCTTCTTGTAATTCTCTTCCTCTACATCTCTTTTTTTTTTCCTTCTTAATTATTAGTTACTCATTATATGCTGCAAATAAGCCCTAAAATTGCTTATCGATTAGGCATGCACCTACAGGATATGCTCATTGCCGGAACTGATACCACAGCAACTACATTAGAATGGACCATGTCCGAATTAATGAAGAATCCGACAATCATGAAAAAAGCTCAAGCTGAAGTAAGAGAAACTTTGAAAGGAAAGAAAATAGTGGATCATAGTGATATTCAGAATTTGAAATACCTGAAATTGGTAGTTAAGGAAACTCTAAGGTTTCATCCTCCTGGTCCCTTGTCTGTACCTAGGGAATCAAGAGAGGAGTGCGAGATTAATGGATACGTTATACCGAATAAAACAATAGCCCTAGTGAATATGTGGGCAATGGGAAGGGATCCCCAATATTGGCGTGATCCAGAGAAATTTGAGCCCGAGAGATTCAACTTTATAGATGATATCAACAGATCAATTCCTCCTGAGTTCTTCGGATTTGGATTTGGGAGAAGAGCTTGTCCAGGAATGTCATTTGCTATAGCAAACCTTGAGCTTACTCTGGCTAGATTACTCTACCATTTTGATTGGAAACTTCCTAATGGTATAAATCCCGAGGAATTAGATATGACTGAAACTTTTGGTGCTGCCGTTGCAAGGAAAAATAATTTGCACTTGTTTGCTTCACCGTATGATTATTAATTAACCCCTCTCCAATTGATAAGATTTGGTCTTCTCAGATGTTGCTTGTCGTGCTTAGTAATAAAGTTAAGTCTTTGATTTCGCCTCTTTCCGTATTTTCTTTTTTTCTCCTTTCCTTTCTTGTATTTGATTGTGTTGTTATATTTTAGTTTTTGGAATTTGCCTTTATTATTCTTAGTAATTAGTATTAGAACTCGCGCGATATGCGGATAATTTGACGGAATATTAATCTTATAAAATTATGATCTAATATATCATATTATTTTAATAAATAATAGTTACTATTTTATTATTTAATGTAGTATACGTAAGTATAATCAAATCTATACAAAATTAAATATACAAAGCATTATAGTATCACATAAATTGTTTATTCCTTGTTTATTCTTTATTAAATTAGCAAGTACATAGTACTATACATTTACTAATGTAATTTTTTATTAATTTGTCACAACTGTCTTAATATTTTGATACTACTTCTCTTCTAGTAGAATATACATATATATATATATATATATATTCTTTTTCTAGAAATATGTATTTATATACTTATGTTATTCTGTTTAAAATTCTATAATTGTCTAAATTTATCAATAATTTTTTGAAGTGTTATTTATTAATATTTTGTTTATTAATTATTATAAAATTAATCCACCTCTTTTCGACATTCATTTCTACTATAATATTGGATTAGTTTTCTTATTTTATATTTACTAAAAATTTAAATAATATCATTCTTTTACGAAATTATAATTTTGAATTCATCAAAAGTATAAAGAGATAAGCCTTTTATTTTTATGAAAAAAGTACTAATATTTTTAATAATTATTAATTTATGTTATATGTATAAAATACATTTATATTATGTATAATATCATAATAGCATCTTTATATTTTTATATTATTTATTACGAAATTATGAGTTCTATTTATTAACTAAAATTTTCTACATGAGAAATTTAATTAGTATATATATTTTTACGCTATCGCTTGAAATTTCTTTTTTTTAACATTATCATTTAATTTACTTATTTATTTAGTATTCTTCATTTATGACTATTTCTTTATTATAATTTTAGTTATGTGTATATCTACTTTTCTCATAATAATTCTAATTATTTTTATAAGTCTAATTGTATTATCAATTATTTGTTTCTTGTTTATGTAATTATATTATCCATTACTTAATATTGTTAAATTGGCATATGAATTATAATAAATTACCAATTGAGTATAATAACTACTCCCATATATACTCTACTAGGAAGAAATTACTCTCTAATTTGAATTGGTAGTTTTTTATTTTTTGTTATTTTTTATTTATTATAAAATAATTTTAAAACTTCAATTTGAATGAGTAGAATATTTTTTTTGTATTTTTATTTTTTATTGATAATTATAAGATATCTATATTTATTAATTCAAGTAGTGTAAGTAATTAAATCAAAATTTAAAATTCAAAATAAAATTAGATTTTGTCTTAGTAATGCCACTTGACTTTTTGTGGTTAAGACACTTGTCTTAGTGTAGTGCTTTTGCTTCTCCTATTCTATATGAATAGATATTTGTAATTATATTTGGATGAGTTTTTTTTTCTTTTTTGGTAAAAGAAATTAAGGTCCTTTAAACATCTTTTGGGCTTTTCTTTTTTGGAACTATTTTATTCATTGCTTATGAATTTTAACAATTTCTAGGCAGGGGCGAAGCTAGGTGGCCAGAAAGGGGTTCGGTCCCCCTTCAGTGAAATTTCACTATGTATCTCGGTTTTTTTTTATGTATATATTGTAGATGCTAAATCACTCCTTAGCATTTTTGCGTGTTTTTTTTGTTAAACTCTCTTGATGAAATCCCTGCTTCCACCACTGCTTCAGGGATCAATAATTGTCCATGAGCAAGATTGAAAAAAGACTGGCAAGAGCCATGGTCACACCAGGTTTTATATGTGCGAAAAAAGAGAATAAATAAATAGATAGTATTAACTGACAAGAGGGGTTGCTCTGATGGTAAGCAACCTCCACTTCCAACCAAGAGGTTGTGAGTTCGAGTCTCCCCAAGAGCAAGGTGGGAAGTTCTTGGAGGGAAGGATGTCGGGGGTCTATTTGGAAACAACCTCTCTACCTCAGGGTAGGGGTAAGGTCTGCGTACACACTACCCTCCCCAGACCCCACTAAGTGAGATTATACTGGATTGTTGTTGTTGTTGTTGTTGTATAGTATTAACTGATAAAACAATGCATGTTCTTATACCATGATTGTTTTAGCTAATACAGCAAATCAAACACGTCCTAAATGTAAGACAAGTGTATGTACATGAATTTTTATCACATAACGATAATTAATTAGTACCCCATATGTTACCATCATGTTTTATCACTTAATTGACAAAAATTAGAATCATTGGTGATGATAGAAGTGGCTCCGTTTCGTTTTATACGGGCTCAGAGTTTCTAAAATTTGTGGTCCTAATATGTTATGACATTGTTATCATGACTATAAGCGTATATTAATGTCACGATTCGGATCTCCTATCCTCGAGAGTCGTGATGGCGCCTACTACTGGGAGCTAGGCAAGCCAAACCTTAACTACTTACTACACTTCCATCTTTGTTTTTTTAACAACACAAGTCGATAATATGATAAAAGCGAAATTTTAAATAAATAAGCGGAAGTCAACAATTATATATCTTAAGGCTACGTCTATTACAACTCTTAAAACTTCAAATACCACAAAACCTGGTGTCACAGTGTCATAGACTGTCTAAGAGTTACTACATACAAGGTCTGAAGAAATACAATACACTGTTTTTGAACAAAAGGAAATGAAATAGGAAATAGAGCTAGAGGGAGATGCCAGGACCTGCGGACGCCTGCAGGTCTACCTTGGGTCTCCGAGTGGACTGAAGGAAGCCCTCCAACTACTGTCCGAAGGCTGCTCCTGGATCTGCACACAGTACAGAGTGTAGTATCAGCACAAACGACCCCATGTGCTGGTAAGTGTCTAGGCTAACCTCGGCGAAGTAGTAACGAGGCTAGGACTAGACTACCAAATAAACATGTACAGTTCATATATATATACAATGGAAAAAAATACAAAAATAACCAGTCAATGTGGGAGGGGAAAACAAGCTGTGGGGGAGATAATAGTTCCGAATAGAAAGGCATCGAGTAAGGAATGAAACAACATAACTAGAATATCAACAAGGAAGCAGAAATCAACAATTTGCACGACATCACCCTCCATGCTTTTACTCTCGTTCTCACCAAAACAATAATATAATCAAAATGTGCACGACATCATCCTTCGTGCTTTTACTCTCTTTCCTCACCATATAATCAATAGAATCGGCACGGAATGGTACGTTGTGCGGCACAACATCACCCTTCGTGCTTTACACTCTTTCCTCACAATAACAAACAATGCACGACATCACCCTTCGTGCTTTACACTCTTTCCTCACAATAACAAACAATGCACGGCATCACCCTTCGTGCTCTAACACTCTTCCTCACCCAAATAACAATCACAAACAAAGGGGCAAGGGAATAAACAAAATAATAATAGAAATTCCGGCAAGGGAACACAATTAAACAATTAAATTCCGGCAAGGGAACAACATCAATAATCTCAACATCCCAGCAAGGGAGATAATTAACAAAGCAACAATATCCCGGCAAGGGAAAAATTTAATAACTCTTTCTCAATTTTACCTCACAATTCACTTCATAACTCGAACCAATGCTCTAGAGGTTCGATTATCACTTATTCTTTCACAACTCATTTCACAACTCGAGCCAATGCTCTAAAAGTTCAATTGTCACTTGTACTTTCATAATTTTACTATGCAACTTGAGCCAACGCTCCTTAATGTTCATAGGCCACAATTCTTTCCACAAGCTTTATACAACAATTAGAAATCTTCACCAAGGCATGAATAATACAACGAAATCATGAAAACCACAATATAAGACCCACGGTCATGCTTGACACCAACGTATAGATACTCATCACCATGCTTATACGTCGTACTCGACAAGAAGCAAATAGCAAACATGACACAACTCCTAATCCCTCAAGCTAAAGTTAGACCAAACACTTACCTCGATGCAACGAACACAATTCAAGCCTCAACTACCGCTTTACCTCTTGTTTCCACCACCAACTCGCTTGTATCTAGCCATAATTTGCTTAACGATATCAATAAATGCTAAATGAATCAATTCTAATGCATGAAAATAGGTTTTATAAAGATTT
This sequence comes from Nicotiana tabacum, assembly GCF_000715075.1. NCBI lineage: Eukaryota > Viridiplantae > Streptophyta > Magnoliopsida > Solanales > Solanaceae > Nicotiana > Nicotiana tabacum. The sequence goes on along the minus strand of NC_134084.1, from coordinate 13,196,275 downwards.
CCCCAAAAAAGCAAAAATTGACCACGGGCCCGCTTGGTCTAAACCCGAAATTCGGACCAAAACCCGATTACCCATTAACCCCCGAGCCCGGATATATAATTGGTTTTGGAAGCCGACCTCAATTTGAGGTCTAAATCCCCAAATTTCAATATTTTCTTAGGTTTTACCCAAAATTCCCAATTCCACCATGAAAATAATTGATTTGAAGTTGAAATCATGTTAAAAGATGTTAATGATTGAAGAAAACTAGTTAAAAATTACTTACAATTGATTTGGAGAAAAAAGATTGTTTGAAAAATCGCCTTTTATGTTTTTGGGGTTTTGAAAAAATGAAAATAACTGGAAATCCCATCTATTTATACCCCTCTCAGACCCTCTCCGCGGACCGCATAAAAAGGACTGCGGTCGCGGAGCTCCACCTCTGACCGCAAGTAATTGAGCGCGGTCGCGGAGGCTTCGCCTTGCTCAACGCGGACCGCACGAATCCCACCACGGTCGCGGAGCCCCCACCACGGCCGCGAAGTTTCTACCGCGGACCTGGCTTCAGAGACCTGCAACTTCTCTGAATCTGCAACTTTTTCCTAAGTTCAAAACTTGCCGAAACACATCCGAAACACACTTGAGCCCTCGGGCTCCTAACCAAACACACGTACTAACTCAACAACATCTTACGAACTTATCCGTGCGATCAAATTGCCAAAATAACCTCAATAACAATGAATCATACCTCAAAAATCAAGAACTTTTTCTCAAACTTCATCAAGTATCAAATTTAGCAATTTAGGTCTGAATCACGTCAAACGACGTCCATTTTCAACCAAACTTTACAGAAATGACTTAAACCATATATAAAACCTGTATCGGGCGGCAGAACCAAAATACGGGCTTGACACCATCTCTTTCTAATCAAACTTCATTTCAAATTTTCTTAAAATTTTTCAGAAAATAATTTCCTTTAAAAAATTCATTTCTCGGGCTCGGAACATCGGAATTTGATTCCGGGCATATGCCCAAGTCCCATATTTTCCTACGGACCTTCCGGGCCCGTCAAATCACGGATCCAGATCCGTTTACCCAAAATATTGACCGAAGTCAAATTTATTCATTTTACAGTCAAAACTTATCATTTTTCATAAAATTTCATATTTAAGCTTTCCGGCTGCGCGCTCAGACTGCGCACGCAAATCGAGGTGACTCTAAATGAGGTTTTCAAGGCCTCAGAATACGGAAGTTTCGTTTTAAAACAAGTGATGACCTTTTGGGTCATCACAATTAAGATTAAAACTTGAAAATTTAAAATCAAATAGCTTAATAAATATGAAATATATTTTGTAGAGAATACTAAACAAAAAATAGTGCAATATAAATTGAAACAGTAATTAATATACATAAATATTACTAGTCATATTACTTTTGGGTGAGCTTGTGATCGTTAGCAGGGTAAGTACGTAAACAAAATTGCTAGAAATTCAAACTCATGACCTCTTTTTTGTTAGGTGACAATATGGGATTAGGTGGGTTTTCTCTTATTAAAGTTTATGAAAGAATACTTTTATTTATTTAATAAAAGATAAAGAATTAAAAATGATTTCATATGTACAATATTTACTTGGTTTAAGAGTTTAACATTTTAATCTTTCCTGAAATAATCATTCAAGATAAACTAAGAATGTTTAATTAATTGGGCCATGGGGTACATCACTTAAATGCAAGGTCAGGTTGATGCATCTCTCGGCATAATAATGACAATTATACTTCCATAACTTATAACTATTTTATCATTAAAAAAAAGAATTTAGAATACTTGTCTTTTGTGTTGTTTGTAATTAGTGGTGGCCTTTTGATTTACACGGAGACAAATTAAATCTAAAAAAGATGGAGAGCTGACTTAAGTACAACTCATACTCGCAACAGACAACGGGGTATAACTACAAATTATTTGTATTCTTACAAATAAAAGACAATTTATAACTAGATAATATATCACCTCGTATTAACATATATTAACAATATATGAAGGTATCTTAATACTAACATGAAAAGCCACAATCCCGGAGGATTAGTCTAGCGGTAGGATTTTAAACTAGCTATCTTGTTTGCTACTTAGTTATCGTCTCTAAAGTTATGCCGGATTATCGAGTACCCTAATTCGAGCATTAAAAACGTGATTTTCTTATTCTTATCTGTCACGATCCAAAAATAATTATAGGTTATGATGGCGTACAACGTTACCGTTAGGCAAGCCAACGGTGAACTATCAACTTAATTATTCATTTTATTATTTTTGAAATCATAAATCTTATTAGGTAGGGAAATCAATCCATTAAAAATCATAGATATGTATAGTTTAAATGAAATACAAAGTAAAAGCGTGCCAATGTAAAGCAACTGTACACAAATTCTAAAACACTTCAAAACCCAATATCACAAGTGCATAAGCATCTATTAGGAAGTATATACAACAACAATACATCACCTGTGTGGAATACAAGGTAGATAGGATAAAGTAAATAATCATGATGGAAACTCTGTGTGCTGCGAGTCGTGGTATGGAATATAGCTCATCGTAGAGTTCCCTCGGCAGCTGTGCCTACGCGACCAAATAATCACCAAATGGACCTGTCAAATCGTGCAAATTTAGTGTAGAAGTGCAACATGAGTACGAAAATCAACACGTATTTAGTAAGTGTCGAGCCTAACCCCGAAGAAGTAGTAACGAGGGGTCGACATTGACACTTACTAGTGGTCCAATAAATCAAATAAAATAAAGTAGGCAAGTATGAAATATGGTAAGTGTCGCGCCCCCTTTTTTTCGCGAAATCGGGTTTATGACATTTGGTTGGGACAACTCGTTCCTTTTGGGAACTGGGTTTTGCAATTTGAAGAGTCGCCACCTAATGATTTAGGGTGCATTACGACACCAATAGGGTTTAATTCTAAGTTCGTTTGAATAACTAGAGATAGGGTAAGGGCTTGAAATTATCCTAAGGGGAAGGTGTTACGCACCCCTCAGGATCCACTAGTGTGGTTCCCGGCCAGACAGTTTATTGTGAATTTGTGCAATTAATAAGTAAACAAACAAGGCTCACATAAGAGGGGATTTTAAATATACAGGTGTTTAGAAATGATAAAATAAAGCAAAGTTTTGAAATAATTATAACTAAGCATGTTGATGAATGTAAAGGGGTCCTAGGTTTGTATTTAATATGGATTACATCAATACGATACCCGGTATGACACTCATCAAAAGAGGGGATACACGTGGTATTAACGCATGGGTCATCATATCCATATCTACCCTTCCCGCCCCGTTAAGGTATTTAAAGAGCGGATTAGTCTCGATCACTATTGCATGCTATTACCCGTCACATTCCTATCAGTCCCGGAGGAGCTTAGGACTACTATTCCTAAAAGGGAGGGATATTAGTTTGATTTTGGTTTCAAAAGGTAAAAACCTAAGGCGAAATATAAAACACATAATACTGCATGTTGGGGAAGAATATAAACAGATAAAGGCCCATGTATTCCTCCTCAAACAAAAAAAAAACAAATAAATAATATGACTTGCACATACTTTTTAGGTCTAATTAAAATTCTAAAGAGGAGGGGAGTTTAATTATTGAGGCAGGTCAGTTTGTTACATAACTTAGATAAGGAGTCCGAATCAGGCCTGCCCGCTGGTTGTAGCAATTAACAAAAGCGGATTCATATTTCATTGTTGTTATTACCTAAGACTTGCCTAAGTGTTTGGGTGAGCTCTTAGGAACATGGTATCTATTTACTGATTCAAAGTGTGGCAAAGCAGTAATAACTTAAAACGAATGATCTAGGATCCTATATGCATGCTTGCTAAACCTCGTTAAATAAAGAAGAAAAGTTGTTTAAAACTGGTTCAGAATCGAACTGATTTGAAATTGAACTAGTTTCAGATTCTGTTGGCGATGGTGTCTAATATTTCTAATTTTAATCCCTATAGGCATGATATCTATCATTGAATGTTAACGAAAATGAACATGATTTTCTAGGGAATCCCTATAGGCATGGTTTCTATATATTATACTGATTTCAACCTTATGAACAGTATACTTGCTTATAGCCGTTTAGAACATAAAGCATGATATCTAAGTGACAACAAATAGGTAGAATTATAAAATAAGTCCTATAGGCAAGTTATCTAGATGCGAAGTTGAACATGCAGAATTTAAAAATAAATCCTACAGACATGCAGAATTGTACGCGCAGGATTTAAAACCAGTCCTATAGGCATGTTTTCTACCCTTAAATATGCATAATTACCCAACCCTTTCACTAGCCAGCCCCAAGTATTTATTAAAAATTATTACAAATCAGGAATAATGAATTACAGCAGAAAAGTACAAAGAAAAGTTACAACTAGAGGAAGCTTGATTCTTGACTTCCTCTCTGAGTTATGGAATAAACCACCTCAAATGCCATTGATCCAAGCTTTTCTCAGACTTGAGTGTGTCAAAGTCCCCTAAGGGTCTCAAGAGGGCCCGGGGCAGTGCTCACACTCAAGTTGCATATTCAGAATAGGGATGAGTGCAATGTAGAAGTGCCAACCCTTATGTGTCCAAGTTCAGAGGGAGCTCATGGGTCACAAGGCAAGGCTCACACAGGGGGAAGAACTTAAGTTCTAAGAAGATAGTGAAAGTGTAGGAGCAGGGTTTTAAAACTGAGGGGATAATGGAGAGGGGAAAGGGTGATAGGGAGACAACAATTAGTAACACACAGAGTTAACAACCTCATACAAAAGGGTCAGGGGTTGGAAATCCATTGAAAGGAGCCCATGTACTTAGACATAGATTAGTTTTGGGCATGCACATCAATAGAAGGTGCTGACATGCCTATAAACCACTCAGAATACACAACATCTTGAGGAGGTTATGATCATAGGGGATCAGGTTTGGGTCATGCACAACAATGTCCCATGCTGTCATGCCCCAAACCAACCACAAGTATTAAACACATTGGGGTGAGGATTTAGGATTCACAAGTCATAATAAGTAATGGCAAAATATTAATTCAAAATTAGGAAAGGACAGATTAAAGCATGTTTAATAATGGTACTGGGTTAAATACAAACAGGAGACAAACAAGGATAAAAGAGACAATAAAGAAACATGTTGTTGTTAGTGCAAGAGCTTAATTAGAACATACCAGTAAAATGCAAATGCAGAGAAAAATAAGCAAGTTTCCTAGAACCTAGCCTTGACTTTCAATCGGCTAGGTAAGGCAGCAATACAAGTAGCAACAGAGAAAAGAGAGAGATTTTAGTAGAGTGTGTGTCTGAACTCAAGTATTTTATGCCTTGTGTTCGTGTCTTTGAAAGAAGAGAAGTACAAGTTATTTATAGACTTTTGAAAACGGGTGAAAGAGAAGTAATAAGCCACAAACATGGAAACAATCACTATTCAAAATCAATTACACAAGTGATTGCCTTTGATTAAGGGATCACTTACTTAACAGGCAGTGACATGTTCAAAATAAAGAAAGAAATCAATTTATAGGTAGACTGATTATTGGCATAAAAGAAGTAGTAAAACAATTGAGTAAGTGATTAAGTCTAAGTACAGGAATATACCTTTTTTGGAAAGGATTCAGTAAGACAAAAAAAAGGAAAGAAATCAATTAACCTTAACAAGCTAGTGAAATCAGATTTTTACAAAAGAAAAGTTTGAAATTAGTCACACAATTGAAGATCAATCAAAGAAGGAAACTAAGCATATAAATAGAGTGCACAAACACTGGACATGCGAGGCCAAACTATTGGCAAAAGGGAACAACATGCAATAATAGCACAAAGTTAGTAGACAGCCAACATTCGAAACATGATAGTCACGTAGGTCAAGTTTCATTGACTTAGTAGTAGAGAAAAAGATAGAGTATCAGAAGCATGCAAATGATCAAGTGAAAAACCCTTCTGAAAAGCATAGTCGAGTTTCAAAGATAGTAAAAACTCAGAATCAAAGAAATCACATAAAGAAAAGAGATGTTGAAACAAAGGAATTTCAAATCAAGTCGAGCAATTTCACACAAATGAATTGCACAAGCAGTTTCAGAAACTCGAATAGACCCCCAAAAAATTAGGGTTTTTGAAACCAATCGAGTTTAAAGATGATGAACAAATAGATTACACAAGTACTTAGCAGACTGCTTCAGAGACTCAAATGAACCCAAAAGAAATTAGGGGTTTCAACAGCTATCGAGTCTAGAGATGATAAACAAGTAAATCAAACAAACAAATAGTCTCAAAACCCCCAAAAGAAATTAGGACTTTTATCATGCAAACTCAGATAGAAGGACAATACGAGCAAACATAGCAAAACATGTCAAAAATCTGAGAAAAGTTTTGAAATAACTTAACAAGAAAACCCTAATCGGAAAGATAAAGAGTTTTGAAAGTAAAGTTTTAAAAGAAACTCTGAGAAAAATGCTTAGAAGTTCAAAGCAAACATAGATATGAAGCAGATCTGAAAGAAATCGAAAGAACCTTAGAGATTAGGTTTCAGAAGAATGCCAAGTGACGAGAAAGGCCTTGAAAGCCATTGATCTAAGAAGGAGAGCCAAAGGTCTGACTCGAATGGCCATGGATGGCCGGAGAAAGATCAGAGATGACCGGAGAATAGTCATCGAGCAAAGTCTGGACCAAGCCCCTTCAGGATCTAGTCATGAGACCACAGAAACGAACACGTAGAAGCCATGAGAGGCTGATACAGGTCTCCGATGACCTTGGAAAGCCATGGATTAGTGCAGATTAGGGTGGCGGTGGCTAGCATTTGAGGGTGTTGTAGAGAGGATTTGGGAGAGGAGGGGTTTCAGAGATGGCGTGTTGTGAGGAATGAGTTAGGGTGAATGAGTCATTTGGGTTAAATAAGGAAAGGGTGATTATTGGCCGTTGATTTGAAGGATCAACGGCCTGGATTAAAATGAGTAAGTGGGGTGGTTTAATGGGATAGGGTTTGGATCGGTTCAAATTGCAATTGGGTCTGGGTAATTGGGCTTCAAATTGGGTTCAAATCAGGCTATAATTGAAATAAAATGGGGCTAGCATTTAAATAGCCAATTTTGCCTATTTGATTTATAAATAATAATAAAATAATTTCTGTAAATAAATTAAAGGTGCTAAAATAATTTATAGTACATAATTATCAAATTAAAAATAATGGACTTCATTTTATAGATATAAATGCAATTAAATCTAAAAGAGGCTAATATTGCAATTATATGCAATTTAACTTTAAAAATACTAAATCAATTTATTAAAATATGCAAGAAATATATTAGCTATATTTTATTATAAATATGAGAATCCAGTAAATGAATCACCAAAATGATAATTTGGGAATTATTATTAGGTTTTTATGAATAAAATAGGGGAATAAATTGGTTTAAAAATTAAGGAAAAATGAAAAAACATTTGAACATACTTATACATGCATATATATGCTATTTTGAAAGTATTTTGAATATTTAAAATATATAGGGAAAAATTGGGTATCAACAGCTGCCTCTCTTTACCCGAGAAGGATGAAAGAGTTGTCGGGTAAAGATATGATGGCCAATTTTGACCGAGCAGAACGGTTCGACGTGGTTTAGGCCGTGGAGACTTTCGAGAGCGGACGCAATATCCAGGGCGGGGTGAAAGGTGAAGGTCTGATAGGGCTGCGGGACCATGAATGTTGTCTTTGGACAGTTAGGATGACATCCTTAGGCCATGATGTCCTGGGCTATGAAGCGTATAATAAAGGATTCGCAGGCCATGAAATGATGCTCTCGGGCTATGAGGATGATGCCTCCGAACCATGATGCCTTTGAATAATTATATGAAAAAAATTAAGAGGGGTCCTCAAGCCATGACATGGTGTTCTCTGGCTATGAAAATGGTACCTCCGAATGATGACGCCTTTGGATAATTTGACGATCTTTCAGCCCATGAGGTGCAGTATTTGTCGATCTTTTAGCCCATGCAAATGCAGTAGGGGGTGATCTTTCAGCCATGCAAATGTAGATGAAGTGGCGATCTTTCAGCCATGAAATGCAGTAGGTGGCGATCTTTCATCCATGTAAATGTAGATAAAGTGGTGATCTTTCAGCCATGCAATGCAATAGGTGGCGATCTTTCAGCCATGCAAATGTAGCTAAGGTGGCGATCTTTCGGCCATGCAAATATAGCTAAGGTGGCGATATTTTGGCCATGCAATACAGTAGGTGGCGATCTTTCAGTCATGCGATGTAGATAAGGTGGCGATCTTTCAACCATGCAATGTAGTAGGTGGCGATCTTTCAGCCATGTAAATGTAGATAAGGTGGTGATCTTTCAACCATGCAATGTAGAAAATATAGATGGAGACAACGGTTAGTGTCGGAGGGCAGAATGGAAGCCTTATGCAATGCAAAAATGCAGATGAAGACAGTGTTTAGTTTCGTAAGGTAGAACGGTAGCCTTATGCAATGCAGAAATGCAGATGGAAACAGTGTTTAGTCTTGGAAGTCAGAATAGTAGCCCTATGCAATGCAAAAATGCAGATGGAGATAGCGTTTAGTCTTAGAAGGCAAAATGGTAGCCTTATGCAATGCAGAAATGCAGATGGAGACAATGTTTAATCTCGGAAGGCAAAATGGTAGCCTTATGCAATGCAGAAATGCAGATGGAGACAGTGTTTAGTTTCGGAAGGCAGAATGGTAGCCTTATGCAAGAAATAAAGTGGCAAGCGGTAACAGAGCTTTCTTAGCTGATAGTAGATTGCGATATTGTGACTGCTAGGAACATTGCGATATTCAAAGGGAAGTCGTCTTTCAGACTGACCCGATTGAGATCCCGATAGTCGACATAGACTTTGACCTTCCCATCCTTCTTTGGAACTAGCACAATATTGTCTAACCATGTTGGATATTCTACTACCCTGAGAACTTTGTCTTTGACTTGCTTAGTGACCTCTTCCTTGATTTTCAAACTTATATCAGGCTTGAACTTTCTGAGCTTTTGCTTTACCGGTGGACATGTTGGATCGGTTGGCAGTTTGTGATCCACAGTAGACGTACTCAAACTAGTCATGTCATCATACGACCAGGCGAATATGTCCTCATATTCCCTTAGAAATTCTGTGTATTCCTTCTTTTCTGATGGCGATAAGTGAATGTTGATTCGTGTTTCCTTGACGTTTTCTGCATCTCCCAGGTTGACAACTTCTGTCTCGTCCAGGTTGGACTTAGGTCTGTTCTCAAAATTCTCAACTTACTTAACAATCTCTTCCGGTATTTCATCTTTCTCTGAATCTATGTCCATTTGCTGTTTTGTCTCGTTGCATGTTGGTTCATCAAGATAAGTAATAATAATGTTGTATAAGTAAAGTAATGAGAGAAAAATAATAATGATCATCGATTCATAAGAAAAATGCTTTGATAAATTGCATAATCGTTTTGAACATTGGAGATCTTATTGCGGGAATTGAAAATATGCGAAAAATAAAATCTATTAGTAAAGAAAATAGTGCTTGTTTTAGCCTTGCTACCCCGAGGCTCGTCAGACTCTAGTTGTCCTGATGGTCCAGTTATTGAGGCGTGCCCCTCTACTTACAACCTATATGGAAGGGCCTTCCTCCCCCTCCTCCTCGAGAACAACACAACAGTCCATATCATTATCTTCTAAGAACAAGTTTTTCACCGCTGCCACTGCTTCTTCTTCATCTGACCCATAAATAATATCGGCCGGTTGGAATGTCTGCTCCAGATGTGGTATCAGCTGCTCCAGTGGATAGTAAGGACCGCGCTATGGTGACGACCAGTTGTTGAATTCTTCCCAGGTGTACTCATATCCCAGACCGAAAGTAGTGCCATGTTTCTTGAGCTTTATGGGTTTAGCGATTCCCTGAAGGTTTTTTCCGAATCCCTTGCCAGGTTTGTGCCCACTCCAATTCAGTATACTCTCGATCTTGTTATCCCACCATTTATCTTTGTCAACAACATTTACCCATTTAATGTGATGGTAAGTCTCTCCGCCTAGATTCCTTCTCCTTTCGATTGCTGGAATGGTCTAGCGACTGTATATATGGTTACTCCCGTCGCCGTGAATGATCACCTCTTGATGATTCCATTCAAATTTTACTACCTAATGGAGTGTTGATGCTACGACCCCAGAAACATGAATCCACGGCCGTCCCAATAGAAGATTGTAAGATGCTGGCACATCTATCACCTGGAAATCAACATCGAACTAGGTTGGCCCCATTTGCAAGCATAGACTAATTTCCCAATAGTGGACCTCTGGGAGCAGTCGAAAGCTTTCACATTGATAGCTCCATCTTTTATCTCGTGTAGTCCTTTACCCAACTTCTTGAGTGTTACCAGCAGACAAATATTGAGACTGGAACCTCCATCGATCAGGATTCTGGTGATAAAATAGTCCTCGCATTGCACGGTGATGTGTAGTGCCTTGTTGTGCCCCAAACCTTCAGGTAGTAGCTCGTCCTCATGAAAGGTGATCTTATGGCTCTCCAACACTTGTCCTACCATGTTAGCCATTTCCCCTCCAGTGATGTTGCTTGGCATGAATGCTTCACTCAACACCCTCAATTGAGCGTTTTTGTGCGCCTTAAAATTTTGTAGCAAAGCAAGAATGGAGATTTGCACCGGTGTTTTGTTCAACTGGTCGATGACCAAAAATTCCTTGGCCTATATCTTTCTCCAAAGATCGTCTGGACCTGTCTCAACAATGGGCGGCCGATTGGAGGTCTGCTTGCTTGACTCGGCTAAATATTCAGGGATATAAACTCTACCAGTTTTTGTCATACCCTGTGCCACAATAGTTTGTTCGAACCTAACCTTGCCTTTCCTCCTTGCCTCAGTTGTATAGTCCTATGGTATAGCCTTTGTATGGAATGGTATCATGGTCGACATCGCCACTGGGATTGGTGTGGCTATCTTTATTCCAAATGGAGCCTGTGCTTTGGGTGGTAAAACTACAACTTCAAATGGTGTGGGTGCATTTACTGGAGACACAAATTCGACCTCGATTGGTGCTGGTGTCTTTGTAGATGCCGTTGTTTCAAACTCAAGTGGCACATACATATTTACCTCAGAGTCCCCAGATGGCTGAATCTGGACTATGATAGGATTAAGAGTAACTATTGGCTTCATTGGGTTATCACCTTCTGCAATCAACCCGATCGATCCCTCGGGATCCCAATCATCCTGTATTTCAATCATTTGAACGCCTGGGTTATTGCGGACATTCGAAGAGGGTTTCTTTGCCACAATAATATTATTATCAATTAAAGTCTAGATCTTGTCTTTCAGAGAACGACATTTGTCAATGGTGTGTCCCTTCATGCCGGAATGGTATGCACAGGATTTGTTCAGGTTAACCCACTGAGAGGGGTTCTCAGGGGTTGAAGCAGGGATGAGTGTGGCATAACCAGTTGTTTTGAGTCTCTTGTACAACTGGTCAATAGGTTCAGCAATGGCTGTGTATTGTTTCGGAGGTCTGCGGTCAAAATTTGGTCGAGGTCTAGGGAAGTTTTGGTGTGTAGGAGGTGATTGATAGTGGGATGGTTGAGCATTGTAGGTTTGGTAAACATGTGCGGGTTGGGGAATATTTGGGTGAAGTAGGCTGATATGTGGGAGGTGGAGGTGATTGATAAGTGGGTGGTGAAGTTTGGTAAGAGGGTGAGGGTGCTTGGTAGCTTGGAGTAGGCTAATATGTGAGGGGATATGTTGGGTAAACTTGGTATTTGATAGGAGATTTGGTTCTCTGTGCAACCATTATGGCTCCTACGTCCCTTTTCTTGGACACACCACCGGACTGTAAGGCTTTATTTGTAGCTTATAAGGCTTCAAAGTTTGTAACCATACCCTTTTTGATGCCCTCTTCAATCCTTTCACCCAGCTTGATAATGTCAGAAAATTTGTGGTTCTCAATCATCATTAGCCTTTCATAATACTGCGTGTCCTGAGCCCGGACAAAGAATTTGTTCATTTGTTCCTCCTCTAAGGCAGGTCTGACCTTAGCAGCTTCGGACCTCCAGCAAGTAGCATACTCGCGGAATGTTTCCGTAGGTTTCTTCTTTAGATTTTGAATGTACAACACATCTGGCGCATTTTCAGTGTTGAACCTAAACCTGTCCATAAAGTCGGACGCCATGCCTACCCAGCTGGACCATTTCTTTGGATCTTGGCTAATGTACTAGGACAAGACATCTCCTTTCAAGCTCCTCATGAAAAACTTCATGCAGATTCTTTCGTTTTCCCTACTCCAACCAGCTTGTCACAATACGTTCTCAAATGGACCCTTGGATCCCCTGTACCATCAAATATTTCAAACTTCGAAGGTTTGTACCTTTTGGGAAGCTCGACATCGGGCTGTATGGAAAGATCTTCATATTTCAGACCTTCAATTTCCTTGCTTTCCTCGACGCCTTGAATTCGGCTAGTCAATTTCCTAAGTTCTTCACCAGGTTCTTGATGAGCAGGTCTTTATCATCAGACTCGGGTATGCTTGAAATGGGTTGGGCGGAGTGTGGCATGATTTCCACGTAGATGGGGGTGTTATGGTGGGTGTGGAAGTGGTCATTTTTGGAGTTTTGGGGTTCTGGCATGAGTAACGAGGTGTTGTTTGGGGTATGGCAGGTGTTGCAGTGGTGGTGAGGAGCGGGATGGTTTTGTTGCTTTGGGATATTCTGCGAAGGGTTCTGAGCATTTGAGAAATTAATATCTAGAGTGATGAGGGAAAATGAAAGATTTGCTAGATTTTGAACCTGATCAAGCTCTTCTTGGAATTTCAGCAGCTTTTGTTCAAGTTGAGATGCATTTTCCCTTGGAACCTGAGTTCCATGACCATTAGGGGCCTCTACCCGTTCATTGCATTCTCCTTTCTGACGTTATTCAAATCTTCCATCTTGCCTTTGTTCTTGTTTTTGACTAGACTAAGAAGAGGAGTGGGTGGAGGGCCCCTGGATCTCGTGAAATAGGATGGTGTTGCCAAAGTGCACGAACTAACCTTTGGAAAGGGGAATAATAAAGAAAAACAAAAATAAAAACAAAAGGTAACTAAGTTAGTGAGGATTATAAGAAACATTGCAATATTTAAACACATAGTGCGAGAATGTAAATCGTTTCCTACCTTGGGGACCTCTTTGTGCCCGAGGTAGGCCTAGAGATAAATTGATTTGGAGAACTTAGGATGCTAAATGCCTCATTTCATTGATAAAAAGTAGACGAATCCCAAATTGACAATAAACAAACAGGAAATGAAAATCACTAACGGTCATTGGCCTCATTACAATTTATAAAGCGGAAAAGATAAACTCCTATCTACTTGGTCCTAGAAGGACCCTCCTCAGGTTGAATGCTCTCATTAATCAAATCCTCCAGTTCGTGTAGGTTCCCCAATAAAAATGCCTATGCCAGGTGTTCTCCTTCGTTTCCCTCGGCATTCTGGCAGTCGGTGACTCTCTTCCTCACTTTCCCTTCCAATTCCAGCAGATTGAACTTCAGATATTCCAACTTTTCGCTAGCTTTGGTGGCCCTCTCTATCTACTTGTTGATTTGGTCATTTGATGGAAGACTCCTCCACCAGTCTAGCAAGAGTGGGGGCGTGCTAATCATAAAAAAACTGGGGACCTCGTGCCTCATTTTCTGCAAAACAAAGGGGTTATACCCTTACCTCCACCAGACTCGACTATTTAATATCAACAATTAGCATAAAGCATTTAGTTCTCCAAATAAATGCACAAAACGTGATGATGTCCATTTGGGTTTAGGGAAACCCAGTGGACTTTGGACAAGGCTTATCTTAAAGGATCATTATGTGGATAACATAACTGACCTAACTAGGTTTGACCATGATGCATGCACAATTTAAACCGAGTAAGGTTTCTATGGGGTTTTAGATTAATACCCTTGAGCGGACAACTCAAGGGGGAAAGGTACGGAACCGTCGACTACACCGTTGATTGACTGGTTTTACCGTAAATATGTCTTTTCCGAATTTAGGGGGTAATAATATAGGAAGAGCGCAACCACTCATTATAGGCGTTGCTATGGTATTTGTTTGGCACGAATGGAATATGATGTTGAGCATGATTATGTAATAATTAAAAGCATGTTGGCACGTATTTTCACGTTAAGAAAGCAGTAAATACAACAGTTTCATAATTTGCAGTAAATACAACAGTTTCATAATTTAAAGCAGTAGTTAGGAAAGAAACAAAAAGACCAGTCACTTTTGCAATTGAAAAGGGAATTGAATGCTTAAAGGAATTAAACAAGTAATTGCACATAAAGATGTATAAATTCCCAATAATAGTCTGAAATGGTAAAAGCCTAAATATCCCCAGCAGAGTCGCCATGCTATCGCACCCCTTTTTCTCGCGAAATCGGGTTTATGACAATTGGTTGGGACAACTCGTTCCTTTTGGGAACTGGGTTTTGCAATTTGAAGAGTCGCCACCTAATGATTTAGGATGCATTAGGTCACCAATAAGGATTAATTCTACGTTCGTTTGAATAACCAGAGATAGAATAAGAGCTTGAAATTATCCTACGGGGAAGGTGTTAGGCACCCCTCAGGATCCACTAGTGTGGTTCTTGGCCAGATAATTGATTGTGAATTTGTGCAATTAACAAGCAAACAAACAAGGCTCACATAAGAGGGGATTTTAAATACATAAGTGTTTAGAAATGATAAAATAAAGCAAAGTTTTGAAAGAATTATAACTAAGCATGTTGATGAATGTAAAGAGGTCCTAGGTTTGTATTTAATATGGATCACATCAATGCGATACCCGATATGACACTCCTCAAAAGAGGGGACACACGTGGTATTAGCGCACCGATCATTATATCTATATCTACTCTTCCCACCCCGTTAAGGTATTTAAAGCACGAATAGGTGTTGAGAACTATTGTATGCTATTGCTCGTCCCATTCCTATCAGTCCCCGAGGAGCTTAGGACTACTATTCCTAAAAGGGAGGGATATTAGGCTGATTTTAGTTTCAAAAGGTACAAACTAAGGCGACATACAAAACACTTAATACTGCATGTTGGGGAAACATATAAATAAATAAAGACCCACGTATTCCTCCTCAAACAAAAAAACACATAAATAGCATGACTTGCACATACTTTTAGGTCTTATTAAAATACTAAAGACGAGGGGAGTTTCATTATTGAGGCAGGTTAGTTTATTACATAACTCAGATAAGGAGTCCGAATCAGGCCTACCTGCTGGTTGTAGCAATTAACAAAAGCGGATTCAAATTTTATTGTTGTTATTACCTAATGCTTGCCTAAGTGTTTGGGTGAGGTCTTAGGATCATGGTATCTATTTACTGATTCAAAGTGTGGCAAAGCAGTACTAACTTAAAACGAATGGTCTGGGATCCTATATGCATGCTTGCTAAACCTCATTAAATAAAGAAGGAAAGTTGTTTAAAACTTGTTCAGAATCGAACTGATTTGAAATTGAACTAGTTTCGCATTCTGTAGACCATGGTGTCTAATATTGTTGATTTTAATCCCTATACGCATGCTATCTATCATTGAATGTTAACAGAAACGAACAGGAATTTCTTGGGAATCCCTATAGGCATGATTTCTATATATTATACTGATTTCAACCTTATGAACAGTATACTTGCTTATAGCCGTTTAGAATCAAAGCATGATATCTAAGTGACAACAAATAGGCAGAATTATAAAATAAGTCCTATAGGCAAGTTATCTAGATGCGAAGTTGAACGTGCAAAATTTTAAAATAAATCCTACAGACATGCAGAATTGAACACGCAGGATTTAAAACCAGTCCTATAGGCATGTTTTCTACCCTTGAACATGCATAATTACCCAACCCATTTCACTAGCCAGTGCCAAGTGTTTATTACAAATTATTACAAATCAGAAATAATGAATTACATTAGAAAAGTACAAAGGAAAAGTTACAACTAGAGGAAGCCTGATTCTTGACTTCCTCTCTGAGTTATGGAATAAACCACCTCATATGCTATTGATCCAAAGCCTTTCTCAGACTTGAGTATGTCAAAGTCCTCTTAAGGTCTCAGGAGGACCCGGGGCAGTGCTCACACCCAAGTTGCATAATCAGAATAGAGATGAGTGTAGTGTGGAAGTGCCAACCCTTATGTGTCCAAGTTCAGAGGGAGCTCATGGGTCACAAGGCAAGGCTCACATAGGGGGCAGAACTTAAGTTCTAAGAAGATAGTGAAAGTGCAGGAGAAGAGTTTTAGAATTGAGGGGATAAATGAGAGGGGAAATGGTGATAGGGAGACAATAATTAGTAACACACAAAGTTAACAACTTCATAAAAAGGGGTCAGGGGTTGGAAATCCATTGCAAGGAGCCCATGTACTTAGGCATGGATTAGCTTTGGGCATGCACAACAATAGAAAGATACTGACATGCCTATAAACCAATCAGAATACACAACATCCAGAGGAGGTTATGATCACAGGGGATCAGGTTTGGGTCATGCACAACAATGTCCAATGTTGTCATGCCCCAAACCAACCACAAGTATTAAACACATTGGGGTGGGGATTTAGGATTCACAAGTCATAAATAAATAATGGCAAAACATTAATTCAGAATCAGCAAAGGGCAGATTAAAGTATATTTAATAATGGTACTGGGTTGAATACAAATAGGAGACAAACAAGGATGAAAGAGACAGTAAAGAAACATGTTGTTGTTGGTACAGAAGCTTAATTAGAACATACCAGTAAAATGCAAATGCAGAGAAAAATAAGCAAGTTTCCCACAGCCTAGCCTTGGCTTTCACCCGGCTAGGTAAGACAGCAATACAAGTAGCAACAAAGAAAAGAGAGAGATTTTAGTGGAGTGTGTGTTTTAACTCAAGTATTTTATGCCTTGTGTTCGTGTCTTTGAAAGAAGAGAAGTACAGGATATTTATAGCCTTTTGAAAACGAGTGAAAGAGAAGTAATAAGCCACAAACATGGAAACAATCACTATTCAAAATCAATTACACAAGTGATTGCCTTTGATTAAGGGATAACTTGCTTAATTGGCAGTGACAGGTTCAAAATAAGGAAAGAAATCAATTTATAGGCAGACTGATTATTGCCATAAAAGAAGTAGTAAAAAAATTGAGTAAGTGATTTAGTCTAAGTACAGGAATATACTTGTTTTGGAAAGGATTCAGTAAGGCAAAACAAGGAAAGAAATCAATTAACCTTAGCAGGCGAGTGAAATCAGATTTTCACAAAAGAAAAGTTTGAAATTAGTCACACAGTTGAAGATCAATGAAAGAAGGAAACTCAGCATATAAATAGAGTGCACAAACACTGGACATGCGAGGCCAAACTATTGGCAAAAGGGAACAACATGCAATAATATCACAAAGTTAGTAGACAGCCAACATTCGAAACATGATAGTCACGTAGGTCAAGTTTCATTGACTTAGTAGTAGAGAAAAAGATAGAGTATCAGAAGCATGCAAAGGGCCAAGTGAAAAGCCCTTCTAAAAAGCATAGTCGAGTTTCAAAGATAGTAAGAACCCAGAATCAAAGGAATCACATAAAGAAAAGAGATGCTGAAACAAAGGAATTTCAAATCAAATCGAGCAATTTCACACAAATGAATTGCACAAGCAGTTTCAGAAACTCGAATAGACCCCAAAGAAATTAGGGTTTTTGAAACCAATCGAGTTTAAAGATGACAAACAAATAGATTACACAAGTACTTAGCAGACTGCTTCAGAGACTCGAATGAACCCAAAAGAAATTAGGGTTTTCAACACCAATCGAGTCTAGAGAAGATAAACAAGTAAATCAAACAAACAAATAGTCTCAGAAACCCCAAAAGAAATCAGGACTTTTATCATGCAAACTCATATAGAAGGACAATACGAGCAAACATAGTAAAACATGTCAAAAATCAGAGAAAAGTTTTGAAATAACTTAACAAGAAAACCCTAATCGGAAAATTTAAAGAGTTTTGAAAGTAAAGTTTTAAAAGAAACTTCGAGAAAAATGCTTAGAAGTTCAAAGCAAACATAGATCTGAAGCAGATCTGAAAGAAATCGAGAAAACCTTAGAGATTAGGGTTTCAGAAGAACCCCAAGTGACGAGAAAGTTCTTGAAAGCCATTGATCTAAGAAGGAGAGCCAAAGGTCTGACTCGAATGGCCATGGCTGGCCGGAGAAAGATCAGAGACGATAGGAGAACAGTCATCGAGCAAAGTCCGGACCAAGCCCGTTCAGGATCTGGTCATGAGACAACAGAAACTAACACGTAGAAGCCATGTGAGGCTGATATAGGTCTCCGATGACCTTGGAAGGCCATGGATTAGGGCGGATTAGGGTGGCGATGACTAGCGTTTGAGGGTGTTGTAGAGAGGATTTGGGAGAGGAGGGGTTTCAGAGGCAGCGTGTTGTAAGGAATGAGTTAGGGTGAAGGGGTCGTTTGTGCTAAAAAAAGTAAAGGGTGATTATTGGCCGTTGATTGAAGGATCAACGGCCTGGATTAAAATGAGTAAGTGGGGTGGTTTAATGGGATAGGGTTTGGATCGGTTCAAATTGCAATTGGGTCGGGATAATTGGGCTTCAAATTGGGTTCAATTGGGGTTCAAATCAGGCTATAATTGAAATAAAATGGGGCTAACATTTAAATAGCCAATTTTCCCTATTTGATTTATAAACAATAATAAAAATAATTTCTGTAAATAAAGTAAAAGCGCTAAAATGATTTATAGTATATAATTATCAAATTAAAATATTGGACTTGATTTTATAGATATAAACACAATTAAATCTAAAAGAGGCTAATATTGCAATTATATGTAATTTAGCTTTAAAAATACTAAAATAATTTATAAAAATATGCAAGAAATATTTTAGCTATATTTTAGTATAAATATGAGAATCCAGTAAATGAATCACTAAAATTATAACTTTGGAAATTATTATTGGGTTTTTATGAATAAAATTGGGGAATAAATTGGTTTAAAAATCTTTAAAAATTAAGAAAAAATGATAAAATTTGAACATACTTATACATGCATATATATGCTATTTTGAAAGTATTTTGCATATTAAAAATATTTATAGAAAAATTGGATATCAACAGTAAGTAAACAATGAGTACAGATATAAGCAAATAATATAGTTTATCGATGAACAACGAACACAATTTCCTCAATTATCGGATACTTCCTCAAATGGAATATGTAATGATCAATACCTAATCAACGGTCACATCTCAAATTAGGAAATTTATGAGTATGCAGTCTCCTTATCAAGTATTTCACACGATTTTGCTGAGGTGAGCCCCGATCCCATAAGAGTGTTCAATAGAAATGTTGAGACGAACGACCCAATCCCATAAGAATATGATACATGATACTGCTGAGGCGAACATTCCAATCCTATAAGAGTGATTGTTACAATATCTTGTCAAGGCGAACGGCCCGGTCCCATAAGAGTGTGTTACAATATCCTGTCGAGGCGAACGACCCGGTCCCATAAGAGTGTGATACATAATCCGGCCGAGGCGAACAACCTGATACCATTAGAATAATAAGTTTTAACGAGTCCTTGACCCCACTCATGAATATACATATGAGTTATGAAATATAAAGAAGCTTTTCAATGAAAACGCACAACACGGGAGAAATGCATAAGGAAGCTTAAATTTTCTGCGGCAAATTCAGCGGTCGTCGAATATCTAAAATAGCGAGTCCATTACTCTACGCGAGTCTAGTCTCGGGTCATAGTGCGAGTTAATATAATTAAACATGCAAGAATAACTCAAATAGCATAATTAAACCATAGCGTGAATCCTAGTCTACCCAGACATAATAAGAAATTCTCGTATACGCACGAGCACTAGTCACCTCATACGTGCATAGCCCCCACGACATCTATAACATAATAAGAATAACACCTAGGAGGTACTTTCCTCCTCGCAAGGTTAGACAGAAGACTTACCTCGCTCTGAAGTTCCATAACCGGCTTCAACACCTCTTTAATACCTCAAACCAATACACATCGATCCGAACTAGTCAAACAATCAGGAAAACCATTAAAAATAACTCCAACATCATAATTAATAAATTTATGATAATTCCCAACTATGCTAGAAAAGTCAACAAGGTTAACCCTTGAGCCCACATGCCCGAATTTCAAAAATTTCGAGAATATTACCCATAACATTACGAACTCTAATATATAATTTGTTCTCAATTCTATATCCGATTTCGTGGTCAAAATAAAAAAAATACCAAATTCTAGGTTTTCTTCAAAAGTCTCACAAATCTCTACATCTTCATGTTTAAATCTTTATAGAATCCATATATTTAACTTACAATATGCAAAAGTTATTTACCTTGATATAGATGATGAAAATTCATCCATGTCAAACAACATTAATATTTACAAATCGATGGCCAAAACCTTTCTTTCAATTTTCAAACTTTCAAACTTTGATGCAGGGGTGCGAATTACACTTAAACATCCCAGAATTACGCCAAACTTTACGTGCAAGTTATAAATGACAATATAAACCTATTCCAAGGATCGGAATCCTAAACGAATATCGATGATGCCAAATTCCACTTCAAGTCATACATAGGAATTTCTAAAACTTTAAAAATGCAAACTTTCCTTAATAAGCGCCGAAATGCTCTCGGGCAACTCGATACTCAACCCGAACATGCACCTGAGTCCGAATTTACCATACAAACCTATTGGAACCTTTAAATCCCGATTCCGAGATTGTTAACTCAATAGTCAACCCCTAGTCAACTCTTCCAACTTAAAGCTTCTAAATTGAGAATTTCTTTTCGAATCAACTCTGAACTTCCCGGAATTCAATTCCGACCATATGTACAAGTCATAATATATGAATTGGAGATAAAAACCGCCGAACGACGCGATAGAACTCAAAACGACTGATCGAGTCGTTACATTATCTCCCAAAAAGTAATACGATTATGCCAAATGGCCACTGTTCTTCGCGAACGCATAGGCCAAATTGCCAGTGTTCTTCGCGAACACATAGGCCAAATGGCCAGTATTCTACGCGAACTCATTAGGTCCTTCACGTACGCAAAGAAGACCTGACTCCTGTGAGCACGTGATTTTTTCCCTATATGAGAATTACTCCCAAAATTTCAAAACAAAACAATTTTCCTTTGTGTGGAATTTTTGTGTTCTTCGTGGCATTTCTGTGTAATTATTTGCATTTTTGTCTATGCATGTTTATTTGTTAGATTAATAAAAAATATAAAAATATGTCTCATTTGCGTTTAATATTTAATTAATTTTTTTTACAAAATGAAAAAATCATAAAAATAATGTACGCTGCATTTTTAGCACTTAATGTCCAAATTGTGTGATTTTCTCGTTATTCGCTATTTAATTATGTGTTAACTGTTATTAAGAGTTAATTAGTATTTCCAGATAATTTTTGGGTTTTATAATTTAATCTAAGCATTCTAGCTTTATTATTATTTAGGAAATTAAATAAATAGAAAAGGATAAAAATAGAAGAGATCGGATTGGGCCTTTTCTTCAATTTTAAGTCATAGGCCCAAAGAGACCCAATCTTCCCAAACGACCCAGTCCATTTCGAACTGGGTCGACCCAGTCCATAACCCAAAAAACCCAAACCCCCTTTTCTTTCATTTTTCATAAAAAAAAAAACCAAGAAAAACCCTAAGCTACCTGCCCCCCCTCTTCTTCTTCCTCTCCTTCTTCTCCAAACCCTCCTCCCATGGCTGCTTGCTTCCTCTTCTTCTTCGTCCTCCCATGGCAGCCTTTCACCTTCGACACACACACACACATAGCAACAAAGCAACACAACAACACACACACATAGCAACACATACACACACATCCCTCATCGTCAACACCCCTCGAACCCCAGTCCGCCATCACTGCTGGCCACTCTTCAACCTCCATTGCTGCTGACCGTGCTTCTTCTTCTTCAAGATCGTGGTTGATGTTGCTTCTGATTCAAGATCCATGGTTGTTTCTTCAAGTTCACGTTGCTCGCTGTTTCTTCTTCTCCTTCGCGGACTGCTGCCCGTCGCACCCAGCCATGGCAGCGTCTCAGCTTCTCTTTGTTGGTCGCTGCTTCTTTTTCTCCAAGCTTTGCGGACTGCTGCCGCTCGCACGCAACAACATCGTCACTGTTTCTCCTCGCTGCCATGGCTGCGATCACAAACTCCAGCTCGTTGCTTCTTCTCCATCGAGTTGATGGTGCCATGGTCGCGTCACTGTTGGTCCCTGCTTCTTCTTCTCCTTCGCGGGCTGCTGCTGCTTCAATTCACATCATCGCCAAACACCCCTCCATCGAGCTTCGTCCATTGTTTAAGTTTTCGGGCAGATTCGAGTGATTTTGGTACAATAATTATTTCCGGACAGATTTGTTTCCGTTCGAGTTCGTCGTCGCTTTGAGCCGGTTAGTGGGTAAGAGTTTTATTTTGTCCGTATTTTTGTTTTGATATTACCGGATCTAAAATTGATAAATGTTTGATTCTTGTTTTGTTCATGTGTTTTATTGGTTTAATATTTAATTGAAATTTAATTAATTACTTTTCAGTTTATTTTATATATATTTTTTTGTAAAAAGAAATTGTTAGTTTAATTTTAATGTTGTTAGATTCAAATTGAAATTGTTAGTTTAATTTGTAAAAGAAACTGTTGGCTTAATTTAATGTTGTTAGATTCGAATTGAAATTTAATTAATCATTTTTCAGTTTGTTTCATGTGTTTTTATTTATTTTTTGTAAAAAAAAATTAAAAATTGTTAGTTTAATTTTAATGTTGTTAGATTCAAATTGAAACTGTTAGTTTAATTTTAATATAAAGAAATTGTGAGTTTAATTTTAGTTTAAATTTGTAAAAAAAAAGGAATTGTTAGTTTAATTTTAATATTGTTGGATTTAGTTTAATCGCTCGAATCATCCGTCTTTTGTTGATTAGTTTAGATTAAATTCGTGTTTATCTTTTGGTTGAAGTTCGTTCTTAATCCAGTGATTTAATGTGAATTTATGTTTTAAATGCTTGATTTAATTTGAATATTCATCTTGGTTGTAATGTTGTTGGATTTAGTTTAAAGATTAATTGGTTATTGAATTTAGAAATTCATATCTACTTGTTGGTTGTGTTCAATTTGTTAATATTGTTAAATCTGCAAATATATGTGTTGTTAAGAATATCGTTCAGTCAAAATAATTTCGATTGTTGATTTGTTGTTCATAGTTTAAGTTTGAATTCGTTGATTGAACTGGATTAAGGATTGGTTATAGCTGGTAATTTAATTTTAGGTTCTTAAATAATTTTGAAGTTGAACAGATTTTTGAATCGGGGCGTAACAGTAGTTTTAGGGGTAAAACGGGAATTAACCAATTACAGATTATTTAATTACGGTGGGGACCCGACATAATGATAAAAGTAAAAAGGAAAATGTGGGTAATGATGTTTTTTTTCAAAAGAGGGAACATGGGGACCCACTTTGACTACTTTTCAAAAAGAGGGAACATGGGGGCCCATGTTGACTACCTTTACTAAAGTAAAAGTGTAGGTAATAATAAAAAGTTAAAGGGTGCACATAGTGGAAGAAGATTGAGTTAATAAAGGGGAAAGAGGTAAAAGGGGTCTTGTTTTGGTATAAAAGGATGACTCATTTGACACTTAAAAAGGAGGAGAATTTTGGGAGAGATAAAAATTTCAGAACTAAAGAGGAGATAAGA
Organism: Nicotiana tabacum; assembly: GCF_000715075.1. Taxonomy (NCBI): domain Eukaryota; kingdom Viridiplantae; phylum Streptophyta; class Magnoliopsida; order Solanales; family Solanaceae; genus Nicotiana; species Nicotiana tabacum. Next base: position 13,172,527 of record NC_134084.1, on the reverse strand, counting down.
ACATACTTTTAATTTTGAAGAAGAGGATTTCTAAAATATCCGAATACTATTTCCGTGTATTCCTGAGTGTGATCTCTGCCTACTGTTTGCTTCCGGGATTTTCAATTGGCTTCTTGAGTTAACTGTTGGTTCTTTGTTATTGCTTTATTGAGTGGTTGCTGGACTTTTTGTTTGGTTTTCAAGTCTACTACTGGGTTTTCTATCTGCTGGTTGTTTGTTGTTGCTGTGCTGTTTCTACTGCTGCTGATCCTATTCTTCTTTTCCTTGTATTCAAATACCAGGTACACGACTGTAATACTAGCTATTGCAAGCTGAAAAATGTGAAAGCATGAATACTTGAAGAATGGAACTTTAAAGTTTTAATTTCGCTTTTTCTTCGTTTCTTTTACTGATTGTATTTAGGCTATTTCATGTATTACTGTTTAATAATTGGAATAAGAGAAAAATAACATAAGTTGGTGTTTAGTGAATCAGCTTGGCAAAAATGGGTTAATTCACTAGCTATGAAAGTTTTAGTATGGTCAATAGTTGGTCAAACATGAATGGATAGTTAAATTTAGTTAAAGCCAAACAAGACTAGATAATGTTTAAGTTTAATAATCTTTCTAATAAGCTTTAGTAATTGTGGTTAAATCTAGTTTCAAATGGTTATGAATAATTAATTCCAATAGTTGTTTTTTTTATATAACAATACGAGCTTCAATCTAGCTATATTTGATTTCTTTTGAATATTAGTTGTCGAATTTCTTATTTTATTTATAATTTCGAATTTTTTCTTTAAAATTCTTTCATTTAATATTGGTCCTAATCTAGCAACTAGTATGTTACATGTTCTTAATTTTTTTTCTAACTCCTAATTAATTAGGATTTTCTTTCTTTATTTTAGAGACTAAACTTAATAGAAAAAATGTAGTCATTCTAAGATTATCTTTTTTAAAAAAAAAAATAAAAAAAAAAATAATGAGACGAGTCTCGCCAAATAAAAATGCAAATTGCGGGGCCCTCATAAATGTATGTATTAATTACTTAGAATTCGGGATCGGCCGCTTAGCAAAATTCACGGCTTTTTCCAAAAATAACCACGCACTAGTCGTTTTAGGCACGCATTCTAATAATTTTACCTTCTTAAACTCGGGCGTGCATTTCATGCGACCCAAATCCAAATCCCAAAACATTGAATAAAATGTGTTCCGGATTGCGGGTGCATTTCATGTGACGCAATCCAAAGACATGTTTTAAACGATGTTCACATTCTTAAAAAAAAACGTATAATAATAAAAGCGGCTAAAAGTTAAAATTTGCACATAAGTTCATAATTGTATAAAATCAGATATTTAAGCCAAATATGACAGTTGAGCGACCGTGCTAGAACTACGGAACTTGGGAATCCCTAACACCTTCTCCCAGGTTAACAGAATTCCTTATCCGGATTTCTGGTTTGCAGACTGTTAATAGAGTCATTCTTTTCCTCGATTCGGGATTAAACCTGTGACTTGGGACACCATAAATCTCCCAAGTGGCGACTCTGAATTAAATAAACAAATCCCGTTTCGATTGTCCTTTAATTGGAAAAACTCCCTTGTACCCTTGCGGGTGCGGAAAAAGGAGGTGTGACAGCTCTGGCGACTCTGCTGGGGAATATAACCCAGAACCACTGGTTCAGGGTTCAAGAATTCGAGCTTAGAATAATTGTTGTATTTGGCTTTGTCTATTATCTGATTTTTACATGTTGAGCCTAATGTGCTAAATGCTGCTCTTACCGCTTTGATATTATGTGAACTGTATATAAACTGTGCCGAAACCCATCTCCTCTCTGAGTCTTCTGAATCATGAAGAAGGGTGTATATAAACTGTGCCGAAACCCATCTCCTCTCTGAGTCTTCTAAATCATGAAGAAGGGTGCACTTTGTGTGACTTCTTTTCTGTATAGTGTCTAATTCCCAATTTAGAACGAGGTTGGATAAGTTGCAAAGCCGGTGAAACTTCTGTATTCCCGGTACGCTGCCTCCCCCTCGGCTCGAGCTGTCCGCTCGGGTAAGCCAGGTCTAGAACAAACAACCAGTTCTGAACCTAGAATAACTTGACTTCATGCCGGATCCCTAGTAGGAACGTTTATTTGCATCATGTTGCATTTGGATTAGGGGACTCAACACAGGGGTTGGGTCCGTCTAGGACAAGCAACCTGAAATGAAAAAGACCATCCTGCTGCATCTCGTTTGTTTTGCACATTTATTTGCCTCAGATCTGCATGCTGACCGGCTTCTGAAATAGGGAATTTTTGAAAAAACAAATTATAGCATTATAGGGAGATAACCACTTATTTCTTTCAATAATAATAATATAAAAAAATGGCAAGAAGTGTCAAAACCCTGCCAAAAGTTTGAATTTTTTAGTTTGATTTATTGGGAAAGAAAGGAATATTGTTTACAAAGTTCAGTTTATGCCCGAACTACGCGGGTCTGATTCTCATCGGATGTGAGATACGTAGGCAAACCTCTTTGGTTTCGGCCCACCATATTCAAAAAAAAAATCCAAAAATATTTAACATTACTCGCTTCTTTAGAAAGTCTTTCTTTTAGACCTCAATTTTTTTTTTTCAAAAAAAATATATAATACAAAAATATTTCCTTTTAATCTCTCTCAAAATCCAAATTATTTGTTTAAAAATTCAAAAATATTTTTTTTCTTTTGTAGTATTTCTTTCATAAATTCAGAATAATAGTCCAAAAATATTTCCTTTCTTCTTTAAAAGTTTTTCCGAAATTTCAAAAAAAAGAAAAAAAAAATAGAAGTTAAAATTCAAAAATATTTCTTTAGTCGTCTTACTTTTCAAAAAAAAAAAAATCTCTTCGTCCTCAAAGGCCGTATTTGAAAGCCGGGTTATTTGGAATATAGATAGTTTTCGAGTCAAATAAAAGTTTTTCCTTCTTTAATTACTATAATAAATGTGCAGGATGAGCACAAGTCAAAATGAACCGTTCTCAGTCTGTAGCGAGGTCCCTTTGCAACTCCACATGTGGTGGAATGATATGGAAAATGATAGTAAAAAGATAGTGGAAAGAGTTTTGGGAGGTTTTGTCGATCTGTTGAATATCAAGCCAAGGACAGATATCATCGAGGCTCTAATACCGTTCTGGGACCCAACCCGCAATGTATTCCGTTTTGTCGACTTTGAACTTTCACCTACGCTAGAAGAAATCGCAGGATATGCGGGAATGTATGGAAAATTAAGGGGGCAATATTTTCTTTCACCAAGACCGGTATCTCCGTATGGGTTTTTGGATTTGCTAAATATTAGTCGGAAGGTGCAAAATGATGACTTGTCGAAAGGGTGGTGTGCTCTCCAATTCTTATATCATCGGTATGGTGTTCCTCGAGGTTTTGAAGAGCCGAATCTCGGATTAACTCATGCTGGAAACAGGAACAAGTGGGAGGCGAGACGTACTTTGGCATTCATAACAGCATTTCTGGGGGTCGTGGTTTGTCCACGCAAAGATAAGAAAATAGAGACAGGCCTTGTAGGGATGGCTGATGTTGCAATCAAGAAAACTAACAGTACTGTGGTCCCTTTGGTTTTGTCCGAAATCTACCGAGCCTTAACTATATGCCGATAAGGAGGCAATTTCTTCCAAGGATGCAATCTGTTACTCCAGCTGTGGATGCAAGAACACCTTTGTCACCGAGTAGGATACATGAATCACGGGTTGACCGAACAAAATTGTATTAGTGGTTTTGAGAAACGGATGACAGGCGTTGTATTCCCTGAAGGTGTCGAAGCGTGGCTTGCACGATTAAGGACAACAACAGCTGACCAAATTGAATGGGCATTTGGGTGGTTGCCTGATACTGAGGTAATATACATGGCGGCCGAGGAATGTCATATTCTTTTGATGGGAGTTCGCAGTATCCAACCATATGCTCCTCATCGGGTACTGTGCCAACTAGGAAGATTTCAGGTAATTCCCACTGATGAGGATCTAAGCAAGCACGCCATTGAGTTGAGTCGAGGAGTCGTGTTCCCCGAAGGAAAAATTAGAAAGCTGTGGCACGAATGTAGATTCCTTGAGCCCAAGACTATGGTTCGAGAACTAGCTAAGGGTGAGGTAGACCCAAAGTACGATGTTTGGTTCAGGAAAAGGTTCCAGATTCGTCAGAGACCTGTTAAAAGAGATCACGTCCAACAATTTACGGATGATTCGCAGGAATAGTGGGGCTGGTTAGTGAGAGAGGAAGGCTACCGAGCTGAAATCGGAAAGCTGAAGCGACAAGTTGAAAGACTTATGTTTGAAAACAACGTGCAAGTAGCCTCGGAGCAGGGTGAAAAGAACAAATTAGCCAAAGAAAACCAGGCACTGAAAGCCCGAATTCGCCAAGTCAGTAAGAGTAATAGCGACCGACAGAAATGTCGCTCTGATGAAAGGTTGATAGCAGAATTGAGAAATCAATTCAGCAAAAGCCGAGAAAACTTGGAGAGATCCGAGGCTTGTATAGCAAGAATGCGGGTCAGGTGGGCAAAAGTTACAGCAGCACGGAGAAAGCACCTATGGGAAGTGAAAAGGGATTACGAAATGAGTGTTACAACATTGAGAGAAATAAATTCCACTCTCAGTGATCGGATCCTTAAACAAGCCCGGGATGCTAGAACAGATAGGGAACGCTGCTATGAGTCAGTATCCCGAATGGAAGAACAAATGGAGAGGTTCCAAGATCAGCTCATTGAAAATACTCGAATATTAGGACTAAAGAATCAACGAATAGAACAGATGTGCATAGAAAGGGATAGAATCAGGGGTAGGATCAATGAGATTGGGCGCTACATCACCACGAAGTGCCTAACATGTGAAAAAATGCCCCGTGATATCCTTTTTGCCTCAGTCATGGGTTATGTCCACCGGATCATGGAGGAATTAAAAAGCTTGCAAAGAGGCCTGGCACCAAAGCCCGCGGAAAGGCCGAACGATGCCTCGCGGGCACCAAAATTCAAGGCTTTAATGTATCCCTAGTTCAATCTTGCACTTGTTTATTTTTCAGAGTCTGTTATCTACCCTTATGTTCTCTTCAAACATTGCTAATAGTATGGAGTCTGTATTTCGTTTGTTTTTTTAAATAATAACTTGTAATAGCATATTGGGGTAATAAAAAGTAAAATTGGGTCTTTATTTTACTTATGGCACGAACTACGCTTGGTCTGATTCGTGCGGGGTCACGATACGTAGGCAATCTTTATAGGATTCGACCATAATTAAAAAAAAAAATTTTGAAAAAAAAGGAAAAAGAGAGAAGAAGAAAAGAGAGGTCCCTGAAACGCTCGAAAGAGGCACAAATAAAATAAGCCGGGATAATGCATGCGGTCAGAGTAAAAGCATGTTAGAAATGGTTAACTGCCTAAGAACATTGCATCCCCCAATGTGCAGTTACAATAACTGTTAAGACTCTAATACTGACAAGTTTGTTGTTTTTCCAATCAATACCAGTTAGTTTGTTAAAGCGTACTGGCACCGTACCATTATCAAACAAGATCAAAAGGGCCCATACCAGAAAGCATGAATGGTTCAGGCAACAGTGTTGAGTCGGAAAAGACGACAAATCAGATGCTGAAGGAAGCCATGGAAAAAATGGAAAAGATGAGGCTGGAAATGAATGAAATGCAGATAGCCTTAGCTAGAGCCCAAAAGGGGAAGGAACTACCTGTTACTCCTACTCTCCAACCAGGATACACGTCGGAATACCCCTCTCCCGGTCCTTCAACGAGTTTCCCAAGCCATCACTACTATCAGGGAAGAGAGGCCTATGATCCCCAAGCTCCACCACCTAGTCAAAACCCTCCTCCACCAAATGTTCCCATCTTTGTGGCACCTCCCCCAGCCCCATTGCACAGATCATCCAGTGAGCCGCTGTTTCAGGCTCGCGACACACAATATTACCCTCCTGAACTCACATTCAAAGCACCCAAGCCACATACCTATAATCCACACTTTGAGGTCCCAACGGAGATTGAAAATCTGGCTAAGAGCCCAGAGTAGGACGAGGTGATGCGAAAATTTAAAAGCCTGGAGCAGTCCTTCAGAAACATACACGGGTTAGGCAACCAGGTCAGCGTGGCCTACAAGGATCTATGCCCTTTTCAAGATGCCCAAGTTCGATTTGTACGAAGGGCATGACGATCCTATGGCACATCTACGAGGCTTTTGTAGCAAAATGAGGGGAGCATGGGGAAAATATGAGCTACTGATAGCTTACTTTGGCCAGAGTTTGAGCGGGTCGGCACTGGAGTGGTATAGAAGACAAGATCCGAGCAGGTGGTACACCTGTGATGACTTGGCACAGGCTTTGGCAGGACACTTCCAATACAATCTTGAGATAGTCCCAGACCGTCTCACATTTCTAGAGCTTGAGAAGAAACCCGGAGAGAGCTTCAGGGAATTTGGGTTCCGATGGAGAGAATAGGCAGCCAGAGTTGATCCTCCAATGAGAGAGGGAGAAATGGTAGACTACTTTCTACAAACTCTAGAGCCGACTTACTTCGGTCACTTGGTGACGTCAGTTGGAATATCCTTCAATGAAGTGGTGAAAATGGGAGGTATGATAGAAGAGGGACTTAAGTCTAATAAGATCCTGAGTTACTCGGCAATTAAGGCAACATCTCAGGCCATTCAGAGCGGCACGGGAGGTGCGCTCGGAAAGAAAAGGAGAGAAGAGGTCACGACAATAAAGGCAGGCAATTTGTCCAGATCTAGAGGTCATTCCCCTCATTACCAACCCAGACCCCATCATCTAAACTACTTACACATTCCAAATTACCCTCCACAACCCTACTACCCACCACAAGAACAACATTTTTCCGTCCATCACGCCCAAACTTACACCCAGCTTCCGGCTCGTCCGCAATGGCGTGTACCGACTCCCCAACATACATATCTACCTCCACAAAACACATATCCACCTTCACAAAACACATATCCACCACCCAGGGCCTACAAGAATCCTTCAGGGCCAAGCTTCCGCGGAAATCAGGCTTTCAGGAACAAAAGGATGCAGAAGCCAAGAACATTCACTCCGTTGGGAGAAACCTATACTACTCTGTTTCACAAGTTGAAGCAGATAGGCCTACTAAGTCCTGTTGAAACCAAATTGCCAAATCCCCTTCCCAGAAATCTGGACCATTCAGTAAGCTGCGAATATTGTTCGGGTGCTCCCGGGCATGATACTGAGAAATGTTGGAAGTTGAAGACTACCATACAAGATCTTATTGACACAAATAGGATCGAGGTTCAGGCACTAGAGGCACCCAACATCAATGAAAATTCGTTACCGGTGCACCATGAAGCCCACATGATCGAACTAGTGCACGAAGGAGGGAACCCAAAAACACCCTCACAAACGGTAATGATGATTCGTGCCAGTTCTAATGAAGAGTCGACCAGTGGAAAGGCAGTGGTACAGTCGGGAAAGGTATATGACAAGCCATTTGTTGTAGTAGGGAAGGGATCGTCTGTTGCTGCGAAGAAGCCAGAGTCAGTCAGAGCAGTGTTGCAGGGAGTAGCAAACAAGCCAATGTTGGTAGTAAAAGGGGTCCACGTGGAACCAGTTGTTATCAAGCCGGTCATACAGTTGCCGATAACAAGTGAGAAAAAAGCTGTGCCGTGGAGCTATAGTCAAGTGACAGTGACATATAAGGGGAAGAAGGTTGTGGAAGACGTATGCGAGGTACAGGGGTTAACTCGATCGGGAAGGTGTTTTGCTCCCGCAGAATTGAGAAGGGTCAATCCTGAAACAATAAAGAAACCAGTGACAGAGGAAGAAGCAGAGGAATTTTTGAAGAAGATGAAGGCGCAGGATTACTCAATTATAGATCAATTGAGAAAGACCCCAGCCCAGATTTCGTTGCTATCTTTGTTAATCCATTCGAACGATCATTGTCAGACCTTAATGAAGATTCTGAATGAAGCCTATGTCCCGGACAACCTCTCAGTGAACCATTTGGAGAAAGTAGCGCACAAGATCTTCGAAGTAAACCGAGTGACATTTTCTGACGATGAGTTACCGGTAGAGGGTACTGAATATAACAGAGCACTCTACCTGATGGTAAAATGCGAAGAATCGATGGTCACTCGAGCATTAATTGATAATGGGTCAAGTGCCAATATCTGTCCTTTGGCCACTCTGAACAAGCTAAAGGTTGCTGATGATAAGATCCACAAGAACAATGTCTGCGTTCGAGGTTTTGATGGGGGTGGCACTGACACAGTGGGTGATATCGTACTGGAATTAACCATTGGTCCAGTCGAGTTCACCATGGAATTTCAAGTAATAGATGTGGCGGTGTCGTACAATATTTTATTAGGACGACCCTGGATCCATGCAGCTAAAGTAGTGCCTTCTACACTGCATCAAGTGGTCAAACTTGAATGGGATAGACAAGAGATTGTGGTACACGGGGATGACGACACACACGCCGTCAGTGATGCTATTGTGCCCTTCATAGAAACCGACGATGATAAGGGCCCATGGGTTTATCAGGTTTTCGACGCAGTCTCAGTAGACAAAATTCCTGAGGGCGGGGGCCTTCCACTTCCCAGAATCACAGCTTCAACCTTCATGATAGCCTCAGAAATGTTGAATAATGGGTTTGTACCAGGGAAAGGTCTGGGGGTTGATCTGCAAGGAATGATCCAGCCAGTTTCTTTGCCCAAGAACCTGGAAACTTTTGGGTTGGGATTCAAACCTACCGCATCGGATGTGAAATTGGCCCGCAAATTGAAGAAAAGAGTTTGGGTCCTTCCTAAGCCAGTCCCATGCCTGTCCAGATCATTTGTCAAAGCAGGGTTCAGAAAGTTGTCGGTCCCGAAAGTTCTTGGACCTCTGATGGGGCCAGATGGAGATTTGAATGAAAGCTTTGAAAGAGTGTTTGCCGATATCAACATGATAGAAGCTGGAGAGGGTTCCAGTAAGGCAGACGTACAGTTTGTAGGTCCTAAGGTCAAGGTCAACAATTGGATAGCTACTCCTCTTCCTACTTGGAGGGAGTCCTGGTAGTTGGCTCTGATTTTCCTTGTTTGTTTTCTAGATTATTCCAGGGTTGTAATACAGATTCCTTCTTATTGTGTTCAATAAAGTGTGAAACCTTGTTATACCATAATTCAATAAAATGAAAAGTTTCTTCTTTATTTTTATTCTTTATTTTTTATTTTATAAGTTATTATTTTTAATTTTGTTTCTTTCGTTTCTTTTTCTGAACAGTTCTTTTCATACTGGTTCTAATGACATGGCATGCACAATGGATCTTCAACCTAGTCTAAAAGATCAATCTGATTCCGAGCTAACCACACAAGAAGTCGATTATGATAATGAATCGGAATACGATGAGGATGAAGCATTCGAGGAGATAAACAGGGAGTTAAGCCAGTTTGAAGAAAAATACAAACCCAGCTTAAATGACACAGAAGCCATCAATTTAGGGGATGCCGATGATATCAGAGAAACTAAAATAAGCATCCACATTGCACCAAATATCAGGGAGGAATTGATCAAAACACTTATTGATTTCAAAGATGTTTTTGCATGGTCGTTTGATGACATGCCGGGGTTAAGCACAGATTTAGTGGTTCATAAATTGCCCACTGACCCGGCATGCCCTCCCGTTAAGCAAAAACTGAGGAAGTTCAAAACAGATATGAGTGTGAAGATTAAAGAAGAAATAACCAAGCAGCTACAAGCAAAAGTTATTCGTGTCACTCGATATCCTGATTGGTTGGCTAATGTGGTGCCGGTACCAAAGAAAGATGGAAAGATCAGGGTGTGTCTCGATTACCGCAATCTGAATAGGGCAAGCCCTAAAGACAACTTTCCTTTACCCAACATCCATATCTTGATCGACAATTGTGCCGGACGTGAGATCAGATCTTTTGTGGATTGCTATGCTGGGTATCATCAGATTCTGATGGATGAGGAAGATGCGGAAAATACAACATTCATTATGCCATGGGGAACTTATTGCTATCGGGTAATGCCATTTGGTTTGAAAAATGCTGGGGCAACGTATATGAGAGCAATGACCATTGTGTTTCATGAAATGATCCACAAAGAAATTGAAGTGTACGTAGACGATGTAATCATAAAGTCCAAGCATCAGGAAGACCACGTAGCAGACCTAAGGAAGTTCTTTCAAAGACTTCGAAGGTATGATATTAAGCTCAACCCGGCCAAATGTGCATTTGGTGTTCCATCTGGGAAGCTTTTGGGATTCATCGTCTGTCGGCGAGGTATTGAACTTGATCCGTCAAAGATCAAATCTATCCAAGATTTGCCACCGCCGAAGAACAAGACAGAAGTAATGAGTCTGTTGGGAAGGTTGAATTACATCAGCAGATTTATTGCTTAACTCATAGCAACCTGTGAACCCATTTTTTGACTGTTGAAGAAGGATGCCGCGGTAGGATGGACGGCGGAATGCCAAGAGGCATTAGACCAGATCAAAGAATATTTATCAAATCCACCCGTATTGGTTCCACCTGAGCTGGAGAGACCGTTAATTCTTTATCTAACGGTCTTGGAGAATTCATTTGGCTGCGTGTTGGGGCAACACGACATTACAGGAAGAAAAGAGCAAGCCATATATTATCTCAGCAAGAAGTTTACAGTATATGAGGTTAAGTACACTCAACTCGAGAATACATGTTGCGCCCTAACCTGGGTGGACCAGAAATTGAAACATTATTTATCCTCATATACTACTTATCTCATTTCCCGTTTGGATCCATTAAAGTATATTTTCCAAAAACCTATGCCCACAGGAAGGTTAGCAAAATGGAAAATATTACTCACAGAGTTTGGCATCGTCTATGTGACAAGGACAGCCATGAAGGCCCAAGCGTTGGCAGATCACTTGGTTGAGAATCTTGTTGATGAAGAATACGAGCCGTTGAGGACGTATTTTCCTGACGAGGAAGTAATGCATATAGATGAGTTGGAGTTACTTGAGGAACCCGGTTGGAAGCTTTTCTTTGATGGAGCCGCAAATGCGAAGGGAGTTAGAATAGGAGCAGTGCTTATTTCTGAAACAGGACATCATTATCCTGTTACAACTCAACTGCGTTTCTATTGTACCAACAACATGGCTGAGTATGAGGCATACATTTTGGGTTTGCGATTAGCTGTAGACATGGATGTCCAGGACGTCTTGGTCTTGGGGGACTCGGACCTCCTGGTGCATCAAATTCAGGGTGAATGGGAAACACGGGATTTGAAGCTCATACCATATCGACAATGTTTGCATGATCTGAGCAAGCGATTTCGATCAGTGGAGTTCAGACACATCCCAAGAGTTCACAATGAGGTTGCCGATGCATTGGCCACTTTAACATCAATGTTGCACCACACAGACAAAATTTATATTGACCCGTTGCACATCCAGGTTCGCGATCAACATGCCTATTGCAACATGATAGAGGAAGAGGCGGATGGCGAGCCATGGTTTTATGACATCAAAGAGTACCTCAGGATGGGGATATACCCGGAGAAGGCCACCGGAGATCAAAAAAGAGCCATTCGGCGATTGTCAAATGGTTTCTTCCTCAGTGGAGGAGTGTTATACAAAAGAACCCCAGATTTGGGATTGCTGAGATGTATAGATGCCAGTCAAGCCAAGACAGTTATGACAGAGGTACATGCTGGAGTTTGTGGGCCACATATGAGCGGATATGTATTAGCGAAGAAGATTCTTCGAGCAGGATATTATTGGCTCACTATGGAGCATGATTGTATCAGTTTCGTACGAAAATGCCATCAGTGTCAGATACACGGAGATATGATTCATTCTCCACCAACGGAATTGCACACAATGTCAGCACCATGGCCATTTGTGGCATGGGGCATGGATGTCATTGGGCCTATTGAGCCGGCGGCTTCGAACGGTCACAGGTTCATTCTGGTAACCATCGATTATTTCACTAAGTGGGTTGAAGCCAAAACTTTCAAGTCAGTAACCAAGAAGGCTGTGGTGGATTTTGTCCATTCCCGTATCATCTGTAGATTTGGGATCCCGAAAGTGATAATCACGGACAATGGTGCTAATCTTAACAACAATTTGATGAGAGAAGTATGTGAACAGTTTAAGATTATACACCATAAACCACACCATATCGTCCCAAGGCAAATGGAGACGTTGAAGCAGCCAACAAGAACATCAAGAAGATACTAAGGAAGATGGTAGAAGGATCCAGGCAATGACATGAAAAATTACCATTTGCATTGTTGGGTTATCGCACTACCATCCAGACTTCAGTAGGTGCAACCCCTTATTTGTTGGTATATGGAACTGAAGCAGTAATACCGGCGGAAATTATAATTCCATCCCTTCGGATTGTCGCTGAGGCTGAGATTGATGATGATGAATGGGTCAAAACCCGTTTGGAGCAGTTGAACTTGATTGATGAAAAGAGATTGGCAGCTGTGTGTCATGTCCAGTTATATCAAAGGAGAATGGAAAAAGCCTACAACAAGAGGGTGCGCCCCAGAAAATTTGAAGTGGGGCAACAAGTGTTGAAACGAATCCTGCCACACCAAGCAGAAGCAAAGGGCAAGTTCGCCCCGAATTGGCAAGGTTCATTCATTGTAACCAGAGTATTGTCCAATGGCGCTTTATGTTTAACAAATATCGAAGGAAAATGCGTCGACATGGCTATCAATTCCGACGCAGTTAAGAGATATTATGTATGATCTCTTTTGATTGTAATTGTCATTTGTTTGTGGTTGGCATTTATCGGAGAATGAAATGACGGAGGCAATTCCTTCTTCTATCAAAACACTTTAACCTTTGCTTACCCTTTTGAGCCTTATTTATTCTTTCATATCCCTCTTTTGGAGTCAGTAAGTAAAATAAAAGATAAAAAGAGAGAAAAACAATAATAAAGACAAAAGAAAAGTCACAAGAAAAACAAAGAAAGTGGGAACTACGTTTGACCTGATTCCTCAAAGAAGGATACGTAGGCACCTCACGGCTCGGTCATAGTGTAACCAAAAAATAAAAATCTCCAAGCAAGAAGAACTGGGGCAGAAGTTGTGAAAAGAAAGTTTGATTCCAAGAGTTGTACTGTTTCACCCCTCCAAATTATTTTAAACTTTGGATACTCCTTTTCTTTTTAGCCATACATAAAAAAAAACATATTGATGTCCAAAAAAGACCTCCCGATCAGTATTCGAGAAGTGCCAAGTTCATGCACGTGGAAGTCGGGAACAACACTTTGATCCCCAGCAGAGAAGAGGATCATAAACTGGAAATGAATTGATAGCCGAAAGGATCCCCAACAAAGAGCGTCATATCGACAACGCTCCATTCCCTAGTTGAAAAATAAAATAAAATGAGAGAGTCTTATCGGTGAAAACCTTCACAAGCACCATGAGGAGACGGGAGTTGAGATAAATGAGAGAGTCTTATTAGTGAAAACCCCTCGAAGGGCACTATGAGGCGATAAGGCGAGATTGGCGGAAAAGGTCAACCTTTGGCAGAAGATGAGTATTTATTTATCCCCAGCGAGATGAGGCCATCCGAAAGATTGATTGATATAAATAGACTGGGTTGATCAATCCGGAATGCACGACATGATCGTTGGGATTGGTTATATCATTCAGATAAGTTCTTTTCTTTTCTTTTTCCCCAGCGTTTGTTCAGAAAGACTTATTTTTCTATCTTTAAAATTATCACTCTTTTTAAAAGATTTTATTTTCCCAACAGTTTATTTTTGAAAAGGATTTTCAGAGCTTACTACCAGTTGCCAAAATGGTGCAAGGCAAAATGCGAAAAGGACAAGCCAAAGATAAGGCGACAAAGCGAAAAGAAGTTTGTCGCAAGACCAAATAATGAATGGGTCAAGATCCTAAGAGACCCAAAATTCCAAGGGAAGTTATGGATCAAATTCCAAGAGGATCCCCAGTAGATTTGCGAGATACAGGAACAACTCCGACAGATTCTCTACCAAGCTCCACAATGGTCGGACAACACGGAGCGGGGAAGGAAGAGAAACGAAAACCATTTCCAGCAGGAATACCAGCCCCAACAATCAACATTCTCCCCAGCAAGTTTTATAGAAATGCAAGGAAAAGAAAAGGGAAAAACCATCCTCAGCAGAAGTGGCACGACCACTCGCCCCGTTTTAAACTAATAAATATTTGTTTGATTTGAAATAGGGAAAGGAAATATTATTGACCGCAGGAAGACAGGGTCACAAAGAAGATTATCAAACTGGGGCAGAAAATTTTCTCTCATTACAAAAAATTTCTTAAAATCAGATAGCCATTTGGGAAAGAGAGAAGATAACACAAGTTTTGAAGAAAATAAAATCCCCATCAGTATACAAGAAGGGAGATATAAGTTTTAAAAGAAAAGCAATCTTAGAAGAAGCAAGATAACACAAAGTTGTAAAAACAATGACCTTTGAATCAATATCATCCATACCATAGTTAAAAGGAGGAAGATAATTCCCCAAAAGTATTATTCCCGGCAGGTTTCAAGGAAGCGAAAGCACCAGCTTTAAAGGAAATAGTCTTTGAAGAAGGAAAATGACATATTGGTGAAATAAAATGTCGGTGTTATCCCCAGCAATTTTCAGAGGAATAAAACACCAGTTTTTTGAAGTTGAAGAAGTCAGGAGCCTGCCTGGAGAATGGAGGCTGATTTATTTTTCGAAGTTGAAGAAGTTAGGAGCCCGCCTGGAAAATGGAGGCTGAATTATTTTGAAAATTGTTAAAGTCAGGAGCCCGCCTGGAGAATTGAGCCTGATTTATTTTTCGAAGTTGAAGAAGTCAGGAGCCCTCCTGGAGAATGGAGGCTGAATTATTTTGAAAGTTGGAGAAGTCAGGAGCCCGCCTGGAGAATGGAGGCTGAATTATTTTGAAAGTTGGAGAAGTCAGGAGCCCGCCTGGAGAATGGAGGCTGATTTATTTTTCAAAGTTGAAGAAGTCAGGAGCCCGCCTGGAGAATGGAGGCTGAATTATTTTGGAAATTGTTAAAGTCAGGAGCCCGCCTGGAGAATGGAGGCTGATTTATTTTCGAAGTTGAAGAAGTTAGGAGCCCGCCTGGAGAATGGAGGCTAAATTATTTTAAGTTGTTGTTGAAGATAGGAGCCCCCACCTGGAGAATGAAGGTGTTAAAATTTTGAGGAAGTTGTTGAAGTCAGGAGCCCTCCTGCAGAACATAGGAGTACATTTCAAGATCGAACAAAAGTTAGTAATGAGGGGGAGTACAACAAAGATCCCCAGCATAACAAGCTTTAATGTAGGAAGCAGTGTCCCCAGCAGACAGAACGAAATAATAAAACTTATGTTCAAAAAGGCAAAAGGCCAGTGTCATCCCCAGCAGTTTTCGAAATAAAGGCACCAGAGGAAACACAAGCCGACAAGAAAGCAAGGCAACTAGAGCAAGGGGAAGACAGATAAGATTTTGTAATTCCTAGCTTAGTCTAGCTTCTTATTTTCTTTTGGCACGGTGTAATAAGGAGATCGAAAAGCAGTAGCAACATCATGTAGCAGCAGTAACATTGCAGTCTCATGGTAGTCCCAGCTACCAAAACTTCCCAAACTACATTGACCTGATTCCTGTTTAACCCAGGATATGTAGGAAACCTTTGAAGCAAAGGTTCGGTCAAATCTTTTCAAAAAAAAAAAAATGCTTCGCACGGAGTACTCTAACGGGCAAAAATCGCTCGTATCCGCTCACTTTATCTTTGCACGAAAACTCTTTGTGTTTCAAAACAAAACAATTTTCCTTTGTGTGCAATTTTTGTGTTCTTAGTGGCATTTCTGTGTAATTATTTGCATTTTTGTCTATGCATGTTTATTTGTTAGATTAATAAAAAATATAAAAATATGTCGCATTTGCGTTTAATATTTAATTAAGTTTGATTACAAAATGAAAAAATAATAAAAATAATGTACGCTGCATTTTTAGCACTTAATGTCCAAATTGTGTGATTTTCTCGTTAGTCGCTATTTAATTGTGTGTTAACTGTTATTAAGAGTTAATTAGTATTTTCAGATAATTTTTGGGTTTTATAATTTAATCTTAGCATTCTATCTTTATTATTATTTAGGAAATTAAATAAATAGAAAAGGATAAAAATAGAAGAGATCGGATTGGGCCTTTTCTTCAATTTTAAGTCATAGGCCCAAAGAGACCCAATCTTCCCAAATGACCCAGTCCATTTCGAACTGGGTCGATCCAGTCCATAACCCAAAAGACCCAAACCCCCTTTTCTTTCATTTTCATAAAACAAAAAAAAAACCAAGAAAAACCCTAAGCTACCCGCCCCCCCCTCTCTTCTTCTTCCTCTCCTTCTTCTCCAAACCCTCCTCCCATGGCTGCTTGCTTCCTCTTCTTCTTCGTCCTCCCATGGAAGCCTTTCACCTTCGACACACACACGCACACAACAACACAGCAACGCACACAACAACACACACACATAGCAACACATACACACACAACCCTCATCGTCAACACCCCTCGAACCCCAGTCCGCCATCGCTGCTGGCCACTCTTCAACCTCCATTGCTGCTGCTCGTGCTTCTTCTTCTTCAAGATCGTGGTTGATGTTGCTTCTGCTTCAAGATCCATGGTTGTTTCTTCAAGTTCACGTTGCTCGCTGCTTCTTCTTCTCCTTCGCGGACTGCTGCCCGTCGCACCCAGCCATGGCAGCGTCTCAGCTTCTCCCTGTTGGTCGCTGCTTCTTTTTCTCCAAGCTTTACAGACTGCTGCCGGTCGCACGCAACAACAGCGTCACTGTTTCTCCTCGCTGCCATGGCTGCGATCACAAACTCCAGCTCGTTGCTTCTTCTCCGTCGAGTTGATGCTGCCATGGTCGCGTCATTGTTGGTCCCTGCTTCTTCTTCTCCTTCGCGGGCTGCTGCTGCTTCAGTTCACGTCATCGCCAAACACCCCTCCATCGAGCTTCGTCCATTGTTTAAGTTTTCGGGCAGATTCGAGTGATTTTAGTGCAATAATTGTTTCCGGACAGATTTGTTTCCGTTCGAGTTCGTCGTCGCTTCGAGCCGATTAGTGGGTTTGAGTTTTATTTTGTTCGTATTTTCGTTTTGATATTCCCGGTTCTAAAATCGATAAATGTTTGATTCTTGTTTTGTTCATGTGTTTTATTGGTTTAATTTTTAATTGAAATTTAATTAATTACTTTTCAGTTTATTTCATGTGTTTGTTTTGTAAAAAGAAATTGTTAGTTTAATTTTAATGTTGTTAGATTCAAAAAGAAAATTGTTAGTTTAATTTTAATGTTGTTAGATTCAAATTGAAATTGTTAGTTTAATGTTAATGTGAAAGAAATTGTTAGTTTAATTTTAGTTTAATTTGTAAAAGAAACTGTTGGCTTAATTTTAATGTTGTTAGATTCTAATTGAAATTTAATTAATCATTTTTCAGTTTGTTTCATGCGTTTTTATTTATTTTTTGTAAAAAAAAATAAAAAATAAATAAAAAATTGTTAGCTTAATTTTAATGTTGTTAGATTCAAATTGAAACTGTTAGTTTAATTTTAATATAAAAGAAATTGTTAGTTTGATTTTAGTTTAATTTTGTAAAAAAAAAGGAATTGTTAGTTTAATTTTAATATTGTTGGATTTAGTTTAATCGCTCGAATCATCCGTCTTTTGTTGATTAGTTTAGATTAAGTTCGTGTTCATCTTTTGGTTGAAGTTCGTTCTTTATCCAGTGATTTAATGTGAATTTATGTTTTAAATGCTTGATTTAATTTGAATATTTATCTTGGTTGTAATGTTGTTGGATTTAGTTTAAAGATTAATTGGTTATTGAATTTAGAAATTCAAATCTACTTGTTGGTTGTTTTCAATTTGTTAATATTGTTAAATCTGCAAATATGTGTTGTTAAGAATATCGTTCAGTCAAAATAATTCCGATTGTTGATTTGTTGTTCATAGTTTAAGTTTGAATTCGTTGATTGAACTGGATTAATGATTGGTTATAGCTGGTAATTTAATTTTAGGTTCTTAAATAATTTTGAAGTTGAACAGATTTTTGAGTCGGGGTGTAACAGTAGTTTTAGGGGGTAAACGGGAATTAACCAATTACAGATTATTTAATTATGGTGGGGACCAGACATAATGATAAAAGCAAAAAGGAAAAGGTGGATAATGATGTCTTCTTTTCAAAAAGAGGGAACATAGGGACCCACTTTGACTACTTTTCAAAAAGAGGGAATATGTGGGCCATGTTGACTACCTTTACTAAAGTAAAAGTGTAGGTAATAATAAAAAGTTAAATGGTGCACATAGTGGAAGAAGATTGGGTTAATAAAGGGGAAAGAGGTAAAAGGGGTCTTGTTTTGGTATAAAAGGATGACTCATTTGACACTTAAAAAGGAGGAGAATTTTGGGAGAGATAAAAATTTCAGAACTAAAGAGGAGATAAGATCATACGTTTAATTTTGAAGAAGAGGATTTCTAAAATATCCGAATACTATTTCCGTGTATTACTGAGTGTGATCTCTGCCTACTGTTTGCTTTCGGGATTTTCAATTGGCTTCTTGAGTTAACTGTTGGTTCTTTGTTATTGCTTTATTGAGTGGTTGCTGGAATTTCTGTTTGGTTTTCAAGTCTACTGCTGGGTTTTCTGACTGCTGGTTGTTTGTTGTTGATGCGCTGTTTCTACTGCTGCTGATCCTATTCTTCTTTTCCTTGTATTCAAATACCAGGTACACGACTGTAATACTAGCTATTGCAAGATGAAAAATGT
This sequence comes from Nicotiana tabacum, assembly GCF_000715075.1. NCBI lineage: Eukaryota > Viridiplantae > Streptophyta > Magnoliopsida > Solanales > Solanaceae > Nicotiana > Nicotiana tabacum. The sequence goes on along the minus strand of NC_134084.1, from coordinate 13,153,776 downwards.
GAAAGCATGAATACATGAAGAATGGAACTTTGAAGTTTTAATTTCGCATTTTCTTCGTTTCTTTTACTGATTGTATTAAGGCTATTTCATGTATTACTGTTTAATAATTGGAATAAGAGAAAAATAACATAAGTTGGTGTTTAGTGAATCAGCTTGGCAAAAATGGGTTAATTCACTAGCTATGAAAGTTTTAATATGGTCAACAGTAGGTCAATCATGAAAGGATAGTTAAATTTTGTTAAAGCCAAACAAGACTAGATAATGTTTAAGTTTAATAATCTTTCTAATAAGCTTTAGTAATTGTGGTTAAATCTAGTTTCAAATGGTTATGAATAATTAATTCCAATAGTTGTTTTTTTTATATAACAATACGAGCTTCAATCTAGCTATATTTGATTTCTTTTGAATATTAGTTGTCGAATTTCTTATTTTATTTATAATTTCGAATTTTTTCTTTAAAATTCTTTCATTTAATATTGGTCCTAATCTAGCAACTAGTATGTTACATGTTCTTAATTTTTTTTCTAACTCCTAATTAATTAGGATTTTCTTTATTTATTTTAGAGACTAAACTTAACAGAAAAAATGTAGTCATTCTAAGATTATCTTTTTAAAAAATAAAAAAATAAAAAAAAATAATGAGACGAGTCTCGCCAAATAAAAATGCAAATTGCGGGGCCCTCATAAATGTATGTATTAATTACTTAGAATTCAGGATCGGCCGCTTAGCGAAATTCACGGCTTTTTCCAAAAATAACCACGCGCTAGTCGTTTTAGGCACGCATTCTAATAATTTTACCTTCTTAAACTCGAGTGCGCATTTCATGCGACCCAAATCCAAATCCCAAAACATTGAATAAAATGTGTTCCGGATTGCGGGTGCATTTCATGTGACGCAATCCAAAGACATGTTTTAAACGATGTTCATATTCTTAAAAAAAACTTATAATAATAAAAGCGGCTAAAAGTTAAAATTTGCACATAAGTTCATAATTGTATAAAATCAGATATTTAAGCCAAATATGACAGTTGAGCGACTGTGCTAGAACCACGGAACTTGGGAATTCTTAACACCTTCTCCCAGGTTAACAGAATTCCTTATCCATATTTCTGGTTCGCGGACTGTTAACAGAGTCATTCTTTTCCTCGATTCGGGATTAAACCGGTGACTTGAGACACCATAAATCTCCCAAGTGGCAACTCTGAATTAAATAAACAAATCCCGTTTCGATTGTCCTTTAATTTGAAAAACTCCCTTGTACCCTTGCGGGTGTGAAAAAGGAGGTGTGACAGCTCCAGTAATTTAAAATAGTCCAAATCGTGATTCTTCCCATTTTTAATCATTTTTAAGATTGAGCTCGGCCTAGAGGCGATTTTGAAGAGATTATTCATTCCAACTTTATAGGTTAGTAGATTTTAACTTGTTTTTTACATTTTAACAAACACTCATTGATTCTAACCTTTAGTCTATGCTTTTTCATGGTAGGAATTAGGGATTTATGTAGAAATTGGGAACTTTGAGAATTTGACACTTAGACCTCAAATTGAGGTTAGATTCGAAACTAATTACAGAACTGGGCTGGGGGAGGGTGAATGGGTGATCAGGTTTTGGTCCGAATCTCGCGTTTTGACCAAGTAGGCCTGGGGTGGACTTTTTCCAAAATCATTAGATTGATTTCACTCATGGGTAGCTTTAAAGCTTATGTTGTATTTGAACTATATTTGGCTAGATTTGATTTGTTTGGAGGTTAATTCTTGAGGAAAACTCGCGGTTGTGCTTTGATTTTGGTTTCTAAGAGAGGTAAGTGTCATGGTTAACCTTGACTTGAGGAATTAGGACTTGTTGGTCTATTTTCTACGTGTTTTATGTGTGGGGACAATGTATATATAAGGTGACGACTATCTATGTGTTGTCATTGGGTTAAAGCATACGGGTGAAAATTGTTGCCTTGTATTATATTGTTTAGTTAATTATGTTATCCATGCTTAGGTTAGATTCTTACTTCTTTAAGTTATTCATTTCCTATTTATTGTTTATTTTAAAAATGTTGTATAATTTGAAAGTTGAGGTGATATTGTGACACTATAATTGATGTGAAATTGTTCCCGCCTTAATTTATTATTCGGACTTGTATTGTTTCTTGGTAAGGAAGAAAGGAAAAGCATGATGGGTTTTGCCAATTTAAGAATAAAGCACGAAGGGTAATGTTGTGCCGGTAAGTAAAAGCACGATGGGCGATGCTGTGCTGGTGAGTAAAAGCACGAAGGATGATGTCATGCCATTTTATGTATGATGTTACATGGTATTGGCGAGAGTAAATGCACACCGGGTGATGCCGTGACATTTTCCTATCATTGCCTTATTTGATTTCCGATTTTGGTGATTTACTTGCTTATATTGCTGCATATCTCGGAAGATAATAGCTGTAATTTCGTACTTGCCATTTTAATGATATTTTTCCTTTTGCATGTCCCTTCCTTGTCAATATTTTATTATTCTTATTGTTATTTTGTTGCTTTATATATTTTTGCACAGAGTTTCTACATAGGTATCTTGTCACAGCCTCGTCACTATCTCGTTGAAGTTAGACTTGACACTTATGGAGTATATTGGGTCAGTTGTACTCATACTACACTTCTGCACTTTTTGTGCAAATACTAATATTGGTCCTAGTGGTGCTTAGAGACGTGTCAGCTCAGACTACATTGTTTCGGAGACTTGAGGTAGATCTGCTGGCATTCATAGACCTTGAAATCCCCTTCAATTTCCTATATTTATTGCTTATCTAATTTGAATAGTTGTATTTATTTCTGACTATATTTGTAGACTTCTAGTTACTCATGTACTTGTGACACCAAACTTCTGAGTTTGAATTGGACCATAATATATTATGGGTTTATTTAAAGTATTACAACTTAAATCTTTTTTAGTAATGTCACACATCTTTTTCCTAATGGGATAGAAAGTTTTTTCAATTAAAGTAACATTAATCGATATTAGATTATTTATTTAATTTCAGAGTCGCCACTTGGAATAATTTATGGTGTCCCAAGTCACCGGTTTATTTTAAAATTCCAAATTGAGAAAATTTAACTTTGTTTAAAGTCTGTGAAAATCAGAAGACCGAGTAAGGAATTCTGTTAATCTGGGAGAAGGTGTGAGGCATTCCGAATTCCGTGATTTTAGCACATTCGCTCAACTATTAATATTTGGCCTAATTATTTGATTAATACATATTTGAACCTATTATGTATTTTTATCTTCTAACCGCTTTTAATATTTATGGAATTTATTTGAACAAGCCGCGATGTCGCACACTCGTTGTTTTTGTACACATTATGAACCGTGCCACGTGAAACGCACCCGCGATTTACAACATGTTTATTTTATTATTATTCGAAGTTATGGTCGGATCACATGAAATGCACACCTGAATTGGGGATTACGTACCATGACTATGCCACATGAACTGTACCCATAGTCACGAAAATTTACTTAATCGCACCTAAACCAAACTACAAATATTCGTCATTATTTCTTAAAGCTAATTTTGAGATTATTGTGAGGCCAACAGTTTATGGAAACTATTGAAAGTGGGCCTCACAGATGATTTATTTTAGTCAGAAATATTAAAGGTCTGGTTTCCTATTTTATTCAAAGAAAAAGACAGAAATCCCATTGCCCAATATCAAATGAACTTACAACAACTTTTCTATTCAATTGCAAATAAATAAAATGTTCACACTAAGCCTTCGATAAACAATATCAACTCAAAGCACACTATCAGATCCTAACAACGATTCAAAATCATGTTAGCTCAATATTTCATCAACATATTTACTCTATAAAAATCCTTCGTTCTTTAATATCTCAAATCCCATAACTTATCAAAGTTTAAAAGCAACTAAGAATCTAATGATATCTTTTACAATTCTAAATTCATCACTAATATCTATGAGCTGAGGAAAAGGAATTAAACTAGTTATTCATGCTCATCAGAAAAAAGAAAAGATATTAAAACTTTCACATGTACAAACAGTAACCAATTTTATGCATTGAACTATGAATAAAATGGAAATTGGTGGGGGTTCCAATATGGCCGAAAATAGGTGAATAATGTGTGAATTTTAGAATACTTTTTGCTGTTGTTACATGTGGTGATATTTTAGTTGTTTTTAGGTGGTTGATTAGTGTACAAGTGCGGTGGTTCTTCACCATGTGGAGTTAAAGATAAAGGGGTGAACTAATGTGTTTGATAAAATACTTTATTGAAACAAATTGTGAAGTTTGCCGCTCAATATATTGGAGGATAATTATTTGGTGCTAATGTGAAAATAGATGATAAGTGTGGAACAGACGGTCAAGTTCTTATGTTGTAAAACTTTAACGTGTTAGCCCTGAGTGCTAATCGATTGACCATCCCATGCTAATATGTTGCTACTTGCTAATTGGAGTGTCCGATTCATGCTAAGTACTTGTGTAGTGTTGTATTGTAATTTCGTAATTTTGTTAGTAGTAAAGTAGTATAACTTCTTATTTTTCTTTTTTTTTGGTTACTAGTTTAGCTTCTTAATTTTCTATTTTATACTAGTGCAGTCTGTAGTTATGTTGGTGGTTGTGTGGATTGTTAATTACTTGTGGAGTGCGTTCAATAGGGTAGTCTGAGTCCCCGATATACACGGTACTTGTGAGCATGCCAATAACATAAGTGTGGGGTGGTTACCCCGTTTGTTCCTGTTTATGTTTGAAGTGTTATGGCTAATATTGTTCGTCTTGTGCAGGTACAATGTCTCGCCGTCCTAGAAAACGTTCTAATACAGGTTCTTCCGAGGTTGCCTCTAGTAGCCGTCGAGGAGGTAGGCGGACACCTCCCCCGCCCCAGTAGAGAAGGAAGAGGAGCGCATTGATCCCGATGCGGATGCGGGCGTGGTCCCAGGTTGCAAGTACGGTATTGGGGCTGCGCCAGCTCATGCTAGAAATTGGTACAGGACCTTTGTTTTAGCAGTGAGCCCTGACCCAGAAATTGGCATTGATGATGGCAAGTTAGCCGGGAAGTACTCGGTGATATACAATAATATCATATACCTGGGTTTTGAAAGTTTGTTCCGTCTCGGTTAGTCGGTGAACGTGAACATGATAAATAAGTTTTATGCCAAGTGGAAGCCTGAGGCCAGTTTGAATACGGTGTATGAGGTGCAGGTGAGAGGCCACATGATCTCCTTTTCCTCACGGGTAATTAATCAAATTACGGGGATCACGGAGCACTCTCATAAGTTGTTCTTGAGATTGCTGCCATGTGTCATCATCATATTTCCTCAATACAAATACGTGACAGAATCTTAGACCATCTACTCTAACAGAATTCTTATGTGGCAAGTTTCCATCTTGAATGGAGTCGGGAGGAAATTGAGGAGTGTCGAAAAAAAATTAAAGAATGTACTGAAGCAAAGAAGCTGACAGGGCATTGTGTTTTGAATAAGACGGAAGTAACTTTGGAAGAGAATATTTTGCATTTACAACTATTTTAATTTTTAATTACATATTCCATGCTCCAGCTAGCACTCCAGCGTGATGATTATTCTTTAGTAATTAGTACTTAAAAGTTTGATATTATTATTAATTTTTACTATTTTTTTCTTTAAAATATTTTTCCCTCACCAACCAAACATCAAAAGATATGAAAACATAATGACTTGTGTGATGACCCAAAAGGTCATCACTTATTTTTAGATAGAATTCTGTATTTTCGAAGCCTTGAAAACCTCATTTAGCGATTTGCGTGCGCAGTCCAGGCGCGTAGTCGGAAAGCCTAAATGTGAAAATCTACGAAAAATGATAATTTTTGACTGCAAAATGAATAAATTTGACTTCGATCAACGTTTTGGGTAAACAGACCTGGAACCGTAATTTGACGGTATCGGAGGGTCCGTAGAAAAATATGGAACTCGGGCGTATGCCCGGAATTAAATTCTGAGGCCCCAAGCCCGAGAAATAAATTTTTTAAAGAAAATTATTTTCTGAAATTATTTAAAGGAATTTGAAATTAAATTTGATTAGAACAAGATGGTATCAGACCCGTATTTTGGTTTCGGCACCCGGTACAGGTCTTGCATATAATTTAAGACGATCCTGTGAAATTTGGTGAAAAATGGATGTCATTTGACGTGACTCGGACCCAAATTCCAAAAATTGATGTTTTATGAAGTTTGAGAAAAACTCTTTGATTTTGAGGTTTAATTCGTTGTTATTGAGGTTATTTTGGCGATTTGATCGCACGGATAAGTTCGTATGATGTCATTGAGTTAGTACGTATGTTTGGTTAGGAGCCCCGAGGGCTCGGGTGTGTTTCAGAAGGTTTCGGACTTAGGAAAAGTTGCAGGTTTTCAGTTGTTGGAATTCTGTCATGTCCTTTTTCGCGTTCGCGGGAGAACCCTCGCAAACGCGATGTATTAATTTTTGCTGAAGGAAATTCCTTCTACGCGAACACGGTCCTAGTCACGCGAACGTGAAGGCTAATTAAGCCTGGGCAGGGGGTGGGGCATTTACCCTACGTGAACGCGACCAACTAGACGCGAACGCAAGGGCTCGAGGAGTTCTTCTCCGCGAACGCGAGCCCAAGTACGCGAAAGCGAAGGTATCTGAAGCCCGACTCATCGCGAACACGATGAGTCTGTTGCGAACGCGAAGAACATTTTTGCCAAGTTATTTTAAAGTCTCAAAAACAGAACACTTACGGGATTTTCATAAATTTTCACAAACCTCTTCTTCTCCAAAGCTCTTAGGCAATTTTTGAAGCATTTCCTCACCATAATCTCTTGGGTAAGTAATCTTTAACTTATTTTCTTCCATTTTTATCAACACCCACTAGATTTCTAGGCCTAAAACATAAGATTAAGGGTGAAAATTAGGGATTTGGGTAGAGTTTGGGTTTTTTGATTAATTGTGATTTAGACGTCGTTTTGGGGTCGAATTCTAGAACTATTTATATATTCGGGCTCGTGGGTGAATGGGTGATCGGATTTTGGTTCGAACCTCGTGTTTTTGACTAAGTGGGCCCGAGATCAATTTTTGGATTTTTGGGAAGAATGATTAAAAAGCTATAATTAGGTATTGAAATTGGATTGTTTAGAAAACCCTAAACCAAAAGAATTCTTTGTCTTCTCTCTAGGAAGAGAAGGAATAGTAATTTCGTCATCATTTTCCGGTCATAACTCCGGCATCCGGTGGTGGAACTAGCCAAACTTGGTGTCAAAAGATACATAATTTCCTTACGAATAATACCAGTTGGTTTCAACTTCAGATCTATAGTCAATTTTTGTAGATCTTAATTTCATTTTCACGAGTTACTGTAGCAGACAATGTTCTTCATTCAATTTCAGCGATTCAGCTAATTCCATCGCTACTTTTTAGCACACCGGCTTATTTTGATAACGTGAAAGTGTTCTCTTCTCTTCTAAGATTGGTTTGAATTCTAAGCTTCATTTCAATTCGAAATTACTGTTTTTTACAGTTTGGACTGTAAAATTAGATTCACAGCCATGAGTAGTAAGTAACGTGAAGCTAATTCGAATTACAGTAGCATCGTTTTCTTGCAAAGTTGCTGCACCTTTGTCATGTAATTAAAGTGCTAAAGAATTACAACTGTAATGGACACACAGGTAGGTGGCCAACCACCTTTGTGGCTGCTCCGCCTACCCAACCTCCTCCAAACATTGCACAAACATCAGGGAAAACAAATAACAACAAACAACCGATGGATTACTCCAAAATTATGAAACCTTGCACTTAAAATGCTGCAATGCATGAGCAACATGAAGTTGAGCCAATTCCCATTCGTCCACCTACAATATTTAATGGAGAACATGTTATTCAGTTCACAGAAGCAGAAGTAGAAAGGATGGATATCATCGAAGGATTACAATATGCAATAGTTGGTAAATGTTCTTATGGCAGTCCAGAAATTCAACAACTGCGTAAGTTAATACCAATTCAATGCGGAATTAAAGGTGAGTGTAACATTGGATTTCTAAGGGATAGTCACATTTTGATTAGAATGACGTTAAAGCAGGACTATCTTCATTTCTCATCAAAAACTCATTACATAAAGGACATGGATGACTATTAATATCAACTTAGGCCGTTGATTTATGACTCAAAGTCTAGAGCAGATGAAGAAACACCCACGACAATGGCTTGGATTTCATTCCCAGGTCTATTGCCAACCTTTTTTGTGAAAGAATGTCTATTTTCTCTAGCTACAGCAGTAGGTAAACCTATGCATCTAGACATGGCAACAATTAATAAAACTAGACCTAGTTGTGCTAGTGTGAAGGTACTAGTTGATCTACTTGCAGATTACCTAAAAAGGTGAGGATGGACATATTCAATGAAGCTAAAGGAACAACAAGAACTGAATGGGTGAGAATTCAATATGACATGCTGCCTAAATATTGCAGACATTGTAAACTTCAAGGGCATGATCAATTTGAATGTTGGAGGATACACCCTGAACTATATGTGGAGAAGGAGCATGCTAACCAAGCAGATACAGCTAAGAAGCAGGACATAGGGAACTCACAGCCTATAATGATTCTAGTGGAAAGGTCGTGGGTAATGTGAATGTTACAGCAAAAGAGCAATGGAAGGAAGTGAAGGACAACAGAGTTAGAAATGTAGTAAATCAAAATACTAGTCTCAATAATAATGGAATGGAGATGGCACCAGCTAAGCAGCTTGAAAACAATCAGAACAAGGAGGGTACACGTACTGTAGATAGACAGGCAGGAGCACAAAGTAACAGTGGTAAGGAATTGGTGGCAGTAGACAATGAAGATAATGATCATGTTCAAGTAGCTAACAAGTTTTCAATATTACAAGGGATGGATGAAGAGGAAGAACCTGTTAATCAATTGGCAATGGTGGCAACTAATGTAGCAACAAATAGTCTAGCAGTTCATAACCAAGAATCTACAAAGCAAAAACCAAAACATATGATCAATAATGAGGGAAAGCTAAATCCAGCAACACAAGCTTTTCATCTTAACTCATCGGGGATTGGTTCGACTAATGGTCTAGTTAATCGAAAGGAGGCATCAAAAGCAAAAAAAGATACCGCACAATGGGTAGAAAGAAGTTTCAAGGATAAAACAGGAGATGGAATAGTGAAGATCAATACATCATGCCAGGAAATCCCATTACAAGATAGATTAGTGAAAAAGGAACTTAATAAAACTCCAAATTCTCAACCAGAAGGGTCAAAATCTTCTACATTTAAAGAAAGAGTGCAAGGCTGTAGAGGCAGGCTATGAGATGCACAAAGGGAATATGATTCAGAGGTGAATAAAGTACCATTAGGAGCACAAGTTGATGAGGAACCAAATGAGAAGGACAAAGAAGAAGATGAGCAAAGTGTAAATGGAGAGCCCCATGCCAATGACAACAATACAACTGGTAATTTTTTAATAAAGGGAGGATCAGAAAATGTTGAGCACAACAATAATTATCAGATAGTAGAAGTCACAGAAATTGAAAACTATGAAGGAAGAGGTCCAGAGGTAAATGATCCTAGAGGAACAGAAGATGATAAACTTCAGAAATCACAAGAAGACCCACAAGGACACAACACAATAGAGAAGGAGAAACAGCCAAAACAAAAAACAAAAATAGTAAATGTTACTGTTACATTGGAGAAAAAGCAGTTGTAGCTGTTAAAAAGAGGAGAAGAGAAGGCCTTGGTCCCTAAAAAAAATGCATTTGGAGCTACATCAGGTGGGAAGGAAGACAATGAAGAAGGAGAAGAACCTGGTAGATCAGGATACGACATGGATCAAGAATCAACTACCCAACACCTTATGAATGCTGCAAGGCAAGGTGACTTATCACCTACGCAAGTGGAAAAGGCAAAATCAGCTGCAAAAGGTAAGAAGAAACAACAAAAAGATAATTTTGCAGCCCCAAAAGCTGGGGTGCACACAAGGAGAACGCTAACTAAATCCAACAATCAGTGATGAATGCTCTCATTTGGAATATAAGGTCAGTCAACACATAACAGGCCTTTGAAAGGTTGACAAAAATGCACAGGCAAAATCACTATGAAATTGTAGGATTAATGGAGCCAAAGCAACAAGCAAAGAAATTGGTAAGGTACAGAAATAAGATAGGACTTGCACAAGCAATTTCAAATGTTTCCAACAAGATTTGGGCTTTCATAGATGAGGTATTTGAGGTAACTGTTATGTACAATATGGTGCAACAATTAACACTACGATTGTTTCATGCTGAATCGTATGTGGAGTTTGTCCTAACATTGATATATGCTAAATATGATGCAATTGAGGGGATAGAATTATGGGATTCATTATATGCAATGGCAAGGGATATGGATGCACCATGGCTTGTAGGAAGTGATTTCAATGTAATATGGGACGAAGAAGAGAAGTTTGGTGGGTTACCTGTGTTATTGGATGAAATTGATGACTTTCGACACTGTGTCAACACTTGCAATCTCTTCGACCTTGGATTTAAAGGCAACATATTTACATGGTGGAATGGGAGAGTAGAGGAAGACTGTATATTCAAAAGACTAGACAGATGCTTGGCCAATGTTGAGTTCCAACAAACATTTCCAGGAATAGAGGTGCAACATTTGTCAAAGACTGGTTCTGATCATAGTCCAATATATCTGAAGTGTGATATTGAGATTCCACCAATGAAAAAGCCTTTTAAGTTCTTGAACTTTTGGGTGGAACATGCGACTTTTAAAGATGTGGTGAAAAAGAATTGGACAGCTGATTTCAGTGCAAATCCTTATATTCTTTTTAGTCACAAGTTAAAAAAATTAAAGAAGGCCCTTTCATTATGGAGTAAGGATACATTTGGAGATATTTTCCAAAAGATAGCAAGCATGGAGGAGGTGGTGCTGGTTCATGAAGCAGAATTTGAAGCAAATCCTACAGGGATGAACATGGAAAGGCTACAAAAGGTTCAAGCAGAATTGATCAAATGTCTTGCACTAGAGGAGAAATATTGGCAACAAAAGGCATGCATGACTTGGTTCAAGGAAGGGGATAGGAACACTAAGTTATTCCATTCAAAAGTGAGAGGTAGGAGGAAGAGACTTCAGCTTAACAGAATTCAAAATAGTGGAGGAACCTGGATTGAAGAAGAACAAGAAATTGCAGAAGAGGCTATCAAATTCTACGAGGAACAGTTCACAGAAGTAGCTACTCCTTCATCATTTGATATCATACAGCATGTTCCTAATTTTATTAACACTGATCAGAATGCATAATTAATTAAGCAGCCAACAAAAGAGGAGGTTAAATTGGCAGTACTTGGACTTAATGGTGATAGTGCTGGGGGGCCAGATGGTATGACAGGCAAATTCTATCATTCTTGTTGGGACATAATAGGGGATGACCTGTATGACATGGTGAGGGCTTTTTTCAATGGTCATGAGCTACCCAAGTGTGTAACACACACCAACCTAGTTCTACTACCAAAGAAAAAAGAAGTTACCACTTTTTCTGATTTAAGACCAATAAGCCTCAGTAACTTTTCAAATAAGGTTATATCGAGGGTGGTACATGAAAGGCTAGTGAACTTTCTCCCAAGTCTAATATCGGTGGAACAGTCAGGTTTTGTTAAGGGCAGGAATATAGTATAAAACATCCTTCTAACTTAGGAGATAGTGACTGACATTAGGCTTAGAACTAAGGCTGGACCTAATGTCATCCTGAAGCTAGATATGACCAAAGCTTATGATAGATTATCTTGGCTATTCCTAACCAAGGTACTGTGAAAGATGGGATTCACAGAAATCTTGATAGGGATTGTCTTTTGATTAGTTTCAAACAATTGGTATTCTATTCTAATCAATGGTCAAGCTCATGGGTTCTTTAAGTCCTCAAGGGGAGTAAAACAAGGTGATCCTGTATCTCCAACTTTGTTTATCTTAGCAGCAGAAGCATTATCTAGGGGTCTCAATGCACTACATACTAACCTATATTTTTGTGGATTTGGGGTGCCAAAGTGGAGTCCAAATATCAATCATTTGCCGTATGTAGATGACATGATTATTTTCTCATCCTCAGATGAAACATCTCTGATGCTAATTATGCAAGTGCTGAATGCATATGAAGTTGCATCTGGGCAGCTTGTTAACAAAACCAAATCAGCTGTGTACCTGTATCATTTAACAGACATGGAAGTGGTCAGCAAGGTGGAAAGGATACAGGCATTCATAGGAATGATTTTCCTATCATATATCTAGGTTGTCCTATATTTTATGCAAGGAGAAAGCTAGAATACTATCAGCCCCTAATTACTAAGGTAATGGACAAACTGCAATCATGGCAGAGTAAGTTATTATCAGTAGGGGCAGGGCAGTTCTCATATCCCATGTACTGCAAAGCATGCCTATGCATCTATTATCAGCTGTAAACCCTCCAAATTATGTGATAAATAGGTTGCACAAATTGTTTGCTCAGTTTTTCTGGAGCAGCTCTGTAGGAGGAACTAGTAGGCATTGGGCTTCATGGAATACCTTATGCATGCCAGTTGAGGAAGGAGGAATAGGTTTCAGGTTACTGCATGATGTAGCAAAGGCATTATTCAGCAAGTTGTGATGGAATTTCAGAACAAAACCAAGCCTATAGAGCTCTTTCGTATGTCAGAAATACTGTAAGAAATTGAATTTTGTAATTGTTCCATGGAAAAAGGGGTCTCACATTTGGAGAAAAATGTTAGAATGCAGAGATCTGATTGAACATCAAATCTTTTGGCAACCAAAAAGGGTATCCTCACTATTTTGGTTTGAAAACTGGACATGTCTTGGGGCACTATATTTTTTAGTTCCTCAGGACTTTGGCATTGATAAAACTGTACATAATGTATATGATGTTACCTTAGATGGTGAGTGGGATGTGGACAGGCTATTTGAAATGCTTCCTGAAGACTTAGCAGTACACATTCTGGAGAAAATCAAACCACCTTCACCTCAGCAGGTTCTTGACATGCCTTGTTGGATGCTGGAAACAAGAGGATATTTCAGTGTTAAGTTAGCATGGGATTATCTGAGAAGAAGAGATGAACCAAGAACAACTTATAGCATGATTTGGGTAAAGGGACTGCCTTTTAAAATAGAATTTTCATATGGAAAGTGTGGAAAACAAAGTTACCTTTAGATGATTTCATGAAAAGGGTAGGCTACTGCATGCCATCAAAATGTTGGTGTTGTGTACAACCTGACGAGGAATCTCTTCAGCACTTGTTTTTTAGATCAGAAACTGTAAAGACAACTTGGAAGTATTTTCTATCAAGGGTAGGAATAGCTGTGGAGGGATTAACATTGCACCAAGCAATCACAAAATGTTGGACTGCAAATGTGTGCTTAAGTCTCAAACCAGTAATGTAAGCATTCCCCTCATGTGTAGTCTGGGAACTCTGGAAAATAAGAAATAGTATGAAGTATGGTGATGTTGTGACAACTAGCAGGGTGATTTATCAAGTTTCATCAAATCTGCAGGCATTGGTGAAAGTGTGAAAACCTGGGATGGACATAGTACCTCACAAATGGCAAAATCTATTAGCTATGATGGAAAATTTCACTCCTAAACTTAAGGTTACCAAAGTCATGTGGGAATTTCCAAGTGCAGGATGGCTAAAAGTTAATACGGATGGTGCATCGAGGGGAAATCCAGGCAGGATCTCAATAGGTTTTTGTATAAGAAATGAAAATGGTGACATAGTCAAGTCAGTAGGGAAGGATATTGAGGAGACAACAAACACAGTAGCTGAAGCGAAGGCCATGGTTGAAGCACTAAGGTTCTGCAGATTTCAACAATACTCTCATGTATGGCTTCAAACTGACTCAATGTTATTAAAAAAGATAATGGATGGGATCTGGAAACCACCATGGATCATATCTGAGCAGGTAAAGGAAATGATGTAACTAATGAATGGGGGCAATTACATAGTTACTCATATTCATAGGGAGGGCAACAAGCTGGCAGATCACTTGGCTAATTATGCTTTAGATCATGGAGAAATAGAATGCCAACAATTCTGGCATCTAGATGCACAGGGAAGGAGGTTAGTTAATGAAGATAAGCTGCAATGTCCAAGTCTAAGGGTGAAGGTGGACAAGAGATAAGAAGCAAAGAGAAAAGGAAGATCAGGAGGCATGTCAACTTAATCTATTTTTAATGAAATTTCAATTGGTGGTATTAATGCTTTGCATTCATTCCAATTGAAGGGATTTAAAAATAGGCAATTTCACATGCCATCACATGTCTACTTGTTGCAAGCTTTTTTTCAAATCACATGGCCATTACAATGACCATCACATGCGTCCACAGGGTAACGCTGGATCAAGGTGCTGCTCACACCATCACATGAGTTTTCACGCTTGGAATCTGCAAATTGTTGATAATCGAGAAGGAAGCATGCTACATGTGGAGTTGGCGGGATTTCGAGGAGTCAAATGGGCATTAAACAAATGCCATACTATAATTAAATTGCACGCCTATGATAAAATATGGGAAGGAGGTATGGAGTCCACAAATCGAGTAAGGCTGGCTAGAGGTGCTATCGATTTTGACATGGGAACAACGCACAGGTCTGGCATGGGAATTGGCAGAGTGGTCTGGACAAACAAGTCCCTCTTGGATTTTTTTTTAAAAAAAGCTAACATTGGGTGGATGAGTTGGTAAATTTTTGTTTTAAGAAAACAATTGTCAGAAAGGAGTTCAAAAATTGGAATAAGGCTGAGGATGATTACTCGATAGGAGCAAAATGCATAGAGGCGCGGGTGCACAGACCAAGGGATATGCTTCACAATGTAGATAGGCGCCTTGAGACAATAAAACTAGATTCCTTATGGACTATGGATACATTAAACAAATGCAAAATGTATTGGCCAATGCAATTCGTTCGCATGATGCTGGTTTTAAATTGGGACAAGCAAGACATTGATCTAGGCAATCATGATTTTTGGGAAATACAAACTCATGTATCAAAAGGAGCAAAAACATATGAAGCATGGGTTCAAATACCAAACAATGAAGTTGATAATACAGACAAGCACATTGTAGGCATGTGCATTACTTTGGGTGCAAATGCCAAGGACCTTGGCCCCCTCAATAGTGTGGGAATCTCAAGGGGACATCACATGATCATGTGCTACAGTATTGTATGCTATAGTGCAGTATGCTACAGTGCCGTATGCTACAGTACCGAGCTACCAAATTGGTGGAGTCTACGTGAAGTTGCTGAAAATGGGCTATTTACGCAAATCAAATTTAACTCTAGAACTTGGACGCTTTGGACTGGGGATACAATGTCGACATGGACTCACTTGGGCTATTTTGACAACTACAAAGTTTTAGTAGGCATAATGTGATATCAATTTGAGTATTATGCTCAATTTTGATAGTACATTACATTAGAGTGCAAAGTCTATTTCCTTTCATTGAAGGAAGACAATGACTTAATTATTGTATTTATTTTTCTATTTTTAATAAAAAAAACTAGCCCTAGGCGCTTGCCTAGCGAATTGAAAAAATTTTTGGATTGTTTAGCATTTATTGATGTTATTAAGTCAATTATGTATAGATACGATTGTCTTGTAGCCAAATTCGAAAGGAAAAGCGGTGTTTGAGGCTTGAGTTGGCCGTGGAAGTTCAAGGTAAGTGTTTGGTCTAACCTTAGCTTGAGGGATTAGTAGTTGAGTCCTATTTTCTATGTGGTAATTGTTGAGTACGATGTATAGGCATGGTGACGAGTATCTATATGTTGGTGTCTAGCATGACCGTGAGTCTTTATATGGTGAATATTTTGAATTCGTTGTATCTTTCATGCCTTGGTGATGATTTATATTTGTTGTGAAAAGTTTGTGAAAGGAAATTGTGACCTTTGAACATCGAGGAGCATTGACTCAAGCTATATTACGAATTGTGAAAGTAAATGAGTTGATTGAACCCTTTGGAGAATTGGCTCAAGCGGTAAAGTTAGTTGCAAAATAAAAGTGAAAGAAATAGAAAGAGTTATTAAATTGTTCCCTTGCCGGTATATTGTTGCTTTATTGGTTATCTCCCTTGCTGGGATGTTGATATTATTGATGTTGTTCCTTTGCCGGGATTTAATTGTTTAATTATTGTTCCCTTGCCGAGATTCCTATTATGATCTTGTTTGTTCCCTTGACCCCTTTGATTGTGATTGTTATTTGGGTGAGGAAGAGTGTTAAAGCACGAAGGGTGATGCCGTATATTGTTTGTTATTGTTAGGAAAGAGTGTAAAGCACGAAAGGTGATGTCATGCCACACGATGTACCATTCCGTGCCGATTTTATTGATCATATGGTGAGGAAAGAGAGTAAAAGCACGAAGGGTGATGCCGTGAACATCTTTATTATATGATTGTTTTGGTGAGGACGAGAGTAAAAGCACGAAGGGTGATGTCGTGCACACTTTTATTATATAATTTCTTTGGTGAGAACGAGAGTAAAAGCACGAAGGGTGGTGTCATGCAATTGTTGATTTCTGATTTTTGTTGATATCCGAGTTATGTTTTTTCTTTCCTTACTTGATGTCTTTCTATTCAGAACTGTTATCTCGCCCATAACATGTTTTCCTCTCCCACTTTGACTGGTTATTTCTGTATTTCTTTTTGCTGTATATATTTGAACTGCATAGGTTTATTTGGTAGTCTGGTCATAGCCTCGTCACTGCTTCGCCGAGGTTAGGCTAGACACTTACCAGCACATGGGTTCGGTTGTGCTAATACTACACTCTGCACTGTATGCAAATCCCGGAGTAGCTTCTGAACAGTAGTTGGAGGCTTCCTTCAGTCCATCTAGAGACCCAAGGTAGACCCGAAGGCCCTGACGTCTCCCTCTATCTCTATTTCCTGTTTTAATTTCCTTTTATTCAGAAATAGTGTACTTTTATCTCTTTGGACTTTGTATGTAGTTATCTTAGATAGTCTGTGACACTGTGACACCAGGTTTTGGGTGGATGAGACTTAAGTAATTGTAATAGACGTAGATTTTAGATATTTCACTGTTAACTTCCGCTTAATTATTTAAAGTCCGCTGTTTTCATGTTATCGTCTTATAATTGGTAAAAGAAGTAATTTGATAATCTAGTACGTAGATAAGGATTGTCTTGCCTAACTCTCATTAGTAGGCACCATCATGACCACCCAAGGGGTGGGAAATTCGGAACGTGAAAAGTTGGTATGAGAGCTCTAGGTTACATGGGTCTCACAATTCACAGACAAGCTTAGTAGAGTCTGCGGGATCGATACGAAGACGTCGTATTTATCCCCCAGAGGCTATAGAGTTAGGAAAAACTTCACATTTGTTTGTTCTTGTCGTGCGGTTTGGTTTCCTAATGCTAATTGAATTTCTACTTTGTTCTTTCGCAGATGGCGAGAACACGCACTTCCTCATCCACCGGCCAGCAGCCCGAGTCCCCAGCAGCAGCTCCCATGAGGGGTAGAGGGCGAGGCCAAGGCTGTGCTAGAGGCCAAGGTAGGGGCAGAGCTCAACCTTGAGCAGCATCACCAGTGGCGGAGCCTCAAGTTGACTTTGATGACGAGGTTCCGGCCCCATCAGTTCTAGTGGGCCCAGCTCACGTCCCAGAAAGGTTTATTGCTACCCCAATTCTTCAGGATGCTCTGGTCCGACTAGTGGGCCTCATGGAGTATGTCACCCAAGCAGATTTGCTTCCTGTAGCACCAGCCGTCTCTCAGGCTGGAGGAGGATCCCAGAGTCTTGCTACTCGCACTCCGGAGCAGGTAGCTCCCCACATTCAGACTCCAGCACTTCAGCCAGTTGGAGAAGTTCAGTCGGGTGTGGTAGCTCAGACCGGTGATGGAGCAGCTATGTCTGCCGATGCTCTATGGAGGTTGGATAGGTTCACCAAGCTCTTCACTACTACTTTCAGCGGTGTATCTACTGAGGATTCCCAAGATTATCTAAACAGCTGTCAGGAGGTTCTTAGGAACATGGGGATAGTTGAGACCAATAGGGTCGATTTTTCCACTTTTCGCTTGTCCGGATCCGCCAAGACTTGGTGGAGAGATTATTGCTTAGCTAGACCAACCAGATCGCCAGCCTTTACTTGGGAACCATTTGCACAGATATTTCTGAAGAAGTTCCTCCCCATTCTCAGATAGAGGCCTATCGGAGGCAGTTTGAGCGTCTCCAGCAGGGTTCCATGGCTGTTACCTAGTATGAGACCAAATTCATCGACTTGGCTCGCCATACTCTCATCATACTTCCCACCGAGAGAGAGATAGAGAGGGTGAGGAGGTTTATTGACGGTCTTATTCAGCTGATTCGTCTTCAGATGGCTAGGGAGGCTGGGAGTGAGATTACTTTTCAGGAGGCGACCAATGTGTCCAGGAGAGTGGAGATGGTTCTATCATATGGAGGTGGTCATGGGTCAGACAAGAGGACTCGTCACTCAGGCAGATTCAGTGGTACCTTTTCTGGAGGTAGAGATTGATATGATAGAGGCTATCCTCCTAGGCCTTTTCAGTCAACACTTCAGGTTTCTCAAGGTGCTTCAGGTAGCTCTGGTCCCCAGATACAATATTTTGATTAGCAGTCCTACAGTGAACCAACCACCTGCTCCTATCAGTGCACCGCTGCTTCAGAGTTTTCGGGGTGGTCATTCAGGTCGTCAGGGCCAGCAGTCTCAGTAGCAGAGGGCTTGTTACACTTGTGGTGATATGGGTCATATTGCTAGGTTTTTCCCTCGAGCACTGAGTAGCTCTCAGCATCAGGGTTCTTGTGCTATGGTACAGGCACTAGGTGTTCCACAGCACGCCAGCCAGCTAGAGGTGGGGGTAGAGTTGCTAGAGGTGGAGGTAGAGGCATTAGAGGTAGAGCTCAAGCCGCTAGAGGTGGAGGCCAGCCAACAGCAGGCAGTCCCAGCGATGTAGTTCAGGGTGGTGGGGCCCAACCCCGATGTTATGCTCTTCCAGCCAACCCGAGGTTGAGGCTTCAGATACAGTTATTACAGGTACAATTCTGGTTTGTGATAGATATGCTTCAGCGTTATTTGATCCAGGGTCTACATACTCGTATGTGTCATCTTATTTTGCACCGTATCTGGTCATGCCTAGTAATTCTTTGATTGCTCCTGTCTATGTGTCCACACCGGTGGGTGTTTCGATTATGGTAGATTGAGTCCATCGCTTTTGTATAGTTGTGATTGGAGGTTTTGAGACTCGAGTAGATTTATTGCTTCTGGACATGGTAAATTTCAATGTTATATTGGGGATGGACTGGTTATCACCTTATCACGCTATCTTGGACTGTCATGCTAATAATATGACCTTAGCTCCGTGTTTGCCTCATTTAGAGTGGAGGGACTCCTAGTCATTCTACCCGTAGTGTTATCTCCTATGTGAAGGCTCGATGTATGGTCGAGCCTATTTGGCATATGTTCGTGATTCTAGTGCTGAGGTCCTTTCTATTGATTCTATACCCGTTGTTCGTGAATTTGCTAAGGTTTTCCCTTCAGACCTGCCGGGTATGCCACCCGACAGGGATATTGACTTTTGCATTGATTTGGCTCCGGGAAGTCAACCCATTTCTATCCCGCCGTATCGTATGGCCCCGCCTGAGTTGAAAGGGTTGAAGGAACAATTGCAAGACTTGATTGAGAAGGGTTTCATTAGACCTAGTGTTTCTCCTTGGGGTGCGCCGATGTTGTTTGTTAAGAAGAAGGACGGATCAATGAGAATATGCATTGATTACCTGCAGTAGAACAAGGTTACAATCAAGAATAAGTATCCATTGCCGAGGATTGATGATTTTCTTGATCCGCTTCAAGGTATCGAGGTATTTTCGAAGATTGACTTGAGATATTACACCATCATTTGAGGATTAGGGCATCCTATGTCCCTAAGACAACTTTCCGCACTCGATACAGGCATTATGAGTTCTTGGTTATGTCATTCGGGTTGACAAATGCCCCAACAACTTTTATGGTTTTGATGAACCGAGTGTTCAGGACTTATTTGGATTCATTCGTGATAGTCTTCATTGATGATATTTCGATATATTCCCACAATCGGGAGGAGCACGAGCAACATCTTAGAGTGGTTTTTCAGACTTTGAGGGATAGTCAGTTGTATGCTAAATTTTCAAAGTGTGAGTTTTGGTTGAGTTCAGTTGCATTCCTGGGTCATGTCGTATAAGCAGAGGGTATTCAGGTTGATCCGAAGAAGATTGAGGCAGTCAAGAACTGGCCTAGACCAGCACAAGCTACAGAGATTCAGAGTTTCTTGGGATTGGCAGGCCATTATCGTTGGTTCGTAGAGGGGTTCTCATCTATCACAGCCACGATGACCAGGTTGACCTAGAAGGGTGCCCAGTTCAGATGGTCAGACGAGTGTGAGACGAGCTTTCAGAAGCTCAATACAACTATGACTACGACACCGGTGTTGGTTTTGCCCACAAGTTCAGGGCCTTATATAGTTTATTGTGATGCATCTCGTATTGGGCTTGGTGTAGTGTTGATGCAAGATGACAAGGTCATTGCCTATGCTTCGCGACAATTGAAGATTCATGAGAAGAACTATCCGGTTCATGATTTAGAGTTGGCAGCCATTGTTCACACATTGAGGATTTGGAGGAATTACCTGTATGGCGTGGCATGTGAGGTGTTCACGGATCACAAGAGTCTTCAGTATTTGTTCAAGCAAAAGGAGTTGAATTTGAGGCAGAGGAGGTGGTTGGAATTATTGAAAGATTTTGATATCACTATCTTATATCATCCGGAAAAGGCCAATATGGTGGCCGATGCTTTGAGTAGGAAGTTTGCCAGTATGGGCAGTCTTGCTTATATCCCGGTTAGTGAGAGACCGCTTGCTTTGGATATTCAGGCTTTGGCCAATCAGTTCGTGAGGTTGGATGTTTCTGAGCCCAGTCATGTGTTAGTTTGCTCAGTCACTCGTTCATCATTACTGGAGCGTATCCGAGATCGGCAGTATGATGATCCCCATTTTTGTGTCCTTAGAGACACGGTGCAGCGCGGAGGTACCAAGCAGGTTACCTTAGATGATGATGGAGTTTTGAGATTGCAGGGTCGAGTTTGTGTGCCTAATGTGGATGAGCTCCAAGAGTTGATTTTAGAGGAGGCCCATAGTTCTCGGTACTCTATTCATCTGGGTGTCGCGAAGATGTATCAGGATTTGCGGCAGCATTATTGGTGGCGGAGAATGAAGAAGGATATCGTTGCATATGTGGCTTGGTATTTGAATTGTCAGCAGGTTAAGTATGAGAATCAGAGGCCTGGTTGTTTATTTTAGAGGATTAAGTGTCCCGAGTGGAAGAGGGAGCAGATCACTATGGATTTCGTTGTTGGACTCCCACAGACTCAGAGGAAGTTCGACGCAGTATGGGTCATTGTTGATAGGCTGACCAAGTCAGCGCATTTCATTCTTGTGGCAGTCTCCTATTCATCCGAGAGGTTAGCCGAGATCTATATCCGGGAGATTGTTCATCTGCATGGTATGCCCGTGTCTATTATCTCGGACCAAGGTACGCAGTTTACCTCCCGTTTCTAGAGAGCAGTTTAGAGAGAGTTGGGCACACAGGTTAAGTTGAGCACAACGTTTCATCCTCAGACGGACGGGCAATCCGAGCAGACTATTCAGATTTTGGAGGATATGCTCTAAGCTTGTGTCATTGACTTTGGAGGGTCGTGGGATCGGCGTTTTCCTTTAGCAGAGTTTGCCTACAACAATAACTACCAGTCGAGTATCCAGATGGCTCCTTATGAGGCTCTTTATGGTAGGCTGTGTCGGTCTCCGGTTGGATGGTTTGAGCCGGGAGAGGCTAGGTTGTTGGGTACGGATCTGGTTCAGGAGGCTTTTGGACAAGGTTAAGATTATTCAGGATAGGCTTCGTACAGCTCAGTCCATACAAAAGAGTTATGCAGACCACAAGGTTCGAGATGTGGCTTTTATGGTTGGAGAGCGGGTATTGCTCCGAGTGTCGCCTATGAAGGGCGTGATGAGATTTGGGAAGAAGGGCAAGCTTAGCCCTAGGTTCATTGGTCCATTTGAGATTCTTGATCGAGTGGGAGAGGTGGCTTATAGACTTGCATAGCCGCCGAACTTATCGGTTGTGCATCTAGTGTTTCATGCGTCCATGCTCCGAAAATATCACGGCCATCCATCCCACGTGTTAGATTTCAGCACTGTCCAGTTGGACAATGACTTGTCTTATGAGGAGGAGCAGGTAGCTATTCTAGACCGACAGGTTCATCAGTTGAGATCGAAGAGTTTTCCTGCTGTTCGTATTCAGTGGAGAGGTCAGCCTCCCAAGGCATCGACCTGGGAGTCCTAGTCCGATATGAGGAGCCGTTATCCCCATCTTTTCCCCGACTCAGGTACTTCCTTCTTCTGTCCGTTCGAGGACAAACGGTTATTTTAGAGATGGAGAATATGATGTCCCAAAAGGTCATCACTTGATTTTAGATTGAATTCTATGTTTCTGAGGCCTTGAAAACCTCATTTAGCGTTACCTCGATTTGCATGCGCAGTCCGGGCACGTACCGGAAAGTCTAAATGTGAAAATCTACAAAAATGATAAATTTTGACTGTAAAATGAATAAATTTGACTTCGGTCAACGTTTTGGATAAATGGATCCAGAACTATGATTTGATGGTCCTGGAGGGTCCGTAGGAAAATATGGAACTTGGGCGTATGCCCGGAATCAAATTCCGATGTTCCAAGCCCGAGAAATAAATTTTTTAAAGAAAATTATTTTCTGAAATTGTTTAAAGGAATTTGAAATGAAATTTGATTAGAACATGATGGTATCGAGCCCGTATTTTGGTTCTGGCACCTGTTATAGGTCTTATATAGGATTTAAGATGATCAGGTGAAATTTGGTGAAAAATGGATGTCATTTGACGTGACTTGGAACCAAATTGCAAAAATTGATGTTTTATGAAGTTTGATAAAAATTCTTTGATTTTGAGGTTTAATTCATTGTTATTGAGGTTATTTTGGCGATTTGATCGCACGGATAAGTTCATATTATGTCATTGAGTTAGTAAGTATGTTTGGTTAGGAGCCCCGAGGGCTCGGGTGTGTTTCGGATGTGTTTCAGAAGGTTTCGGACATAGAAACAGTTGCAGGTTTTCAGCTATTAGAATTATGTCATGTCCTTCTTTGCGTTCGTGGGAGAACCCTCGCGAACGCGATGTATTAATTTTTGTTGAAGGCAATTCCTTCTACGCGAATACGTAACCCAGGTCGCGAACGCGAGGCATTGGGGGGTCATCCCTTCGTGAACGCGGTCCTTGCCACACGAACGCGAAGGCTAATTGAGCCTGGGCAGGGGGTGGGGCATTTACCCTACGCGAACGCGACCAACTGGACGCGAACGCGAGGGCTCGAGGAGTTCTTCTCCGCGAACGTGAGCCCACGTACACGAACATGAGCCCACGTACGCGAACACAAAGGTATCTCAGGCCCGACTCATCGCGAACGCGAAGAACATTTTTTCCCAGTTATTTTAAAGTCTCAAGAACAGAACACTTACGGGATTTTCATAAATTTTCACAAACCTCTTCTTCTCCAAAGATCTTAGGCAATTTTTGAAGCATTTCCTCACCATAATCCCTAGGGTAAGTAATCTTTAACTTGTTTTCTTCCATTTTTATCAACACCGACTAGATTTCTAGGCCTAAAACATGAGATTAAGTGTGAAAATTAGGGATTTGGGTAGAGTTTGGGCTTTTTGATTAATTGTGATTTAGACCTCGTTTTGGGGTCGAATTCTGGAACTAATTATATATTTGGGCTCGTGGGTGAATGGGTGATCGGATTTTGGTTCGAACCTTGTGTTTTGACCAAGCGGGCCCGGGGTCAATTTTTAGATTTTTGGGAAGAATGATTAGAAAGCTATAATTAGGTATTGGAATTGATTTTGTTTAGAATTTATTGATGTCATTAAGTCGATTATGTATAGATACGATTGTCTTAGAGCCAAATTCGAAAGGAAAAACGGTGTTTGAGGCTTGAGTTGGTCGTGGAAGTTCGAAGTAAGTAATTGGTCTAACCTTAGCTTGAGAGATTAGGAGTTGAGTCCTATTTGCTATGTGGTAATTGTTGAGTACGACGTATAGGCATGGTGATGAGTATCTATACGTTGGTGTCTAGCATGACCTTGAGCCTTTATATGGTGAATATTTTGATTTCGTTATATCTTTCATGCCTTGGTGATGATTTCTATATGTTGTGAAAAGTTTGTGGAAGGAAATTGTGACCTTTGAACATCGAGGAGCATTGACTCAAGCTATATTACGAATTGTGAGAGTAAATGAGTTGATTGAACCTTTTGGAATATTGGCTCAAGTGGTAAAGTTAGTTGCGAAGTAAAAGTGAAAGAAAGAGAAGGAGTTATTAAATTGTTCCCTTGCCGGGATATTGTTGCTTTATTGGTTATCTTCTTTGTCGGGATGTTGATATTATTGATGTTGTTCCCTTGTCGGGATTTAATTATTTAATTGTTATTCCCTTGTCTGGATTCCTATTATGATCTTGTTTATTCCCTTGCCCCCTTTGATTGTGATTGTTGTTTGGGTAAGGAAGAGTGTTAAAGCACGAAGGGTGATGTCGTGTATTATTTGTTATTGTGAGAAAAGAGTGTAAAGCACGAAGGGTGATGCCGTGCCGCACTATGTACCATTCCGTGCCGATTTTATTGATTATATGGTGAGGAAAGAGAGTAAAAGCACGAAGGGTGATGCCTTGCACATCTTTATTATATGATTGTTTTGGTGAGGACGAGACTAAAAGCACGAAGGGTGATACCGTGCACACTTTATTACATAATTGCTTTGGTGAGGACGAGAGTAAAAGCACTAAGGGTAGTGTCGTGCAATTGTTGATTTCTGATTCTTTGTTGATATCCGAGTTATGTTGTTTCTTTCCTTACTTGATGCCTTTCTATTCAGAACTGTTATCTCCCCCACAACATGTTTTCCCCTCCCACTTTGACTGGTTATTTATGTATTTCTATTCCGCTGTATATATTTGGTCCTAGCCTCGTCACTACTGCGCCGAGGTTAGGCTAGACTCTTACCAGCACATGGGGTCGGTTGTGCTGATACTACACTCTGCACTGTGTGTAGATCCCGGAGCAGCTTCTAGACAGTAGTTGGAGGCTTCCTTCAGTCCACCCGGAGACCCAAGATAGACCTGCAGGCGTCCGCAGACCCTGCGTCTCCCTCTATCTCTATTTCCTGTTTCATTTTCCTTTTATTCAGAAATAGTGTACTGTTATTTCTTCAGACTTTGAATGTAGTAATCTTAGATAGTCTGTGACACCCTGACACCAGGTTTTGGGTGGTTGAGACTTCAGTAATTGTAATAGACGTAGATTTCATATATTTAACTATTAACTTTCGCTTAATTATTTAACGTCCGCTTTTTTCATGTTATCATCGTATAATTGTTAAAAGAAGTAATTTGATAATGAAGTAAGTAGATAAGGATTGACTTGCCTAGATCTCATTAATAGATGCCATCACAACCCCTAAAGGGTGAGAAATTCGAGTCGTGACAACTTGTGATTCCGTAACACTGAAAGAGCAAGTTTCTGTCATTAGACTAATCCTCCAGGATTGTGACTAGATACGTTGGTATATCCTTAATATTTTAATACAAGGTGATATAATACGTAACTATAATCTGTCTTTTATTTATAAGAAGAATACAAATAATTTGTAGTTATACCCCATTGTTTGTTGCGGGTATGAGTTGTACTTGAATCTGCTCTCCGTCTTTTATAGACTTATTAAATTAATTTGTCTCCGTCCTGTAAATTAAAAAGCCACCACTAATTAATAATAACACAAAAGACAAATATATCCAATCACTTTTTTTTTTTTAATAAAAAAATATTATAAGTTATGGATGTATATATGTCATTATGCAGAGAGAGATACATCAAGCTGAGCTTGCATTTAAGCGATCTCCCTATGGTCCAATTAATTAAACATTCTTAGTTTGACTTTGAATGATTATTTCAAGAGTCCATTACACAAATGGTCATTCAACTATCCAAAATTATCTTCTAAAGTCACTTTACTTTCGTTTATAACAACAAAATCACTGAACTATGCTTATTGCACTCAGAAGATCACTCAACTAGATTTTTCAAATTTTAGATTACCAAATACCTATTTTACCCTTTAAATTATAAATATTTATCTTTTTTTAATTTTTTAAAACTTTATAATATTATGATTTTCCCTTTTTAATTTATATTATGGACTTACCTATAGAATAAATAAATATTATTTATAAATTAAAAAATAAAAAGTATTTAAGCATCTATAATGCCGGAATAACAAAATAATGAGCATAGTAAAAAAATTAATTAGAATAATTTGTTAGTAATAATAATTTTAGTATTAACAACAAAAATTCAAAAATTTATTTACACAATTCAGAATGAAAAAAATAAAAGTTGTAAAATATATATTCCATGCACATAATATGAAACTAATTATTTAAATAAAAGTATTTTTATAATATACATTATATTCTTGAAAATTATGCTCAATTATATTATATATATGCCATGCACGACTTAACATAGCATATTTTACTCTATACAGATAGTCCCCCTGCTTTCAGGTGACATAACTTTGTGTCGTCGGAAAGTTGGTAGAAACAAAATAGTAATATAATTGAGCATAATCTTCAAGAATATATAATGTATATTATAAAAATACATTTATTGAAACAATTATTTTTATATTACGTGCATGAAATATATATTTTACCACCTTTATTTTCTTTCATTCTGAATTGTGTAAATAATTTTTTGAATTTTTTGTTGTTAATACTAAAATTATTATTATAAACAAATTATTCTAATTAATTTTTTTACTATACTCATTATTTTGTTATTCCGGCATTATAGATGCTTAAATACTTTTTTATTTTTTAATTTATAAATAATATTTGTTTATTCTATAGGTAAGTCCATAATATAAATTGAAAAGGGAAAATCATAATATTATAAAGTTTTAAAAAAATAAAAAGAAGATAAATATTTATAATTTAAAGGGTAAAATAGGTATTTTGCAATCCAAAATTTGGAAAATCTAGTTGAGTGACCTTCTGAGTGCAATAGGCATAGTTCAGTGATTTTGTTGTTACAAACGAAAGTAAAGTGACTTTAGAAGATAATTTGGGATAATTTGGGATAATTGAGTGACCATTTGTGTAATGAACTCATTATTTCAAGAAGGATTAAAATGTTAAACTCTGAAACCAAGTAATTATTGTACATGTGAAATCATAAATTAAATTTTTATCTTTAAATAAAATAAAAGTATTCTTTCATAAACTTTAATACGAGAAAACCCACCTAATCCCATATCGTCACCTAACAAAAAAAGGTCATGAGTTTGAATTTCTAACAACTTAGCACAAAGTGTTTTTACGTACTTACCCTGCTAACGATCACAATCTCACCCAAGAATAATACAACTAGTAATATTATGTATATTATTGTTTCAATTTATATTGCATTATTTCTTGTTTAGTGTTCTCTAAAAAATTATTTTAATAATTTTGAAGCTCTTTGGTTTTAATTATTCAGTATTAACTTTAATATGCCCTTATAGTCATGATAAAAATGTCATGACATATTAGGACCACAATTTTAGAAACTATGCCTGCATAAAACGAAACGGAGCCGCTTCTACTATCACCAATAATTTTTATCAATTAAAGAGAAATTATTCCAGCAAAATACTAATTCGCCAGGGTTTGACTAAACTATTACAATTATTATGGTTAAGTGATAAAACATGGTGATGACATTTACAGTTAATCACGGTAAAGTGATAAGAGTTCATGTGCATACACTTGTGTTACAATATTAGGACATTTTTAATTTTATTTTTAAATTTCCTATAATCAGCGGGATAACACCCAATCTCTCTCTCTTTTTTTTTTTTTTAAAGAACTGGATTAAGAAGCAACAGATAGAAATGTTAGACTACTACAACTGACTATGGCACCACTTATTATGACGCGTTTAAATTTCAGGTACTACAGATTTCGAATATTAGTATGACCAACTATTTACATAGAAATTCAGCATCATTTTCCTTTTAAGTAACGATAGTGCATATCTATTCACAACGACGATGCATAAAACTTGTCCTAAGAAATTACTTACACTTTTTTAGCATGAAATTATCATAAATACCCAATACCTCTGTTTCTTTTCTTTTCTTTTACTTTTTTTCACGGTTGGTGGAGGGAGTTTGAGTAGTTGAAACTCCAGTAGATAATTAATACTCCCTCAATTCCATTTTATATGCCAATATATTTTTTTGTCCATTTCAAAAAGAATACGTAATAAATTTTTTATTTTGAAAGATATTCAACTTTAAATTTCACATTTTATTGTTAATGAGATGATTTGTTATTATAAAAATATCTATGATTAGACTACAAGTTTTACAATTCCTTTTTTTCTTAGACTTCATGTCTATTCCAACTTTGTCACATAAAGTAAAATGATGGGAGTAAATAAATATATTCCCTCCATTTCACGTAGTGTGACAAGGTTTTGGAGTACAAGGCTCAAAGTTATTAGTTTTGACTGTGAATTTAGAAATATATGATTCTTCAAAAAATAAAATTTGTTATGAAATAACACAATCTAAGTGTGAAACAAAAGGATTAGAGAGGAAACTTAAGGAGCGATTTTATTGCAGTATTTTGATGTCTTACAAATGGGCAAAAAACTTCCTATTTTCAAGAAGAAAGTAGCTCGGTGACCAAGTAACTTTCTTGCTGACAAAGTGACTTTTACCCCCCATGTTTTTGTACTACATCATAAGCAATTAAATTGATGAAAGCTCGGAAATGAGATGTTACATCCTGCATTTTTCGTACGTTAAAGTTTCGTCATAAGTTAATCGACGTAAATTCAAGAATGAGATTATTTTAGGACTATAAGTATTAAGCTATTTCAAACAAGTGATAAGTAAATTTGTGAAGGGGTGAGGGTAAGCGAATCGAAGGAAATGAATTTTGTCGAAGTTTGACATTTTGGGATAAAATACGGTTCAAGCTATAATACCCCGTATATATTGACTAGTGCCATACAAGGTACCACATGACCATAATAATAAGGTGTACAAAGTGTGTTAAAAGTGAGTAGTATTTTAAGTAATATGAGATAATTTTTAATTATATGGATAATTGGATAATTAAAATTTTTTAGTGAGAGGTTAATTAAGTGATTAAGCTAATTAAATAATTAGGCATAGAATGGATTAGACTAAGTGCCCTTAGGGGTGGTTGTTCGGGCAGTTTGGATTAAATATAGAATTTCGGTTTGGATTTTTGGTTTTCGGATTGAAGAAATGACAATCCAAATCCAATCCAAATAAGCTCGGATTGGATCGGATTTTTTAAGTTCGGTTTCGAATTAATCGGGTTGGATATTTTGGATTTCTGGTTTGAGCTTATAAGTTGACATGTTTCTTCTTTTTACAAAAATGAATATCCAAATGAAATACTCATATTAAATTGCCTGAAAAGTTACTCATTTTCACCGCAATCATCCAAATAAAGTATTCAAGTAATGAAATTACTATCAAGAAAATGCAACAGAGACATTGATACGGCCGATAAAAAATAGTAATAGTAAAATCATGTCCAAATAGAAAGTATTCTGACAGTAACTTAGTAATTAATATTACATATATGAAATAATATCCAATGGATAGGGTATTTAACTTATTGTTATTGACTTATAGATAATGGAGTAAATATAAAGTATAAAAATTTTCGGATTTTCGGATATCCAAAAATCCAAAGTACCAAATCCAACATTCAATCCGAAATCCAAAAAAATTAAAAATTAAATCCAAAATTAAATTCATAATCCGAAAATCCAAACCAAAAATCTAAAAAATTCGGATTTCGATTTGGATTTCAGGTTTCCCCAAACTATTCCCACACCTAAATGCCCTAACATGACTGCAAAGTCTTTAGACCATTATGACTCATATTTCTATGAAAATAAGTGGCATGTTTAGAGGAGATGTTTGGCCAAGTCATCTTACAAAAAGGGCCCACACCTATAATAAGGAACTTCCTAATTTTATTAAGGGGAATGGAGGAAGGCTTTATCAAAATAAAGAATGAAATTTTCAACAAAATCCATGAAAGACTTCTCAAATTCAAAAAGATTCATATGTGATTATGATAAAATTCACAAAATGAAGGCTTATGACTAAAAGTACGGATGAAGCTTCAGTACGGAATCACAATTCTATGAGATTTGCAATGAAGTTATACTATGTAATCACAACGAGATTTGCAATTCTAAGGGAGTACGGTACAATCTTTCTCAAGAACATCATACTAATTTTTCCCTATTTCGATCCGTCGTTACATGTTTTGTCGCAAAAAATGTGTGCTAGAGGAACTGTCAAGAGAATCGGTGTCACGACCCGAACCCCGAACCCCGTTGTGATGGCGCCTCTCGTGAAGACAAGGCCAGCCAGTCTAGCACATTCCATCCTTTTAAGCAGTTAATTAATATAACGATTGTTTAAAACATGATTAAAAAGCAATATTTAGCGGAAATGACGATAACAAAGTGGAAAACCCTCCCGACACAGCCCTAACCGGGGTGTCACAAGTCACGAGCGTCTAAGATACTAAATCCTCAAATGTAACTACAGAGTCTCAGATACTGAAATAGAACATAAAAGAAATAGATACAGAGGAGCTCCAGGCTGCGAACGCTAGCATCTACCTAAAGACTCCTCGAAGATCCGTCTGAAGCTGGAATAAGTCAGCCCTCGGGAGTGAGGCCTGCTACGCCTGAATCTGCACACACGGTACATGGAGTAATGTGAGTACTCCGATCTAGTGAGTAATAAATATAAATAATGGCTGAAAGTAAGAAAACACGTAAAACCACAAGGCATTCTATACCGAAGCAGTAAAAATCACTTAAAATAGTAAATTAGTGAAATATCAAGTAAAATCCCCCTTTCAACAAGTAAAACGAGTAATTTGATAAGTAAATAACAAAAAGAAATTTGCTCCTCGGGCACAGAATCAACAAATCCGCCCCACGGGCAACAACTCAAATCAGTACCAGCCCCTCGGGCTCAATCTCAGAACAATGCTCAATCTTAGAACAATACCATCCCCTCGGGCTCAATCTCACATCACAATGGGTACCCGTGCTCACTGGGGGTGTACAGGCTCCGGGAGGGGCCCCTTACGGCCCAAGCACAATATTAAGCCATCTCGTGGCATCAAATCTAGACCCTCGGCCTCATATAAATCAAGCCACCTCATGGCATATATATGTATCTCAGGCCCTCGGCATCATATCAGTATCAGTGTATCTTCACATCTGGCCCTCGGCCGTACTCAGTCCAAAAAATATCACAAGCCCCTCGGGCATTAGTAAAACAGTGTTTCTCAGCCTAAAGCATCATTTAAAATATCATTTAGATCTCAAAACTGAGTAAAAATGGTCGAGTAGTAAAACAGTAAAAAATAGCATGACTGAGTTCAAGTAATAAGTCAAAACAGTGAAGAAATAGTGATACAAAAAATCCCCGAAGGGTTCAAATAGTTGGCATGAAGCCCAAATCATGATGATAACAAATAAGTTTCTGTCAAATACGTAGTAAAATCATCAATCGGGATGGACCAAGTCACAATCTCCAATAATGCACGACCCCACGCTCATCATCAGGCGTGTGTCTCACCTCAATATAGCACTACGATGTGCAATCCGGGGTTTCAAACCCTCAGGACATCATTTATAATCATTACTCACCTCGAACCGGCTAAATCTCTAGCTCGCGATGCCCTTGCCTCTCGAATCGGCCTCCATGTACGTCAAATCTATCCAAAATTAGAACGACTACGTCACAATATGCCAAGGGAACAAAGCCCAAACAAAAATAATAAAAAAATACCAAAAATCCCGAAATTAGCAAAAACCCGAGCCCCGGGGCCACTTCTCGAAACTCAGAAATTTTTACATCAACGGGTTCCTTATCTCCCCACGAGTTCATACATACCAAAAGTTCTCAAATCCGACCCCAATTGGTCCTCCAAATCCCCAAATCAAAATTCCAAAATTCTAATTCCTAGTTCTTCCATTTTTAGCTTAAGTTCCACGATTTTCTAGGTAGATTGCACAATAGAAATGAGTTTTAAGTTCAAAAATCTTACCTCCAATCGATTCCACTTGAATCCCTCTTTAATATCCACTAAGAAGCTCTCAAAATGATTAACTATGGGTGAAAATAGACCCAAAATCGCGGATGAAATGACTTAAAACATTCTGCCCAGGTCTGACCCTTCCTTCATCGCGATCACGACACTACCCTCACGATCGCGAAGAACAAAACTTCAAGTTCCCAAAAATAACACTACGTGAATGCGACAAGGCCTAGGCGAAGGAGATGCTTCTGCCTTCTAAACTTACGCGAACGTGAGCTCCCTTACACGAACGCGATGAACAATTCCCCTAGGACCCATCTGACCCAATTCCTTATACGCGATCGCAGACCACTTCACGCGAACGCGAAGCACGTGTTCCCAACCTTCCGCGAAAGCGAAGCCTCTCACGCGAACGCGAAGGCTTAAATCTATCCTTCCTCAATTCATTCTACGCGATCGCGATATAACCTACGCAATCGCGAAGGCTTAATTCTCTGCAACAGTTGAACTCAAAATCTGCAACTTTCAAACTCCAAAAATGGTCCGATTGACCACCCGAAACTCACCCGAGGCCCTCGGGACCTTAACCAAAAGCACCAACACATCCTACAACCTTATTCAAACTTGTTCCAATCATCAAAAAACCTCAAACAACATCAAATCCACCAATTCACATCGAATTCAAGCCTAAGTTTTCTAAAATCTTCCGAAATACGCTTTCGATAAAAAACCCAACAAAAACACGTATGAATGACCTGCAAGTTTGCACACACATCCCAAATGACACAACAAAGCTACTGCAACTCTCGGAATTCCATTCCGACCCTTATATCAAAATCTCACCTATCAACCGGAAATCGCCAAAATATCAACTTCGCCAATTCAAGCCTAATTCTACTCCGGACCTCAAAAACCAATCCTGATCACACTCCTAAGTCATAAATCACCTTCCTAAGCTAACCGAACCATTGGAACTCACATCCGAGCCCTCTAACACATAAGTCAACATCTGGTTGACTTTTCCACTTAAACCTTCTTAAAAGAGACTAAGTGTCTCAAACTTCACCAAATCCTCTCCGAACTCCAATTAATCAACCCGATCACATAAAACACAAATAACACAGCATAAATAAGCAGAAATGGGCGAAACGGAGCAGTAACTCATGAGACGTCTGGTCGGGTCGTCGCATCCTCCCTAACTTAAACAAACATTCGTCCTCGAATGAGTCAAGAAACATACCTGAAGCCTTAAATAGGTGAGGATATCTGCTCCGCATCTCCCGCTCGGCCTCCCAGGTAGCCTCCTCCACGGGCCGACCTCTCCACTGCACTTTCAGTGAAGCTATATCCTTCAACCTCAACTTCCGAACCTGATGACCCAAAATAGCTACTGGCTCCACATCAAAGGTCAAATCATCATCTAAGTGAACTGTGCTGAAGTACAAAACATGAGACAGATCCCCAATATACTTCTGGAGCATAGAAACATGAAATACCGGATGCACACAAGACAAGCTGGGTGGCAAAGCAAGCTCATAAGCTACCTCACCAATCCTCCGAAGCACCTCAAAAGGCCCAATGAACCGAGGACTCAATTTCCCTTTCTTCCCAAATCTCATAACACCCTTCATGGGTGAAACCTTCAACAGAACCTTCTCGTCAACCATGTATGACACATCTTTAACCTTCCTATCAGCATAACTCTTTTACCTCGACTGTGCTGTACGAAGTCTCTCCTAAATCACCTTCACCTTTTCCAAAGAATCCTGAACCAAATCAGTCCCCAATAGCCTAGCCTCGTTGGTCTCAAACCAACCAACTGGAGATCTACACTGCCTCCCATACAAAGCCTCATATGGAGCCATCTGAATACTCCACTGGTAGCTGTTGTTATAAGAAAACTCTGCAAGCGACATAAACCCATCCCATGAACCTCCGAAATCAATAACACAAGCATGCAACATGTCCTCTAATATTTGAATAGTTCGCTCGTACTGCCTGTCCGTCTGAGGATGAATAGCTGTGCTCAACTCTACCTGAGTACCCAACTCTCGCTGAATAGACTTCCAAAACTGGGAAGTAAACTGAATGCCCCGATCTGAAATGATGGAGACTGGGACACCATGCAGCTGAACAATCTCCCGGATATATATCTCTGCTAACCGCTCTGAAGAATAAGTAGTACAGATAGGAATGAAGTGTGCGAACTTGGTCAGCCGATCCACAATTACCCAAATAACATCAAACTTCTTCAAAGTCCGTGGAAGTCCAACAACAAAGTCCATAGTGATCCTCTCCCACTTTCACTCAAGAATAACCATCTGCTGAAGCAAACCTCCCAGTCTCTGATGCTCATATTTCACCTGCTGACAATTGAGACACCGAGCTACAAATCCCACAATATCTCTCTTCATCCTTCTCTTCCAATAATGCTGCCTCAAATCCTGATACATCTTTGCGGCACCCGAATGAATGGAATACCGCGAGCTATGGTCCTCCTTCAGAATCAACTCTATAAGCCCATCCACATCGGGCACACAAATCCGGCCCTGCATCCTCAACATCCCATCACCACCGATGGTCACATCTCTGGTGTCACACCTCCTTTTTTACACACCCGAAGGTAGTACAAAAGAGCTTTTCCACTTTAAGTGACATTATTTGAAATGGGATTATTTATTTATTTTATTCAGAGTAGCCACTTGGTATGGTTTGTTTTCTGGTGTCCCAAGTCACCGGTTTATTTTAAAATCCCAAATCGAGAAAATTCGACTTTCCTTTTGAAGTCTGCGAATGAGAAATTCTGAGTAAGGAATTCTGTTAACCCGAGGGAAGGTGTTAGGCACCACCGGATTCCGTGGTTCTACCATGGTCGCTTAAACTATTATAATTGGTCTATTATCTGATTTATTACATGTTTTAGCCTATGGTACATTTTTAACTCATTAGCCGCTTTTAATTAGTTTTAGGAAGATTCAACGTTATCTAAAACACGTCTTGAACCATGCCACATGAAATGCACCCGCAGTCCTTGACACATTTTATTTAACGTTGTTGAGATTTAGATTTGGGTCACATGAAATGCACACCCGAGTTTAGGAAGGTAATATTATTAAAATAACGCGCCTAAAGCAACTACGCGTTTTAACTTTGCGAGGGCCATGGAAATTTGCTAAATGGCACGCCTCGAATTATAAGGATTTTAAAATAAATAATTAAGTGAGGGCCATGCGTTTGAGATTTTATTTGGCGCGTCGCATCTCAACTCCATTTAAAAAGGTATTCAAACTAAAGTTTGGAGGGCCATAGACTATTTGTGTTACTAATATGGCTCACCTCCACTGACTACAATAATTAAATACGACTTAAAGAAATTGCAACTATTCCTAAATTGACGCCCAAATTCAGATTTTTCAAATCGAGAGGCTGCCCAAATGCAATGGACTTCCTTTCAACTTAAAATGATTTCGATACTCAAGCCCAAAAGGAGCCCAAATATTGGCGAGCACAGGCTGCAGGCATAAAAATCGGAATCAAACCCCAATGGAGGCAAACAGATGTGCAAACCAAGGAGACGTGCCTATTGTGTTATTCATCACTTGACAAAAGCAAACCATTTAATACTATACCTTGCTATCAATTCCCAGTTTTACTTCAAGCACTGTTACCATCACCCACAGAACAGACTTGTACAATAATCAATTAGTGCAAAATGTAATATGCCAAAGCATTAGACTTATACCCATAATTAATCGACCTCACACATACAAAGAACTCAGCACAAAACTCACAGGTTTTCAATTCTGATTTTGAACTCAAGTTCTGCTTATAACCCTTTGAACATTTGAGAACTTATGTGTGAACATGGATAACACTAAGCTAAAATGCCCCTGAAATCAATAAGCCAAATCCTAGATTTGTGCTCAAATGAATATGAACATGCGATGTATAGAGCCAAGCCCAGTCTAGACTTAAGAGCCCAAGTACTGTCCAGGCCCAAAATCAGGGGATCAGACTCGAGGTCGAGTCCCTATTAGCAACTAATTTGCTGAACTTTCACATAATAAATCTTCCCAATCCTACTTCACATTCATGCTCAATTTTACTCATAACAACTTTGCAATTAACACCATACATCTTGTAATTTGAACTCACAAACATATCATGAGTCTAAAATAAATTGATACATGTATTAATGACAAAACCTAGAGAGTGGAACAAATGAAAATCAGTAACTCTAACAGTAATCCTATTACAATTCCAACATAAGACTCACAGTTCTTAAACACAACTTCACGTTAAACATGCTGAGATAAGTAATTAACACTACAAACTGAGAAATAAACAAAAGAAGAGGAACATCTGATAAAAAAAGAACATAATCTTCATATATCTTCATCAAAACACTTCATGAGCTAGTTTTACATGCCTAAAATCAGAGGTGTATACCTGGAGGTTGAAAAAGGGAATGAAAAATGAGGGATCAGCAGAATAAAAGCAGAAATCAACACCAGCAATAGCACATCCCAGATTTCAAACTCTTCAGCAATGAAATAGTGAAATCCCAACCAGAAAAAACTTGATAAAATAGTGCACCAATCAACAAAATCAACACAACTCTTTCAATACCCAAATTTAAACTATTTTCAACCTCAAAGGAAATCAGAATATCGTCCAAAAATGAGAATTTTCTAGACTCAAAGCAGAACTCTCAATGTAACAGTGTTTTCCAATTATTAAACTCAAACCAGCTTTAAAATATCTAAATTTTAACTCATTTCAACCCAAAAATGACTCAGGGATTTTTTCAGAGATTGAGAACTTCAAAAGTTATCAAAGAAACCCATGGAACAGTGTTTCAAGAGAAATTTCAGCCGTTTTCTATTTCTGGATTTTCTAACTCTCCCCCAAAAAAATCTCCATTCAAATCTTGTTAGCAATGCCTTTATAGGCAAGCTACTAAGGCAGCAAAAATAGGCTAAGTTTTGTATTTGAGCCCTTTTTGAATTTTCAATTTTGCTACTTAGTCCCTAAATTATTGACTAAGTAATTTCAGCTTCTAAGAAGCTTCGTCAGGATGTTATTAAAAGATTCCCTAGGTAAACTAACCAAGTTACCCCCATACCCCTGAAAATTACCTTGCCGGACCAACCTGGGTCAAATTGACCCAAGGCAAATCGGACCTGGGCCTTTAACCAATTGGATTAAACCCTTTCTTTGGGATTTCAAAATGAGTCTGGATTTCAAAGTCGAGACCAAACAAATGACAGAATTTTAGCACAAGATTTTAAAAAAAAAATGACAAAAAACTTTTAAATCAATGAAAACCTCTGAATTAAATAGCCCCTTTAGACCAGCATTAAAAGAAAACCAAACAAACTAAAAAAATTAAAAGAAAGTCCAGTTCATGATTGGCCTGGATAAAAGAACACATGCAGATGCAATTTTGATAAAACAAACGTAGAGATGATCAACAAATACCGCTAGAGAAATATAATAAATAAAGAAAGAAATCAAAATGATAAAAGAAAACATGCGAAGCCAGAAAAAATGAGCAGACATACCTAAAAGGAGAGCCAACCTTGAAATTTTCTTTAAAACCTCGATTCTGACCAAAAGGGACCTCGATCATGTGTTCTCAAATGAAAACACATGACCAAGGTTCGTTTTGGTCCTAATCCACCCAAACTTTGACCTTAACACTTTAAAGCCTTGATTTCAAAATGATATTCGACGGGTTCTATGGCCATCAAAGGAAAAGAACTACGGATTTGGAAAGAGAGGTGAGGAGGTCATATGGTGTAAATTTGGTGGTGGTTGGTGGTGGCGCCGCCACCGGAAGAAGTTGGGCGGCACTAGGGTTTCGAATTTCAATCTAAAATCAGAGGAATTCCGAAGTGATTCGAGTTGAATGGATTGAGGATTATTTGGTGGAGGAGATTCAGGGGTGTGATTTTGGGGGTGAAAAGAGGTGGTGCCACCATCGGAGGACGGTGGAAAAGGGTGGCGGCTATTAGGGTTTGGTGAAGTTGTCTCTGGACTGGGGAAGATGAGAGACGAGGGGGGCACCTTCGGACAGTCTTATACCAAAGG
Organism: Nicotiana tabacum; assembly: GCF_000715075.1. Lineage (NCBI taxonomy): Eukaryota > Viridiplantae > Streptophyta > Magnoliopsida > Solanales > Solanaceae > Nicotiana > Nicotiana tabacum. The sequence continues at coordinate 13,115,413 of NC_134084.1, read as the reverse complement.
CTCCCGAGTTCTCATCCGTTTGATATAGAAACCTCGATGACCCTGATTACATTTGACCTAAACGGGATCGTTTTGGTTTAAAGGGAAATGAGAGCCGGGTTATGGACTGGTTCTGGGCCGGTTTTGGGGGTTTGGACGGGTGCAAGGGTTTGGGGCTTGGCAATTTGGCCTAAAGAAATAGCCTTGCTTATTTTCTTTTCTTTTCTTTTTATTTTCCCAATTTTTCTTTTCTTTTTCAAATTAAAATAAAACCAAAATTAACTCTTAAAATTAAATTAATTTACCAAAATAAGCTAATTATCCTTCATAGTATTTATAAAAATTAATTAAGTCCTAAATTAAGAGTAAACTATAACAATTCGAAAATTAAAGAGTAAAAATGCAAAAATGAACTATTTTTGTTGTTTTCTTTCATTTTTTGTAACATTAATTAACTAATTAGCCTAAAAATATAAAATAGACCCTAAATGCAAATGAAACATATTTTGTATTTTTTTTATGAATTAAATAAATTAAACATGCACACAAAAATACACATAAACACAAAATCATGCAATAATTCCTAATAATCAAATAATTAAAAGAAAAATCCTAATTTTTGGAATTCTGTAGGAGTAATTCATGCGAGGCAAATATCACGTGCTCACAGTTGCCCCTCTTTGCTCGGAGACACGAAGAGTTTTCGAGCAAAGACAAAATGAGCAATTATGAGGGATGTTTTCCTACTCGACATTCTATGAGAAGCATTTTGAAAAGTGTCTGACCGAACCTTGCTTCAAAGGTTGCCTACATATCCTTGGCTATAAAGGAATCAGGTCAGTGTAGTTCTGGAAGTTTTGGTAGCTGGGACTATAGGGAGCTATGATTTCACTGTTGCCACTGCTGCTACTGCTTGCTGACCTCCTTATTACACCAAAAAGGAAAATCAAAAGCTAAGCTAGCTAGGCCTATCAACTACGAGTTACAAGATTTCTATCCATAAATCGCTTGAAGCTTGATATTGAGTCTTAGCTGATCCTTGCTGTGGACACCGATCTGAATCTCGATGCTCATCAGCTGCACGTGCTGGTTCTTTCATCAGCTCTTGGATCAAAGCAGGACATGCAAAGCTTGTGACTTCAATCATATCTTGAGCAGTCCGCGTCTTTCTCCGTTTCAGCATTCTAAGTTCACTTCTTTTTGTTTTTTTCTTCTTTTCTTTATTCTGGATTTAGACTCATTCTTTTTGTCATCTTGAATTCTGTGCCTTGAGGTAAAACCTGCTCAGACACCAAAACAAACAAACTAACGAAATTTTTCTGCCCCAGTTTTCACTAGAAAAATTTCGTGAGTTAATTGTAACTAAAAAAATATTTTTTTTATTTGAAAGCGATAAAATAAGGATTGTGTGTCTTTAGGGGGAGAGATTAGGGAATATATCCCTATATCTAAAATTCTCAACTAGGGAATGAAGCCCTATGTTGGCAAAAGGCGACTAGGGAATGGAGATCCTATGTCTAAAAATCTCAACTCAGGGATTGGAGCCCTAATGTTGGTAACAAAGGCGACTAGGGAATGAAGACCCTATGTCTAAAAATCTCAACTCAGGGATTGGAGCCCTAATGTTGGCAAAAGGCGACTAGGGAATGGAGGCCCTATGTCTAAAATCTCAACTCAGGGATTGGAGCCCTAATGTCGGTAAAGAAAGGCGACTAGGGAATGGAGACTCTATGTCTAAAATCTCAACTCAGGGATTGGAGCCCTAATGTTGGCAAAAAGGCGACTTAGGGAATGGAGGCCCTATGTCTAAAAATCTCAACTCAGGGATTGAAGCCCTAATGTTGGCAAAAAGGAGACTAGGGAATGGAGGCCCTATGTCTAAAAATCTCAACTCATGGATTGGAGCCCTAATGTTGGCAAAAAGGAGACTAGGGAATGGAGGCCCTATTTCTAAAAATCTCAACTCAGGGATTGAAGCCCTAATGTTGGCAAAAGGCGTAAAAGATTGATATTGGGGATTCTAAACTATCATTTTGTTTGGATTTTCTTCTTTTTCTTCTCTTCTCTTTTGTTTTCATTTTCATTTTTCATTTCATTTTATTTCAATAAAATGCAGGAAAGAATTTTGGAGGAAAACTTCCCTTTTGGGTTAATTGTTACTGCGAAGCTGTTTCTAGCTTTTGCACAACTTTTTATTTGGCTGCACCTGCTTTCGCACAGTTACCTTGGCCGCACCTGTTCCAACTTTAAACAAAGAATAATTGTTAGTTTAAAACGGTGGTTGGTTTTGTGGCCTTGATTGTCTCGATCACTCGATCTCGGCCCGAACCTTTGTTGAGACCCTCTGCTACTTGGTGGTTTTTTGTAGATTGATCTATCTTTTAAATCGAGGGACTCAACTTTTAAGATTTCATGACGGCTCGCCCGCGCGGGGCTTCGACCCTTTCACTTTATTCCGCCTTTAGGTCTTTTGCCTTTGGCTTTATTTTCCTTTTCAATAATTTTGATTTTAGAGCATCAGCCATCATGGCAGTCAGGATCAACTTGATGCACCCGCTGAGGCTGGGTACTTTTCTTTGGACTCGACTTTTATTAAGCAGAACACTGTAAAGCCAATCTTACCACCTTTTCTTTGTATTAGTTTCGGAACAGAGTCAGACCGAAAGGGATTCAAAGAAAAGTAAACAAAGGACAAGAAAGTGAATTTAAGGAGAAGTGTCCCTTTCGGGGAGGAAAGAAGGACTTATCTGGAGCGCATGCAGACTTTAATAGACATGACATGCTTCTTGGACTGGATGCCCGATCTGCACAACTATCCAACTTCTCATAAACCCATTATGACCCGTGTTTTAAAACTGAGAAACTTTGCCAGGACTCTTTCAGTGCCAATGGTGGTAAGGGATTTCTTCTTTTCGATCGACGACGCCCTTTGCGGGTTTTCGCCAATCGACCTCTCTCATTTCTCTTCTCACCGTCGCCTTATAGTGCTCTTTACGAGTTTTCACTAACAAGACTCTCTCATTTTCATTTCTCTGCTTACCATTGTCTCATGGTGCCCGTGTGGGTTTTCACCAATAAGACTCTCTCATTTTATTTCTCTTATTTTTGATTGCATCGGATCCAGACAACTGCGTTCTCCGATTGATCGGAAGGACTTGAACAAGGTTTGAGGTAAAAAGAATTTGTATTGAATTACAACTTTGGAACCATTCAGGCGCGGGATCAACGCCGAACCATTATAAAATCTGCCCAGTTTCACTTTTTGGGGAACTTTGGATTTTTATTTTGGTGTGGCTGAACCCCAGAGAGAGTCTGCCTACGTATCCTTTCGGAATCAAGTCGAATGTAGTTCAGGACAACATTTTTTTTTCTTTTTCTTTTTCGAGTTCCAAAGAGGGTAATGAAAGAAAAGTAACTGGCTCAAAGGGTTAGCAAAAGGATTGGAGTGTTTGGGGTAGCAAGAATGAAAACCTTCGTCATCCCAATCGGATAGTGCTATTGCCGCAGAAGGACTAGACATAGTACCTTTTGACCACGTCTGAGTTCACAGCTGCCTCGGGGTCGTTTCCTTCGATATCTCCCAGATATAACGCTCCTCTTGGTAATATCTTTCAGATAATGTATGGGCCTTTCCAGTTAGGAGAAAATTTCCCTTTTTCTTCCTGATAATGAGGAAGAATACGCCTTAATACAAGTTGTCCCACTTCAAAATTTCTGGGCCGTATTTTTTTCTTGTAAGCACGGTGTTGATACCCAATTTTTTCCTATGTATTTTATACCCAAAATAATTTCAAAATAGCATATATGTGCATATATAAGCACACCCAAGAGTTTTGGTATTTTTTGCGATTTTTAAACCAATTTACTGCCTATTTTAATACCACAAAATCCAATAACTATTCTAAAAAATTATCATTTTTGATGAATAACTTATTTCATTCTCATATTTACACCTAAATATAATTAAGGTAATTTGTGCATATTTTTACCAATTTATTTGGCATTTTTAAAGCTAAATTGCATATAATTGCAATTATAGCCTATTTTGTAATTAATAGCATTTTATAATTATAAAATTTGCTACAATATTTTTAAACTAATATTTATATAATATTTGGCTACCTAGTATTTTTAATTTGCTTTTAAAATCGTTTTTACTATTTTTATAAAATAGAAAGTGGAAAAGTCGCTATTTAAAACCTAGCCCCAGTTGCATTTCAATTACTGCCCAAATTGCACCCCAATTCGACCCAATGTCAATTGAGACCCGACCCACACCCCATTTGGATACCCGGTCCAGCTTTGTTTTGATCTGAGCCATTGATCAAACGAGATCAACGACCTAGATTAATTTGCCTAAAATAAATCAAACGACCCCCTTCCCTTTACCCTCATTTTTGGAAAAAGACCGGTCTATCTCTATGCTGAAGTTTGCTTTCCCTTATCTCTAGAACCTTCTGGTTCTCTCTTTCTTCTCCGATGGAATTCGTCGCCTCTCCGGCCAACTCCATTCTCACTTATCTCGACCTCTAGCTGCCATGAAACCTCGTCTCGTTGCTTCTCTCTGAGCTTTGAAGCCCTAGAGACATCCACCATGAAAGGCGGTCCCTAGAACCTTGCTTAGCTTATCTCCAGCCTTTCTACGGTGGGTTTTGGTCCGATGATGCTTTAAATGTCGTTGTTAACAAGTTTTACGGCCAGGTTCCTCATCTCACTAATTTTATTGCAAACCCTAATTTTTGCCTAAATCTCTTAATCTACGTCTTTTTAAACGATTTCTAGTTTATTCTTTGAGTTCTACACTACTTATTACTCGATATCTTCGATTAGTTCAAGTTTTTAAACGTTCTTGTTCCTCTTTTCAAAACTAGGGTTTCCGACCCCCTTTCAAAATCACCATGCCTTCTATTTCTTTTGAGTATTATGTGAATATGCCTATGTTTGTGCCATGTTATGAGTTTGTTTGTTTCCGAGTTAGTCCAAGTTCCACGCTTTAAATCTTTACTAGGGTTCCGACTCTCCACTGTTTATATGATTCCTTACTTAGGGTTCTTAGCTTTGTGACTATTGTGTTTAAATAAGCTTAAATGCTTCTCTTTACTAAATATTCTGTTAATTCCGAGCATCTCTTTGAATCCCTGATTTGTATGTGTTTTCTATAAGGGTTCTTACATTGATTTTTCAAATTGTTTCCTTACTTGTGAGTTGCCTTCTATACTTGGTACTGATTCCCTCTAATTTTGGTCTTGTCCACGATTCTTTGACTAATTTTCAGAGTTGATTTATATTTTTACCATATTTGTGCACTTAAACATCTTTTATTTAAGTATTCAACATATACTTTCCTTGTTTGAAGCATTTTGTATCTAGCCCTTATTGCATACTTATTGCATACTACTTCTTACTATGGTATAATCAGTCATCTTACTGATTCTTTTCCTTACTTGATAACCTGTACTCCCATTCGAATCATGAATCCCTGATTTAATTGAATTAAGTCCTATGATTGATTCAATTTGGTACTGTTTCTATAATTTTACACTTACTACCCTGTTCTCTATTGTTTTCAAAAAAAACTATAAGTACTACTATTCCTTTCTCACACAGAGAAACAGAATAATTTTTTGAACTCTCTCTTACACAAAAATATTCAGTACCCTCTCTTTGTTTCAGACATTCTCTCTCCTCTTGTGACTACTGGTTGCTCCACTAGTTTAAAACTTAGGCTGAGTCATAGACTATTTCACTGTTCCATTATATTGCTGCTCACTTCTACTGCTGCTCACTTCTGCTATTGCTGCTCACTCTTGCTATTGTCACTGCTTCTCTATACTGCTTCTCTCTCTCTGCACACTCTCTGCATATTGCTGCTCACTCCTTGCAAACTGTTGCTCACCATCTTGCATATTATAACTCACCACTACCCTGCATTACTTTACCTTCAACTGGTATGTCTCCTATTTGATTTACAGCCCCAAAAGAAATATGTTTCTATTTGTGTTACACTTCCTTTTGTTTCTTGCATGTTTCTACTTATGGTTTTGTTGTTCTTACTGTAATTAGCATGCCTCTGTGCTGATTAATATAGTCTGGCATGCCTGTGCTTGTTTCCTGCATGTTTCTCCTTACCTCCCTAACCCCAGAACATTATTAGCATGTTATTCAGGACCCTTTAGCTATTAAGTGACCCTGAACCTCTTCTTGATGTGTGAGTCTGTCAATCTAATGTTGTTAAGCCCCTGACCCCTTTGTGTGGAACCTGCTTGATTGTTTAAGTTCTGAAGTGCTTCTCTTGATGTTCTGCGTATATGTAACTGTGTTCTTGCTTGTGAGTTATTTGTTCCCTTTCCCCCTGCCCCTATTGGTGTTCCCTGAGTGCTGTGTGACTCTTTGCTTTTAAAACTGGTTCCATATTAACTGTTTTCAAACTCAAGTGATTACTTTTCTCTCAAAACTGTTTTCATGTGAATCCTCTTTCAATTGTTTTCAACTCAACTTCTTCAAATTGTATCACAGTCTCACTACTCCTAGAACTTAGGTTCTACACCCTTAGTGTAAGCATTGCTTTGGGTACCTTGAGTAACCACTGAACTTTGATGCACAAGGCTGGTAATTCCATACTTGCACATGTCGTGTTAATTTGTTTTGGGTGCCTGGTATTGGCCAAGGGTCCCAATGGACCCTTAGGGAGCTTTGCCGCACCCAAACCTTGGTAAAGGCTGTGAGGATTGGAGATTTGGGCCCGACTAAAGGCTCCCTATAGATTAACTTCTTATTTTTCTCTTCACTACTGTAATTTAATCACATTGGTCTGTAATAACTTGTAATGAACAATGGGGTTTATAGTGCAATTGGGTGGGATTATGCATGCTTAGCTTTAAGTAATGGGTAGAGAACATGTCTATAGGATTTTACTTACCTACTTGTGCAATAGAAATCATTTCTAGGGGCATACATCTCATACAACTAGAGGTCCTGTCTTTAAGCTCTCTTACTATCAGCTTGTTATTTACTTTATAACCACAATTAGTTAATAATCAACAATGCTTCCATTGCATTTAGATACCATGCTTTAGGACCTTTGTGTGCATTAGATATCATGTATGTAGGGCTGTATTTCCAACTGTTGAATACTTCACTAATTTTGTTTAACAGACATAAGTCTGGTTAACAGGCTTCTTTTAAAACTGGAAAATAAGTATGCACGTCCACTTTATTTTATGATTAAACAACGCCTAAGCAATCCTTAGGCCGGATAAAATTTATTAAACGTCTTATCATGTTTAAACCATTCAACATCTTTAGACTGGCCGAATTTGTTTCCCTTCTCTGAGATCCGCTTGGTTCTTACTAAACTCCTATCCTATTTTCTAAATAATCATATCTGTGCAAATACTTTCTATTTAGTTACCTTTTCCAGAATTGTGTTACCGTTTTTCCTAAAACTCATCATGACACTATGTCTTCTGTAATTTTGCAAAACTATAGTTCAAAAACTAATATACTTATATGCTCTCAGTTTTACACTTCTGAATGGTTTTACATCTGTGCTAAAAGTTTTCCTACCTCTTCTGTCCGAAATTATTTTCATAACAGAATACTATACCTGCTATGCCCTATCATATATTTTTGAGTATGTTTAAAATGCTTTCTCCGATTTCTAAATTGTTACGTATCTCCTGCCTTTTCTCATGTTCAGAAAGTGTGCGTCCAACTCCTTTTGCAAACTCTTTTTAAACTCTTCAACTCCTATCTGAACATATTTTCGAACATTCCAGCTTTTAACTCTCATTTCCTTAGACCTTAAATGTGATTGCGACGGGCTAATCATGTGTCCATCTGTGGAGGGGTATTTGAGCCTTTTACATGCCTTTATATTATTCCTTACATGAAGTCCTATTATTTTTGCATGTCGCCTAGTGTTTTGACCTTTAAACCTAAGGGTTCAACCTAGTCCTCACCTTATAGGAATAGCGGTCCTAAATACCCTCTAGGACCTATAGGACGGGACAGGTAATAGCACGCACTAAGCACTCGGGACCAATACACACGCTTAAAATAACCTCTACGGGGTGGGAAGGGTAGAATATGGAGATGATGACCGGTGCGCTAATATCTCGTGTGAGAATGATTGCTGGGTATTGCACCGAAGTGATCCATATTATAGTTAAACCTAGGACCCTTTTCTTTGCTTTTCCTTCATTTAAATTAACGTTTTCCTCAAACTAAGCTTTCCTTTTTTCCAAAAAAAAATCACTTGTGTCTTTCTTCTTTCAAAATTGTCAACTTGTTTATATTTCTTATGTGCAAACATTGTCTGATTATCTCAAGCCCTACTCTTCTTAAAGTCACAGCTAAGTATGGCCGGAAACCACACTAGTGGATCTTGAGGGGTGCCTAACACCTTCCCCTCGAGATAATCTCAAGCCCTTACCCGAACTCTGGTTTTCTTCCAAAAAATCTTCTTCTTTTCTCTAAAGTGTCGTAATGCACTATAATCATTAGGTGGCGACTTTTCAAATTCCATAACCCGATTCCTCGAAAGGGAATAAGGGTTGTTTTACCCATAATGTCGTAAACCCAATTTCGCCTTCTTTTAGGAGGGAAAAAGGGGGCGTCGACAGCATGGCGACTCTGCTAGGGAAACCTTTAAGGCTTTTACCATTACGTGCTTTGTGACTTTATTGCTTCCTTAATTGCATTTACCTTATGTCTTTAATTATTTCATCAAAATACTAACTTGGCTCTTCATGTTTTTCTTTCCTTTTAATTTCTTCTTTTACTGCCTTATTATTTCAATTTTGTTGTAATTACTGAGCATTTATTGAAATCTTTACTTTATGAACATGAAAATACATGCAATTTGTCTCATTGTTATAGCTGCATTCCTCAGCATCATATTCCACTCGTGCCAAAACAAATCCTATAGCAATGCTTATAATAAGTGGTTGCTCCCTTCCGATATTATAAACCCCCTAAATGTGGCAAAGGCATATTTGCGGTAAACCCAGTCGATCAACGGTGTAGTCGACGGTTCCGCGCCTTTCCCTCTTGAGTTGTCCGCTCAAGGGTACCTTGTCTAGCACTTCAAAAGTAGAAACCATATTCCCTTGAAACTGTTCATGCATCATGGTCAAACATAGCCGAGTAAGTTATGTTGTCCGCATAATGACTCATTAAGATAGCCTTGTCCAAAGTCCATCGGGTTTCCCTGAAATCCAAATGGACACCTACATGTTCTGTGCATTTATTTGGAGAACTAAATGATTTTTATGCTGATTATTGGTATTAAATATCGAGTCTGGTGGGGGTGAGGTCTTAACCCTTTTGTTTTGCAGAAAATGAATGACAAAGTTCCTGACTTCGGTATGGTAAACATGCCTTCACTCTTGCAGACTTGGTGGAGAAACCTCCCATCGAGCAACCAAATCAACGAGTGGAAGGAGAGAGTCACCAAGGCTAGTGAGAAGATAGAATACCTAGAGTACAACTTGCTGGAATTGGAAGGGAAAGTAAGGAAAAGAGTCATCGACTGTCAAAATGTTGAGCAAGGCAAATGAGAATGTCCGGCGATAGCATTTTTACTGGAAAATCTGTGCGAGCTGGAGGACTTGATCAGCGAGAACATTCAACCTGAACTGGAGGACTTGATCAGCGAGAACATTCAACCTGAAGAAGGTCCTTCTGGGGCCAAGTAGTTAGGAGTCTTTCTTTTCGCTTTTAATGTAATAAGGCCAATAGCCATTAGCGACAATTTTACTTTCCGCTATTTTAGTATTGTTTTGGGATTCGTTTTATTTTTATCAATAAAATGAGGCATTTAGCATTATAAGTTCTCCAAGTTAATTTTTCACTAGGCCTACCTCAGGCACAACGAGGCACCCAAATTAGGACGCGATTTATATTCTTGCACAATGTGTTTAAATATTGCAATATTTTCTTCTCACAACCCGCACTAACTTGTTATCTTTTTTGTTTTTCTTTATTTTTATTCCCCTCCCCAAAGGTTAGTTCGTGTATTCTGGCACCATCAGCATACTCAACAAGATCCAAGGGCCCTCCACCTTCTCCTCCTCCGCGTCCTACCAGAAATAGGAACAAAGGCAAAATGGGAGATACCAGTGCTAGAAAAGGAAATCGAGGAAACCTCTCAGAATGCTTCAATCACTAAGGAAACTGTTGCTCATCTTGAGCAAACTTTACTGAGATTTTGGGAAGAATTGGAACAAGTTCGAAACCTGGAAAGTCTGTCAATCACTCTTGCCACTGCTGATGCCAACAACCAGAACCATACTACACCACCACTAGCACAACCCGCTCATACCTAAGCCTGCAACACCTGTAACAACACTCCACTGCTTATTCCCGAACCCCAAAACACCACAAATGACCAGAACACTCCCATCTTTGTGGACACTGTACCTCACTATGCCCAGCCTATCTCAGATACACCTGAATCAGACAACAAAGACTCTCATTCAGAATTTAGCTGCTGAGCTCAAGAGGTTAACCAGCCGGGTCCAGGGTGTCGAAGATAGCAAAGGTATGGAAGGTTTGAACTATGAAGATCTTTGTGTTCATCCAGATGTCGAACTCCCAGAGGGGTACAAACCTCCCAAGTTCGAAATGTTCGACGGTACAGGTGATCCCAGGGTCCATCTCAGAATGTATTGTGATAAGCTGGTAGGAGTCGGAAGGGACGAGAAAATCCGCATGAAACTGTGCATGAGGAGTTTGAAGGGTGATGCTTTATCATGGTATATTAGCCAGGATGCAAAGAAATGGACTAGTTGGGTAAACATGACGTCTGACTTTATGGACCGGTTTAGGTTCAACACTGAGAATGCACCAGATGTGTTCTATATCCAGAATCTCAAGAAGAAGCCCACAAAGACCTTTCACGAATATGCTACTCGTTGGAGGTCAGAAACTGCTAAGGTCAGACCGGCCTTGGAGGAAGAACAAATGAACAGGTTTTTCGTCCATGCTCACGATCCGCAATACTACGAGAGACTGATGCTAATAGAGGGCCAAAATTTCTCCAACATCATCAAGTTGGGAGAAAGGATTGAAGAAAGCATCAAAAACGGTATGGTCACTAACCTCGAGGCATTGCAAGCTACCAACAAGTCTTTACAGTTTGGTGGCTCGTCGAAGAAAAAGGATGTAAATTCTGTAATGGTTGTGCAAAGGAACAATTCCCCTATAAAGTACCAAACCTATCCCTCAACTTCACTCACATATCAACCTACCCTAAACTACCAAGCACCATCACCCACTTACCAAATTCCACCACCTACTTACCAATCACCTCCACCACCTACATATCAACTTACTTCACCCAGATATTCTCAACCCGCACCCGTAATACCAAGCATACAACTCCCAACCTTCTCACTACCCATCACCTCCTACCCGCCAAAACTTTCCCCGACCTAGACTAAACTTCAATCGTAAATCTCCCAGACAATATACCGCCATAGCCGAGCCAATTGACCAATTATATGAAAAACTCAAAGCAGCCAGTTACATTACCCCTATTCCAGCCGTAACTCTAGAAAATCCTTCCGAATGGATCAACCCAAACAAGACTTGCGTATACCATTCCGGGATAAAAGGCCATACCATCGACGAGTGCCGCTCGTTGAAAGATAAGATTCAGACCCTGATTGACAACAAGATCATTATAGCAAAGGAGCCCGCTCCTAATGTACGCAACAACCCTCTGCCTGACCACAAGGGCAGGGGCATCCATATGATTGAGATTGAAGACGATTGGGATCCCAAAGGGTCAATCGGGTTGATAGCTGAAGGTGATGAACCTCAGAAGCCGACGGTTACCCTCAATCCCATTGTTGTTCAAATTCAGCCTTCTAAGGAGGATGTGGTAAATGTGTCTGTTCCACTCGAGTTTGAAGCACCGCCTGCAAAGGTGCCAAAACCGATTGAGGTTGAGTTTGGGATTCCAAAGGCACCCGCACCGTTTGAAGTTGTTGTGTTACCTCCAAGGGTGTCCATTCCGGTTTCCATGACAGACATGACCCCATTCAAGTCGAAAGCCATACCTTGGGATTACACAGTTGAGGCTAGAAGGAAAGGGAAGACACATACCGGAGAAGCGGTCGCCGCACAGGTCATGACTAGAACAGGTAGGGTATACACCCCAGAACATTAAGCTGAGTCCAGCAAGAAAGCCTCTGGACGTCCTGTTGAAACTAGGCCCGATGACCTTTGGAGAAAGATACAGGCCATAGAGTACTCAGTCGTTGAACAACTGAACAAAACACCAGCACAGATTTCTATCTTGGCCCTTCTGCAAAGCTCTAAGACACATAAAAATGCCTTACTGAAGATACTAAGTGAAACTTATGTTCCCAGCAACATAACATGAGGCGAAATGGCGAATATGGTGGGACAAGTGTTGGAAAGTCACAAGATCACCTTCCACGAGGATGAGTTGCCACCAGAAGGGCTTAGTCACAACAAGGCGTTGCATATCACTGTGCAATGCGAAGATCATTTCATTACCAGAATCTTGGTCGACGGGGGATCTAGCCTCAACATTTGTCCATTGATAACTCTCAGGACATTGGGTAAAGGATTGCACGAGGTCAAAGACAGGGCTATCAGTGTCAAAGCTTTTGATGGATCTCAGAGGTCCACCATTGGAGAAATTAGCCCATGCCTACAGATGGGACCCACCTGGTTTGATGTCGAGTTCCAAGTCATTGACGTACCAGCATCTTACAATTTGTTGCTGGGATGACCCTGGATCCACGCCGCTGGGGCTGTAGCATCAACTTTTCTTCAAGCTGTAAAATTTGAATGGAATCATCAGGAAGTAATCATTCATGGGGACGGTAGCAACCCTATATACAGTCGCCAAACCATTCCAATGATCGGAGGTAGAAGAAGGATAGGAGGAGCAACGTAACACCACATCGAGCGGGTCAATGCTGTAGACAAAGACAAGTGGTGGGATAGCAAGATCGAAAGCATCCTGAATTGGAGCGGGTATGAACCCGGAAAAGGACTTCGCAAGAACTTGCAGGGTATCACCAAACCTATCAAGTTGAAGAAGCACGGTACCACTTTTGGGCTAGGGTATGAATACACTTAGGAGGAGTTCAACCACTGGTCACCTCCATGGCGCGGACCATACTATCTGCTGGAGCACCCTATACCTCAGTTGGAGCAAACTTTTCAGCCAGCCGACACTTTGTACGGATCAGAGGAAGACGAGGCACTAACAGCAATAAAGAACCTATTTCTGGAAGATGATATGGATTGTTGTGTTACTTTCGAGGAGGAAGGGGAGGAAGGCCCTTCCATTCAAGCCGTGAACCGAGGGGAACGCCTCACCAATTGGTCGGTCAGGACCACCAGTGCCCGGACATCTTTGGGGTAGCAAGGCTGAACGAGCATCATGCATCGCATCTTTATTTTCTTAGTTGCTTTTCCTTTCTGCATTGTCTTTACTTTCCAAAAGAGCTCTGATGTCTCGAACGATTATGAATTTCAATCAAAGCATTTCAAATTCATTATATATTGCACTTTTATTACTCTTCTCTATCATTTACTTTGTTTTACACAGCATTACTATTACATATCTTGATTATGAACCGACGACTGTAACTTGCAAGGAGGCAATGCAACAAACTGATATAGATTCAGAAGAGGATGATATACTAAAAGAGGTTGTCAGAGAGGTCGAAAAACTTTGAGAATAGGCCTAAGTCTAATCTAGATGATACCGAAGTCGTTAATTTGGGTGATACTGAGAATGTCAAGGAAACACGTATTAGTGCACATTTGTCGCCATCAGAAAAGAAAGAGTACACAGAGTTCCTAAAAGAGTATGAGGATATCTTTGCATGGTCTTATGACGATATGAATGGCCTCAGCACATCCATTGTGGCTCACAAGTTGCCAACAGATCCTACATGGCCGCCGGTAAAGTAGAAGCTCAGGAAGTTCAAGCCAAACATGAGTTTGAAGATTAAAGAAGAGGTTACTAAGCAAGTCAAAGCCAAGGTTCTCAGGGTGGTAGAATATCCGACATGGTTAGCCAACATTGTACCGGTACCAAAGAAGGATGGGAAGGTTAGAGTCTGTGTTGACTACCAGGATCTCTACCGGGCCAGTCCTAAAGACAACTTTCCTTTGCTGAATATACACATCTTGATCGACAACTGCGCCAAGCATGAGCTGCAGTCATTCGTTGATTGTTTCGCTGGGTACCATCAGATATGGATGGATGAAGAAGATGCAGAGAAAATGGCGTTTATCATGCCATGTGGGATGTACTGTTATAGAATGATGCCGTTTGGATTGAAAAATGCTGGTGCTACCTACATGAGAGCCATGACTACCATTTTTCACGACATGATACACAAAGAGATCGAGGTGTATGTGGATGATGTCATCATCAAATCCAAGAAAGCTGCAGATCATATGGAAGACTTGAGAAAGTTCTTCAACAGGTTGAGAAGGTACAATTTGAAACTGAATCCCGCCAAGTGTGCATTCGAGGTTCCTGCTGGAAAATTATTGGGTTTCATCGTGAGTCATCGAGGAATAGAATTGGATCCATCAAAGGTCAAAACTATCCAAGAATTGCCGCCGCCAAAGAACAAGAAAGACGTGATGCGTTTCTTGGGAAGACTCAACTATATCAGCCGATTCATAGCTCAGTCTACTGTCATTTGTGAACCCATCTTCAAAATGCTGAAGAAGGATGCCGCCACCGAATGGACCAATGAATGTCAAAAGGCTTTTGACAGAATCAAGGAATACTTGTCTATGCTGCCAGTCTTGGTTCCGCCTGAACCAGAGAGACCCCAGTTGCTCTATCTCGCAGTGTTGGATGGAGCATTTGGTTGTGTTTTGGGGCAACATAATGAAACAGGGAGAAAGGAGCAAGCCATCTACTATCTCAGTAAGAAGTTCACACCGTACGAGGCCCGATATTCTCTTTTAGAATGCGCTTGCTGTGCTCTGACTTGGGTCGCGCAGAAGTTGAGGCTTTACTTATGTGCTTACACTACTTATCTCATATCCAGAATGGACCCTCTTAAGTATATCTTCCAGAAGCCCATGCCCACCGGCAAGCTTGCCACGTGGCAGATCCTGTTAAGTTAATTCGACATTGTTTACGTAACCCAGAAAGCAATCAAAGGGCAAGCCTTGGCGTACCATCTCGCCGAGAATCCCATAGACGGAGAATACGAGACCTTAAAAACGTATTTTCCCGATGAAAAGGTATCTTTCATAGGAGAAGATATTGCAGAATCCTATGATGGTTGAAGGTTGTTTTTCGACAGAGCTACAAATTTCAAAGGAGTTGGCATAGGAGCAGTCTTGGTATTAGAAACCGGTCAGTATTACCCGGTATCCGCCAAGCTCAGGTTCCCATGCACCAACAACATGGCCGAATATGAAGCCTGCATTCTAGGGATTAAACTGGCCATTGATATGAACATTCAGGAGTTACTAGTAATCGGAGACTCGGACCTACTCATACATCAGGTTCGAGAAGAATGGGCAACCAAGAATCCCAAGATACTCCCTTATCTGCATCACATACAGGAATTGAGAAAGAGGTTCAGAAAGATGGAATTCCAGCATGTTCCCTGGGTACAGAATGAGTTCGCCGATGCACTTGCCACTTTGTCATCTATGATTCAGCATCCAGATACAAATTTCATTGACCCCATCCAGTTCAATATTCATGACCAACCAGCTTATTGTGCTTATGTTGAGGAAGAAGCCGACGGGAAACCATGGTTCCACGACATCAAAGAGTATTTGACCACAGGAGAATATCCAGAGCTTGCCAATACTACCCAGAAATGCACGCTTCAGAGACTATCCAATAATTTCTTTCACAGCGGAGGAATCCTGTACAGGAGGACTCCTGATTTGGGTTTACTAAGATGTGTCGATGCAAGGGAAGCAACCAAGTTATTGTAGGAAGTATATTCAGGGACCTGCGGACCGCACATGAATGGCTTTGTTTTAGCAAAGAAGATACTCCGAGCAGGATATTTCTGGATGACTATGGAAACAGACTGCATCCAGTATGTCCGAAAGTGCCATCGCTGTCAGATACATGCAGATATGATAAAAGTGCCTCCAAACGAGCTTAATGCAACAAGCTCGCCATGGCCGTTCGCCGCTTGGGGAATGGACGTTATCGGTCCAATCGAGCCTACCGTGTCAAACAAGCACAGGTTCATCTTGGTAGCAATTGATTATTTTACTAAATGGGTTGAAGCAACATCATACAAAGCAGTTACCAAGAAGGTGGTAGCAGATTTCGTCCGCGACCGTATTGTTTGTCGGTTCGGAATTCCAGAGTCAATCATCACCGACAACGGTTCCAATATTAACAGCGACCTGATGAAAACAATGTGTGAGACTTTCAATACCAGACACAAGAACTCTACGGCTTATAGACCGCAGATGAATGGAGCCGTAGAAGCGGCCAACAAAAACATCAAGAAGATACTAAGGAATACGATCGAGAGGCATAAACAATGGCATGAGAAGTTGTCATTCGCCTTATTGGGTTATCGTACCACAGTTCGCACATCAACTGGGGCAACTCCCTACATGTTGGTTTATGTTACAGAGGCGGTCATTCCTGCTGAGGTAGAAATTCCCTCATTAAGGATCATACAAGAAGCCGAGTTATATGATGCAGAATGGGTAAAAGGTCGCTACGAGCAGTTAGCCCTCATAGATGGAAAGAGGATGAATGTAGTCTGTCATGGTCAGTTATACCAGACCAGAATGTCCAGAGCTTTCAACAAGAGAGTTAAACCAAGGAAGTTTACACCAGGAAAGCTGGTGTTGAAGAAGATATTTCCACATAGAGACAAAGCCAAAGGGAAATTCTCACCCAATTGGCAGGGTCCATATATGGTTCACCGAGTTCTAACCGGAGGAGCCCTTATTCTTGCAGAAATGGACGGAGAAGTCTGGCCGAAGCCGATCAACTCAGACGCAGTAAAGAGATACTACATTTGATCATATTCTTTTCTTTATGATGTAATTTGACCTACGCCTGACTTGATTCTCGTTTAAGAGGGGATACGTAGGTAGCCCTATGGGTTTGGTCACATTTTAATAAAAATTCCATTTTCCCTGCTATTGGAACTGGGGCAGAATTTTGAGGAGGATCCTAAAAATTACGAAGTCAGTTTGTCGGCTTTTGCATCAACATCAACTCAGTAAACTGGGGCAGAATTTTGAGGGAAATTCTGGAATCGACCCGCTTTCAGTTATTCAGCACAGCCGTCAGTAGCGCCAGCCCAGTGAACTGAGGCAGGATTTTGAGAAGGACCCTCAAATTTTCGGAGCATGCCGTGTCTTGAACCACGTTGTAGTTGTTGGTTCATCCAAAATAAAATCATTTTTTCCAAAATATATATACTTACATTACATTTACTGAATCATGCATAAACATCATTTGTATCACCGTCGTTCAGCAATGCTACCCCAATGATACGTAACGTCAGGAGCCAAGGGATACGAACTAACCTTCCCCCTCTACAGAACACACGATTTTTCTTTGGATGCAGGAACTCATATCGCAATGCAAAACGCATTCACTCTTCAAAGTCGAAACCCTCAAAACAATCACTCAACTCACAAAGGTCTACTATCTACACCCAACATTACCCAGCAGTCATGATATCTCAACCGCCTATCAGCTAAGAAAATTACTACTATTTGCTCCTTTACATTCCTGCACTGCATAAGGTTACTCCCTGCCTTTCTAGGTTAAGCTCTACCTCCATATTGCATAAGGCTATCTATCTGCCTTCTGAGACTAAGCTCTGTCTCCATCCATATTGCATAAGGCTATTCTCTGCCTTTCGAGGTTAAGCTCTACCTCCATATTACATAAGGCTATCTATCTGCCTTCTGAGTCTAAGCTCTGTCTCTATCTATATTTTGCATAAGGCTATTCTCTGCCTTTCGAGGTTAAGCTCTACCTCCATATTGCATAAGGCTATCTATCTGCCTTTCGAGACTAAGCTCTGTCTCCATCCTGCATGGCTGAAATATCGCCACTTTATTTAAATTCTCGCCACCTGCATTCAAATTCACGTCGTGGCTGAAAAATCGCCACTCTTTGCATTCATTCCGCTGAAAGATTGCCACCTTCTCATGGGCTGAAAAATCGCCAACTTATTCAAAGGCATCATAGTTCGGAGGCACCATCTGCATAGCCTGAGAACACAATTTCATGGCCTGCGAATCTTTATTTTATGCTCTTCATGGCCCAGAACATCATAGTCTGAGGACGTCATCATAACTGTCCAAAGACAACATTCATGGTCCAACGGGAATTTGCATCATGTTTAAATTACGCACAATATGCACATCTACTCATCTACAGGTACACTGGCTAGCGAACGGTCGTCTCAGCAGAAGTGATCCCGCTACGGTTCTCCGCAATCTATTTGACTCCAAACACTTTTTAAATTTGACCATCGCGTTTGTCTTTTCAAATCTCCATCGACACATTCCGTCAATAGTTCCTGAACTACATGTGGCCTGATTCCTGTGAAACCAGGGATATGTAGGCAGCTCAGAAACCAAAGCGCGGCCAAGTTCTTTTTCAATCACCGTTTCCGGTCAAAATTGGCCATCTTGTCTTTACCCGACAACTCTTTCATCCTCCTCTGGTAAAGAGGGGCAGCTGTTGATATCCAATTTTTCCCTAAGTATTTTATACCCAAAATATTTTCAAAATAGCATATATAAGCACACCCAAGAGTTTTGGTATTTTTTGTGATTTTTAAAACAATTTACTGCCTATTTTAATACAACAAAATCCAATAACTATTCTAAAAAATTATCATTTTTGATGAATAACTTATTTCATTCTCATATTTACACCAAAATATAATTAAGGTGATTTTTGCATATTTTTACCAATTTATTTGGCATTTTTAAAGCTAAATTGCATATAATTACAATTATAGCCTATTTTGTAATTAATAGCATTTTATAACAATAAAATTTGCTCCAATATTTTTAAATTAATATTTATATAATATTTGCATACCTATTATTTTTAATTTTCTTTTAAAATCATTATTACTATTTTTGTAAAATAGAAAGGGGAAAAGCGGCTATTTAAAACCTAGCCCCAGTTGCATTTCAATTACAGCCCAAATTGCACCCCAATTCGACCCAATTTCAATTGAGACCCGACCCACACCCCATTTGGATACCCGGTCCAGCTTTGTTTTGATCTGAGCGGTTGATCAAACGAGATCAACGGCCTAAATTAATTTGCCTAAAATAAATCAAACGACCCCCTTTCCTTTACCCTCATTTTTGCAAAAAGACCGGTCTCTCTCTATGCTGACGTTTGCTCTCCCTTCTCTTTAGAACCTTCTGGTTCTCTCTTTCTTCTCCGATGGACTTCGTCGCCTCTTCGGCCAACTCCATTCTCATTTCTCTCGACCTCTAGCCGCCACGAAACCTCGTCTCGTTGCTTCTCTCTGAGCCTTGAAGCCCTAGAGACATCAACCATGAAAGGCGGTCCCTGGAACCTCACTTGGCTTATCTCTGACCTTTCTCTGGTGGGTTTTGGTCCGATGATGCTTTAAATGTCGTTGTTAACAAGTTTCACGGATAGGTTCCTCATCTCACTGCTTTTATTGCAAACCCTAATTTTTGCCTAAATCTCTTAATCTACGTCTTTTTAAACGATTTCTAGTTTATTCTTTGAGTTCTACGCTACTTATTACTCGATATCTTCGATTAGTTCAAGTTTTTAAACGTTCTTGTTCCTCTTTTCAAAACTAGGGTTTCCGACTCCCTTTCAAAATCACCATGCCTTCTATTTCTTTTGAGTATTATGTGAATATGCCTATGTTTGTGCCATGTTATGAGTTTGTTTGTTTCCGAGTTAGTCCAAGTTCCACGCTTTAAATCTTTACTAGGGTTCCGACTCTCCACTGTTTATATGATTCCTTACTTAGGGTTCTTAGCTTTGTGACTATTGTGTTTAAATAAGTTTAAATGCTTCTCTTTACTGAATATTCTGTTAATTCCGAGCATCTCTTTGAATCCCTGATTTGTATGTGTTTTCCTTAAGGGTTCTTACATTGATTTTTCAAATTGTTTCCTTACTTGTGAGTTGCCTTCTATACTTAATACTGGTTCCCTCTAATTTTGGTCTTGTCTGCGATTCTTTGACTGATTTTCAGAGTTGATTTATAGTTTTACCATATTTGTGCACTTAAATATCTTTTTTTAAGTATTTAGCATATACTTTCCTTGTTTGAAGCATTGTGTATCTAGCCCTTATTGCATATTTATTGCATACTACTTCTTACTATGGTATAATTAGTCATCTTACTGATTCTTTTCCTTACTTGATAACCTGTACTCCTATTCGAATCATGAATCCCTAATTTAATTGAATTAAGTCCTGTGATTGTCTCTATTGTTTTTAAAAAAAACTATAAGTACTACTATTCCTTTCTCACACAGGGGAGAGAATCATTTTCTGAACTCTCTCTTACACAAAAATATTCAGTACTCTCTCTTTGTTTCACACAATCTCTCTCCTCTTGTGACTACTGGTTGCTCCACTAGTTTGAAACTCAGGCTGAGTTTTAGACTATTTCACTGTTCCATTATATTGCTGCTCACTTCTACTACTGCTCACTTCTGCTATTGCTTCTCACTCTTGCTATAGTCACTGCTTCTCTATACTGCTGCTCTCTCTCTACACACTCTCTGCATATTGTTGCTTACTCCTTGCAAACTGTTGCTCACCATCTTGCATATTATAACTCACCACTACCCTGCATTAGTTTACCTTCAACTGGTATGTCTCCTATTTGATTTACAGCCCCAAAAGCAATATGTTTCTATTTGTGTTACACTTCCTTTTGTTTCTTGCATATTTCTACTTATGGTTTTGTTGTTCTTACTGCAATTACCATGCCTCTGTGCTGATTAATATAGTCTGGCATGCCTGTGCTTGTTTCTTGCATGTTTCTCCTTACCTCCCTAACCCCAGAACATTATAAGCATGTTATTCAGGACCCTTTAGCTATTAAGTGACCCTGAACCTCTTCTTGATGTGTGAGTCTGTCAATCTAATTCTTTTAAGCCCCTGACCCCTTTGTGTGGAACCTGCTTGATTGTGTAAGTTCTAAAGTGCTTCTCTTGATGTTCTGCGTATATGTATATGTGTTCTTGCTTGTGAGTTATTTGTTCCCTTTCCCCCTGCCCCTGTTGGTGTTCCCTGAGTGCTGTGTGACTCTTTGCATTCAAAACTGGTTCCATATTAACTGTTTTAAAACTCAAGTGATTACTTTTCTCTCAAAACTGTTTTCATGTGAATCCTCTTTCAATTGTTTTCAACTCAACTTCTTCAAATTGTATCACAGTCTCACTACTCCTAGAACTTAGGTTCTACCCCCTTAATGTAAGCATTGCTGTGGGTACCTTGAGTACCCACTGAACTTTGATGCACAAGGCTGGTAATTCCACACTTGCACTTGTCTTGTTAATTTGTTTTGGGTGCTTGGTATTGGCCAAGGGTCCCAATGGACCCTTAGGGAGCTTTGCCGCACCCAAACCTTGGTAAAGGCTGTGAGGATTGGAGATTTGGGCCTGGCTAAAGGCTCCCTATAGATTAACTTCTTATTTTTACTCTTCACTACTGTAATTTAATCACATTGGTCTGTAATAACTTGTAATGAACAATGAGGTTTATAGTGCAATTGGGTGGGATTATGCATGCTTAGCTTTAAGTAATTGGTAGATAACATGTCTATAGGATTTTACTTACCTACTTATGTAATAGAAACTATTTCTAGGGGCATACATCTCATACAACTAGAGGTCATATCTTTAAGCTCTCTTACTATCAGCTTGTTATTTACTTTATAACCAAAATCAGTTAATAATCAACAATGCTGCCATTGCATTTAGATACCATGCTTTAGGACCTTTCCAAAATCAGTTAATAATCAACAATGCTGCCATTGCATTTAGATACCATGCTTTAGGACCTTTGTGTGCATTAGATATCATGTATGTAGGGTTGTATTTGCAACCGTTGAATACTTCACTAATTTCGTTTAACAGACATAAGTTTGGTTAACAGGCTTCTTTTAAAACTGGAAAATATGCACGTCCACTTTCTTTTATGATTAAACAGTGCCTAGGCAATCCTTAGGCCGGATAAAATTGATTAACCGTCTTATCATGTTTAAACCATTAAACATCTTTAGACTGTCCGAATTTGTTTCCCTTCTCTAAGATCCGCTTGGTTCTTACTAAACTCCTGTCCTATTTTCTAAATAATCATATCTGTGCAAATACTTTCTATTTAGTTACCTTTTCCAGAATTGTGTTACTATTTTTCCTAAAACTCATCAGGACACTATGTCTTCTATAATTTTCCAAAACTATAGTTCAAAAACTAATATACTTAT
Source organism: Nicotiana tabacum (assembly GCF_000715075.1). Taxonomy (NCBI): domain Eukaryota; kingdom Viridiplantae; phylum Streptophyta; class Magnoliopsida; order Solanales; family Solanaceae; genus Nicotiana; species Nicotiana tabacum. The sequence goes on along the minus strand of NC_134084.1, from coordinate 13,092,953 downwards.
ATGCTCTCAGCTTTACACTTCTGATTGGTTTTACATCGGAGCTAAAAGTTTTCCTACCTCTTCTGTCCGAAATTATTTTCATAACAGAATACTCTACCTGCTATGCCTTATCATATATTTTTGATTATGTTTAGAATGCTTTCTCCAATTTCTAAATTGTTACGTATCTCCTGCCTTTTCTCAAGTTCAGAAAGTGTGCGTCCAACTCCTTTTGCAAATTCTGTTTAAACTCTTCAACTCCTATCTTAACATATTTTCGAACATTCCAGCTTTTAACTCTTATTTCCTTAGACCTTAAATGTGATTGAGATGTGCTAATCATGTGTCCATCTGTGGAGGGGTATTTGAGCCTTTTACATGCCTTTATATGATTCCTTACATGAAGTCCTATTTGTTTTTGCATGTCGCCTAGTGTTTTGACCTTTAAACCTAAGGGTTCAACCTAGTCCTCACGTCATAGGAATATCGGTCCTAAATACCCTCTAGGACCTATAGTACGGGACGGGTAATAGAACGCACTAAGCACTCGTGACCAATACACACGCTTAAAATAACCTCTACGGGGTGGGAAGGGTAGAATATGGAGATGATGACCGGTGCACTAATACCTCGTGTGAGAATGATTGCTGGGTATTGTACCGAAGTGATCCATATTATAGTTAAACCTAGGACCCTTTTCTTTGCTTTTCCTTCATTTAAATTAATGTTTTCCTCAAACTAAGCTTTCCTTTTTTCCTAAAAAAAAAATCACTTGTCTTTCTTCTTTTAAAATTTTCAACTTGTTTATATTTCTTATGTGCAAACATTGTCTGTTACTTCTACTCTTCTTAAAGTCACAGCTAAGTACGGCCGGAAACCACTCTAGTGGATCTTGAGGGGTGCCTAACACCTTTCCCTCGAGATAATCTCAAGCCCTTACCCGAACTCTGGTTTTCTTCCAAAAAATCTTCTTCTTTTCTCTAAAGTGTCCTAATGCACTATAATCATTAGGTGAAGACTCTTCAAATTCCATAACCCGATTCCTCAAAAGGGAATAAGAGTTGTTTTGCCCATAATATCGTAAACCCAATTCCGCTTTCTTTTAGGAAGGAAAAAGGGGGCGTCGACACACGGGTCATTCTTTGTTGGTACAACTGCCCGTGGCAAACTGCGGTCATTCACTTTTCATTAATCAGGGTTAACCGTTCCAGACGAGCTTTGACCCACTCACTGTCTTCAATTTCAACTTCAACAATAATCCGGAGAGAAGGGATTTCAACTTCTGCGGGTATTACGGCTTCAGTGCCATAAACCAAAAGGTACGGTGTTGCTCCGACCGACGTACGCACATTAGTGCAATACCCCAACAATGCAAAAGGCAACTTTTCATGCCACTGCCTGGAACTTTGAATCATCTTTCTCAAAATCTTTGATGTTCTTGTTTGCTGCTTCAACGACACCATTGGCTTTAGGCTGATAAGGAGTAGAGTTCCGACGCGTTATCTTGAATTGTTCGCATATCTCCCCCATCAAATGACTATTCAAGTTTGCAGCATTGTCTGTGATAATAGTTGCAGGAATGCCAAAACGACAGATAAGATTGGAGTAAATGAAATCTACCACAACTTTCTTGGTGATAGACTTGAGAGTGATTGCTTCAACCCATTTCGTAAAATAGTCAATGGCGACCAGTATGAATCTGTGTCCATTTGAGGTTTTTGGCCTGATTGACCCAATGACGTCCATGCCCCAGGCAACAAATGGCCAAGGCACTGAGATGGGATGCAGTTCTGTGGGAGGTGCATGAATCAAGTCACCGTGTACCTGACACTGATGACACTTCCGAACAAAACTGAAGCAGTCTTTTTCCATGGTCATCCAGTAATAACCCACTCGAAGGATTTTCTTTGCCAAAACATGCTCGTTCATGTGGGGTTCGCACACTTCTACGTGCACTTCATACATGATTCTTCCGGATTCTTCGGCGTCAACACATCTTAACAAGTTGAGGTCCGAGGTCCTTTTGTACAAGACATCACTACTCAAAAAGAAACCACTTGCATGCCATCTAATGGTTCTCTTTTGGTCTCCACTGGCTTGCTCGGGGTATTCTTTGGTTTTCAAAAATCTTTTGATGTCATGATACCATGGATGAATATTTGGTTCTGCCTCAACCGTATTACAGTAGCCATGCCTTTCCCTAATTTGGATTTCTAAGGGATCAATGTAGGCATTGCCTAGGTATGGCAGCATCGAGGCCAAAGTAACAAGCGCATCAGCCAGTTTGTTATGGCTACGAGGGATGTACTTGAACTCTATTGACTTGAATCTCTTGCCAAGATCTTCCACATATTGACTATAAGGAATAAGCTTGACATCTCGGGTTTCCCATTCTCCCTGAGCTTGTCGGATAATCAGATCCGAGTCTCCCATGATTAACAATTCTTCAACATCTTGGTCGATTGCCATGTTCATACCCATAATGCAGGCTTCATACTCAGCGGTGTTGTTTGTGTAGAAAAACCGAAGCCGGGCTGTGGTTAGATAATGCTGGCCGGTGGGTGAGATCAAGATGCCCCAATTCCAATGCCCTTTGCATTTGCCGCTCCATCAAAGAACATTTTCCAAGCATTGGTGTCTTCGGATATTGCCTCAACTGAATTTACCTCTACATCCGGGAAGTAAGTGTTCAAAGGTTGGTCTTCATCATCGACAGAATTTTCAGCCAAATGATCTGTTAACGCCTAGGCTTTCATTGCAGTGCGAGTGACATAGACTATGTCAAATTCCATGAGCAGGATCTGCCACTTCGCTAACCTCCCAGTGGGCATTGGCTTCAGGAATATGTATTTTAAAGGATCCAAGCTGGTTATGAGGTAAGTGGTGTAGGCTTGCAAATAATGCCTCAGTTTCTGAGCGACCCAAGTTAAAGCGCAACAAGTTCTTTCCAGTAAAATGTACTTGGCTTCATAACTGGTAAACTTCTTGCTCAATTAGTAAATGGCCTGCTCTCTCTTTCCGGTCACATCATGTTGCCCAAGGACACAACCGAAAGAATTTTCCAATACTGTCAGATACAGTAACAGAGGCCTCCCTGGCTCAGGTGGGACCAACACTATCGGATTCGACAGATATTCCTTGATTTTATAGAAAGCTTCTTGTCACTCGTTTGTCCATTTGATCTCTGCATCTATCTTTAACAACTTGAATATGGGTTCACACGTGGAGGTCAACTGGGCAATGAACCGGCTGCTGTAGTTCAATCTTCCCAACAAACTCATATCATCCTTCTTGGTTTTCGGAGGAGGCAAATCCCGAATGGACTTTATCTTTGTTGGGTCTAACTCAATGCCCCTTCGACTGACTATGAAACCCAAAAGTTTGCCAGATGGGACTCTAAATGCGCCTTGGCAGAGTTTAGCTTCAAATCATATCTGCGTAGCCGCTCAAAGAATTTTCTCAAGTCCCGAATATGGTCATCTTGAGTTTTGGACTTGATGATCACATCATCCACATACACCTCTATCTCTTGATACATCATATCATGAAAAATGGCAGTCATGGCCCTCATGTAAGTTGCCCCGGCATTCTTCAGACCAAACAACATGACCCTGTAACAGTATGTGCCCCAGGCTGTGGTAAAAGCTATCTTTTATGCATCTTTTTCATCCATCAATACCTGGTGATATCCTGCGTAACAATACACAAAGGACTGTATCTCATGTTTGGTGCAGTTATCAACAAGGATGTGGATGTTCGACAAAGGGAAATTGTCCTTAGGACTCGCTTTGTTTAAATCTCTGTAATCCACACACACCCAGGTCTTCCCGTCTTTCTTTAGCACTGGAACTACATTATCTAGCCATGTGGTATACTGAACTACTCGGATCACCCCCACTTTTCGTGACTTCTTATTTGATCTTGTCACTAATGTCAGTTTTAAACTTACTTTGCTTTTGATGGACATGGGGGTCGCCGAGGTAAGTCGGCAACTTATGAACCACCAAATCAACATTAGTCGTGGCATATCGTCATATGACCAACCAAACACATCTTTGAACTCAAATAGGAGTTTGATTAATACGTCATGGGTTTTTCCATCTGTGTGAATGGTTATCTTGGTTTCCCTGATTTCTTCATAACTACCTAAATTAACCGGCTCAGTATCATTTAAGTTCGGCTTAGGTTTATTCTCGAATTATTTCAATTCACGATTGATTACCTAAAAGCCACTTCTTCATTGTATTCTGGTTCTTGGTTCATTATTTCACAGTTAGACAGTGTGTTTGGATCTGGGCATGAAGTCTACAAGCATGTCATGTTATTTAAAGCCGCATTATTAGAACTGAAAGAAGAAATAAAAGAGAAAAATAACCGAATCAGAAAGAATAAAGAAAGATGAACGATGAAATATTGATTTAATTTCATTGAATTTGAAGATAACAGGGTTTACATTGGAAATTAAAAGACAAGAAACTAAAGAAAACATCCGAGTTACACACTGGAATAACTCGTGATGTAGAAAAAGTGGCAGGACAGGTCTACTGGGACTCCTGCCTGATTGGGAATGGCGTAGCTTTCCAATTCTGGAGCTTGGCATTAGGTCCCATATACAACACCTCAGTGGTGCTTGAGCCTTCCCCTGGTTGAACCATATGGGCTTCATACAGTATCTTCCTCATAGCCCCACAAATTTCTTCAATTTCTTCGGCCGTAAAGGCCTTATCTTCCTCTTCCTCATTGTATTTCAGCTTGACAAATATTCTGTACAGATGCGGCACCGGCTGAGGCAAGACCCAATCATCACTCTTTCTATCATCTGCCTATCTTACATCAGCTGGAGTAGGTCGGAAGCCTACCCCAAAGAACTTTTCACCGACGGTCAGGGTGATAGGTTTAGCTATTCCTTGCAATGATTTCCCAAGCCCTTTCCCAGGTTTGTAGCCATGCCTGATCATTTCTTTGGCCAGCATGATTGATGCATTAGAAAGGAAGGGTTGAGGGCAAGGTTTTCCTTCTTCACACTGATCAGCGACCACGATTTCAAAGGCCTAATAGACTATGTGTTCACTCCCCTCTCTTGCTTCAAGACACGAGACTGATGGGTCTCGATAAATTGATTGCTCATCTTCCCTGTGAACCATAATCTCTTGATCCTCGTGCTCGAACTTCAACATCTGGTGAAGAGTAGAGGGTACAACCCCCGCTGCATGGATCCACGACCTCCCCAAAAGAAAGTTGTAGAATGTGTCCATGTCCAGAACCTGGAAGGTTACTTCAAAGTCTACTGGGCCGATTGTCAGAATCAGATCAATCTCTCCAATTGTTTCCCTTTTTATACCATCGAAGGCATGTACACAGACGTTGTTGTGTCGGATTCTTTTGGTACCGATTTCCATATGCTGCAGAGTTGAAAGTGGGCAAATGTCTACCCCAGAGCCTCCGTCCAACATAAACCTTTTCACGTAGTACCCTTCGCATTTGATTGTCAGGTGCAGGCCTTTGTTATGTGCGGCCCCTTCTAAGGGCAAGTCATTTTTGCTGATGGAGATCTGGTTGATTGTGAAAAATCTTTCGTCCATTCTCTCCAACTGCTCTACAGAAGCCTCAACAGGTACATATGCTTCGTTAAGGGTCTTGATCAATACCGTTTGATGTTCGGCGGAGTTCATCAACAGAGATAACAAGGAGACTTGTGTAGGAGATTTTTGAAGCTGGTCGATCACCTCATAATCCGCCATTTTCATCTTTTGAAAGAAGGCCTCCGCTTCTTCGACACTTACGGGCTTCTTAGATGGGAAGCACTTTCTAGTGGCATTGTTCACCTCTTCCAAATTTAAATACTTTTCAGCAGGGTTATTTTCTTGAACTTCTCCCGAGATTTCTTTGCCTCTGTAAGTCACCACTGATTTTTTGTAGTTCCAGGACATAGCGGTAGGATCCGTCATGGGCTTTTGTGACGTGCGGCCAATAACCACGGGCTCACTCAGCCTTGGTGGATTAATTGGCCCCCACATCACATAAGCTCCCTTGGGCACATACATTTGGGTTGTCTTATTCAGCTCGAATCTCCTGGGAGGACTCAAAGTCATTTTCTTTTCTTTGCGGCCTCGAGGGACATAGAGAACACCATCTTTGGGAGGCGTTGCCCCAGTTTCAACTTCAACTTTCTTCTCTGACTTTAGAGGGGTGGTTTTGTTCATTTCTCCCCTTTGTCTTACTTCGGGGCAGCTTTTGGTTTCTTTTCTATATCAGCGATGGCAATGATGGCCTTTAATGCTGGGCCAAATTCCTTGTCCTCACAAATTATTTCAATTACCGGTCCGTTGTTGTGGGCCGACAATGGGTTGTTAGTCACATTGGGAATATCTTCATCCCTTAGCACTATCTTCCTTTGTTCTTTCAAGTTCTCTACGACTCTCTTCAAAGTCCAACAATCATCTGTGTCGTGCCCGTCTGCCCTTGAGTGATAGGCGCATCAGGTACCGGCTCTGTAAGCCGGTGATGCTGGGTTTTGCCTGGTTTCAGGAACAGGCTGTAGCAGACCCATTTGAACAAGCTTTGGTAATAGGCTGGAGTAGGGTTCGCCAATTGGTATAAAGTTTGGCCTCTTGGGTGGTTCACAAGGGTGGAAACTATTTTGTGGAGGCCGGGAGTTGTAGTGGTTTTGGTAAGGAGGCTGGTTTATAGAAAATGAAGCTTGGTTCCGATTGGCTTGTTGTTGTTGCCGGACATAAGGTTGAGCATTCATGACCGTGTATGGCTGAGGAGCATAGGCTATGTCTTGGTGGGGGTAATAGTGCTGCGGGGTCCTTTCTGAGAAAAGGGATTTGGGGGTACGGTGTTTTCTTGCACCCGACACTGCCATGGATATTTATTCCTTTTTCTTGCCCCTTGCTACTCCTCTAGACCCACCCTGAATGGCTTGGGAGGTAGCTCTGATAGTGGATTGGCTTAGAATTCGACCTGTTTTCAAACCCATTTTCAACCATTTCGCCAATCTTGATGGCTTCAGCGAACAGTTTACGCATTGCGGACATCATATTTTGGAAGTAGTCAGCTTCCTGAGCATGGAGGAAAACTGTGACCATTTCAATCTCATCCATTGGAGGCTTTACCCTGGAGGTCTGTTCATGCCATTTAATTGCGTACTCTCGAAAGCTTTCCGAGGATTTCTTCTTCAAGTTTGTCAACGAGTTTCTATCTGGAGAAATATCAATGTTGTATTGGAACTTTCTGATAAAATCTCTAGCAAGGTCATCCCAGATGTGCCAGTAGGATATATCTTGGTCCATGTACCATTCAGATGCGATGTCAACTAGACTTTCTCCGAAATAGGCCATGAGGAGTTCTTCCTTCCTACCGGCTCCTCGCAGCTGGTTGCAATATCTCTTGAGATGAGCAATAGGATCACCGTGTCCATCATACTTCTCAAATTTTAGGGTTTTGAATCCCAATGGCAGATGCACATGAGGGAACATACATAAGTCGGCATATGATACACTTTTCTGTCCACTCAATCCTTGTATGCTTTTAAGACTTTGTTCCATACTCCTCATCTTCTTCGCAATCTTTACTTGCTCAGGAGTTTTGGTGGTCTTTTCTGCCCCACAGTGAACTTATATCGGGGTGGTTGAGGGTAAGTATAAATGTGAAACTGAGGAGGTTCCATTAGGAATGTGGCTGTTTGGATGGTGAAAGCTGAGGGGTCAACACCAGGCATGGGCAGTGTAGGCTGTGCTGTGGCCGAGCAAGGTGGAGCGGTGAATATATTTGAAGTTGTACCGGACATTAACACCTGGGGGCGAACCTCAGAAGGTTGTTCCCACAAAATGATCCGAGATCGTTGGTGTCCTAGTGGTGTATTTGGGTGACTGATTGGGACAGTGGAGGTACCGCTTGCTCTAGGAAAGAGTTCGGGGAATCCTGGGATTGCGCTTGGTGGCTCTTTTCCATTTTCCCAAGTGTCCTACATTTTCATAACCCGGAGAAGCAAGATTCTGTTTTCTTTGGTAACTGCCGATTCTGATGTCGGGATGCCTGAGATTGGACTATCATCCATGATGGGAATTGTTAGCAGAGTCATTTGTGAAGATATTTCGATGCTCCCCTTTGATCTCGTAAAGTATGGGTGCGAAGCTAGATTACCACAAAAACCAACCACCATTCTATAAAAACCCGGGCTGGATATAACTTTATCAAATAGTTAGTTTGGAACAAATAACACACATGTAATCGCACGTTGAGGGTGTGATGCACCTATGCAATTAAATGTATTTCTACATGTTTTGCAACGGTTGCATGCTTCATTTCGGCTTTTCTTCTTTCCACTTCCACTTTTCCTTTTCATCTCTCTTTTTTCATTCTTGCCTTTCTTTGCTTGACTTCTCTTTGATTTCATCCTCTTATTTCCCTCTCTTGATTTGCCACTATTTCCTCCTCACAGTTTCTTTTTCTCTCTTTTCTTTTCTTTTTCTTTGTTTTTCCTCTTTTTTTTTCTTTTTTTTCTTTTTTCTTTCTTTCTTTCTTTTGGTTATGGTCGAATTCTGTGAAGATTGCCTACGTATCATGACCCCGCATGAGTCAGACCGAGCATAGTTCATAACAAAATATTTTGGGATTTTCAATTTTTCATAAAAGGAAAATGCTTTGATTACAACGACTCAAAACTAACAGACTCGAAAAGAAAACCAATAGACTCCAACAACAAGATGACAATACAGACTCAAGAACCAACTAACAGACTCTGATAGAAAGAAAATACAGACTCAAAAATAAACTGGCAGATTCCAACAGAAGGAAAAAAACAAAACAAAAAATAAATAGACTCAAGTGAAAATCAAGAATACATTAATGCTCCTGGGGCCCGCGGGATATCATTCGGTTTTGTCGTGGTCCGATATGCGAGATCCCCTTGTAGCCCCTCCAAATCACTCATTATATGGCGAACGAAAGTCATCACTGCAGCGAACGAGTCATATCCTCGCATGCTTGGCACTTCATGGTAATGTAGTCAGCAATGGCTCTGATCCTTTCTCGGATTCTGCCCTTTTCCTGAAGCAATCACCCTATCTGCTGATTCCGGGCTTCTAACACTTGAGAGTCGTGAAGGTATTGATTTTGTAACTGTCATATTCCTTCCTCCATCTGAGCCATCAAATCATAACAGTGTTCCCTATCAGCTTTGAAATCTTTAGCTTGCTTGGCTGCCTTATTCTCAAGAGTAATTACTTTTCTTCTCAGGCTGGTGATTGTCCCTTCATACTTTCTATTCATTTGTTGCACAAACTTTGTCCGACCTTTTACATTTTCCGCTAATTGAGCCTGGGCTTTTGCTAAACTGGCCTCAGACTTTTCTAAGTCATCTTGACACTCAAGGGCTTTCTTTTTCAGTCTGTTATAAGCCTTTCATCCGCTCGGCTTCTTTCTAGGTTTCTAGTAGTTATTTTCATCTTCCGGATTTGAGCTTTGAGGGCTTAATTTCTTGAGTTAGTTTTTTCTTTTTTCCCTCATCTGCGGTGGCTTGCAAACCATTTTCAAACTGAAGGTCCATGACTCGCCTTTTCAACTGGCTTATTTTATCCCTGTAACTTTCTTCTTTTGCCAACCAGCCCCACTGCTCTTGCGAGTCGTTGGTGAATTGTTGAACATGAGCTCTCTTAGTAGGTCTCTCAGGAATTTGGAACCTTTTACCGAACCAAATAATGTACTTGGGGTCTACTTTACCTCTAGCTAGATCTCGCACCATGGTCTTAGGTTCAAGAAATCTACATTCATTCCACACTTGGCGAACTCTTCCTTCCGGAAATACGGCTTTTGGGCCCAATTCAATGACATGTTTACTCAAATCTTCGTCATGGGGAACAGTATGAAATCTTCCTAATTGGCGGAAAACCCTGTGGGGAGCATATGGCTGGATGCTCTAGATGCCCATCAGGAGGAGATAACATACCTCCGCTGACATGTATACTGATTCGGTGACAGGAAGCCATCCCAATGCCCACTCAATTTCATCAGCAGTCAAGGAGCTCAAATGTGCAAGCCAAGCTTCAGTACCCTCGGGGAATTCAATACCCACTACTCGACTTTCAAATTCTTCAATGCAACTCAAATCGGTCATACCATAATTCATATATTCAACCCGGTGGTAGAGATGTTCTTGCATCCATAATTGTAGTAACAGATTGCAGCCTTGGAAGAACTTTACCCCTTCCCGATACATGGTCAAAGCTCGATAAATTTCAAACAAAATCAAGGGAACCAGAGTGCCATTAGCTTTCTTGATTGCGACGTCAACCATTCCCACTAGGCCCAGTTCTATGTTGCGGTCTTTTCGTGGACAGATTATAACTCCCAAGAATGCCACTATAAAGACCAAGCCTCGCCTTGCCTCCCATTTATCTTTATTTCCAGCGTGAGTCAAACCAGTATTCGGTGCTTCAAAGCCTTGGGGGTTACCATAACGCGCTGGTACAATAACTGGAAAGTGCATGACCCTTCAGATAAATTCTTATCCTGGATATCCTGGCTAATACTCAACATATCCAGAAACATGTGGGGAGATACCGGCCTTGGTGACACCGGATACCGACTTCTAACATTTCCATTAAGGTTGGCATAACCCGCAATTTCTTCTAGTGTGGGTGTGACCTCAAAATCAGCGGAACACATTTCGAGTCGGACCCCAAAAAGGTATCAGGGTTTCAATTATGTCCAATCTTGGCTTGATGTTCAACAGTCCGACAAGACCACCGAATACTTTAATCACAGTTCCTCTACTGCCTTTTCCCAAATTATTCCACCACATATGAAGTTCTAAGGGGATTTCTTCAAGAGCTGCGAAGGGTTTATTTTCGTTTGTGCTCATCCTGCACATTTATTAGGGTGATTTAATAACTCATTTTGACTCAAGAAAAGATTAACACTCTTTTTTTATTATTATTTTTTTTCCAAAAGTTTTCATTCCAAAAACAAAAATCCGTCTTTGCAAATACGGCCTTTCAGCACTTCGGGGAAAAAGATTTTAAGGCTGTACTCGACAACCGGTCAAAGATTTGAAAAAGAGACCACAAGCAGCTGTTCTTGCAAAAATAGCCTTCCGGCGCCCTTTTGGGGACATTCGGCTTATTTTAAACAAGAATGGCATCACCCGATTTATTTGTGACAAAAATTAAAATTTTGGTATTTTTGGGCTATTTTTGCAAAAAGGGAAGTTGGACCCGATGAGGGTTGCCTACGTATCCCACATCCGGTGAGAATCAAACTGGCGTAGTTCGGGAAGATTGGACGAAAATAAACCAACTAATTCTAAAACTTTCTTTTTCTTTTTCTCTTTTTTTTCAAAATTTTGGCAGAGTTTCAGTATATTTTGGACACTGATTTCTTTTTGAAAAAAGACTTCTAAAAATTCATTCTTCTTTTGATTTGAACTTTGGGGAATTTCAAAAGTAAAAGGAAAATATTTTTGTTTTAATTTTCAATTGTTTTCTCTTTTTCTAAAGAAGAAAGAAAATATTTTTGGATTTTAGATGTTGCCTCTTAATTTTCGAAAGAGGGACTTTTAAGAAAATGTTTTGGATTTCTAAATTTTTATTTGATTTACGAAAGCACTTCTAAAGAAAAACGAAAATATTTTTGGATTTCAAATTTTCTTTTTTGAAAGAAAGACTTTTAAACAAGGAAAATAATTTTTTTTTATTCTTTTTTTTTGAATTTTTGAAAAAAATAAATATTTTAAAATAAAGGAAACTCGTATTTTGGATTCTGATTTTTATTGATTTTTCTTTTTATTTCCTTTTCCTTATGAAAGACTTCAAAAAGAAGGAAACTATTTATTTTGAGTTAAAAAAAAAGACTTCCTTTTTTTTTGAATTTTCTAAGGAAAGATTTTTAAAGAAGAAACTAAAGAAAAATATTTTTGGATTTTTGAAAATTGGGGTCTCAAAGAAAGACTTCTAAAAAAAAAGAAGTGAAGGACAATATTTTTGGATTTTTGAAAATTGGGGTCGGAACCGATGAGGTTTGCCTACGTATATCACATCCGGTGAGAATCAGACACGCGTAGTTCAGTCGGTTTTGACGGAACAGGGGAGACGTGGCACTTGAAAATTTTTGGCTCATTTTGAAATGGATTTTTTTTCCAGAATTTCGGCAGAGTTTCAGAATTTTCTAAATACCTACCTCTCACCTTTTTTTTTTATTTCCTTTCCCTATTCTAGAAGTCGGTCAACATGCAAGCCAAAACAAATAGATGCGCAAGTAACACGTAAGATGCATCAGGATGGTCTTTGTAATTTGGGGTACACCTGTGTTAATAGACCCAACCCCTGTGTTGAGTCCCTAAGGTCAAATGCACGTGATGCAAACAAGCGTTCCTACTAGGGATCCGGCATGAGGCTATGTTATTCTAGGTTTAAAAACCTGGGTGTATTGTTCTAGACCTGGCTTACCCGAGCGGACAGCTCGAGCCGAGGGGGGGCAGCGTACCGGGAATACAGAAACTTCACCGGCTTTGCAACTTGTCCGAACCTCGTTCTAAAATTGGATAAGACTCTAACATAAAAGAAGTCACACGAAGTGCACACTCCCTAGATGATTTAGAAGACTCAGAGAGAAGAAGATTTCACAGCAATTTATATATACTTCACCCAATATCAAAGCGGTAAAAAGCGATATTAAGCACATTAGGGTCAAACATGTAAAAAAAATCAGATAATAAATAAAGTCAACTATAACAGCTACTCTAAGCTCGAATTCTTGAACCCTGAACTGAAGTTCTGGGTTATGCTCCCCAGCAGAGTCGCCAGAGCTGTCACACCTTCTTTTTTACACACCCGACGGTAGTACAAGGGAGCTTTTCCACTTTAAGTGACATTTTTCGAAATGAGATTATTTATTTATTTTATTCAGAGTCGCCACTTGGGATGGTCACAGGTTTATTTTAAAATCCCAAGTCGAGGAAAATTCGACTTTCCTTTTGAAGTCTGTGAACCAGAAATTCTGTATAAGGAATTCTGTTAACCCGAGGGAAGGTGTTAGGCACCCCCGGATTCTGTGGTTCTAGCACGGTCGCTTAAACTATTATAATTGGTCTATTATCTGATATATTACATGTTTTAGCCTATGATGCCATTTTAAACTTATTAGACGTTTTAATTAGTTTTAGGAAGATTCAACGTTATCTAAAACACGTTTTGAACCACGCCACATGAAATGCACCCGCAGTCCTTGACAAATTTTATTTAACATTGTTGAGATTTGGATTTTTCGTCACATGAAATGCACACCCGAGTTTAGGAAGGAAATATTATTAAAATAATGTGCCTAAAGAAATTACGCATTTTTAACTTTGCGAGGGCCATGGAAATTTGCTAAATGGCATGCCTCGAATTCTAAGGATTTTAAAAGAAATAATTAAGTGAGGGCCACGCGTTTGAGATTTTATTTGGCTCGTCGCACCTCAAACTAAAGTTTGGAGGGCCATAGACTATTTGTGTTGCTAATATGGTTCACCTCCACTAACTACAATAATTAAATACGGCTTAAAGAAATTGCAACTATTCTTAAATTGACGCCCAAATTCAAATTTTTCAAATCGAAAGGCTGCCCAAATGCAATGGACTTCCTTTCAACTTAAAATGATTTCGATACTCAAGCCTAAAAGGAGCCCAAATATTGGTGAGCACAGGCTGTAGGCATAGAACTCAGAATCAAACCCCAATGGAGGCAAACATATGTGCAAACCAAGGAGACGTGCCTATTGTGTTATTCATCACTTGACAAAAGCAAACCATTTAATACTACATCTTGCTATCAATTACCAATTTTACTTTAAGCAATGTTACCATCACCCACAGAATAAACTTGTACAATCATCAATTAGTGCAAAATGTAACATGCCAAAGCATTAGACTTATACCCATAATTAATCGACCTCACACATACAAAGAACTCAGCACAAAACTCACATGTTTTCAATTCTGATTTTGAAATCAAGTTCTGCTTATAACCCTTTGAACATTTGAGAACTTCTGTGTGAACATGGATAACAACAACAACAACAACAACAACAACAACGACCCAGTATAATCCCACAAGTGGTGTCTGGGGAGGGTAATATGTACGCAGACCTTACCCCTATCCCGAAGGGTAGAGAAGCTGTTTCCAGGAGACCCTCAGCTGAAAAAAAGCAATAGGAGCCGATATATTAGTACCATAAAAATGCATAATAAAATAACAGCAATATAAGAGATATGAAATACAGAATACGAAATACGAAATAGATGGCTGGTATAGTAAAACTAGCAGGTAAAGCCCTGCATCAATAGACGACCAATGACATTCTTAGTCTAACTCCTAACTGGCTAGTCTCACTCTATTGTGCTGTAGAAATATTCACAACTTTCCCCTAACCTACAACCTTAATGCTCGACCTCCATAATTCCCTGTCAAGGGCCATGTCCTCAGTAATCCTAAGTCGCGCCATGTCCTGTCTGATCACCTCTCCCCAATACTTCTTAGGTCGCCCTCTACCTCTCCGCGTGCCCACTACAGCCAGTCGCTCACACCTCCTCACCGGTGCATCAGTGCTCCTCCTCTGAATGTGCCCGAACCATCTGAGTCTTACTTCCCGCATCTTGTCCTCCATGGGGGCCACGCCTACCTTCTCTCGAATATCTTCATTCCTAATCTTATCCATCCTTGTATGCCCGCACATCCATCTCAACATCCTCATCTCTGCTACTTTCATCTTTTGGATGTGTGAGTTCTTTACCGGCCAACATTCAATTCTATATAACATGGCAGGCCTAACCACTGCTCTATAAAACTCACCTTTTAGTAACGGTGGCACTTTCTTGTCACACAAGACTCCCGACGCTAACCTCCACTTCATCCACCCCACCCCTATACGGTGTGTGACATCCTCGTCAATCTCCCCGATCCTCTGAATAACCGATCCAAGGTACTTGAAACTACCCCTCTTGGGAATGACTTGAGAGTCAAGCCTCACTTCAACTCCTGCTTCCGTCGGCTCAACTCCAAATTTGCACTCGAGGTATTCCATCTTTGTCCTGCTCAACTTGAAACCTTTAGACTCAAGAGCATGTATCCAAATCTCTAGCCTCTCGTTGACGCCGCCTCGTGTCTCGTCAATTAGAATAATGTCATCAGCAAATAGCTTGCACCATGGCACCTCCCCTTGAATATGATGAGTCAGTGCATCCATCACCAGGAAAAATAGGAATGGGCTGAGCGCAGACCCTTGGTGCAACCCCGTAATAACTGGAAAGTGTTAAAGTCGCCTCCTACTGTCCTAACCTGAGTCTTAGCTCCAGTATACATGTCTTTAATCACCCTAATATAGTCAATCGGGACCCCTTTATCCTCTAAGCAGCTCCATAAGACCTCCCTAGGAACCCTATCGTACGCTTTCTCCAGATCAATAAACACCATGTGGAGATCCTTCTTCCTATCCCTGTACTGTTCCACCATCCTCCTAATAAGGTGGATAGCTTCTGTGGTAGATCACCCCGGCATGAACCCGAACTGGTTGTCTGAAATAGACATCGTCCTTCGCACTCTCATTTCTACCACTCTCTCTCAAACTTTCATGGTATGACTTAGTAATTTGATGCCCCTATAGTTGTTACAGCTCTGGACATCACCTTTGTTCATATACAATGGGATCATTGTACTCCACCTCCACTCTTCAGGCATCCTATTAGTCTTGAATATAACACTAAACAATGTAGTAAGCCATTCCAAGCTTGCTCTACCCACACACCTCCATAGTTCAATCAGAATTTTGTCTGGCCCGGTAGCTCTGCCCCTTCTCATCTTATGCATTGCCTCCATGACTTCATCGATCTCAATGTCCCTACAATTACTTAATTCATGGTGACTGTCTGCATTCCTCAATTACCCAAGTATAATATCCTTATCCCCTTCTTCACTTAAAAGTTTATGAAAGTAAGTCTGCCACCTCCTCTTAATCTGGTCATCTCCCATCAAAACTTTGCCGTCATCATCTTTTATGCACCTCACTTGGTCCAGATCCCGAGTTGTCCTCTCTCTCGCCTTTGAGCGAAGGATTCTCTAGAGAATATAGTTGATTGCTCGAGGACTAGCAATGAATTAAGTGTGGGGTGTTGATAATAGGCGAAATCTAGGTGATTTAGCTATTGTTTATGCTTCCGCTTGATTATATTCCGATGACATATTATGGTTAATTGATGAAAAATAGGCTCTAATTGTGATATGTATACATTGCAGGATGAGGAGCCTAAATGATGCTTTCAAGAGGATATTGTAATAATTTATGAGCAAGAACAACCCCTAGGAGTCGAGTGTGCGCAAGGACAAGACGGAAAAATGGACAAAATCGAGCTACTGAAGTGTGCCAAGTATTGAGATAACTTTCAAACTTCGCGCAATAGTTCGCGAGCTTTTCTGCCTGGAATCCGGAAGAAGTGAGCTAAGTATTGCGCTAACTTTCAAACTTCGCGCAATAGTTCACGAGCTTTTCTGCCTGGAATCAAGAAGAGGCGCGCGAAGTATCGCGCAAACTCCATACTTCACGCAATAGTTCGCGCGTTTCCTATCCGAAGAAACTTTATTTAGGGGTAAAATTGGAATTCCTTCTTAATCCCACTCAATTTACATAAAGCAAAAAATCCATTATTAGAGATCAGATTTTTAAAAAAAGAAATAATTTTAGAGAGAGAAAGTGAAGAGAAGACTCAATCTTGAAGTGAAGAAAAGAAGGGGATTATAATCTTGAAGCAAGGATTCAAAGAGTTCTTCTAAACTTTCTTCTATTTGTTTGTTTATATTATGTTTAAGACTTTTATTGTTGATTTTTGTATGATTATGAGTAGCTAAAAACTCAAGTATTCTTGGGTCATGGATGTTAGATAATTATGTTGTTTGAAGCTTAGATTGAAGATCTTGAATTTATTGTTATGGGTTGTTTATTTGATTTTGCTTTTAATTATTTTACTGCGTTGCTAAAAGTGAAATATTATTTACGAATCTTGAGTTAAACTCGAA
The DNA here is from genome assembly GCF_000715075.1 of Nicotiana tabacum. Classification (NCBI taxonomy): domain Eukaryota; kingdom Viridiplantae; phylum Streptophyta; class Magnoliopsida; order Solanales; family Solanaceae; genus Nicotiana; species Nicotiana tabacum. Next base: position 13,075,925 of record NC_134084.1, on the reverse strand, counting down.
AAAGGAAATTCTTGGTTGCATATAGAATCAAATAGAACAAGTTTTGAATCTCGGGCATCGGGTGAAGAATTCGCAATCAAGATAGACATATACTTAATTGCCTTGTTTGGTTGAAAAATAGGAATTGTAAATACATTCTTGCTAATATTAATACCATAGACATATAGGTATTAGTTTAACTTGAATAGATGCATAAGAACTAGAAAGATTCTTATGAATATTATTAACCCTATAATCAACAACCCGGGTAATTCAATAAATCCATTTTAAGCTAAAATAGTAGCATGATCTCTAGCAAGTCCATGACCCTGAAATATCTTTATCCAAATTGTTATAAACATATTGTGAAATTGGTGTAGTAATTTTGTGTTGAATTATTGTGCAATTATTAAGTAAGTTGTAAATTGGTTCTTTAAATATTTTGTAATAATATAGCATAAATTGATAATTGTTTGAGTCTACATCAGTCGATAAGTTGATCACAATTCCTCGTGGGAACAATACTTTACTTACTACTATATTACTTGTCGATCGCGTACACTTGCGTGAGTGTTTTGATCGCAACAAATTTTTGGCGTCGTTGCCGGGGACTTGGAAATTAACTATTCTTCTAGATTAGACATTGAATTATTTTTATTTATTCAATTTTTTTGTTTTAGTTTAGTTAATATTTTTTATTTATTTTAACATGGAATCTTGGAATGAAAGTTATTCGAATGATGGTTATTCGTATTTTGATGATCCTTGTCCATATTATGGAGGACCGCACTGGTGGAAAAATTGTCAGAATGTTCCCGGAAATGAGTTGTGCGCACAATCTCAACCCTTTGAGTGGAATATTTGTAATATGTGTGGTGGTCAAGATGACCAATGGGATGGTTGTCCTAATTCTTTTCATCCTTCTCTGAGCCCTTATTATGATCATTCTAATAATGTTTGTGAGTTTGATAGGGGCAATGAAGTACAAGATATGGAACCTGATGCATATATTGGGGATATTTTAAAGCAAGTAGCAGAGCAACAGGATGAATTCAAAAAAGATATGAAATGAATGAGGGCAACAATCACAAGAATGAAGGCCAATATAGAAGAATTGAATGAAGATAGTGAGTACCAGCAAGAGGAAAATTTTGAAAAAGAGGAGATTTTGAGTCAAACCTGGCTGGTGGAACAAGCAGAAAGATTGGAGATATATGAGGCTCAAAGTGAGAAAATTACAGATGGGATACAAGGCCTAATAGAAGTAAGAGCTAAAACAGGACAAGAGATCGAAAAATTTGACACTGTTATTCATGACTTGGGAGCTCAATTGATTGCAAAGGTTGATACGTCTAATGCCCAACAAAATAGTTCTGAGTTGTGTGAAACTGAAAAGGAGCTTATACGCCAATTCGAGGAGCTAAAATTGGAGAGTCAATCATTCGAGCGTACTTTTATTAATGATGTCCATGTTGAGGAAAGCACTCTAGAGCCATGTGAAGAAGTAGATAATGTTATATTTGAAGACTCTAGTGTGTGTACATATGAGGATGTAACTAGTGATACAATTCTAGAGTTGGGGCGTACTGCTCCTCATTCCACACATTTTTCAACTTTGTGTTTGGATGATGACATGGAAATCGAGTCATCTGAGCCTTTGGGGGAACCAATGTACGAAGACCTGGGTGCTTATATTCTGGAATTTATCATGCCAGAGAGACATAATTACATACCTTATTTGAAAGCCAAAAAGTGTAGAACACGATATTGGTTGCTCAACCATGTTAAATTTGTCTCACCACCCCTAGAGCATAGCAAAAAGCTTGAAGCCAAATTGGGGGCTCAATTTATAAGTTCAAGGTGGAGGCAAAAAGTGGTTCACGTCGTGCTGCGATGTTAAATTAGGCGCTTGTTGGGAGGCAACCCAGCTTTACTGCTTTCTTTTATTTTTATTTATTTTTGTTTATTTTAGTTTTCTACCTTTGTAGCATTTGTTGTAGGATTATGAGCATAGAAGAAAAGCCACTGAAAGTGTGCAAATGCGAGCCAGCTGGTTGGAACTAGTGTGAGGTACCCGCACAAAGGACCATCCTTGGGAGAAGTCTGAGTACCCCGTGAGCTGCCAGTGCTTCGGTCTTTGGCCTTTCAGGGAGTTTCTTGTCCACCCTTGTTATTTTTTGCTTTATTTGTGCATTGGGGACATTGCACTCTTTTAAGTGTGGGGTGTGAGAATTCTTTTGGATAATTAGCTTTTTAGTATTTTAGCTTCTTATCTCTTTTCTTCGTAGTTGTGTAGTATTTTAGAAGATTAATTTTTTTTTATGTGAAAAAAAAATGGTAGAAAAATTAGACTTTTCCCTACGACGGATCTTTTAGACGAATTTTCTTGAGGGAAGTGAGTCTAGAGAAAACAACAAAAAGATTTGTTTTATATATTTTTTCTTAGGAAGTGTAGCAATTCCCCCTTGGTTTTTCTTTAAGCCGCGGTTCTTTTCCAAGGGTTTATCTTGAACCGGGCATAGGTAGTTTTTAATTTTTATTTTTATATTTTTTTTTATTTGTATACTAAAATAAGGAGTTATAAGCTATAGAAAAGTGAACCCATAGCGTTGACACACCTGAACACAATAGACCCTAGAGTGTAACGCTTAGTCCTAATTGTTGAATCTCACTGAAAGTGCCTTAATTTGTATGTTTGTACTGAATTGAATGCTCGTAATGGAGTGTCTTGATGAGCTGATCTGGAATGAGTCATATGCCATGTGTGGTGAGCATTTGTGTAGTCCATGTATTGTACTTATGTCTAGAACTTGTCTGGTATGTGAGTTGAAGCGAAATTTGAGGTGGTGCTCGGTTTGAAAAATGAGGTTAGGCTTTCTTTGACCTTTTTGAGCTTAATTACTTATTAAAAATAAAATTTGTCCCTAGTTAACCCTTTTGAGCCTTCAGACTTTTTGTTTGGCACCCGCATTACAAGCCTATACCCTTTTGTTCTTAATTGACAGTGTTTTGATACTTTTACCTCTTAAAGCACTTTAATTGTAAGAAGAGCGCTAAAAGAAGTAAGAAGGAAATAAGTGTGGGGTGGCTTTTGAGTGGAACCAATAAAAGGATGAAAGGTGCACTTATGTTGTAAACGGATACACCACTAGCAGAAATTGAGTGACAAGAAAAAAAAAGAAAAAGAAAAAAAGAGATATGATTACATTGTGTTTTGCTTTAGCTAGTGGGAATGAATTAATAGAGTGCTTAAAGAAGAAGGTCATATTTGTGGGATGATATTGTGTATGAATGAGAAGTGGGTTGAAGAATTTGCGCTGAAAATTGCTCGTGTGATGTGTTAAAGTGCTTAGGGGTTGAGTCACTATTCCTAAATACATCCTACCCGTCCCTTAGCCCACATTACAACCATGAAAAAGTCCTAATTGATTTTGGATCGAGCTAGCCTACCTTAGTAGAGATTTACATTAAGGGCAAGCTTATGAAACCAATTGCATGCATGTGACCTCTTTTGTGAGAGTGAGTGATTTCCCTGATATATGTGAATATATGAATTGAATGTGGTGGATTGAACTCAGTTTTTGTTGATGTAATTGTGAGGGCATATGAATCGTGACGGAGAAGCAAGTCTTGATTTCTGTGTAGAGCACTTTGAGGAAGTGTGAATATTGCATGGCACTTGAGAGTTGGCTTTGAGGCTAGGATTGTTCACTACTAGGAGTGATACATGTACATTGTTCTAGGTGTAATGCGTTAAAGGAAATGGTTGAGCGAAGGATTCTCTAGAGAATATAGTTGATTGCTCGAGAACTAGCAATGAATTAAGTGTGGGGTGTTGATAATAGGCGAAATCTAGGTGATTTAGCTATTGTTTATGCTTCCGATTGATTATATTCCGATGACATATTATGGTTAATTGATGAAAAATAGGCTCTAATTGTGATATGTATACATTGCAGGATGAGGAGCTTAAATGATACTTTCAAGAGGAGATTGGAATGATTTATGAGCAAGAACAACCCCTAGGAGTCGAGTGTGCGCAAGGACGAGACGGAAAAATGGAAAAAATTGAGCTACCAAAGTGCGCTAACTATTGCGCTAACTTTCAAACTTCGCGCAATAGTTTGAGAGCTTTTCTGCCTGGAATCCAGAAGAAGTGCGCTAAGAATTACGCTAACTTTTAAACTTCGCGCAATAGTTCGCGAGCTTTTCTGCCTGGAATCAAGAAGAGGCGCGCGAAGTATCGCGCGAACTCCATACTTCGCGCAATAGTTCGCGCGTGTCCAATCAGGAGAAACTTTATTTAGGGGTAAAATTGGAATTCCTTCTTAATCCCACTCAATTTACATAAAGAAAAAACTCCATTATTAGAGATCAGATTTTTAGAAAAAGAAATAATTTTAGAGAGAGACAGTGAAGAGAAGACTCAATCTTGAAGTGAAGAAAAGAAGGGGATTACAATCTTGAAGCAAGGATTCAAAGAGTTCTTCTAAACTTTCTTCTATTTGTTTGTTTATATTATGTTTAAGACTTTTATTGTTGATTTTTGTATGATTATGAGTAGCTAAAAACTCTAGTATTCTTGGGTCATGGATGTTAGATAATTATGTTATTTGAAGCTTAGATTGATGATCTTGAATTTATCATTATGGGTTGTTTATTTGATTCTGCTTTTAATTATTTTACTGCGTAGCTAACAGTGAAATATTATTTACGAATCTTGAGTTAAACTTGAAAAAGGAAATTCTTGGTTACATATTGAATCAAATAGAACAAGTTTTGAATCTCGGGCATCGGGTGAAGAATTCGCAATTAAGATAGACATATACTTAATTGCCTTGTTTGGTTGAAAAATAGGAATTGTAAATGCATTCTTGCTAATATTAATACCATAGACATATAGGTATTAGTTTAACTTGAACAAATGCATAAGAACTCGAAAGATTCTTATAAATATTATTAACCCTATAATCAACAACCCGGATAATTCAATAAATCCATTTTAAGCTAAAATAGTAGCATGATCTCTAGCAAGTCCATGACCCTGGAATATCTTTATCCAAATTGTTATAAACATATTGTGAAATTGGTGTAGTAATTTTGTGTTGAATTATTGTGCAATTATTAAGTAAGTTGTAAATTGGTTCTTTAAATATTTTGTAATAATATAGCATAAATTTATAATTGTTTGAGTCTACATCAGTCGATAAGTTGATCACAATTCCTCGTGGGAACGATACTTTACTTACTACTATATTACTTGTCGATCGCGTACACTTGCGTGAGTGTTTTGGTCGCAACAACTGCCATCTTCACCTCCTTCCTAACGCTAAGCGAGAGTGGAACAAATCCTAGGTTTGTGCTCAAATGAATCTGAACATGCGATGTATAGAGCCAGGCCCAGTCCAGACTTAAGAGTCCAGGTACTATCCAGGCCCAAAATCAAGGGATCAGACTCGAGGTCGAGTCCTTATCAACAACTAATCTGTTGCACTTTCACATAATAAATCTTCCCAATCCCACTTCACATACATGCTCAATTTTACTCATAACAACTTTGCAATTAACACCATACATCTTGTAATTTGAACTCACAAACACATCATGGGTCTAAAATAAATTGATACGTCTATTAATAACAAAACCTAGAGAGTGGAACAAATGAAAATCAGTAACTCTAATAGTAATCCTATTACAATTCCAACATAAGACTCACAGTTCTTAAACACAACTTCATGTTAATCATGCTGAGATAAGTAATTAACACTACAAACTGAGAAATACACAAAAGAAGAGGAACATCTGACAAAAGGAGAACATAATCTTCATATATCTTCATCAAAACACTTCATGAGCTAGTTTTACATGCCTAAAATCAGAGGTGTGTACCTGGAGGTTGAAACAGGGAAAGAAAAATGAGGGATCAGCAGAATGAAAGCAGAAATCAACACCAGCAACAACACAACCCAGATTTCAAACTCTTCAGCAATGAAATAGTGAAATCCCAACCCGAAAAAACTTGATAAAACAGTGCACCAATCAACAAAATCAACCCAACTCTTTCAATACCCAAATTCAAACCATTTTAAACCTCAAAGGAAATCAGAATATTGTCCAAAAATGAGAAATCTCAATGTAACTGTGTTTTCCAATTATTAAACTCAAACCAACTTTAAAATATTCAAATTTCAACTCATTTCAACCCAAAAATGACTCAGTGATTGTTTCAGAGATTGAGAACTTCAAAAATTATCAAAGAAACCAATGGAACAGTGTTTCAAGAGAAATTTCAGCCGTTTTCTATTTCTGAATTTTCTAACTCTGCCCCCCAAAAATCTCCATTCAGCTCTTGTTAGCAATGCCTTTACAGTTAAGCTACTAGGGCAGCAAATATAGGCTAAGTTTTGCATTTGAGCCCTTTTTGAATTTTCATTTTTGCTACTTAGTCCCTAAATTATTGACTTGCTTGCCAAGCAAGTCTATTTTTCAGTTTCTAAGAAGCTTCCTCAGGCTGTTATTAATAGATTTCCTAGGTAAACTAACCAAGTTACCCCCCTTACCCCTGAAAATTACCTTGCCGGACCAACCTGGGTCAAATTGACACAAGGCAAATCAGACCTGGGCCTTTAACCAATTGGATTAAACCCTTTCTTTGGGCTTTCAAAACGAGTCTGGATTTCAAACTCGAAACCAAACAAATGACAGAATTTTAGCACAAGATTTTTTTTAAAAAAATGACCAAAAACTTTGAAATCAATGAAAACCTCCGAATGAAATAACCCCTTTAGACCAGCATTAAAAGAAAAACAAACAAACTAAAACAATTAAAAGAAAGTCCAGTTCATGATTGGCCTGGATAAAAGAACACATGCAGATGCGATTTTGATGAAACAAATGCAGAGATGGTCAACAAATACCGCTAGAGAAATAAAATAAATAAAGAAAGAAATGAAAATGATAAAAGAAAACATCTGAAACCAGAAAAAATGAGCAAACATACCTAAAAGGAGAGCCAACCTTGAAATTTTCTTTAAAACCTCGATTCTGACCAAAAGGGACCCCGATCATGTGTTCTCAAATGAAAATACATGACCAAGGTTCGTTTTGGTCCTAATCCACCCAAACTCTGACCTTAACACTTGAAAGCATTGATTTCAAAACGATATTCGACGGGTTCTGGGACCATTTGAAGGAAAAGGACTACGGATTTGGAAAGAAGAGGTGAGGATGTCATATGGTGTAAATTTGGTGGTGGTTGGCGGTGGCGCCACCACCGGAGGAAGTTGGGCTGCGCTAGGGTTTCTAATTTTGATCTAAAATCCGAGGAGTTCCGAAGGGATTCGAGTTGAATGGATTGGGGATTTGGGATTAGGAGGTGGAGGAGATTCAGGGGTTTGATTTTGTGGGTGAAAAGAGGTGGTGCCGCCAACGGAGGACAGTGGAAAAGGGTGGCGGCTATTAGGGTTTGGCGAATCTCTCTAGACTGGGGAAGAAGAGAGACGATGAGGGGGGGGCACCTTCGGACAGTCTTATATCAAAGGCTCCCGAGTTCTTAGTCGTTTGATTGAGAAACCTCGACGGCCCTAATTACATTTGACCTAAACAAGGTCGTTTTGGTTTAAAGGGAAATGAGAGCTGGCTTATGGACTGGTTCTGGGCCGGGTTTGGGGTTTGGACGGGTGCAAGGGTTTGGGGCTTGGCAATTTGGCCCAAAGAAACAGCCTTGCTTATTTTCTTTTCTTTTCTTTTTATCTTCCCAATTTTCCTTTTCTTTTTCAAATTAAAATAAAACCAAAATTATCTCTTAAAACTAAATTAATTTACCAAAATAAGCTAATTATCCTTCCATAGTATTTATAAAAATTAATTAAGTCCTAAATTAAGAGAAAACTATAACAATTCGAAAATTAAAGAGTAAAAATGCAAAAATGAACTATTTTTGTTGTTTTCTTTCATTTTTTGTAACATTAATTAAATAATTAGCCTAAAAATATAAAATAGGATCCCTAAATGCAAATGCAACATATTTTGTATTTTTTATTTTATGAATTAAATAAATTAAATATGCACACAAAAATGCACATAAACACAAAATCATGCAATAATTCCTAAAAATCAAATAATTAAAAGAAAAATCCTAATTTTTGAAATTCTGTAGGAGTAATTCATGCGAGGCAAAAATCACGTGCTTACTTCTGGCATCATCATGCTGAACTCTGTCCCTAAGATCAAGCAAATGCGGATCATCATACTGGAGCTCTCTGATGCGATCATATAAGGAAGACCGAGAAACCACACACGCCAACACCTGATTGGGCTCCGAAATATCCAACCTCACGAACCGATTGGCCAAGGCCTGAACATCAACTGCAAGAGGTCTCTCCCCAACTGGAATATATGCCAAACTCTCCATACTCACTGCCTTTCGGCTCAAAGCATCAGCTACCACATTGGCCTTTCCCGGATGATACAATATGGTGATATCATAATCCTTAAGAAACTCCAACCATCTCCGCTGCCTCAAATTAAGATTCTTTTCCTTGAACAAATGCTAAAGACTGTGATGATCAGTGAACACCTCACAACATACGCCATACAAGTAATGCCTCCAAATCTTCAATGCATGAATTATGGTAGCTAACTCCAAATCATGAACGGGGTAGTTCTTATCATGGGGTTTCAACTAACAAGAAACATAAGCAATAACTCTACCCTCCATCATCAATACACAACCAATCCCAACTCTCGAAGCATCACAATACACTGTATATGAACCTGAAGCTGATGGCAAAACCAATACTGGAGCTGTGGTCAAGGCTGTCTTGAGCTTCTGAAAGCTCTCCTTACACTCGTCCGACCATACAAATGAAATATCCTTCTGAGTCAACTTGGTCAAGGGCGATGCAATAGATGAGAATCCCTGAACAAACTGGCGATAATAGCCTGCCAAACCAAGAAAGCTACGAATCGCTGTGGCTGAGGATGGTCTAGGCCAACTCTGAACCGCCTCTATCTTCTTTGGATCAACCTAAATACTCTCGTTGGACACCACGTGTCCCAAGAAAGCCACTGAACCGAGCCAAAACTTACACTTGGAGAATTTTGCATAAAGCTTCTCCTCCCTCAATCTCTGCAATACAACCCTCAAATGCTCCGTGTGCTCCTCCTGACTACGCGAGTACACCAGAATATCATCAATGAAGACTATCGCGAATGAATCCATATAAGGTCGGAACACGCTGTTTATCAAATGCGTAAACGCTGCTAGGGCATTGGTCAGCCCAAAAGACATCACAAGGAACTCATAATGAAAATATCTGGTCCTGAAAGCAGTCTTAAGAATATCTGAATCCCTGATCTTCAACTGGTGATAGCCCGAATAGAGATCAATCTTGGAGAACACTCTCGCTCCTTGAAGTTGGTCAAATAAATCATCAATGTGAGGCAAAGGATACTTGTTTTTAATTGTTACCTTGTTCCATTTCCTATAATCAATGCACATTCTCATTGTGCCATCCTTATTCTTCACAAACAGAACTGGCGTACCCCACGGTGACACACTAGGCCGAATGAATCCCTTATCTAGGAGTTCCTGAAGCTGCTCCTTCAATTCCTTCAACTCCGCTGGTGCCATACGGTACGTCAGAGTAGAAATGGACTGAGTGCCCGACACCAGGTCAATACCAAAATCAACATCCCTGTCCAGTGGCATGCCCGACAGGTCTGCAGGAAACACATCAGGAAAATCCCTCACAACTGGGACAGAATCAATACTGGGAGTCTCAGCTCTAACATCCCTCACAAATGCTTGATATGAAAGGAAACCCTTCCTAACCATACGCTAGACATTCAAGAAAGAGATCACTCTACTAGGAACATAATCAGTCACACCATGTCATTCGATCCGCGGTACACCCGGCATAGCCAAAGTGACTGTCTTAGCATGACAGTCCAGAATAGCACAACACAGAGATAACCAATCCATGCCCAAAATAACATCAAAATCCACCATGCTCAATAGCAATAGATCCACTCGGTTCTCCAGACCCCCAATAGTCACCACACATGACCGGTACACACGGTCTACAACAACAGTATCACCCATCGGGGTAGATACATGAACATGTAAATCAAGAAACTCTCGGGGCATACCCAAATAATGAGCAAAATACGAGGACACATAAGAAAAGGTGGAACCTGGATCAAATAATACAGAGGCATATCTGTGACAGACTGAAACAATACATGTAATGACAACATCTGAAGCAATAGCATCTGGCCTGTTTGGAATAGCATAGAAATGAGCCTGGTCACTACCTGATCGACCTCCCCCTCTTGGGCGACCCCTGGATGCCTGACCTCCACCCCTAGATGGCTGGGCGGGTGGTGAAGTAACTAGAGCAAAAGTCGAGGGTCGACCCCTCTGCTAGGATGAACTAGCAACCCAACAAGGACACTGCCTCCACATGTGGCCCATCTAGCCACACTTTAAACAAATCCCAGGTGCTGGAGAAGGGGACTGAAGGGAACCCCTCGCACCAGAGTGCCTAGTAGATATGCTCGGCATAGAAGAACCCTAAGTTGACGGGGCACGAGATAAACTCTGAGCTAGGGGGTGCTGAGTGAAGACTGACCCTGCTGAAATCCATTATAACCACGGCCTGAAGATGCCCCGCGATACTCTGGACGGGCTGACTGAGTAGGCCTGAAAGAACGACCTCTACTATGCTGAAACTGGCCCCTCGAAAGAGCACCACTATAACTGCGCGATCCTTGAGGCATCTTGGCCTCCTTCTACTCTCGCTCCTAACGGTGAACCGTCTCAATCTCACGAGCGATATCAACCACCTCCTCGAACGTAGCACCCATCACTATTTCCCTGGTCATAAGAATACAGAGATGATAGTTAAGGCAATCAACAAATCTCTTGATCCTCTCACGATTTGTCGAAACCATCCAAACGGCATGACGAGCCAACTCAGAAAACCTCGACTCATACTATGACACAATGATATCCCCCTATCTCAACCACTCAAACTGTCTACGCAGCTCCTCTCTACGAGACTGCGGTATATACTTCTCCAAGAAGAGAGTGGAGAACTGCTGCCAATTAAGGGGCGCTACTCCAACAGGCCTACACCTCTCATACACCTCCCACCAAGTGAAGGCAGCCCCAGAAAACTGAAAGGTGGTAAATGCCACGCCACTAGACTCAACAATCCCTGCTGTACGGAGCATCCGCTGGCCTTTATCTAGAAAACCCTGGGCATCCTCGCCCTCAACACCACTGAATGATGGAGGATGGAGTCTACCAAACCTCTCAAGATGACGCTGCTCATCATTCGGCATAACTGGTACCATGAACTCCTGAGCTGGTGCAACCGACTGGGCTGGAGGTGCCCCCGACATCTGTAGTCCCTACACTACCTGCTCAGGTGTGCGAGCAGCGGAGGTCTGATTGCCTCCCCCGGCTTGTGAAGTAGCTGCTGCTGTGGTGGCTAAAACTGCCTGAGCCAGGCTAGTGCAGACTGACAAGATCTATGCCAAGGCCTCCTATAGACCCGAGATCACGATGGGCACAACTGGTACCTGAACTGGTGCTGCTGGAGCCTGATCCTAAACTAGGGCAGCTGGAGGATCAATAGGTGCTGCCCTCACTACTCTGCCTCTGCCACGACCACGGCCGCATCCTCGGCCTCTGGTGCTGGTGGCACTAGTGGTCGTCCACCTCATCCGATAGCTTGTGTCCTCACCATCTATGAGAGAATAGAATAATAGAAGTTCAGTACTCGGATCAACAAGTGCGCACGACAAGAATTTCAAGAATATGAAGTTTTTCCTAAGAGGTTCTGCGGCCTCTCGAGGATAAATACAGACGTCTCTGTACCGATCCGCAAGACTCTACTAAACCCGCTCATGACTCGTGAGACATATGTAACCTAGGATCTGATACCAACTTGTCACGACACTAACCCCAAACCCCATCGTGATGGTGCCTCTCGTGAAGACAAGGCTAGCCAGTCTAACACATTCCATCCTTTTAAGCAGTTAATTAACATAATGATAGTTTAAAACATGATTAAATAGCAATATTTAGCGGAGATAACGATAACAAAGTGGAAAGACCTCCCGACATAACCCTAATCGGGGTATCACAAGTCACGAACGTCTAAGATATTAAATCCTCAAATGTAACTACAGAGTCTCAGATACTGAAATAGAACATAAAAGAAATAGATAGAGAGGATCTCCAGGCTGCGATGCCAGCAACTACCTAAAGACTCCTCGATGATCCGTCTGAAGCTAGAATAAGTCAGCCCTTGAGAGCGGGACCTACTACGCCTGAATCTGCACACACGGTGCAAGGAGTAATGTGAGTACTCCGACCTAGTGAGTTATAAATATAAATAATGGCTGAAAGTAAGAAAATACGTAAAAACACAAGGCATTCTATACCAAAGCAGTAAAAATCACTTAAAACAGTAAATCAGTGAAATATCAAGTACAATCCCTTTTTCAACAAGTAAAACGAGTAAATTAAGAAAAGATAAACACATAAAGGTTCTCCCCTCGAGCACAGTATCAACAAATCCACCCCTCGGGTAACAACTCAGATCAGTACCAGCCCCTCGGGCTCAATCTCAGAACAATACCAGCCCCTTGGGCTGAATCTCACATCACAATGGGTACCTGCGCTCACTGGGGGTGTACAAACTCCGGGAGGGGCCCCTTACGGTCCAAGCGCAATATCAAGCCATCTCGTGGCATCAAATCTAGGTCCTCAGCCTCATATCAATCAATCCACCTTGTGGCGTATATATGTATCTCAGGCCCCCGGCCTAATATCAGTATCAATGTATCCTCACATCTGGCCCTCGGCCGTACTCAGTCCGAAAAATCATCACAAGCCCCTCGGGCATTAGTAAAACAATATTTCTCAGCCTAAAATATAATTTAAATCTCAAAACTGAGTTAAAATGGCCGAGTAGTAAAACAATAGAAAATAGCAGGACTGAGTTCAAGTAATAAGTCAATACAATAAGGAAATAGTGATAAAAATATCCCTGAAGGGTTCAAATAGTTGGCACGAAGCCCAAATATGGCAATCAGCCCAAATCTTGATGATAACAAATAAGTTTCAGTCAAATACCCGGTAAAATCAACAATCAGGACGGACCAAGTCACAATCCTTTAGTGCACGACTCCACGCTCATCATTAGGCGTGTGTCTCACCTAAATATAACACTACGATGTGCAATCCGGGGTTTCAAACCCTCAGGACATCATTTACAATCATTATTCACCTCGAACCGGCTAAATCTCTAGCTCGCGACGCCCTTGCCTCTTGAATCGGCCTCCACACACGTCGAATCTATCCAAAATTAGAACGAGTATGTCATAATATGCCTAGGGAACAAAGACCAAGCGAAAACAATCAAAAAATACCAAAAATCCCGAAATTAGCAAAACCCGAGCCCTGGGCCCACTTCTCAAAACTCAGAAATTTTTACATCAACGGGTTCCTTATCTCCCAATGAGTTCATACATACCAAAAGTTCTAAAATCCGACCCCAATTGGTCCTCCAAATCCCTAAATCAAAATTTCAAAATTCCATGCCCTAGTTCTTCCATTTTTAGCTTACGTTCCATGATTTTCTAGGTAGATTTCACAATTGAAACGAGTTTTAAGTTCAAAAATCTTACCTCCAACGATTCCCCTAGAATCCCTCTTTAATCTCCACCAAGAAGCTCTCAAAATGATTAACTATGGGTGAAAATAGACCCAAAATCGCGGATGAAATGACTTAAAATATTCTTCCCTGGTCTGACCCTTCCTTCATCGCGATCGCGATCGCGAAGAACAAAACTTCAAGTTCCCAAAAATAACACTATGGGAATGCAACAAGGCCTATGGGAACGCGATGCTTCTGCCTTCTACATTTACGCGAACATGAGCTTCCTCACGCGAACGCGATGAACAATTCTCCTAGGACCCATCTGACCCAATTCCTTATACGCGATCGCAGACCACTTCACGCAAACGCGAAGCACAGGATCCCATCCTTCCGCGAACACGAAGCCTCTCATGCGAACGCGAAGGCTTAAATATGGCCTTCCTCAATTCCTTCTACACGATCGCGATATACCCCACACGATCGAGAAGGCTTAAATCTCTTCAACAGCTAAACTCAAAATCTACAACTTTCAAACTCCAAAAATGGTCCGATTGACCACCAGATACTCACCCGAGGCCCCCGAGACCTCAAATAAAAGCAGAAACACATCCTACAACCTTATTCAAACTTGTTCAAATCATCAAAACACCTCAATCAACATCAAATCCACCAATTCACATCGAATTCAAGCCTAAGTTTTCTAAAATCTTCCGAAATATGCTTTTGATAAAAAACCCAACCAAAACACGTCCGAATGACCTAAAATTTTTTACACACATCCCAAATGACACAACAAAGCTACTACAACTCTCGAAATTACATTCTGGCCCTTATATCAAAATATCACCTTTCAACCGAAAATTGCCAAAATATCAACTTCGCCAATTCAAGCCTAATTCTACTCCGGACCTCAAAAACCAATTCCGATCACACTCCTAAGTCATAAATCACCTCCTGAAGCTAACCGAACAATCGGAACTCACATCCAAGCCCTCTAACACATAAGTTAACATCTGGTTGACTTTTCCATTTAAACCTTCTTGAAAGAGACTAAGTGTCTCAAACTTCACCAAATCCTCTCCGAACTCAAACTAATCAACCCGATCACATAAAACACGGATAACAAAGCATAAAGAAGTAGAAATGGGGGAAATAGAGCGGTAACTTATGAGATGACTAGCTGGGTCGTCACAATCGGTCCAGGTATGTTAAGGCTAAGCCCTTTCGTAATTTGTTCATGATCTCGTAACTACATGTGTTTGATAATGAGGCATCAAGAGAATTTCATACTCTCGAGTTTATATACATTATCCTAGTCTCATAAATTATAGTATTCTCCCTTATCGGGACTTTATATTCAATTCAGTATTGTCTTCTTCCAGTCAAGAGAGCAGAGGGTCTATATATATACATTATTATAGTATTTTCACTACCATCGAGCTATAATCGATGGACATGCCCCTATTGGGAAACCTCTGATCAGATGGTAAGTTATATACTGATCATATTGTGGCGGAACACCTATGAGCGAGCCCAGTTGGTCGAGATACGGAGCCTAATATGGCCGAGCGCCTATGAGTGAGTCTACTACGGCAGAGTAATTATATATATATACCAAGCCTTATAAGGTCGGACAACTATTTTAATTATTATATTGAGAGAGTTGAGTCAATATCAACAGGTAAGCATATCTTCAGATTATCTGTGACTCCGAATTACTTTCAGTTATTATATTATAAATTTAGTTTCAGTTTTCAGTATATTGGCTGTTGATACCCAATTTTTCCCTATGTATTTTTTACATGCAAAATACTTTCAAAATAGCATATATATACATATATAAGTCTGTCCAAATGTTTCAATATTTTTCTTAATTTTTTTTTAAAAAAAATAAATCAATTTATTGCCCTATTTTAACAATACAAAACTAATAATTATTCCCAAAATTATCATTTTGGTGAATAACTTATTTTATCCTTATATTTATACCAAAATATAGCTAGGGTAATTTTTACACATTGTTTACCAATTTATTTGGTATTTTAAAAGCTAAATAGCATATAATTGCAATTTTAGCCTATTTTAAGATTTAATTGCGTTTATGATTACAAAAATTGATTCTAGTGTTTTTTAATTTAATATTTATATATTATTAATTAATTTAGTACCTTTAATCTATTTTAAGAAATCATTTTACTATTTTTTATAAAATAAAAAGGGAAAAAGTGGCTATTTAAAATCTAGCCCTAACTATTTCAATTTTGGCCTAAAATCAGCCCCCAATTAAACCCCAATTTCATTTTTTTAAATGGACCAGCCAAATTCAATTTAACACACCCCTGACCCAACTAAAATCTACCCAACCCAGACCCCCTCTTATCCTAGCCGTTGATCTCAGAGATCAACGGCCCCTACCCGTTCTTGCCTTTTTTAATCCAAATGACTACCCTAATCCCCTCATTTCTCTTCTATCAGCCGCCTCTAAACGCTCCACTCCTGCAAACTCTCTCGAATGTTCTCAAAACCCTAATCGCCTCCTACCGTCTTCAACATCAAAACCACCGGAATCCATGGCTTCTCAGGCCATGGAAGCCCTACACTCACCCCTCTTTGGTCTTATATGCCTGGTACTTGGAGGTTCGAGGTCTGACCTCGAAGGTTTCTGCTCAGATCTTTGCCTATCCAAGGTTCTACGGCCATCTAAGGCCTTGCTCCGGCGTACAATGGTGTTTTGAGCCTGGTTATGACTTCTCCAACTCAGATCAGACCTTTTCAAAGCCTTTCTCATTTTAGGGTTCCTCTGAAACACTAACTACTCGAGGTTTTTCTCTTATTTTTTTTTCTTCGATCTGTTTTATATCTATGCTCTATTTGAGTTTTCAAACGATTTCCTCTTTCTTTCAAAAATTACTTCCAAAATTGCTTCTTTTTCGATTTAGGGTTTTCTGAAATGCTTAAAATATCTCTCTGACTTTTCTTTTCCTTTTCTTTGTGTGTATTTGTCTCTACTGTGCTCATATATTTCTTTTTTACCACACATGATCTTCTGTGCTTTCTGTCTTTCGTTTTCCTACTGTGTTTCTATACTGCTTTCACTGACTTTTCTTTTCCTTTTCTTTGTGTGTATTTGTCTCTACTGTGCTCATATGTTTCCTTTTTACCACACATGTTCTTCTGTGCTTTATGTCCTTTCGTTTTCCTACTGCTCTCACATGTTTATCTCACTGTGTTTTCCTATATGTTCTTTTGCTATACTTTTCGGGTGTTCTTCTACTGTATTTCTCTACTATGTTCTTAAGTCTCTTTGTTTGACTTCTACTGAACCTTGTTTTAAGTTTCTTCAAAAAGACCCATTTAAGCATGTTTTCCTCTACTGTTTCTTCTACTCTCATTATGCTTCGAATTTCTTCACTCTGTTTGCTTTGAACTTTCTTCTGAAGTTGCTTGTTTTCTCATGAGTTTCTGAAAGAAATCTCTGAGCTTGTTTTGACTACTTGCTTCCTCATCTCTGTACTTGACAAGAGGTGGAAACCCTAGAATTTGGGGGGTTCTGCCGAGGTTTGGTCATGTGATTGAACTAGGGTTCTGTTTGATAACCCTTGACTCTTTCAGACTAATCTCTGAGTCTATGAACTAAGTTTGAACTTCTTTGTTTGCATAGAATTCTGAGTTTTTTTTTAAATTCTTCTACACTAGACTCTTCTACTGATTGGCATGATACGTTTCTCTGATGTTTAATGTGTCTGCTTGCTTTTATATGTGATGAATCTTTCTTCAAAAGGGTTTTCCAACTTGTGATTGATTCAGAATTCTTTTTAATAGGTCTAATTGATTGTTGTTGATTTTACTTAATTAAAACCTTTCTTCACCTTTTCTGACTAAGTTCATTCCTACAAATCTTTGAACTTTTGATTTCTTGGTTGTTAACTGATTCCCTTGCCTTATTTGCACAAATCGTATAGTGTCAAGACCTTGTCCTTAAATAGACCTTTATGTATTTACCCCTATTATACTACTTTGCACAAAGTGTTTGATTAATTTATTTCCTTAATGGGTTTATACCCGTTTGTAATCTGAATCCCTTAATTAAAGGGAAAACTTGTGTAATAGATTGACAATCGATTTTCAAACTATTCTCTTACCTTATTTCTACTTTCCTTCTACACTATAAAAGGGCACGACCCCTTTTCTCACCAGAGGACACACTTTCAACTAAACACTTTTACACTTCAGACATCCCACCCACAATCTTAATTCCCACCCACACTTTACGACTGTTATGTTCTAGTTTTAGCTTCAACATCATCCCAATGTGTTTACTTACAACCTTTACATCCATGTATACTTTACTATCTATGTGGAGTTAAATGTCTAACTGGCATGTTAATTTCTTTTTACCTGTTTCTGCTGTGAATCCTTGCACCACAGTTTCCTTCTATGTGCTTTGAGTTGTAGTTCGGGACATGGAAATATGCAAGTTATTGTTCATGTTTGTACTTGATCCCTTAGGGGATCCTGACTTCCAAAATAATGTGTTTTAACAGGCTTGTAGGGTGTGCTAGCACTTCGCATTGCTAGGTATGCCTACTAGCTTGTCCTTGCTTTTTTACCACTTCCCCTTTCCCTTTTTCAAACTCTGCACTTACACTTACTCTTAGGTTCTAAGTTCCGCTCCCCTCCTGTGAGCCTTGCCTTGCGACCTTATGTTCCCTCTTAACTTGGACACCTGAGGGCTGGCCCTTCCACACTGTATTATGACTTAATCCTGCATATTTGGGCGTGAGCACTGCCCGGAATCTATTTGAGGCTCTTAGGGAACTCTAACACATCCAAATGAGAGAAAGGCATTGGATCCTGATCTTTGGAGTTGGTTCATCACATATTTTAGACATGGAGTCCGAATTAGACTCCCCTTGGTTGTACTGTTAATTTCTGATGTAATTTTGCTTTTCTTATTCATTATGGGCTGTAATAATTTGTAATAACTATTGGGGGTGGCTAGTGAAAAGGGATAGGAATGACTGTATGCAAAAAGGGGTAGATATCATGCCTATATGCTTATTAATTTCTGCAGACATCATGACTATTTCTGCATTCTCATCTTTAGATAACATGCCTATAGATTTATTAATTTCTGCATCCACGTAGATATTCTACTTATAGGTTTACTTACAGAATTTTGCGCTTGCATATAGATACCATGTCAATAAGAAAGTTCTGCATCTCTCATACAGATACCATGCTCGTAGTTAACTAGAAATTCAAATCCTGCATATGCATCTGTCACTAGACAAACCTGTCTATAGGATTTAAATAACTAACAACATTTAGATATGATGCCCATAGGATTTCTGCACTCTTGCAACATCTGTAAAAATTTTAAAATCAACAACGCCTAGAAAGCATGCCTATAGGAACTATTAACCAAATCTGAATCATTTCACTTTCTTATAAGTCTGAAATCAGTAACAATAATGCCTAACATCTACAGAACTTAAACTTTCCTTTCCTGATTAACTAACAATTTCTTTTCCTAAAATCAGCATGCTTCCTTTTGAAACCAGTAGATATCATGCCTATAGGTTTAGTCTAACACTTAGGCAAGCCATAAGGTAAACTTGTAAACTGAATCAGATTTTGTTAATTACAACCAGCAGGCAGGCCTGATTCAGATTTCTTATCTGAAATATGTATTAAATTAGTCTGCCTCACCCTTTTAAGTTTAATCAGACCTTAATCAGTACGTGCAAGACATGCTAAACTATATACTTTCTTTGATTTAAGGAGGTCTGTTTGGGCCTTATTTGTTTATGTGTCTCCCCATACTTGTTATACGTGTTTTTGTTTGTCGCCCTAGTATTTTTACCTTTAAAACAACAAATAAGCCAACTTTTCCTCCATTATAGGATGAGTAGTCCTAAGTACCTTTGGGGCTGATAGAATTGGGATGGGTAATAGCATGCAATAAGTAAACAAGACTATTCCGCGCTTTAACACCTTAACGGGGTGGGAAAGGGTAGATATGGATGTGATGACCATGCGATAATGTCACGTGTAACCCCTCGTCGAGGAGCGATTACCAGACATTGTGTGGGGTGATCCATATTATTTATAAACCTAGGACCCCCTTCCCTTTACTTGTTTATTTCGTTGTTTACCTTTCAGAATTTCAAACCATTTTTCTCAAATTTCAGCTTGCTTTTCACTTCTTTTAATTTTATCTAATTGCAACAATTATGTGAAAACCACCTCATATTTGAAACTCTTACTTGCTTACTTAAAGTCACTATTATAGTATGGCCGGGAACCACACTAGTGGGTCTTGAGGGGTGCCTAACACCTTCCCTTTGGGTTAATTTCAAGCCCTTACCCAATCTTTGGTTTTCTAAATCAAACTCTTCTTATTGTCCTAATGCACTTTAATCATTAGGTGGCGACTCTTCTCTTTTAATAACCGTTAAAAGAGTTGTCAATGTCATAAACCCAATTTTGCGAGAAAAAGGGGGCGCAACAGCCCGACGACTCTGCTGGGGAAACTGTAGGCTTTTACCATTTCATGCTATTTGTGACCTTATGTTTCTTTACGTGTCTTCTTTTAATGCCTTTAAGCATTTAATTCTTTCTTATACTATGAAACTGACTTGGCTCTTTGTTTCTTTCTTTTCTTTTAACGCTTTCCTTTAATACTGTTGTAAATTCTGAGGAATTGTTGTAATTATTACTTTATGAATGTGCAAATACGTGACAACTTTTTTTATTATTGTAACTATATATTCAACATCATATTCCACTCGTGCCAAACGAAATACCATAGTAACGCTTATAATCAATGGTTGCTCTCTTCCGAAATTATCCCCCCTAAATCCGAAAAAGGTGTATTTGCGGTAAAACCAGTCGATCAACGGTGTAGTCGACGGTTCCGTGCCTTTCCCCCTTGAGTTGTCCGCTCAAGGGTACCAGTCTAAAACCCCATAGAAACATTACTCTGTTTAACTATGCATGCATCATGGTCAAACCTATCCAAGTCAGTTTTGTTGTCCGCATAATGACTCTTTAAGATAGCCTTGACCAAAGTCCACCGGGTTTCCCTAAAACCCAAACGGACACTATCACATTCTGTGCATTTATTTGGAGAACTAAATGCTTTTATGCCAATTATTGATATTTAAATAGTCAAGTCTGGTGGGGTAGGGTCTTAACCCTTTCATTTTGTAGAAAATGAAGAACGAGGTCCCCAACTTCGGTATGGTTAGAATACCCTCACTCTTGATATACTGGTGGAGGAGTCTTCCATCAAATGACCAAATCAATGAGTGGAAAGAGAGGGCCGCCAAAGATAGCAAAAAGTTGGAATATCTGGAATACAGTCTGTTGGAATTGGAAGGAAAAGTGAGGAAAAGAGTCATCGACTGCCAAAACGCTGAGTTAAATTAAGGAGAACACCTGGCAAAAGCATTTTTACCGGTGAACCCACGCAAACTGGAGGATTTGATCAACGGGAGCATTTAACCTGAGGAAGGTCCTTCTAGGATCAAGTAGATAGGAATTTACTTTTCGTTTTATGAATGTAATAAGGCCAATGGACATTAGTGACTTTACTTCCTGTTATTTAGTGTCAATTTGGGATTCGTCTTATTTTTATCAATAAGATGAGGCATTTAGCATTCTAAGTTCTCCAAATCAACTTGTCGCTAGGCCTACCTCGGGTACAACGAGTCTCCTAAATTAGGACACGATTTACATTCTTGCATTATGTGTTTAAGTATCAGCATTCATTTTCATAATCCTCACTAACTTGTTACCTTTTGTTTTTACTTTTTGTTTTATTTCCCTCCCCGAAGGTTAGTTCGTGTACTCTGGCATCATCATCCTACTCCACAAGATCCAAGGGCCCTCCACCCACTCCTCCCCTAGTCCCGTCAGAAGCAGGAACAAGGAAAAGATGGAAGATTTGAGCAACATCAGAAAGGAAAATTTGGTTGAACGGGTAGAAATTACTCAGGGTACTTAGGTCTCCAAAGAAAGTGCGTCCTAACTCAAACAAAAACTATTGAAATTTCAGGAGGAACTTGATAAGGTCCAGAACTTGGCGAGCTTATCATTTTCCCTCACCACTCCAGATGCCAATTTTCGTAACGCTTAGAACCCCACACCTCCACAAAGTATCCCGAAACCACAAAACTATCCCGCTCCTCACTATCACTGCAACACATGCCATACTTCCAACAATACTCAACTGCTCATCCCAGAACCTTTGAACTCCACAAATGACCATTTCCACACTCATAACATCCCCATCTATGTGGAGACTATACCACACTCCACTCAACCCATTTCAAGTACACTCGAGTCTGATGACAAAGACTCACTCATCAGGAACCTAGCTGCAGAACTCAAGAAGTTGACTAGTAGAATTCAAGGTGTCGAAGGAAGTAAGAGGATTGAAGGGTTGAACTACGAAGACCTTTGCATACAACCAGATGTCGAACTGCCCGAGGGGTACAAACCTCCTAAGTTCGAGATGTTTAATGGTACAGGGTATCTGAGAGTTCACCTGAGAACATACTATGACAAGCTGGTCGGAGTAGGGAAGGACGAAAGGATTCGAATGAAACTTTTCATGAGAAAGTCTGAAAGGAGATGCTTTGTCTTGGTACATTAGCCAAGACCCGAAGAAATGGTTGAATTGGGTGAGTATGGCATCTAACTTCATGGACAGATTCAGGTTTAACACCGAAAATGCACTGAATGTGTTCTACATTCAGAACTTAAAGAAGAAGCCCACAAAAACATTCCGCGAGTATGCCACTCGCTGGAGGTCAGAAACCGCTAAAGTCAGGCTTGCTCTAGAGGAAGAACAAATGAATAAATTTTTCGTTCGGCCTCAGGACCCGCAATACTATGAAAGACTGATGCTGATCGAGAATCATAAATTTTCCGACATCATCAAGATGGGAGAAATGATCGAGGAAGGTATCAAAAGTGGTATGGTTACAAACTTGGAAGCCTTGCAAGCTATCAACAAAGCTCTACAGTCTGGTGGTACGTCCAAGAAAAGGGACGTAGGTGCTGTAATGGTTGCACAGAGAACCAAATCCCCTGTCAAATACCAAACCTACCCAATGCCTCCACTTACATATCAACCTACTCCAAATTACCAAACACCCTCACCTTCTTACCAAACCCCACCACCCACTTATCAATCACCTCCACCTCCTACATATCAACCTACCTCACCCAGATATTCCCAACCCGCGCATGTCTACCAAGCCTACAATGCTCAGCCATCCCACTATCAATCACCTCCTGCACGTCAAAACTTTCCTAGACCTCAACCAAATTTCGACCGCAGACCCCTCAAACATTATACCGCCATTGTTGAACTGATTGACCAGCTGTATGAAAGGCTCAAAGCTGCCGGTTACGTCACCCCTATCCCTGTTATAACCCCTGAAAATCCTTCTTAGTAGGTTAATCCGAATAAATCTTGTGCATACCATTCCGGCATGAAAGAGCATACCATTGATGAATGTCGCTCTCTGAAAGACAAGATCCAGACTTGATAACAAGATCATTGTGGCAAAGGAGCCTACTCCGAATGTCTGCAACAACCCTTTGCTGGACCATAAGGGTAGAGGTGTTCACATGATTGAAATAGAGGATGATTGGGATCCCAAAGGATCGATTGGTTTAATCACAGAAGGCGACGAAGCAAAAAAGCCAATAGTCACCATTAATCAGATTGTATTACAGACTTAGCCTTCTGGGGATGCCGAGGTAAACATGTCTGTATCACTTGAGTTTGAAGCACCACCCCCTGCAAAGCCGCCAATACCAATTGCGGTCGAGTTTGGGTCTCCAGCAAACACACCTACACCGTTTGAAGTTACGGTTTTACCCTCCACAATAGATGCTTTGTTTAGAGTAAAGGTGCCCATTTTAGTAGCAATGTCGGGCGTAACACCGTTCCATACAAATGCCATACCTTGGTACTACACAGCCAAGGCAAGAAGAAAAGGAACGGTCAAGTTCGGGGAAGCCATTGCGGCACAGGGTATGACAAGAACCGACATGGTTTATACTCCAGAGCACTTAGCTGAGTCGAGTAAGCAGACTCTGGTTGGCTGACCATCACTGAAACCAGGCCCGACGATATCTAGAGAAAGATACAAGCCAAGGAATACTCAGTCATTGATCAACTGAGCAAAACACCAGCACATATTTCTATCCTAGCTTTGCTACAAAGTTCCAACGTACATAAGAATGCCTTGTTGAAGGTGCTGAGTGAGACATATGTACCAAGCAACATCACCGGAGGAGAAATGGAAAACATGGTAGGGTAGGTATTGGAAAGTCATAAGATCACTTTTCATGAAGATGAGCTGCCACCAGAAAGTTTGAGTCACAACAAAGCGTTGCACATCATCGTGCAATGCGAAGATTATTTTATCACAAGGGTCCTAATTGATGAAGGGTCCATCCTTAATATTTGTCCGTTGGTAACACTCAGAACATTGGGAAAGGGTCTGCATGAGATCAGGGATGGGGCCATCAATGTCAAAGCTTTCGACGGTTCCCAATGATCCACCATTAGGGAAATCAGTTTGTGCTTGCAAATGGGGCCTACTTGGTTCGATGTCGATTTTCAAGTAATAGATGTGCCGGCATCTCTACTATTGGGACGGTCATGGATTCTTGCCGCTATGGTCGTATAATCAACATTGCATCAGGCAGTGAAATTTGAATGGAACCACCAAGAGGTGATCATTCATGGCGAAGGTAGCAATCCCATATACAGTCGCCAAACCATCCCAGCAATCGGAGGAAGGATAAAGATAGGCGGGGAAACCTATCACCACATCGAGCGAGTCAACGCCGTTGACAAAGACAAATGGTGGGACAACAAAATTGAAAGCATATTGAACTGGAGTAGATATGAACCTGGCAAGGGAATCGGCAAGAATCTCCAAGGAATCTCTAAGCCTATCAAACTGAAGAAACAAGGCACCACTTTCGGTCTAGGATATGATTACACTTGGGAGGAATTCAACAACTGGTCGCCACCATGGCAAGTTCCTTACTACCCACTGAAGCAGCCGATATCACATTTGGAGTAGACTTTCCAGCCAGCCGATGTTATCTATGGGTTGGAAGAAGAAGAAGCACTGGCAGTAGTGAAGAATTTATTCCTAGTAGATGATGACATGGATTATTGTGTCATTTTTTAGGAGGAGGGGAAGGAAGGCCCTTCCATACATCCTGTGAGCCGAGGAGTATGCCTCAACAATTGGACCATCAGAACCACCAAAGCCCGGAAAGCCTTGGGGTAGCAAGGCTGAACAAAGCATCATGCACTATCTTTATTTTACTAGATGATTTTCCTTTCACATTTTTGAATTTTCAATGCTCAAAATTGTTATGGAATTTATCAAAGCATTTCGGTTTCCTTACAAATCTTACTCTTATTATTTTTCTCTCATTACTTTACTTATACAACATTACTATTACTTATCTTGATGAACCAATAATTGTGACATGCAACGAGACAACGTAACAAATGGACATAGATTCAGAGGAAGATGACATACCAGAAGAGATTGTTAAGGAAGTTGAGAATTTTGAGAATAGACCTAAGTCCAACCTGGACGAGGCCGAGATTGTTAACCTGGGAGATGCAAAAAATATCAAAAAAACTCGGATCAACGTTCATTTGGCATCGTCATAAAAGGAAGAATACATAGAATTTCTAAAGGAATATGAGGACATATTCGCCTAGTCGTATGACGACATGACTGGTTTGAGTACATCTATTGTGTCCCACAAACTGCCAAATGATCCGACATGTCCGCCGGTAAAGCAAAAGCTTAGAATGTTCAAGCCTGACATGAGCTTAAAAATCAAGGAAGAAGTCACTAAGTAGGTCAAACCTAAGGTTCTCAGGGTAGTAGAATATCCGACATGGTTAGCCAACATTGTGCCAGTACCGTAGAAGGATGGGAAGGTTAGAGTCTGTGTCGACTACCGGGATCTCAACCGGGCCAGTCCAAAAGAAGACTTCCCCTTGCCGAACATACACATCCTGATTGACAATTGCGCCAAACATGAGTTGCAATCATTTGTAGATTGTTTCGCTGGGTATTATCAGATCTGGATGGAAGAAGAAGATGCTGAGAAAACGGCCTTCATTATGACATGGGGAATGTACTGCTACAAGATAATGCCATTTGAGTTGAAGAATGTAGGGGCCACCTACATGAGGGCCACGACTACTATCTTCCACGATATAATACACAAAGAGATAGAGGTGTCCCTAGATGATGTTATTATGTCCAAGAGAGCCGCTGATCATATGGGAGATTTGAGGAAATTCTTCAATAGACTGCGAAGGTATAATCTAAAACTGAATCCTACAAAATGTGCATTCGGGGTTCCTGCTGGAAAGCTACTTGGGTTTATTGTGAGTCGTCGCGGCATGGAACTGGATCCATCAAAGGTCAAAGCTATTCAAGAACTGCCACCACCAAAGAACAAGAAGGACGTAATGAGTTTCTTGGGAAGACTTAACTACATCAGCCGATTCATAGCACAATCTACAGTTATCTGTGAGCCAATCTTTAAGATGTTGAAGATGGACACCGCTACCAAATGGACTGATGATTGCCAAAAAGCTTTCCACTGAATGAACTAATACCTATCAACACCACCAGTCCTAGTTCCACCTATGCCAGGTAGATATTTATTACTCTACCTCGCAGTATTGGATGGAGCGTTCGGTTGTGTTATGGGGCAGCATGATGAAACAGGGATGAAAGAGCAGGCCATCTATTACCTTAGTAAGAAGTTCACCCCGTATGAGGCCCGGTATTCACTATTGGAGCGCACCTGTTATGCTTTGACTTGGGTAGCTCAAAAGTTGAGGCACTATTTCTGTGCCTATACTACATATCTCATATCAAGAATGGATATTTTGAAGTATATCTTTCAGAAGCCCATGCCCACTGGCAAGCTGGCCAAGTGGCAGATCCTATTGAGTGAATTTGACATTGTCTACATGACTTAGAAACAATCAAAGGACATGCACTAGCGGATCACCTTGCTGAAAATCCCGTGGATGGAGAATACGAACCCCTAAAAACATATTTTCCTGATGAAGAGGTATCATTCATAGGAGAAGAAATTACAGAATCCTATGATAGTTGGAGAATGTTTTTCGATGGAGCATCAAATTTCAAAAGAGTTGGCATAGGAGCAGTCCTAGTATCAGAAACCGGCCAGCACTATCTAGTATCTGCCAAGCTCAGGTTCCCATGCACCAACAACATGGCCGAGTACGAAGCCTGCATCTTAGGGCTCAAGATGGCCATTGATATGAACATCTAAGAGTTGCTAGTAATTGGGGATTCAGACCTGCTTATATATTAGGTCCGAGAAGAATAAGCGACCAAGAACTCCAATATACTCTCTTTCTGCATCACGTATAAGAGTTGAGAAAGAGGTTCACAAAGATAGAGTTCCAGCATGTTCCCAGAGTCCAGAATGAGTTTGCCGATGCATTGGCTACCCTATCATCCATGATGCAGCATCCAGACAAGAACTTCATTGATCCCATTATGGTAAAGATCTATGATCAGCCAGCTAGTGCACAATTCGAAAGCAGACAAAAAGCCTTGGTTTCATGATATCAAGGAATATTTGACGAAAGGAGAATACCCAGAACTTGCAAATCCTACTCAGAAACGCACACTTCGGAGGTTGTACAACAATTTCTTTCATAGCGGAGGAATCCTGTATAGGAGGACTCCTGATTTAGGATTGCTAAGGTGTGTCGACGCAAAGGAAGCATCCAGACTATTAGAGGAATTCCACATTGGGACCTACGGTCCACATATGAATGGCTTTGTTTTAGGAAAGAAGATACTCTAGGCTGGTTACTTCTAGATGACTCTGGAGACGGATTGCATCCAATACGTCCAAAAGTGCTACCGCTGCCAGATACATGCAGACATGATAAAGGTGCTTCCAAATAAGCTTAATGCAACAAGCTCATTGTGATCGTTTGCCACCTGGGGAATGGATGTTATCGGACCAATCGAACCCGCCATATCAAACGGACATAGGTTTCTCCTAGTAGCAATTGATTATTTCACCAAATGGGTTGAAGCAGTATCTTACAAGGCAATGACTAAGAAATTCGTTGCAGATTTCGTCTGCGACCGTATCATGTGTCGGTTCAGAATTCCAGAGTTAATCATTACTGATAATGGCTCAAACCTCAACAGTGATTTGATGAAATCCATGTCTAAAACCTTCAAGATCAAAACAAGAATTCTACAGGTTATAGACCTAAAATGAACGGAGTCGTAGAGGCTGCCAACAATAATATCAAGAAGATACTAAGGAAAATGATAGAGAAGCATAAGCAGTGGCACGAAAAGCTCTCATTTGATTTATTGGGATACCGCACCATAGTCCGCACATCAACAGGAGCAACCCCCTATATGCTGGTTTACGGTACAGAGGCAGTCATTCCCGCTGAGGTAGAAATTCCTTCCTTAAGAATCATACAAGAAGCAGAGCTCGACGACGCAGAGTGGGTGAAGAGTCGTTGTGAGTAACTAGCTCTTATAGACGTAAAGAGAATGAATGCAGTTTGCCACGGTCAGCTCTATCAGAACAGAATGTCCAGAGCCTTCAACAAAAGAGTCAAGCCAAGATAGTTCACACCGGGGCAACTGGTATTAAAGAAAATCCTTCCACAACAACATAAAGCCAAAGGGAAATTCTCTCCCAACTGGCAGGGTCCGTACATGGTTTACCGGGTTCTAACAGGACGAACCCTCATACTCGCAGAAATGGATGGAGAAGTCTGGCCAAAGTCGATCAATTCAGACGCAGTCAAGCGATACTATGTGTAATCTTTATGCTTTCCTTATATGATGTAACTTGAACTACGCTGACCTGATTCCCATTTAAGAGGGGATATGTAGGCAGCCCTATGGGTTCGGTTACAATGCAATAAAATTTTCATTTCCCCCACTATTGAAAACTGGGGCAGAATTTTGAGGAAGACCCTCAAAATTCCAAAGTCGATTTCAGCCATTTACCGCAAGCAACCATGAAAAGCAGCAGCCAAGTAAACTGGGGCATAATTTCGAGGAGGACCCTCATAATTTTTGAGCAAGAGAGGTTGCAATGTCTTGAACCACGTCACAGTCATCGGTTTATCTAAATAAAACTATTCTCGATTATGTATTTATGTTATATTTTTACTAAATCATGCATGCATGTTACCAAAATTGCTTTGTTTAGCAATACTACCCCAATGATACGTACAGTATCACCGAAATATAGCAGAGCAAGTCAAGCAAATTCAACGAGGATACGAACTAACCTTTCCCCTTTGCAAAATTCACGATTTGTCTTTGGATGCAGGCACCCAGGTCGCTAAATCATTAAATATATTATACACTCACATTGCTCAGAAATACGACTCTCAGAACCGTCACGCCTATTCATCGCACACCAGATCCCAGTAGCCACGATATCGCAATCAACTATCAGCTAAGAAATTTTATTACTATTCGCCTTTTACTTTCCGCATTGCATAAGGCTACCATTTTGCCTTCCATGACTGAGCCCCATCTCCATCTGCATTTCGCTGCATTGCATAAGGCAACCATTCTGCCTTCTAAGACTAAGCTCTGTCTCCATCTGCATTCTCTGCATTGCATAAGGCTACCATTCTGCCTTCCAAGACTAAGATCTGTCTCCATCTGCCTTCTCAGCATTGCATAAGGCTACCATTATGCCTTCCAGGACTAAGCTCTGTCTCCATCTGCATAATCTACACTGCATAAGGCTACCATTCTGCCTTTCGAGACTAAGCTCTATCTCCATCTGCATTTCCCGCATTGCATAAGGCTACCATTCTGCCTTCCGAGACTAAGCTCTGTCTCCATCTGCATTCTCTGCATTGCATGAGGCTACCATTCTGCCTTCCGAGACTAAGCTCTGTCTCCATCTCCATTCTCTCCATTGCATAAGGCTACTATTCTACCTTCTGAGACTAAGCTTTGTCTCCATCTACATTCTCTGCATTGCATAAGGCTACCATCCTGCCTTCCGAGACTAAGCTCTATCTCCACCTGCATCGGCTGAAAGATCGCCACCTTTATTTAAATCCTGCACCGGCTGAAATATCACCACTTTTATTTACATCCTGCATTGGCTGAAATATCACCACCTTTTATTTACATCTTGCATTGGCTGAAATATCGCCACTTTTATTTCACATCGGTATCAGCTGAAAGATCGCCACTTATTGCATTTCATTGGCTGAAAGATCGCCACCTATTGCATCTCATGTGCTGAAAGATTGCCAAATTTTCCAAAGGCGTCATTGTTTAGAGGCACCATTTTCATAGCCCGAGAACGCCATTTCATGGCCCGAGGACCCCTTTTAATTTTTGCATATCATTATTCAAAGGCATCATGGTTCGGAGGCATCATTCTCATAGTCCGAGAACATCATTTCATGGCCTGTGAATCCTTATCATACACTTCATGCCCCCGGACGTCATGGTCTGAGGACGTCATCCTGACCGTCCGAAGACAACATTCATGGTCCGACGGGAAATTGCATCATGTTTAAATTCTTCGCACAATATACACTTGTATTGATTATTTGTAGGTAAACCAGCAAGCAACGACCGTCTCAGCAGGAGTGATCCTGCTCCAGTTTCCGCAGCCCTATTAGACTTCAACCATCCATCCCAACCTGGATATCGCATCCGTTCTTGAAAAAACCTCCACCGGCATATTCCGCCGACGGATCCTGAACTAGATATTGCCTGATTCCTGTAAGACCAGGGATATGTAGGAATCTCAGGAACTAGAGCACGGTCAAATCCTTCAAACCATTTTGCTCGGTCAAATTGGCCATCCTATCTTTATCCGACAACTCTTTCATCCTTTCCACGTAAAGAGAGGCAGTTGTTGATACCTAATTTTTCCCTATGTATTTTTTACATGGAAAATACTTTCAAAATAGCATATATATGCATATATAAGTATGTCTAAATGTTTTAGTATTTTTCCTAATTTTTTTAAAAAAATTTAAAGCAATTTATTGCCCTATTTTAACAATACAAAAACTAATATTTATTCCCAAAATTATAATTTTGGTGAATAACTTATTTTATCCTCATATTTATACCAAAATATAGCTAGGGTAATTTTTACACATTGTTTGCAAATTTATTTGTTATTTTAAAAGCTAAATTGCATATAATTGAAATTTTAGCCTATTTTAAGATTTAATTGCATTTATGATTACAAAAATTGATTCCAGTGTTTTTTAATTTAATATTTATATATTATTAATTAATTTAGTACCTTTAATCTATTTTCGGAAATTATTTTACTATTTTTTATAAAATAAAAACAAAAAAATGTGGCTATTTAAAATCTAGCCCTAACTATTTCAATTTTGGCCTAAAATCAGCCCCCAATTTCATTTTTTAGACGGACCAACCCAATTCAATTTAACCCTCCCCTAACCTGACTAAAATCTACCCGACGCAGACCCCCTCTTATCCTGGCCATTGATCTCTGAGATCAACGACCCTTACTCATTTTTGCCTTTTTTTAATCCAAACGACTACCCTAATCCCCTCATTTCTCTTCTATAAGTCGCCTCTAAACGCTCCACTCAATTAAAGTCTCTCGAATGTTCTCAAAATCCTAATCGCCTCCTACTATCTTCAACCTCAAAACCACCGGAATCCATGGCTTCTCAGGGCATGTAAGCCCTACACTCAGCCCTCCTTGCTCTTATACGCCTGGTACTTTGAGGTTTGAGGTCTGACCTTAAAGGTTTTTGCTCAGATATTCGCTGATCCAAGGTTCTACGATGATCTCTGGCCTTGCTCCAACGTACAATGGTGTTTTGAGCCTGGTTCTGACTTCTCCGACTCAGATCGGACCTTTTCAAAGCCTTTCTCATTTTTGGGTTCCTCTAAAATCCTAACTATTCGAGATTTTTCTCTGATTGTTTTACTTAGATCTGTTATATGTCTATGCTCCAT
Source organism: Nicotiana tabacum (assembly GCF_000715075.1). Lineage (NCBI taxonomy): Eukaryota > Viridiplantae > Streptophyta > Magnoliopsida > Solanales > Solanaceae > Nicotiana > Nicotiana tabacum. Next base: position 13,044,184 of record NC_134084.1, on the reverse strand, counting down.
TTGAGTTTTCAAACGATTTCCCCTTTCTTTCAAAAATTACATCCAAAATCGCTTCTTTTTCGACTTAGGGTTTTTTGAAATGCTTAAAATGTTTCTCTAACTTTTCTTTTCCTTTTCTTTGTGTGTATTTGTCTCTATTGTGCTCATATGTTTCCTTTTTACCACACATGTTCTTTTGTGCTTTCTGTCTTTCATTTTCCTACTGTGTTTCTATACCATGCTCTCAGATGTTTATCTCACTGTGTTTTCCTATATGTTCTTTTGCTATAATTTTCGGGTGTTCTTGTGTTCTTCTACTGTATTTCTCTACTAAGTTCTTAAGCCTTTTTGTTTGCCTTCTACTGAACCTTGTTTTAAGTTTCTTCTAAAAGACCCGTTTAAGCATGTTTTCCTCTACTGTTTCTTCTACTCTCATTATGCTTCGAATTTCTTCACTCTATTTGCTTTGAACTTTCTACTGAAGTTGCTTGTTTTCTCGTGAGTTTTTGAAAGAAATCTCTGAGCTTGTTTTAACTACTTGCTTCCTCAACTCTGTACTTGACTCGAGGTGGAAACCTTAGAATTTGGGGGTTCTGCTGAGGTTTGGTCATGTGATTGAACTAGGGTTCTGTTTTAGAACCCTTGACTCTTTCAGACTAATCTCTGAGTCTATGAACTAAGTTTGAACTTCTTTGTTTGCACACAATTCTGAGTTTTTTTTAAAAAAATTCTTCTACACTAGACTCTTCTACTGATTGGCACGATAAGTTTCTCTCATGTTTAATGTGTCTATTTGCTTTTATATGTGATGAATCTTTCTTTAAAAGAGTTTTCCAACTTGTGATTGATTCAGAATTCCTTTTAATAGGTCTAATTAATTGTTGCTGATTTTACTTAAGTTAAACCTTTCTTCACCTTATCTGACTGGGTTCATTCCTACAAATCTTTGGACTTCTGATTTCTTAGCTGTTAACTGATTCCCTTGCCTTATTTGCACAAACCGTGTACTATCAAGACCTTGTCCTTAAATAGAGCTTTATGTATTTACCCCTATTATACTACTTTGCACAAAGTGTTTGATTAATTTCTTTCCTTAATGGGTATATACCCTTTTGTAATCTGAATCCCTTAATTAAAGGGAAAACTTGTGTAATTGATTGACAATCTGCTTGCCTTCTACACTATAAAAGGGCACGACCCCTTTCTCACCAGAGGACACACTTTCAACTAAACACTTTTACACTTCAGATTTCCCACCCACAATCTCAATTCTCTTCTAAACTCATCGTCTTCTGACTGTCTGCTTTCACTTTGGCTTTACAAGACTACTGCTTTCTTCTTACTTGTTTCTTTAAGACTAGTATGTTCTAGTTTTAGCTTCAGCATTATCCCAATGTGTTTACTTACAGCCTTTACATCCATGTCTACTTTACTGTCTATATGGAGTTAAATATTTAACTGGCATGTTAATTTCTTTTTACCTATTTCTGCTGTGAATCCCAACACCCCTGTTTCCTTCTATGTGCTTTGAGTTGTAGTTTAGGACATGGCAATATGCAAGTTATTGTTCATGTTTGGACTTGATCCCTTAGGGGATCCTGGCTCCCAAAAAAATGTGTTTTAACAGGCTTGTAGGGTGTGCCAGGACATCTCATTGCTAGGTATGCCCACTAGCCTGTCCTTACTTATTTACCACTTCCCCTTTCCGTTTTTTTCAAACTCTGCACTTAAACTCACTCTTAGCTTCTAAGTTCTGCCCCCTTCTATGAGCCTTGCCTTGGGACCTTGAGTTCCCTCTGAACTTGGACACCTGAGATCTGGCCCTTCCACACTGCACTATGACTTAATCCTGCACATTTGGGTGTGAGCACTACCCGGAGTCCATTTGAGGCTCTTAGGGAACTCTGACACATCCAAATGAGAGAAAGTCTTTGGATACTGATCTTTGGAGTTAGTTCATCACATATTTCAGACATGGAGACCAAATTAGGCTCCCATTGGTTGTACTGTTAATTTCTAATGCAATTTTTCTTTTCTTATTCATTCTGGATGTAATAATTTGTAATAACTATTGAGGTTGGCTAGTGAAATGGGATGGGAATGACTGTATGCAAAAGGGGTAGATATCATGCCTATAGGCTTATTAATTTCTGCAGATACCATGCCTATTTCTGCATTCTCATCTTTAGATAACATGCCTATAGGTTTATTAATTTCTGCATCCACGTAGATATCCTGATTATATGTTTACTTACATAATTCTGCACTTGCATATAGACACCATGGCTATAGGAATTTTCTGCATCTCTCATATAGATACCATGCTTAACTAGAAATTCAAATCCTGCATATGCATCCGTCACTAGACAAACCTGTCTATAGGATTTAAATAACTAACAACATTTAGATACCATGCCCATAGGATTTCTGCACTCTTGCTACGTCTGTAAAAATGTTTAAAATAAACAACGCCTAGAAAGCATGCCTATAGGAACTATTAACCAAATCTGAATCGTTTCACTTTCTTATAAGTCTGAAATTAGTAACAATAATACCTAACGTCTACAGAACTTAAACTCACCTTTCCTGATTAACTGATAATTTCTTTTCCTAAATCAGCATACTTCCTTTTGAAACCAGTAGATATCATGCCTATAGGTTTTGTCTAATACTTAGGCAAGCCATAAGGTAAACTTGTAAACTGAATCAGATTTTGTTAACAACAACCAGCAGGCAGGCCTGATTCGGATTTCTTTTCTGGAATATGTAATAAATCAGTTTGCCTCACCCCTTTAAAGTTTAATCAAACCTTAACCAGTACATGCAAGACATGCTAAACTATATGCTTTCTTTGATTTAAGGGGGTCTGTTTGGGCCTTATTTGTTTATGTGCCTCCCCATACTTGTTATATGTGTTTTTGTTTGTTGCCCTAGTATTTTCACCTTTAAAACAACAAATAAACCAACTTTTCCTCCATTATAGGATTAGTAGTCCCAAGTACCTCAGGGGCTAATAGTATTGGGGTGGGTAATAGCATGCCATAAGTAAATGAAACTATTCCGCGCTTCAATACCTTAATGATGTGGGAAAGGGTAGATATGGATATGATGACCATGCGATAATGTCACGTGTAACCCCTCGTCGAGGAGCGATTACTGGACATTTTGTGGGGTGATCCATATTATTTATAAACCTAGGACCCCCCTTCCCTTTACTTGTTTATTTCGTTGTTTACCTTTCAGAATTTCAAACCGTTTTTCTCAAATTTCAGCTTGCCTTTCACTTCTTTTAATTTTATCTATTTGCAACCATTATGTGAAAACCCCCTCATATTTAGAACTATTACTTTCTTACTTAAAGTCACAGTTATAGTATGGCCGGGAACCACACTAGTGGATCCTGAGGGGTGCCTAACACCTTCCCTTCGGGATAATTTCAAGCCCTTACCCAATCTCTGGTTTTTTAAATCAAACTCTTCTTAGTGTCCTAATGCACATTAATCATTAGGTGGTGACTCTTCTCTTTTAGTAACCGTTAAAAGAGTTGTCAATGTCATAAACCCGATTTTGCGAGAAAAAGGGGACGCGACATGCCTTACGGTACATTATTTCATATTGACGTACCTTTTCGGGGGCGCTACATTTTATGCGTGTATGTTCAGACAGATAGACTGGTAGACCTCCTCATTAGGTGTTGCCCGAGTTCAGCTTGATCGGTAAGCTCCATCCCTACGGAGTTGCTGGGTCTAGAGCTTTATGTACATCTTATATATATATATATATATGGATATATGTTATGAGTAGGTCGGGGCCTTGTTCCGATCATAGTGTATCCATCAGTAGCGGCTTGTAGATATATCTTGTCAGTTAGTACAATATGTTGGGCTTGTAGGCCTTTTGTGTATATTTTTTTGGTATTCTAGCTATAGTAGTTATGACGACCTTGTCAGCCCAGTACTATATTGATGTTTAGTCAGCATTCACAATTGTCTTGCAATGTGGAAGTATGACATTATATGTTCAGAGTCCCTTAGTCGCAAGTTGGTATGCAAGGACAGGTGAGGCACTGGGTGTCGGTCTCGCCCCCAGGTTCAGGGTGTGATAAAAGTAGTATTAGAGCAGTTCTGTCCTAAGGAGTCTATAAGTCGTGTCTAGTAGAGTCTTATTTATGGGTGTGTCGTGCACCACACTTATAAGCAGGAGGCTACAAGGCATTTAGGACTATCATTTTTTCTTCATACTCTAGATCGTGTGGTAGAGCTCACTTACAAGAATTAAAACTCCTAACTTCTATTTTATTCGTAATAAGATGATACCTACATCCGAAAAGATGGTTGGTAAGAGATATAGTTGTGGAAGAGTTGAGTCAGAGTAACTCGATTATGCATCATGCTTATGATAAGTAAATGTAAGTTCTTCAGTAGATCATGTGTGTATAAGCTTCTTGATAAGGAGCCTTAAGGCGAGAATATCTCTCCACCCATATGGTGAAAGGTAATAAGAGATTCAGAAGATAGATACAAGTTTTAGTAAGTAAAATAAGCAAGATGAAGAAGGGTACACAACGCCCAGTTAATAAAGATTATCAGTGTTTACAAATTCAGGCAGATGAAATAAGCCTTTTTAGTTACCTTCTAAAATAACAGAGGTATGTACCAATGGGCACACCCATCTCAGTTATTCCCTATAGAAGCTAATAGATATGGTCTAAGAGAAGGATCGGATATCAGGATCCGGCTGGGGTTAGAGTAATCCAAAATGGTGAATGGATTGTTTGTATTAGTTGATATTTCTGAAGGATATTACAAATGTGGTAATATATCTCCTTGTGAGATACCCAGGTGGTGCACTCTAAAATAAGACAGCTAGGTATAAGTACTACAAAGACAGGTACTAGAAGCCTAGAAGCGATAAATATTACCTCGAGGGGATACCCGATCTCGAAGATCTTCGACATAGTCAGGCGGTGCTCCAGAGAGCCAACAACTCCTTCACCAACATAAGGGTGGCACACAACTTTGAAGGTCTCCGTCAAAGGAAACCAGCCTCTGAAGAAATAAGCATTTTCGAACGACACCCGTACGAACGGTCTCCGGGTGTTGTCCAGGATGGTCCGAGTGCGAGCGAGCCTCCACTAAGGGGCTTCTATTAGGAAATCACAAGCATCCCCGTCAACGGGTCCACGAGAAATTTTTTTCTCAAAGGTTATTATGAGGCATAAAAACATTATCCTCGTTTCCACGCGAAGTCAGGGTCCCAATGACATGAGGTTATTGGCCTTATTCGGGTTCGGTCCGAGGAACCGTGAAAGGCCCCGCGCGAAGCCGTTTCTATCTATCAAAGGCTGGAAGGAATACTCGCGTCCGGGTTCAGTGTTAGCAATGACAAAACAAGATCGTGCATTCAGTGTTGCCGCAAACATAAAGAAATACAACAAATATCAAAGGCAGGAGTCAAGGAAATATCTTTGTATTCATAAAATGTTCGCTTACAACGGCCCTCGAGGGGTCCTTACATATGATTACAAAAGCCTGCAAGTGGATCCTTACGCAAAAATAAAGATGTTCAATGGTATGCATACAACAAGAGTCCAAGAATCTAGCCTATTCCTAAAGTACGACATCTCTGGCATTATCTCCTTAGGCGTGTGACCTCAAAGACAATATCTTCCAAGTCCAATCCCTTCGGGGACCTCAGCTCGATCCTCCCGGAATGGCATCTTCAAAAGGAATGATATAGAAGAGGAAAGCTAGGGAGAACAGCAAAATGAGGAAGGAGAAGCCAAAAAGGACAAGAAGTGGCTGGGTGAAAATTTTGGCTAGTACGAACTCTGCCAGTACTACCATATAAAAGCCACTTCTTGAGACGTTGCCTCGGCCTGTGAGGCAACAACCAATAGAGACTGCCGCTATACCCCCAGGAATCTAAATGGGGTGTAACACACCAAGCCGAGGAAGGAGGGTGAGCAGCGGTGTATAATCCGAGCCCCCTCTTGAGCAGCGCTGCATAATCCAAGTATCTCCCCGGTCAGAGAAAATCGGTCCTTTACTTCCTCGCCCCGAGCCAACAGAGACAACAACAACAACAACAACAACAACAACAACAACAATAGCATTACAGTAGTACAACTTCATCCAATCAAAGAAGGATCGAGAGTTGGACCATAGCATGCATGACACTGACATGAGACCTTGAGGTCGTGGGCCTCAAACACGGTGAGACGGCAAATACTAAAAATAGCTAGAAAGGAGGAAAGGATGTATATCAAATAGTACTTGGATAAAAAACTGATCACAAGAATCCCCATTTATAGGGGGAGGGGTCAAAGTAATCGTCGATGCCATTATCGCCCTCGAAAAGCGTAACAGTAGGCATAATCAATGCATTCATGGAAGATGAATTGACATCAATATTATGTACCCGAAGAATGATGAGTCACGACACATTTGATGACCCTGAAGAAGCAAAAGGGTGAAATGCCTCGGCACTTGTAAAAGGGGCTGCGCCATCAACATGACGTGATAACAGGAGCCTGTGAAGTGGGGGTGTCGAAATCATTTCTTATCGCTTCCCTCTAAAAAATGTGGAGACTATCTGTGCACGGTAAAATTAGAGGACCGATTTCTCGTTGACAAATAGCTTCAGTAGGTCACCTCGGATGCTCGGGACTTCGAGTCGGTCACTTTCCTCGAGATCTGTCGATACCCAACCGAGGATAAGATCGGACGAAACCCCGATGAATACAGGAAGCTTTTGAAGAATGCATCCGGAGTCGATTAAGTCTATTTGGGCAGCCTAACATTGGCCCACGCATACATCATAAAGCTAGTTATCTGTCCCATCCCATTTCCTTTATCACTCAACGTATCTTGTACTAAGTTTGGGCTCCCCCCCTATTATAAAAAGGGGAGTTGTTAACACTCTGTAAGGCAGAGCTCTAACTACTCTACACAATATCAATAATATCTCTCTCTCTTTCTTCTCTATAATTTACTCGCTCGAGGCCACTTTAGCATTTATCATTTTCTTACTTGTTCTTCATGTATTGCTTGGTCTTGACCATAAAGAGCCTTTTTTGATCATATCTTAACTATTATCCCATTCCTGACTACCCCCGATAGATCGAGATTGAGACGGATATCGACCCTGAGGTCCTTCATCGACCAATTCGAAACCCGGGAAGCAAGCCCCTCAGTTTGATTACTGCCAAGTTTTTAGCTTCTATCTCATCGTTGAACTTTGTATTCTTAGCATCAACTGCTATAGCAACTAGCATAAAAATAGATCACATATTTTTAGAGTCCATTTATAAATTTAATTGTCGTTACCATTTTCACAGCAAACAATGTTGTTGTTATTAAGATTCTATACACGTTGTGTTGAGTCGTGGGCTACTTGTTGTGAAATTATCCATTTTCCCTTTTCCTTTGACTTTGATTTTTGGGTCGCTAGGTGGAGGAGGAGGTGTAGGACCTCTGAATCTAGTATGGTATGCTAATGATGCCAGTATACACGAACCAACCTTTGGGAATGAGAATATTAAAAAAGGAAAGAAAAAGCAAAAGGTAACCAAGTTAGTAAGGTGAGATAAAAGAATGTTTGCAATATTTAAACATGTTTCACAAATTCATGCAATAATCCGCGTCTTAATTTGGGGACCTCATTGTGTCTGAGGTAGGCATAAGCGACACATAGACTTGGATAAAATTGATGCCAATATTGTTGCATTTCATTAATGCAAAAATACGCCAAAACAAACTTTCACTAAATCGACAATAATATAATAAAGTTACTTATGGCATTTAGCCTTATTAAATCAAAATCTAATCTAAGCTAGAATGAAATAGAGAACATCAATTCCTAATCTTCTTGATCCCTGAAGGGCCTTCTCTATGTTTGGCTCTTTTGACCCCATCAATCAAGTTTCCTAGATCGCGCATATCCAACAGTAAGTAAGCTTTTGCCAGATTTTGCTCCTTCATCGTCGTCCATGCCTTGATAATCTGAGAGTCTCTTTCTCATATTCCTTTCTAGCTCCATCAGTCCTTGTTCCAGGTATTCCAATCTTTCTGTTGACTTAGTGGCAATCTCCTTCCATTCTCTTATCGGCTCAATGTTTACTTTGTGTTGCTTCAGATGTTTAGCTTCGGACGTAAACACCCTTTTGCGTAGCCTCTTGTACTTAACCTGTGCCTCATCCACAACATCTATGATCCTATCCATCAGATTGACTCCTGGCTTGACATCCCCCGCTACCTTGTCTTCCAGCCATGGCAGATAGTAGTACATATGACCGATGTGATACCTATCTGGCTCAATAGTTTCTGCTTCTACAATGATCTTTTGGTTCCACATGTGTTGCGCTTTGAATTTGAATGGAATGACATCTCCCTTGAAAGATGCCTTGTACTGGACCATATTGGACACCCGAGTTATGACTTGTTTTCTTCTAGTTTGTCTTATGACCCTTATAGGAGCGTAAGGGTAGATGTATCGTAGCCCGATCAGTACCAAATGAGTAGTATCCCTTGACCTGATGATGAACTCACTACTAGGAAACCATTCAAACATTCAATGTACATTTGCTGAAGAAACGCACCCAACCTATAGCATTTCCAGTGTCGCGCCCCCTTTTTCCTCCCTTTAGGAAGGAGTCCGGGTTTCGACATTCATGGGGTGTAATGACTCATTTCCTTTTGGGAATTAGGTATTTTAAAGAGTCGCCACCTAACGATTTAATGGTGCGTTAGGGAACCTATAAGGTTCAACTACAACTATGTTTGATAACCACAAATAGAGTAAGGGCCTGAAATTATCATAAGGGAAAGGTGTTAGGCACCCCTCAGGATCCACTAGCGTGGTTCCCGACCAGACAGGTTTTTGTGAATTTGTGCAATTACCAAATAAATAGATAAGGCTCAAATAAGATGGGACTTAAGTTAACACACAAGTGCAAACAATTATTGAAAGGCAGGGTTTTGAAAAGAGATATAATCTAAACATGCTTGCAAATGTAAAAGGGGTCCTAGGTTTGTTTGTAATATGGATCACCTCAATGAAATACTCGCTAGGACACTCCTCAGAAGAGGGGATACACGTGGTATTAGCGCACCGGTCATCATATCCATATCTACCCTTCCTACCCCCTGAAGGTATTAAAGCAAGGATTGGTCTCGACCTCTATTGCATGCTGTTACCCGTCCCATCCCTATCAGTCCCAGAGGAAATTAGGACTACTATTCCTATAAGAGGGAGGTTTTAGGCTGACTCTTAGGTTTAAAGGTAAAAAGGCTAAGGCAACATACAAAAAACATGTAGGACTGCATTTAAAGGGGAAACACATATGCAATTAGAAGGCTCATGTATACATCCGCAAGTAATGCATATAAACAGCACGACTCATACACAGTTAAGGTCTGAATTTTAAAATCTTAAAGCAGGGTTTGAGTCAGAACCAGATTGATTATATAACTTAGAAAAGAAGTATGAATCAATCCCGCCTGCTGGTTGTAGCAGTTGATAATTAAACAAAGGAAGTTCCAATTCTATTCGAGTAATTACCTAAGGCTTGCCTAGGCGTAAGTAGTATTCAGAAGTTATTCAGAATCATTAAGACATTTGGAGATTATTCTTATTACCTAAACATGTTGTTCTAGGTGTTCAGCAAATAGAATTATGGCCAATTAGTTGTAAAGACTAAATGAAGTCATTTTTATTCCTTTTTACGAGTTCATAGTTATCCTAAGTGTGCTTAAGCAAATATAACTAAAATCCTACAAACATGGTATCTAATGTGCAGAATGATGTATATGCAGAATCCTAAGCTGGATTTCTATATTCTCAAGTAGGGATGTAAACCTAGTAACATGCTTTCTACCCTTTTGATAGATAAAACATGCATATTTCCCAGTCCTTTTCACTAGCCAACCCCATAATTATTTACAAATTATTACAGAACAAATGAGTGAGTTACAAAAGAAGTGTAGAAATAAGCAATTACAACCATAGGAAGCCTGATCTTGACTTACTCTCTGAGTTATGTAATGAACTACTTCAATGCCAATATTATTCCAAAGACTTTCTCATATCTAGGTGTGTCAGAGTTCCCTAAGGACCTCAAGGGATCCCGGGTAGTGCTCACACCCAGATTTATATAACCAAATAGAATTAGTGTAGTGTGGAAGGGCCAGCTCTTACGTGTCCAAGTTCAGAGAGAGCTCAAGGGTCCCAAGGCAAGGCTCACACAAGAGGGGCAGAACATAGATTATAAGAGTAGGTGAGAGTGTTTGACATAGTTTAAAAAAGAATTTGTTTAAAACCTAGTTGAAAGTAATCAGTAACAGAGATAATTTGAAAGAAGTTGTACTAGTGAACGAATTTCAAACTCCCAAGATGGGATCACAAACAGAATCAGCAGTCATATAAGGGGGGTTAAGGGATCTTGGGGAGTCACTTGTTTGTGAGCACACGACCCTGGTAGGGGTTTGGTTTGGACATGCTGTCGATGCCCCCTTTTTCTATGGGTCGAAATCGGGCTTGTGACATTTGGGAGGACAACTCTATTCCCTTTCAAGAATTGAGTCTTTGGAATTGGAGAGTCCCCACATAATGATTATAGTGCATTAGGACACTTTGAGAAGGGTTTGAGTTGAAGAAACCAGAGTTCGGGTAAGGTCTAGAAATTATCTCGAGGGGAAGGTGTTAGGCACCCCTCAAAATCCACTAGTGTGGTCCCGGCCATGTTACAATTGTGACTTTACAAGTAAACAATCAAGGCTCAAATAAGGACTTGCATACAACATTGCAATTAGGTTGAAACTTATGAAAGTAAGTAGAGAAGGCAGAATTTAAAAAGATTTAGATAGTTTTACAAAAGAGATAAAGTAAGTAAAGGGAAGGGGGTCCTAGGTTTATGATTAATATGGATCACTTCAATGCAATACCCAACAATCACTCCTCAAAGAGGGGTCGCACGTGATATTAGTGCATCGGTCATCATCTTCACATTCTACCCTTCCCACCCCCACAAAGTTTATTTAAAAGCGTGATTGGGTTACGAAAGCTTATTGTGTGCTGTTACCCATCCCACCCTATAAGTCCTAGAGGGTATTTCGGACCACTATGCCTACAGGGTAAGGACTAGGATGAAACCTTAGGTTTAAAGGACAAAATTCTAGGAGACATACATAACAAGTAGGACTACACATAAAGGGAACATACAAAGGCAAATAAAAGGCTCACAGATCCCTCCACAAGTAAACATGTAGCAGCACGTCTCTAACGCATTTAAGGTCTCAAGGATAAAAGTTTTAAAGAAAATGAATAAGTGACAGCAGTTGAGTAAGTAAAAAGCTAAGGGAACTGTTAAAACCTGGTTTGAAAAGGTAAAGACTTGAAAATACAGTAGTTTAAATCAAAGCAACACGATTCTATGCAGAAAAGGTAGCCCAACAGTTTGAAAACTTAATAGAGCAAGAATCAGAAAAATTAGTGAGAGTAGATACGTGATTTCAAAAAAACTTGTTTCCAGATAAAGGTGGATTTTAAGTAAAAGAGTAAATTTCAGAGAGTCACAACAAGAATGAAAGCGGCAGAATTCAAATTAAACAAAAGTTGGTTAATCTTAAACTGATGGGTATTCAGAGATACCCAAAGCCTTGTGCATCAAAGTTCAGTGGGTATTCAGATATACCCAAAGCAATGCTTACACGAAAGGGGGCAGAACCTATTTTCTAAGAGTAGTGAGAGTGTGTGATATAGTTTTTTAAGAAATTGAGTTGGGAGGAGAAAACAGTTTTAAAAATGATCCATATAGAATCAGTTCTTGAAAGAAAAACAATAGAAGAGTGTGACAGTTTTTGTAATAAGATGAGTAAGACAATCTCAAAACTAGAATATCATACAAGTTCAGGGAAACAAACACAAATAGGGGACAAGGGACATGGGGATAAGTAGTTCACATGTAAGAGGACAATTGCACATATATAGACATCAGAGAAAAAGCATTTCAGAATTTAAACAGTCACAACATATTTCATCCCAAAAAGGTTCAGGGTTACATGCTGATAATGTACTGGGGTTAGGGGTAAGGAAGAACATGCATTAAACAAATAAAGGAAGTAATAGGCATGTTGAATTAAAGGAAATATGGTCATATCAATGAACTTACACAGAGGCATGCTAGTTGCAATGTGAACAGCAGAACCATAAGTAGAAGCATAAAATAAAAAAGAGGAAGTGTAATACACATAAAAATATGTTATTTTGGAAACTGTAAATCAAATAGAAGACATACCAGTAAAAGAGCAAAAGCAGGATGCAAAGACAAAGTAGTAACACTATAGTGTCCTTGGCTTTCAACCGGTTGATAATAAGCAAGAGCAGAGAACAACAATAGAGCAAAAGAGCAAAGAGCAAGAGAGAATGCAGATTTTGAAAGTATTTAGTGGTGCGTGTAAGTCAGAAGACTGTTGTGTGTTTGTAAAAGAGAATGGGGAGTATTTATAGTACTGAATACGAGTAATCAATAAGGCAGCAGTCCCTTAATTAAGGAACTGACATCAATCACAATCAAATTAGTATATGGACTTCCTTTTAATTAAGGAATCCAAATCAAACGGTAAAAATCAATCATTTAAAAGAAAAGAAATCACATAGTAGGGTATAATCACATAAGGAAACAGAGTAACATATAGTATTCAATAAAGACTAGGTACATGACACTGTAATAAGGGAAATAGGTCAGGCAAATTAATCAACAAATTTGTGCACATATATAGGGCGAAATACCACTGTAATTCAGGAAAATAATTTTCAAACTAATGAACGAGATTGAAGACCTAGGAAATCAGTATTAATCGATGAGAGTATCCCACAATTTAAGGAAGCAATTCAAACTATAGGGAAAATACGCAGAATCACAATTTCAAAGCAAGTATCACAGTCTCAAATTGGGCTCGGATAATCAGTATAAAATCCTCGTGTAAGCAATCAGAGAAGCTTTAATTGAAGAACACAGAATGGTAGGGGAATAAAACACTAACAACGAGATTAAATCAAAGAGCATGGAACACACAAACATGCAAATAATGCAAACACAATCATACAAAGTTAGTGTTTCATCAAACTTAAGCCAAACGTTTGAAAAATAGTACTAAGAATCACGAGTCAGTACTCAAAATCAGAAAATAAAGTGATTTTGAAAAGGGGTTAAGAAACCCTAGTTTCAAAAGGGGAACAAAACGTTTTAAAATTTGAACAATCGTAAAGATCGAGTAGAGAATAGTATAAAATACCAAGGTGTGAGTTAAAAAATCGTAAAAACTATACAGATTTAAGAAGTTGGGTACAGATTAGGGTTTCATAAGAAACCAATGAGAAGTGAGAGAAACCTGGCTGTGAAACTCAGCAACAATGGTGTGCATAGCACCATCGGACAAAACCCATCGGAGGACGGCCGTAGACGAACCAGGAAAAGCTTTCAGTGACCATATTGCATGGTGGAGGCTCTTAGGGTCTCAAAGATAGAGGTAATCAACGAGGTAAGGCTTTACGACGACTGATGATCGAAAGAGGTGAGGCTGGAGGTAGCCGGAGAGGCGGTGGGTTCATCGAAGAAGAAGAAAACCAGAAGGTTATAGAGAGAAGGGAGAGGGAGAGTCAATACATAGAGAGAGAGAGACCGTCTCAGAAATGAGGGGCTTTGGGGGGGGGGGGGGAATTGGATTTTATATAAGGCAAGTGAACCTGGGTCGTTGATCTCATTTTATCGACGGCTCAGATTGAAACGGGGTTAGACCGGGTCATATTAGGGATTGGACTGGGTTAATTTAATTGGGTTTTGGGCCAATTGGGTTAAATTGAATCTGATGGGGTGGGGTTAAATTGGGGCTCGAATTGCAATAATAACAGGCTAGGTGTTAAATAGCCAATTTCTCCCTTTTATTTTATATAAATAGTTAAAATGATTTTAGAAACAAATTAAAAGCACTGAACTAATTAATAGTATTAATCTAAAAATACTGGAAATAATTTTATGATTATAAAATGTTGTTAATCGTAATATATGCTATAATTTCAATTATATGCAATATAGCTTTTAAAAATACCAAATAAATCTGTATAAATATGCAAATATCACCTTAATTATATTTTGGTGTACATATGAGAATGGAAATAAATTATTTACCAAAATAATTATTTGAAAATAATTATCGGATTTTGTACTGCTAAAAAAGACAATAAATTGGTTTTGAAAATCTCTAAAAATTTGGGAAAAATACCAAAATACTTGGGTAGGCTTATATATGCATATATATGTTATTTTGAAAGTATTTTGTGTATAAAAATACATAAGGAAAAATTGGGTATCAACAGCTGCCCCTCTTTACCCAGGAAGGATGGAAGAGTTGTTGGGTAAAGATATGATGACCAATTTTGACCGAGAGAAACGATTTGAAAAGTTTTGACTGAGATCTGGCTCCTAAGCTGCCTACATATCCCTGGTTTTACAGGAATCAGGCCATATGTAGTTCAGGATCCATCGACGGAATATTTCGATGGAGATTTTCGAAAGGAACGAACGCGATGTTTATGTTGCAAAAGGTGGTTGAAATCTAATAGACTGAGGGAACCGGAGCAGGATTTCTCCTGCTGCGACGGTTGTTGATAGTCGGTGTACCTACAAGTGAGCAATACAAACATATATCGTGCATAAACTTAAACGTGATGCAAGTTCCCGTTGGACCATGAATGTTGTCTTTGGACGGGTAGGATAACGTCCTCAGACCATGACGTCCTGGGCCATGAAGCGTATAATAGAGGATTCACAAGCCATGAAATGATGTTCTCGGGCTATGAAAATGATGCCTCTGAACCATGATGACTTTGAATAATGATATGCAGAAGACAAAAGTGGGGTCCTCAGGCCATGGCATGGCGTTCTCGGGCTATGAAAATGGTGCCTCCAAACAATGACGCCCTCGGACAATTTGGCGATATTTCAGACCATGAAATGCAGGATTTGGTGATATTTTCAGCCGATGCGGAATTTAAATAAAGTTGGTGATCTTTCAGCCATGCAAGAGAAATGAAGTGGTGATATTTCAGCCGTGCAAAGATTTGAATAAATTGGCGCTATTTCAGCAATGCAGGATTTAATTAAAATTGGCGATATTTCAGCCATGCGGGATAAGAAGTGGCGATATTTCAACAGGTGCATAATTTAAAATAAAGGTGGCGATATTTCAGCCGTGCAGGATGGAGACAGAGCTTAGTCTCGGAATGCAGAAGAGCAGCCTTATGGAATGCAAGAATGTGCAGATGGAGACAGTGCTTAGTCTCGGAAGGCAGAAAGGTAGCCTTATGCAATGCAAAGAAATGCAAGAGGGAGACAATGCTTAGTCTCAGAAGGCAGAAAGGTAGCCTTATGCAAATGGAGACAGTGCTTAGTCTCGGAAGGCGGAAAAGTAGCCTTAAGCAATGCAAAGATATGCAGATGGAGGTAGAGCTTAACCTCGGAAGGCAGAAAGGTAGCCTTCTGCAATGCAAAAATGCAGATGGAGGTAGAGCTTAACCTCGGAAGGTAGAAAAGTAGCCTTATGCAATGCAAAAATGCAGATGGAGGTAGCGCTTAGCCTTGGAAGGCAGAATAGTAGCCTTATGCAATGCATAGATATGTAGATGGAGGTAGAGCTTAACCTCGGAAGGCAAAAAGGTAGCCTTATGCAAATGGAGACAGTGCTTAGTCTCGGAAGGCAGAAAAGTAGCCTTATGTAAAAAGTAGATGGAGACAGAGCTTAGTCTCGAAAGGCAGAAAAATAGCCTTATACAGTGCAAGAATATAAAAGGACGATTAGTAGTAAGATCTCTTAGCTGATAGTCGATTCCGACAATATGACTGCTAGGGAAATTGTGTACGGATAGCAATTGCGGGCAAGTGATGATTCTAAGAAGTTGCATTCTTGGGAAAGTATGCGTACATAAAAATACTTAATGATACTGCAAGTCGAGTGCCTGCATCCAAAGAAAAATCGTGAGTTCTGTAAGGGGAAAAGGTTAGTTCGTCTTCCCCGGGCTCTTGATGTCATGTGTCATTGGGGTAGGGTCGCTAAACAACAGCAATTCGGATAATAGTTATGCATGATTTAGTAAATATAACGTAAGTATATAGTCAAAAATAGTTTTCTTTAGATGAACCAACGACTGCGATGTGGTTCAAGACATTGCAACCTCTTTCGCTCCGGAATTTTGAGGGTCCTCCTCAAAATTCTGCCCCAGTTTGTTGAGTGGACATTTTTGACAGCTCTGCTGAATGACTAAAAAAATCATCTTCGGAATTTTGAGGGTCCTCTTCAAAATTCTTCCCCAGTTTACCGGGCTGGCGCTTCTGACGATGCATGAACTAAAATCAACTTTGGAATTTTGATGGTCCTCCTCAAAATTCTGCCCCAGTTCCAATAGCGGGGTAAAATGGAATTTTTATTAAATTGTGACCGAACCCATAGGTCTGCCTACGTATCCCCTCTTAAACGGGAATCAGGTCAGAAGTAGTTCAAATTACATCATAAAGGGAATCATAAGTGGTTACACATAATATCGTTTCATTGCATCTGAATTGATTAGCTTCGGCCAGACTTCTCTATCCATCTCTGCAAGAATAAAGGCTCATCCAGTTAGAACCCGGTGAACAATGTACGAACCCTGCCAATTGGGAGAGAACTCCCCCTTGGCTTTGTCTTGATGTGGGAATATTTTCTTCAACACCAGCTGCCCCGGTGTAAACTTCCTTGGCTTAACTCTTTTGTTGAAGGCTCTGGACATTCTGTTCTGATACAACTGACCGTGGCAAACCGTATTTATCCTTTTCCCATATATAAGGGCTAACTGCTCGTAGCGACCTTTTACCCATTCTACATCATCCAATTCTACTTCTTGTATGATCCTTAAGGAGGGAATTTCTACCTCGACGGGGATGACTGCCTCTGTACCATAAACCAGCATGTAGGGAGTTGCTCCGGTAGAGGTGCAGATTGTGGTGCGGTATCCCAATAAGGCGAATGATAATTTCTCATGCCATCGTTTGTGCCTTTCGACCATCTTCCTTAGTAACTTCTTGATATTCTTGTAGGCTATCTCCACAGCTCCATTCATCTGAGGCTTGTAGGCTGTAGAGTTCTTGTGTTTGATCTTGAATGTTTCACACACTGCTTTCATCAAGTCGCTGTTGAGATTGGAACAATTATCGGTGATGATTGATTCTGGAATTCCGAACCAACAAACAATGCGGTCGCAGACGAAATCTTCCACAACCTTCTTAGTGACTGCCTTGTATGATGCTACTTCGACCCATTTGGTAAAATAATCGATTGTCACTAAGATGAACCTATGTCCATTTGATGCGGCAGGCTCGATAGGTCCGATAACATCCATTCCCTAAGCAGCGAATGGCAATGGTGAGCTTGTTGCAGTAAGCTCGTTTGGAGGCACCTTTATCATATCTGGATGTATCTGACAGCGATGGCATTTGCGAACATACCAGATATAGTCTGTTTCCATAGTCATCCAAAAATACCCTGCTCGAAGTATCTTCTTTACTAAGACAAAACCATTCATGTGTGGCCCACAAGTCCCTGCATGCACTTCGTCTAATAGCATGGATGCTTCTTTTGCTTCGACACACCTTAGTAAACCCAAATCGGGATTCCTCCTGTATAGGATTCCTACACTGTGAAAGAAGTTGCTGGATAACCTATGAAGTGTGTGCTTCTGAGTAGCGTTGGCAAGTTCTGGATATTCCCTTATTGTCAAGTACTCCTTGATGTCATGGAACCATGGTTTTCCATCCGCTTCTTCCTCAATGTAGGTTCAATAAGTTGGCTGATCATGAATCATTACTGGGATGGGATCAATGAAATTTGTATCTGGATGTTGGATCATGGACGATAAAGTAGCTAATTCATTAGCAAACTCGTTCTGGACTCTGGGGACGTGCTAAAATTCTGTGTTTGTGAACATTTTCCTCAACTCCTGTAAGTGATGCAAGGGAAGTATCTTAGAGTTCTTGGTTGCCCACTCTTCTCGAACCTGATGTATGAGCAAGTCTGAATCCCCGATCACTATCAACTCCTGAACGTTCATGTTAATGGCCCTTTTGAGCCCCAAGATGCAGGCTTCATATTCGGCCATATTATTGGTGCAAGGGAACCTGAGCTTGGCGGATACCGGGTAGTGCTGGCCGATTTCTCCGTCCACGGGATTCTCGGTGACATGATCCACTAAGGCTTGCCCTTTGATTGCTTTCTGGATCACATCGACAATGTCGAATTCACTTAGTAGGATTTGCCACTTGGCGAGCTTGCCAGTGGGCATAGGTTTCTGGAAGATATACTTCAAAGGGTCCATTCTGGATATGAGATAAGTAGTGTAAGCACAAAAGTAATGCCTAAACTTTTGCGCGACCCAAGTCAGAGCACAACAAGTGCGTTCTAAAAGAGAATATCGGGCCTCGTATGGTGTGACCTTCTTACTGAGATAGTATATGGCTTGCTCCTTTCTCCCTGTTTCATCATGTTGTCCCAGAACACAACCAAATGATCCATCCAATAATGCAAGGTAAAGCAATAGAGGTCTTCCTGGCTCAAGTGGAACTAAGATCGGCAGCGTTGACAGGTATTCCTTAATTCTGTCGAAAGCTTTTTGACAATCATCAAACCACTTGGTAGCATCGTCCTTTTTCAACATTTTGAATATAGGTTCACAAATGACCATGGACTGAGCTATGAACCGGCTTATATAGTTGAGTCTCCCCAGGAAACTCATCACGTCCTTCTTGTTTTTTGGCGGCGGCAATTCTTGGATGGCCATAACCTTTGACGGATCCAATTCTTTTCCTCCACGACTCACGATGAAACCCAATAATTTTCAAGCAGGAAACCCGAATGCACACTTGGCGAGATTCAATTTCAGATTATACCTCCTCAGTTTGTTGAATAAATTTCTTAGGTCTTCCATGTGATCCCTGGCTTTCTTGGATTTGATGATGACGTCGTCTACATATACCTCGATTCCTTGTGTATTATGTCATGAAAGATGGTATTCATGGCTCTCATATAGGTGGCACCAACATTCTTCAAACCGAATGGCATCATTTTGTAACAGTACATTCCCCATGGCGTGATGAAAGTCGTTTTCTTTGCATCTTCCTCATCCTTGCATATCTGATGATACCCAGCGAAACAATCAACAAAAGACTGCAACTCATGCTTGGCGCAATTGTCAAGTAGAATGTGTATGTTAGGTAAGGGGAAGTCGTCTTTAGGACTGGCCCGGTTAAGATCCCGGTAGTCAACTCAAACTCTAACTTTCCCATCCTTTTTTTGGCATTGGCACGATGTTGGCTAACCATGTCGGATACTCTACTACCCTGAGAACCTTGGCTTTGACTTGCTTGGTAACCTCTTCTTTGATTTTCAAACTCATGTCGGGTTTGAATTTCCTGAGCTTCTGCTTTACCGGCGGACATGTTGGATCTGTTGGCATTTTGTGAGCTACAATGGATGTATTGAGACTAGTCATATCATCATACGACCAGGCGAATATGTGTTCATATTCCTTTAGTAATTGCGTGTACTATTTCTTTTCTGATGGTGACAGGTGAACACTGATGCGCGTTTCTTTGACATTCTCTGTATCTCCCAGATTAACGACCTCAGTTTCATCCAAGTTAGACTTAGGCCTATTCTCAAAATTCTCAACCTCTCTGACGACCTCTTCTGGTATATCATCCTCTTCTGAATCCATATCCGTTTGTTGCGTTGTCTCGTTGCAAGTCACAATCGTTGGTTCATCGTCAAGGCAAGTAATAGTAATGCTGTGTAAAATTAAGTGAATGATAGAAAAAATAATAAGAGCGAGATATATAATAAACTGAAATGCTTTGATTGAATTCATAATTGTTTTGGAAGACAATGCGGAAAAAAAATCAGCTAGTAAAAGGTAAAATATGATACATGGTGCTTTTGTTTAGCCTTGCTACCCCGAAGCTTTCCTGGCCCTGGTAGTTCTGATTGACCAATTGCTGAGGCGCTCTCCTCGGTTCACAGCTTGTATAGAAGGGCCTTCCTCCCCTTCCTTCTCGAAAATAACACAGTAGTCCATATCATCATCTTCTAGAAACAGATTCTTCATGGCTGCCAATGCTTCATCTTTCTCTGACCCATATATAGTATCTGCTGGTTGGAAAGTCTGCTCCAGGCGAGGTATCAGATGCTCCAGTGGATAGTAGGGACCGCGCCATGGTGGAGACCAGTCATCGAACTCCTTTCAAGTGTATTCATACCCCAAATCAAATGTAGTACCATGTTTCTTCAGCTTGATGGGTTTGGTGATTCCCTGGAGGTTTTTGCCGAGTCCCTTTACAGGTTCGTACCCACATAAATTCAAGATACTTTCAATCTTGTTATCCCACAATTTATCCTTGTCTACAGCGTTGACCCTTTCAATGTGGTGGTATGTTTCTCCGCCTATTCTCCTTCTGCCTCCAATCATTGGGATGGTCTGGCAACTATATATGGGGTTGCTACCATCTCCATGAATGATCACCTCTTGGTGATTCCATTCGAACTTCACTGCCTGATGCAGGGTCGATGCTACAGCTCCAGCGGCATGGATCCATGGTCGTCCCAATAGCAACTTGTAGGATGCTGGGACATCTATCACTTGAAAGTCAACATCGAACCAAGTTGGCCCCATTTGCAGACATAGGCTAATCTTTCCAATAGTAGACCTTTGGGACCCATCGAAGGCTTTGACATTGATGGCTCCATTTTTGATCTCGTACAGGCTCTTTCCCAATGTTCTGAGAGTGATCAGTGGACAGATATTGAGGCTGGATCCTCCATTTATCACGACTCTAGTGATGAAGTAATCCTCGCATTGCACGGTGATGTGCAGGGCCATGTTGTGACTCAGTCCTTCCGGCGGCAGCTCGTCTTCGTGGAAGGTGATCTTGTGGCTTTCCAATACCTGCCCTACCATATTTGTCATTTCGCCTCCAGTTATGTTGTTGGGCACATAAGCTTTGCTCAATATCTTCATCAAAGCATTTTTGTGTGCGTTAGAGTTCTGCAGAAGAGCTAGGATGGAGATCTGCACTAGTGTTTTGCTCAACTGCTCAACGACCGAATATTCCTTAGATTGTATTTTCCTCCAAAGATCATCGGGCCCAGTTTCAATAGTCCATCCAGAGGCTTGCTTACTGGACTCAGCTAGGTGCTCTGGAGTGTAAACCGCACCTGTTCTGGTCATACGCTGCGCAATAATTGTTTCTCCCATCTTGATCTTCCCTTTCCTCCTTGCTTCATCTGTATAATCCCATGGTATGGAATTTGAGTGGAACGATGTTATGTCTGACATTGCTACAGGAATAGGTACCCTTGGCGGTAACACAACAATTTCGAAAGGTGCAGGTGCCTTCGGGACTCTAAACTCAACCTCAATTGGTCCGGGCGCCTTTGCAGAAGAAGATGCTTCAAATTCGAGAGGCATAGACATATTTACTTTATCGCTCTTGGAGGGCTGATTCTGCACAACAATTGGGTTAAGCGTGACCGCCGGTTTCTTTGGCTCATCACCCTCAGTAATCAATGCTATTGAACCCTAGGGGTCCTAGTCATCTTCGATCTCGATCATGTGAATGTCTCAACCTTTGTAATCAGGCAGAGGGTTGTTGCGGACATTAGAAGTAGGCTCGTTTGCTACGATAACCTTATTGTCGATCAAAATTTGAATATTGTCCTTCAACGAGCAGCACTCGTCAATGGTATGTCCCTTCATGTCGGAGTGGTATGCATAGGTCTTATTAGGGTTGACCCACTGGGAAGGATTTTCTGGAGTTATGGCAGGGATAGGGGAGACATAACCAGCAGCTTTAAGTCTCTCATACAACTGGTCAATTGGCTCAGTGATGGCTGTATATTGTCTGGGAGGTCTGCGGTCAAAATTTGGTCGGGGTCAAGGGAAATTTTGGCGAGTGGGAGGTGATTAGTAGTGAGAGGGTTGAGAATTATAAGCTTGGTAAACAGGTGCAGGTTGAGAGTATCTGGGTGAAGTGGGTTGATATGTGGGAGGTGGAGATGATTGGTAAACAGGTGGTGGATTTTGGTGAGAAGGTGCGAGTGCTTGGTAATTTGGGATGGGCTGATATGTAAGTGGAGGTGACGGGTAAGTGTGGTATTTTAGTGGTGATTTGGCTCCTTGTGTGACCATCACGACACTCACATCCTTCTTCTTGGACGTGCCACCAGACTGTAAAGCCTTGTTGGTGGCCTGCAATGCTTCAAGATTAGTAACCATACCATTCTTAATGCCTTCCTCAATTCTTTCTCCCAGCTTGATGATATCGGAGAATTTCTGGCCCTCAATCAGTATCAACCTCTCATAATATTGTGGATCTTGAGCTCGGACGAAGAATCTGTTCATCTGTTCCTCTTCTAAGGTCGGCCTGACCTTAGCACCCTCTAATCTCCAACGAGTAGCATATTCGCAGAATGTCTGGTAGGCTTCTTCTTCAAATTCTCGATATAGAATACATATGGTGCATTCTCTGTATTGAATCGGAACCTATCCATGAAATCTGATGCCATACCTACCCAGCTTGTCCATTTCTTGGGGTCCTGGCTGATGTACCAGGATAAAGCATCCCCCTTCAGACTTCTCATAAAGAGTTTCATACGGATTTTCTCATCCCTTCCGAATCCAACCAGCTTATCACAATATGTCCTCAAATAGACTCTAGGATCTCCCGTACCATCGAACATTTTGAACTTAGGAGGTTTGTACCTCTCCGGAAGTTCAACATCTGGTTGAATGTAGAGGTTCTCATAATTCAGCCCCTCTATACCTTTGTTTCCTTCCACGCCTTGGACTCGGCTGGTCAACTTCTTGAGTTCTGCTGCCAAGTTTCTGATAAGAGAGTCCTTGTCATCAGACTCAGGTGCACTTGAGATTGGTTGAGAGTAGTGGAGTACGATATCTACGTAGATGGGAGTGTTGTGGAGGTGGTCATTTGTGGTGTTCAGTGGTTCAGGAGTGAGTAGTAGAGTGTTGTTTGGAGTATGGCATGTGTTGCAGTGTTGAGCATGAGTGGGTTGCATTTGTGGTTGTGGGGTGTTCTGTGGAGGTGTGGGATTTTGGGTGTTGGGAAATTTGATATCGGGAGTGGTAAGGGAAAATGACAAGTTTGCCAAGTTCCAAACTTGGTCTAGTTCTTCTCGAAACTTCAATAACTTCTGCTCAAGTTGGGCGGCACTTTCCTTTGAGACCTGGATACCCTGAGTAACTTCTGCTCGTTCACCCAAATTCTCCTTTCTAATGTTGTTCAAGTCTTCCATTTTTGCCTTGTTCTTGTTTCTGATAGGACTCGGAGAAGGAGGAGGTGGAGGGCCCTTGGATCTTGTGGAGTATGATGTTTCCAGAGTGCACGAACTAACCTTTGGGGAGGCGAATAATAAAAGAAAAGCAAAAAGGTAACAAGTTAGTGCGGATTATGAGGAAAAATGTTGCAGTATTTAAACACATTGTGCAAGGATATAAATCGTGTCCTAATTTGGGTGCCTCGTTGTGCCCGAGGTAGGCCTAGTGACAAGTTAATTTTGAGAACTTATAATGCTAAATGCCTCATTTTATTGATTAAAATAAGACGAATCCGAAAACGACACTAAAATAGCGGAAAGTAAAAATGTCACTAATGGCCATTGGCCCTATTACATTAAAAGCGAAAAGAAAGACTCCTAACTACTTGGTCTCAGAAGGACCTTCTTCAGGTTGAATGTTCTCGTTGATCAAGTCCTCCAAGTCGTGCATATTTTCCAGTAAAAATGCTATCGCTAGACTTTCTTCTTTGCCTTTCTCAGCATTTTGACAATCGATGACTCTTTTCCTCACTTTCCCTTCCAATTCCAGCAAGATGTACTCTAGGTATTATAGCTTTTCACTAGCCTTGGTGACTCTCTCTTTCCATTCGTTGATGTGGTTGCTCGATGGGAGGTTTCTCCACCAAGTCTGCAAGAGTGGAGGTATGTTTGCCATACCGAAGTCAGGAACTTTGTCATTCATTTTCTGCAAAACAAAAGGGTTAAGACCTCACCCCCACCGGACTCGACTATTTAATACCAATAATCAGCATAAAAAGTATTTAGTTCTCCAAATAAATGCACACAATATGGTGGTGTCCGTTTAGGTTTCAAGGAAACCCAATAGACTTTGGACAAGGCTATCTTAATGAGTAATTGTGCGGACAACATAACTAACTCGACTAGGTTTGACCATGATGCAAGTACAATTGAACAAAGTAAGGTTTCTATTGGGGTATTAGACAGGTACCCTTGAGCGGACAACTCAAGAGGGAAAGGCACAGAACTGTCGACTGCACCGCTGATCGACTGGTTTTACCGCAAATACGCCTTTGCCAAATTTAAAGGGTGATAATTTTGGAAGAGCACAACCACTCATTATAAGCGTTGCTATGGTATTTGTTTGGAACGAGTGAAATATGATGTTGAAAATGCAGTTTACAAAAATGAAACAAATTGACATGTATTTCTACATTCATAAGATAAATGATTACAATAATTGCTCGTAATTACAACAGTATTGAAATAAAGTAGTAAAGGAAAGTAGTTAAAGGAAAGAAAAGACATGAAGAGCCAAGTCAGTTTTGTAGTGAAAGAATAAAAGACAGTAAATAAAGCAATTAATGAGATAGTAAAGTCACAAGCAACATACAATGATAAAAAGTCTAAAAAAGTCCCAGCAGAGTCGCCATGTTGTCGATGCCCCCTTTTTCTATGGGTCGAAATCGGGCTTGTGACATTTGGGAGGAAAACTCTATTCCCTTTCGATAATTGGGTCTTTGGAATTGGAGAGTCGCCACCTAATGATTATAGTGCATTAGGACACTTTGAGAAGGGTTTGAGTTAAAGAAACCAGAGTTCGGGTAAGGGCTAGAAATTATCTCGAGGGGAAGGCGTTAGGCACCGCTCAAGATCCACTAGTGTGGTCCCGGCCATGATACAATTGTGACTTTACAAGTAAACAATCAAGGCTCAAATAAGTACTTGCATACAACATTGCATTTAGGTTGAAACATATGAAAGTAAGTAGAGAAGGCAGAATTTAAAAAGATTTAAAGAGTTTTACAAAAGAGATAAATCAAGTAAAGGGAATGGGGTCCTAGGTTTATGATTAATATGGATCACTTCAATGCAATACACAGCAATTACTCCTCAAAGAGGGGTCGCACGTGATATTAGTGCATCGGTCATCATCTTCGTATTCTACCCTTCCCACCCCGTAAAGGTTATTTAAACGCGTGATTGGGTCACGAAAGCTTATTGCGTGTTGTTACCTGTCCCATCCTATAAGTCCTAGAGGGTATTTAGGACCGCTATGCCTACAGGGTAAGGACTAGGCTGAACCCTTAGGTTTAAAGGACAAAATGCTAGGCGACATACAAGTAGGACTATACACAAAGGGAACATACAAAGGCAAATAAAAGGCTCACAGATCCCTCCACAAGTAAACATGTATCAGCACGTCTCTAACTCATTTAAGGTCTCAAGGATAAAAGTTTTAAAGAAAAGGAATAAGTGACAGCAGTTGGGTAAGTAAAAAGCTAAAGGAACTGTTAAAACCTGGTCTGAAAAGGTAAAGACTTGAAAATACAGTAGTTTAAATCAAAGCAACACGATTCTGGGCAGAAAAGGTAGCCCAGCAGTTTGAAAACTTAATAGAGCAAGAATTAGAAAAATCAGTGAGAGTAGATACGTGATTTCAAAAAAACTTGTTTCGAGATAGAGGTGGATTTTAAGTAAAAAGTAAATTTCAAAGAGTCACAACAGGAATGAAAGCGACAGAATTCAAATTAAATAAAAGTTGGTTAATCTTAAACTGATAAGAACATGATTAATCGATTCTTATTAGGGCCTAAAGCTTGCCTAGGTGACATATAGGTTGCCTAATTACCTTAAAGGGGTGAACATGCATATTTAATCCCAGTTTTAAAAGGACGCAGTTAACCAAGCTTGTATTAACTGTTTAAACTATACCGGTGAGGCGTTCAGCTAATTGCAACTCGGATAGAATAAAACCCTAAGTAACATGGTGTCTAATGCACACAAAAGTCCTAGAACATGGTCTCTAAATGCCAGTGAGAATGCAGCAGTAGTTTTATGACAATTACTTGTTGGTTATTAACGGATCATGATTACGAAATGAGTATGATAACTTGCTGAAAGTAAAGTGCCTAAAAACAGGATCTCTAATTGTATGAGATGCATGTCCTATACAAGATATTTATTGCACAAATAAGTGAAGTAAAGTCCTATAAGCATGTTTTATACCCATTATTTAAACTAAGCATGCATAACCCCTCCCAGTTTCACTATAACCCCAATCAGTTGTTTACAAGTTATTACAAACCATGATAGCTGAATTACAATAATAAAGAAAAATAAGAAGTTATTCTATAGGGAGCCTTCAACCAGGGCCAATCTTCCAATCTCACATCGTTCGAGTTTCACAGCCAAGGACTGGGTGCGGCAAAGCTCCCTGGCCAATACCAGCACCCAAACATTTACCAAAAAATGTTGGACAAGTGTAGTGTGGAATTACCAGCCTTGTGCATCAAAGTTCAGTAGGTATTCAGAGATACCCAAAGCAATGCTTACACCAAAGGGGGCATAACTTATTTTCTAAGAGTAGTAAGAGTGTGTGATAGAGTTTTTTAAGAAATTGAGTTGGGAGGAGAAAACAGTTTTAAAATTGATCCATATATAATCAGTTCTTGAAAGAAAAATAATAGAAGAGTGTGACAGTTTTTGTAAGAAGATGAGTAAGACAATCTCAGAACTAGAATATCACACATAGTTCAGGGAAACAAACACAAACAGGGGACAGGGGACAGGGGACATGGGTAAAAGTAGTTCACATGTAAGAGCACAATTGCACATACATAGACATTAGAGAAAAAGCATTTAGAATTTAAACAGTCACAACATATTTTATCCCAAAAAGGTTCAGGGTTATTGATAATGTACTGGGGTTAGGGGTAAGGAAGAACATGCATTAAACAAATAAAGGAAGCAGTAGGCATGCTGAATTAAACGAAATATAGTCACATCAATGAACTTACAAGAGGCATGCTAGTTGCAATGAGAACAGCAGAACCATAAGTAGAAGCATAAAAGAAACAAGAGGAAGTGTAATACACATAAAAACATGTTGTTTTGGAAACTGTAAATCAAATAGAAGACATACCAGTAAAAGAGCAAAAGCAGGATGCAAAGACAAAGTAGTAAAACTATATTGGCCTTGGCTTTCACCCGGCTGATAATAAGCAGGAGTAGAGAACAACAATAGAGCAAAAGAGCAAGAGATCAAGAGAGTAAGAGAGCAAGAGAGAATGCAGATTTTGAAAGTATTCAGTGGTGTGTGTAAGTCAGAAGACTGTTGTGTGTTTGCAAAAGAGAATGGGGAGTATTTATAGTACTAAATACGAGTAAGCAATAAGGCAGCAGTCCCTTAATTAAGTAACTGGCATCAATCACAAGCAAATTAGTATATGGACTTCCCTTTAAT
This sequence comes from Nicotiana tabacum, assembly GCF_000715075.1. NCBI lineage: Eukaryota > Viridiplantae > Streptophyta > Magnoliopsida > Solanales > Solanaceae > Nicotiana > Nicotiana tabacum. The sequence goes on along the minus strand of NC_134084.1, from coordinate 13,016,569 downwards.
TAAGGAATACAAATCAAACGGTAAAAACAATCATTTAAAAGGAAAGAAATCACAAAGTAGGGTATAATCACATAAGGAAATAGAGTAACATATAGTATTCAATAAAGACTAGGTACATGATACTCTAACTAGCGAAATAGGTCAGACAAATCAATCAACAAATTTGTGCACATATATATGGCGAAATACCACTGTAATTCAGGAAAATAATTTTCAAAAAAATGAACGAGATTGAAGCTAGGAAATCAATATTAATCGAGGAGAGTATCCCACAAATTAAGGAAGCAATTCAAACTATAGGGAAAATACGCAGAATCACAATTTCAAAGCAAGTATCACAGTCTCAAAGAGGGCTCGGATAATCAGTATAAAATCCTCGTGTAAGCAATCAGAGAAGCTTTAAGCGAAGAACACAGAATGGTAGGGGGATCAAAGACTAACATTTGAAAAAAGCATACAAAGTTAGGGTATCATCAAATTTAAGACAAACATTTGAAAAATAGTACTGAGAATCATGAGTTAGTACTCAAAATCAGAAAATAAAGTGATTTTGAAAATGGGTTCAGAAACCCTAGTTTCAAAAGGGGAACAAAACGTTTTAAAATTTGAACAATCGTAAAGATCGAGTAGAGAATATTGTAAAATACCAAGGTGTGAGTTCAAAAATCGTAAAAACTATAGAGATTTAAGAGGTTGGGTACAGATTAGGGTTTCATAAGAAAACAGTGAGAAGTGAGAGAAACCTGGCTGTGAAACTCAGCAATAATGATGTTCATAGCACCATCGGACAAAACCCATCGGAGGATGGCCGGAGACGAACCCGTCAAAGCTATCAGTGACCATATCGCATGGTGGAGGCTCTCGGGGTCTCAAAGATAGAGGGAATCAACAAGGTAAGGCTTCACGACGACTGATGATCGAAAGAGGTGAGGCTAGAGGTAGCCATAGAGGCGGAGGGTTCATCGGAGAAGAAGAGAACCAGATGGTTATAGAGAGAAGGGAGAGGGAGAGTCAATATATATAGAGAGAGAGACCGTCTGTCTCAAAAATGAGGGGCTTGGATTTTAATTAAGGCAAGTGAACCTGGGCCGTTGATCTCATTTGATCGACGCTCAGATTGAAATGGGTTGGACCGGGTCATATTAGGGATTGGCTGGGTTAATTTAATTGGGTTTTGGGCCAATTGGGTTAAATTGAATCTGATGGGGTGGGGTTAAATTGGGGCTCGAATTGCAATAATAAAAGGCAAGGTGTTAAATAGCCAATTTCTCCCTTTTATTTTATATAAAATAGTTAAAATGATTTTAGAAACAAATTAAAAGCACTGAACTAATTAATAATGTATAGGTATTAATCTAAAAATACTGGAAATGATTTTATGATTATAATAGTCTATAATTGCAATTATATGCAATTTAGCTTTTAAAAATACCAAATAAATTTGTAAACATATGCAAAAATCACCTTAATTATATTTTGGTGTAAATATGAGAATGGAAATAAATAATTTACCAAAATGATTATTTGGGAATAATTATCGGATTTTGTACTGCTAAATATACAATAAATTGGTTTGAAAATCTCTAAAAATTTGGGAAAAATACCAAAACACTTGGGTATGCTTATATATGCATATATATATATATATATATATATATATATATATATATATATATATATATATATATTATTTGAATGTATTTTGAGTATAAAAATATATAGGGAAAAATTGGGTATCAACACATGTACAACAATAGCTGATACTGGCATGATCACAAACCAGCCAAAGAGCACAAACACATTGGAGGGGATATGGGTTTGGAATTCATATGATAGCAAGTACACAATAAGTGATTGACAGAGTATGCCTTGAAATACACATAGGGGAATGCATTAAAGGGGAAGGGGAGACATTATAACATGCTGGTAAAGTAACTTGACTGCAGAACCACAGGCAGAAGTAGACAAGAATGAGCGAAATTGGAACAATTAAAGAAATATGTTGTTGTTGAAACTTTTAAAATTAACTAAGACATACCAGTAGAGAAAAGGGAGGTGCAAAAAAGTAAAGCAAGAAGGATTCCACAGTCTAGCCTTGGCTTTCAGCCCCTAGACAAAGCAGTAGCACAAGTAGTAGTAAAGAAAGAGAGAGTATTGAGTGTGTTTTTCTGTGCTCAATGGTTCGTGTGTTTAAAGAAAATAGGGTAGGGTATTTATAGCTTTGAAAACGAGTAGAGAATAAGGTAACAAATAAGGTTTTATCATAGACTTGGAAATAATCACAATTAGAATAAATTAACACAAGTACCTCACTTTAATCAGGGAATTACAGCTTGAACGGATACTAATAGGGATAATTGAGGAAAGAAATCAATTTAAGACAGATTGATTCTTGCCATATAAGGGGGGTAGTAAAAGTATAAGGTAAATATTTGAGTCTAAGTACAAAATATACTTAATTTTGGGAAAGGATTCAGTGTAAAACATCACAGTAATTAAAGGAAGGGAATCAATCAATTTAAACAATAGATTAAAAATTAGGGTTTATAAGGGAACCTTTTGCAATCAGTCGTAACATTCAGGAAATCAAGATCAATTAGGAAAGAATCATGACTCTGCATTTCAACATATAAATAACAAGGAATGAATAGGCATATTAGATATGCAGGGTCAAACATATTGACAAAAAGAAGCAACACAAACATACAGTAGTAGCAGGAGTAGACTAGGATTCGAAACCTACTCGAAGCACAGTAGTCAACGAAGTCAAGTAGTCACATAGAACCAGAGTGCAGAGAACCAAACTAACAAGAATGAAAGTCAGAAACAAGTAAAGACGTTCAAACTCACTGTAATAAGTGAGGAAAACCCTTTTAAGAAATTAGGGTTTCAACAATAGTCGAGTTTAAAAAATGGTATGAACTCAGAATCAGATAAGTCAACAAGGAAAAAGGATTCAAACACAAAGAACTTAATCGAACAAGTATACACTCAAAACAAACAAGGACATTTTTAGAAATCGGGCAGAACCAAACTATTTAGGTTTTTCAACATGTTGAATCAAGTAGAAGAAAAAGCATAACAAATCGTTTGAACGTAGTAAAATCATAAAACAACACTAAAATCAGAGAAGAGATCTTTTTTTAAAAAAAGTTTAAGAAAAGCCCTAATCGTTGAAAAAGAGAATTCACTTTGAAGAAATTGAAGAACCTTTAAGAAAACACTTAAGAAGTTCATAACATGCACGGATTTAAGACATATCTGAAAGAAAATCGGAAAGCTCTTAAAGTTAGGGTTTCAGAGAACCCAGAAAAGTGAGAAAGACTTTGAAAGTTACTGATCTAGCCAGAAAAGTTGTGGATCTGACTCGAACGGTCATAGGTGGCCGGAAAAAGACCAGAGATAGAGGTTGAGCAAGGACTGTACCAGATCTCTTCAAGATCTATCCATAGAATCACGAAAATAGGTAGCCAGTAGATATAGGAGACGAGTACATGTCTCAAAATGCCATGGGAGTCAAGGGATTAGGTGGGGATTGAAAGGGATTAGGGTGGATTCATGTGGCGGCGGCTAGGGCTTGAGTGGAATTGTAGAGAGAGTTTAAGAGGAATGGGATTCAAGGGCGGCGGGTGATGAGAAATGATTTAGGGTAAGGGATCGTTTAGGGGTTAAAAATGGTAAGGGGCAATGGTGGTCGTTGATCTGAATGATCAACGGCCTAGATTAAAAGGGTAGGTGGGGGATCCGAGTTTGGGTTGGTTTTAAAAGGGTTAGGGGTCTTGTTTAAATTAGAATTGGGCCGGGGAATTGTGTTTGATTTGGGGTTAAATTGAAAGCCAATTTGGGCTAAAATTTAAATAGCCACTTTTTCACTTTTTAAGTTATAAAAAAATAGTAAATAGTTTCTAAAAATAAATTGAAAATACTAAAATGATTTATAACACATAATTAACAATTTAAAAATAAAAGGCTCAATTTTATGAATATAGGACACAATTAAACCTTAAAATGGCTAATATTGCAATTATATGCAATTAGCTTTAAAAATACTAAATGAATTTGTAAAAATATGTAAAACAAAAATTATTTTAGCCAAATTTTGGAATAAATATAGAAATTCAATAAATGAATCATCTAAATAATAATTCTGGACATAATTATTGGGATTTTATGGATTAAAAGGGGAAATAAATCAATTTAAAAACCTTAAAAATTATGGAAAAAATAATAAAATGCTCGGACAAGCTTATATATGCATATATATGCTATTTTGAAAGTATTTTGCATATTGAAAATACATAGGGAAAAATTGGGTATCAACAGCTGCCCCTCTTTACCCGGGAAGGATGAAAGAGTTGTCGGGTAAAGATATGATGAGCAATTTTGATCGAGCAAAACGGTTTGAAGAAGATTTTAGGCCGCACACTGGCTTCTGAGCTACCTACATATCCCGAGTTTTACACGAACCAGGTCGTATGTTGTTCAGGATCCATCGGCGGAGTATACTGATGAAGCGATTTCAAGAACGGACGCAACATCTGGGGCAGGGTGAGTGGACGGTTTACGGGAATGATTAGGTTTGATAAGGATGTGGGAACTGGAGTGGGACCACTCCTGTCGGGATGGCCGTTGCTCCCCGGTTTACCTGCAATTAGAAACAATGCTAGCGTATATTGTGCATAAATTTAAACATGATGCAAATTCCCTTTGGACTATGAATGTTGTCTTTGGACGGTTAGGATGACGTCCTTACACCATGATTTCCTGGGCCATGAAGCGTATGATAAAGATTCGCAGGCCATGAAATGATGCTCTCGGGCTATGAGGATGGTGCCTCCGAACCATGATGCCTTTGAATAATGATATGCAAAAGATTGAAAGGGATCCTCAGGCCATGACATAGTGTTCTCGGGATATGAAGATGGTGCCTCCATACGATGACGCCTTCGGATTAGATGGCGATATTTCAGCCCATGAAGGATGCAGTAGCATGAATTGGACAAGACAGAGCTTAGTCTTGTGAATTGAAGGGCAGAGCTTAGCCCGTAAGAAAAGCGAAATAAATGGTGCTTAGTTTCGAAGAAAATGGGAGGCAGAGCTTAGCCTCAGGAGGCAAAATGATAGCCTTATGCAAAGGTGCAAATGCATATGAAGGTAGAGCTTAACCTCGAAAGGCAAAATGGTAGCCTTATGCAGAAATGCATATGGAGATAGCGTTTAGTCTCGGAAGGCTGAATGGTAGCCATATGTAAGAATGCAGATGCAGATGGAGACAACATTTAGTCTTGTAATATAGAATGGTAGCCTTATGCAAGAATGCAGATGCATATGGAGACATCGTTTAGTATCAGAAGGCGGAATGGTATACTTATGCAAGAATGCAGATGCATATGGAGACAACGTTTAGTCTCGGAAGGCAGAATGGTAGCCTTATTCAAGAAAAATAAGATAGCAAGTGGTAGCACAGTTTTCTTAGCTGATAGCAGATGGCGGCATTGTGATTACTGGGAGCATTGTGACTGCGGAGCATCACTTGAGTGTGCTGATAGTAAATGTTGACAAGTTCAATAATTCGAAGAGTCGTATTCTCGAACGATATTTGTCCCATGAGTGTATAGTATGTTTAAAGATCTTGCAATCCTAGTGCCTGCATCCAAAGAAAAATCGTGAGTTTTGTAAAGGGGGGTGGTTAGTTCGTATCCCCGCTAGCTTTAATTGACCTGCTCAGCTTTGATCTAGTGATACTATATGTATCAGTAGGGTAGCGTTTCTAAATAAAGCAGTTTCGATAATAAAACATGCAATGATTTTGTAAAAGTATGTCCTAAGTGTATAATTAAAAATAGTTTTTAGATGAACCGACGATTGTGACGTGATTCGGGACATTGTAACCTCTCTTGCTACGGAATTTTGAGGTCCTCCTCAAAATTCTGCCCCAATTTGATGGGTTGACGTTTCTGACTGTTGCTCATGTGGCGATCGACTGAAGTTACTTCCGAATTTTGAGGGTCCTCCTCAAAATTCTGCCCCAGTTTCCAATTGTGGGGGAAATGAAATTTTTATTGAATTGTGACCGAACCCATAGAGCTTCCTACGTATCCCCTCTTAAATGGGAATCATGTCAGGCGTAGTTCAATTTACATCATATAGGGGAAGCATAATCATTGATACATAGTAACGCTTGACTGCTTCTAATTTAATGGCTTTGGCCAGACTTCTCCGTCCATTTTTGTAAGTATGAGGGCTCCTCCTGTCAAAACCCGGTGAACCATGTATGGACCCTTCCAGTTGGGAGAGAACTTCCCTTTGGCTTTATTTTGATGCGAAAACATATTCTTTAACACCAGCTGCCCCGGTGTGAACTATTTTGGCTTGACTTTCTTGCTGAAGGCTCTAGACATTTTGTTCTGATAGAGTTGACCATGGCAAACTGCATTCATTCTTTTTCCGTCTATAAGGGATAGTTGCTCCTAACGACTTTTTGCTCATTCTGTATCATCGAGCTCAGCTTCTTGTATGATCCTTAGGGAAGGAATTTCTACCTCAGCGGGAATGACAGTCTCTGTACCATAAACATGCATATAGGAGGTTGCCTCGGTTGATGTGCGGGCTGTGGTGCGATACCCCAATAGAGAAAATGATAACTTTTCTTGCCAATGTTTATTCTTCTCTATCATTTTCCTCAATATCTTCTTGATATTCTTGTTGGCGGCTTCTATAGCTCCATTCATTTGAGGCATGTAGACTATTGAATTTTTGTGTCTGATCTTGAAAGTTTCGCACATAGCTTTCATCAAGTCGCTGTTGAGGTTGGAGCCATTATCAGTAATGATTGACTCTAGAATTCTGAATCGACAAATAATGTGGTCGCGGACAAAGTCTGCTACGACTTTCTTAGTCACTACTCTATAAGATGCTGCTTCCATCCACTTGGTGAAATAGTCTATGGCTACCTGGATAAACCTATGTCCATTGGAAGTAGCAGGATCGATTGGTCCAATCAGATCCATCTCCCAATCAGATAACGGCCATGGTGAGCTTGTTGCATTAAGCCCATTTGGAGGTACATTTATCATGTATACATGTATCTGATAGCGGTGGTCTTTTTGGACATACTAGATGCAGTCTTTTTCCATGGTCATCCAAAAGTAACCAGCCCGGAATATCTTCTTTTCTAAGAAGAAACCGTTCATATGTGGACCGCAGGTCCTAGCATTAATTTCCTCTACTAGCCTGGATGCTTCCTTTGCGTCGACATAGCTTAATAATCCAAAATCAAGAGTCCTCTTATACAGGATTCCTTCGATGTGAAAGAAGTTGTTGGACAATCTCCGAAGTGTGCATTTCTGAGTAGGATTTGAAAGCTCTGGGTACTCTTCTTTTGCCAAGTATTCCTTGATATCATGAAACCAAGGCTTTCCATCTGCATCTTCCTCGACATGAGCACAATATGCTGGCTGATCATGGATCTTTACTAGAATGGGATCAATGAAATTTTTGTCTGAATGTCGTATCATAGATGACAGGGTAGCCAATGGCCATTTTGAGTCCTAAGATGCAGGCTTCATACTGTGGCATGTTGTTGGTGCACGAGAACCTGAGTTTGGCAGACACCAGATAATGCTGACTGGTTTCTGATACTAGTACTGCTCCTATGCCAACTCCTTTGAAATTTGCTACTCCATCGAAAAACATTCTCCAACCGTCATAGGATTCGTATTCTCCATCCACAGGATTTTCAGCAAGGTGGTATGCCAGTGCTTGTCCCTTGACCGCTTTCTGAGTTACGTAGACAATGTCGAACTCACTCAACATGATTTGCCACTTGGCTAGCTTGTCAGTAGGCATGAGCTTCTGAAAGATATACTTCAAAGGATCCATCCTTAATATGAGATATATAGTATAGGCACAGAATTAATGCCTCAGCTTCTGAGCTACCTAGGTCAAAGCACAACAGGTGCGCTCTAATACAGAATACCGGGCCTCGTACGGGGTAAAATTCTTTCTGATGTAATAAATGGCCTGCTCCTTCCTCCCTATTTCATCATGCTACCCCATAACGCAAGCGAAAGCTCCATACAATACTGCAAGGTAGAGTAATAAGGGTCTACCTGGATCGGGCGAGACTAAGACTAGTGGTGTTGACAGGTACTCCTTGATTCTGTCGAAGGCCTTTTGGCAGTCATCAGTCCATTTGATAGTGGCGTCCTTCTTCAACATCTTAAAGATTGGCTCACAAATAACTATAGACTATGCTATGAATCGACATATGTAGTTGAGCCTTCCCAAGAAACTCATCACATCCTTCTTACTCTTTGGCGATGGCAGTTCTTGAATGGCTTTGACTTTTGATGGATAAAGTTCTATTCCTCGGTGACTCACAATAAACCCAAGCAATTTCCCAGCAGGAACCCCAAATGCGCACTTTGCATGGTTCAATTTCAGGTTGTACCTCCACAGTCTATTGAAGAACTTCCTCAGATCTTCCATGTGATCAGTGGCCTTCTTGGACTTGATGATAACATTATCTACATATACCTCTATCTCCTTGTGTATCATATCATGGAAAATGGTAGTCATGACCCTCATGTAGGCAGCCCCTGCATTCTTCAAGCCTAATGGCATAATCTTGTAATAGTACATTCGCCACGACATAATGAAAGTCGTTTTCTCAGCATCCTCTTTATCCATCCAGATCTGATGATAACCAGTGAAGCAATCTACAAATGACTGCAGCTCATGCTTGGCACAATTTTCAATTAGGATGTGTATATTCGGCAAAGGGAAGTCATTTTTTGGACTAGCCTGGTTGAGATCTCGGTAGTCGACACAGACTCTGATCTTCCCATCCTTTTTTGGCACTGGCACAATGTTGGCTAACCATGTTGGGTATTCTACAACCCTAAGAACCTTGGCTTTGACCTGCTTGGTGACTTCTTCCTTGATTTTCAGACTTATATCGGGTTTGAACTTTCTGAGCTTTTGTTTTACCGGTGGACATGTTGGGTCGGTTGGATGTTTTTGAGCCACAATAGACGTACTTAGACCAGTCATGTCATCATACAACCAGACGAATATGTCCTCATATTCCCTTAGAAATTCTATGTATTCTTTCTTTTTTGATGGCGATAGGTGAACACTGATTCGAGTTTCCTTGACGTTTTCTGCATCTCCCAGGTTGACAATTTCGGTCTTGTCCAGGTTAGACTTAGGTCTGTTCTAAAAGTTCTCAACTTCTTTGACAATCTCATCAGATATGTCATCTTCCTCCGAATCAATGTCCATTTTTTCCGTCGTCTCATTTCATGTCACAGTCGTTGGTTTATCAAGATAAGTCATAGTAATGTTGTATAAGTAAAGTAACGAGAGAAAATGATAATGAGTGTTGATTCATAAGAAAAGTCAAAATGTTTTGATAAATTGCATAACTATTTTGAACTTTTAAGATCTTATTGCGGGAATTGAAAATGCGAAAAGAAAATCATTCAGTAAAAATAATGGATAATACTTATTTTAGCCTTGCTACCCCGAGGCTCGTCAGGCTCTGGTTGTCCTGATGGTCCAACCAATGAGATGTGCACCTTTGCTCACGGCTTGTATGGAAGGGCCTTCCTCCCCTTCCTCCTCGAGAACAACATAACAGTCGATATCATTGTCTTCTAGGAAAAGGTTCTTCACCGCTGCCAGTGATTCTTCTTCATCTGACCCATAAACAATGTCGCCATGTTGGAAAGTCTGCTCCAGACGTGGTATTGGCTGCTCCAGTAAATAGCAAGGATCGCGCCATGGTGGCGACCAGTTGTTGAATTCTTCCCAGGTGTAATCATATCCCAAACCGAAGGTAGTGCCATGTTTCTTGAGTTTTATGGGCTTAGCGATTCCTTGGAGGTTCTTGTCGAGCCCTTTCTAGGTTTGTAACCTCTCCAATTCAGTATACTCTCGATTTTTTTATCCCACTATTTGTCTTTGTCGATAGCATTAACCCATTCGATGTGGTGGTAAGTGTTTCTACCCAGATTCCTTCTTCTCTCAATTGCCCGAATGGTCTGACGACTATATATAGTGTTGCTACGGTCGTCGCGAATGATCACTTCTGGTGATTCCATTCAAAATTTACTGCTTGATGCAGTGTTGATGCCACATCCCCAACGGCATTAATCCATGACCATACCTATAGTAAGTTGTAAGATGATGGCATGTCTATCACCTGGAAATCGACATCGAACCATGTTGGTCCCATCTGCAAGCATAGAATAATCTCACCAATGGTGGACCTCTGGGATTCATCTAAGGCTTTCACATTGATAGTTCTATCTTTTATCTCGTGTAGTCCTTTACCCAACTTCTTGAGTGTTACCAGCGGACAAATGTTGAGACTGGAACCTCCATCGATTAGGATTCTGGTGATGAAATAATCTTCACATTGCACGGTGATGTGCAGTGCTTTGTTGTGCCCCAGCCCTTTAGGTGGCAGCTCGTCCTTATGAAAGGTGATCTTATGGCTCTCCAACACTTGTCCTACCATGTTAGCCATTTCCCCACCAGTGATGTTGCTTGGTACGTATGCTTCACTCATTACCTTTAACAGATCATTCTTGCATGCCTCAAATTTCTGCAGCAAAGAGAGAATGGATATTTGCGTTGGAGTCTTGTTTAACTGGTCGATGACCGAATACTCCTTGGCATGTATTTTCCTCCAAAGGTCGTCTAGGCCTGTCTCAATGATGGGTGGCCAATTGGAGGCCTGCTTTCTTGACTCGGCTAGATGTTCAGGGGTATAGACTCTACCAGTTCTTATCTTACGATGTGCTGCAATAGTCTCTTCGACCGTGACCTTGCCTTTACTCCTTGCCTCGACTGCATAGTCCCAAGGTATAGCCTTTGTATGGAATGGTGTCATGGTCCACATTACCACTGGGATCGATATGGCTATCCTTACTCTGAACGGAGCATGTGCCTTGGGTAGCAAAACTGCAACCTCAAATGGTGCGGGTGCATTTGCCGAAGACACGAATTCAACCTCAATTGGTGCTGGTGCCTTTGCGGATGACGTTGCTTCAAACTCAAGTGGTATAGACATATTCACTTCGGCGCCCTCAAACAGTTGAATCTGGACTATGATTGGATTGAGAGTAATTATTGGTTTCTTTGGGTCATCACCTTATGCGATCAACCCAATTGATCCCTCGGGATCCCAGTTATCTTCTATTTCAATCATGTTGATAACTCTATCCTTATGGTCTAGCAGAGGGTTGTTGCAGACATTTGGAGCAGGTTCCTTTGCCACAATAATCTTGTTATCAATTAAAGACTGGATATTGTCTTTCAAGGAACGTCATTCATCAATGGTCTTCCCTTTCATGCCGGAGTGGTATTTACAGGATTTGTTTGGGTTAACCCATTGAGAAGGGTTCTTAGGGGTTACAGCAGGGATGGGGGTGACATAACCAACATCTTTGAGTCTCTCATACAACTATTCAATAGGTTCGGTGATGGTTGTATATTGTTTTGGAGCTCTGTAATCAAAATTAGGTCAAGGTCTAGCGAAGTTTTGGCGTGTAGGAGGTGATTGATAGTGGTATGGTTGAGCATTATAGGTTTGGTGGACATGCACGGGTTGGGAGTATCTGGGTGAAGTAGGTTAATATGTAGGAGACGGAGGTGACTGATAAGTTGGTGGCGGAGCTTGGTATGAGTGTGAGGATGCTTGGTAATTTGGGGTTGGCTGATATATGAGTGGAGGTGTTGGGTATGTTTGGTATTTGAGGGGAGATTTGGTCATTTGTGCAACCATCACGACCCCTACGTCCCTCTTCTTGGACACACCACCGGACTGTAAGGACTTATTTGTAGCTTGCAAGGCCTCGAAGTTTATAATCATACCCCTTTTGATACCTTCTTCAATTCTTTCACCCAGTTTGAGAATGTTGGAGAATTTGTGGTTCTTGCTCATCATCGGTTGTTCATATTACTACGGGTCCTAAGCCTGGACAAATAACTTGTTCATTTGCTCCTCTTCTAAGGCAGATCTGATCTTAGCACCTTAAGACCTCCAGCCAGTGGCATACTCGCGGAACATCTCTGTAGGCTTCTTCTTTAGATTTTGAATATAGAACACGTCTGGCGCATTCTCTGTATTAAACCTAAATCTGTCCATAAAGTTAGATGCCATGCCTACCCAGCTTGACCACTTCTTTGGATCATGGCTGATGTACCAAAACAACGCATCTCCTTTCAAACTCCTCATGAACAACTTCATGCGGATTCTCTCTTCTTTCCCTACTCCTACTATCTTGTTGCAGTATGTCCTTAGATGGGCCCTTGGATCACCCGTACCATCAAACATTTTGAACATAGGAGGTTTGTACCCCACGGGAAGTTCGACATCAGGCTGTATGCAAAGATCCTCATAGTTTAGCCCCTCAATTCCTTTATTTCCCTCAACGCCCTAAATCCGGCTAGTCAATTTCATAAGTTCCTCAGCCAGGTTCCTGATAAGCAGATACTTTTCATCCGACTCAGGTGTGCCGGAGATAGGTTGGGTGGAGTGTGTCATGGTCTCCACGTAGATAGGAGTGTTATGATGGCCTGGTGTGTGGGTGTGAAAGTGGTCATTTGCGGTGTTTTGGGGTTCTGAGATGAGTATTGGAGTGTTGTTTGGGGTATGGAAGGTGTTGCATTGGGTATTTGGTGGAACAGTGTGATGGTGAGTAGCGAGATGATTCTGTTGCTTTGGGATATTTTGAGGAGGTGTAGGGTTTTGAGTGTTGGGGAAATTGATATCTGGGGTGCTGAGGGAAAATGACAGGCTTGCCAAATTTCGAACCTGATCGACCTCTTCTTGGAATTTCAGTAGCTTCTGTTCAAGTTGTGATACATTCTCATTAGGAATTTTAGTACCATGTCCATTATTGGCCATTACCCGTTCAGTTGGATTCTCCTTCCTGACATTGTTCAAATCTTTCATCCTGCTTTTGTTCTTGTTTTTGACAGGGCTAAAAGGAGGAGTGGGTGGATGTCCCCTGGATCTCGTGGAATAAGATGATTATGCCAGAGTGCACAAACTAACCTTTGGGGAGGGGCAATAATGAGAACAAAAAGTAAAAACAAAAAGGTAACCAAGTTAGTGAGGATCATAAAAAGTGTTACAATATTTAAACACATAGTGCGGGAATGTAAATCGTGTCCTAATTTGGGAACCTCTTTGTGCCCGAGGTAGGCCTAGCGACAAATTGTTTTGGAGAACCTAGAATGCTAAATGCCTCATTTTATTGATAAAAAATAATACGAATCCCAAATCGACACTGAATAAACAGGAAATAAAAGTCACTAATGGCCATTGGCCTTATTACATTTATAAAGCGAAAAGATAAACTTCTATCTACTTGGTCCTAGAAGGATCTTCCCCAGATTCGGCATCCTTTACTCCGTCGAACAGCTTACCCAACTCGTGATGTCCCAGCAACAGGTACGCTCTGGCTAGATGTCCGCCTTCGGTCACCTCAACATTTTGACAATCTTCGACTCTCTTTTTCTCTCCAGTTCAACTATGCCTCGCTCCAAGTATACTAGCCACTTGTTGGCACTGACAACCATGTCCTTCCATTCCTCAATCATCTTCTGGTTGGATTCTTGTATCTCACGGTGTTCGCTTTTGTACTCACGGATCTTTTTGCGCAGCTGGTTGTACTTGACCCGTGCCCCGGCCTTTTCATCTATAATCATGTGACCTCAAGCAAACCTTGGTTGGCCCAGACCATCATGATTGTCTTCCAACCAACCTGAGTAGAAAGGAGCACAACCAGCATGATACATGTCTGGCTCGATGGTATCTCTCCCCATTATGATCTTGCAGTGCCACATATGTTGATCTTGTCACTTGTAGTGACTATCATCATTTTGGAAGTCAGCTTGGAATGACTCATCTTGTCGACCCTGGGTATGACTTGCTTCCTACTAGCTTGTCTCATAACTCGGAGAGGGACGTAAGGGTAGGTTCCTCTTAGACCAATTAGTATTAGGAAAGGTACATCTCTGGATCGGGCGATAAACTCCTCGGTTGGAAACCATTCGAACATCCATTGAACCTGTTCTTCAGTCAGATTATCAAATAGCTCAACCCATCCTTTGGCATTCTCAGGCTGAGAGAACATGTTGGGGATGTAATTCATTCACTTTGGATGGTGGAAAGCGATATGATCATCCCAATCCCTTCACTAAATTTCTTATTAGTATTCACCCCTTTGCAGATGTTCCATAAGGCAAAGTTGAAGTAGTGAATTGCAGCCTTCAAAGTGTTTTGCTCCTCGTTGACACTTCTCCAAGGATCGATATATGTCTGCAATGATCATGGGCACGATGCTGAATGGATGCCCACCAATCCCGTCCATTATGGTCTTAGTTACCATAGCCAGCCTGGTATGGATTCTCCCTTTCTTCATCGGAAACACGATCAGCGCTAGGAAACAAAACATGAAGATGAAAACCCTTCGATGGATGTGTCCCAAGGATGTGATGGCAAACTCGTCAGAGTTGGTACGGTAGGATTTACTGTGACCGTACCTTTCATACACGTAGTCAAAAGGGATGTATGACTCCTTTAGGCATGTCAATTCTATATTCTTCTTCAAACCCATCATTTTGAGGAATCCCATGCCTTTGCGGTTCTCAAGCATTAGCAAACCCGAAATCTCCCATACTAGACCGGCCAGTCCTCTTATATCCTCTAGCAAGGGTGTCATTTCAATGTCCCCAAAGCAGAACACGGCCCTCTCACAATCCCAAAACAGTGAGGCGGCTTCTATGATCATGTTGTTAGGTTGGATCTCATGGAGGGATGGTAGGTTTCCCAGATATTTTTGGATGAGAGTTTGGTCACTAGAGTGCAAATCTCTCAACCAGCTTAGCGATATCGGGTGGATGTTGGTGACCGTGCCGAATTTGGGGACTTCATGCCTCATTTTCCTACAAGACGAATAAGGTTAGGCCCTTACCCCCACCAGACTCGTCTATTTAATACCAACAATTAGTATGAAGCATTTAATTCTCCAAATAAATGCATAGAACGTGGTGTTGTCCATTTGGGTTTAGAGAAACTCATAAGACTTAGGACAAGGCTATCTTAAAGGATTATTATGTGGACAACATAACTGACCCGGCTAGTTTTGACCATGATGCATGCATAGTTTAAACAGAGTAAGATTTCTATGGGGTTTTAGACTGGTACCCTTGAGCGGACAACTCAGGGGGGAAGGCACAGAACTGTCGACTGCACCACTAATCGACTAATTTTACTGCAACTATGCTTTTCCAAATTTAGGGGTTAATGATTCAGGAAGAGCGCAACCATTCATTAAAAACATTGCTATAGTATTTGTTTGGTACGAGTGGATATGATGTTGAGCATGATTATGCAGCAATTTAAAAAATAGGTTGACATGTATTTGCACGTTACGAAAACGATAAATACAACAGTTTTATAATTTTAAGCAATAAAGGAAGGAAACAAAGAAGATATGTCAGTTTCGCTTTTGAAAAAGAAAATAAATGCTTAAAGGAATTAAACAAGTAATTGCATATAAGTGAGGGGTATAAGTTCACAAGAACAATCTGAAATGGTAAAAGCCTAAATATCCCCAGCAGAGTCACCATGCTGTCGAGCCCCCTTTTTTCTCCCTTCTATCGGAGAGGATTCCGGGTTTCGACATTCATGGGGTGTAATAACTCATTTCCTTTTAGGAATTGGGTATTTTGAAGAGTCGCCACCTAACGATTTAAAGGTGCGTTAAGGAACCTATAAGGTTCAACTACAACTATGTTTGATAACCAGATATAGGGTAAGGGCTTGAAATTATCCTAAGGGGAAGGTGTTAGGCACCCCTCAGGATCCACTACTGTGGTTCCCAACCAGACAGTTTTTTGTGAATTTGTGCAATTAGCAAGTAAATAGATAAGGCTCAAATAAGAGGGTACTTAAGCTAAACACACAAGTGCAAACAATTATTGAAAGGCAAGGTTTTGAAAAGAGTTATAATCTAAACATCCTTGAAAATGTAAAAGGGGTCCTAGGTTTGTTCGTAATATGGATCACCTCAATGCAATACCCGGTATGACACTTCTCGAAAGAGGGGATACATGTGGATTAGTGCACCGATCATCATATCCATATCTACTTCCCACCCCGTAAAGGTATTAAAGCTAGGATTGGTCTCGACCTCCATTGTATGTTGTTACCCTTCCCATCCCTATCAGTCCCAGAGAAAATTAGGACTACTATTCCTATAAGAGGGAGGTTTTAGGCTGACTCTTAGTTTTAAAGGTGAAAAGGCTAAGTCAACATACAAAAAACACGTAGGACTGCATTTAAAGGGGAAGCATGTAAGCAATTAGAAGTCTCATGTATACCTCCGCAAGTAATGCATATAAACAACACGACTCATACACAATTAAGGTCTGATTTTTAAAATCCTAAAGTATGGTTTATGTCAGAACCAGATTCATTATATATCTCAGAAAAGAAGTCCAAATCGAGCCTGCTTGCTGGTTGTAGTAGTTGATAATTAAATAAAGGTAGTTCCAGTTCTTTTCGAGTAATTACCTAAGGCTTGCCAAGGCGTAAGTAGTATTCAGAAGTTATTCAGAATCATTAAGACGTTTGGAGATTATTCTTATTACCTAAACATGTTGTTCTAGGTGTTCAACATACAGAATTATGTCCAATTAGTTGTAAAGAATAAATGAAATCATTTTTATTCCTTTTTACGAGTTCATGGTTAGCCTAAGTGTGCTTAATCAAATATAACTAAAATCCTAAAGACATGGTATTTAATGTGCAGATTCAGGTATGTCTCTATGCTCGTTCGAGGATGAAGGAATGTTTAAGTGTAGGAGGATGTGACGACCCGGCTGGTCGTCTTAAGAATTAATGCCCCGATCCCCTATTAACTGCTTTCCCCAAGTTTATTTCTGCTATTTTGATTTACCAGGATGTTAGGTTTTAAGTTTCGGAGAGTTTTGGGACACTTAGTACCTAAATGAGAGCTTAAGTGTTGGAAAGTTTACCGTAGTCAGAACGGTGTAATGACGGCCTCGGAATGGAAATTTGATAGTTCTGTTAGATTTGTTGGGTGATTTCGGGGTTAGGAGCATGTTCGGATTGTATTTTGGAGGTCCGTAGTTAATTTAGGCTTGAAATGCCGAAAATTGAATTTTTGAAGTTTCCGGTTCGATAGTGAGATTTTGATCCGAGGGTCGGAAAGGAATTCTGGAAGTTGGAGTAGCTTTGTAGTGTTTAATGTGATGTGTGTGAAATATTTCAGGTCATTCGGACGAGGTTTTATAGACTTTTTGATCGAAAGCATATTTTTGAGGATTTTAGAGTTCTTAGGCTTAAATATGTGGTTAA
This sequence comes from Nicotiana tabacum, assembly GCF_000715075.1. NCBI lineage: Eukaryota > Viridiplantae > Streptophyta > Magnoliopsida > Solanales > Solanaceae > Nicotiana > Nicotiana tabacum. Next base: position 12,999,165 of record NC_134084.1, on the reverse strand, counting down.
TTCTAGGTTTCGATGTTGTTTTAGGTTTTCTAAGGATTGATACAAGTTTGAATGATGTTTAGGATTGGTTGACATGTTGGATTGAGGTTCCGGGATCCTGGGGTGTGTTTCGGATGCTCAACGGATCATTTTATGTTATTAAAAGTTGCAGGTTTTTGTTTAGCTGTTGCAGAGGGATTTTACCCTTCGCGTTCGCAAGTGGACCCTCGCATTCGCGAAGAGTCAGTGGTGGTGGAGGGAATTTTCCTTCGCATTCAAGAGGGGTGATGTTTGAGCTTCGCGTTCGCGAGAAGGATATCGTGTTCACGTAGGAGAAAGTGGTCAGCTAGGTTAGAGGTGGAATTGCTCTTCGCGTTCGCGAGAGGTGTAATGCGTTCGTGAAGCGTTGGTTAGTGGAAGCATCGCGTTCACGAGAGCTATGTCTCATTCGCGTAAGAGGAGTTTTGGTCAATGACTTTTTGCGCTTCGCGAACGCGAGGCCTTGACCACGTTCGCGATGAAGGAATTAAAATACCTGGGCAGAATGCTTAAAAAGGGTTATTTCGCGAATTTTAGCCTAGTTTCCTCCATTGTTAGGTGATTTTTAAGCTTTTTTGAAGAGGGTTGAAGAAGAGTTGAAGGAGAATCACTTAGAGGTAACATTTTTGACTTCATAACTCGTTTTTATGTGATTAAATACCTGATTAGTGGTGGAAACTTTGGGAGAAATAGCTAATTAGGGCTTGAGTTTAATAGAAACAAAAAGGAGTATTTGAGGGGTCAATTTAACTCCGATTTTAGTGTTCTTATTATGCATAGACTCGTGAGAGTATGAGGATTCCGAAAATATAAATTTCACCCGATTCCGAGATGTGGCCCGAGGGGCATTTTGGTCATTTTACATAATTTCCTGTATTATCTTAGACTTTAATTGTAGAATAAGTACTTGAAGTGTTATTTACATCATACAAATAAATTGAATAGATTTGGGCCATTTGGAGTCGAGTACTCGTGGCAAAGGCGTGGTGTCGGGTTGATTTTTGAGCTGATTCGAGGTAAGTAACTTGTCTAACCTTGTGTGGGGGACCTTCCCCTTAGGATATGATATTTGATAATTGAAATGCCTTGTACGTAAGGTGACGAGTGCGTACTTGAGATAATTGTTGAAAATCCGATTTTACTTCAAGTGTTTCAACTGAGTTCTTTTTCCTACTTTATTCTACTCGCGAATTTAGCCTATTGTTAGTTTAGAAAAGCATGTGTAGTTGATGTAATTGCCTATTTGCTTAAACTGCCTTAATTGCATTACGTGAAGCATGTTAGGCTATAATTAATTGTTTACTTAGTATGAAATTAGCATTTAATTTAATATTCTTGTGTTGCTGCTGTATGTTTTAATTTGGGACTACGGGACGACATCCCGGGAGATCCCCTGTACGTATTGATGACCTGGACTGAGGTGTTGTGATGACCCAAAATGTCATCACTTACTTTTAAACTAAAATTTGTGTTTCCAAGGCGTTGAAAACCACATTTATCATCACCTCGATTTGCGTTCACAGTTCAGGAACGTAACTGGAAAGCTTAAATATGAAAATCTGTGAAAAATGATAAAATTTGGCTAATAAAATTAGTAAATTTGACTTCGGTCAACGTTTTAAGTAAATGGACCCGAACACATGATTTGATGGTCCCGGAGGGTCCGTAGGAAAATATGGGACTTGGAAGTGTGCCCGAAATCGAATTCTGAGGTTCCAAGCCCGAGAAATGAATTTTTAAAGGAAATTGTTTAAGGAAATTTGAAATGAAATTTGATTAGAACATGATGGTATCGGGCCCGTATTTTTATTCTGGTGACTGGTACAGGTCTTATATATGATTTAAGACATTTCTGTAAAATTTGGTGAAAAACGGATGTCATTTGACGTGATTTAGACCTAAATTGCTAAAGTTGATATTTTAGGAAGTTTGAAAAAATTCTTTGATTTTGAGGTTTAATTCGTTGTTATTGAGGTTATTTTGGCGATTTGATTGCACAGATAAGTTCATATGATGTTATTGAGTTAGTACTTATGTTTGGTTAGGATCCCCGAGGGCTCGAGTGTGTTTCAGAGGTGTTTCGGAAAGTTTTGGACTTAAGAAAAGTTGCAGAAACAGCTGATCTGGTGTACTGATGCCTTCTTCTTCACGTTCGCGGGAGAACCCACGTGAATGCGATGCATTAATTTCGCTGAAGGAAATTCCTTCTACGCGAACGCGTAGCTCAGGTCGCGAATGCGAGGCAGTGGGGGGCAATCCCTTCGCGAACGCGGTCCTGGCCACACGAACGGGAAGGCCAATTGAGCCTGGGCAGGGGGTGAGGTAATTAAACTAGGCGAACACGACACCTTGAATGCGAACGCGAAACTCGAGGAGTTTCTACTCTGCGAACGCGAGCCATTTCCCACAAACGCGAAGGGTTGTCCAGCCTAACCCGTCGCGAACGCGAAGAACATTTTCGCCCAGTTATTTTAAAGTCTCAAAAATGGAACACTTATGGGATTTTTATAAAATTTCACAAACCTCTTCTTCTCCGAAGCTCTTAGACAATTATTGAAGCATTTCTTCACCATAATCTCTTGGGTAAGTAATCTTTAACTTGCTTTCCTCCATTTTTGTCAACACCCACTAGATTTCTAGGCCTAAACCATGTTATAAAGGATAGAAAATTAGGGATTTGGGTAGAGTTAGGGATTTTTGATTATTTATGATTTAGACCTCGTTTTGGGGTCAAATTTGAAAACAAAATATATATTCAAACTGGTGGGTGAATGGGTGATCGGGTTTTGGTCCGAACCTCGTATTTTGACAAAGCGGGCCCGGGGTCGATTTTTGGATTTTTGGGAAGATTGACTAGAAAGGTATAATTAAAGATTGGAATTGGATTTTTTAGCATTTATTGATGTTATTAAGTCGATTATGTATAGATACAATTGATTTGGATCCAAACTTGAAAGAGAAAGCAGTGTTTGAGGCTTGAGTTGGCCGTGGAAGTTCGAGGTAAGTGTCCGGTCTAACCTTAGCTTGAGGGATTAGGAGTTGTGTCCTATTTGCTAATTGCTTCTTGTTGAGTACGACATATTGGAATGGTAACGAGTATCTATACGTTGGTGTCGAGCATGACTGTGAGTCTTAAATTAATACTTGTTGTGTTCTTAAATGATACTACGGATGCTTTAATTGATGATTCTCGATATTGAGCAAGGATTTAGTTTATTTTCGTGGAATTTATTTATGACTGAGTATTGGTATTAATTGAGCTGAGTAGGAGTTGAGTTAAGATTGGTTATAGTTGAATCTCCCTTGCCGGGATGTTTGTTTGATATTATTGTTCCCTTGCCGGGATGTTATTATATTGCTTTTGTTCCCTTGCCGGGATTCCTTGTGATTTTGTGTTGGCTTGTAAATGGGAGCGGGTGGTACGCCTACCACAAGATATGATGAAATGTGAGCGGGTGGTACTCCTACCACAAGACATGATGAAATGGGAGCGGGTGGTACGCCTACCACAAGACATGATGAAATGGGAGCGGGTAGTACGCCTACCACAAGATATAATGAAATGGGAGTGGATTGTACGCCTACCACAAAATATGATGAAATGGGAGCGGGTGGTATGCCTACCATAAGATATAATAAAAATGGAGCGGGTGGTACGACTACCACGAGATTTAATGAAATAGGAATGGGTGGTACGCCTACCATAAGATATGAGAAATGGGATCGGGTTGCACGCCTACAACAAGACGTAATCCGAAAGTGAAATCTGTCTTTGTTTCCTTATCCTTGTTAGAAGTTAAATTTTGGTTTCCTTATAATACTCTTGAGGTTATGTTTCATCTATTATTCCCCGAAACATGTTTCCCCCTCCCAGCATTTTATTATTTGTACTAGTTTATTTTCCACCATATGTATATATAACTGCACAGGTTTATCTGGAGTCTAGTCCTAGCCTCGTCACTACCTTATCGGGGTTAGGCCAGGCACTTACCAGCACATGGGGTTGGTTGTGGTAATGCTACACGCTGCACTCTATGCAAATACCGGAGCAACATTGGGACAGTAGTAGCATGGGAGCCAGTCTTCAGTCCACAGAGATCCTGAGGTAGTCCTGCAGGCGTCCGCAGGCCCGGAGTCTCTTCTATCTATTTAGATGTTCTGTTTTCTTTTGTACCCGAGACAGAGTATATTTCCTTTTTTCAAATACTTGTATGTAGCATTCCTAGACAGTCCGTGAATGTTGTGACATCGGTTTTTGGGTAGAGATATATGTTGGCTTTTTTATTCGTATCGATTTCGGTATTATATTTATCTAAGTCTTCCGCTTAATTTTCATCTTTCGCTATTATTTAAATGATTATCACCTATTAATATAAGTTGTAAAAAGGATAAAAATTTAAGATATTGAATTTTCCACATTTCGTGGCTTGCCTAGCTTTTACGAGTAGGCGCCATCACGATTCCCGAGGGTGGTAAATCCGGGTCGTGACAACTTGGTATCAGAGTTCTAGGTTACATAGGTCTCATAATTTACAAACAAGCTCAGTAGAGTTTGAGGGATCGGTACGGAGATGTCTGTATTTATCCCATAGAGGCTACAGAGTTAGGAAAACTTCACATTTGTTCTTTCTTGTCGTGCAGTTTTGTTTCTCAATGCTAATAGAATTTCTACTCTTTTCTTTCGCAGATGGCGAGAACACACTCTTCCTCACCTACTGCTCAGCAGCCCGAGCCCCTAGCAGCAGCTCCCACGAGGGGCAGAGGCTGAGGCCGAGACCATGCTAGAGGCCGAGGTAGGGGCAGAGCTCAGCCCCGAGCAGCAACACTAGTGGCAGAGCCTCAGGTTGATTTTGATGACGAGGTTCTGGCCCGAGCAGCTAAGGTAGGCCTAGCTCAGGTTCCAAAGGGGTTTATTGCTACCCCAATTCTTCAGGACGCTCTGGTCCGATTAGTGGGCCTCATGGAGAGTGTCACCCGGGCAGGCTTGCTTTCTGTAGCACCAGCCGTCTCTCAGGCGGGAGGAGGAGCCCAGAATCTTGCTACTCGCACTCCGGAGAAGGTAGTTCCCCAGATTCAGACTCTAGCGGTTCAGCCAATTAGAGCAGTTCAGCTGGGTGTCATATCTTAGACCGGTGATGGAGTAGCTATGTTTGCCGACGCTTTGTGGAGACTGGATAGGTTCACCAAGCTCTTCACTACTACTTTTAGCGGTGTTTCTACTGAGGATCCCAAGGATTATCTAGACAACTGTTATGAGGTTCTTAGGAACATGGGGATTGTTGAGACCAATGGGGTCGATTTTGGTACATTCTGCTTATTTGGATCCGCCAAGACTTGGTGGAGGGATTTTTGTTTGGCTAGACCAGCCAGATCACCATCTTTGACTTGGGAGCAGTTTACACAGCTATTTCAGGAGAAGTTTCTCCCCATTACTCAGAGAGAGGCCTATCGGAGGCAATTTGAGCACCTCCAGCAGGGTTCCATGAATGTTACCCACTATGAGACCAACTTCATCGACATAGCTCGCCATGCTCTTGTCATACATCCTACCGAGAGGGAGAGGGTAAGGAGGTTTATTGATGGCCTTATCCAGCCTATTCGTCTTCAGATGGCTAGGGAGTCTGGGAGTGAGATATCTTTCCAGGAGGCGGCCAATGTGGCCAGGAGATTGGAGATGGTTCTGTCACTGGGAGGTGGTCATGGGTCGGACAAGAGGCCTCGTCATTCAGGCAGATTCAGTGGTACCTCATCTGGAGGTAGAGATTCATATGGTAGGGGCAATCTCCTTAGGCCTTTCCAGTCAGCACTTTAGGTTTCTCACGGAGCTTTAGGTAGTCGTGGTCCTCAAATGCGGTATTTTGATCAGCAGCTCAACAGTGCACCACTAGTACCTATCAGTGCACCATCGCTTCAGAGTTTCCAAGGTCGTCAGCCCTAACAGCCGAGGGCTTGTTTTACTTGTCACAACACTAGGCACATGGCTAGGTATTGCCCTTTAGCTTCGACCAGTTCTCTGCATCACGGTTCCTGTGCTATGGTTCAGGCACCAAGTGTCCCACAGGCCGCCCAGCCAGCTAGAGGTGGGGGTAGAGGTGTTAGAGGTGGAGGTAGAGGTGCTAGAGGTGGAGCTTAGACCGCTAGAGGTGGAGGCCAGCCAGCAGCAGGTCATCCCAAGGATGTAGTTTAGGGTGGTGGGGCCCAACCTCGGTGTTATGCCCTTCAAGCCAGGCTCGAGGCTGAGGCTTCGGATGTAGTTATTATAGGTACGGTTCTGGTTTGTGATAGGGATGATTCAGTGTTATTTTATCCAGGGTCTACGCACTCGTATGTGTCATCTTATTTTGCATTGTATCTGGTCATGCCTAGTGATTTATTGAGTGTTACTATTTATAAGTCTACACCGGTGGGTGATTCTATTGTGGTTGATCGAGTCCATCGTTCTTGTATTGTGGTGATTGGGGGTCTTGAGACTCATGTAGATTTGTTGCTTCTAGACATGGTTGATTTCGATGTCATATTGGGGATGGACTGGTTGTCACCTTACCATGTTATCTTGGACTGTCATGCCAAGATTGTGACCTTAGCTTTATCGAGTATGCCTCTTTTAAAGTGGAGAGGGACTCCGGGTCATTCTACCCATAATGTTATCTCGTATGCGAAGGCTTGGCATACGGTCAAGAAGGGGTGTTTGGCCTATTTGGCATATGTTCGTGATTCTAGTGCTGAGGTTCCCTCTATTGATTCTACGCCCGTTGTTCATGAGTTTGCTGAAGTATTCCCTTCAGACTTGCCGGGTATGCGGCCTGACAGGGATATCGACTTTTGCATTGATTTGGCTTTGGGAACCCAGCCCATTTTTATCCCTCCGTATTGTATGGCCCGCCAGAGCTGAAAGATTTGAAGGAACAGTTGCAAGACTTGCTTGAGAAGGGCTTCATTAGACTTAGTGTTTTGCCCTGTGGTGCGCCGGTGTTGTTTGTCAAGAAAAATGATGGTTCGATAAGAATGTGTATTGATTACCGATAGTTGAACAAGGTCACAATCAAGAATAAGTATCCATTGCAGAGAATTTATGATTTGTTTGATCAGCTTCAGTGTGTCAAGGTATTCTTGAAGATTGACTTGAGATCTGGCTACCATCAGTTGAGGATTAGGGCATCTGATGTCCCTAAGACAGTTTTCCGCACTCGGTACGGGCATTATAAGTTCTTGGTTATGTTATTCGGGTTGACAAATGACCATGCGGCTTTTATGGATTTGATGAACCGAGTGTTCAGGCCTTATTTGGACTCGTTCATGATAGTCTTCATTGATGATATTTTGATATATTCCCGCAGCCGGGAGGAGCACAAGCAGCATCTAAGAGTGGTTCTTCAGACTCTGAGATATAATCAGTTATATGCTAAGTTCTCGAAGTGTGAGCTCTGGTTGGGTATTCAGGTTGACCCGAAGAAGATTGAGTCAGTCAAGAACTGGCCTAGACCAGCATCAACTATAGAGATTCGGAGTTTCTTGGGATTGGCAGGCTACTACCGTTGGTTCATGGAGGAGTTCTCATCTATCGTAGCCCTGATGACCAGGTTGACCCAGAAGGGTGCCCAGTTCAGATGGTCTAATGAGTGTGAGGAGAGATTTTAGAAGCTTAATATAGCTCTGACTACGGCACCGATGTTGGTTTTGCCTACAAGATCAGGGCCTTATACAGTTTATTGTGATGCATCTCGTATTAGACTTGGTGTACTGTTGATGCAGGATGGTAAGGTCACTACCTATGCTTCGTGGCAGTTGAAGATTCATAAGAAGAACTATCTAGTTCATGATTTGGAGTTGGCAGCCATTATTCACTTATTGAAGATTTGGAGGCATATCTGTATGGCGTGGGCATATGAGGTGTTCACGGATCATAAAAGTCTTCAGTATTTGTTCAAGCAAAAGAAGTTGAATTTAAGGCAACATAGGTGCTTGGAGTTATTGAAAGATTATGATATCACAATATTACATCATCCGGGAAAGGCTAATGTGGTGGCCGATGCTTTGAGTAGGAAGTCAGCCAGTATAGGCAGTCTTGCTTATATTCTGGTCGGTGAGAGACCGCTTGCTTTGGATGTTCAGGCCTTGGCCAATCAGTTCATGAGGTTGAATGTTTCTGAACCCATCCGGGTGTTAGCTTGCACAGTAGCTCGTTCTTCTTTATTGGAGAATATCTGTGATCGGCAGTATGATGATCCCCATTTGTGTGTCCTTAGAGACACGGTGCATTGCGGAGGTGCCAAGTAGGTTACCTTAGGTGATGATGGAGTTTTGAGATTGCAGGTCGAGTTCGTGTGCCTAATGTGGATGGGCTTCGGGAGTTGATTTTGGAGGAGGCCCATAGCTCCCAGTACTCTATTCATCCAGGCGCCGCAAAGATCTATCAGGATTTGCGGCAGCATTATTGGTGGCGGAGAACGAAGAAGGATATCGTTGCATATGTTGCTCGGTGTTTGAATTGTCAATAGGTTAAGTATGAGCATCAGAGGCCTTGTGGTTTATTCCAGAGGATTTAGCTTCCCAAGTGCAAGTGGGAGCAGATCACTATGTATTTCGTTGTAGGACTCCCGCAAACTTGGAGGAAGTTCGACGCAGTATGGGTCATTGTTGATAGGCTAACCAAGTCAGCGCATTTCATTCCTGTGGCAATCTCCTATTCATCCGAGAGGTTAGCTGAGATCTATATCCGGGAGATTGTTCGTCTTCATGATGTGCCTGTGTCTATCATTTTGGACCGAGGTACATAGTTTACCTCACATTTCTGAAGAGCAGTTCAGCGAGAGTTAGGTACACAGGTTGAGTTGAGCACAACATTTCATCCTCAGACGAACGGGCAGTCTGAGTAGACTATTCTGATTTTGAATGATATACTCTGAGCTTGTGTCATTGACTTTGGAGGCTCGTGGGATCAATTTTTGCCTTTAGCAGTGTTTGCCTACAACAACAACTACCAGTCGAGTAACCAGATGGCACCTTATTAGGCTTTATATGGTAGGCGTGTGTCGGTCTCCAATTGGATAGTTTGAGCTGGGAGAGGCTCGGTTGTTGGGTACGGATCTGGTTCAGGAGGCCTTGGACAAGGTCTGGATTATTTAGGATAGGCTTCGTACAGCTCAGTCCCGCAAAAGAGTTACGCACACCGCAAGGTTCGTGATTTGGCATTCATGGTCGGTGAGCGGGTATTGCTCCGAGTGTCGCTTATGAAGGGCGTGATGAGATTTGGGAAGAAGGGAAAGCTTAGCCCTAGGTTTATTGGCCCTTTTGAGATTCTTGATCGAGTGGGAGAGGTGGCTTAAAGACTTGCATTGTCGCCGAACTTATCAGCCGTGCATCTAGTGTTTCATGTGTCCATGCTCCGGAAATATCACGGCGATCCATCCCACATGTTAGATTTTAGCATTGTCTAGTTTGACAAAGACTTATCTTATAAGGAGGAGCCGGTGGCTATTCTAGACCGACAGGTTTGTCAGTTGAGGTCGAAGAGTTTTCCCTCTGTTTGTGTTCGATATGCGGAGCCGTTATCCCCATCTTTTCCCTGATTCGGGTACTTCCTTGTTCTGTCCGTTTGAGGACGAACGGTTGTTTTAGAGGTGGAGAATGTGGGTACTTGATTTTAAACTAAAATATGTGTTTTCGAGGCCTTGAAAACCTCATTTATCATCACCTCGATTTGCGTACGTAGTCCGGGCGTGTAGCCAGAAAGCTTAAATATGAAAATCTGTGAAAAATGATAAAGTTTGGCTATAAAATGAGTAAATTTGACTTCGGTCAACGTTTTGGATAAATGGACCCAGACCCATAATTTGACGGTCTCAGAGGGTCCGTAGGAAAATATGGGACTTGGCGATATGCTCGGAATCGAATTCCGAGGTCCGAAGCCCGAGAAATGAGTTTTTTAAGGAAATTGTTTTCTGAAATTGCTAAGGAAATTTGATTAGAACATGATGGTATCGGGCCCGTATTTTGGTTCCAGCGCCCGGTACAGGTCTTATATATGATTTAAGACATTTCTGTAACAAATTTGGTGTAAAACGAATGTCATTCTATGTGATTCGGACCTAAATTGCTTAAGTTGACATTTTAATAAGTTTGAGAAAATTCTTTGATTTTGAGGTTTAATTCGTTGTTATTGAGGTTATTTTGGCGATTTAATCGCACGGATAAGTTCGTATGATGTTATTGAGTTAGTACATATGTTTGGTTAGGAGCCCTGAGGACTCGGGTGTGTTTCGGAAAGTTTTGGACTTAAGAAAAGTTGCAGAAACAGATGATCAGGTGTACTGACACCTTCTTCTTCGCGTTCGCGGGAGAACCAACACGAACGCGATGCATTAATTTCGCTGAAGGAAATTCCTTCTACGCGAACGCATAGCTCAGGTCGCGAACGCGAGTAAGTGGGGGGCTATCCCTTCGCGAATGCGGTCCTGGACACGGGAACGTGAAGTCCAACTGAGCCTGGGCAGGGGGTGGGGCAATTACCCTATGCGAACATGACACCTTGAATGCGAACGCGAGGCTTAAGGAGTTTTTACTTCGCGAACGCAAGCCATTGCCCGCGAACGCGAAGGCTTATCTAGCATAACCCATCGCGAACGCGAAGGGTCTGTCGCGAACGTGAAGAACATTTTCGCCCAGTTATTTTAAAGTCTCAAAAATGGAACACTTACAAGATTTTTATAAAATTTCACAAACCTCTTTTTCTCCAAAGCTCTTAGGCGATCTTTGAAGCATTGCTTTACCATAATCTATTGGGTAAGTAATCTTTAACTTGTTTTCTTCCAATTTTATCAACACCGACTAGATTTGTAGGCCTAAACCATGTGATTAAAGGTAGAAAATTAGGGATTTGTCTAAAGTTAGGACTTTTTGATTAGTTATGATTTAGACCTCGTTTTGGGGTTGGATTTGAAAACATAATATATATTTGGACTCGTGGGTGAATGGGTGATCGGGTTTTGGTCCGAACATCGTGTTTTGACCAAGCGGGCCCGGGGTCGATTTTTGGATTTTTGGGAAGAATGATTAGAAAGCTATAATTAAAGATTGAAATTGGATTGTTTAGCACTTATTGATGATATTAAGTCGATTATGCATAGATACGATTGAGTTGGAGCCAAAGTTGAAAGGGAAAGCGGTGTTTGAGGCTTGAGTTGGCCGTGAAAGTTCGAGGTAAGTGTCTGGTCTAACCTTAGCTTGAGGGATTAAGAGTTGTGTCCTATTTGCTAATTGCTTCTTGTTGAGTACGACGTATAGGCTTGGTGACGAGTATCTATACGTTGGTGTCGAGCATGACCGTGAGTCTTGAATTGATACATTTTGTGTTCTTAAATGATACTACAGATGTTTTAATTGATGATTCTCGATATTGAGCAACGATTTAGTTTATTTTCGTGGAATTTATTTATGACTAAGTATTGGTATTAATTGAGCTAAGTAGGAGTTGAGTTAAGATTGGTTATAGCTGAATCTCCCTTGCCGCGATTTTTGTTTGATATTATTGTTTCCTTGTCGGGATTCCTTGTGATTTTGTGTTGGCTTGTAAATGGGAGCGGGTGGTAAGCCTACCACAAGATGTGATAAAATCGGAGCTGGTGGTACATCTACCACAAGATATGATGAAATGGGAGCAGGTGGTACGCCTACCACAAGATATAATGAACGTGAGGTCTTGACCGCATTCGCGAAAAAGGAATTAAAATACATGGGCAGAATGTTTAAAAAGGGTTATTTCGCGAAATTTAGCCTAGTTTCCTCCATTGTTAGGCGATTTTGAAGCTTTTTGAAGAGGGTTGAAGAGGGATTCAAGGGGAATCACTTGGAGGTAACATTTTTGACTTCAAAACTCGTTTTTATGTGATTAAATACCTTATTAATGGTGGAAAATTTGGGAGAAACGGGTAATTAGGGCTTGAGTTTAAGAGAACCAGAAAGGGGTATTTGAGGGGCCAATTGAACTCTGATTTTAGTGTTATTGTTTTGCATAAACTCGTGAGAGTATGAGGATTCCGAAAATATAAATTTCACCCGATTTCGAGACGTGGCCCGAGGGGCATTTTGGCCATTTTACATAATTTTGCGTATTAGCTTAGACTTTTATTGTAGAATGAGTACTTGAAGTGTTATTTACATCATGCAATTGAATTGAATAGATTTGGGCCATTTGGAGTCGAGTACTCGTGGCAAAGACGTGATGTCGGGTTGATTTTTGAGCTGATTCGAGGTAAGTGTCTTGTCTAACCTTGTGTGGGGAACCTTCCCCTTAGGATATGATATTTGATAATTGAAATGCCTTGTACGTGAGGTGACGAGCGCGTGCTTGAGCTAATTGTTGAAAATCCGGTTTTACTTCAAGTATTTAAATTGAGTTCCTTTTCCTGCTTTATTCTACTCGCGAATTTAGCCTATTGTTAGTTTAGAAATGCATGTTTAGTTGATGTAATTTCCTATTTGCTTAAACTGCCTAATTGCATTACGTGAAGCATGTTAGGCTAGAATTAACTGTTTACTTTGTACGAAATTAGCATTTAATTTAATATTCTTGTGTTGTTGCCATGTCTTTTAATTTGGGACTACGGGACGGCATCCCGGGAGATCCCCTGTACATATTGATGACCTGGACTGAGGTGCAGGATACCAAGAGATCCCTGGCACGTAGATTGAGGATACCGAGAGATCCTCGGGATACCAAGAGATCCCTGGCATATATTGAGGATACCGAGTGATAATCGGGATTCCAAGAGATCCCTGGAATACTAAGAGATCCCCGGTTATTATCCTTGTTGTGAGTGGTATTTCCTTGTAGTTTGCCTTTATCTCTGTTTCCGTTAATGTACTATTATTATTCTGTATAGATTCTTAATATAGATTCTCAGTTTTACCACTTATTCTATCCGGTCATTTTATTAAATATTAACCTCAGTAGGGCCCTGACCTTCCTCGTCACTACCCGACTGAGGTTAGGCTTGGAACTTACTAAGTACCACTGTGGTGTACTCATGCCCTTTCTGCGCATGTTTTTTATGTGCAGATCCAGGTACCTCTACTCAGGCTTACCATTCTTTAGACGAGGCAATTCTACGGGACTTCGAGGTATATTTGTTGCGTCCGTAGACCGAGGAGTCTCTTTCTATTCCTGCATTTTAGTATTTATCCCTTGTGTACTTTTGTTTTTGTTAGACATTCCGGAGATTAGAGCTATGTAGTGTTTTTCCCAGCTTGTGGATCCGTGAGTTTACGGGTTTTGGGGATAGTGTATCAGATTTCAAGAAGTTATGTGTATATGCTGAGCGGCATTTAAATATTGTCTCCTTTAGTTATTTTGTTTTGATTTATTCTTCCACAAGTTTAGTTCATTTTCCGCATTGTTAGGCTTACCTAGTCATAGAGACTAGATGTCGTCACGACAGTTCATGGAGGGTGAACTGGGGTCGTGACAGCTTTCTACCCTTTTGATAGCTAAAACATGCATATTTACCAGCCCTTTTCACTAGCCAACCCCATAATTGTATACAAATTATTATAGAACAAATGATTGAGTTACAAAAGAAGTGCAGAAATAAGCAATTACAACCATAGGAAGCCTGATCTTGACTTCCTCTTTGAGTTATGTAATGAACCACTTTAATGCCAATATTATTCCAAAGCCTTTATCATATCTGGGTGTGTCAGAGTTCCCTAAGGACCTCAAGAGATCCCGGGCAGTGCTCACACCCAGATTGGTATAACCAAATAGAATTAGTGAGTGTGGAAGGGCCAGCTCTTATGTGTCCAAGTTCATAGGGAGCTCAAGGGTCCCAAGGCAAGGCTCACACAAGAGGGGCAGAACCTAGATTCTAAGACTAGGTGAGAGTGCTTGACATAGCTTTTTTTTAAAAAGAGTTTGTTTAAAACTTTACTGGCAGGTCCATTTACATAGGTAATTTGAAAGTAGTTGTAGTAGTGAACAAAACTCAAAACTCCCAAGATGGGATCACAAAACAAAATCAGTAGTCATATAAGGGGGTCAAGGGATCTTGGAAAGTCACTTGTCTGTGAGCACATGACCCTGGAAGGGGTCTGGTTTGGACATACACATCAATAGCTGATACTGGCATGATCACAAACCAGCCAAAAAGCACAAACACATTGAAGGGGATAGGGGTTTGGAATTCATAAGATAGCAAGTACACAATAAGTGATTGACAGAGTATGCCTTGAAAAACACATAGGGGAGTGCATTAAAGGGGAATGGGAGACATTATAGCATGTTGGTAAAGTAACTTGACTGCAGAACCACAGGCAGAAGTAGACAAGAATGAGAGAAATTGGAACAATTAAAGAAACATGTTGTTGTTGAAACATTTAAAATTAACTAGGACATACCAGTATAGAAAAGCGAGGTGCAGAAAAGTAAAGCAAGAAAGATTCCTCAGTCTAGCCTGGGCTTTCAGCCGGCTAGACAAAGCAGTAGCACAAGTAGTAGTAAAGAAAGGGAGAGTTTTGAGTGTGTGAGTGTGTTTTCCTGAAGTCAATTGTTTGTGTGTTTAAAGAAAAGAGAGTAGGGTATTTATAGCTTTGAAAACATGTAGAGAATAAGGTAACAAGTAAGGTTTTATCACAAACATGGAAATAATCACAATCAGAATTAATTAACACAAGTACTTCCCTTTAATCAGGGAATTACAGCTTGAACGGATACTAACAGGGTTAACTGAGGAAAGAAATCAGTTTGAGTCAGATTGATTCTTTGCAGATAAGGGGATAGTAAAAGTATAAGGTAAATATTTGAGTCTAAGTAAAAATATACTTAATTTTGGTAAAGGATTCAAGGTAAAACATCACAATAATTAAAGGAAGGGAATCAATCAATTAAAACAATAGATTAAAAATTAGGGTTTATAAGGGAACCTTTTGCAATAAGTTGTAACATTGAGGAAATCAAGATCAAATAGGAAAGAATCATGACTCTGCATTTCAACATATAAATAACAAGGAATGAAAAGGCGTATTAGACATGTAGGGTCAAACATATTGACAAAAAGAAGCAACACAAACATACAGTAGTAGCAGGAGAAGGCTAGGATTCGAAACCTACTCGAAGCACAGTAGTCAACGAAGTTAAGTAGTCACATAGAACGAGAGTGTAGATAACCAAACTAACAGGTAAGAAAGTCAGAAACAAGTAAAGACCTTCAAACTCACAGTAATAAGTGAGGAAAACCCTTTTAAGAAATTAGGGTTTCAACAATAGTCTAGTTTAAAAAATGATAAGAACTCAGAATCAGATAAGTCAACAAGGAAAAAGGATTCAAACACAAAGAACTTAAACGAACAAGTATACACTCAAAACAAACAAGGACAGTTTCAGAAACAGGGCAGAACCAAACTATTTAGGGTTTTCAACATGTTGAATCAAGTAGAAGAAAAGCATAAACAAATCGTTTGAACATAGTAAAATCATAAAACAATACTAAAATCAGAGAAGAGATCTTTTTTTTATAAAAGTTTAAGAAAAGCCCTAATCGTTGAAAACGAGAAGTCACTTTGAAATAAAATCGAAGAACCTTTGATAAAACACTTAAGAAGTTCATAACATGCACAGATCTAAGACAGATCTGAAGAAAATTGGAAAGCTCTTAAAGCTAGGGTTTCAAAGATCCCAGAAAAGTGAGAAAGACTTTGAAAGTTACTGATCTAGCTAGAAAAGCCATGGATCTGACTCGAACGGTCATAGGAGGCCGTAAAAAGACCAGAGATAGAGGTTGAGCAAGGACTGGACCAGATTTATTCGAGATCTGTCCATGGAATCACGAAAATAGTTAACCAGTAAACATAGGAGACGAGTACACATCTTAAAATGCCATGGGAGTCCAGGGATTAGGTGAGGATTGAATGGGATTAGGGTGGATTCATGTGGCGGCTTCTAGGGATTGAGTGGATTTGCGGAGAGAGTTTGAGAGGAAGGGGATTCAAGGGTGGAGGGTGGTGAGAAATGACTTAGGGTAAAGGGTCGTTTAGGGGTTAAAAATGTTAAGGGGCAATGGTGGCCGTTGATTTGAATGATCAACGGCCTAGATTAAAAGGGTGGGTGGGGGATCTGGGTTTGGGTTGGTTTTAAAAGGGTTAGGGGTCGGGTTTAAATTAGAATTGGGTCAGGGAATTGGGTTTGATTTGGGGTTAAATTCAAAGTCAATTTGGGCTAAAATTTAAATAGCCACTTTTTCCCTTTTTAAATTATAAAAAATAGTTAATAGTTTCTAAAAATAAATTGAAAATACTAAAATGATTTATAACACATAATTAACAATTTAAAAATAAAAGACTCAATTTTATGAATATAGAACACAATTAAGCATTAAAATGGCTAATATTGTAATTGTATGCAATTAGCTTTAAAAAATACTAAATGAATTTATAAAAATATGTAAAAATTTATTTTAGCCATATTTTGGCATAAATATAAAAATTCAATAAAGGAATGATCAAAATATTAATTTTGGACATGATTATTGGGATTTTATGGATGAAAAGGGAAAATAAATCAATTTAAAATCCTTAAAATTATGGAAAAATTAATAAAATGCTTGGACATGCTTATATATGCATATATACGCTATTTTGAAGTTATTTTGCATATTAAAAATATATAGAAAAAAATTGGATATCAACATCCAGGACTTGCAAACATGTCTAGAATAAACATCATTTTCTATTGGTAATGGTTGTCTATGTAGTCATTCAATGGCCTTCGCAGAAGCTCTTGATGGTACTCTCCTCTATGAAAGTGTTCCAGCAACCAGACTTGTAGCAATAGATTACAACCTTCAATGTGTCTGAATCCGTGCTCACCGATCTAGAACGCAGTATATCCTATCTAAGATCATGGGGATGATAGTCTAAGTTTGTCCCTCGATGTCATCCATTAAGGTCCTGGCGACCATGGTTAAGCAAGTATGAATCCTTCCTCTTTTCATTGGAAATATCAACAACCCCAAGAAGCATACAATGAACACATAAACCCCGCGGTGCACCCATCCTAAGGAAGTGATGGCTAGTTCATCATGGTGAAGACGACATGATTTGCGATGCCCACAACGCTCATAAAGAAACTCAAAAGGGATGTATGATTTCTTTAGACAAAGCAATTCATCATTCTTCTTAAAACCCAACATTTTCAGGAAACCGCGGGGAGTGCGATTCTCTGGTACTAGTAATCCCAGACTATCCAAGGAAACTTGGCGAAACCTCTTATTTCTTCTAGGAGAGAAGTCATTTCTGTATTGCCAAATCGGAAAATAGCTCTTTTCTCGTCCCAGAACATGATGGTAGCCTCTATCAACTCCCTATTCGGTTGAATGTTCATCAAAGATGGAATGTCACCAAGTACTCTCCATACATAATTTTTGTCAAAAGGTGCAAGGCCTTTCCACCTGTCAGTGTAGCAAAGGTGGGATGTTTTGGACCATACCAAACATGGGGATTTCGTGCTTCATCCTCTGCAAACAAACAAAGGTTATCCCTTTCCCTCTCCAAATTTGACTACTTACGCAATAATGATCAATAAGTTCACACATTTTTTCCAAGTAATGCATATAATATGATATAATCCATTGGGATTGCAGAAATCCCATCGGAATTTGGACAAGGTTCATCTTAGCGGGTTGTTACGTTAATAACGCTTCAACCCATACTAGGTTTAGCATGATGCATGTACGTTTAAAATTTGAGTATGGATTCTAGAAAGGTCTAGACTGGTACTACCAAGTGGAAAACTTGAGAGGGAAAGGCGTGGGACTGTTGATTGCACCGCTGATCGACTAGTCTACCGCAAATAAGCCTTTTCGATTGAAAAATAAGTGATTTTAAGAAAGCTCAGACACTCATCAAGCACCACTTTGTTGATAATTGATATGACTGGAGTATGACGCGCAACATGCTTTATGCAGAAATAATAAAACATTGACAAGTATTTGCATGATCAAAGTACGTAAAAGCAGTAAATAAAATAGCAAAAGTGAACATGAAAAAAAGAGAAAAGAAAGGAAAGACAAAAGAGAGAAATCAGTTTAGCTCATGAAAATGTGCGAGAACGTAATGAAGTGGGTAGGGAGATAGGGATGGGAGAGTCATAATATAGCAATCTTAGACAAGATGAAAAAAATGGAGAGAGGTCATACATTTCATAACAAACAAAGATGAATAAGGGAAGGGATGTGCATGTAATGGCAATTTAAAAAAGATAAAGGTGAATAAGGAAAGGGGTGTGCATATATAAGAGTTTAAAACAAACAAAGGTGAATAAAGAAAGGGATGTTCATATAATAGCATTTCAAAACAAATAAAGCAAAATAAAGAAAGTAATCCATATAAGTTAAGTTCATTATGGTAAAAGCCAAAGTATTTCCCCAGTAGAGCCGCCATGCTGTCCCGCCCCATTTTCTCGCGAAAGCGGGTTTCGACATGTGACAGCTCTTTTAAAATGGGTGTTAAAATAGAAAAGTCACCACCTAACAAATTTAAGATATGTTAGGGAACCTATTTTCAAATAACTCTATTTCACTAATATGTGCTACCAAAGATCGGGTAAGGGCTCAAGTTACCTCAAAAAGAAGGTGTTAGGCACTCTTCGAGGTCCACAATTGTGGGTCCCTGCCAAACTTTAAACTATGTGGATTATGTAATTAGGCTAGGTGATCAAATAAATAAAGGGAAATTCAGAAGTCGAAAAGTCTTATTAAAACATACGAGACTCGATACAAATCTTAATGACTACAAGGATACAACTACATCGATCTATGTAAACTAACTAAGTGTAAATAACAAGAACATAAAGAAAAGGGGGGTCCTAAGTTTTTTAGCCTAAAGGATCACCTCGTGCAACATATATAATACTTTGCAACTCCCTTAAGGTTGGGTTGCTCATATTATTCAGCGGGCACAGACTATCATCTCCTTCTACCCAATTACTATGCTGAAGTTATTTACTTAAAAGCACTTTAATTCAATTCTACATCGTACCCTATGTGTGCACTACCCGTCCCATGCCTATGGTCCAGGAGGCTTTGGATCTACTATTAGGTGGTTCTAGACTGTACTTAGGTTGCTCAAAATGATAAAACTATGTGACATCAAAAACAAATATGACTGTACAATTGCAATGAAAGGCTCAAGTTTGATCTCCACACATAAGGACGAAAGCATGCATTTAGATTCTCATATTAGACGGCAGATAATTAAGACGCATTAGAATCAGTAAGTCCTATGGGCATAGTTTCTATATAATTCTAGTATTATGCGGGTGGTGCTATAGTTTCTGGACTATCGTATAGGTAGATTAGAGCGTTAGAAATCCTATAAATATGATTTCTAAATTGTTGGTGCTAGGAGGCAGTAAAACTACTCAAATTACTAGAGCTAGTTTTATAGACAAGTGACAGTGTCCTATAGGCAAGATTTCTAGTAGTTAACAATTGAAATTGATTTTATATACTTTATCCCTATAGGCATGTCGTCTAAGAGTGGCAATGCGATGAAGTGACAAAGTAATTGATTAGTTTATTAAGATCCTATAGACATGATATCTAAAGGAGCAGTGTACTAAGAGCAATAGAAGCAGTTGATTTATCAATAAATTGAAACCTTATAGAGATGGTATCTAGCTGGACATTAGCAAAACATGTGGTATTGTATCCTATAGGCATGCTATCTAGAAGCGTTTAATAGTACACATGGAAACAATTATAGTTACTTGAGCCAACATGTTTTGACAAATTAAGTGAAGTGTGTGCGTGATTCCTATAGGCATGTTTTATATTAGTGTACAACACACTGAATCAAATAACATATAAGACATGCTGAACGAAATAGCAAATAGAACACTTAGACCCTATAGGCATATTTTTCTACCCTTTTATGTAACCATTAGAATACCCCAGCCCATTTCACTAATCTCACCATCATTCATTTACAAATTATTAAATACCCAATGATAAAAGAAGAAACAGACTCAAAATATTGCATAATTAAGATTACTACAGGCCCAACAGAAAGAGCATACCCAAGAAGAGGTAACCCTGCGCTGCTTGGGCCTTCAATAGACTCTCTCACTCGAATAGCAAGCACAAATCGAAACACTTCCCAAAACAGGAGAGTATGTCCGTTTGCAGAACCCAAAACCACACATGGACCCATATCAAGCCCAACAATTACAATACTGACCAGTTAACCAAATAAGTTAATGGACCGCACGTGGAAATCAACTAAATAGCTCTAAATACACACCTCATAGAGACATGATTGGGTGACATTTACCAGGATTCATAAACACATTGGTATTTTTGAAGCAAGAGTGACAGTATTGATTAAATAAAGAATAGGAAACTAGAAGAGTCAATAAATTCGATTTGAAATATGGTGAAGGCAACATAGGTTAAACCATTAAGCATGTGGCAACGTGCTAAAGATAACACTAGGAGAGATAAAGAGACATGCCATTTTATATTAACAGGGTAAACATACTAGGCACATACGAGGTAAACTTGCTAACTTTTTCAAAATGAGTTCAGAATAGAGCATTGGCCTAAAAGGATTTTAAGACTTAGGAGTCCAAGTCATGAATGGTCAGACAAAGTCATAGTCATGAAATGACAATTACACACAACAAACAGGAAAGCAAGCAATCGATGAGAATCCTAATCATGCTGAGTATAACACAAAGATCTCAAAGTCCAAAGGTGTCATGGCAGGAAGACATATTATCATAAAGTTAAATAGAACAGTCAGACTCAAAACTTAAGATAGTCGACTATGCATGATCATGGAACCTAAATGTATTGGGATTCAACTAGAAGCATAAGTAATACCAAACATTGCAGGATTGACCAAACACTAGAACAAAGCAACATGTTTGGTTAAAATATTACGACAACAAATATGGTTCATGTAAGCAGGTAAAAATATAGTTCACATAAAAGAATTATCTGTAACGACCCGACCAATCATTTTGAGCTTTTGCACACCGCTCGCCAGTTCTCGGGCATGTCATGTCTAGACTCGTGTAATGTATTATGACTTATGTAAATCGTAGGTTTTGGTTTTAAGGGTAACCAGAATGAATTTTAAAGAACAGTTCTCAGTTTGAAGCTTCAAAATTTGAAAGATTTGACTTGTTAGTATATGATCTAGGATTGGAATTTTTATAATTTGGTTAGCTCTGTTAGGTGATTTGGGATTAGGAGCGTGAACAGAAAGTACTTTGGAGGTCCATTGAAGGTTTAGGCTTGATTTGGCGAAATTGGAATTTTGGCGTTTTCCTGTTGATAGTTGAGATTATGATTTAGGAGTCGGAATGGAATTTCGGAAGTTGGAGTAGGTCCATTGTGTCACTTGTGACATGTGTTCAAAATTTTAGGTCATTTGGATGAGGTTTAATAGACTTTTTGATCAAAATCGGAATTCGAAAGATTTTGGAAACTTAGACTTGAATCCTACATGTTTTGGTTGATTTGATGTTGTTTGTGGTGTTTTGAAGATTGGTACTAGTTTGGATGGTGGTATGTGACTTGGTTGTGCTTGTGGTTGAGGTCCAGGGTGCCTCGGGGTGATTTCGGATGGTTAGCGGAAAGTTTGGAAGTTGGAGGTAGCAGCTGAAGCTAAGTCTATTGTCATAACCGCATCAGCAGTTGGGAGGCCACAGGTGCGACCCCCGCAGATACGGAAGACCAGTCGCAGAAGAAGAAGGATCCAAGGAAGGCAGAAACCACAGAAGAAGTTGAGGAACCACACCTGTGATGGCGCAGGTGCGGGTTGTGCATCGCAGATGCAAAAATTGAAGGTTTAAGTGATGACCGCAGAAGCGGCGCTTGGGACCACAAAAGCAGTATCGCGAGAGCGAGTGCCGGACCGCAGGTGCGAAAAGCCTGGGCCAGAAGGTATAAAAGAATTCCTTCGCGATTTTTGAGTTGTTCTTCACCATTTCAAGTCGGTTTTGGAGCTTTTTGGGAGATTTTTTAAGAGGGATTCAAGGGATAACGTCTGGAGGTAAGATTGTTGAACCCAAAACTTGTTTCCATGGTATTGTTTCATGGATGAGAGCTGTAATTATGGAAATTAAGGGTTAAAAAATTGGGAAACTAGGGCTTGGTATTGGAGACCTTGACTTGAGGATTTAAAGGGCCATTTGTGGCCAAATTTTGGGACTTTTGATATGTATGAACTCGTGGGGAGATAAGAAATCTACTGATGTAAATTTTATCGAATTCTGAGACGTGGGCCCGAGGGTTGGGTTTTGGTTAATTTTGGGATTGATGTTGTAAATTGATTATTTTTGCATGGGCTTCGTTCCCTTAGCATATTTTGGCGACGTGATTCTGATTTTTGATAGATTCGACGCGAGTGGAGAACAATTAGAGGGGCAAAGGCATCGCAAGTTAGAGTTTGGACCAGATTGAGGTGAGTAATAATTGTAAATATTGTCTTGAGGGTATGGAATCCTGGATTTCACATCGTTGTGCTATATTGAGGTGACACACACGCTAGATGATGAGTGTGTGGTCGTGCACTCTTAGGGATTGTGAGTTAGTCCATCCCGAATGACTATTTTACCGCGTATTTTATTGAAAACTATTTGCTATCATAATATTTTGGGTTGAATTCCATATTTGGGCCTCGTGCCAACTATTCAACCCGTTAGGGGATTTTTACTACTATTTCCTCACTATTTTGACTTTGTATCTGTACTCAGTCATGTTATATTATACTGTTTTCATAACTCGCCATGTTTACTCTATTTTTAACACTTTAAATGATATTTTAGGCTGAGCATCATATTTTACTGTGCCCGCTTGGATTTTAGAGATTTCTAACTAAGACCAAGGGCCTGTGTTGTGAGGATTATCATGGGATCGGGCTGCACGCT
Source organism: Nicotiana tabacum (assembly GCF_000715075.1). Lineage (NCBI taxonomy): Eukaryota > Viridiplantae > Streptophyta > Magnoliopsida > Solanales > Solanaceae > Nicotiana > Nicotiana tabacum. The sequence continues at coordinate 12,976,223 of NC_134084.1, read as the reverse complement.
GCAGTATTGTTGTACTTATTATGATTATAAGGTCGAGGGCCTGAGTTGTACGCCACAAGGTGGCTTGATATGAGGCTGAGAGCCTATTGATTATGCCACGAGACGGCTTGATATTGTGCTTGGGCCGTAAGGGGCCCCTCCTGGAGTCTGTATACCCCCAGTGAGCGCGAGTACCCATTGTGATATGAGATATAGCCCGAAGGGCTGGTGTTGTACTATGTTATTGCCCGAGGGGCTGATTCTATTGACATTGTGCCCGAGGGGCGGATTTTATGTGTTTATCTTTTCTATTTGCTTTTCATTTACTTGTTTAACTGTTAAAAAGGTGTTTAAAAGAAGCTTATTCTGAACTAAGGTGTGTTCATAAGATTTCACTATTTCTTTACCTTTACTAGTTTTGCACTGCTTCTTTATAGCATGTTGTGTTTTACGTGATTTCTTATCGCTCAGTATTCATCTATTATTATTATTATTATTATTATTATTACTCACTGAGTTGGAGTACGCACTTTACTCTCTGCACCCTGCGTGCATATGCAGGCGCTTCAGGTGTTGCTAGCGAGGGTTGATAGTCTCCAGCAGATTTTCGAATTTCACTAGGTAGCTACTCAGCGTTTGTAGCCCAGTGTTTCTCCCTCTTATCATTATTTCCTTCCCTTGTACTAGATTTTTAATAGACTGTGTAGACCCCTTTTCCATATTACTAGGATTATGTTAGATGCTCATGACTGGTGACACCCCGATGTCGGGCTGTGTTGGTTCTTCCGCAAATTGTGTTGTCTCACTGTTTATTTGAGATTTCATGTTAAAGACTTAAATTGTGTTATTTTAATTACTTAAAATGAATTGTGTGTTGTGTAAGCTGGCCTTGTCTTTACGAGAGGTGCCATCATGACTGGGTTTGGGTTTAGGGTCTTGACAAGTTGGTATCAGAGCCTAGGTTACATAGGTCTCAAGAGTCATGAGCAGGTTTAGTAGAGTCTCGCAGATTGGTACGGAGACGTCTATACTTATACTCGGGAGGTTGCAGAAACTTTAGGAAATTATTTATCAAATTCTTGAATTCTTATCGTGCACCCTTGATTCAGTTTGGAATGTTACTCTTTCAATTCCTTCCACGCGTTCGTATGCGCGCATGAGCGCTCCGTATTAGATATGCATCGATGGCTTGTGATTCTCTGATCGAGGGGCGAGATGTGATCTTTGTGTGTTGATGTTGGACCAGTTTGGAGGACTTGAGGCCTGGTTTTTGCCTACAGCTTGAGCACTGAGGCGTTTATTGTGTGAGCATGTTCTTGTGGATTTGTATATCCGATAGTGTCCCTGTTAATGGGAACGATGACTGGGTTGCTATGCGATGAGTATGATATGACTGCGAGATGTATTCATATGATTTGGGAGCAACGAGAAGGGTCTGCTGTAGGATAAAAGAACTATTTGGTGCTTGATTCCCATCTTGATTTGATGTATAGCCCCGAGTTATGGGAGTGTGAAGAATCTTTTCATGTTTTCTAGTTGGGGAGTGAAGTAAATTTCATGTTGCAATATGAGTTCAGACTCAGGAAAATTCAGTGATTGCGAAAGGTTTATGCCGGTGGAAGGGTGTAAAGAGATGTTAGTTGAAGGCGAAGTAGGTGGGTTATCTGATGCGGGTGTTCTGATGTTTGTAAGATCCTTATGTCGTCTGTTGGAAGATCTCATTTACAAGTGAAATATATGTGTTGCAATTTAAATTTGGGTCACTTAAGAGAGTGAGTTTAACTGTTACGAGAGCGAATGCAAGATTTGTAGAAGATTTAAAGTACTAGATGGTCTGTGTTTCACGAGCTTATGAAGGGTTGACTTTAATCTCACTATGGTATTATGGCAGTAATAGGGTATATGCATTATGAGTTATTTTGTGTGTTTTGATCAATAGCTTCGAGCCAAGTGGGGAAGTCTGCTATTAATTAGTTGATTGCACGGTTATGTGCTATATTGGTTCCAATTTGAGGTATACGGGTTAATCGGTTATAGCTTACGGAGGTTGAGACCGAGGATGGCTCGAGTAAAGGAAATTTCAATAAAGTTTATGTCATGCCTCATAGGTGTATGAGAATCACGGAATGTCTTGACTGGTTATTGGTAAAGGATGTTCGGTGCATAGAACAGGAAGTTGCTTGGTTGCATTAAGGTGAGGTTACATTCTGCGGTGTCGGAGTGCTAAGGAGGCACATGTTGTTTAGTTCATTTGATCACTCTAATTGAGGTTTGAGTAGAGTGGATGAATCTCGAGAATGGTCCTAATGAGTTCAAGGTTTTACATGTAATAATTGAAAATTTTCAAGTGTATAATTTGGCTAGAAAATGAGGTTTGCATTGGAGGGTGTCAAAACTTGTGTCATTTCTATATCAATTATGGGATTCTATATATCAATATTAGCAAGGTAATGGCTTCGGATTCGCAGGAAGTCTCTTCAGGGTAGGTAGTTTGAATGTGGTGCGTTTGGGAATATTAAAGAGAGTATTCAGTAGCTTATGAGCCTTAGACTATGTGGTTTTATGCTTGGGTCTCGTGTGGTGAGTCTGGGCTGAGGAATTGTGGTGTTATAGCAAGAAGGAGTATCAAGTTGAAGGTAAATCAGAAGGAAACTCAGATAGGTGGGATAGCTTGGTAGTAGGCCAGATCGGCATGATAAGAATATGATTAGTGTTTTGGATGCTTATGTGGTATAAGTTTATACAAGTGATAAACGGCAATGCTCTTGGGTTTTAGTGGCGTGCGTATCTTGGTTGAGTTAGAATGATTCAGTCTTGACAGGGTTGGTTTTTGTGCAAAGGGGACTCGGAGAGTTCTTGGTGACTCCTACCACTGTTTGGAGGTATATTTTTTCTACTGACAGGAGGAGTATGTGATGTATAGTGATTTTCTCCTAGATGGGATCAAATAGAAAGTTCTTGGCCAGTTGGGTGCGTAACTGCTTGTGGCTCGGAAGGGATATGAAGTTCTCATGTTTATCCTAGGATGGTGTGGTATATGTTGTATGTTGTGGAGGATTGAGATTTGCGTGTGTAAGGTTACGGTTCAGTTTTGAAAGGAAGGTCATAAATTCTTAGGCTACATAGACAGCTTCAGATGAGTAGATAAATGAGATCACTGATTGGTGTGGCTTGATGAGGGTATACATTTCAGAAAGGGCGATGTGTTTGAGTTATGGATGCTTTATTGGTATTGTGGCATTATTTTATCTAATCGACTATTGATATTCAAGGTTTGCTTGATGGCACATGAGAATATTTTTAGAAGTACCCCTTGTGGGATGATCGAGTAGTAGGGATGTTTCAGATATTCGGGCGGTGGAGTTGGGATCAGATATGGTGATTCGCGTGCGGTATGGATTTAGAGACTGGGAGTTCTCATAGATAGGTTAGTTCATAGTTGTGGACCACGTATATCGGTCTTGTGTGATAACTATGGGAGGCATGGAGACCCGAGTGGATCATTGTTGCTTGGTATGTTAGGTTTTGGAGGTGATATTGGGCATAGACTGGTTGTCTTAGTGTTGTGTCATTCTGGGTTGTTACGCTAAGATGGCGGCGTTGGCTATGCCGGGAATGCCACGGAATAAGTGGCGAGGTTCGACAAATTATGTTCTCAGTAGGGTGGTTTTATATTTTTAAGACCCATCGGATGGATGGGAAGGATTGTCTTTCTTATTTGGGCCTTCATGATGGATGTCAGTGCAGAGACTCCTACCATTGATTCAGTTTTGGTGGTTAAGGATTTTTCGGATGTGTTTCTTGCGGCCGGCATGTCAGCGGACATGGTTGTTGATTTCGGTATTGATTTGGTGTTGGGCACCATATCGTATGGCAATGTGATGTTAAAGGAGTTGAAGGAGCAGCGTCAACAACTCTTCGTAAGGGGTTCATTGGTAGATCAAAATGGATGTGTATTCTACATCTAGTCAGCTTTGTTGACTCCGAGTCGTATTATTGAGGGACGTGTTGATTCGGTTGTTATTAATCTTATTAGTGACTGGTGAGATCTATGAGTTACCTTTCCGTGTTGCGAGGTATTGGGATTTGTTGGTTATAGGCACATGTAGTGCGGTCTTATTGGGGTCTCTCAGTGGAATTCGAGCGGAAAAGCATTGGGTATTGCTCGGCGGATGGCATATTGATTGTGTCCTTTCGGGTTTTTGGGGTGTTATGTCAATTGCTTCGTTGTGGTTATGATGATTTCTTTGGTTCTAGACATCAGATTGCGCATGGTTGTCGATTTTGAGCATATTGACTTGAGGTGTTTCATGTGGACCAGTATTTGGATAGGGTCGCGCATTGCAACAAAGTTATGTGAAGATATGACATTTCGGGTTAGATTCGGGTGTTCCGTTTCCACGATGTGTGACGGGTTCCTAGGATTATGTTGTGGTTGTACTGGTGAGCTTGCGGTACAACTCTTTCATTTGAGTCATTTTCATGATTTGAGTACATCCAGATTGTTGCTTATTGGTGTACGGATTGCACGAGTTGTGGCTTTAGTTCGTATTGATGTGTCATATCACTAGAGTAGTTGTCCTGGCTTAGATAAGATCATTGGTATCTATAATGAATACAAACGGATTCGATTTCAGTATGTTGGATGGATAATATCGAGGTTTGGCTTAGGAATTTGCTATGGTCCTTGCCAAATGAGAAGTGGCTTCATGAATGGTTGATCTGAGGAATGGGCATGACTTTCTACATGTTTCATTATCATTGGCAGTATATGGAAGTGTTCGGATGAGGCTTTATTGGATAAGAGGCTTATTATCGATATTCGGTCGTTTTGAGCAACTGCTGCGATTAGAGGTTATCCCTACGAGTGTTTGAGTTATGTGGTACATCATGTAATTGCATCTGAGGTTGCAGGTATGGTTTGTTACAGCTTGTTCGGGCTTATTCAGGGTATAAATGTGAGATTCTAATCTTGTAGATGATTTTAAAGTAGAAATGTGGTTCTAAGGTTTATGGGCTGGGTTGGATCGCGAAATTTCAGTTGCATTGTGTTATCGGGCCTATATGAGATAGGGTGATATAGGATCACCCCTGGGTATATGCATGGTAAGGTTACACAGCGACTTGTTGGCTTTTGGAACAACTATGGGCACGTTCAAAGACGAACATATGTTTAAGTGGGGGAGGATGTAATGACCCGATCGGTCATCTTGAGCTTTTGCACTTTACTCACCAGTCCTCGGGCATGTCTAGCCCTGTGTGGTGTATTATAACTTATGTAAATTGTCGGTTTTGGTTTTCAGGGTAACCGGAATGAATTGGGAAGAACAGTTCTCAGTTTGAAGTTTAAAAATTTGAAATGTTTGACCAAGATTTGACCTTGTTAGCATATGATATCGGATTGGAATTTTTATGATTTGGTTAGCTCCGTTAGGTGATTTGGGGCTTAGGAACATTATCTTAATGTACTTAGGAGCTCCGTGGAAGGTTTAGGCTTGATTTGGCGAAATTGGAATTTTGGCGTTTTCCAGTTGATAGGTGAGATTTTGATTTAAGGGTCGAAATTGAATTCCGGAAGTTGGAGTAGGTCCGTTGTATCACTTGTGACATGTGTGCAAAATTTCAGGTCATTCGGACGAGGTTTGATAGACTTTTTGATCAGAAGCGGAATTTGGAAGATTTTGAAAACTTAGTCTTGAATCCTACGTGTTTTGGTTGATTTCAAGTTGTTTGAGGTGTTTTGAAGATTGGTACAAGTTTGTATGGTGGTATGTGACTTTGTTGTGCTTGTGGTTGAGGTCCTGGGGGCCTCGGGGTGATTTCGGATAGTTGGCGGAAAGTTTGGAAGTTGGAGGTAGCAATTGAAGCTAAGTTTGCTGTCATAACTGCATATGTGGTTGGGAGGCTGCAAGTGCGACCCCCGCAGATGCGGAAGACCAATCACAGAAGCGGAAGGAGCCAAGGAAGGCAGAAACGCAAAAGCTGTTGAGGAACCGCACCTGCGATGGCGCAGGTGCTGGTTGTGCATCGTAGATGCAAAAATTAAGTTTTAAGTGATGACCACAGAAGCGACGCTTGGGACCGTAGAAGCGGTATTACAGGAGCTAGTGCCGGACCGCAGGTCCGAAAAGCCGGGGCTAGAAGGTATAAAAGAATTCCTTCGCGAATTTTGAGTTGTTCTTCACATTTCAAGTCAGTTTGGATCTTTTTGGGAGATTTTTGAAGAGAGATGCAAGGGATTGTGACTGGAGGTAAGATTGTTCAACCTAAAACTCGTTTCTATGGTATTATTTCACGGATTAGAGCTGTAATTATGAAAATTAAGGGTTAAACAAATTGGGAAACTAGGGCTTAGTATTGGAGACCTTTACTTGAGGATTTGAGGGGGCATTTGTGGTCGGATTTTAGGACTTTTGATATGTATGTACTCGTGGGGAAATATGGAATTTATTAATGTAAATTTTATCGAATTCCAAGATGTGGGTATGGGGGTCGGGTTTTGGTTAATTTCGGGATTGATGTTGTAAATTGATTGTTTTCACATGGGCTTCGTTACCTTAGCATAATTTGACGTCGTGATTCTGATTTTGGATAGATTCAACGTGAGTGGATGCCGATTCAAGAGGCAAAGGAGCGCGTGCTAGAGTTTGGACTGGATTGAGGTGAGTAATGATTGTAAATGTTGTCCTAGGGTTATGAAACCCCGGATTTCACATCGTTGTGCTATATTGAGGTGACACACATACTAGATGACGAGCGTGGGGCCGTGCACTGTTGGGGATTGTGACTTAGTCCATCCCGAATGACTGTTCTACCGTGTATTTGATTGAAAAGTGTTTGCTATCATCATGTTTTGGGCTAAATGCCATATTTGGGCCTTGTGCCAACTATTCGGACCCTTAGGGGATTTTTATTGTTGTTTTCTCACTGTTTTGACTTTATATCTATACTCAGCCATATTATATTATACTGTTTTCATAACTCAACCATGTTTACTCTGTTTTAACATTTTAAATGATATTTTGAGCTGAGCATCTTATTTTACTGTGCCCAAGTGGCTTTTAGAGATTTCTTACTGAATAAGGCCGAGTGCTTGTGTTGTGACGATTATCATGGGATCGGGCTGCACGCCGCAACAGTGTTGTACTGGTTATGATTATGAGGCCGAGGGCCTGAGTTGTACGCCACGAGGTTGCTTAATATGAGGCCGAGACCTATTGATTATGCCACGAGATGTCTTGATATTACACTTGGGTCGTAAGGGGCCCCTTCCGGAGTTTGTACACCCCAGAGAGCGCGGGTACCCATTATGATATGAGATATAGCGCGAGTGGCTGGTGTTGTTCTATGTTATTACCCAAGGGGATGATTCTGTTGGCATTGTTACCGAGGGGAGGATTTTATGTGTTTATCTTTTCTAGCTTCTTCTCATTTACTTGTTTAACTGTTAAAAAGGTGTTTAAAAGAAGCTTATTTTGAACTAAGGTGTTTTCATATGATTTCACTGTTTCCATGCCTTTACTGCTTTTGCACTACTTCTCTATAGCATGTTGTTGTGCTTTATGTAATTTCTTATCGCTCAGTCTTCATCTATTATTGTTACTCACTGAGTTGGAGTACTCACTTTACTCCCCGCACCCTACGTGCAGATTCAGTCGCTTTAGGTCCTGCTAGCGAGGGTTGATAGTCTCCAACAGATTTTCGGAGTTCATTAGGTAGTTGCTCAGCGTTCGTAGCCTAGTGTTTCTCCCTCTTATCATTATTTCCTTCCTCTGTACTGGATTTTGTAATAAACTGTGTAGACCCCTTTTCCATATTACTAGGCTTATGTTAGATGCTTATGACTGGTGACACCCCGATGTCGGGTTGTGTTGGTTCTTTCGCAATTTGTGTTGTCTCACTGTTTATTTGAGATTTAATCATGTTTAACACTTAAATTGTGTTATTTTAATTTCTTAAAATGAATTGGGTGTTGTGTCGGCTGGCCTTGTCTTCACGAGAGGCACAATCACGACCGGATCTGGGTTTAGGGTCATGACATTATCAGTAGAAGTTCATTAAGGCACATTCTGGGCAAAAGATGACTCCCTGGGAATTTCAGTGCGAGAATCCAAAACAAGGCATGGGAAAAACTCACAATAAATAGCAGAACAACAAAGCAAACTTAAAGATACAAAGTCATTCAGGCATAATACATGGGAGTTTAAAGAATTAGGCAGGTCATGACACTAGGAGATTTACAATTGCAAAATAGCTACAATGCAAGTAAAATAGCCAAAGATTAAAACACAATATTGGAGTAATATTGGTTCGAACAATATGGATATGCGAAGAACTAGAAACAAGCAAAAGAGGATAGAATTGCAAAAGTCAAGGCATTCACTAGTTTGAAGATTCAACAAACAAAAAGAAGAGGAGGCTAAGTGTTATAAACAGTTCGACTATCACCATTAAAGAGAACAACTAAAAAGCTCAAATTCTAGTGTTTCAAAGTTCATAAGAGACTCAAATGAGCCCCCAGCAGTGCTCGCACTAGGGAGGTCATCATAGAGGGTTCTGATGGCCTTGGTTTTCATCCGGCCAAGAGCAATAGATTCAGAATAGTATCGAGTGAGTGAGAGTATGAGAGAATAATAGTTGTCGCGCCCCCTTTTTTTCCTTTTTGCGGGGAAGTCCGGATTTCGACATTCATAGGGGAACAACTTATTTCCTTTTGGGAATTGGGTATTTAAAGAGTCACCACCTAACGGATTATGGTGAGTTAGGGAACCTAGAGCGATTAACTCATGTAACTAGTTTGCATTAGCAGAGATTAGTGTGATTTTGTGTTGTGAAATTCGCACACTAAGTTGTGATTTCTTTGTGAAGGATCCGATTGTATAAGCCTGGGCCACTTGTAGTCTCTGATTTTGCTGATGGTGAACACGATGTCCGATACATCGACATTGAAGTTGTGTTTCGACAAGTGAGGCGCACCCGTTGGCCCTACGTTCCTATCGAATCTGTCTTTATTCATGAGTCCTCGAGGATCCTGTCCTCGGTATATTCTTAGATCGTTGCAAGATGGGTTGCATCGCGGGGCATTCCTCCTATCTTCGATATATGGCTGATATCTATCTTTTTGGTTTTGGTTCCTTTGCCAGGAGCCTGCTTGGCTATACTGATCCCAAGAGGGCTTTGATTTTCGGTTGGTACCGATTATGGATGTCTGACCAGGTCACAGTTGGGTACTTGATCAAATTCTATTTCAGATGTTTTGAAGCCACCGAGCTTTGTTCATTCATACCTTGAGTGAAAGCCTGTACTGCCTAGTCGTTGGAGACTGGTGGTAGCTCCATCTGTTCCATTTGAAAGGAGGACACGAATTCCCGTAATATTTCATTCTCTCTTTTCTTAATTTTGAAAACGTCGGACTTCCTCATTGCTAATTTGATGGCATCGGCGTGTGCCTTCACGATGGATTTTGCTAGCATAGCGAATGAATCTATGGAGTTAGGAGCCATGTTGTGATACCACATCATGCCCCCCTTCAAGAGTGTTTCCTTGAACTTTTTCAGCAGTATGGACTCGATCTCATCGTTCATTATGTCGTTGCCCTTTACTATGCAAGTGTAGGCGGTAACGTGTTCATTGGGGTCTGATGTCTCATTGTACTTTGGGAGCTCCAACATTCTGAATTTCTTAGGAATAGGTTTCGAGGCTGCTTCTTCAGGGAACGGCCTTTGTATGAACTTTTTCGAATCCACACCTTTCAAGACCGGGGGCGCCCCATGGGCTATAGCACACAAAAATTTGGGACTCGCGCGGATTTGCAGTTTTATGGCTGTAAAATGCCTAAAAATATAATGTGGTCAATTCGAGTGGGTGGAAATTGTTTCTTATGCCGTATTTGATGTCTGGGACAAATATTAGGCGATTCCACGACGGATCCATCCGGCCCAAGGCGGAAGGCATGGGCTATACCACACAAAAATTTGGGACTCGCGCGGATTTGCAGTTTTATTGGTCGGGGGAATAGTTTCCCGCGCTACTGTGCTCGGAGTCTTTGGGTAGATTTGCATTTGAGCGATAGCCAGCTGTTCTGCCTGCAACATTTCGAAAATAACATGAAGACTAACTTCTTGTTCTTTCCGAGCTGGGGTATTTTGGGCTTCCTGTTGGGCGCCATGTCGTACGCTGCTGTCGATGCGCAAGGTTTTGTCGACTTGCTGTGCGTTTTGCAAACCCACGTCCGCTGGAATCGGTCCAGGTGCATTACCGGGGTTCTGTGGTGGAGCGCCAATAACTGGAATGGCCACACCATTTTCTCCGTGGTTTTCAAGGTTGTCGTTCTCAACTCTATTCACTTATCCAGTTATTTAGACCTGAAATTGAAGATCTTGGACAAGAAAAAGTGTGAAAGATAACTTGCGTTGTGTAATGAAACTAGTACGAAAATAAACTCTATTATTTTTAGCCCCACGGTGGGCGCCAAACTGTTTACCGTGAAAATGGTAATAAAAATTAAATTTGTTGATCGGACTCTAAAAATACGTGATCTATTTTTATGCTAGTTGTTAGAGAAGTGGATGCTAGATATGTGAAGATAAAGGTGATATGCTAGCTAAAACAGCATTACAATCAAATAGACGAGTTAGTTGTCCAGGCCTCAGGCTAACCGATGAAGGGCCTCGAGGTCGATGCCTGGGCTCGGGCTCGAGCTATCGGGGGTAACCGAAAAAGGACTAATAGTTAGGATATAATTAAAGGAGGCTCTTTATGGCCAATAACAAGCAATAAATGAAGAACAAGTATGAAAGCAATAAACGAAAGAGGTAATCTCAAGCGAATAAGTTAGAGAAGAGAGAGAGAGAGAGTTGTTGTTGATTTTGTGTAGAATAGTTGGAGCCACCCCTTACAAAGTGCCAATGATCCGCCTTATATAATATGGGTAATCCAAACATAGTACAAGATACATTAAATGATAAAGTAAGCGAGATGGGATAGCTAACTAGCTTCATAATGTAGACGTAGACCAGCGTTAGACTAGCCTGGTAGATATAACCGGCCCCAGATGCATTCTTCAGAAGCCTCCCATGCTTGTTGGGATCTCAGACAACATTGTCCCCAGGCCGGGTGTCGATATATATATTTAGGGAAGGTACCCAGCGCAAGGTCTGGAGCCTCCGAGGTGATCTCCTGAAGTACCTTATCAATGATAAATTGGTCCCTCCGATTTCGCCGTACACAAGTATCATATCATGGAAAATGGTTGTGATGGCCCTCATGTAGGTAGCCCTAGTATTCTTTAGACCAAATGGCATCATCTTGTAGCAGTATACCCCCCATGGTGTAATAAAAGCGATTTTCTCTGCGTCTTCTTCGTCCATCCAAATTTGGTAATAACCTGCGAAGTAATCCACAAAGTATTGGAGTACATGCTTAGCGCAATTGTCGATCGGGATGTGTATGTTTGGCAGTGGAAAGTCGTCCTTGAGACAAGCCCTGTGTAAATCCTGATATTCAACACATACTCTGACTTTCCCATCTTTCTTCAGAATTGGCACAATGTTGGCTAACCAGGTTGGGTACTCAACAACCCTGAGAACTTTGGCTTTGATCTGCTTAGTAACTTCCTTCTTGATTTTTAGGCTCATATCTGGTTTGAATTTTCTGAGTTTCTGCTTTATTGGCAGACACATGGGATTAGTAGGCAACTTGTGAGCCATTATGGACATGCTCAAACCGGTCATGTCATCATATGACCATGCGAAGATGTCCTCATATTCCTTTAAGAAATGAATATACTCTTCTTTCTCTGCTGGTGATAAGTGAATGGTAATGCGAGTCTCCTTGACGGTCTCGGCGTCCCCCAAATTTACTTCTTCTTTTTCGTCTAGGATAGACTTAGGCTTATTCTCAAAGTTGTCAACCTCCCTGACAACTTCCACATGTATCTCATCTTCTTCATCCAAATCACTATCCTCATGTTGCGTTGCCTCATTACATGTCACAGTCAGTTCATCAGGAAAAGTAATAATAATTCTGTAGAAAGAAAAAAATATGGAAGATAGTAATAAATAATAAAGAGCAAATCATTTGATTAAGACTTAAAACATCCAAACAAGTACGGCTCGATGAATCGAGCATTTATTTTGAAACAGGTGAGTCAAAACAAAATTACTAAAAATCTTAGATACCTAGAATGGCTATAGAAATAAAATATTCCAAGCTACCCAAGGACTCGGCGGGCCCGGGATGGTGGCGGTCCAGTTTCTGAGAAAAGCTCCCTTCTCCACAATTTGAATAGTGAGGCCTTCTCCCTCCTCCTCCTCAATTATTGTACTACAATCCATCTCTTCGTCCTCTGGGAATAGATTCCTTGGCCTAGTAATGCTTCTTCTTCTGCAGTTCCACATATTGTATCAGCTTGGTAAAAAGTTTGACCCAGATGTGGCACTGGTTGCTCGAGAGGGTAATAAGTTCCACGCCATGGAGGTGACCAATCATCATACTCCTTCCATATATATTGGTATCCGAGCCCGAAAGTAGTACCATGACGTTTCAGCTGTATCGATTTAGTAATACCCTGGAGATTCTTCCCAAGCCCTTCGCCGGGTTCATACCCAAACCATGCCAGTATGCTTTCTATTTTGTTGCTCCACCATTTGTCTTTCTCAACAGCATTGACACGTTCGATGTGATGATAGGTTTCCCCTCCTAACCTTCCTCTATTTCTAATAACCAGGATGGTTTGGCTGGTGTAAATGGGGTTACTCCCATCTTTGTGAATGATCACCTCCGTATGGTTCCATTCGAATTTCACGGCTTGATGTAGTATGGAAGCCACAGCCCCAGCAACATGTATCCATGGTCGGCCCAATAGAAGATTGTATGAGGCTGATATGTCGAGCATCTGAAATTCAACGTCGAACCAAGTTGGCCCCATCTGTAGACAAAGATTAATTTCCCCAATCGTGGCCCTTTAAGACCCATCGAAAGCTTTCACGTTCATGCTCCCTACCTGTATTTCATGAAAACCTTTTCCCAATCTTTTCTAAGTATCTAGGTGACAAATATTGAGGCTTGAACCTCCATCAATTAAGACCCTGGCAATTAATTTGTCTTCAAATTGCACTATGATATGCAATGCTCGGTTGTGATTCAACCCTTCAGGCGTTAGCTCATCTTCGTGGAAAATTATTTTATGACTTTCCAGTACTTTCCATACTATATTGGCCATCTCTCCGTAGGTGATATTGTTGGGCATGTAAGCTTCACTCAACACCTTCATCAAAGCATTCTTGTGTGCCTCTGAATTTTGCAACAGTGAGAGTATAGATATCTGAGTTGGGGTTTTGTTCAAATGATCAATGACAGAATATTCCCTTGCCTGTACTTCCTCCAAAAGTCATCTGGTCTTCTTTCAATGATAGGCTGATTGGTAGTGGTATCCTTACTTGGTCCTCCCAAGTGTTTAGGTGTATAGATTCTTCTGGTCCTAGTAATTCCTTGTGTAGTGTCAGATTCCTCCATCTTTGCCTTTCCTTTTCTCCTAGCTTCAGCAACGTAATCCTAAGGTATTGCTTTTGAATTTAAAGGAGGTGTGGTTGATACTGTCACCGTGAAAGGTGTGGCCACTTCCACTTCAAATGGAACAGGGGTGGCCACAGGTAGAGCTACCACTCCCTCAAATAGAACTGATGCACTTATCTTATCTTTGATCGCTAACTGAGTCTATACTACAATAGGAGTAAGTGTGACTACAGGTTTAAAGTCATTGCCTTCTCGAATAAGCCCGATTGACCCCTCAGGATCCCATTTTTCATCCATCTCTATCACATGTATCCTGCCACCCCTATAATCTGAGAGAGGATTGTTGCGTACATTAGGTGCAGCTTCTTTTGCTTGTATAACCTTGTTGTCAATCAGTGTCTAGATTTTATCTTTCAATGTTCGACACTCATCAATGGTGTGCCCTTTCATACCGGAATGGTATGCACAGGTTTTGATTGGGTTGAGCCACTGGGATGGATTCTCTAGTGCCACAGCAGGAATAGGGGTGACGTAACTAGCGGCTTTCAACCTTTCATACAGTTGGTCAATGGGCTCAGCGATAGCGGTGTATTGTCTGGGTAGTTTTCGCTCAAAATTGGGTCGTGGTCTTGATAATTTTGGCGAGTCGGAGGTGACTGGAAATGAGATGGTTTGGAATTATAGGTATAATCGATAGTGGATGGTTGGGACTATCTGGTAGATGGGGGTTGATATGTAGGTGGTGGCGCTTGGTATGTGCGTAGAGGTGTTTGATATGTAAGTGGAGATTTCGGGCCTTGAGCTACCATTACTGCTGCAACATCTTTCTTTTTTGATATGCTGCCTGATTGTAATGCCTTGTTTGTTGCTTGTATTGCCTCAATGTTTGTTACCATCCCGCTTTTGATACCTTCTTCGATATTTTCACCAAGTTTGATGATGTTAGAGAATTTATGGTTCTCGATAACCTGTGAGCATGTGATTTTTGCCCTACGAGAACTACTCCCAAAAATTCAAAAAGGGGGGTTTTGTGTTTGTTTGTGATTTATTTGTATTTTTGTCTGTGCATATTTATTTCTACTTCAATTAAGAAAAATACAAAAAATATGTGTTTCATGTGCATTTAGGATTTAATTTTACAATTTAGGAATTAATTAAACAATCAAGTTTGTTTTACAAAAACGGAAAATCACAAAAATATGTACTTCGCATTTTTAGTATTTAATGTACAAATTGTGTGATTTTACCTTTATTGATGTTTAATTTCATGTGATAATTAGTAAGAGTTAATACTTTTAATTAATTGTCGATTTTATAATCTAATTAGGATTTTTAGTTTTATTGTTGAAGAGGAAAATTGGAAAGAAAAAAAAAGAACAAGAAAAGGAAAATTCAGTTGGGCCAATTTGGCCAAGCCCAAATCCAAAACACAGCCCATACCCGCCGCAAATCCAGTCTGCCTGCGACTAATCCAAACGACGTCGTTTTAAGTCAGTCAATCTCAACCATTCGTTTGAATGGATCAGACGGTCCAGATAAACTCCTCCAATACCCGACCCATTCCCATCCAAGACCGATCCGGTCATCCAGGTAAGTGAAGCGACGTCGTTACCATTAAGGAATGGATCCAATCCGTTGATATGACTTGATCAAACGGCCAGGATTTAATCCCCTCCCCCCGTATACAAGCCCAACCTCTCACCCTACACACCCCCTAAGCCATACCCTTTGTTCATCCTTCGTCTCTTTCAGAGACAAACCAAACGACCCTCGAAACCCTAGCCGCTCTGAAACCCTTTTGCCTAAAAGCCAGTGGCAACAATGCCGATGACCATGAAACTAATACCCCTAGAGAACCTAACCACCCTCACCACGAATCCCTTACCCGTTCTGCTCGAATCAGCCTGTAGCTTCTCGAATCTTCAATCGACAATTCGAGCAAAACTTGAAACACACCCCAACCAGTCCCGAACTCACACAAAGGCACCCTCTGACCACCCTCGTTACGGATCGGTTAACCGTTTGCCTCGAATCAACCTGTAGTTTCTCGAATCTTCAATCGAAGATTCGAGCAGAACCTAAATCTACCCCAACCAGTCCCAAACTCATACCGGACATCTCCTTAACCTCCCTCATTACCAAACCACCGTTGGTTTGGTTTGAATCAGACCAGAACCATTCGAACCCCAAATCAAACCCCAAGAACCCTAGAAAACCAAAGGCTGGAGTTTGTCCGAATTAAAGGAATTTGGGTGTCCAGTGGACCTTAGTCGAAGTGTTCTCAGTTGAGAACACTCGATTAAGGTCCGTTCGACCTCAAAAAGTTCGAGTCAAGGGTTCGATCTGGGTTCGTCTAGTTTCTGTTTTGTTAAGGTACCTTTTTCTCCTTTACTGTTCTATTTTGTTACGGTTAATTGTGTTTAGTTAGTTATAATCCCGTCTTGTTCATTATTCCTTCTTCTTCTCCA
Source organism: Nicotiana tabacum (assembly GCF_000715075.1). Classification (NCBI taxonomy): domain Eukaryota; kingdom Viridiplantae; phylum Streptophyta; class Magnoliopsida; order Solanales; family Solanaceae; genus Nicotiana; species Nicotiana tabacum. Next base: position 12,960,261 of record NC_134084.1, on the reverse strand, counting down.
TCAGACCTTTTATTTGGTCCAATTTTATCATTGCTTCTGTTTGTTGTCGATTGTTATATGTTATAACTGTTTAATCAATGGAATAAGTTTCTTCGATTAGTCCGGTAGGTTTGAGTGTTAGTTCAACACGATAGTAGTTTAATTTTGATTTTGATTTTCATAGCTCATTCCTGTCTGTTTCCCCTCCTGCCTCGTTTGTGTTCTAAAGTTTGTGTTAAAATGAGCTCGTTGGTATATTTGAACTTAGAACTGAGCCTGTTGGTATATTCAGTTCATTGAACTAAATTTATTGGTCATTTGTTATCCTGAATCTATCGATCCCCTTAAGGCTCTCCTGGTTGTTTCTTCTTTTGTATTCCAATCTGATTAAGGCATATGCTCGTCTAGTTGATTTCAGTTCATCTGTTGCTGAGCTAAATATGATTGGTTCCCCAATATAGTTAGTTCAATATGTGCTGCCCTGAACCATTAGTCTTCATTTTAATGCCATTTGATTTAATACCTTGAATTACTAACTGATTTGAATTGGTTATAGCTGTTGTAGTTTGTTGGATTCAGCTTAGTTAGTTGGTAGGCTGGAATAGGTTAGAGTTGAAAGGTTCAATGCAGAGTGAAAGGGATTGGGTAGAATAGTAAATTCAGGGGCTTTAGGAGGGTAATTTGGGAATTGAAAAGTTTAAAAATGGCTAGTTTAAGTGGGTTGTCAGTAAAGCACTTAATTAACATTAAACTAATGCATTTGTTTAGTGCTAATGGGGAACAAAACATAATGGTATGAAAGGATTTAAAGGGAATGGATTAAGAAATAGGTGCCCATACCTGTTTGAATAATTAAATAAGGAAAAGACAAGGGTAGTGGGGAATAAGGGAATTAAAAAGAGAACAAAACATGTAGTAGTGGTTGAGGAATATCATGGGCAGAAATACTTTCTTAATTAACTTAATGCTCCTAAGAGCTGGAAGGTGAATAAGGCTTGGCTATAAATGAAAGGAGTTTGACACAGTGTAGGGGATCTTTTTTTAGTCGAGTCTGGGCTTGGCTTTTCTTCTTGGTCAGAACAGGAAGGCAGAAAAAAGAGAGCTAAAAGAGAGGAAGAGAGTTTAAGAGTTGGGGAGTCTGGTCTGGTTTGTTTTGGGCAGACCTTAGGAAGAAAACATTCTGGAAATCTTAAGGGTGTTGAACATTCTGAAAACTAGAAGAGAGTTTTAAGAGTTAGTCTAGTTCAACTGGTGCTATCCCATTGAAACTGAAAAGAGCTTCAGCTTTAACTGTGGAGTTGTACTCTCGAGTTTTTCTTGATTACTAAATTCTAGGGGTGTTTTCTACTAGTGTTTTGATTGATATTTGGATGCTATCAAGCTGTTTTGGGGTCAGTTACTAGTTGTTTGTGTTGTTGTTGGTATCGCTGGGAATTTTAACTGGTTTTCCTGAGTCGCTGCTGGTTATATTTTGGTGCATTGCTGTTCCGAACTGTTGTTATTTTACTGCTTGCATTTCTGCTGCTGCTGATTTCTTCTTCTTCTTCTTCTTATATTTCAAACATCCAGGTACATATCCTGTAACCTTCAAGCTTGTGGACATGAAATGAAATGCTACTTGAGATGATTTTTGACTTCTCATGTTTTGTTTTAGTTCAAAAGTGTAGAGCAATTATGTTTATTCGAATTTCATATCACTTGTATAATTGGACTGTTTGAGGACGTGTAGGATTGTTAAACTCATTTGATTTGTGTGAAGAATTGAAACACTAGTTTTAATCTGGTTTACTCCTTAATTCGTGTTGTAGTTAAATCTGATATTTGGCCTATGATAGTTTAGCATGAGAGGTTTGTGATAGCTAGTAGTAAAAATCTGATTCTGAAATTGTTAATGATATGGCTTGTAGTTAATTTTGAAATAATGGTAGACATGTAAGATTTGAACATTCTGGGCCATTTCAGTATATTAATCATAAGGACTGCATGAAAGTGATACCATTTTCCATGGTTATATGGAGTCGAACTGCTTACTTTGTAAAAAATCAATTAATTATAGTCACTATTAGGTTGCAAACAATCACCAGTCTGCTTACACATGTGACAACCCCGTGCCTGTAAATTAAATTCGTTGCATTCTCAGTCTTTTGTTTCAAGTTGAAAGCTCAAACGCTGAGACCTATATCTTCTGAACTTGGGCCTGCCATAATTCATCTTGCACCTTCTGACGATTTGGGCCTTGCCCCAAAGCCTAGGCCCCAGAAACTTCATGTCAGCCTCATGCTAAGACCATGAAGTCTCAATTTAGGCTCCTTGATTATACTTGGGCCTGTACAGAGGCCCATGATGGACTGGTTATCAAATTGAACTGAATCTATTTGATTACTTAATCACGGTTCAGTGACATGCTAATTAATTAGTGCCTTTTCTTATTATTAGAGACAATATATGATAGAAAAATCGTAGTCCTTTAGGTTGGCTTTAAAATAAATAAGGTGCACCATGCCAAATAAAACACACAGATTGTGGGGCCCTCGATAATTGTATATATTAAAATACTTAGATTTCGGGACGGGCCGTTTAGCGAATTTCACGGCCATTTCCCAAAATAACCCCGAGTTAGTCTCTTTAGGCGCGTACCTTAAATAACATTACCTTATTAAACCCGGGTGCACATTTATGTAACCCAAATCCAAATCTCAACGAAAGTCGAATGTGTCACTAATCACGGGTACATTGATTGTGACGTGGTTCGAGATGCATTTCCACGATGTTGCAAATTCCTTTTAAACATAATGAATGAGACGAGCCTCGACAAACAAAAATACACAAGCTGTGGGGCCCTCTATACGAGTTGGTAAAATTACTTAGACTTCGGGATGGGTCGTTTAGCTAAATTTCATGGCCCTACCCAATATAATGATACGCTAGTCGCTTAAGGCGCGCCTTTAATAATTTACTTTCTTAAACTCGGGTGCACATTTATGTGACCCAAATCCAAATCTCAACGGAGTTGAAAAGTGTCAATAACCACGGGTGCATTGATGTGACGTGGTTCAAGGTGTATTTTCACGACGTTGCAATTCTCATTAAAAATAATAATAAAAGCGGTAAACAGTTAAAAATTTGCACATAGGTTCAACATGTATTAAAACCAGATAAATAAGCTGAATATGACAATTGAGCGACCGTGCTAGAACCACGAAACTCGGGAATGGCTAACACCTTCTCCCGGGTTAACAAAATTCCTTACTCAGATTTCTGGTTTGCGGACTGTAATACAGAGTCAATCTTTTCCTCGATTCAGGATTCAACCGGTGACTTGGGACACCCTAAATATCCCAAGTGGCGACTCTGAATTAAATAATAAATCCCGTTTCGATTGTCCTTTAATTGGAAAAACTTCCTCTGCGCCTTTGCGATGGCGCGACGAAAAAGGAGGTATGACAGCTCTGGCGACTCTGCTGGGAACTGAACCCAGAATCTCTGGTTAAGGGTTCAAGAATTTGAGCTTGGAATAATTGTTATAATTGGCTTTGTTTATTATCTGATTTTTACATGTTTGGGCCTAATGTGCTAAATGCTGCTTTTACTGCTTTGATATTATCTGAACTGTATATAAACTGTGCCAAAACCCTTCTCTTCTCACCTCCGGGGATGTGCTTGCTGGTTGCGACTCCCTATTCTGTTAGTGTCATACCTTGGAATAAGAAAGAAGCCGGACAAGTTACAAAGCCGGACAAGTTACAAAGCCGGACGATCTCGTGGGTCCCCGGTACGTAGCCCCCTCCTCGACTCGAGTTGTCCGCTCGGGTACACAGTCTAGAACAAATACCCAGGTTACAAACCTAGAATAACTCAGCTCCATGCCAGATCCCTAGTAGGAACGTTTGTTTGCATCATGTGAATTTGACTTTGGAGGCTCAACACTGGGGTTGGGTCTCTGTAGGACAGGTGTACCAAAACGACAAAAGACCATCCTGATGCATCCAACTTGCTAATTGTGCATCTGTTTGCTTCGGACTTGCATGCTGACCGGTTTTTGAATACTTTGAGGAAAGAGAGATAGAGGTAGTTAATCGCCTGTTTTGAGAAAAATCAATGTCCAAATAGCGTCGAAACTTTGTCGAATTTTTGAGAAAAAAAAAAAGAAAAAGAAAGGGGGTTTTGTTTATGAAAAATGGTTGTATTTGCCATTGAAAAGAGTCTTGTTTTCAAAAGAAGTTTGTTTTATTTACCCGAACTACGCCGGTTTGATTCTCACAGGGTGCGGGATACGTAGGCAACCCTCATCGGGTCCAACCTCCTCTTTACAAAAATGTCAAAATTTTAATTTTCGTCATAAATAAGTCGGTGACGCCGTTGTTGTCAAAATAGCCGAATGTTCCCAAAAAGGACGCCGGAAGGCTGACTTTGCATAAACGGCCACTTGTAGTCATTTTTTTTTTATTTTTGACCAGTTGACTCACCCAGCCTCAAAATCTTCGTTCCCGAAGTGCTGAAAGGCCGTGTTCGGAACTGGATCTTTCTTTTAATCTGTGAAAAATTAAAAATAGCCAAATAAATTTTAATTTTTGCTCAAATCACCTTAATAAATGTGCAGGATGAGCACCATGCAAAATGAACCTTTTTCAATAATGACTAAAATCCCTTTCAAGTTGCAACTATGGTGGGATGATTTAGGTGGTGAAGGGCAAGATGAGGTCAAGAAATATCTAAAAGGTCTTACGGGTTTATTGGAAATCCAGCCTCGGGGGGATATCATAAGAGGTTTGGCCACGTGCTGGGACCCGGCACACAATGTCTTCAACTTCTCCGATTTTGAACTCACTCCGACTTTGGAGGAAATAGCCGGGTACATCGGAAATGCTGAAGTTCCGTTGAGGCAAAAATACCTGGTTCCTCCAAGAGTTGTCACTGTGCATCGGTTTTTAGATTCGTTAAAGATACCCAGGACCGTCCATAACCCATATTTAGCCACAGGTTTTTGTAATCCGTGCTTCATATACGATAGATACGGTCATGTCGGAGGATTCAACAACCCGGGTAACAAGTTATGCAGCAAAAGTAACGGTCAGAAATGGGACGAGCATAGACGAGTGGCTTTTATGATAACCTTTTTGGGCCTTTTGGTATTTCCAAGGAAAGACGAAAACATTGATCTGAAAATAGCCGGGGTCGTCAGTACATTGCTCATTCAAGACGAAAGCACTCTTGCACCTATGATAGTATCTGATATCTTCCGAGCTCTCACAGCCTGCAAAGCCAAAGGGAAGTTTTTTGAGGGGTGTAACTTGTTGCTACAAATATGGATGACTGAGCATCTCTGCCACCGTTCCCAGCTCTTGAGTTATGGTTCCTCAAAGAAAACTTGCATAGAAGAGTTCTACACAAGAATCAAGGGAATCAATCTACCCGAGAGAGTTACGACGTGGACATCATTCTTTCGGGACCTTACCACCATCCAAATACAGTGGACACTAGGATGGTTGCCCGTTGACGAGGTCATCCATATGCCGACAGCTAGGACCCACTTTCTATTGATGGGGCTCAAGAGAATTCAGCCTTACGTGCCATATCGGGTTTTGAGACAACTCGGGAGATGCCAAACGGTGCCACAGGAGGAAGATCTTAGTACTCAAGTAATTGAGATTAGCCCTGACGGACAGTTCCCTGAAGCAAGAGTCCGTCAGATCTGGAGAGAATGCCAATATTTAAAAGCAGATATTTGCGTGCAGGATCAGGCCAAAGGCGAAGTGGCACCAGGATACCTTGCTTGGTACATAAGAGAACTTGAGCACGAAAGGCCGTCTAAAAGGCCCCATCTCCAGGAGTTCGTCCAAGCGTCGCAAAAACAGTGGGACTGGTTGGCCATAGAGCGCGAATACCGGGCCGAAGTAGGCAAGCTGAGGCAACAGATTAGAGACCTGGAATTTGAAAATAGTCTGCAAGTTGATGCCGATCAGGGAGAAAAGAGCAAATTAGCCCAAGAAATGAGGCGCTGAAATCCCAAATCCGACAAATGAGGAGAGATGCTGACAAACAACACAGGAGTCGGTCGGATGAGCGGTTAATAAAAGGGTTGAAAAAGCAAATAGGTGAGTGCCGGGATGATTTGAAGAAATTTGAGGATACCATAGCACAACTCCGGGCACAATGGGCAAAGAGAACGAAAGAGCGCGCACAGTACTTACAGCAGGCAAGGAAAGATCATTAAAAGACCATTGTCAGTCTAAAAAAGAAGGTGACCACCCTAGAGAGCGAGGCGGCTAAACAAGCTAAGGCTTTTGAAATCAAGAGTAAACACTGCTATAATCTGATGGCCTCGATGGAAGATGAAATACAGCAGTTACAAAAACAACATCTGCATGATTCTCGGGTTTTGAAGGCTAGATGGGATCAGATAGAATGCCTACTCCTAGAGAAAGACCGAATCAGGAACAAGATTCTGACTATTGCTCGTGCTATCACCAGGAAATGTCGAGAGTGTGAAAACATGACCCGTACTTCCTTCTTCTCGGCGGTGATGATATTTGTGAAGCAAATCGTGTATGAATTGGAACAGCTGGAAAGGAACCTTACACCTAAACCTGCGGCGAGGCCGAATGACGCCCCGCGGGCACCCAAATTTAAAACTTTAATGTGTTCATAGTTTGAATCTGCATTTTCTTTTTCTTAGAGTCTGTTGTCTATTAGAGTCTGTCTTTATTTCGCATCAGAGTATGTTAGTAGTTATTGAGTTTGTACTTGGTTTGGTTTCGAGTCTGTTATTTTCCTTTCCAAAAAGCGTCTGGTTTGTAATAGAATATTTATTAATGAAAAATCAAAAATTTCCAAAAATTATCTTTTTCCTTTTCGCACTTATGTGGAAGAACTATGCGCGATCTGATTCATGCGGGGACATGATACGTAGGAAATCCACATAAGATTCGACCACCCCTAAAAAGAGAAAAGGCAAAGCGAATAAAAGAAAGGAAAAGAAAGAAATAAAAAGAGAGATAAAGAAAGTTTCAGAAACACTTAAACGAGGCACAAAGAAAGTAAGTCGGAATGACGCATGCGGTCGAAGCAAGGACATGTTAGAAATTGTTAAACTGCTTAGGAACATTGCATCCCCCAACTTGAAATTGCAATATGTGTTAAACTCTAACGCTAACAAGTTTGTTATTTATCCAGAGATTTCAAACAAGTTAGTTTGTTAGAACGTTATGGAATATTACCATTACCAAACAATATCCAAAGGGCCCGTACTAAAAAGCATGACTAGTTCAGACCAAAGTGTCGAGGATGAAAGGACGGAGAATCAAATGCTGAAGGAGGAAATAAATAAGATGAGATAGGAGATGAAAGAAATGCAGCTGGCCTTAGCTAGGGTATAAAAAGTTCCTGGCCCTCCCGTTACTCCCTCTCCCACCAGGACACACACCGGAATACCTTTGCCCTGGCCCTTCGACAAGCTTCCCCAATCACCAATACTATCAGGGAAGAAATGCCTATGATCCCCAAGCTTCACAACCCAATCAGAACCCTCCTCCACCAAATGTTCCTGTTTTCGTGGCACCCCCACCAGCCATGCTGCAAAGATTATCTAGCGAGCCATTGTTTCAGGCTCACAATAACCAATATTACCCCCCTAAACCAACCTTCAAAGCACCCGAGCCTCATACTTATAACACTCACTTCGAGATCCCGGTAGAGACTGAAAAGCCGGCTAAGAGCCTAGAGCAAGACGAAGTGCTTCGAAAGTTTAAAAGTTTGGAGTAGTCCTTCATGAATATACATGGGTTAGGCAATTAGGTCAGTGTAGCTTACAAAGATCTATGTCCTTTCCCTGATGTTCAACTACCGGCAGGGTTCAAGATGCCAAAGTTTGATCTATACGAGGGGCACGGTGATCCAATGGTACATCTGCGAGGGTTTTGCAGCAAGATGAGAGGAGCATGTGGTAAATATGAGATGTTAATAGCTTACTTTGGTCAAAGTCTAAGTGGGTCTGCACTGGAATGGTACACAAGACAGGATCCGAGTAGGTGGTACACCTGGGACGATCTATCACAAGCCTTTGCAGACTCTAGGGCTGACTTACTTAGGTCAGCTGGTGACGTCAGTTGGGAAATCTTTTAACGAAGTAGTAAAAATGGGTGGTATGATTAAAGTGGGACTTAAGTCCAACAAAATCCTGAGCTATTCGGCGATTAAAGCAACCACTCAGGCCATCCAGAGCGGCACGGGAGGTGCGCTCGGAAAGAAGAAAAGGAAAGATGACGCAACAGTCGATGCAGGTACTTGGTCCAGATACAGAGGTCCCCTCCTCACTACCAACCTAGACCCCATAACTCAAATTACCCACACATTCCATACGACCCTCCACAGCCCTACTACCCACCATAAGAACCACATTTCTCTATCCATCATGCCCAAACCTATACCCAGCCTCCAGCTTGCCTGCAATGGCGTGAGCTGGCTCCCCAGAATACATATCCACCTCCACAAAATACATATCCACCCCCAAAAAACACATATCCACCTCCACAAAACACATATCCACCACCAAGGGCCTATAGGAATCCTTCGGGACCAGGTTTCCATGGTAATCAGACTTTCAGGAATGAAATGGTTCAGAGGCAGAGAACATTCACTCCGCTGGGAGAAACCTATACTACTTTGTTCCAAAAGTTGAGGCAGTTAGGGCTATTGAGTCCTGTGGAGCCCAAATTTCCAAATCCTCTTCCCAAAAATATGGACCACTTGGTAAGCTGTGAATATTGTTCGGGGGCTCTCGGGCATGATACTGAGAAGTGTTGGAAGTTGAAGACTGTCGTACAAGATCTTATTGACACAAATAGGATCGAGGTCCAAGAGCCATAGGCACCTAACATCAATCAGAACCCGTTGTTGGCACACCATGAAGCCCACATGATCGAACTAGTGCACGAAGGAGGGAAGCTCAAGAAGCCCTCACAAACGGTAATGATGATCCGTGCCAATTCGAAAAAAAAAGTCGATCAGTGGAAAAGCGGTAGTACAGTCGGAAAGGGTAGAAGGCAAGCCAGTGTTGGTGATGGGGAAGAGTTCGTCTGATGTTGCCAAGAATCCAGAGCCGGTCAAAATAACGGTGCAAGGGATATCAAGCAAGCCAGTAGCCGTGAAGGGGGCATGCATATGACCAGTTGTTATCAGGCCAGTAATGCAGTTGCCGATAATCAGCGAGAAAGTTGTGTCATGGAGCTACAGTCAAGTAATGGTAATGCATAAGGGGAATGAAATTGTGGAGGAAATATGTGAGGCACAGGGGTTAACTCGTTCGGGAAGGTGTTTTGCTCTCGTAGAGTTAAGAAGTGCCAATCCATTAGCGACAAAGAATCCAGTTACCGAGGAAGAGGCGGAAGAATTTTTAAAGAAAATGAAGGCGCAAGATTACTCCATTGTCGAGCAGTTGAGGAAGACACGGCACAAATCACATTGTTATCCTTGTCGATCCATTCAGATAAGCACCGCCGGGTATTAATGAAAATTCTAAACGAAGCCCATGTTCCGGATAAGATGTCTGTGAATCATCTAGAGATAATAGCAAACAATATTTTCGAGGTCAACAGGGTCACTTTTTCAGGCGATGAGTTGCCCGTGGAGGGTACAGAACATAATAGAGCCCTTTATTTGACCGTGAAGTGCGAAGACTCGGTAGTCACTCGAGTACTGATTGATAATGGGTCTAGTGCCAATATCTGTCCTTTGACCACATTGGACAAACTGAAGGTCGATGGTGATAGGATTCTCAAGAACAGCATCGATGTTCGAGGGTTTGATGGTGGTGGTACAGACACAGTGGGTGATATCATACTTGAATTAACAATTGGTCCGGTCGAGTTCACCATGGAGTTCAAGTGTTAGACGTGGCAGTGTCATATAATCTTCTGTTCGGGCGACCCTGGATCCACGCCGCCAAAGTAGTGCCTTCTACATTACATCAGATGGTCAAATTCGAGTGGGATATGTAAGAGATCGTAGTACATGGAGAAGATAATGCAAGCGCCGTAAATGATGTCATCGTACCCTTCATAGAGACTGATGATGATAAAGGACCGAGGGTTTACCAGGTTTTTGATACGGCTTCAGTGGACAAAGTTCCTGAGGGTGAAATCATCCCACTTCCCAAAATAGCAGCTGCAACTATCATGGTAGCCTCAGAGATGTTGAAGAACGGGTTTGTGCCAGGCAAAGGTTTAAGGGCTGATCTTCAGGGTATTGTTCAGCCGGTTTCTTTGCCCAAAAATCTGGATACCTTTGGGTTGGGGTTCAAGCCTACAGCGGCGGAGGTGATACGGTCCCGCAAGTTGAAGAAAAGAGCCTGGGTCCTTCCCAAGCCAATCCCGCGCCTATCCAGATCATTTGTCAGAGCAGGTATCAGAAAGTTGCCGGTCCCAAAAGTTCTCGGACCACTGATTGGGCCAGATGGAGATTTGAATGATAGCTTTGAAAGGTTGTTCGCCGATGTCAACATGATAGAAGCTGGAGAAGGGTCCAGTAGGTTAGATGTACAATTTGTGGGGCCCAGGGCAAATATCAACAATTGGATGGCTACTCCCCTTCCTACCCGGATGGAGTCTTGGTAGTGGGCTCTGATTTTTCCTTTCTTGTTTTTTGGATTATTCCAGGGTTGTAATCCAGTTTTGTTTTGTATTCGGCAAAGTGTGAAATTCTGTTATCCCGTATTTTAATTAAGAGAAAGCTTTTTTCTTCTTATTTTGTTCTAATTTTGTTTTCTTCTTTTCTCTTTCTGAACAGTTCTCTTTATATTGGTTCCAATGACATGGCATGCACAACGGATCTTCAACCCAGTCTAAAAAATCAATCTGATTCTGAACTAATTGTACAAGAGATCGATTATGATGATGAAACGGAAAACGATGAGGATGAAGCCTTCGAATAGATAAATAGAGAGTTAAGCAAGTTTGAAGAGAAATCCAAGCCCAACCTAAATAACACGGAAGCCATCAATTTAGGGGATGCAGATGATGTCAAGGAAACTAAAATAAGCATCCACATTGCACCGAATATCAGAGAAGAACTAATCAAAGAACTTATTGAGTTCAAAGACGTTTTTGCATGGTTGTATGATGACATGCCGGGGTTAAGCACGAATTTAGTGGTTCACAAATTGCCCATTAATCCGGTATGCCCTCCCGTCAAGCAGAAATTGAGGAAGTTCAAAACGAACATGAGTGTGAAGATTAAAGAGGAAGTAACCAAGCAGCTGCAAGCAAAGGTTATTTGGGTCACTCGATATCCTGATTGGTTGGCTAATGTGGTGTCAGTACAGAAGAAAGATGGGAAGATCAGGGTGTGTGTTGATTACCGCAATCTGAATAGGGACCAAAGGATAACTTTCCATTACCCAACATCCATATCTTGATCGATAATTGTGTCGGACGTGAGATCGGGTCTTTTATAGATTGCTATGTTGGGTATCATCAGATTCTGATGGATGAAGAAGACGCGGAAATGACGGCTTTCATTACGCCGTGGGGGACTTATTTCTACCGGGTAATGCCATTTGGTTTGAAGAATGCTGGGGCAACGTACATGAGAGCAATGACTACTGTGTTTCATGACATGATACACAAAGAGATTGAGGTATACGTGGACAATGTGATCATAAAATCCAAGCATCAGGAAGACCACAGAGCAGACCTAAGGAAGTTTATCCAAAGACTTCGAATGTACGATATTAAGCTCAACCCGGCCAAATGTGCATTTGGTGTTCCATCTGGAAAGCTGTTGGGATTCATCGTCAGTCGGCGATGGATTGAGTTGGACCCGTCAAAGATCAAATCCATCCAAGATTTTCCACCGCCGAAGAACAAGACAAAAGTAATGAGCTTGTTGGGAAGGTTGAATTATATCATCAGGTTTATAGCTCAACTCACAGCAACTTGTGAACCTATTTTTCGGCTACTGAAGAAAGATGCTGCGGTAGAATGGACGGTAGAATGTCAGGAAGTATTTGACCAAATCAAAGGATATTTATCAAATCCACCTGTGTTGGTTCCACCTTAGTCAGGAAGACCGTTAATTCTTTATCTAACGGTCCTGGAGAATTCGTTTGGCTGCGTACTGGGGCAACACGACATTACAGGAAGGAAGGAGCAAGCCATCTATTATCTCAACAAGAAGTTTACAGGCTATGAGGTTAAGTACACTCAAGTCGAGAAGACATGTTGCGCCCTAACTTGGGTGGCCCAGAAATTGAAGCATTACCTGTCATCATATACTACTTATCTCATTTCACGCTTGGATCCACTTAAGTATATTTTCCAAAAGCCTATGCCCACAGGGAGATTGGATAAATGGCAGATATTACTCACAGAATTCGACATCGTCTATGTGATGAGGACGGCCATGAAGGCCCAAGCATTGGCTGATCACTTGGCTGAGAATCCTGTTGATTAAGAATACGAGCCCTTGAGGACGTATTTTCCTGATGAAGAAGTGATGCATATAGATGATTTGGAAATGACCAAGGAACCAGGATGGAAGCTTTTTTTCGATGGAGCCGCAAATACGAAAGGAGTTGGAATAGGAACGATACTTATTTCTGAAACAGGACATCATTATCCTGTTATGGCACAACTACGTTTCTATTGTACCAATAACATGGCTGAATATGAGGCATGCATTTTGGGTCTACGGTTAGCTGAAGACATGGATGTCCAGGACGTCTTAGTCTTGGGAGACTCGGACCTCCTGGTGCATCAGATTCAGGGTGAATGGGAAACACGGGATTTGAAGCTCATACCATATCGACAATGTTTGCTTGATCTGAGTAAACGATTTCGATCAGTGGAGTTTAGACACATCCCAAGAGTTCATCATGAGGTTGCCGATGCTTTGGCCACTTTAGCATCAATGTTGCACCACCTAGACAAAATTCATGTTGACCCGTTGCATATTCAGGTTCGTTATTAGCATGCTTATTGCAACATGTTAGAGGAAGAACTGGATGGCGAACCATGGTTCTATGACGTCGAGGAATACCTTAGGATGGGGATATACCCGGGGCAGGCCACCGAAGATCAAAAGAGAGCCATTCGGCGACTGGAAAATGGATTTTTCTTTAGTGGAGGAGTGTTGTATAAAAGAACACCAGATTTGGGATTGCTGAGATGTATAAATGCTAGTCAAGCCACGACAGTTATGACAGAGGTACACTTCTGGAGTTTGTGGGCCACATATGAGCAGATATGTATTAGAGAAGAAGATCCTTCGAGCAGGGTACTATTGGCTCACTATGGAGCGTGATTGTATCAGTTTTGTGCGGAAATGCCATCAGTGTCAGATACATGGAGATATGATTCATTCTCCGCTGACATAATTGCATACAATGTCAACACCATGGCCATTTGTTGCCTGGGGCATGGATGTCATTGGACCTATTGAGCCAGCGGCTACCAACCGTCATAGGTTCATTCTGGTGACCATCGATTATTTCACTAAGTGGGTTGAACCTAAAACTTTCAAGTTAGTAACCAAGAAGGCAGTGGTAGATTTTGTTCATTCCCATATCATTTGTAGATTTGGGATCCCAAAAGTGATCATCACGGACAATGGTGCTAATCTTATTAGCGGTTTGATGAAAGAGGTATGTCAAAAGTTTAAGATTACACACCGCAATTCCACCCCATATCATCCCAAGGCGAATAGAGCAGTTGAGGCGGCCAACAAAAACATAAAGAAGATATTTCGGAAGATTATAGAAGGTTCGAGCCAATGGCATGAGAAATTATCATTTGCATTGTTGGGTTATCACACTACTGTTCGTACTTCAGTAGGTGCCACTCCTTATTTGTTGGTATACGGAACTGAAGCAGTGATACCGGCAGAAGTTGAAATTCCATCCCTTCGAATCGTCGCTGAGGCTGAGATTGATGATGACGAGTGGGTCAAAATCCGTTTGGAGCAGTTGAACCTAATATATGAAAAAAGATTGGCTGTTGTGTGTCATGGCCAGTTATATCAAAAGAGAATGGCAAGAGCATACAACAAAAAGGTGCATCCCCGGGAGTTTGAAGTGGGCCAGCAAGTGCTGAAACGTATCCTCCCACATCAGGCTGAGGCAAAGGGCAAGTTCGCCCCAAATTGGCAAGGGCCATTCATTGTAAATAGAGTGTTGTCCAATGGCGCTTTATGTTTAACAGATATCGAAGGGAAATACGTCGACATGGCTATCAATTCTGACGCAGTTAAGAGATATTATGTATGATTTCTTTTAATTATAATTGTTGTTTGCTTGCATTTGGCATGGTATCGGAGAATGAAATGACGGAGGTAATTTGTTCTTCCATCCAAACACTTCAACCTTTGCTTCCCCTTTTGAGACTTATTTATTCTATCTTACCCCTCTTTTGGAATCAGTAATGAAAACAAAAGAAAAAGAGAAGAGAAAAATAATGATAATAAAGACAAAAGAAAAGTCACTAGAAAAAACAAAGGAATTGGGAACTACGTTTGACCTGATTCCTCAAAGAAGGATACGTAGGCGCCTCACGGCTCGGTCATAGTGTAACAAAAAATAAAAAATCCCCCAAGCAAGAAACTGGGGCAGAAGTTGTGTTTGTAATTTTGGGAAGGAAGTTTGATTCCAAGAGTTGTAATATTTTACCCATCAAAATTATTTTCAACCTTTGGATACCCCTTTTCTTTTAGCCATACACAAAAACCCATATTGATGTCCAAAAAAGACCTCCCGATCAGTCTCCGAGAAGTGCCAAGTCATGCAAATGGAAGTCGGGAATAACACTTTGATCCCCAGCAGAGAAGAGGATTATAAGCTGGAAATGAATTGATAGCCGAACGAATCCTCAGCAGAGAGAGTCATATCGGTAACACTCCAATCCCCAGCTGAAAAATAAAATAAAATGAGAGAGTCTTATTGGTGAAAACCTCCACAAGCACCATAAGGCGACGAAAGTTTTGAGAAATAAAATGAGAGAGTCTTATCGGTGAAAACCTTCACAGGCACCATAAGGTAACGAGAGTTGAGATAAATGAGAGAGTATTATTAGTGAAAACCCCTCGAAGGGCACTACGAGGCGACAAGACAAGATTGGCGGAAAGGATCCGCATTTGGCAAAGAGTTGAGTGCCTGTTTATCCTCAGTAAGATGAGGCCGTCTGAAAGGTTGATTGATACAAATAGACTGGGTTGATTAATCCGGAATGCACGACATGATCTTTGGGATCGGTTATATCATTCAGATAAGTTCGTTTATTTCCTTTTCCCCAGCATTTGTTCAGAAAGACTTCTTCTTTTTCTATCTTTTGAAATCATCACTTTTTCATTTCCTGGTTTAAAGACTTTACCTCCCCAGTAGTTTGTTTTTGAAAAGGATTTTCAGAGCTTATTACCAGCTGCCAAGATTGTGCAAAATCACAATGTGGATAGGATGGGCCAAAGATAATGCAATGGAACGAGAAAGACGTTCGTTGCAAGACCAAATGATGGATTGGTCTAGAATTTCGGGGAGAGTATGGTGAAAAGTATGAAGCAACAATTGGTATATAAAGAATCGTCAAGAAACAAGAGCATCCTTGGCAGACTATCGACCAAGTTCCAAGAGGGTCGGACAACACGGAGTGGGGAAAGAATACGGGGAAAACCATCCCCAGCAGGAATATGATCGCCAGTAGGAATATCATCCCCAACAAATAATCTCATCCCCAACAAGCATTGGTGATGTAATGGAACGCGAAGTGGGGAATGGAGAAAAGAGAAAACCATCCCCAGCAAGAATGGCACGACCATTCACCACATTTTAAACTAACAAATTTTTCTTTGATTTTAAGCAGGGACAGGAAATGGTATAGATTATGAAAAGGCATCATGATACAAGAAAGATTGGTAAACTGAGGCAGAAAATTTTCTTTCATTTTGAAAGGTTTCTGGAGGTCCGGTACACACTTGGGGAAGAAGCAAGATAACACAAGTTTGGTGAAAAATGGTATCCCCAGCAGTTTTCGGAAGAAGGCCAAACAAGTTTCAAAGGAAGCAATTTCAGAAGGAAGATAACATAAGTCTTAAGGGAAGTAGCTTTCGGAGGAAGGAAAGCACCAGCGTTAAGGGAAGTAGTCTTTGAAGGTGGAAAATAACATATTTTGAATAAAATACCGGTGTTATCCCCAACAGTTTTCAGAGGAATGAAACACCAATTTTGAGGGAAGTAGTTCTGAAAGAAGATGATTCAAGTTAAAGGAGTCAGGAGCCCGCCTGTAGAACGGAGGTTGTCATATTTTAAGTTGAAGGAGTCAGGAGCCCGCCTGAAGAACGGAGGTGTTAAAATTTTAAGGTTCGTTGATGTCAGGAGCCTGCCTGGAGAATGGAGGTGTTATATATTTGAGTTGTGGTCTAAGTCAGGAGCCCGCCTGAAGAACGGAGGTGTTACATTTTAAGAAGCTGTTGAAGTCAGGAGCCCGCCTGAAGAATGGAGGTGTTACATTTTAAGAAGTTGTTGAAGTCAGGAGCCCGCCTGTTAGAATGGAGGTTGTTATATTTAAGGTTGATGAAGTCAGGAGCCCGCTTGTAAAATGGAGGTGTTATATTTTTAAATTGTTGTTGAAGTCAGGAGCCCCCTGAAAAATGGAGGTGTTATATTTTTTGAGTTGTAATTGAAGTCAGGAGCCCGCCTGAAAAATGGAGATGTTATATTTTTAAATTGATGTTGAAGTCAGGAGCCCGCCTGTAAAATGGAGGTGTTATATTTTTTGAGTTATAGTTGAAGTCAGGAGCCCACCTGTAGAATGGAGGTTGTTATGTTTTAAGTTGAAGTTGAAGTCAGGATCCCGCCTGGAGAATGGAGGTTGTTATATTTTCAGGTTGTTGTTGAAGTCAGGAGCCCGCCTGTTAGAACGGAGGTTGTTATATTTGAAGTTGATGAAGTCAGAAGCCCGCCTGTAGGACAGAGGTTGTTATATTTTAAGTTAATGAAGTCAGGAGCCCGCCTGTAGAACGGAGGTTGTCATATTTTAAGTTGAAGGAGTCAGGAGCCCGCCTGTAGAATGGAAGTGTTTATTTTAAAAGTTGTTGTTGAAGTCAGGAGCCCGCCTGGAGAATGGAGACTGTATTATCTTTTAAAGTCAAGTTGGGGTCAGGAGCCCGCCTGAAAAATGGAGGTGTTATATTTTTGAGTTGTAGTTGAAGTCAGGAGCCCGCCTAGAGAATGGAGGCATTATATTTTAAGAAGTAGTTGAAGTCAGGAGCCTGCCTGGAGAATGGAGGTTGTTGTCATTTCAGTTGAAGTTTAAGTCAGGAGCCCCGCCTGAAAAATGGAGGAGTTTATTTTAAAAGTTGTTGTTGAAGTTAGGAGCCCGCCTGGAGAATGGAGGCTGTATTATCTTTTAAAATCAAGTTGGAGTCAGGAGCCCGCCTGTAGAACAGGGGAGTACATTTCAAAACGAAGTCACGGGCCCGCCTGTAGAACAGAGGAACAAATTTCAAGATTGAGGTCAGGAGCCCGCCTGTAGAACGGAGGTTGTTATAATTTCAAGTCGAAGAAGTCAGTAGCCCGCCTGTAGAATGGAGGTTATTATAATTTTAAGTCGAAGAAGTCAGGATCCCGCCTGTAGAATGGAGGTTGTTAAATTTTAAGTTGATAAAGTCAGGAGCCCGCCTGTAGAATGGGGGTTGTTAAATTTTGAAGTTGTTGCAGTCGGGAGCCCGCCCGCAGAACGGAGGTGTTACTTTTAGTTTGTTGCATTCGGGATCCCACCCATAGACGGAGGCGTCACTTTTTGAGTTGTTAAAGTCAGAAGCCCGCATGCAGAACAGAGGAATACATTTCAAGATCAAATCAGAGGTCAGTAATGCAGAGGGTTACAACAAAATACCCCTAGCATGAATCCTATCGCAGAAATCAGAAAGAACACTACAAGAACAATTTGAAGATAGATAAGATGTTGTTATCATTAGTTTAGTCTAGCTTTTTGTTTTCTTTCTAGCAATGGTGTAATAAGGAGGTCGGAAAGCAGTCGCAACAGCATACAGCAGCAGTAACAGCGAAAATGCAGCCCCATGGTAGTCCCAGCTACCAAAACTTCTCGAAATACATTGACCTGATTCCCTTTTAGCCAGGGATATGTAGGAAACCTTTGAAGCAGAGGTTCGGTCAAATCTTTCAAAAAATGCTTCACACGGAGTAGACGAACGGGCAAAAATCGCTCATATCCGCTCACTTTATCTTTACACGAAAACCCTTTGTGTTTTCGGACAAAGAGGGGCAGCTGTGAACATATGATTTTTGCCCTACGAGAACTACTCCCAAAAATTCAAAAAAAATGGGGTTTTGTGTTTGTTTGTGATTTATTTGTATTTTTGTCTGTGCATGTTTATTTCTACTTCAATTAAGAAAAATACAAAAAATATGTGTTCCATGTGCATTTAGGATTTAATTTTACAATTTAGGAATTAATTAAACAATCAAGTTTGTTTTACAAAAACGGAAAATCACAAAAATATGTCGCATTTTTAGCATTTAATGTCCAAATTGTGTGATTTTACCTTTATTGATGTTTAATTTCGTGTGATAATTAGTAAGAGTTAATATTTTTACTTAATTGTCGATTTTATAATCGAATTAGGATTTTGAGTTTTATTATTGAAGAGGAAAATTGGAAAGAAAAAAAAAGAAGAACAAGAAAAGGAAAATTCAGTTGGGCCAATTTGGCCAAGCCCAAATCCAAAACACAGCCCATACCCACCCCAAATCCAGTCTGCCTGCGACCAATCCAAACGACATCGTTTTAAGTCAGTCAATCTCAACCATTCGTTTGAATGGATCAGACGGTCCAGATCAACTCCTCCAATACCCGACCCATTCCCATCCAAGACCGATCCCGTCATCCAGGTAAGTGAAGCGACGTCGTTCCCATTAAGGAATGGAACCAAGCCGTTGATATGACTTGATCAAACGGCCAAGATTTAATCCCCTCCCCCCATATATAATCCCAACCTCTCACCCCACACACCCCCCTAAGCCATACCCTCCGTTCATCCTTCGTCTCTTTCAGAGACAAACCAAACGACCCTCAAAAACCTAGCCGCCCTGAAACCCTTTCGCCTGAAAGCCGGCGGCAACAACGCCGATGACAATAAAACTAACACCCCTAGAGCACCTAACCACCCTCTCCACGAATCCCTTACCCGTTTTGCTCGAATCAGCCTGTAGCTTCTCGACCCCAACCCCAACCAGTCCCGAACTCACACCAAGGCACCCCCTGACCACCCTCGTTACGGATCTGTTAACCGTTTGCCTCGAATCAGCCTGTAGTTTCTCGAATCTTCAATCGAAGATTCGAGCAGAACCTAAATCTACCCCAACCAGTCCCAAACTCATACCCCTCGATCGTCACCAAACCACCATTGGTTTGGTTCGAATCAGACCAGAACCGTTCGAACCCCAAATCAAACCCCAAGAACCCTAGAAAACCAAAGGCTGGAGTTTGTCTGAATTAAAGGAATTTGGGTGTCCAGTGGACCTTAGTCAAAGTGTTCTCAGTTGAGAACACTTGATTAAGGTCAGTTCGACCTCAAAAAGTTCGAGTCAAGGGTTCGACTTGGGTTCGTCTAATTTCTCTTTTGTTAAGGTACCTTTTTCTCCTTTCTTGTTCTATTTTGTTACGGTTAATTGTGTTTAGTTAGTTATAATCCAGTCTTGTTCATTGTTCCTTCTTCTTCTCCATCAGACCTTTTATTTGGTCCAATTTTATCATTGCTTATGTTTGTTGTCGATTGTTATATGTTATAACTGTTTAATCAATCGAATAAGGTTCTTCGATTAGTCCGGTAGGTTTGAGTGTTAGTTCAACACGATAGTAGTTTAATTTTGGTTTTGATTTTCATACCTCATTCCTATCTGTTTCCCCTCCTACCTCGTTTGTGTTCTAAAGTTTGTGTTAAAATGAGCTCGTTGGTATATTTGAACTTAGAACTGAGCCTGTTAGTAAAAATCTGATTCTGAAATTGTTAATGATATGGCTTGTAGTTAATTTTGAAATAATGGTAGACATGTAAGATTTGAACATTCTGGGCCATTTCAGTATATTAATCATAAGGACTGCATGAAAGTGATACCATTTGCCATGGTTATATGGAGTCGAACTGCTTACTTTGTAAAAAATCAATTAATTATAGTCACTATTAGGTTGCAAACAATCACCAGTCTGCTTAGACATGTGACAACCCTGTGCCTGTAAATTAAATTCGTTGCATTTTCAGTCTTTTGTTTTAAGTTGAAAGCTCAAACGCTGAGTGTTGTATCTTCTGAACTTGGGCCTGCCATAATTCATCTTGCACCTTCTGACGATTTGGGCCTTTCCTCAAAGCCTAGGCCCCAGAAACTTCATATCAGCCTCATGCTAAGACCATGAAGTCTCAATTTAGGCTCCTTGATTATACTTGGGCCTGTACAGAGGCCCATGATGGACTGGTTATCAAATTGAACTGAATCTATTCGAGTACTTAATCACAGTTCAGTGACATGTTAATTAATTAGGGCCTTTTCTTATTATTAGCGACAATATATGATAGAAAAATCGTAGTACTTTAGGTTGGTTTTAAAATAAATAAGGTGCACCGCGCCAAATAAAACGCACAGATTGCGGGGGCCTCGATAATTGTATATATTAAAATACTTAGATTTTGGGACATGCCGTTTAGCGAATTTCACGGCCATTTCCCAAAATAACCCTGCGTTAGTCTCTTTAGGCGCGTACCTTAAATAACATTACCTTATTAAACCCGGGTGCACATTTATGTGACCCAAATCCAAATCTCAACGAAAGTCGAATGTGTCACTAATCACGGGTACATTGATTGTGACGTGGTTCGAGATGCATTTTCACGATGTTGCAAATTCCTTTTAAACATAATGAATGAGACGAGCCTCGACAAACAAAAATACACAAGCTGCGGGGCCCTTTATACGAGTTGGTAAAATTACTTAGACTTCGGGATGGGCCGTTTAGCTAAATTTCACGGCCCTACCCAATATAATGATACGCTAGTCACTTTAGGCGCGCCTTTAATAATTTACTTTCTTAAACTCGGGTGCACATTTATGTGACCCAAATCCAAATCTCAACGGAGTTGAAAAGTGTCAATAACCACGGGTGCATTGATGTGACGTGGTTCAAGGTGTATTTTCACGACGTTGCAATTCTCATTAAAAATAATAATAAAAGCGGTAAACAGTTAAAAATTTGCACATAGGTTCAACATGTATTAAAACCAGATAAATAAGCTGAATATAATAGTTGAGCGATCACGCTAGAACCACGGAACTCGGGAATGCCTAACACCTTCTCCCGGATTAACAGAATTCCTTACTCGGATTTTTGGTTCGTGGACTGTATCAGAGTCAATCTTTTCCTCGATTCGGGATTCAACTGGTGACTTGAGACACCCTAAATCTCCCAAGTGGCGACTCTGAATTAAATAATAAATCCAGTTTCGAATGTCCTTTAATTGGAAAAACTCCTTTTGCGCCTTTACGGTGGCGCGGTGAAAAAGGAGGTGTGACATAACCATCAACCTTTCAAAGTATTGCGGATCCTATGCTTTGACGAAAAATTTGTTCATCTATTCTTCATCCAAAGATGGCCTGACTTTGGCTGCTTCTGACCTCCAACGAGTAGCATACTTGCGAAAAGTCTCGGTGGGTTTCTTCTTGAGGTTCTGAATGTAGAAAACATCTGGTGTATTTTCTGTATTGAACCTGAATCGGTCCATGAAATCCGACGCTATACTTACCCAGTTGGACCATTTCTTAGGATCCTAGCTGATGTACATGGATAAAGCATCTTCCTTGAGACTTCTCATAAAAAGCTTCATCCGGATCTTTTCATCCTTTACGACCCCGACAAGTTTGTCACAATAGGTCCTTAGATGAACCTTGAGATCACCTGTACTGTCAAACATCTCGAACTTGGGAGGTTTATACCCCTCTGGCAAATCTACGTCTGGTTGTATGCATAGGTCTTCATAGTTCAAGCATTCTATACCTTTGCCTCCTTCGACACCCTGAACTCGACTTGTCAACTTCTTAAGTTCCCCAGCCATGTTCTTGATGAGCAGGTCCTTCTCAGTGGATTCTAGTGTATAGGAAGTTGGTTGGATAGAGTGAGGTACAGTTTCCACGTATATAGGGTTATTTTGGTAAGTGTCAGGAGCCTGGGTGTAGTGGTGATCATTGGTTGAGTTTTGAGGATCGGGAATGAGTTGTGGTATGTTATGGGGAGTGTGATAAGTGGCGGTTGATGGGTACTAGACTGGTTGATGGTGGTGTTATGGCAGAGTGGGTACTAGTAAGAGATTGAGATTTTGAGGTGGGGTTGCATATTGATGCGGTGCAGGAGGGTTTTGTGGATGTTGGTTTGTTGTGTTTTTGGGAGGTGCTGGGTTCTTTATGTTGATGTTAGGGACATTCAGAGTAAGGTTGTATTGTGGCCCGGGCCTGGCCCGGGACAGGCCCAGGACCGCGGGATTAACGGGCCAAACGAGCTGGTTCAACCGAGCCTGGGCTCTAGTGGTGCAAAAGCTCGTGGTAGGACGGTTCAAGACATTTATCCTGTGAGTCCGTAACCGTTAAGCCCGGGACCGGCAGGCGGGCCTGGGCCGGTTCAACCCGGCCTAACGGGCCTAACGGGCTCCAACCGTTAATTTTAAAAAAAAAATTAAAAAAGACCAACGGTCAGATTTTTAAAATCAAGCCGTTGGCCTTCAAAATTTATCCGTTGGCCACTTTAAAAAATAGCCATTTGGCCCCCAAACTTTGCTTTAACCCCAAACTTTTTATAATTATACTTTTTCCCAATTCTCAACTATAAATACCCCCCCCCCCCCCCCATTCTTTCATTTTTACTCACAAATTCATCAATCTCTCTCTAATTTTCTTCTATAATTGCTTACTTTATTATTGCAATTTCGTGAAAAATTGTGAAGTTGGTGAATTGAAGTATTCAAGTCTTCAAGTCTTCAACGATATTCAATTTTCAAGAAGTTGTTCATCAATTCGGTAAACTCGTTCCAACTCTTAAGTTTTAATATTATAGTTTTGTTAGTTTTATTTAGTACAATTATAATTAATATGGCATTTTCTCTTGAAAAATATTTTTGGTGGTAAGGGTAAGGGAAAATCTAAAATTGGTGAATCTAGTAGCCAAGCTACTACTCTTCCCCCGGCTCCCCGACCCAGACCTGTTACCCGTCCTCCTCCACCTATTATTCTTGATAGTGATAACCCTTGTTTTCAATTTTTCGATAGTCAATTTTCCATGATGTTGCACCGGGTCAACAACTAAATGAACAAGTTATGAATGCTCTTTATCCTGATGAAACTATCTTTGAAAATGATGAGGAAAATGATGATTTAGATGAAACACAACCGGAATTAGATGATACACCTACTAGTCTTGTTAATAACACAACTGATGCCCCGCCTGACCCTCCTGTAGTAACCCCTACTTTTAATAGACAACCTTCTAAACGGCCTCAAACATCTTGTGACGACCCAAAGAGTCATCACCGTAATTCTTCCTTGTTCCATGCTTCCGAGGCCTTGAAAACCTCGCTGTTAGTTGCCTCGATTGGTGTGCACATTCCGGACACGTAGCCAGAAAGCTTTTATGTTGAAATATGCGAATTATGTGAAAATTTGGTGAATTTTGATATTAATATGCATAATATTGACTTCGGTCAACATTTTGGGTAAACGGACCAGGACCTATGATTCGACGGTCCCGGAGGGTCCGTAGAAAAATATGGGACTTGGGCATGTGCCCAAAATCAAATTTCGAGGTCTCAAGCCCGAGAAATGAATTTTTGTGTGAAATTGTTCTCTGAAATTAATTAAGGAAAAGGAAGAAGAAAATTGATCAGAAAACTGTGGTATCGGGCTCGTATTTTGGTTCCAACGCCCGGTACGAGTCTTAAGTATGTTTTAAGCACTATCTGTAAAGTTTTGCTAAAAACGGACGTCATATAACGTGTTTCGGACTTAAAATGGGGAATTTGAGTTTTATGAAAGTTGAAAGAAAATCATGTGTTTCGAGGCTTGATCCTATGTATATGATGTCATTTTGGCGATTTGATCGAACGAGTAAGTCCGTAAGGTGTTTTTGAAATCATATGAATGTTTGGTTTGGAGCCCCGAGGGCTCAAGTGAGTTTTGAGTGGGGCCTAGGAGGTCTTAGACATTAAAAATGCAGGTTCAGATATTGCAGGCCCCAGTGCGACCGCGGCCATTTCCGCGCGGTCCGCGTTGGCAGCCACGCGGCCACGGTGCTTTTCTGTGCGGTCCGCGTGGTCGGTTGAGAGGGTTGACCAGCGCGGCTGCGCACCAAATTAGTGCGGTCCGCGCTGGGTGGGTTCAGAGAAATCCCACTTCTTCCCTCCCACGGCGCGGCCGCGGTACATTTATGCATGGTCTGTGCCAGCCCCCAGCAAAGTATATAAACTCGGGAATTTCAGTCATTTTTCCACTTTTCAAAAACCCAAAACCTAAGAGGCGATTTTCCAAACAACATTTCTTCTCCAAAACGATTGGTAAGTGATTTCTAACTTAATTTCTTTATTCTTTGACATCTTTTAACATGATTTCAACTTCAAATCAAAGATTTTCATGGGGGAAATTGGGTGTTTTGGGTAGAACCTAGTTTTTTTTTACAAATTGAGAAGTTGGACCTCAATTTGGGGTTCGATTTGAAAACAAATCATATATTTGGATTCGTGGGAGAATGGGTAACCGGGTTTTGGTTCGAACCTCGAGTTTCGACCACGTGGGTCCGGGGGTATTTTTGACCATTTTGGGGGGAAAACCTTGCAAAATTTATTTTCATGCATGGGGAGTGATTCATTTAGTAATTATTAATGTGATTAAGTAACTTATGACTAGATTCGAGCAGATTGGTGGTGGAATCAAGAGGTAAAGCTTTACTAGAAGCGTGAATTGAGTTTGGAGCATTCGAGGCTAGTGTTTGTTCTAACTTTGGCTTGAGGGAATAGGATTAGGATGTCATTTGCTACTTGATAATGTGGAGTACGGTGTATAGGCATGGTGACGATTATTTATTTACCAAAGTCTAGCATGACCGTGAGTCATAATTGCTTTTAATTCGAATAACGTGACACAGTATCCATGTTTATTTGATGACTTTCATATAATTTGAACGGTTGAGGTAAAATTGTGATTGGTGTACTTTTGGAGCGTTATCTCGAACATGAATGTGTTAGTTGAGGAAGAAGGGATTTAAAAAGAGAATGTGTTGTGATTACTCCCTTGCCGGGATGTGTAGACTGATATATATACTCTCCTTTGTCGGGATATTTTTGGGTTGTTAGTTGTACCCTTGCCGGGTTAGAGTGATATGTTGTTGATTTCCCCTAATGGAACTCTCCTCACAAAATCAGATGTTTCGAATTATATTATGGGACCGTGTGGCACGTCATCCACTTATATATGATATTATGGGATCGTGTGGCATGCCGTCCACTTTTATATGATATTATGTGATCGTGTGGCATGCTGTCCACTTATATATGATATTATGGGATCGTGTGGCATGCCGTCCACTTTTATATGATATTATGGGATCGTGTGGCATGCTGTCCACTTATATATGATATTATGGGATCGTGTGGCATGCCGTGCACGTATGATTTTACGAAATGGGATCGAGTGGTACGCCTACCACAAATTAGAGTGATTATTGGTTATTGGCCTCCATTGCCGGTGACATATTGCGCATTGTGATAAAGATGAAATGGGAACGAGTGGTACGCCTACCACGTGGTAAAAATTGGGATTGTGTGGCTCGCCGTCCACTTATATATGATATTATACAAGTCGAATAAGATTGAGAATCAGATGGGGAATTGCCAATTGAAGGTCTTGAAAGACGATTGACGACGGAAGATAGGCCACAAATGCATGCCATGACCATTAGAGTCGGTGTCTGCGTTTGATAGGTTTTTATTTATAGTTTCTTTTGTTACAGAGTCATCATTTTCATTTGTCTTTTATTCTGTTTTTTTTTTATCTTTTTCCTTTCAAAGAAAAACTCCCCAATAGAGTCTGTCTGGTCAAAACAAGTGTGAATTGACTTCAAAATATGCCATCAGCTTTCCAATTATGCAAGATGAGATCTGGTTAGTATATCCAAGTGGTATAGTCAGCAAGGAACAAGCGCAAGACCAGTGTCAAGAAAAATATCCCCAGCAAAAGGGAATTGTCAAAAGGATTGATGAGTGTCAAGAGGGATATCCCAGCCGAAATCAAAGGTTGTTAAACCTCAAGACCAAGGCCCGTGGACAAAGCAAGGAGAGCAGTGAGCATGATTTGGGAAATTCATACGATACTAAAAGATCGGTAAAGTGCAAGTTTCCAGGCTATGTCACAAAAGAAGAGGGATATCCCCAACAGAGAGGGATTATCCCCAGCAAATAATGTCATCCCCAATAAGTTGTGGAATACAGAGCAAGGAAGGAGAAAGGGAAAACCATCCCAGTAGGAGTATCACAACCAACCACCACGTTTTAAACTAACAAATTTTGTTTGATTTGAAACAGGTAAGGGAAATGGCATTGATGACAGAAATGCATGCCATAAGGGAGACTGTCAAACTGGGGCAGAAAATTTTCCTTTCATTTGGAAAATTTTCTGGAAGTCAAGTACCCATTCGAGGAAGAATAAAGATAGCATCAGTCTCAAGGGAAGTGGTATTTGAACCAGTGTTGCCCCAACATAATAAGTTTAAATGGAGGAAGTATTCCCCAGCAGACAGAATAAAGGGATGACACTTGTGCTCAGAAAAGCAAAAAGCCATTATCATCCCCAGCAGCTTCCAGAAGAATGAATCATCGACTTGAAGGGATAAAATTCCCCAGCAGCGTTATCCTCAACAACGTTATCTCGATAAGATAACACTTTTATCCCCAGCAGTGTTGAAAAAAAAATTTGAATTTGAAGGAGGGGAAGAAAGGAGACTTCCCCAGTAGTATTATCCCCAACAATCAGGCGTCCACCTGGAGAACAAGGAAGAGCAGTTGGAGTATTAGCAATCAGGCGTCCACCTGGAGAACAAGGAAGAGCAGTTGAAGTATCAGCAATCAGGAGCCCACCTGGAGAATAAGGGAATACAATGGAAGTATCAACAATCAGGAGCCCACCTGGAGAATAAGGGAATACAATTCAAATTTTAAGTAATCAGGAGCCCCCCCTGAAAAACAGAATGGCGTTTTATTTTTGACATTATTGGTTGAAGTCAGGAGCCCCCCTGAAGAACAGAATGGTGATTTGTTGGTTGAAATTGGGAGCCCGCCCATATAACAGAGGAATACATTCAGTCTTTTCATTTCAAAAAAAAAAAAAAAGGGAAGTAGTTTGCAGAGGAATGAAACATCCTACTCAAAAGGAAGTAATTTTGGGATGGAGTAAGATAACATATTTACTCAACTGAGTTATCCACAGCAGGGTTATCCCCAGTGGATCATCGAGATGTAGAAGCATCCTCGACAGAGTTTCGGTCAACCCAGAGTGGGTAAGGAAGAAAAGGAAAAGTCATCCCCATCAAAATAATTCCCAGCAGTTTCGAGGGAAGACAACACAGGTAAGTAAATAATTCAGGAAGAAGGAAATGGTTCACCCATAGGAGATGCATTTCCTCCTTAGTTTAGTTTCACCCATAGGAGAGGCATTTCCTCCTAAAGCTTAGTTTTACCCATAGGAGACGCATTTCCTCCTAAGTTTACTTTCACCCATAGAAGAGGCATTTCCTCCTAAAGTTTAGTTTTACCCATAGGAGACGCATTTCCTCCTAAGTTTACTTTGACTCATAGGAGAGGCATTTCCTCCTAAGTTTGTTTTAGTTTCACCCATAGGAGATGCATTTCCTCCTAAGTTGTTGTTGAACCAATAGGAGAGGCATTTCCTCCTAAGTTTATTTTACCCATAGGAGAGGCATTTCCTCCTAAGTTGTTGTTGAAATCAGGAGTCCGCCTGGAGAACAGAGACATACTTTTCAAGTATGACGTCAGGAGCCCGGCTAAAGAGAGGAAAGGCGTTTTTAAAAGTTGTTGAAATCTTGCCAACCTAAAGAAAGGAATGGCGATGTATTGGTTGAAGTCAGGAGCCCGCCTGAAGAGAGGAATGGTGATTTATTTTCAAAGTTGTTGTTGAAGTTAGGAGCCCGCCTGAAGAGAGGAAAGACGTTTATTTTAAAAGTTGTGTTGTTGAAGTCAGGAGCCCGCCTGAAGAGAGGAATGGCGCTTATTTTTAAAAGTTGTTGTTGATGTGGGGATCCCGCCCATATAACAGAGGCATACATTTCAGTCTTTACATTTCAGTTGTTGGAATTGGGAGCCCGCCAATAGAACAGAGGCATACATTTAGTCTTTACATTTCAAGCATTGAAGTTGGGAGTCCGCCCAGATAACAGAGGCATACATTTCAGTCTTTATATTTCAAGCGTCGAAGTTGGGAGCCCGCCCAGACAACAGAGGCATACATTACAGTCTTTACATTTCAAGCATTGAGCTTGGGAGCCCGCCCAGATAACAGAGGCATACATTTCAGTCTTTAATTTCAAGTATTGAAGTTGGGAGCCCGCCCATAGAACAGAGGCATACATTTCAAGATCAAGTCAGAGGATAATAAAACAGAGGGTTACAATAGGAATCCCCAGCAGGAAACAATAAAATTCCCCGACACCAGGAAACAGAAGGTTGCAACAAGAGGTCACAGTACAAACTCAAGTACATGTGTCAAAAGAAGAAAAGCACCGGAAGAAATGCAAGCAGACAAGGAAGCAAGGCAACAAAAAAAAACAAATTGTACTCTCGCCTAGCTTCTTTTTTTCTTTTAAGCATGGTGTAACAAGGAGATCGGTAAGCAGTGGTAATAGCATGCCACAACAGTAACAATGCAGTCCCACGGTAGTCCCAGCTACCAAAATTTCCCGAACTACATTGACTTGATTCCTGTCTAGCCCAGGATATGTAGGAAACCTTTGAAGCAAAGTTTTGGTAAAATCTTTTTTTTTTAAAAAATGCTTCAACGGAGTACTCGGATGGGCAAAATTCGCTCGCTTTATCTTTGCACGAAAACCCTTCGTGTCTTCGGGCAAAGAGGGGCAGCTGTAAGCACGTGATTTTTGCCCAATATGAGAATTACTCCCAAAAAAATCCAAAAATAAAATAATTTTTCTTTGGTGTGCAATTTTGTGATATTTTGTGATATTTTGAATAATTATTTGTATTTGTCTGTGCGTGTTTATTTGCTAAATTAATAAAAAATACAAAAATATGTCACATTTTGCATGTAGGATTTAATTCTAAAATTTTTAGTAATTAAATTTGTTTTACAAAAATTAAAAATTACAAAAATAGGCATCGTTTGCATTTTTAGCATTTAATGTCCAAATATACAATTTTATAATTAATTGTGCGTTAATTGTTATTGAGAGTTAATTTGCGCTTTTATAACTTAATTTAATTCTTAATAATAGTTTAAGTATTTTTATAAATTAGTTTTAGAAGAAATAAAAGAAGAAAAGAGAGCGAAAATATAAAGAAAGTCGGAATTGGGCCTCTTCTTCGATTTCAAGCCACATGCCCAAAAAATGGCC
The DNA here is from genome assembly GCF_000715075.1 of Nicotiana tabacum. Lineage (NCBI taxonomy): Eukaryota > Viridiplantae > Streptophyta > Magnoliopsida > Solanales > Solanaceae > Nicotiana > Nicotiana tabacum. The sequence continues at coordinate 12,930,616 of NC_134084.1, read as the reverse complement.
CAATCTTCCCTACGACCCAGTCCATTTCGAACTGGGTCGACCCAGTCCAGTACCAACAACCCAACTTCCCCTCTTCATTTTCATTCTTCATTTTTTGTCCAAACACAAAACAAAACAAAAAACAAAAAAAAAAAACCAAAACCCTAAAAAACTAAGAAAGGATCCGCCCCCCCCCCCCCCCCATTTTGGCTTCTTCTTCCCCAAACTCAAAAACACCTCCCATGGATTCCCTTTACTTTCTTCTTCGTCCACACAAACACCCTCGCGTCCAAACGACCCCCCCGTCCTCCATTAAAACCACACAACCACCTTCAAGCTCGAACTCGACAACCATGGCCGCCACTGCTGCGTCTTCGTCATCAACGACCAGTCCGTCGACTCCCTTTCACCATCATCGTTTCTACTGCTGAACCAGTCCTCAACTTCACATCCCAACAGTCCACCTGTTGCTCGCGCTACTGCTACTGTTTCATCTTCTTTGTTTCGTCGACTTCGAATTGGATGGTCGAGCTCCCGAGCTCCAGCCATGGACGCGGCGTCGCTTCACTGCTCCTGTTTCGGCGTCAAGCTGCGTCTGCTTCAGACGCTTTACTGCTCGCGCTACTGTTACTGTTTCATCTTCTTTGTTTCGTCGACTCCGAATTGGGTGGTCGAGCTCCAGCCATGGACGCGGCGTCGCTTCACTGCTCCTGTTTAGGCGTCAAGCTGCGTCTGCTTCAGACGCTTCACTGCTGCGTACTGTCATTGACGACTCCATGAGTCATGTTTGTTTCTCACCATCGTACTCTTGTTGACGACGCAAGGCAGTCCGGTTAAAGTCTGGCAAAGTTCGAAGGTTTATCGTCGAATCGAGATCCTTCGTCGAGCTTTACATGACGAGTTGTTTGGTCAAGGTATTGCTTTACACACGAATGAAAATTCTTCTCGAAGTAATCACCACACTGATCTCCGCACATATTCCGTGCACTTCTTCTCAACCACTGCGATCGTTTATTGCACTATATGCTTCCTAGAAAGAGATCTGCAGAAGGCGTGGTAGTTGACGGCGACGGTAACAGTAGCAGCTGTGATCCAGAGAGAGTTCTCAAAAAGCATAGAATTAGTTGTGTGATCTCTTCCGGTGCCAAAGAGAATACCAGCGGTTGCAGTACTAACAAGATTCTAGGCAAGAATTTTAAGGGTAACGCTAGCAGCAGTCGTGCCGGTGAACAGTCGGTAACAGAAATGACATGGTTGTTTGGTCGAAGTTTGTCGAAACAGTCCGTACATATTTTGCGTCGATCCGGTTAGTAGATTTTGAGTTTTATTTTTGTCCATATTTCGTTTTTATATTTCTAAAAGTTAAAATCGTTAAATATTTGATTCTTGTTTTGTTCGTTGTTTATCGTTGAAATCATTTTTTCTAGTTTGTTCATGTTCATGTGCTTTGTTAAAATTAATTTTCAGATTTCAAAATAGAAGTTTAATTAGTTGTTCATATTCATTTCATGTTTGTATTATTGTTTAAGTGAATATTTGTTAGTTTGTTGTTTGTTAGATTCAAATTGAAATTTAATTAACTATTTCTTCAATTTGTTTCATGTGTTTATGTATTGTTAGAAATTGTTAGTATTGTTAAGTTCAAGTTTAAGTTCATAATTGTTTCTTCGTCGATCTTGTTATTTGTTTAAAGAATTTAGTTGTGTTAAAGGAATATATTGATTTAATCGTTTAATCCGTCATGTTTGTTGTGTTAAAATAGATTCATTCATGTTCATACTTTGTTTGGATGATCTTGAATCCGAATTTTGTATAGTTTGATTTCTTGTTTATCATTTATGATTATTTCTTGAATTTGTCTCATAATCTTGTTTTAAGTTTAATATAAGAATTGTTTGTTGTAATGTTGTTAGAGTTGATTTTAAGTTCAATATGATTGAATTTAGAAATCTTCATACTTTGTTTGTTGTTGGTGTTGAATCCGAAAATAGGATTGTTTGTTGCTAAAATATTGTTCAATCAAATTTTAGTTGTTCTTTGTTGTTAAAATCGTGTTCATGTGATATTGTTGTTATGATGTTCATCCGTGTTCATATTGTTGTTTGAACATTGTTAGAAATTGATCATATTGTCTATATTTTGGTTAAGTTTGATTAATTGATGTGTTATAGCTGATGGGTAGTTTGGTAAATTTGTAATACGTTCAGGGGTAGTTTGGTAATTTCAGTAAGGTCGGAAGGGGTAGTTTAGGAATTGTACATTTTGTAATTGTATATTTGAAGCATGGGGGACAAAATGAAATGGGGTGGGTTGTGATATGATTATTTAATATAAAGGGGGGACAAGATTTAATTTAAAGGGGAATCTTGCATTATTTTAAATGAAGCATGGGGGACAAAATGAAATGGGGTGGTGTGATATGTTTATTTAATATAATGGGGATGAGTGGGAAGATAATGGGTTTGGTAGAGAAAATGGGTTGATTTTAATTGATTAAAAGATTTATGGGATGGGTTATAAGAAGTCTGGAAATCAGAATAAAAGGGGGACAGACAGAAAAAAAAAAAGGAGAGAGAGAAACGAATCTGAAAATAAGAGAGGAAAAAAAAGGGCTGAACATTTAAGAGAGAAAATTCCGAAAAAATATTTAAACTTTCAAATAAAAAAAAACTAAAAAAAAATATTTTGTTTTCTTTCATTGTTTTAAATCAGAATTAATTGTTGTGTCATCAAAGCTTGAAGTTTTTTTTTGTTTTGGGATTAATACTCCATCGGTTTGCAAACTCTGTTCCTGGGTTGTTACTGTGGCTGGATTGTTGCTGCTGTGCTGTATTGTTATTACTGCTGTCGATTCTCATCTTCATTTTCTTTTGCTTCCAATATCAGGTACACAACTGACACGCTGGTTATTGTAATCCGAAATATGAAGCATGAATACGAAAAAATGAAGAGTTGAAATTCTGAATTATATTTAATTATATTCTGAATTTTATTTGTATGTATAAATTATTTAACTTGCAAAAATCAGAATCATGTAGATATTTAATACATATAGTGGAACATTCGACGATAGCTTAACAAATGAACCATCTACATCTATTGCCTAAAAATAAATAAATGGTGCAGTAATTCCGTCGAGTCAAAAATCAAACGAATAGGCCATCTAGTAGGAAGTTGGTAGAAATATTGTTTAGTTAAATAATATTGGTTAATTTCAGCATGTAAATGGTCTAGGATTAAAATTAGAATTGCTATTTTTTTTTAATTTGACAAACTGAGAACATGCCTAGTATAATGTAACTAGGTAATAACAGGTAAATAAATTAAGATATTTCTCCTTTATTTTTGTAGAGACAAATTTCAATAAAAAATGTAGGCATTTTAGGACTGTCCTTTTAAAAATAAAATGAGATGAGCCTCGCCCAATAAAATGCACTAACTGCGGGGCCCTCAATAAATGTTTAATTGAGTATTTAGAATTCGGGATGGATTGTTTAGTGAATTCCACAGTCTTACCCATAAATAATAACACGTTAATCGCTTTAGGCATGATTTTAATAATAATACATTCTTAAACACGGGTGCGCATTTATGCGACCCAAATCCAAATTCCAAAACATTGAATAAAAATACGTTCCGGATCGCGGGTGCATTTTATGTGACGAAATCCAAAGACATGTTTTTAAACAATGTTCACATTCTTGTAAAAATAATTAAAAAATAATAAAAGCGGTAAAAAGATAAAATTTGCACATAAGTTCATATTTGTATTAAAATCAGATAAATAAGCCGAATATGACAGTTGAGCGACCGTGCTAGAACCACGGAACTGGGGAATGCCTAACACCTTCTCCCGGGTTAACAGAATTCCTTATCCGGATTTTTGGTGCGCAAACTGTTAAACAGAGTCATTCTTTTCCTCGATTCGGGATTAAAATTGGTGACTTGGGACACCCTAAATCTCCCAAGTGGCGGATCTGAAATACATAAATAAATCCCGTTTCGATTGTCCTTTAATTGGAAAAACTCCCACGCACCCTCGCGGGCGCGGAAAAAGGAGGTGTGACAGCTCTGGCGACTCTGCTGGGGACGACTTATTTTTTTAAACCCAGAACCACTGGTTCAGGGTTAGAAATTCGAGCTTAGATAAATTGTTATATTTGGCTTTATCTGATTTTTACATGTTTGAGCCTAATGTGCTAAATGCTGCTTTTACCGCTTTGATATTATTTGACTGTATATATAAATTGTGTCGAACCCTTCTCTCTTCACCTCCGGGGATGTGCTCTGGTTGAGACTCCTTATTCTGTTAGTGTTATACCCTGAAATAAGAAAGAGGTCGGACAAGTTACGAAGCCGGATGGCCTTTTGGTTCCCGGTAAGTTGCCCCCTCCTCGACTCGAGTTGTCCGCTCGGGTACATAGTCTAGTACACTGACCCAGGTTTTGAATATAGAATAACGTGACTTCATGCCGGATCCCTAGTAGGAACGCTTATTTGCATATTCGGACTTGTGTGCTGACTGACTTGTGAATATCAGGAATAATATTTTGAAAATAAAAAAAAAACAAAATAGCGGTTAGTGAATTGATTGTTTATTTTTGAAAAGAAAACAAATGCCCAAATACTGTCAAAACTCTGCCGAAATTTTAAGAAAATGAAAAAAAATGTCTTATTAGTTTGTTTTATTAAAAGATAAGAAAAGAAAAAAAAAGTCGTTGTTCTGTTTTTGTTTTTCAAAAATAAAAAATAGAAAAAATATATAGTTTGTCTTGCCATGAAAATGAAAATAAAAAAGAGTCTTATTTTTAAAATGTTTTTTTTATTATTTTATTTGCTTATGAAAATGCAAAAAAAAAAAAAGTCTTTCATTATTTGTCGCAAATATATATATATATATATATATATATATAAATCCGAAAAGTTTTTTTTATTTCCAAAAGATATATATATCTTTATTTGTTGCAAAAAGTATTTGTCTTGCCAAGAAAATTCAAAGTAAAATTCCAAAAAAGATATGTCTTGCAAAAAATAATATAAATATCTTTATTTTCCATTGTTGATAAAACAAAAATAATAAAAATGTTTTTTTTAAAAAAAAAATCCGAAAATATTTTGATATTTCTTTCAAAATTGAAAATAAAATTCAAAATTCAAAAAATATTTTTTAGAACCATTTCTTTTATCAAAAGTAAAATTCAAAAAATATTTTATTTTTTTTTCTTCAGAATAAGAAAAAAAAAACAAATGGATATTCAAAAAAAAAAAAAACTTCCTTTTACTTTTGAAATTCTCAAAGTTCAAATCAAAAGAAAAGGAATTTTTTTTACAAGTCTTTCTTTCAAAAAGAAATCAATCAAAAATAAATAAATATATATATATACTTCCTTTCTTCTTTTTAAGCAGTTCTTTCATAGTTCCAATTAAAAAAAATATATTAGTTCATTTACTTATTCGCGAGGCCCGAACTACGCGGCTTTGATTCTCACCGGATGTGAGATACGTAGGCAACCCTCATCGGGTCCAACCCCATCTTTTGCTAAAAAGCCAAAAACAATTAATTAATAATAATAATAAAAAACAAATAATATGTCAAATATTGATTTTTGTCGTAAATAAGTCGGGTGATGTTGTTTTGCCATAAATAGCCGAATGTTCCCGAAAGGGACGCCGGAAGGCTGACTTTGCGTAAACAGCCACCTTCGGGTCATTTTTTAAGATTTGGTCCAGTTGACCCACACAGCCTTAAAAATCTTCGTCCCCGAGACGTTGAAAGGCCGTGCTTGCAATATTGAGTTTTCTAATTTGAAGAAATGATAAAAAGAGTCATAAATAAGTCAGGTGATGCTGTTTTGTCATAAATAGCAGAATGTTCCCGAAAGGGACGCCGGAATGCTGACTTTGCATAAATAGCCACCTTTGGGTCATGTTTAGGATTTTTGGTCTAGTCGACCCACACAGCCTTATAAATCTTCGTCCCCGAGGCGCTGAAGGGCCGTGTTTGCAACACCACGTTTTTATTGTAGTTTGGAAAAAAAGTCAGCGGTCAGGTGAATACCTTTGGGTTTTGTCAAAAATAAGCCAAGCCAGTTTCAGCCGCGTCTTAAACCGTTCTTGCCGAAATAGCCTTAGAGTATCTTTCAGTTGTCGAAAGGCTATTTTCGTAAAAGAACGGACAAGTTTGTAAAGTGTCATAAAATAATCCTCCTCGGCCTCAAAATTCATGTGAAATTTGGAAGGGGCCACATTTGCAAAAATAGCCGTTTGGTTGCATTTGACAAACGGGGAAAGGAAGCTAGCGTTTGTTTTTGAGTTTTTGATTAGAATATGCGGGTTGTTTGATTTTCAAGTTTGTAGGTCATCTTTAAACCTTTGAAACCCAGTTTGTTTTAATATGAAAATAAAAAAAAATGTTGAGTATTGTTTATCTTTATTGGTCCGAACTACGCAAGGTCTGATTCATGCAGGGACATGATACGTAGGCAATCTCCATAAGATTCGACCACCACTAAAAAAAAAGAAAAAATAATAATAATAATAATAATAAAAAGAATAAATAAATAAAGGAAAGTGTGGGAAATTTTCGGAGGGGCACAATTGTATCTCTGATATATGATTGTCTGTCAAATGCCCTAACACTAACGTTGATGGCTTCCCTTTGCTGTGTTCATATATAGAAAAGTGGTTGGTTGTGGTAGCTCTTCCCTGCAAAGCAAAATCAAAGAACAATGGCTCAGAACTGCAGAACCGAGTGGGTCGGTATCGATGACCGACAACAATTGGTCGAACGGAATAACGGGTTGGTAGAGGAAGTGAAAATGCTGAGACAACATGTGGCAGATATGTATCAGGCATGGATAACTGGAAAAGCACCACCCCCTCCACCGCCAAGCCTCTTGAACTCTGTCATTTCCCAAGCACCCAACACCATAACGGAAGATCCCCCATACTCTCCATCCCAACCCACTTATGGCAGCTTTCCCAGCTACCCGAGTAGCTCCATCACTCCTCAATGCTTCTCCGCTCCCCAACACCACATCTTTCCCCGCCATACTTCACTTTCCAAATAACCAGCTCCACAGAAGGCCTATCCACCCTCACAAGCCTACCGGAAGCCCCCTGGATCAGGTTTCCGGCCCAATCAAGCATTTAGGAATGAAAGGTTGCTGAAACGAGGAAAGGCTCTCACCCCTATCGGAGTATCTTATGCAAGTCTGTTTGAAAGGCTAAAGCATGCTGGCTTTATTGAGCCACTCCCCGCATGTACTCCAAATCCACTTGCAAGGAGCTTTGATCCGGCAGCGCGATGCGCCTACCACTCCAATGTCATAGGGCACAACATTGAGAGCTGTCATAGTTGGAGAAGGGAAGTAGAGAAAATGATCGAAGAAGGGCGGGTTGTGATTAATAACAGTGACATGGTGCACTCGAGCCCCCTCGAGAACTTGCCAACGGATGTTGATGATATTGAAGCTGGTAATGGTCTTGGCAGTATCGATGCAAAGCTCCATGGCTAAGATGTCAGTCTTGATAAAGTGGAAGGACGCTCTGTTCCTTGGTTAACAAGAGAGAAGCTTGTGGTGACTTATTTTGTTGACATTTATGTTGTTCGGATTATTAGGGTTATAAGTCGAATATTGTCTTGCCCAGTTTGTTTTAGGATTTTGTTCTGGATTGTTTTGTTTGTTTTGTTATTTAAACCATTTCACCGGTAGTCTAATACAAAATTCGGTCTTTCTTTATTTCCAGTCATCTCTTTGTTTGGTCCTTTTATCATTTTTGTTTAGTGTCGATTCTAGTGACATGACATGCGCACACACTTTGGGCCTAACCTTAAAAGTTAATCATAAAACCCTGGAAAGGCGATCAGACCATTTAAAGGAAATAAGAACGGTTTGGGAATATTTGAAGCCCGAGTCATGTGGAATTGGGGCAAGTTAAACACAAAGAAAACCGTTAAAATCAAGATTCTCCAAATTGGCGTGAGGGTCATTCATGATAATGAGAGTGTCGCCCAACGATGCTTTAGAAATAACAAAGGGAAAAGCAATTGTTTAACATAATTGTCAAGCCCAGCAACGTCGGAAGAGACTATAAATCTATTGTTTGTTGTGTTGTTTGCATTCGGCATGTTTTGAAGACTGGAATGATGAAGACATTTTGTTCTGCTACCTAAACACTTTATCCTTCATTACCCCTTTTGAGCCTTACTTATTTTTCTTTCATACCCCTCGTTCGGAATCAGTAAAAACGACTAGAAAACGCGAGCATGGCATGAAAACATGAAAAAAAAGAAAAAAAAAAGAAGAAAAGAAAACAACAAAACGAAAAAGAAAAAAAAAGTGATAACAAAAAAAAACAAAAGAAAGTCAAATGAAAAAAGAGGAATTGGGAACTACGTCTGACCTGATTCCTCAAAGAGGATACCTAGGCGCTTCACGGCTCGGTCATAGGGTGCTTAATGGCCACAATGGTCATAGTATACATGGTGTAATAAAAATAATAAAAAATAAGTAAATAATCCCCAAGCAAGAAACTGGGTCAAGGGTTGCGCTTGTTGTAAACAAATATGATTTCGAAGGTTGTAATTTTGAACCCCAAATTTGATTTGTTTTTTAGCCTTTAATACCCTTTCTTTCTAGCCTGTCCAAAAACCCACATTACGGTCCAAAGAAAGACCTTCTGACCAGTCTGCAAAAGATGCCAAGTCAGACAAATGAGAGTCTTACCGGCGAACATAACATTCTGTCCCACAGCAGAAAGGACTCTAATCTCCAGCAGAGAGAGTCATACCGGCAACACTCCAAATCCCCAGCTGGAAAGTGATACAAATGAGAGAGTCTTATCGGTGAAAATCTTCACGGACACCATAAGGCGATGAAAGCTGAGAGAAAAACCAAAATGAGATAGACTTGATAGTGAAAACCCTTCGGGCACTACAAGTCGAATAAGATTGAGAATCAGATAGGGAATTTCCAATTGAAGGTCTTGAAAGACGATTGACGACGGAAGATAGGCCACAAATGCATGCCATGACCATTAGAGTCGGTGTCTGCGTTTGATAGGTTTTTATTTATAGTTTCTTTTGTTACAGAGTCATCTTTTTCATTTGTCTTTTATTCTGTTTTTTTTTTATCTTTTTCCTTTCAAAGAAAAACTCCCCAATAGAGTCTGTCTGGTCAAAACAAGTGTGAATTGACTTCAAAATATGCCATCAGCTTTCCAATTATGCAAGATGAGATCTGGTTAGTATATCCAAGTGGTATAGTCAGCAAGGAACAAGAGCAAGACCAGTGTCAAGAAAAATATCCCCAGCAAAAGGGAATTGTCAAAAGGATTGACGAGTGTCAAGAGGGATATCCCAGCCGAAATCAAAGGTTGTTAAACCTCAAGACCAAGGCCCGTGGACAAAGCAAGGAGAGTAGTGAGCATGATTTGGGAAATTCATACGATACTAAAAGATCGGTAAAGTGCAAGTTTCCAGGCTATGTCACAAAAGAAGAGGGATATCCCCAACAGAAAGGGATTATCCCCAGCAAATAATGTCATCCCCAACAAGTTGTGGAATACAGAGCAAGGAAGGAGAAAGGGAAAACCATCCCAGTAGGAGTATCACAACCAACCACCACGTTTTAAACTAACAAATTTTGTTTGATTTGAAACAGGTAAGGGAAATGGCATTGATGACAGAAATGCATGCCATAAGGGAGACTGTCAAACTGGGGCAGAAAATTTTCCTTTCATTTGGAAAATTTTCTGGAAGTCAAGTACCCATTCGAGGAAGAATAAAGATAGCATCAGTCTCAAGGGAAGTGGTATTTGAACCAGTGTTGCCCCAACATAATAAGTTTAAATGGAGGAAGTATTCCCCAGCAGACAGAATAAAGGGATGACACTTGTGCTCAGAAAAGCAAAAAGCCATTATCATCCCCAGCAGCTTCCAGAAGAATGAATCATCGACTTGAAGGGATAAAATTCCCCAGCAGCGTTATCCTCAACAACGTTATCTCGATAAGATAACACTTTTATCCCCAGCAGTGTTGAAAAAAAAATTTGAATTTGAAGGAGGGGAAGAAAGGAGACTTCCCCAGTAGTATTATCCCCAACAATCAGGCGTCCACCTGGAGAACAAGGAAGAGCAGTTGGAGTATTAGCAATCAGGCGTCCACCTGGAGAACAAGGAAGAGCAGTTGAAGTATCAGCAATCAGGAGCCCACCTGGAGAATAAGGGAATACAATGAAAGTATCAACAATCAGGAGCCCACCTGGAGAATAAGGGAATACAATTCAAATTTTAAGTAATCAGGAGCCCCCCCCCCTGAAAAACAGAATGGCGTTTTATTTTTGACATTATGGGTTGAAGTCAGGAGCCCCCCTGAAGAATAGAATGGTGATTTGTTGGTTGAAATTGGGAGCCCGCCCATATAACAGAGGAATACATTCAGTCTTTTCATTTCAAAAAAAAAAAAAGGGAAGTAGTTTGCAGAGGAATGAAACATCCTACTCAAAAGGAAGTAATTTTGGGATGGAGTAAGATAACATATTTACTCAGCTGAGTTATCCACAGCAGGGTTATCCCCAGTGGATCATCGAGATGTAGAAGCATCCTCGACAGAGTTTCGGTCAACCCAGAGTGGGTAAGGAAGAAAAGGAAAAGTCATCCCCATCAAAATAATTCCCAGCAGTTTCGAGGGAAGACAACACAGGTAAGTAAATAATTCAGGAAGAAGGAAATGGTTCACCCATAGGAGATGCATTTCCTCCTTAGTTTAGTTTCACCCATAGGAGAGGCATTTCCTCCTAAAGCTTAGTTTTACCCATAGGAGACGCATTTCCTCCTAAGTTTACTTTCACCCATAGAAGAGGCATTTCCTCCTAAAGTTTAGTTTTACCCATAGGAGACGCATTTCCTCCTAAGTTTACTTTGACTCATAGGAGAGGCATTTCCTCCTAAGTTTGTTTTAGTTTCACCCATAGGAGATGCATTTCCTCCTAAGTTGTTGTTGAACCAATAGGAGAGGCATTTCCTCCTAAGTTTATTTTACCCATAGGAGAGGCATTTCCTCCTAAGTTGTTGTTGAAATCAGGAGTCCGCCTGGAGAACAGAGACATACTTTTCAAGTATGACGTCAGGAGCCCGGCTAAAGAGAGGAAAGGCGTTTTTAAAAGTTGTTGAAATCTTGCCAACCTAAAGAAAGGAATGGCGATGTATTGGTTGAAGTCAGGAGCCCGCCTGAAGAGAGGAATGGTGATTTATTTTCAAAGTTGTTGTTGAAGTTAGGAGCCCGCCTGAAGAGAGGAAAGACGTTTATTTTAAAAGTTGTGTTGTTGAAGTCAGGAGCCCGCCTGAAGAGAGGAATGGCGCTTATTTTTAAAAGTTGTTGTTGATGTGGGGAGCCCGCCCAGATAACAGAGGCATACATTTCAGTCTTTACATTTCAGTTGTTGAAATTGGGAGCCCGCCAATAGAACAGAGACATACATTTAGTCTTTACATTTCAAGCATTGAAGTTGGGAGTCCGCCCAGATAACAGAGGCATACATTTCAGTCTTTATATTTCAAGCGTCGAAGTTGGGAGCCCGCCCAGACAACAGAGGCATACATTAAAGTCTTTACATTTCAAGCATTGAGCTTGGGAGCCCGCCCAGATAACAGAGGCATACATTTCAGTCTTTAATTTCAAGTATTGAAGTTGGGAGCCCGCCCATAGAACAGAGGCATACATTTCAAGATCAAGTCAGAGGATAATAAAACAGAGGGTTACAATAGGAATCCCCAGCAGGAAACAATAAAATTCCCCGACACCAGGAAACAGAAGGTTGCAACAAGAGGTCACAGTACAAACTCAAGTACATGTGTCAAAAGAAGAAAAGCACCGGAAGAAATGCAAGCAGACAAGGAAGCAAGGCAACAAAAAAAAACAAATTGTACTCTCGCCTAGCTTCTTTTTTTCTTTTAAGCATGGTGTAACAAGGAGATCGGTAAGCAGTGGTAATAGCATGCCACAACAGTAACAATGCAGTCCCACGGTAGTCCCAGCTACCAAAATTTCCCGAACTACATTGACTTGATTCCTGTTTAGCCCAGGATATGTAGGAAACCTTTGAAGCAAAGGTTCGGTCAAATCTTTTTAAAAAAAAATGCTTCAACGGAGTACTCGGATGGGCAAAAATCGCTCGCTTTATCTTTGCACGAAAACCCTTCGTGTCTCCGGGCAAAGAGGGGCAGCTGTAAGCACGTGATTTTTGCCCAATATGAGAATTACTCCCAAAAAAATCCAAAAATAAAATAATTTTTCTTTGGTGTGCAATTTTGTGATATTTTGTGATATTTTGAATAATTATTTGTATTTGTCTGTGCGTGTTTATTTGCTAAATTAATAAAAAATACAAAAATATGTCACATTTTGCATGTAGGATTTAATTCTAAAATTGTTAGTAATTAAATTTGTTTTACAAAAATTAAAAATTACAAAAATAGGCATCGTTTGCATTTTTAACATTTAATGTCCAAATATACAATTTTATAATTAATTGTGCGTTAATTGTTATTGAGAGTTAATTTGCGCTTTTATAACTTAATTTAATTCTTAATAATAGTTTAAGTATTTTTATAAATTAGTTTTAGAAGAAATAAAAGAAGAAAAGAGAGCGAAAATATAAAGAAAGTCGGAATTGGGCCTCTTCTTCGATTTCAAGCCACATGCCCAAAAAATGGCCCAATCTTCCCTACGACCCAGTCCATTTCGAACTGGGTCGACCCAGTCCAGTACCAACAACCCAACTTCCCCTCTTCATTTTCATTCTTCATTTTTTGTCCAAACACAAAACAAAAAAAAAAAAAAAAAAACCAAAACCCTAAAAAACTAAGAAAGGATCCGCCCCCCCCCCCCCATTTTGGCTTCTTCTTCCCCAAACTCAAAAACACCTCCCATGGCTTCCCTTTACTTTCTTCTTCGTCCACACAAACACCCTCGCGTCCAAACGACCCCCCCGTCCTCCATTAAAACCACACAACCACCTTCAAGCTCGAACTCGACAACCATGGTCGCCACTGCTGCGTCTTCGTCATCAACGACCAGTCCGTCGACTCCCTTTCACCATCATCGTTTCTACTGCTGAACCAGTCCTCAACTTCACATCCCAACAGTCCACCTGCTGCTCGCGCTACTGCTACTGTTTCATCTTCTTTGTTTCGTCGACTTCGAATTGGGTGGTCGAGCTCCCGAGCTCCAGCCATGGACGCGGCGTCGCTTCACTGCTCCTGTTTCGGCGTCAAGCTGCGTCTGCTTCAGACGCTTCACTGCTGCGTACTGTCATTGACGACTCCATGAGTCATGTTTGTTGCTCACCATCGTACTCTTGTTGACGACGCAAGGCAGTCCGGTTAAAGTCTGGCAAAGTTCGAAGGTTTATCGTCGAATCGAGATCCTTCGTCGAGCTTTACATGACGAGTTGTTTGGTCAAGGTATTGCTTTACACACGAATGAAAATTCTTCTCCAAGTAATCACCACACTGATCTCCGCACATATTCCGTGCACTTCTTCTCAACCGCTGCGATCGTTTATTGCACTATATGCTTTCTAGAAAGAGATCTGCAGAAGGCGTGGTAGTTGACGGCGACGGTAACAGTAGCAGCTGTGATCCAGAGAGAGTTCTCAAAAAGCATAGAATTAGTTGTGTGATCTCTTCCGGTGCCAAAGAGAATACCAGCGGTTGCAGTACTAACAAGATTCTAGGCAAGAATTTTAAGGGTAACGCTAGCAGCAGTCGTGCCGGTGAACAGTCGGTAACAGAAATGACATGGTTGTTTGGTCGAAGTTTGTCGAAACAGTCCGTACATATTTCGTGTCGATCCGGTTAGTAGATTTTGAGTTTTATTTTTGTCCATATTTCGTTTTTATATTTCTAAAAGTTAAAATCGTTAAATATTTGATTCTTGTTTTGTTCGTTGTTTATCGTTGAAATCATTTTTTCTAGTTTGTTCATGTTCATGTGCTTTGTTAAAATTAATTTTCAGATTTCAAAATAGAAGTTTAATTAGTTGTTTTCATATTCATTTCATGTTTGTATTATTGTTTAAGTGAATATTTGTTAGTTTGTTGTTTGTTAGATTTAAATATAAATTTAATTAACTATTTCTTCAATTTGTTTCATGTGTTTATGTATTGTTAGAAATTGTTAGTATTGTTAAGTTCAAGTTTAAGTTCATAATTGTTTCTTCGTCGATCTTGTTATTTGTTTAAAGAATTTAGTTGTGTTAAAGGAATATATTGATTTAATCGTTTAATCCGTCATGTTTGTTGTGTTAAAATAGATTCATTCATGTTCATACTTTGTTTGGATGATCTTGAATCCGAATTTTGTATAGTTTGATTTCTTGTTTATCATTTATGATTATTTCTTGAATTTTCTCATAATCTTGTTTTAAGTTTAATATAAGAATTGTTTGTTGTAATGTTGTTAGAGTTGATTTTAAGTTCAATATGATTGAATTTAGAAATCTTCATACTTTGTTTGTTGTTGGTGTTGAATCCGAAAATAGGATTGTTTGTTGCTAAAATATTGTTCAATCAAATTTTAGTTGTTCTTTGTTGTTAAAATCGTGTTCATGTGATATTGTTGTTATGATGTTCATCCGTGTTCATATTGTTGTTTGAACATTGTTAGAAATTGATCATATTGTCTATATTTTGGTTAAGTTTGATTAATTGATGTGTTATAGCTGATGGGTAGTTTGGTAAATTTGTAATACGTTCAGGGGTAGTTTGGTAATTTCAGTAAGGTCGGAAGGGGTAGTTTAGGAATTGTACATTTTGTAATTGTATATTTGAAGCATGGGGGACAAAATGAAATGGGGTGGGTTGTGATATGATTATTTAATATAAAGGGGGGACAAGATTTAATTTAAAGGGGAATCTTGCATTATTTTAAATGAAGCATGGGGGACAAAATGATATGGGGTGGTGTGATATGTTTATTTAATATAATGGGGATGAGTGGGAAGATAATGGGTTTGGTAGAGAAAATGGGTTGATTTTAATTGATTAAAAGATTTATGGGATGGGTTATAAGAAGTCTGGAAATCAGAATAAAAGGGGGACAGACAGAAAAAAAAGGAGAGAGAGAAGCGAATCTGAAAAAAAGAGAGGAAAAAAAAGGGCTGAACATTTAAGAGAGAAAATTACGAAAAAATATTTAAACTTTCAAATAAAAAAAAACTAAAAAAAAATATTCTGTTTTCTTTCATTGTTTGAAATCAGAATTAATTGTTGTGTCATCAAAGCTTGAAGTTTTTTTTTGTTTTGGGATTAATACTCCATCGGTTTGCAAACTCTGTTCCTGGGTTGTTACTGTGGCTGGATTGTTGCTGCTGTGTTGTATTGTTATTACTGTTGTTGATTCTCATCTTCATTTTCTTTTGCTTCCAATATCAGGTACACAACTGACACGCTGTTTATTGTAATCCGAAATATGAAGCATGAATACGAAAAAATGAAGAGTTGAAATTCTGAATTATATTTAATTATATTCTGAATTTTATTTGTATGTATAAATTATTTAACTTGCAAAAATCAGAATCATGTAGATATTTAATACATATAGTGGAACATTCGACGATAGCTTAACAAATGAACCATCTACATCTATTGCCTAAAAATAAATAAATGGTGCAGTAATTCCGTCGAGTCAAAAATCAAACGAATTGGCCATCTAGTAGGAAGTTGGTAGAAATATTGTTTAGTTAAATAATATTGGTTAATTTCAGCATGTAAATGGTCTAGGATTAAAATTAGAATTGCTATTTTTTTTTAATTTGACAAACTGAGAACATGCCTAGTATAATGTAACTAGGTAATAACAGGTAAATAAATTAAGATATTTCTCCTTTATTTTTGTAGAGACAAATTTCAATAAAAAATG
Organism: Nicotiana tabacum; assembly: GCF_000715075.1. Classification (NCBI taxonomy): domain Eukaryota; kingdom Viridiplantae; phylum Streptophyta; class Magnoliopsida; order Solanales; family Solanaceae; genus Nicotiana; species Nicotiana tabacum. The sequence continues at coordinate 12,914,712 of NC_134084.1, read as the reverse complement.
TAGGCATTTTAGGACTGTCCTTTTAAAAATAAAATGAGATGAGCCTCGCCCAATAAAATGCACTAACTGTGGGGCCCTCAATAAATGTTTAATTGAGTATTTAGAATTCGGGATGGATTGTTTAGTGAATTCCACAGTCTTACCCATAAATAATAACACGTTAATCGCTTTAGGCATGATTTTAATAATAATACATTCTTAAACACGGGTGCGCATTTATGCGACCCAAATCCAAATCCCAAAACATTGAATAAAAATACGTTCCGGATCGCGGGTGCATTTTATGTGACGAAATCCAAAGACATGTTTTCAAACAATGTTCACATTCTTGTAAAAATAATTAAAAAATAATAAAAGCGGTAAAAAGATAAAATTTGCACATAAGTTCATATTTGTATTAAAATCAGATAAATAAGCCGAATATGACAGTTGAGCGACCGTGCTAGAACCACGGAATTCGGGAATGCCTAACACCTTCTCTCGGGTTAACAGAATTCCTTATCCGGATTTTTGGTGCGCAGACTGTTAAACAGAGTCATTCTTTTCCTCGATTCGGGATTAAAATTGGTGACTTGGGACACCCTAAATCTCCCAAGTGGCGACTCTGAAATACATAAATAAATCCCGTTTCGATTGTCCTTTAATTGGAAAAACTCCCACGCACCCTCGCGGGCGCGGAAAAAGGAGGTGTGGCAACTGGCTGAAATTACTTCGGAATTTTGAGGGTCCTCCTCAAATTTCTTCCCCAGTTTCCAATTATGGGGGGAAATAAAATTTTATTGAATTGTGTCCGAACCCATAGGGCTGCCCATGTATCCCCTCTTAAACGGGAATCAGGTCAGGTGTAGTTCAAATTACATCATACAAGGAAAGCATAAAGGTTACACATAGTATCACTTGACTGCATCTGAATTGATCGACTTTGGCCAAACTTCTCCATCGATTTCTGCAAGTATGAGGGCTCCTGTCAGAACCCGGTGAACCATGTAGGGACCCTTCCAGTTGGGAGAGAATTTCCCTTTGGCTTCATCTTGATGTGGAAAATTTTTCTTTAACACCAGCTACCCTGGTGTGAACAGTCTTGGCTTGACTCTTTTGTTGAAGGCTCTGGACATTCTATTCTCATAAAGTTGACCATGGCAAACTGCGTTCATTCTTTTCCCATCTATAAGAGCCAACTGCTCATAATGACTCTTCACCCACTCTGCATCGTCAAGTTCTGCTTCCTATATGATCCTTAAGGAGGGAATTTCCACCTCGGCGGGAATGACTGTCTCTGTACCGTAAACCAGAATATAGGGGGTTGCCCAAATTGATGTGTGGACTATAGTACGGTACCCCAACAGAGTGAATGATAGCTTCTCATGCCACTGCTTATGCTTCTCTATCATATTCCTTAGTATCTTCTTGATGTTCTTATTGGTGGCTTCTACGGCTCCGTTCATTTGAGGTCTGTAAGCTGTAGAATTCTTGTGTTTGATCTTGAAGGTTTCACACATGGCTTTCATCAGGTCACTATTGAAATTCGAACCATTATCAATAATGATTGATTCTGGAATCCCGAATCGACAAACGATATAGTCGCGGACGAAGTCTGCCATGACTTTCTTAGTCATAGCTCTGTAAGATGCCACTTCAACCCACTTGGTGAAATAATCAATTGCTACTAGGATAAACCTGTGCCCATTTGATGTGGCAGGTTCGATTAGTCTGATAACATCCATTCCCCAAGCAACGTACAGCCACGACGAGCTTGTTGCATTAAGCTCATTTGGAGGCACCGTTATCATGTATGCATGCATCTGACAGCGGTGGTATTTTAGGACATACTGGATGCAACATGTTTCCATAGTCATCCAAAAATAACCCCCCCCCCAGAGTATCTTCTTGGCTAAACCGTTCATATGTGGACCACAGGTCCCAGTATGGATTTCTTCTAGCAGTTTAGATGCTTTCTTGGCATCGACACATCTTAGTAATCCCAGATCCGGAGTCCTCCTATATAGGATTTCTCCACTATGAAAGAAAATGTTAGACAACCTTCGAAGTATGCGCTTCTGAGTAGTGTTTGCGAGTTCCTGGTATTCTCCTTTTGCCAAGTATTCCTTGATATCATGAAACCAAGGATTTATGTCTGCTTCTTCTTCGACATGAGCATAGTAAGCTGGCTGATCACAGATCTTTACCGGAATGGGATCAATAAAGGTTTTATCTGGATGTTGTATCATGGATGATAGGGTAGCCAATGCATCAACGAACTCATTCTGGACTCTAGGAACATGTTGCAACTCTGTCTTTGTGAACCTCTTTCTCAACTCCTATACATGAAGTAGATAAAGGAGTATCTTGGAGTTTTTGGTTGTCCATTCTTCTCGGACCTGGTGTATGAGCAAGTCTGAATCCCCAATTACTAGCAGCTCTTGAATGTTCATGTCATTGGCTATCTTGAGCCCTAAGATGCAGGCTTTGTACTCGGCCATATTGTTGGTGCACGGGAACCTAAGTTTGGTAGATACCGGATAATGCTAACCGGTTTTTGATACTAAGACTGCTCCTATGCAGACTCCTTTGAAATTTTATGCTCTATCGAAAAACATTCTCCAACCGTCACAGTATTCTGCAATATTTTCTCCTATGAATGATACCTCTTCGTCAGGAAAATATGTCTTTAGGGGTTTCGTATTCTCTGTCCACGGTATTCTCGGCAAGGTGATCTGCCAATGCCTATCCTTTGATTGTTTTCTGAGTTACGTAGACAATGTCAAATTCACTCAACAGGATTTTCCACTTAGCTAGCTTGCCGGTGGGCATAGGCTTCTGGAAGATTTACTTCAAAGGATCCATCCTTGATATGAGATATGTGGTATAAGAATAGAAGTAGTGCTTCAACTTCTGAGCTACCCAAGTCAAAGCACAACAGGTGCGCTCTAACAGAGAATATCGGGCCTCGTACGGGGTAAACTTCTTGCTGAGGTAATAGATGGCCCGCTCCTTCCTCCCAATTTCATCATGTTGCCCTAGAACACAACCGAACGCTCCATCCAATACTGCTAGGTAGAGTAATAGAGGTCTACCTGGCTCGGGCGGGACCAGAACTGGTGGTGTTGACAAGTACTCCTTGATTTTGTCGAAGGCCTTTTGGCAGTTGTCAGTCCATTTGGTAGTGGTGTCCTTCTTCAACATCTTAAAGATTGGCTCACAGATGATAGTAGATTGTGCTAGGAACCGGCTGATGTAGTTAAGTCTCCCCAAAAAACTCATTGCGTCCTTCTTGTTCTTTGGTGGTGGCAATTCTTGAATGGCTTTGACCTTTGATCGATCTAGTTCTATTCCTCAGTGACTCACAATGAACCCAAGTAGTTTTCCAACAGGAACCCCAAATGCACATTTTGCGGGATTCAATTTCAAGTTGTACCTTCTCAGTCTATTGAAGAACTTCCTCAAATCTTCCATGTGATCAGTGGCTTTCTTGGACTTAATGATAACATCGTCTACATATACTTCAATCTCCTTATGTATTATATCGTGGAAGATAGTAGTCGTGGCCCTCATGTAGGTGGCCCCTACATTCTTCAACTCAAATGGCATTATCTTGTAGCAGTACATTCCCCATGTCATAATGAAGGCCGTTTTCTCAGCATCTTCTTCTTCCATCCAGATCTGATAATACCCAGCGAAACAATCTACAAATGATTGCAACTCATGTTTGGCGCAATTGTCAATCAGGATGTGTATGTTCGGCAAGGGGAAGTCTTCTTTTGGACTGGCCCGGTTGAGATCCCAGTAGTCGACACAGACTCTGACCTTTCCATCCTTCTTCGGCACTAGCACAATGTTGGCTAGCCATGTCGGATATTCTACTACCCTGAGAACCTTAGCTTTGACTTGCTTAGTGACTTCTTCCTTAATTTTCAGACTCATATCAGGCTTAAACTTTTTGAGCATCTACTTTACCAGTGGACATGTCGGATTAGTTGGTAGTTTGTGTGCCACAATAGATGTACTTAGACCAGTCATGTCATCGTACGACCATGTGAATATGTCCTCATACTCCTTTAGAAATTCTGTGTATTCTTCCTTTTCTGATAGTGACAAATGAACGCTGATCCGTGTTTCTTTGACATTTTTTGCATTTCCCAAGTTAACAATCTAGGTCTTGTCCAGGTTGGACTTAGGTCTATTCTCAAAATTCTCAACTTCTTTAACAATCTCTTCTGGTATATCATCTTCCTCTGAATCTATGTCCGTTTGTTGCGTTGTCTCATTGTATGTCACAATCATCAATTCATCAAGATAAGTAATAGTAATATTGTATGAACAAAGTAATAATAAGAGTAAGATTTGTAAGAAAAATTGGAATGCTTTGATAAATTTCATAATTGTTTTGAACACTGAAGACCTTATTGCGAAATTAAAAATACGAAAGGAAAGTCAACTAGTAAAATAAAAGGTAGTGCATGATGCTTGTTCAACCTTGCTACCCCGAGGCTCGTCGGGCTCTGGTGGTTCAGATGGTCCAGTTCTTGAGGCATGCTCCTTGGCTTACGACCTATATGGAAGGGTCTTCCTCCCCCTCCTCCTCGAAAATGATACAATAATCTATGTCATCATCTTCTAGGAATAAATTCTTCACTACTGCCAGTGCTTCCTCTTCTTCCGACCCATAGATAACATCGGTTGGCTGGAAGGTCTGCTCCAAATGTGGTATTGGCTGCTCTAGCGGGTAATAAGGGCCTCTCCATGGTGGCGACCAGTTGTTGAATTCCTCCCAAGTATACTCATATCCCAGACCAAAGGTGGTACCATGTTTCTTTAGTTTGATAGGCTTAGTGATTCCTTGGAGGTTCTTGCCAAGTCCCTTGCCAGGTTCATATTCGCTCCAGTTTAATATGCTTTCGATTTTGTTATTCCACCATTTGTCCTTGTCAACGGCGTTGACTCGCTCGATGTGGTGATAGGTCTCCCCTCCTATCTTTCTTCTGCCTCCGATTGCTGGGATGGTCTGGCGACTGTATATAGGATTGCTACCGTCGCTGTGAATGATCACCTTTTGGTGGTTCCACTCAAACTTTACTGCCTGATGTAGTGTGGATGCTACGGCCCCTGCGGCATGAATCCAGGGTCGTCCCAACAACAAATTGTAAGATGCCGGCAGGTCTATCACCTGGAAATCAACATCGAACCAAGTAGGCCCCATTTGCAAACACAAGCTAATTTCCCCAATAGTGGACCTTTGGGAACCGTCGAAAGCTTTGACGTTGATGGCTCCGTCCTTGATCTCATGCAGCCCCATTCCCAATGTCCTGAGTGTTACCAATGGGCAAATGTTGAGGCTAGACCCTCCATCAATCAGGATTCTGGTGATAAAATAATCTTCGCATTGCAAGGTGATATGCAACGCCTTGTTGTGACTCAACCCTTCTGGTGGCAGCTCATCTTCATAAAAAGTAATCTTGTGACTTTCCAATACCTACCTACCATGTTTTCCATCTCTCCTCCGGTGATATTTCTCGGTACATATGCCTCACTCAGCACCTTTAATAAGGCATTCTTATGTGCATCAGAACCTTGTAGCAAAGCTAGGATAGAAATTTGTGATGGTGTCTTGTTCAGCTGGTCAATGACCAAGTATTCCTTGGCTTATATCTTTCTCCAAAGATCATCGGGTCTAGTTTCAGTGAGGTTGGCCGCCTAGAGGCCTGCTTACTTGACTCAGCCAAATGTTCTGGGGTATAAACCCTACCGGTTATTGTTATACCTTGTGTCGCAACGGCTTCCCCGAACTTGACCTTTCCCTTTCTTCTTGCCTCAGCGGTGTAGTCCCATGGTATGGCATTTGTACGGAATGGTGTTACGGCCGACATTGCTACTGGGATGGGAACCTTCACTCCGAACGGAGCATGTATTTTGGAAGGCAAAACCGCAACTTCAAATGGTACGGGTGCGTTTATCGGAGACCCAAAGTCGACCTCAATTGGCGTTGGCGTTGGCATCTTTGACGAGGATGGAGCTTCAAACTTAAGCGGCATGGACATATTCACCTCGGCGTCCCCAGAAGGCTGAATCTGGACTAAAATCGGATTAAGGGTGACTATTGGCTTCTTTGGATCGTCGCCTTCCATGATCAAACCGATCGATCCCTTGGGGTCCCTGTCATCCTCTATTTCAATCATATGAATGCCTCCGCCCTTATGGTCTAGTAAAGGGTTATTGCGAACATTCAGAGCAGGCGCTTTTTCCACAATAATCTTGTTATCAATCAAAGTTTGGATCTTATCTTTTAGAGAGCGGCATTCGTCAATGGCATGTACTTTCATGCCGAAATGGTATGCACAGGATTTATTTGGGTTGACCCATTGAGAAGGGTTTTTAGGGGTTATAGAAGGGATAGGGGTGACATAACCATTAGCTTCGAGCCTTTCATACAGCTTTGAACCTTTCATACAGTTGGTCAAATGATGTCAGAAAATTTATGATTCTCGATCAGCATCAGTCTTTCATAGTATTGCGGGTCCTGAGCCTGGACAAAAAACTTGTTCATTTGTTCCTCTTCTAAAGTAGGTCTGACCTTAGCAGCTTCCGATCTCCAGCGAGTGGGGTACTTGCGAAATGTTTCCGTGGGCTTCTTCTTTAAGTTTTGCATGTAGAACACATCCAGTGCATTTTTTGTATTGAACCTGAATCTGTCCATAAAGTCGGATGCCATACTCACCCATTTCGACCACTTCTTCGGGTCTTGGCTAATGTACCAGGACAGATCATCTCCTTTTAGACTCCTCATGAACAGTTTTATGCGGATCCTCTCATCTTTCCCTACTCCGACCAGTTTGTTGCAGTATGTTCTCAAATGAACTCTTGAATCCCTCGTACCATCAAACATCTCGAACTTATAAGGTTTGGACCCCTCGGTCAGTTCGACATCGGGTTGTATGCAAAGATCTTCATAGTTCAACCCTTCAATCCATTTACTTCCTTCGACGCCCTGAATTCGGCTAGTCAACTTCTTAAGCTCTTCAGCCAGATTCCTAGTGAGTGAGTCTTTATCATCAGTCTCGGGTATGCTTGAGACGGGTTGGGTGGAGTGTGGCCTGGTCTCCACGTAGATGGGGGTGTTATGGTGATTATGGAAATGATTATTTGTGGAGTCCAAAGGTTCTGGGATGAGTAGTGGAGTACTGTTGGAAGTGTGGCAAGTATTGCAGTGGTGGTGAGGGGTGGGATGGTTTTGTGGTTTGGGATATTTTGCGGAGGTGTGGGGTTCTGAGCGTTTGGGAAACTAATGTCGGGAATGGTGAGGGAATATGACAAATTTGCCAGATTTCGAACCTGATCAAGTTCCTCCTGAAATTTCAACAGTTTTTGCTCGAGTTGGGATGCATTTTCTTTGGAAACCTTAGTACCATGGGTGACCTCTACCCGTTCAGTTGAGTTTTCCTTTCTGGTGTTGCTCAAATCTTCCATCTTTCCTTTGTTCTTGTTTCTGACGGGACTAGGAGGAGAAGGAGTGGGTGGAGGGCCATTGGATCTTGTAGAATAGGATGATGATGCCAGAGTGCATGAACTAACCTTTGGGGAGGGGAGTAAAACTAAAAAGTAAAAACAAAAAAGGTAACAAGTTAGTGAGGATTATAAGAAAATGTTGCTATATTTAAACACAGTGCAAGAATGTAAATCGTGTCCTATTTTGGGGAACCTCTTTGTGCCTAAGGTAGGCCTAGCGACAAGTAGATTTGGAGAACTCAGAATGCTAAATGCCTCATTTTATTGATTAAAGTAGACGAATCCCAAAACGACACTAAATAACAGGGAATAAAATGTCACTACTGGCCATTGGCCTTACTACAAATCCTAAAGCAAAAAGAAAACTCCTATCTATGTGGTCCCAGAAGGACCTTCCCTAGACTCAGCATCTTTGGCTCCATCGACCAGCTTCACCAACTCGCGAAGTCCCAGCAACAGGTAGGCTCTGGCCAGGTGTCCGCCCTCGTTTCCTTCATCATTCTGACAATCCTTGATTCTTTTGAGAAACTTCCTTTCCAGCTCCACTAAACCCCGCTCCAAGTATCCCAGTCACTTGTTGGCACTAACAGCCATGTCTTTCCAACCTTCAATCAGCTTTTGATTGGCTTCTTGTATCTCACGGTGCTCTCTTTCACATTCTCGAATCTTCTTGCGTAGTTGGTTGTATTTGACATGTGCTTCAGCCTTTTCATCTATGATCCTGTGACCTCGAACAAATCCGGGTTGACCCAGACCATTATGATTGTTCTCCAGCCAACCTGAATAGTATGGAGTACAACCAGCATGGTATCTGTCTGGCTCGATGGTATCCCTTCCCATGATAATTTTGCAGTGCCACATATGCTGAGCTTGGCACTTATAAGGACTGTCATCATCCTGAAATTCAGCCCAGAAGTGACTCATATTGTCGACCCTTGGTATAACCTGCCTCCTACTAGCCTGTCTCATAACTCTGAGAGGGACGTAAAGGTAGGTTCCTCTCAAACCAATCAGTATCAGAAATGGTGCATCCCTGGATCGGGCGATGAATTCTTCGATAGGGAACCACTCGAACATCCACTGTACTTGGTCTTCCTTTAGCTTTTCAAACAGCTCGACCCATCCCTTGGCATCTTCCAGTTGAGCAAACATGTTGGGCATGTAATTTATCCACCTTGGCTGATGGAAGGCTATATGATCTTCCCAGTCCCTACACTAAATCTCTTTTCAGTATTCACCTTTTTGGAGATGCTCCATGAGCCAGAGCTGGAGTAGCAAATTGCAGCCCTCGAAGTGTTTGGCTCCTTGTTGACACTTCTCCAAGGCTCAGTATATCTCTGCAATGATCATGGGTACTATGTTAAATTATTGTCCACCAATTCCCTCCATTAACGTTTTGGTGACCATAGCTAGCCTGGTATGGATCCTTACTTTCTTCATAGGAAACACTATCATCCCCAAGAAGCAGAACATGAAGACAAAGACCCTTCAGTGAATATGCCTTAATGATGTAAGGGCTAACTTCTCCGGATATGTACGGTAATATTTGCTGTGACCGTACCTCTCGTACAAAGAATGTACGACTCCTTTAAACATGTCAAGTCCGGGTTCTTCTTCAGACCCATCATTTTGAGAAAACTTCTACTCTTGCGGTTTTCCGGCATTAACAAACCCGGAGTTTCCCATGGTATACTAGCTAATCCTCTTATTTCCTCTAACAAGGGTGTCATCTCGATATCTCCGAAGCGGAACATAGACCTATCACAATCCCAGAACAGAGTAGCAGCTTCTACAATTTTGTTGTTGGGTTGGATTTCCAGGAGAGAAGGTAGATTTCCTAGGTATTTCCGGACAAGAGTCTGGTCACTAGAATGAATATCCTCCCACCAGCTTAGAAATTTTGGGTGGATGTTGGTGACCATGCCGAATTTGGGGACTTCGTGCCTCATATTTCTGCAAGACAAAAGGGTTAGGCCCTTACCCTTACCAGAATCAACTATTAAATATCAATAATTGGAATAAAATATTTAGTTCTCCAAATAAATGCACAAAATGTGGTAGTGTCTGTTTGGGTTTTAGGGAAACCCAATGGACTTTGGACAAGACTATCATAAAGAGTCATTATGCGGACAACATAACTGACTCGGCTAGGTTTAACCATGATGCATGCATGATTAAATAGAGTAAGGTTTCTTATGGGGTATTAGACTGGTACCCTTGAGCGGACAACTTAAGAGGAAAAGGCACGGAACCGTCGACTACACCGTTGATCGACTGGTTTTACCGCAAATATGCCTTTGCCAGATTTAGGGGGTGATAACATCGGAAGGGCGCAAGCATTCATTATAAGCGTTGCTATCGTATTTTGTTTGGCACGAGTGGAATATGATGTTGAATATGCAGTTACAATAATCAAACAAGTTGTCACGTATTTGCACGTTCATAAAGTAATAAATAGAATAGTTCATCAGAATATAAAACAGTAATGAAGGAAAGCGGTAAAGGAAAGAAACAAAGAGACAAGTTAGTTTTGTAGTTGAAGAAGGAATTAATGCTTAAAGGTATTAAACAAATAAAGCCGCATAAAGAAATGTAAAATCACAGTAATAGTCTGAAATGGTAAAAGCCTAAAAGGTTTCCTCAGCAGAGTCGCCATGTTGTCGCGCCCCCTTTTTCTCGCGAAATCGGGTTTATGACATTTGGGAGGACAACTCGTTCCCTTTTCGGAATTGGGTTTTTTAATTGAAGAGTCGCCACCTAATGATTTAAGTGCATTAGACACTAAGAGGATTTGATTTGAGTAACCAGAGATTGGGTAAGGACTTGAAATTATCGCAAGGGGAAGGTGTTAGGCACACCTCAGGATCCACTAGTGTGGTCCCGGCCAAACTATTGTTGTGACTTTAGGTGCGAATAACACGTAAACAAATAAAGCTTCAAATAAGAGGGGATTTTCACATAAGGGTTTGCAAACAAATAAGGTTGGAAAGAAATAAAAAGAAGCTTATTTTCTTAAAAGAAAAAAGTTTGAAATTCTTTAAAAGAGATAAAAAGAGAAAGGAAAGGGGGTCCTAGGTTTATTAATAATATGGATCACCCCACACAATTTCCGGTAATCACTGCTCGATGAGGGGTTACACGTGGCATTATCGCGTGGTCATCATCTCCATATCTACCCTTCCCACCCCGTTAAGGTATTAAAGCGCGAAATGGTCTCGTTTACTTATTATATGCTATTACCCACCCCAATCCTATCAGTCCCGGAGGCATTTAAGACTACTAATACTAAAGGGGGAGGATGTTAGGCTTATTTGTAGTTTCAAAGGCAAAATTCTAAGGCGACATACAAAAACATGTATAGCAGTTTGGGGGAAAGCACATAACAAGTAAAAGGGCTCAAATAGACTTCCTTTAAACAGAGAAATCAGGTAATTAGCACGACTTACACATACTGTTTAGGGTCTGATTAAGAACTTAAAAGTTGAGGCAGACTGATTTATTACATAATTCAGATAAGAAACCCGAATCAGGCCTGCCTGCTAGTTTTAATTAATAAAAAAGATTTCGTTTACAATTTTTTACCCTAAGTCTTGCCTAAGTGTTGGACAAGGATCCTATACGCATGATATCTACTGATTTCATAAAAATAATGAAATAAACTGAATGTGTACTGGTTAAGAGAGGTTGCCAGATTATTAAAGAAAGGCAAGTTTTAGCAAAAGGTTATAAGTTCTGCAGATGATGACACATCGTTATTACTGGTTTTAGCCTTATAAGTGAATGAAGCGATTCAGATTCGATTAATAGTTCCTATGGACATGCTTTCTATGTGTTGTTGATTTTAAAACCTTTTATAGGCATGGTAAAGAATGCAGAAGTCTTATAGTCATGATATCTAGATACTGAATTTTGTTTAAAACCTATAAACATAATTGCTAGATGAAGAATGTATATACGGAATTTAGAAGGACCTATAAGCATATTTCTCTCTATGCATATGCAAAATTCAGATTTCCAAGAACTTATGGACATGATTTCTATATGAGAGCATACAGAATTCAGAAATACTTATAGACATGGCATCTATGTGAGAAAATACACAATACCTATATGCATGATATATATGTGAGAATGCAGAATTTCAGAAATACCTATAGGCAGGATATCTATGTGAGAATGCAGAATTTTAGAAATACCTATAGGCAGGATATTTACGTGAGAATGCAGAATTTCAGAAATACCTATAGGCATGATATCTACCCTTTGCATACATAGTTACCCGCCCCTTTTCACTAGCCATCCTCAAGAGTTTATTACAAATTATTATAGTCCAAAAAAAAAGTAAAAGAATACATCAGAAATTAAAAAGTACAACCAAGGGGAGCCTGATTCAGGCTTCATGTTTGAAATATGAGGTAAACCAACTCCAAGAGACGTGATCCAAAGCCTTTCTCCCATTTAGATGTGTCAAAGTTCTCTAAGAGCCTCAAAGGGCACTCCGGGCAATGCTCACACCCAAATACATTATCAGATTAAGACAAGTGCAGTGTGGAAGGGCCAGCCCTCAAGTGTCCAAGTTCAGAGGGAGCTCAAGGACCCAAGGCAAGGCTCACAAGAGGGGGGCAGAACTTAAGGACTAAGAGAGTGTGCAAGTGCAAAAAGAGAATTCTGAAAGGGGGAAAGGGAAAGGGAAACAGCTACAAATAAGTACACATAGGGGTACAAGGGGGAATAGGGCAATTGAAAGAGGCAAAAGCAGGCTGTGGGCATACCCAGCCATAGTGAGTGCTAGCACACCCATAAGCTTGTTAGAACACACTATTTAGAGGTTAGGATCCCAAGGGATCAAATTTAATTCATGGACAATAACTTTTATATTGCCATGTCTTAAACCATAGCTCAAACACATAAGGGGGCAGGGGTTTAGGATTCATAATAGAAACAGGAAGAAGGAAATCAGCATGCTAATTTAGATGTTGAACAATACAGAAACAGTAAGTAGACACGGATACAACAGCAGTAAATTCACATTGTTGTGGTGTTAATGATTAAATCCGGACATACCAATTTCAAAGAGACAAATTGAGAAAAGTAGTAGGTCTTGCAAACAGGCCACAGTACAGACAAGAAGAGAGAATACTATTGTGTATGAATGTGAGTTCGGAAAGATTGTGAATGTGTTCTTGAGTTTGTGAAAGAGGCATGCCTTTATAGTGTGAAAATCAGGTAGAAATAAGGCAAGAAAACAGTTAAGGAACTGATTATCAATTAAGAATCAATCACACAAGACTTCTTTTAATTAATGAATTCAGAATCAAACGGGAAAACTAATTAAGGGAAGAAGTCAAATAAACATCTCGTGCAAAGCATGCAATTAGGGGAAAATACATAAAAGTTATTTAATAACAAAATTTTGAAATACACGGTTGTACAAATAAGGTAAGAAAATCAATTAGAATCCAATAAATCAGGAGTCAGAGATTTTGTAATTATTGGTCCATGAATGAACCAAGTCAGAAAAGCTGAGAAAGGTTTTAACTTAAGTTGAATCATAGGGAAATCAGCAAAAAATGGAAAGAAATCAATCATACCTATTAAGAAGGAAGTCTGAACTAATCACAAATTTGAAAGCTATTTTAAAGGGAAGTTCATCACATATAAAGAGCATACAGACATGTTAAGCTGAAAGAGGATTTCGTGTCATTGCAAAATCAGTAGATAATAGACTATAGGAGCATGGTTGTTACTTACGTCAGCAATGTTTAAGAGAAGTAGCATCTAGTAGCATATAAAATATCCAGTGTAAAAGGCCTTAGAAGAGTTTAGCAAAAAGTCAAAATCATATGAAAAACAAGGATGTTAAAACTCAGTTCAGAAACTCGAAATAGTTATGAAAGAGTTAAGGTTTCTGAAATAAAACCAGTTCAGGTAAATCACATAGCCAATGGCTTCCAAACTTGGAAGAAACCCCCAAATTCTAGGGTTTCTACCATCAATCAAGTGCAGAGATGAGAGGACAAGTAATTAAGTCGAAACGGGTTCAGAGGTTTCAGAAAAGAACTGAAACTTTTAACATGTTTCTTTCAGCAACAGAAACTCATGAGAAACATGATAGAAGAGTAGCATGCGAAACACTAATACGAAACATACTGGAGAAAGTGATAAGAACAGTAGGAGAAACATATTAAAAAATATTAGAAGAAACTTAACTAGAACATAGTATAGGAAACTAAATAAGAAACACTCAAGAACACAGTAGGGGAAAATACAATAGAAGAAACACACAAGAACACAATAGAGGAAAATACAGTAGAAGAAACATACAAGAACATAGTAGAGGAAAATATAGTAGAAGAAACACATAAAAGAAAGAGAAAATCAGAGAAAAATCTAAATATTTCAGAAAAACCCTAGATCGGAAAAAGAGTTTGTTTCGAAAGTATAGTTTTTTGAAAGAAAATCCAGGAAATAGTTTAAAACTTAAGGAAAGCATAGAACTGGAACAGATCTAAAGAGATCAGAAAAACCTCAAAGCTAGGGTTTTCAGAGGGACCCAAATGGTGAGAAAGGCTTGGATCTAAACAAAAGGAGTCGTAGCCAGGCTCAACGCAGACATAGCTTGCCGGAGCAGGGTCGGAGATGGCCTTAAAGCTTGAATCAACAGAGGTCTAGAACCAAATATTCATGGTTGAGTCATGAAGCTTCAGTTAATCAAACTTGAGGAGACATAGGTGGTTTGGTGGGTGGTGAAACCACCATAGATTTAGGTTAGAAGGTGGCCGGAGAAGATGAACAGAACTCATCGGAGAGGAGAGGAAGGGGAAGGTTCTAGATGTTGCGCCCCCTTTTTCTCGCAAAATCGGGCTTGTGACATTTGGGAGGACAACTTGTTCCCTTTTTGGGAATTGGGTTTTGGATTTGAAGAGTCGCCACCTAATGATTAAGTACATTAGGACACTAATAAGGGTTTGAGTTTGAAGAACCAGAGTTTGGGTAAGGGCTAGAAATTATCTCGAGGGGAAGGTGTTAGGCACCCCTCAAGATCCACTAGTGTGGTTCCCGGCCATGTTACAATTGTGACTTCGTGTAATCAAATAAGCAATTAAGGGCTCAAGTAAGAAGGGGTTCACATACAACATTGCAAGTAAGTCAAAAATTGAGAAAGGGTAAAAAGGGGCATGAATTTAATGAAAGATTTAAACAATTCTACAAGGAATAGAGGAAAACAGATAAAAGGGAAGAGGAGGTCCTAGGTTTATGATTAATATGGATCACATCAATGCAATACTCGGTAATCACTCCTCAAAAGAGGGGCTACACGTAGTATTAGCGCACCGGTCATCATATCCATATCTACCCTTCCCACCTCGTTAAGGTATTAAAGCATGGAATATTATCGTTTCTTATTGCATGCTATTACCCGTCCCATTCCTATCAGTCCCGGAGGCATTTGGGATTACTAGTACTAAAGGGAGGGAGGTTAGTCCTTTTCAGAGTTTTAAAAGGACAAACTTCTAATGCGACAAACAAAACAAATAGCAGTTAAAGGGAGAACAAATAGCAGTTAGGGCTCATACAGGCCTCCTCACTTAAAAGAGAAAATACAGCATGACTTCAGATACTGGGTTGGTCTGAATTAAATTAAGGCATAGGGTGGGCTGATTCATCATATATTTCTCAGATGATGAGTCCGAATTAGCCTTGCCTGGATGTAGTTATCAAAGACTGACACAATTAATTAATTACCTACTTCTTTCCTAGGTGGAAGTATAATGATTTTAAAGAAGGGTTATTGATTATGTTAGCTAAGATCTGCAGATTTATGATTGATTTTAGACTTATAAACGAAATAGACGAAGTGGATTCAATTTATTACTCCTATAGGCATAATTTCTATGCGTCATTGGTTTTAAGTGATTGCATAGATGCAGGAGTCCTATAGGCATGGTATCTAAATGAAGTAGATTATTTTAAACTTAAAACTGTTTGCCTAATGACATGCAGAAATGCAGAAAACCTAAGATCATGATTTCTATATGCAAAACTTATAGGCATAATTTCCAAGATGCAGAAATGCAGAACTTATAGGCATGAGTTCTAAAATGCAGAAATGTAGAAACCTATAGACATAATTTCTAAATGCAGAAATGCAGAAACTTATAGGCGTAATATCTAAATGTATAAATGCATCACTTATAGGCATAATTTCTAAAGTGCGGAAATGCATAAGTTATAGGCATGACTTCTAAGATGTAGAAATACAGGAGTGCAGAAACCTATAGCCATGCGTTGCTAAAAGTGCAGAAATGCAGAAATTATAGATAGCCTATAGGCAGGTTTTCTACCATTTCTGCGTGCATTCATCCCTATCCCTTTCCACTAAACATCCCCAATAGTTATTACAAAATTATTACAGACCCGAATGAATTAGAAAAAAAAAA
Organism: Nicotiana tabacum; assembly: GCF_000715075.1. NCBI lineage: Eukaryota > Viridiplantae > Streptophyta > Magnoliopsida > Solanales > Solanaceae > Nicotiana > Nicotiana tabacum. The sequence goes on along the minus strand of NC_134084.1, from coordinate 12,898,771 downwards.
GTAAAATTACATCAGAAGCTCCAGCTACATCCAAACAGCCTAATTCTGACTCAAAGTCCAACAATATGAGATAAAAAAACTTCTAGGATCAGATTTCCAAAAAGGCCTTTCTCATATTTGGGGTGTGTCAAAGTTCCCAAGAGTATCAAAGGGACTTAAGGCAGTGCTTACACCCCAAACATATTGTAGAATTAAGAGCATAGTGCAGTATGGAAATGCCAGTTCTCAGATGTCCAAGTTCAGAGGGAACTCAAGGTCCCAAAGCAAGGCTCATAAGAGTGGGGTAGAACTTAGAATCTAAGAGTAAGTGTAAGTACACAGGGGGGAATCAGGGAGATCCATGGTAGGCTAGTGGTCATACCCAACAATTGGAAATGTTGGCACACCCCTGACCAGCCTGTTAGCCAAACTTGGGAGTTAGGATCCATTGTGGATCAGGTTATAGCCTGGGCAGTAATTAGGATACTGCCAGGCCAAGACCTTAAATCATGCACATAAAAGGGAATAGGGGCAGGGATTCATAGTAGAAAAAATGCAGGGAAAGAACACAACTAACATAGATAATTGAACATGGGCAGTAGAGTAGACAAAGATGCAGAAACTGTAAAGTAAACACATAGGGATGAGGCAGAAACTTAAAATAAAGAACATACCAGTTTCAAAGGAAAACAAGTAATAAAATAGTAGTCTTGAGAGCCAAGTTGCAAACAAAGTGATTCCAGAAGATCCCAAGCAAGCAGAGTGTTGAATTCAAAACAGTATTGCAAGTGTGCAAGTACTGAGTTGGAAGTTAAGAACTAGCAGTGTCAAAGTGGTGAAGATGAAATCGCAAGGTGTAAGGTTAAGTTCTAAGGTGTCTTAAAAGTGCAAAAGGGCATCCCCTTTTATAGTGCATAGAAGCAAGCAAGAAAGGAAAAGAAATACCATTGAAATCAACCTCCCTTTGGTTAAGGGATTCTGATTCCAATAGGTAAAATTTAATTAAGAAAAGAAATTTCTGATTAAAACCTTTCAAAGTAGCATAAAAGGGGCAAATACATAGAAGTTATTTAATGAAAATAGTCAACGGTACACGGTTTGTGCCAAATATGGCAAGGGGGTCAATCAAACAGCCATGAAACCAAAATCACAAGTTCAAATTTGAATGAACCAAGTCAAGAAAGGTAAAGACGGTTCAATAGAAGAAAATCAGTGATAATTCATCAGCCTTATTAAAGGGATTTCAGAATCAATTACTTAGTTGGTAAAAAACTTTTGAAAGAGGAATCTTCTTATATATAAAGCACACAGCTTCAAACAAAAAGAAAGAGTCTAACATTGAAAGTTTCAGAGTCACAAGCAATCAGATTCAGGTTCAATTACAAACTCATAGTGAGTCAGAAAGACTAGGGTCCCAAAATGGAATCCTAATGCCATTTACTCAAAGAAAACCCCAAAACCTAGGGTTTCTAATAGAGTCAGACAAAGAGGTGAGAAAACAAGGTCATTGAAAGAGACTAAGAAGTCTCTTTCAAAGACTTATGAGAGGCAAACACACACGATAGAAATAACACTAATTCAAAAGTCATGAGAACAAGTCTGAGAGAACTTGGGGTCGAAACAAGTTTGAAAGGAAGGAGATGATACGAGTTCTTAAACAATAGTGGAGAAAATATGCTTAGTAGGAACACGAACAGAACTCAATAAGGTGAACTAGATCAAAGAGCTCAAACATAAAGACACGTAGCAAAGAATAAGGAAAACAATATCGATTAATCACGCGAGTAGGAGAGTGACAGCAAAGAACAGAAAAGTCTTGCATAATAGAAAAGAAACAAGAGAGCAATCTCAAGTATAGTAAGAAGCAAACACACGATTATAAAACACACATAAAGAAAGAACAGGAAGAATAAAAAATATTTGAATAAACCTTTTTCAAAAACCCTAAAATTGAAATTGAACGATTTTAAAGAGGAAATTTGGGAAAACCTTTAAAAAGTCAAGTAGAACACAAATACGTCACAGATCTCAGAAAACAAATAGGGAAAGAACCTCAACTAGATTAGAGTTGCAGAGAAAAACCCTAGAATGAGAAAGGTCTTGAGGAAAGTCGGACCCTGAGTCGAAAAGACTCATATTGCTTCAAAATGCAGGAAAATAGCCGGAGCCGCCATAGATCTACAGGTCTGAGAAAGATCTAAAGAGAAACATCAGAGTCGGCTTCCAACCTCGAGAAGCTTAGGTTTAATGGTGATAGATAGTGAGTATAGGCCACCCATGGCCTAAAACGCCATGGATTCTGGTGGGATTGCAGTAGGAACAGGTAGGAATCAATTAGTGTTTCGGAGAGGCTAGAAAGGATTTGGGAGATGAAGAGAGTTCAAAGGCGGCATCTCTGATAGAATGAGTTAGGGTTAGGTAGGTTAGGGGATTAAAAAGGAAAGGGGGGATCTTGGCCGTTGATCAAAAATGATCAACGGCTTGGATTAAATGGGAGCCGGTGGGTTTTACAATTAGGTCAGGGGCCGTGTTAAATTGGAATTGGGCTGGCCTCAATTTGGGGTGGAATTGGGGTTAAATTGAGGCAAAAATTGAAAAGAATTGAGGCTGTAATTGAAATAGAAATGGGCTAAATGTTAAATAGCTAATTTTCCCCTTTTATTTTATAAAAATAGCGAAAATTAATTTTAAAAACAAATTAAAAGAACTGAGCTAATTAATAATGTATAAATATTAATCCAAAAATACTGGAAATAATTTTATAATTGCAAAATGTTGTTAATCTTAAAATAGGCTATAATTGCAATTATATGCAATTTAGCCTTAAAAATACCAAATAAATTTGTAAAAAATATACAAAATCACCTTAATTATATTTTGGTGTAAATATGAGAATAGAAATAAATTATTCACCAAAATGATAATCTTGGGAATAATTATTGAATTTTGTACTGCTAAGATAGACAATAAATTGATTTTAAAATCTTTAAAAATTAGGAAAAAAATACTAAAATTCTTGGGCATGCTTATATATGTATGTACATGCTATTTTGAAAGAATTTGGTATATAAAAATACATAGGAAAAAAATTGGGTAACAACAGCTGCCCCTCTTTACCCGGGAAGGATGAAAGAGTTGTCGGGTAAAGATATGATGGACAATTTTGACCGAATGAAACGATTTGAAGAATTTTGACCGAGCTCTAGTTCCTGAGTTGCCTACATATCCCTGGTCTTACAGGAATTAGGCCATATGTAGTTCAGGATCCATTGGCGGAATATGCCGATGGAGATTTCGAAAAGCAGACGCGATGTTCGGGTTGAGAAGGATGGTCGGAGTCTGATAAGCTGCGAGTACTGGAGCAAGATCGTCCCTGCTGAAACGGCCGTTACCAGCCAGTTTACCTGCAAATGAGCGTATATTGTGCATAAATTTAAACGTGATGCAAGTTCCTATTGGACCATGAATGCTGTCATTAGACGGTTAGGATGACGTCCTGGGCCATGAAGCGTATGATAAAGGTTTCGCAGGCTATGACATGATGTTCTCGGGCTATGAGAATGATGCCTCCAAACTATGATGCCTTTGATTAATGATATGCAAGAGATAAAATGGGGTCCTCAGGCCATGGCATGGCATTCTCGGGCTATGCAAATGGTTCCTCCGAACAATGACGCCTTTGGACGATTTGGCGATCTTTCAGCCCATGAAATGCAGAAGGTGGAGATATTTTAGCCGAGCAAGACATAAATAAAAGGTGGCGATATTTCAGCCATGCAAGACGTAAATAAAAGGTGGCGATATTTCAGCCATGCAGGATGGGGATAGAGCTTAGTCTCGGAAGGCAGAACAGTACCCTTATGCAATGTAGAGAAATGCAGGATGGTGACAGTGCTTAGTCTTAGAAGGCAGAAAGGTAGCCTTATGCAATGCAGATGGAGGTAGAGCTTAACCTCAGAAGGCAGAAAGGTAGCCTTATGCAATGTAGAGAAATGCAGATAGAGGTAGAGCTTAACCTCGGAAGGTAGAAAGGTAGCCTTATGCAATGCAGATGGAGGTAAAGCTTAACCTCGGAAGGCAGAAAGGTAGCCTTATGCAATGCAGGAAATGCAGATGGAGGTAGAGCTTAACCTCAGAAGGCAGAAAGGTAGCCTTATGCAATGCAGAGAAATGCAGATGGAGGTAGAGTTTAACCTCAGAAGGTAGAAAGGTAGCCTTATACAATGCAGATGGAGGTAGAGCTTAACATCGGAAGGCAGAAAGGTAGCCTTATGCAATGCAGAGAAATGCAGATGGAGGTAGAGCTTAACCTTGGAAGGCATAAAGGTAGCCTTATGCAATGCAAAAAATGCAGATGGAGACAGAGCTTAGTCTCGGAAGGCAGAAAGGTAGCCTTATGCAATACAGAAAATGCAGATGGAGACAGAGCTTAGTCTCGGAAGGCAGAAAGGTAGCCTTATGCAAGGAGTAAAAGGGTAAAATGATGATAGAATTTTCTTAGCTGATAGCGGATCGAGATATTGCGGCTGCTGGGGATACTATGTCTGCTGGGAGCACTGCGTGCAGATATCAGCTGTGAGTAAGCACAACGGTTCCGAGAGTTGTATTTCTGAGCAATGTGAGTCTCGTGAGGGTATAGTATATTTGATGATTTTGCAACTAAAGTGCCTGCATTCAAAGAAAAATTGTGAGTTTTGTAAAGGGGGGAGGTTAGTTTGTCTTCCCGCTGGCTCTACTTGACCTACCCAGCTCTGTTCCGACGATATTGGGCATATTATTGGGGTAGCGTTGCTAAACAACGCAATTTTAGTAATGAACATGCATGACTTAGTAAAAGCATAATATAAGTGCATAATTAAGAATAATTTTCTTTAGATGAACCGACGACTGCGACGTGGTTCAAGACATTGCAACTTCGCTTGCTCCGGAATTTTGAGGGTTCTCCTCAAAATTCTGCCCCAGTTTATTGGGCTGCTGCTGCTTGCGTCAAATGGCTGAAATAACTTCGGAATTTTGAGGGTCCTCCTCAAAATTCTGCCCCAGTTTCCAATAGCGGGGGGGGGAATGAAAATTTTATTGAATTATGACCGAACCCATAGGGCTGCCTACGTATCCCCTCTTAAATAGGAATCAGGTCAGGCGTAGTTCAAATTACATCATACAGGAAATAATAAGAGTTACACATAGTATCGCTTCATTGCATTTGAATTGATCGGCTTCGGCCAAACTTCACCGTCCATTTCTGCAAGTATGAGGGCTCCTCCGGTGAGGACCCAGTGAACCATGTATGGACCCTTCCAGTTGGGAGAGAACTTCCCTTTGGCTTCCTCTTGATGTGGGAAAATCTTTTTTAACACCAGCTGCCCCGGTGTAAACTGTCTCGGCTTGACTCTTTTGTTGAAGGCTCTGGACATTCTATTCTTATAGAGTTGGCCGTGGAAAACTGCATTCATTCTCTTTCCATCTATAAGAGCTAGCTGCTCGTAGCGACTCTCTACCCATTCTGCATCGTCAAGTTTTGCTTCTTGTATGATCCTTAAGGAGGGAATTTCTACCTCGGCGGGAATGACTGCTTCTGTACCATAAACCAACATATAGGAAGTTGCCCTGGTTGATGTGCAGACTGTGGTGCGGTATCCCAACAAGGCAAATGATAACTTCTCATGCCTCTGCTTATGATTTTCTATCATCTTCCTTAGTATCTTCTATATATTCTTATTGATGGCTTCTACAGCTCCGTTCATCTGAGGTATGTGAGTTGTAGAATTCTTGTGTTTGATCTTGAAGGTTTCACACATGGATTTATTAGTTCACTGTTGAGATTGGAACCATTATCGGTGATGATTGACTCTGGAATTCCGAACCGACAAACAATACGGTCGCGGACAAAATCTGCTACCACTTTCTTAGTCACTGCTTTGTACGATGCCACTTCAACCCATTTGGTGAAATAATCAATTGCCACTAGAATGAACCTGTGCCCGTTTGATGCGGCAGGCTCGATAGGTCCGATAACATCCATTCCCTAAGCAGCGAACGGTCATGGCGAGCTTGTTGCAGTAAGCTCATTTGGAGGCACCTTTGTCATGTCTGCATGTATCTGACAGCGATGACATTTTTGGACATACTGGATGCAGTCCGTTTCCATAGTCATCCAAAAATTACTAGCTCGGAGTATTTTCTTGGCTAAGACAAAGTCGTTCATATGCGAACCGCAGGTCCCTACATGAATTTCCTCCAATAGCCTGGATGCTTCCTTTGCGTTGACACACCATAGTAACCCCAAATCAGGAGTCCTCCTATACAAGATTTCTCTGCTATGAAAGAAGTTGTTAGATAATCTCCGAAGTGTGTGCTTCTGAGTAGGATTTGCGAGTTCTGGATATTCTCCCTTTGTCAAATATTCCTTGATATCGTGAAACCAAGGTTTTCCGTCTGCTTCTTCTTCTACGTGAGCACAGTAAGCTGGCTGATCATAGATCTTTACCGGAATAGGATCAATGAAGTTCTTGTATGGGTGTTGTATCATGGACGATAGGGTAGCCAATGCATCGGCAAACTCATTCTGAACTCTGGGAACATGTTGGAACTCTCTCTTTGTGAACCTCTTCCTCAATTCCTGTACATGATGCACATAAGGGAGTATCTTGGAGTTCTTGGTTTCCCATTCTTCTTGGACCTGATGTATAAGCAGGTTTGAATCTCCGATCACTAGCAACTCCTGAATGTTCATGTCAATGGCCAGCTTGATCCATAAGATGCAGGCTTCGTACTCGGCCATATTGTTGGTGCACGGGAACCTGAGCTTGGCAGACACCGGATAATGCTGGTCAGTTTCTGATACTAGGACCGCTCTTATGCCAATTCCTTTGAAGTTTGTTGTTCCATCGAAAAACATTCTCCAACTATCATAAGGTTTTGCAATATCTTACCCTATGAAAGATACCTCTTCATCAGGAAAATACGTCTTTAGAGGCTCGTATTCTCCATCCACGGGATTTTCAGCAAGATGATCTGCCAGTGTTTGTCCTTTGATTGCCTTCTAAATCACATAAACAATGTTGAATTCTCTCAGCATGATTTGCCACTTGGCTAGCTTGCCAATGGGCATGGGCTTCTGAAAGATATACTTCAAAGGATCCATTCTTGATATGAGATAAGTAGTATAGGCACAGAAATAGTGCCTCAACTTCTGAGCTACCCAAGTCAGAGCACAACATGTGTGTTCTAATAGAGAATACCGGGCCTCGTATGGGGTGAACTTGTTGCTGAGATAATAGATGGCCTGCTTCTTTCTTCCCGTTTCATCACGCTGCCCCAGAACACAACCTAAACCTCCATCCAATACTGCAAGGTAGAGTAATAGAGGTCTAATCGGCTTGGGTGGGACCAAAATTGGCGGCGTTGACTGGTATTCCTTGATTCTGTCAAAGGCTTTCTGACAATCATCAGTCCATTTGGTAGCGGCGTCCTTCTTCAACATCTTAAAGATTGGCTCACAAATGATAGTGGATTGAGCTATGAACCGACTGGTGTAGTTAAGTCTTCCCAAGAAACTCATAACCTTTTTCTTGTTCTTCGGTGGTGGCAATTCTTGGATGGCTTTAACCTTTGATGGATCCAGTTATTCCTCGACGGCTCACAATGAACCCAAGTAGTTTTCCGGCAGGAACCTCGAATGCACATTTGGCGGGATTCAGCTTCAAGTTGTACCTTCTTAGTCTGTTGAAGAACTTCCTCAGATCTTCCATGTGGTTATTGGCTCTCTTGGGTTTGATGATGACGTCGTCTACATATACCTAGATCTCTTTATGTATCATGTCATGAATAATAACAGTCATGGCCCTCATGTAGGTGGCCCCAGCATTCTTTAACCTGAACGGCATCATCTTGTAACAATATATCCCCCACGGTGTAATGAAAGCCGTTTTCTCCGCGTCTTCCTCATCCATCCATATCTGATGATATCCAGCAAAACAATCAACGAACTACTGCAGTTCATGCTTGGTGCAGTTGTCAATTAGAATGTGTATGTTTGGCAAGGGGAAGTCGTCTTTCGGACTAGCCCGGTTGAGATCCCGGTAGTTGACACAAACTCTAACTTTCCCGTCCTTCTTCGACACTGGCACAATGTTGGCTTACCATGTTGTATACTCTACCACCTTGAGAACCTTGGCTCTGACTTGCTTGGTGACTTCTTCCTTGATTTTCAAACTTATGTCAGGCTTGAACTTCTTCAGGACATATCGGATCGGTTGGCAGTTTGTGAGCTACAATAGATGTACTGAGACTAGTCATGTCATTATAAGACCAGGCGAATATGTCATTATATTCCCTTAGAAATTCCGTGTACTCTTTCTTTTTTTATGGTGACAAATGAGCACTGATGCGCATTTCTTTGACATTTTCTGCATCTACCAGGTTGACAATCTCAGTTTCGTCCAAGTTAGACTTAGGTATGTTCTCAAAATCATCAACCTCTTTAACAACCTCTTCTGGTATCTCATCTTCTTCTGAGTCTGTATCCGTTTGTTGCGTTGTCTTGTTGCATATCACAATCGTCGGTTCATCAAGATGAGTAATAGTAATGATGTGTAAATAAAGTAAACGATATAAAGTAGTAAGGGCAAGATTTAAAAGAAACTGAAATGCTTTGATAAATTTTGTTTGAACATTGGAGATCTTATTTCAATATTAATACTGTGGGAAGAAAGTCAACTAGCGAAAAATAAAGATAATGCATGGTGCTTTGTTCAACCTTGCTACCCCGAAGCTTTTCGGGCCCTGGTAGTTCTGATGACCAATTGTTGAGGCGTGCTCCTAGGCTCACAGCTTGTATAGAAGGGTCTTCCTCCCCCTCCTCCTCGAAAATGACACAACAGTCCATATTATCATCTTCCAAAAACAAATTCCTCATTGCTGCCAGTGCTTCCTCTTCTTTCGACCCATATATAACATCGGCTGGTTGGAAAGTCTACTCCAAGCAAGGTATCGGATGCACCAGTAGGTGGCAGGGACTGCGCCATGGTGGCGACCAGTGGTTGAACTCCTCCCAAGTGTATTCATATCCCAAACCGAAAGTGGTACTGTGTTTCTTTAACTTGATAGGCTTAGCGATTCCTTGGAGATTCTTGCCAAGTCCCTTACCAGGTTCGTATCCCCACCAATTTAGTATACTTTCAATTTGTTATCCCGCCATTTGTCCTTGTCCACGGCATTGACTCGCTCAATGTGATGGTAGGTTTCTTCGCCTATCTTCCTTCTTCCTCCGATTTCTGTGATGGTTTGGCGACTGTATATAGGATTGCTATCGTCGCCGTGAATAATTACCTCTTGGTGATTCCACTCGAATTTCACTGCTTGATGTAGGGTTGATACTACAGCCCCAGCGGCATGGATCCAGGGACGTCCCAATAGCAAGTTGTAAGATACTGGGACGTCTATCACTTGAAAATCAATGTCAAATCAAGTCGGTCCCATTTGCAGACACAAACTGATTTCCCCAATAGTGGACCTTTGGGATCCATCGAAAGCTTTGACATTGATGGCTTCATCCTTGATCTCATGCAGGCTCTTTCCCAATGTTCTAAGAGTCACCAATGGACAAATATTGAGGCTGGACCCTCCGTCAATCAGGATTCTGGTAATGAAATAATCTTCGCACTGCACAGTGATGTGCAATGCCTTGTTGTGGCTTAGCCCTTCAGGTGGCAGCTCATCTTCGTGGAAAGTGATTTTGTAACTCTCCAATACTTTCCCTACCATGTTTGCCATTTCTCCTCCAGTTATGTTGTTGGGTACATATGCATCGCTCAGCACCTTCAATAAGGCGTTCTTGTGTGCATCAGAACTTTGTAGCAGAGCCAAGATAGAGATCTAGGCCGGCGTTTTGTTCAACTAATCAATGACCGAATACTCGTTGGCTTGTATCTTCCTCCAAAGATTATCAGGCCCAGTTTCAGTGATTATTGGTCATCCAGAGGCCTGCTTACTAGACTCGGCTGGATGTTCTAGGGTATAAACCCTGTCAGTTCTTGTCATACCCTGTGCTGCAATTGCTTCTTCACATTTGGTTTTCCCTTTTCTCCTCGCCTTGGCTATGTAATCCCAAGGGATGGCCTTCGTATGGAATGGTGCTATGGCTGACATAGATACTGGAATGGGTACCTTTGCCGTGGATAGAAGCACAGCCACTTCGAATGGTACAGGTACCTTTGGGGGGCGAAACTCGACCTCAATAGGTCCGGGCGTCTTTACAGAAGAAGGTGCTTCGAACTCAAGTGGTATGGATATGTTTACTTCAGTGTCTTCAGAAGGCTGGACCTGGACCACAATCGGATTAAGTGTGACTGTTGGTTTCTTTGGCTCGTCACCTTTAACAATTAATCTGATCGACCCTTCGGGGTCCCAATCGTCCTCTATCTCAATCATGTGAACGCTTCCACCCTTGTGGTCAGGCAGAGGGTTGTTGCGGACATTTGGAGCTGGCTCCTTTACTACGATGATCTTGTTGTCAATCAAAGCTTGGATCGTATCCTTCAGAGAGAGGCACTCATCAATGGTATACCCCTTCATACCGGAATGGTATGCACAGGTTTTGTTTGGGTTAACCCATTGGGAGGGGTTTTTGGGGTTTATGGCAGGGATAGGGGTGATGTAACCAGCAGCTTTGAGCCTTTCATACAGTTGGTCGATAGGTTCAGCAATGGCGGTATACTGTTTGGGAGGTCTGCGGTCAAAGTTTGGTAGGGTTCTAGGAAGGTTTTGGTGGGTAGGAGGTGATTGATAGTGAGAGGGTTGAATATTGTAGGTTTGATAAACATGTGCGGGTTGGGAATATCTGGGTGAAGTAGGCTGATATGTGGGAGGTGGAGGTGATTGGTAAGTAGGTGGTGTAGTTTGGTAAGAGGGCGAGTGTGCTTGGTAATTTGGGGTAGGTTGATATGTGAGTGGAGGTACTGGGTAGGTTTGGTATTCAATTGGGGATTTTGTTCTTTGTGCAACCATCACGGTGCTCACGTCCCTTTTCTTGGACATGCCGCCAAACTGTCGAGCCTTGTTGATGGCCTGTAAAGCTTCCAACTTAGTGACCATACCACTTTTGATACCTTTCTCTATCCTTTCCCTTAGCTTGATGATGTCGGAAAATTTCTGGCTTTCAATCAGCATTAACCTTTCATATTATTGTGGGTCTTGAGCTCGGACGAAAAACCTATTCATTTGTTCTTCTAAAGTCGGTCTGACCTTAGTAGCTTCTGATCTCCAATGAGTGGCATACTCGCGGAATGTCTCCATGGGTTTCTTCTTTAAGTTCTGGATGTAGAACACATCTGGTGCATTTTTCGTGTTGAACCTGAACGTGTCCATGAAATTGGACGCCATACATACCCAATTCGTCCACTTCTTCGGGTCTTGGCTAATGTACCAAGACAGAGCGTCTCCTTTCAGGCTTCTCATAAAGAGTTTCATGCGAATCTTTTCATCCCTTCCTACTCCGACCAGCTTGTCGTAATATGTCCTTAAATGGACTCTGGGATCCCCTGTGCTATCAAACATCTCGAACTTGGGAGGTTTGTACCCCTCAGGAAGTTCGACATCTGGCTGAATGCAAAGGTCCTCGTAATTCAGTCCCTCAATCCCCTTTCTTTCTTCGACACCCTGAACTCGGCTAGTCAGCTTCTTATGTTCCGCGACTAGATTCCTAAAAAGAGTCTCTTTATCATCAGGCTCAGGTGTGCTTGAAATAGGTTGAGTATAGTGTGGTGTGCTTTCCACATAGATGGGGGTGTTGTGGGGATGATCATTTGTGGAGTTTAGTGGTTCAGGAATGAGTAGTGGGGTGTTGTTTTAAGTGTGGCATATGTTGCAGTGGTGATGGAGAGAGGGTTGGTTTTGTGGTTTCGGGATGCTTTGTGGAGGTGTGGGGTTTTGAGTGTTGGCAAAGTTGACATTCGGGGTAGTGAGGGAAAATGACAAATTCGCCAAGTTCCGAACTTGGTCCAGTTCTTCCTGAAACTTCAATAACTTCTATTCGAGCTGGGAGGCACTTTCCTTGGACACCTGAATACCCTGAGGAACCTCTACCCTTTCGATTGAGCTCTCCTTTCTGATGTTGCTCAAATCTTCCATCTTTCCCTTGTTCTTGTTTCTGATAGGACTCGGAGGAGAAGGAGGTGGAGGGCCTTTGGATCTTGTGGAGTAAGATGACAATGCCAGAGTGCACGAACTAACCTTTGGGGAGGGGAATAAACAAAAGGTAAAAATAAAAAGGTAGCAAGTTAATGCGGATTATGAGAAGAAAACATTGCAATATTTAAACACATAGTGCAAGAATATGAATCATGTCCTAATTTGGGAGCCTCGTTGTTCCCGGTGTGGGCCTAGCGACAAGTTGATTTGGAGAACTTATAATGCTAAATGCCTCATTTTATTGATAAAAATAAGACGAATCCCAAAACGACACTAAATAACAGAAGATAAAAATGTCACTAATGGTCATTGGCCTTATTACATTTATAAAACAAAAAGTTAAATTCCTGGTCCCAGAAGGGCCTTCCCAGACTCGGCATCTTTAGCTCCATAAAACAGCTTCACTAGCTCACGTAGTCCCAGCAGCAAATAGGCTCTAGCCAAGTGTCCACCCTCATTGCCTTCAGCATTCTGGCAGTCCCCAATTCTCTTGAGAAACTTCCTTTCCAATTCCACCAAACCTCGCGACTAGCGCTCCAAATACCCTAGTCGCCTATTGGCGCTGACAGCCATATCTTTCCATTCTTCGATCAACTTTTGATGGGCTTCTTGAATTTCACGGTGCTCACTCTCGCATTCCTGAATCCTCTTGCACAGTTGGTTGTACTTGACCTGTGCTTCAGCCTTTTCATCGATGATCTTGTGACCTCGAACAAACCCTGGTTGGCCCAGACCATTGTGATTATCCTCCAGCCATCCTGAATAGTATGGGGTGCAGCCAGCATGGTATCTTTCTGGCTCAATAGTATCTCTTCCCATGATGATCTTGTAATGCCACATATGCTGAGCTTGGCACTTATAAGGACTGTCATCAGCTTGGAAGTCAGCCGGGAAGTGACTCATCTTGTCGACCCTTGGTATAACCTGCTTCCTACCAGCCTGTCTCATGATCCGGAGGGGGATATAAGGGTAAGTTCCTCTTAAACCGATTAGTATCAGAAACAGTGCTTCCCTGGATCAGGCAATGAACTTGTCAGTAGGGAACCATTCGAACATCCATTGTATTTGATCCTCAATCAGATTTTCAAACAGCTCCACCCATCCTTTGGCATCTTCTGGCTGAGCAAATATGTTGGGCATGTAGTTTATATGCCTTGGTTGATGGAAGGCTATATGATCGTTCCAGTTTCTCCGCTGAATCTCTTGCCGATATTCACCCCTTTGGAGATGCTCCATGAGCCAGAGCTGGAGTAGCAAGTTGAAGCCCTCGAAGTGTGGGCTCCTTGTTGATACTTTTTCAAGGCTCGGTACATTTTTGCAATGATCATGGACACTATGCTAAAGGGTCGCCCACCAATTCCCTCTATTAAGGTTTTAGTGACCATAGCGAGCCTGGTGTGAATCCTTGCTTTCTTCATAGGAAACACTATTATTCCCAAGAAGCAGAACATAAAGACAAAGACCCTTCTGTGGATATGCCCCAATGAGGTGAGGGAGAATTCATCTAGGTAAGTGCGGTAGGACTTACTATGGCCGTACATCTCGTACAGATAGTCGAAAGGAATGTAGGAATCCTTCAAATAGGTCAAGTCTTTGTTTTTCTTTAGTCCCATCATTTTGAGAAAACCCCTACCCTTACGATTTTTTGGTATAAGTAAACCTAGAGTCTCCTACGGAATACCAGCTAATCCTCCTATTTCCTCGAGCAGAGGTGTCATCTCAATCTCCCCAAAGCGAAACACAGACCTATCACAGTCCCAGAACAGAGTAGCACCTTCTGTGATTTTGTTGTTGGGTTGGACCTCCAGGAGATAAGGCAAATTTCCTAGGTATTTCCGGACAAGAGCCTAATCACTGGAGTGAAGATCCTCCCACTAACTTAGCAACTTTGGGTGGATGTTGGTGACCATACCAAATCTGGGGACTTCGTGCCTTATTTCTGCAAAACAAAGTGTTAGACCCTTACCCCGCCAGACTCGACTATTTAAACCAATAATTAGCATAAGCAACATTTAGTTCTCCAAATAAATGCACAGACATGGTAGCGTCTATTTGGGTTCCTAGGAAACCTAGTGGACTTTGGACAAGGCTATCTTAAAGAGTCATTATGTGGACAACATAACTGACTCAGCTAGGTTTGATAGTGATGCATGCACAATTGAACAGAGTAGGGTTTCTATAGGGTATTAGACTGGTACCCTTGAGCGGACAACTCAAGAGGGAAAGGCACAGAACCGTCGACTACACTATTGATCGACTGGTTTACCGCAAATATGCTTTTGCCAAATTTAGGGGGTAATGATATCGGAAGGGCACAACCACTCATTATAAGTGTTGCTATGGTATTTTATTTAGCGCGAGTGGAATATGATGTTGAATATGCAATTACAAGAATGAAACAAGTTGTCATGTATTTGCACGTCCATAAAGTAATGATTACAATAATTGTTCGTAATTACAACAGTATTGAAGGAAAGCAGTAAAAGAAAGCATTAAAGAAAAGAAACAAGGATCCAAGTCAGTTTTGTAATAGAAGAGAAATAAAGACATTAAATAAAGGCAATATAGAAGCAATAAAGTCACGAATAAGATGAAATGGTAAAAGCCTAAAAGAAATATCCCAGTAGAGTCGCCACGCTGTCGCGCCTTTTTCTCGCGAAATCGGACTTGTGACATTTGGGAGGACAACTTGTTCCCTTTTTGGGAATTGGGTTTTGGATTTGAAGAGTCGCCACCTAATGATTAAGTGCATTAGTACACTAAGAAGGGTTTGGGTTTGAAGAACCAGAGTTTGGGTAAGGGCTACAAATTATCTCGAGGGGAAGATGTTAGGCACCCCTCAAGATCCACTAGTGTGGTTCCCGGCCATGTTACAATTGTGACTTCACGTAATCAAATAAGAAATTAAGGGCTCAAGTAAGAAGGGGTTCACATACAACATTGCAAGTAAGTCAAAAATTGAGAAAGGGTAAAAAGGGGCAGGAATTTAATGAAAGATTTAAACAATTCTACAAGGAATAGAGGAAAACAGATAAAAGGGAAGAAGGGGTCCTAGGTTTATGATTAATATGGATCACATCAATGCAATAATCGGTAATCACTCCTCAAAAGAGGGGCTACACGTGGTATTAGCGCACCGGTCATCATATCCATATCTACCCTTCCCACCCCGTTAATGTATTAAAGCGCGGAATAGTATCATTTCTTATTGCATGCTATTACCCGTCTCATTCCTATCAGTCCTGGAGGCATTTGGGATTACTAGTACTAAAGGGAGGGAGGTTAGGCCTTTTCAGAGTTTAAAAAGGACAAACTTCTAATGCGACAAACAAAACAAATAGCAGTTAAAGGGAGAACAAATAGCAGTTAGGGCTCATACAGGCCTCCTCACTTAAAAGAGCAAATACAGCATGACTTCAGATACTGGTTTGGTCTGAATTAAATTAAGGCATAGGGTGGGCTGATTCATCACATATTCCTCAGGTGAGGAGTCGGAATTAGCCTTGCCTGGATGTAGTTATCAAAGACTAAAACCATTAATTAATTACCAACTTCTTGCCTAGGTGGAAGTATACTGATTTTAAAGAAGGGTTATTGATTATGTAAGCTAAGATCTACAGATTTATGACTGATTTTAGACTTATAAATGAAATAGACGAAGTGGATTCAATTGATTACTCATATAGGCATGATTTCTATGCGTCATTGGTTTTAAAGCGATTGCATAGATGCAGGAGTCCTATAGGCATGGTATCTAAATGAAGTTGATTATTTTAAACCTATAACCATTTTCCTAATGACGTGCAGAAGTGCAGAAAACCTAAGATCATGATTTCTATATGCAAAACTTAAAGGCATAATCTCCAAGATGTAGAAATGCATAACTTATAGGCATGAGTTCTAAAATGCAGAACTTATAGGCATGAGTTCTAAAATGCAGAAATGTAGAAACCTATAGGCATAATTTCTAAATGCAGAAACTTATAGGCGTAATTTCTAAATGCAGAAATGCAGCACTTATAGGCATAATTTCTAAAGTGCGGAAATGCAGAACTTATAAACATGACTTCTAAGATGCAGAAATACAGGAGTGCAGAAAACCTATAGGCATGCGTTGCTAAAAGTGCATAAATGCAAAAATTATAGATAGCCTAGTCTATAGGTAGGTTTCCTACCCTTTTTGCATGCATTCATCCCATCTCTTTCCACTTACCATCCCCAATAGTTATTACAAAATTATTACAGACCCGAATGAATCAGAAAAGAAAAGTAAAATTACATCAGAAGCTCTAGCTACATCCAAACAGCCTAATTTAGACTCAAAGTCCAACAATATAAGATAAAACAACTTCTAGGATCAGATTTCCAAAAAAGCCTTTCTCGTATTTGGGGTGTGTCAAAGTTCCCAAGAGTTTCAAAGGGACTTAAGGCAGTGCTTACACCCCAAACATATTGCAGAATTAAGAGCATAGTACAGTGTGGAAATGTCAGCCCTCAGATGTTCAAGTTCAGAGGGAACTCAAGGTCCCAAAGCAAGGCTCATAAGAGAGGGGCAGAACTTAGAATCTAAGAGTAAGTGTAAGTGCATAGGGGGGAATCAGGGAGAGCCATGGCAGGCTGGTGGTCATACCCAGCAATTGGGAATGCTGGCACACCCTTGACCAACTTGTTAGTCAAACTTGGGAGTTAGGATCCATTGTGGATCAGGTTATAGCCTGGGCAGTAATTAGGATAGTGCCAGGCTAAGACCTTAACTCAAGCACATAAAAGGGAATAGGGGCAGGGATTCATAGTAGAAATAAATGTAGGGAAAGAACACAACTAACATAGATCATTGAACACGGGCAGTAGAGTAGACAAAGATATAGAAACTGTAAAGTAAACACATAGGGATGAGGCAGAAAATTTAAATAAAGGACATACCAGTTTCAAAAGAAAAAAAGTAATAAAATAGTAGTCTTGAGATCCAAGTTACAAAGAAAGTGATTCCAAAAGATCCCAAGCAAGCAGAGTGTTGAATTCAAAATAGAATTGCAAGTGTGCAAGTACTGAGTTGGAAGTTAAGAACTAGTAGTGTGAAAGTGGTGAAGATGAAATCACAAGGTGTAAGGCTAAGTTCCGAGGTGTCTTAAAAGTGCAAAAGGGCAGCCCCTTTTATAGTGCAGAGAAGCAAGCAAGAAAGGCAAAGAAATATCATTGAAATCAGTATCCCTTTGGTTAAGGGATTCTTATTGTAACAGGTAAAAATTAATTAAGGAAAGAAATTTTTGATTAAAACCTTTCAAAGTAGCACAAAAGAGGTAAATACATAGAAGTTATTTAAGGAAAATAGTCAATGGTACAAGGTTTGTGACAAATATGGCAAGGGGATCAATCAAACAGCCATGAAACCAAAATCACAAGTTCAAATTTGAATGAACCAGGTCAAGAAAGGTAAAAGGGGTTCAATCGAAGAAACTCAGTGACAATTCATCAGCCTTATTAAAGGGATTTCAGAATCAATCACTTAGTTGGTGAAAAACTTTTGAAAGAGGAATATTCTCATATATAAAGCACACAACTTCAAACAAAAAGAAAGAGTCTAACATTGAAAGTTTCAGAGTCACAAGAAAAGAGATTCAGGTTCAATTACAAACTCATAGTGAGTCAGAAATCCTAGGGTCCCAAAATGGAATCCTAATGCCATTTACTCAAAGAAAACCCTAAACCTAGGGTTTCTAATAGAGTCAGACAAAGAGGTGAGAAAACAAGTTCATTGAAAGAGGCTAAGAAGTCTCTTTCAAAGACTTATGAGAGGCAAACACACATGATAGAAAGAACACTTATTCAAAAGTCATGAGAACAGGTTTTAGAGAACTTGGGGTCGAAACAAGTTTAAAAGGAATGAGATGATACGAGTTCTTAAACAATAGTGGAGAAAATATGCTTAGCAGGAACACGAACAGAACTTAATAAGGTGAACTAGATCAAAGAGCTCAAACATAAACACACGTAGCAAAGAATAAGGAAAACAATACCGATTAATCACGCGAGTAGGAGAGTGACAGCAAAGAACAGAAAAGTCTTGCATAATAGAAAAGAAACAAGAGAGCAATCTCAAGTATAGTAAGAAGCAAACACACGAGTATAAAACACACATAAAGAAAGAACATGAAGAATCAAAAATATTTGAAGAAACCTTTTTCAGAAACCCTAAAATTGAAATTGAACGATTTTAAAGAGGAAATTTGTGAAAACCTTTAAAAAGTCAAGTAGAACACAAATACGTCACAGATCTCAGAAAACAAAATGGGAAATAACCTCGACTAGCTTAGGGTAGCAGAGAAAAACCCTAGAATGAGAAAGGTCTTGAGGAAAGTCGAACCCTGAGTCGAAAAGACTCATATTGCTTGAAAATGCAGGAAAATAGTCGGAGCCACCATAGATCTACAAGTTTGAGAAATATCTAAAGAGAAACATCAGAGTCGGCTTCAAACCTTGAGCAACTTAGGTTTAATGGTGATAGATAGTAAGTATAGGCCATCCATGGTCTGAAACGCCATGGATTCCGGTGGTATTGCGGTAGGAACAGGTAGGAATCGATTAGGGTTTCGGAGAGGCTAGAGAGGATTTTGGAGATGAAGAGAGTTCAAAGGCGGCGTCTCTGATAAAATGAGTTAGGGTTAGGTAGGTTAGGGAATTAAAAAGGAATGGGGGGATCTTGGTCGTTGATCAAAAATGATCAACGGCCTGAATTAAATGGGAGCCAGCGGGTTTTACAATTGGGTCAGGGGCTGGCCTGGCCTTGATTTGGGGCGGAATTGGGGTCAAATTGAGGCTAAAATTGAAAAGAATTGAGGCTGTAATTGAAATAGAAATGGGCTAAATGTTAAATAGCTAATTTTCCCTTTTATTTTATAAAAATAACGAAAACTGATTTTAAAAACAAATTAAAAGCACTGAGCTAATTAATAATATATAAATATTAATCCAAAAATATTGGAAATAATTTTTTATTTGCAAAATGTTGTGAATCATAAAATAGATTATAATTGCAATTATATGCAATTTAGCCTTAAAAATACCAGATAAATTTGTAAAAATATACAAAAATCACCTTAATTATATTTTGGTGTAAATATGAGAATAAAAATAAATTTTGGAGATGAAGAGAGTTCAAAGGCGGCGTCTCTGATAAAATGAGTTAGGGTTAGGTAGGTTAGGGAATGAAAAAGGAAAGGGGGGATCTTGGTCGTTGATCAAAAATGATCAACGGCCTGAATTAAATGGGAGCCAGCGGGTTTTACAATTGGATCAGGGGCTGGCCTGGCCTTGATTTGGACGGAATTGGGGTCAAATTGAGGCTAAAATTGAAAAGAACTGAGGCTGTAATTGAAATAGAAATGGGCTAAATGTTAAATAGCTAATTTTCCCCTTTTATTTTATAAAAATAACGAAAATTGATTTTAAAAACAAATTAAAAGCACTGAGCTAATTAATAATATATAAATATTAATCCAAAAATATTGGAAATAATTTTTTAATTGTAAAATGTTGTGAATCGTAAAATAGACTATAATTGCAATTATATGCAATTTAGCCTTAAAAATACCAGATAAATTTGTAAAAATATACAAAAATCACCTTAATTATATTTTGGTGTAAATATGAGAATAAAAATAAATTATTCACCAAAATGATAATCTTGGGAACAATTATTAAATTTTATACTACTAAAATAGACAATAAATTGATTTTAAAATCTTTAAAAATTAAGAAATAAATACCAAAACTCTTGGGCATGCTTATATATGCATGTACATACTATTTTGAAAGTATTTTATATATAAAAATACATAGAGAAAAAATTAGATATCAACACTAGAGAGAATCAGAAGTAGAGAGATAGAAACGAGTGAGGAATGAGAGGGGTATTGGGAGGGTCGTTTAGTTAAAAAAGGTAAGGACGGATGAGGGTCGTTGATCTTTTTGATCAACGTCCAGGATTTAATAAGGTTTTGAGTCGGGTAGGGGTAATTGGAGCCTCGGTCGGGTTTTAATTGAAATTGGGCTGAAATTGGGATCCAATTAGAGGTAAGATTTTAGGCTAAAATCGAAACAAATTGGGCTATTATTTAAATAGTCAATATTTCACATTAAATATTATACAAATCGTCTGTCATGACTGCGGATTCGCTTGCGTAGTGCCGTTATGACTAAATAATAAATTTCGTCGATCACGCATTCTCATTTTATGAATATGAGACGAATTTAAACCTAAAATGGCTAATATTGCAATTATGCAATTCTATCCTTAAAAAATACCAAATAAATTTGTAAAAATATGTAAAAAATAAATTAACTATATATTAATATAAACATAAGACTCCAATAAATGAATCACCAAAATGATAATTTTGGGGATAATTATTGGGTTTTTTTGATAAAATAGGGCAGTAAATTGATTTAAAAATCTTTGATATAAATTAAGAAAAAATAATGTAGCCTTGGAAAATACTCATATATGCTTATACATGCTATTTTGAAAGGTATTTTACATATAAAAAATATAGGGAAAAAATTGGGTATCAACAGGTGTAGGAAGAGCGCAAATACGCCAATCCGAATTTAAAGGATGATATATAGGAAGAGCGCAAATACTCATCAAGTGTTGATATAGGATTGATTACGCACGAGTGGAATATGGTGTTGAGCATGATTTATGCAGCAACAAATAGCATGTTGTCAATTATTTGCACGTAAACATGATAAATGCAGTATTTAAATAATTGAAAGACAGTTACGAAAAAAGAATATAAAGAGACAAGTCAATTTCAGGAAAATAAAAAATCATGAATGCTTAAAAATAGACAGTTCAATTCAAATAAGGGGAAAGGGTACGTGGGATCGAACATGCTTAGACTAATTCAAAAAAAATAAGTTCGTTATGGTAAGAGTCTAAAATATCCCCAACACAGTCGCCATACTATCGCGCCCCCTTTTTGTTATTTTTCCGGGGAAGTCCGGGTTTCGACATTCATGGGGGAACAACTCGTTTCCTTTTGGGAATTGGGTATTTTAAGAGTCGTCACTTAATGGATTATGGTGCGTTAGAGCACCTACAGTGATTAACTCATGTAACTAGTTTGCATTACCAGATATTAGGGTAAGTGCTCGAAATAACCTTGAGGGGAAGGTATTAGGCACCCCTTACGGTCCACAACTATGGGTCCCGGGCGAACTTAAACTATGTGAATTAGTCATTTAACAAGTAAACGGTTTCAATACATATTTGCAAATAAAGGCATGTTTTCACGTTCTAAGTACATGTATGATTCAGGTAATGAAAGTAAGAGAGAGGTCTGAACAGCTTACACATGCATATGTAAGGAAAAGAAAGTTTAGAGAATTTAAACACATATGAGAATTGGGAAAGGGAAGTCCTAAGTTGATTAGCCTACAGGATCATACCCATGCAATGACCGGTAATCACTCCTCAATGAGGGGCTATACGTTATATTAGCGCGCAGTCATCATATCCTTTTACTATTCATTACCCTCCCCTTAGTGGTTATATAAGTGAGTTTAATTAACGACCTCTAAAGCGTGCTGCTACCCGTCCCTTACTTATGGTCTTGGAGGAATTTAGGACCTCTAAATCTGGACAGTTCTAGATGACCTAAGGTTTTAAAAGGTAAAAATCTAGGCTACAGGCAAATAACATGTAGGACAAGTAAATAGGAACAAACAGCTAGAAGGCTCATATTTACCTCCGCATATATATAGGCAATCAAACAGCACGTCTAAAACACAGATTTTCAAAAGACGTTCAGAAATCTTAAGAACATGATATCTAGATGAACATCACAAAAACAGAACATGTAGCGTTTGTTTTTTAGGGAAGTGGCTGGATCCTAACCAGTTTGCCTATTGGTTTTACATCTTGTTAAACCTGGATAATTTCACATATAAATAGAACTTGTTTCACGATTATTTACCGCCCTAAGGCCAGCCTAAGTGCGTATATGCAGTCACAATTTTGAGAAGACATTTTTTGAAGTCATTTATCCTACAGGCATGCTTTCTAATGAAATTAATTAACACAACGCTGAAGGCTATTAAAGAAACGAGTAGGATAATTGATTAAACTGATTCAGAACCTACAGGCGTGAGTTTTAATTAACTGGTTTTAGATCCTATAGATATGATTTCTAAAGAGACAAATTTGAATATATGCCGTAAATGAAATTGAACCTTAGTTATTTTATTCCCTATAGGCATGGTGTCTAATCATGTAAAGTAAAGCAGGCAGAACGTATTTGACCAAAGCAAAACCCTATAGGCATACTATCTAACAAAACACATTTGAACCAAAATGAACCCTATAGGCATGTTATCTAACAAAACACATTTGAACCAAAAATGAACCATATATGCATGTTATCTACCCAATGGCTATCCTGGGCAGTGCTCATACCCAGACTTTCTCAAATAAAGACTGATTATGTGCAGTGTGAAAGAACTAGCCCTGATATGCCAGAGTTTAGAGAGATCTCAGGGATCTCTAAGTAGTACATATACCAGAGGGCCAGGACTTAATAAACTAAGAATAAGTGAGAGTGCATAATTTTGAAAAGGTTTTGGTTAACAGTATAAAGAAGGGTCTTAGGAGTGAAAAGATTTTCTAAAAACAGTACTAGTTTGGTAAAACAACAATTAGAAAAGCATGAAAAATATTTTGAAATCAGAACACAAGTCACAGAACAAACAGCTTCAGAAAACACTTTGGAAAACAAATTCCACACAAGGAGATAGGGGTTGGGGACACATAGAATACACCTCAGTGTATAGTGGAGCATATAAACAACAAGGTACATAGAATTCTCATGGGGTTCTACAGAACTAATAGGTTAGCTATAAGGTAGGTCATTGAGACAAAGAGCAAGGATTACAGTAAAGCCCGATTGAAAACACATGAACACTAGACAAAACCAACAACACAACTAAAGTTACCTAAGGGACTAGATGACTTAACATGAGCAATACAGAATGGGCAAGAACTTAAATGGACAGGCTAGGCAAATATCAACAAGTAGACATAATGTAGGAATGTTGAACAAAACAAGATTTAAACATGCTAGGTAAACAATAGACAGGCCATCATAATTTAGACATGCTAATCATATATGGAACCAAGCAGTATTAGGCATGTTAGATAAATAGTAGACAAGCAAGTAAGTTGAGACATACTAATCACATATTGAACAAGATGTATTAGGCATGCTAGATAAGCAGTAAACAGAAGCAGGAATGAACTCAGGTCTGATGAACTAAAGCAATAAATAAACACATAGGTTTAGATTCTAAAATTTAATTAGAGGCATACCAGTTAAGGGAAAGAGAACACAAGATGTAAGACAGGTGTTGTGCAGTTTCTAGCCTTGGCTTACAGCCGACAAGACTAGTGAATATCACAAGTAGCAAAAAGAATAGAGAGTTTTTTTTAGAGTGTAAGAGTAGTTGATGAACTAATGTTCGTCTCTTGAAGGAGAAAAATGAGAGTGTATATATAGCACCTTAGTGAGTACAATAAATAAGGTAAAGAATCATAGTTTAATCAATTAGGAGCAATTAATCAATTACAAGTCAATTACTATAAAAAAATGTCCGGAATAGACCCCTTGATTGGGGGCAATTAATTAACGGTCAGAACTGGGACTGAAAATAAGGCAATAATCAACACCAAATCATATAAGGAATCCATCAAATCCCTAAGACTGATAACTAATTGAGGCAAGTGTAATTTGTCATAGATAGGAAATAAGTAAAAATATTACGGAAAATAATGATTTTAACCAAGAAAGAATCATTCAAATTCCCTAAATAGAAATCAATTAAGCGACAAAATCCCCAAGCATAGGATTTAACAGGAAAATCACTCAAAAACCCTAAATAGAGTCAATTAATATGATTAGTTCACAGAAAGAAACATAATAGAGGAAATTAGTGTTACCATCAGAACATCTAGGGTTCATACATATGGAAGTTAACCAAACACGTAAAGAGATGAATAAATAAAACATTGAAAGTAGAAAAACCTTTTGAAGAGGAGTCTTGTAAAAACTCTAATTTGAAAACACTTAAATAAGGAAACAACCATGGAAAACTTGAAAGCATGTCAACACACAGAGATTCGAACAATAAAAATCATAGAAAGCGAAACATGAAGTAGCGCAGTGCTTAAAAATCGGTTAGTAGTAAAGAAGTAAAAGGACCCAAAAGAATAGCCATGGAAGTTTGAAAATACTTCAGATACCAGAGGTTCGACCAACAAACAACAAGAAAGTAAACCCTAATATAACAAAAAATGTTCAAAAATTGATTAATCAGTAAAAAAAATGAAGGAGTCTTAAGGAAAAAATACTAATGAACTCATATTGCTCCAGATCTACAAGGATCTGGACGGATTCAAGTCCAAATGCTAAGATTTTGAAGAAAAGAGAAAGGGTAAAGAGAATGTGGCCTTTGAATCAAGGATTTGAGCCGTGAAACTTTGATAGAAAGCACTCACAGCCCATGGACAGGCTCTTTGAAGAGTTTTAAACGAGATCTGGACCAGATTTCTTCGAGGTCCTTCCACAAAACCACACAATCGAGCAACCAGGGGAGATAGGAGATAAGTAGAGGCCTCGTACAGCCATGGGAAGCCATAGATCGAGTAGTAATCACAGAGATTAGGGCTAGTTTTGGGTGGCGGCGGATAGGGTTTAGCTTGGTTTCAGAGACAATTTGAGAGAAGAGGGTTTCATGGGCGGCAGATATAGGCAAATGATTTAGGGTTAGGGGTTATTAGGAATAAAAAAGAAAAGTTTTACGGGGGCCATTGATCAAAGGGATCAACGGCCACGATCTGATGGGGTTTTGAGTCGGGTATGTGTCATGAGTTTGGGTTGGGTAGATTTTAAGCCTGGTTTAACTGAATTGGGACTGAGGGGAGGTTGAAATTGGGCTATATAATTAGGCTAAATCCGAAAATAAGAGGGTCATTTATTAAATACTCATTTAATTGGTAATACAATTTTAAAAATAGCTAATAGGTTGTAAAAAATAATTTTCTTGCCTGGAAATATTTTAAAAAATATAAAAGTCTATTTGTGCAATAATTGAAACTTAGTACAAATGCAAATGATAAAATTAAGCCACAAAAATTATTATAAAACTATTTGTGATGCAATCAGTGATTGTTTTATAAATAAAATATTGGGAGAAATTAATTAAAATATTTTAAAATGCAAAAATTGTATGAAAAAAATATTAATTGATGTTCAGGCATAGTTTTAATATATTACGGAAAAATTGGGTATCAACAATAGTAATTAAGGTCCGTCAAAGGAGATTAGGGGAGAGGTTTATATAGTAGTAAAATTGAACGAACAAATATGGAAAATAGTAAATCAAGCACAAATAAGGGAAAAATTATCACATGCAATCACTAATAGAACCAATGAATGAGAAATCGGAGTTCAAACCCTAATCGGAATCGGATTCAGGGCATACTGTTCACAGACCCTAATCACGACGGAATCAACGGAGATATGCCACAAACTAGAAGAAATTTACTCTTTCTGAGTGTATAGAATTACAATCTCATCCAGAACCATAGAATCGAAGCCAAATCTGTTAGAATCGAACTTGCCATAAGTATTAAGGTAACAAAAGTTACCATAAGTGAATGATGATAGCAGAAAAGGTAAGTAAGATCCATGTCTAACGCGTATGAGAAAGGGAAAAATGGGGTATTTTAGGTTGGTTAGGGTTTGGTACCTGAAGGAGAAGAGAGCAGGTGAGGGCGGCTGCGGAGAGATGAGTGAAGGCTTAGGGTTTGGGTGAGTGTAATTAAAAATGGGGGAATGATTGTGAGTCGTTGATCATTTAAGATCAACGGTCATGATTAGAGGAAAAGCGGGGCGAGTCAAATAAACGGGTACCGAACGGGTTAAGATTAAAGGGGTCATCTGGTTTGGGCTGGGGAGATTGGGCTTAGAGGTTTTGGATGTTTGGGCCATTAAATTGGTCCAGAATTGGTTTCGAATTAGGCTACAAACTAAATGCACAAAAATTATAAAATATTTATGAAAAGTAATTAACAAATAGTAAAAATTATTGTTTGTCTAGTAAGATGCTTGAAAATAATAATTTAACATTATAAAAATATAAAATACTATTTGGACACAAATAATGTAATAAAATGTAATTATGCACGACATATAGGCTATTATTGCAAAACTATGTAAATAGCTTAAAAATACAAATATACTTATATGAAAATGGGGTAAAATATTATGAAACATATATGTGGATGCAAATAATAAATTTAGATAAATATCATGAAGCATATATATGGGTGCAAAATAATAAATTGAATGATTGAGTCATCACAAAATAATTTAAAGGGTAATTAATAAATATTTGAACAATTTAAATGCAAGAAAATTGATTTTAAAGCTTTAAAATTATGAAAAATTGTAGAAAATGCTTGTGACTCTTGTAAATTAGGTAATGATGCAAAACGATATTTTAAAAGTATATATAATATTTGGAAAAATATGAGGGCAAAATTGGGTATCAACAGCCTCTGCTAGATTGTTGCTTTTGGATTGAACACGGACTGAGAAAGCCATGATTAAATCTCTCATTTCTGACTACACCTCCTATACCAGCTCTATCAGTTTCCATAACATAACTTCCATCTGTATTAACCTTTACCATAAGGATGAGAAAATTCCACAGAATTAAAATATCTTGCTAATTCTCGGGATTAATGAAATAAAACATATAATCCTAAAGATAACCAAATTACATTTAATAGCAAGATTGATTAGATTTCTACAATGTTTTCCTTTTTTATTGGTTGTTTTGATCTTTGCTTCATTATTCCATGAAAATAATATGAATACAATGTCATAGAAAATCTTGTAATCTAATGCATCTTCTGGATTTTCTGTTTCTATTTAAAAATAATAATAAAACCTTGGCTACTCTAAGGGATATAAAAATTATTGAAGCAACTTCAATGAAGTTGCCCAATTTATCCTGGAATAGACAAATTAATTGACATATCCTGTGAGTGTACGCGTGGTACTTTACAAGATGATCGTGCGTGCATAATTAGCCAGGCCAAACCTGATTCCAGAGGAAGGCTTCTGTCTTTGGTTGGCCAGTACCGTAAAGGCTAGATTCGGATTCAGAATTTAAATTTAGGATGTATTTGGTATGAAAAAAAATATTTTTCAATTTTTTTATATTTGGTTGGCTTAAATATTTTGAAAAACATTTTCTTCATCAACTCATTTTCCTTCAATTGGAGGAAAATATTTTCCTTATCTAGAGAAGGGAAAACATCTTCCAAATATCTTTTTTAACATTCCCCACCATATTCCCCATCCCTACCAACCCCCCTCCCCACACCCCCATCACATCATACCCCACGTCGCCCCCACTCCCCACCCTCTCCCCCACCCTAAATAAAAATATTATTAATAGTATTTTCTTTTCATGATGTATAAAAAGTGTTTTATTTCATTTCAACAAAATGAGTTTTTTCTTTTCATCTTGAGCCGAAGTTCTATTGGAAACAATTTCTCTATCGTCACAATGTAGGGGTAAGGTCTGCGTACACACTACTCTACCCAGTCCTTACAGTGTTGGATAATACTATGTATATTGTTGTTGAGTTTTTTTCTTTTCATGATGTAGAAAAAGTATTTTCTTTTATTTCAATAAAATGATTATTTTATTTTCATGTTGTAGAAAGAGTACTTTTTTTAAACCAAAAAAGAGTATTTTCTTTAATAATTATGGAGCATAAAGTTCAACGTTATTTTGCGCAAAAAAAGTAAAGCAACACATTAGTTCTTTTGTTTTTATATGAATTTTTAGAAGAATAATTAAATTATTGGAGAAAATAAAATCCTGAAAATGTTGAGTATTTAGAGGAGGAGGGGGGGAGGCAATGAAACATGGGGACTTAGGGGAAGGGGGTGAGGAGAGTAGCATAAAAATATATTTTCTACTCTCTAAACAAACAATAGAAAATATTTCATGGAAAAAGTTTTCCACTCACCAATCAAATAAAGGAAAATAAGTGATAAAACCACTCATTTTTCATGAAAACATTTTCTAGGCAAAATATTTTCTTTCATACCAAACATACCTTTCATGGGTTCGATTTTTAAGATTTCTAGCATTGAATTCATTAAAATTATCCGTTCAATTCAAATATATACTTGTCGAGATTATAGTAAGTTTTTACATAAAAATTCATAATTCATGTCAAAAATTATGGGTTCAATTGAATTCGTAGCTGAACGACTACATCCGACATCAATAAGGCCGCAAGCTATCTCTTTTACCCGAAGCTTTTCTTTGATTTGTCTCTTTATAGATCCATGGATAGAGTTTCTCTTAGTTTCACATTCATTTTCAAATAAGTAAATCAAATATGGCTTCAGGACAGGCATGTTATGTAGAAAGATTGATTGGTTTGTAAATTACTTCAGTAATATGGTTTTTCATTTTCTCCGGGAAGCGAAACTCATCGCCATGTGAATATAAGCAATAACACAATTTGCTTGTCTTCCAAAAAAGATCCCTGCAAACTTGTGGCAACTGTCTTCCTCTTCTTTGAGAAACAACCATCCCTAGCAACTCTCTTCTTTGACTTTCTAGCATTTCCTTTATTTGTCTTGTAGCCACTTCTTCTGACATAGTTCCTTGACTTTGTGTTATTAAAATTGAGACTATATTCGGTGACCTTTCTGCTTGTTCTCTCTGCAGGAAAACACAAGAGGATTTAAATTATACTTCTATACGCTTATAGTGTAATAATATTCTTATACTATCAATATAGATTATAAAGTTTACTTATCAATTATTCCAGGTGATGAACAATAAAGTTCAGTCCTGTGCACTAAGTTCCCACTATTCGTGGTGTCGGGGGAAGAGCTGGACCATAAGGGTCTATTATATGCAGCCTTACCCTGTATTTTTGCAAGAGGTTGTTTCCACAGCTCGAACCCGTGAACTCCTGGTCACATGGCAGTAATTTTACCAATGTCAACAATCAATGCTAGTACTAAATAGAGCTACTCGCAATTACCTTTAAGTGACCATGTTGGGTGTGGAAATAAAGTCTCATATTGGTAGCTGAAAAGATTGAGAAAAACCAAACAGGCTTGGCGCAAAGTGGACAATATCACACCATGCGAAGAGTATATTCGGGCTGGTTGAGCCCAACAGCTGGTATTAGAACCCAAGTTCAGAGGGACGAATATGGCGATGGATGAGCGATGGTGTGGGGCTCGGTTTGTTTACCCTTACGAGTTTGGAGACGCGCATACAAGATGAAGCTAGTGGCGGGCTTCGGTTGCCATAATACTCTAACAATGTAAGTTGCAAACAGTGAATCTCGGAAATTGGTTCGTGGATCATAGTAATAGGCATCCACATTGGTAGCTGAAAAGATCGGGAGCCTACATATAAAGTATATAGATTTCCTAATCGTGTGAGGCTTTTGGGAAAACCGTGCGTGCTTGACTGAAAGCGGAGAATATCACATAATATTAAGAGTATTTTCGGGCTAATCGAGACCAACAGACCAAAGTAGTGTTTAATACTTTTTACACCTTTTAATTCAAACTTAAACGCTAAATGAATTAGCAGTAGAATTACCTTGTAAGTTCGTATATCATTATGGAGTCGAGCCACCATACTTGTGCGATTGCATAAGGCACTGACCTCAGAACATTCTATGAAATTTTCGGACAATTTTGGTCCAAGAAGATATTGTGTTGTGAGGACAACACACGGAACACCAATAGTCACACATGCAACAGACAAGTACTCTTCTATGCTTGGGGTTGTCTTACTTTTCCACCAGTCGAATTCCATCAGCATACACTTCACCAAATCAAACCACTATACAAAAAATACGCATATATTTCTAGTCAATTGAAAAATATATAATAGGAATATATATGCATGAATTTTTTTACAGAATATATAATTGCTGCATACACTTTTTCGTACCATCTTAATAAAATGATCTTTGACAGATTGACCTTGTCTAATTTCTGCTTTTGCCGCAATGTCCTCTATTGTTTGATAAAGTGCTGAAAAGAAAATGTTAATCCTCTCTGAATGGAATCCGACAGTTGAGTATTCATCCCACCTGTAATAGGTAAAGTCTAATCATAAGCTCAAGTGCCTCCACAAAATGTGAATTGAACAATATAACACATGCAAGTTAAGGATTTAGAGCCGGTGCAAGAATGAGTGTGACATTAAGATATGTAAAGCCGACCCAGGATTTGAAAATGGAGGGCACCACTATTGAATAAATATTTGTGAAATGCTAAAGCTGGAATCGAGCCCAGGCAAGGCACAATAAGTCAAGTTGTGTCCCCTAAATCGACCAATTCAACTGCCTAAAATTTGAATCGTAGGGTGTCAATCAAAATATATAGTTATTCTAGATATATACACATATATACATACATTTTTTCAAAGTTACCGCGTGCCAGTGAAAGTACTCTAGCCAAAAGGTAGGTACACAATCGAGTAAAAATAAGTTTCTTCTTTTCCACCTGGTTTTTAAAATATTAAAAGAGGTGAAAGATGATTACAATAGTTCAACTCATGACCTCAACTATGAGTTTGAATCCCTTCGTTTCGGCAGAACACCTATTAAGTAATTCAAGGGACTTCAATATAAATATATATATACAAGTCGTTCCAATTTCTTTGTCTTCTTCTTCTTCTAATAACAATAATATAACGGATACGGAAACAAATACCTCTCTAGTAATTCTATGATGTTATGCAGTTCTTCTTTGCAAGCAAAACCATCGAAGAAATCATCCACTAAAGTTATAAGCATGGTGTTCTTTGCATAAGCGAGACGAGCATCAGAGTATTCAGGTTCGAAGAGAGTGGAAGCCATTAGGAAATAAGAAGTATATAAATGCTGTTGTGAAAAGTCAACTTGGTCCAGTCTGCAATCTTCGAACCACCTACAATCGTTATTTATAAGAATGACAAATTCGTGAATGGTCACTAAAGTTTCAGTTTA
Source organism: Nicotiana tabacum (assembly GCF_000715075.1). Classification (NCBI taxonomy): domain Eukaryota; kingdom Viridiplantae; phylum Streptophyta; class Magnoliopsida; order Solanales; family Solanaceae; genus Nicotiana; species Nicotiana tabacum. The sequence continues at coordinate 12,867,495 of NC_134084.1, read as the reverse complement.
TTGCACCAAGAATTGCTAAATAATATATATAAAAAAAAGTCACTCAGCTTTACCTGAATATCATAAAAGTCACGAAGCTATTTTTTTGTAAGCAAAAAAGTGAGTATACTTCGGTTACATAGCACAGAAAGTTGTCGGTAGCAAACAAAGGAGGTATTTTTATGATGTTTGGGCAAAGTTGAGTGACTTTCAGATTTAAAAAAGATAGTTGATACTTAGGTAACACATAAGTTGAATAACTTTTTCATTAAATAGTTTAATAACGTAAATATTGCACAGGCGTCTTATTTGGTCGCCCCCATTTCATCTATACCCATTTTTTTAAAAAGTTTTAATTTGTACCTACTTTTTAAACAATTTCAATCCCTTTCTCCTCCTCCTCCTCAAAGTTATTTCCGCTCTCAATCCGATAGACCACTCCTTTTTTTTATTACATGGACAAAATTGAGCTAAAATTTTCTCCATATAGCCTAGGGTTGTTATTCAGTTGGTCCCACTGAATGAAAGTTACAGTTGAAAAGAGAGTAAAAAAGTCCTTACGCACAAATTAAAAGGTAACACTACCAAATGAAGAGGTTTCAATAGGTTTCAATTCTATGTAGTAAAGTGTAACAGGGGTGATTTGTGTCACTCGAACTCAGCCCGAGGTTCACCTCCGTGCGGCAGTCAAGCCCAGCCTTGACTTCAGCCTTTCCAACACTTAGTTTTATTTTTAGGGACGTTTGAACTTGGAATGAAAATAGGCAGCAAAAATCTGTAAATAAAGGCACACGATATACACGAATTTCTTCCCAACTTGTATTAATAAGTGAATACAAGAACACAATAGCCAACCCTATGGCCAAGACAAAGAATTCCCTAATTCCCTGCCCAAAATAGTTTTCCCACCCTTAGGAAAATAACTTAGACGAATTTTGGCTAACACAATGCCTTAGACTAAGTTTCTGCCCCGTTTTGGGACAGGCTAGGCAAATATTTAAAGGCTACAATCAGTTGACAAGCCCCCAACTGATGGGCAACAAGTTAAGACAAAGTACAAAAACGTGGGCACACTTTTAGGCCATGATCAGCATGTCTTGGAAGAGGTTGCAACTGCCAACTGCTTCCCATGTGTTTGGCACATGTTTTCCAACTGCTGCTTGTGCACAGCTTGGTCTGATTTTCGCCCAGCTGCTTTGTGCCAAGGCTGGCATTGCGCCCAACCTTGCCTTTGACACTGCTCCGCGCCAATGTCATTGCCACAGCTCGCCACCCACTGACTTAGCCGCACACATTCATTGTCAAAGCTGCCCGCCCATGTCAAGTCGCCCCCGACTTGATCAAATATGTCCGTATCATTTGCCTTTGCTTGTCCCGCCTTGCCTTGCCTTGCCTTGCCTTGCCTTGCCATGTCTTTGCCCCTGCTTGACATGGCTTTGCCTAGCCATTGTTTTGCCAACCCGCACATCTAAGTAAAATGCGCCTTGCTTCCGTTCAAGGTGCATTTGTCGAACTCCGCATTGTCCGTCATGCCGAGCAGCCCTTCATGATGTTGCCCCATTTTTCAGGTTGTGTGCCAAGGCCATCATGAAAATCCTTGTCACAACCCACACCTGCCGAGGACCTTTGTCAGGGGGTTAACAAACCACCCCCACCAGAAGAATTCGTCGTCCTCGACGAAGCAGCTTCCGCATTTTTCAGCACCACCATAGGTCCCAAATATGTTGTTGCTTGCACATGTTCTTCCTTGTTTTGTTCATCTTCACTCTTTTCTTCTTCAAACAATGCTGAAAGCCGTTTAATTCTTGGACAATCCCTCGCCATGTGTGGCCCTTTGCAAATAAAACAGCCATCAAACTTGCTGTTTTGTCCCTTGTTTGTCGAAGGTCCAGCACATTGCTTTCCCTTCTCATTGCCATTGCCCTCAATAGCATTACCCTTGTCATTTCCGTTTTTCCTCCACTCTTTTCCCTTGTCCTTGTTCCCGTTTTTGGACTTTAAAGTAGTAGAGAAATCAGAACCATCTTGTCCCAATCGGAAATCACCCAACGCATCCGCAGTAGCAATGGCACTAGGAAGATCTTTCACATTTTGCCTTCGGAGTTCCATTTGCGCCCACGACTGCAACCCGTAAAGGAAATTATGCAGCTTGTCCTCCTCAGACATGTTGCTAATATCCAGCATCAAAGAACTAAAATCCTTAACGTAATCCCTGACCGTTCCAGTTTGTTTCAACTTCTTCAAACGATCTCTAGCAATCCAGCCCGCATTGCTAGGAAAGAATTGATCCTTCAACTCTTTCTTCAGCCCTTCCCAAGAGTCAATCTTCGGCCTACCAGCACTTACATCATCTGCCACGCGCGTACGCCACCATAGCTTTGCATCATCCACCAAGTACATAGTCGTAATGGGGACTTTGTCTTCATCTTGCACTTTGGCAGCATGGAAGTACTGTTCCATATCCCACAGGAAGTTTTCAAGTTTCTTGGCACTCCTTGCGCCATTGAACTCTTTAGGCTCCGGAATTCTGACCTTGGTACGATCTGCCCCACGCTGTGCTTCATCATTGCCAACAGCACGACACAGCAACCCATTTTCCGTTTTCAGATCTATGCACTCCTGGCTCAGTCTGTTCATCTCGGCCTCAAGATAGGCGAGACGAGTTAAGATAGCCAGAAATTGATCCCCATCAACAGTTCCGACGAGTGCCTCTAATGCAACAACCTTTTCCCTCAGTTCTGAGTTGCCACCAGCCATTCTTCACAAAATTCAACCAATGAACGTTGTGTCTTCGCCCCGATCCAGCCTGGCTCTGATACCAGTTGTCACAGGGGTAATTTGTGTCACTCGAACTCAGCCCGAGGTTCACCTCCGTGCGGCAGTCAAGCCCAGCCTTGACTTCAGCCTTTCCAACACTTAGTTTTATTTTTAGGGACGTTTGAACTTGGAATGAAAATAGGCAGCAAAAATCTGTAAATAAAGGCACACGATATACACGAATTTCTTCCCAACTTGTATTAATAAGTGAATACAAGAACACAATAGCCAATCCTATGGCCAAGACAAAGAATTCCCTAATTCCCTGCCCAAAATAGTTTTCCCACCCTTAGGAAAATAACTTAGACGAATTTTGGCTAACACAATGCCTTAGACTAAGTTTCTGCCCCGTTTTGGGACAGCCTAGGCAAATATTTAAAGGCTACAATCAGTTGACAAGCCCCCAACTGATGGGCAACAAGTTAAGACAAAGTACAAAAACGTGGGCACACTTTTAAGCCATGATCAGCATGTCTTGGAAGAGGTTGCAACTGCCAACTGCTTCCCATGTGTTTGGCACATGTTTTCCAACTGCTGCTTGTGCACAGCTTGGTCTGATTTTCGCCCAGCTGCTTTGTGCCAAGGCTGGCATTGCGCCCAACCTTGCCTTTGACACTGCTCCGCGCCAATGTCATTTCCACAGCTCGCCACCCACTGACTTAGCCGCACACGTTCATTGTCAAAGCTGCCCGCCCATGTCAAGTCTCCCCCGACTTGATCAAATCTATCCGTATCATTTGCCTTTGCTTGTCCCGCCTTGCCTTGCCTTGCCTTGCCTTGCCTTGCCATGTCTTTGCCCCTGCTTGACATGGCTTTGCCTAGCCATTGTTTTGCCAACCCGCACATCTAAGTAAAATGCGCCTTGCTTCCGTGCAAGGTGCGTTTGTCGAACTCCGTATTGTCAATCATGCCGAGCAGCCCTTCATGATGTTGCCCCATTTTTCAGGTTGTGTGCAAAGGCCATCATGAAAATCCTTGTCACAATCCACACCCGCCGAGGACCTTTGTCGGGGGGTTAACATAAAGTAATATAGCACTATTTTGTGAGGTTGATAGTTCAGTCTGAAAAGACCAGCAAAAAATGAAAAAGGAATGGTAATGGCAAAGATAAAAAATCAAGATTCTGTTTGTACCGAAGAAGTCTATCTGAGGGTTTGAAAGGGATGATTTGTGATTGAAACTTGACAAAATATCAAATGTAAGTTACAAAAAAAACTTTAGCTCTAGAGCTGAAGTTCGTCAGTTACAAAACAAAAACTCGCCAGTTATAAAAACAAAAACTTCAGCTCTAGAGCTGAAGTTCGCCAGTTAAAAAATAAAAATTTCAGCTCTTCGCCAGTTACAAAAACAAGAACTTCAGCTCTCGCCAGTTACAAAACAAAAATTTCAGCAATTACAAACAAAAACTTCAGCAGATAGAGAATAAAACTTCAGCTACTATGCTTAAGTTTGACAATTACAAAAAAAAACTTCAGCACACTTGCTACTTCAGTCTCATCTACTAGAATGCTGAAGTTTTGCGTGATTGTCTTTGCTACTTCAGCCCCGTATGCTGAAGTTATGCGAAAAAGTGGGTACGCTTGCAATTTTTTTTTTGCAAAGCGGGCACAAGTTAAAAAGTGACCCAAAAAGCGAGTATAGATGCAAATGCCCCTTTAATAACTGTGATACAAAATAAAAATCGAGCACACAACACCTAAGAAATTACCGTTATTTAAGAATGTCTAGTTCTAATTAATCGAGTTAATTAGTGGATATACCTCTTGAGTTGTTGAAGTTCTTCTTTGTATCGGGCTTGGCACAAGTTAAAATCGTGTAATGAGAACCTTTGTAAGTCTACGTTTTCAATGTTAGGAAACCTAAAAATGAGAGAAAACATAAAAATGTGACCTTTTTTCATATAACATCATGTAATCTAACATATATATTTAGAAACAACTCGTGAAAAAGCAAATGAAACAGCAGTCCAAGAATGTAAGGTGTCCCTTCTTTTTCCGGGTAAGAAGAAAATACCTTAGGTCAATGTTCGAATATCAAGCGCTACGATGAAAGAAGGTGTCCAAGTAATTACCAACTAATTAAAAGTAATGGGTTATTCTATATTCTAGTCCGCCTATAAGTTTGAATGCATAAAAGCTCAAAACAAAATATAAGCATATACTTACTCTGCCTAAATTTGTGTGTTTTACTTTCCATTTTAATATTTTTAGTTCAAGATCATAATATTCACAAGTTCCCTTACTTAAATTCGGTGCTAGTCAAATAAGATACATAAAATGAAACGAAGGGAGAAGTAGAACTATACAATATATGATATAAATTTGCTTGAAAGAAGAAAAAAAAAGACACTGGTGCTAGAATTGTACCTGTAAGCTGCTTTTAAGATTTTAAAATTGTTCACTTCATATGACTCGATGTATCGCCTGCTTTCTACCCGATCATGTGTGGCATAAAATTTCCTCAAAGCAAGTTCCACCTGATATATTTCATAGGTTAGTGATGGAATATCAAAAAATTGAGGTGTAATACATAAACAGGCCCTTAAACTTAGCCTCGGCTGGCAAGTACGCCATCTAACTTTGAATGTGCATAAGTGGGCAACTCAGCTTGTATAGAATTGAACACGTAACACAAATGTTGGCGTGGCACTGATGCGGCACATAAATTGTGGAGGTGTCTAGACGATTTTGTAAGTTGGAGTGTTCAACTGATAAAGTGGAGATAAGTTGAGGTACTTACTTGTGCACACCCAAAATTGGAGGACATAATTACCGGCTGAAGCCAAGTTTGAGGGCTTGTTTATGTACATTCTTTATTGATTAATATATTACAGGTGATACCTCCTTCTTTGAGCTATCAACGATGTCCTTGTCTAAGAGTTTTTGCTCCATAAAAGTTCTTGTCCAAGTATAATTTTATCTAAAATGTGATCTTTCTCGTCATGAGTAGCCATTTGTGAAGCTTTGTGGAGTTCAAGAATTGCAACATCACTGGCAAGTTGCCCTCTTGATGTTCTAAAGAAACATTCTTCATTGACAAATCCAAATAATAGTTTTTCTGCACAAATATATAAAATTAATTTATTGACAAGGGATGGTTGCTCATATGGTCAGTTTCCCACATCTATCATCTCAGAGTCGTGAATTCGTTCAAGTTATCAAATAAGCAATAGCTCAAACAAAGAAAAATCAAAGGGTTGGTTGAAAAATCAAAAAAATTATATATATCAAATTAATCTATTGATGATGCATTAGAAAGAAAAAAAAGAAATTACTGTACTAAATTTTATGAGATTCAATTACGGACCTGTGGAAACTTCATAGTTGTTCATCCGTAAAAGTCGAAACGCCATGGCACAACGGGCAACATCAGAAAAAATTTCGTCATTCTTTTGTTGCCAAAGCCTATTCATAGTTTACCATTAATATAATAATTAATAATTGGAGGTTTTTGGAAACAAATTGTACAAAATAAACGATGATTATCAACTCTAATTACCTGTAAATTTCATCTAGAACACTTTTGACTTGTGTTTTAAAATACCGATCTACTCCAAGATTTTGAAGGGCATCAACCAAGCAGAGACATGAATGTATCTTTGTAGGGTATATAGTGGGAACTATAAGACCATCAATTGAAAAAAACAATTTATATTAGTAAAGCTAACGATGGGTGTATATTACCAACACACATACGAAATTTAATGTGCTGAACATATGGAATTTTCAACTTATTCCTATATACAGCAACCCATTTAAATCTTGTCAATTAATAATATTAACATCATAATATAATTTCTTTTTTTGTTTAACCATCCTGTATCCACAGCTCACTAGCCCGACTATTAAGGATTTGGGTCGGGTAGTCCCTCTACAAGAGTAAATTGCTCCTACTAAGAAATTTCGGATAATTGCACTGGAGGGACCTTTTTACAATCATTGTTGAAATTTGGATCCCATTAAATAAAGTTTTAAAAAATAGCCTTGTGTCAGAAATTTAAAGCACATTCTTCAAAATGTTGAAGCACTATAAATTGTGACGAACAACCGAATCAGAGAACCATACATGTGGTTTTACTTCTTCTTTTATAAAAAGAAGGAAGTAGGTAAAAATAGTCACCATTTACCAAGTCAATGAAAAATAGCCACTATTTTGCTGCAACAGAGACCGGTCCAGCATAATATACTGGAGTTCGGTGCACCTGTGTATTAACTCCAGCATATTATGCTGGACCGGTATACTTTGCTGGCTCCAGCATAATATACTGGAGACTGGAGCACCAGTGCTCCAAACTCCAGTATATTATGCTGGACCTGTATACTTGCTGGAACTCCAGTATATTATGCTGGAGTTTTAGTGTACTTATGCTGGAAGTCCATCATATTATGCTGGAGTTCCCGCATACTTATTCTGGAACTCCAGTAATAATATACTGGAGTTCCAGGATAAGCATGCTGGAACTCCAGCATAATATGATGGCGTATTTTCCGGGTTTTGAATAGTGTTTTCGCTCAGATTTATCTTTACATGAAAAGTAACTAAATTTCGATTACTTTTGAAACTGGACTATTTTTGAACGACCAGTTGTAAATCGGCTATTTTTGAATTTCTCCCCAAAAAATCCTGCTGGCTTTTCTACCAAAACTTCTATTACTGGGCCCAAAAAATCAATAGTGACGCGGAATAATCCTATTTAAATCTCCCCCGACTAGTTCCTATAACCACATCATATATGGAGTAATATATTTGTTTGCTTAAACAAATAATCTCAAGGTATTACAGTGAACATGGTACGTACCCCAATTTTTGTGCAGTTCCAAGATTGAATTTAAATATTCAAAGCATTTATCATCGTGCTGATGGTAAATCAACGCAGCTGCGGTAGTGGCTGGTGAATCAAAAAGCGACCCGTTGTTTCTTTGATGAAGCATTGTTGTTTTCCAATTACAAAATTCCCCAAGCCCTTCAGCAAAATATTCAAGATTCTCTATATTCCCCTTCAAATCATTCTTTAGGGCTCTAGAAATGGCCCAACAAATTAAAATAATAATGAGTTTAGAGAAGTAAGATATGTTCATTAGGATGCAATTATATATGATGAAGTCTAGAGTATCAAATATATAGTCTGTCACATATTTGCAATATCCTCTCTTTTTTTATTCTATAATTAATTAAGTACTTAGGCGTCATTTAGTTATCGGGATAAGAATATTAATTACGGCGTAAAATTTTGGATTGTATTTATCTCATGTTTGGATATGAGTCGGGGTGGCAAACATGCAGGTCGGGTTGGATATGGATAAGTTGAAAACGAATAATGTTAAAATAGATAAATTATCAGACCCCATTCATATTTAATACGAATAGAAAATGGGTTAACCTAATATGGATATCCGTATTAATTATCGCTTTTTGAATATGACACTCTTGAGAAAATTCCATATTTGACCTATTTTTAAAAAGTTCATTATACAACCTATTTTAGCGAATAATATGGGTAGATAATTACTTTTTTTTTTATCGATTTTGCTACCACTAGATATGGGTATTAGCTAATATCGATATAAATTTTATACTATAAGAATTTTATACCATAAAACTTGATATTATTTATCTCATATAGAAAATGAGATAGCTAATCTTATGGAATATCCCTACCTATGAGATATCTTTGTCTATCCCACAATTGAACCAAACGACCCCTAATATATGGAGGGATGCTCGAATCATATTTTCATTGGGGCAAAATACATATTTTACCCATCGATCTTATACCCAAATCCCTCGTACACACCCGTTAAATGCGGGAATAGTATTACACACCAAAACTTTTAAAAGTGTGTCAATTACACACCACTTCGGTGTTTGACCACATTTGCTTAAAGATTGCTATTACGTACACGTGTCAATCAGCATCTGACACATGTCATAAATTGAGGAAAAATAAAAGAAAAAATGAAAAAAAAACCTCTCCCCCCCCCCCCCCCAAATCTCCCCAAAAGAAAACAGAAAAGAAACCCCCTCTCCTCATCTTCCCAACCCCATTATCTTCTCCACCACCACCAACTCTTCCACCATAAGCACCTTCTTCCCAAACTACTGATTCAATTCTTTGTCGATTTTTAACAAGCTTTAACAACATTCATCACAAATTCTTATACAAATTTCAAATTCAAGTTCAAACCCAAAGCTTCAAATTTGTTAATGATGTTTTTGAATTTTATCAAAATTAATCACCAAATTTTCAACATATTTTTAGTAAATTTTTACTCAACAATAATCACGAATTCAAATTAATTTTCTAGGTCATGGAATACCAAAATCAAATTCTGAAGCTTTTTCAAAAGGTCAATAATTGTGATTTTTACAAGACCCAATAGCTCCCTTTTTCTTCTTCTTTTTTTCTTCTTAGTCATGGGGGGTGAAGAGGCAAAATATAAGGGGTAGACAAAATTAGAATGGGGATTGGGGAAGAAGACGAATAGGGGGGGGGGGGGAGAGGGCTGGGGTTTGGAGTTGAGGAAGAAGACATGAGTTTATATTTTTTTCTTTAATTTAAAAAGGAAATAGTTGAAAACAGAAAAAACAAAACAAAAAAAACTTAATTTCAGATGACTTTTTTAGTTTTCACGCGCCTCTTTTATGTGTAATGCATGCGTGTGACACATGACAAAAGAGGTGTGTAATACTATTTCCATGTTTAACAGGTGTGTAAGAGAGATTTGAGTACAAAATCAATAGGTAAAGTATGTATTTTGCCTTTCATTGGAAATAAAATACTGCACTCAATAAATTAAAATTTTTCACTGCTTTCTTGCTCCGTAAAGTACACCCCTATATTTTCATAATTTTTAACTTCTATATGTACTTATAGGATAAAAGAGTTTTTTACAACATGTTAAAATATATTGATAATGCAAAAAAATTTTTACGGAAAAGAGCCAAAACTACTCTCGGTATATTTGACTTAGTATAGATTTGTCCTCTGTCTACCTATCGAGCCAAAAATACTTTTACCATTATTTTTCAGGTTCACTTATGCATTAAAACTAGCAGTCCTATCTGTATAAAAAAATCAATTAATATCCACGTGTCAATTTTCTATTATCTGAACTTAAAATCCACCCTGAATAGATCAAACCCACTCGTATGTGAAGACCCATATGTGCATGGAGGATATTGTTGTACCAAATCCAATATCTAGGGGTAGTTTTGATTCCTTTGTTATTTTTTTTATTAATCATCTTCTTTCTTTTACATTTACTATTGAAACTGTCACTTTTTGAAAATGTTTGTCAAGAAACCTTAACTTTCACAGTCAAATGTCATTTACGATGATAAATCTCATTTCCTTTCTCATCAGGTAAGATGATCGAATAACCCATTATGAATCTATGGGCTTTAAATTTCTGAATAGTCTAGTTTTTTTCTTCACAATTTTTTTAAGTTTTGCAAAATCTTAGTAATATGCTAGATCCACATGATTTATTGTAGAAAATGAAAATTTTAAGGCCTAAGTACTCATCATTGAACGATATCCCAATTTCACAACAAAAAAAGACATCAAAAAAAAAAAAAAAAAATTCTAATTGGACGACCCTTTCGATTAGCATAACGTTCTTGCTGTTATTGTTTGGAAATGAAGGAATGGAGCAAACGTAAGAGTCATGCGTATGCTGGCCGCGTGGTTGCGATGGAGAAGAAGTGGTGGTGGCAATCATGGTAGTGGTACTGGTATAGTTGAAAAGATGGAGAAACTAATTTTTTTTGACAATCAAGAGCTTGACCATTTTTTAGGCGGGTCGGATTTTTGAATTGGGTAAAAAATGGGTTATGAGTGTGTTTATTTAATTGGGGTCATCGTTTAAAATTAAACCACTAAGAAGTTGCCATGTATAAGTTAGATAAACTTTTTTATTTGGCGTTGGCCGTTAGTCATAGGGGAATAAATTAGTCAGAAAGATAATGGTGGCGTCAATTTTGGATCAATAGGTGGACAGAGGGCATATTTGTACCAAATCGAGTAGTCTTAGTGCATTTTTTGCCCTTTTCAATACTTTTTATACTGTCAGTGTATATAAGTTAAATCTATATTAAAATACTATCATAGGAGCAGGGACGGACCCACGATAGTTCAAGGGGGTTCATTTGAGCCCGCTTTGTAATTTTTCTCTGGAAATTATCTTTTCTGCCCTCCTGTTTCTTAATTTCCACTTCACTATTTTCAAGTTTAAGAGTAGAGCCATGGTTGTACATTTTTTAAATGTATAATATTGATTTGTTTTTTTTATTTTCTTCATGTTTGTTCCATCAAAATTTGACACCCTCTGGATATGAAACTTTGATATTGCTTCTTCGTCTTCTTTCTTTTGTTGTTTATTTTAAATTAGTTTCTTTTCATAGTTTTGGAACTTTTTTTATAAAATTATTAATTTACATTTGCTTATAGCTTTCTTTCATTGTGTTTTGTTTACTATTAACCCGAGTTAAATTAGAACTAATAAGTAATTTAGTGTTTTAATATAGGTCACATCGATGATTGTACGGTTAAAGCTTGTCTAAGGTTTAATAAATTTTTGACTTTATAAAGGTAAGTAGATTTGTTGTTAAAATTTAGGAAGCGTTATTAATTCTTTTTTGAAAAGGTCGCTATTTTAAAATAAAATAAATAGTAGGTGGCAAACCTCTTTTCATGTTTTGATAAAAACCAAAATAAAGAGAGTATGGTAAATTATGTTTGTTAACTCAGCGTCGTTTGTAGTGTCGATTGTAGCCGAGGATTTTAGTATGTGTCTAAACCGTGTTGCATAAAGTTCTGGGTACTGTATAGGAGTTTTATATGTCAATTAACAGATCTGAGGAGTTTAGCTATAAATATGTGGAGTGCACTAATTAATTGTTTAGTAAATTAATTATAAGTTCCATATATGTGAGAATATATATATTAACCATTTTACAAAGAAGAACCGTACCTTTCAATTGTCAAATCACGTTTAAGGATCATCAGATTTACAAGGTCAGGATCCAAAGGCAGATTCAAATTCAGTTCTTTTGCATAATTGATCATATTGGGAAATATGATATTAAATCCTTGAGGTGAAATCTGATTCTCCTCTTTAACTGCCCAACCATGCGTCTCAATAAAGCCAAGGCCTGAAAAAAATTGAATGAAGCAATTTTTTTTTACATCATTCTTAATTTAAAAGGTAATACTAACAAGTAACAACTCAAAATAAGTGAAAATTGTACATAATATATATATAACCCTTAGAATATATGATATCTAGCTTGTTATAATATATAATTAGACCCCTCTATAACAACCTCTTCATATAACAGTCATTCACTATAAAAGCTAAGTTTTTCTCGAAATCGATTATTATGTTATGTTATAATATATGTCCTCTATAACAGCTCTTAACTATAGCATCCAAAAACTATCAGAACAAATGAGTCTGTTATAAAGAGGTTTGAATATACTAATCGTATAAAATTCTAATTTATATAGTTTGTGTGTATAAGTCTAATTACCTCTCTCAACTTGTGTATCCCCAATTCTCCATTTGGAGAGGGCAAGCAAACATGCAAGAGTAGAAGAAAGAGAGTCCTTGACGAGCAATGGATGGCTAGGATTTAGCCCCCAAGATCCATCTTCTCTTTGATTTTCAACAATCCAATCCAAACACTGAGGAAAACATGGCTTGTTTAGGGAAACTCTTGAAGGGACCATAGCCACCCATGCTGTGTCATAGAAAGAAGGAGATAGCTCATTTTTTCCAAACGTTTCCCTTATTCTCTCCTTTGCATCATTGAAACCATCCTGCGCAAGCAAACATGTAAATATAAAACTTCAGTAATTGGTTGGTCGGGTGCCAATGGACGAGTCAGGTCGGATATGAAAAGATCAAAAATGTATCAATAATTTTTGTTGTTGAGAAGATTGAAAATTGGAGAGGATTAGGCTAAACAATTTTTTTTGGGGGGGCCCAAATAGTCGTCCACTCAACCACCTCAACTAAAAAATGGCAGTTGGAGGTATAATGTATGCATAATTTATGTATTATATGTGTATAATTATGTCTAATCAATATATAACCTATGTCTATAGCTAGAAAAAGTAAACAATGAATATGATCGAGTAAAGATCCTGAGAAGACACCTAGATAGAGGCGGATGCAAGGCATCAGTATCGGGTTCAACTGAGCCTAGTCAAAGGCGGATCCAGGATTTAAATCTTTGGGTTCAATCTCTAAGTCTTTTAGCATTAAACCCATTATATTTTTAAAGTTATAGGTTCATACCTACTATTCGTTACTATTTTAATAAATTCTTATACGTAAATTATGCTTCGCGTTAAAAGTACTAGGTTCAGATGAACCCGATACCATAAGGCTAGATACGCCCCTAAACCCAGTACTTTTGGCGTGAAACATAAATTTATGTATAAAAATTTATTAATATTGCAATATATAGCAACATGAACCTATAACTTTAGAAATATAATGGGTTCAATGCTGAAAACATTAAAAATTTAACCCAAAAAATTTAAATCCTAGATCAGTCACTATACCTAGAGTGCCTCGATTATCTTAGCTGAGAGAAAATGGTTGTCTAAACGGACCGACCAAAGTTTGGTCCAAAAACTTTTTGGAATGACTTTAAGACATAAACCTCTTTTTGGAGACTCTTACCATTGATGAAGCTGCATCGATGCTGCATCTTACTATAGATGGTCTCTGGTAAATTGCATATTCTTTGCATAATGAGCAAGAAAAACAAAAAGGAAACACTGAAATAATTAGAAATGAATAGGTATCTCAAGAAAACAAAAATATATGTATGTATGTATATGCAATAATCAAAGTGCCTAGCTCTTACTAAATGAATCCAATTTGTCATTTCCCAGTTTATGATCAGGGAGCCAAATGATTTTGTTTCTGCAGCCAAGTAACATTCTGAGATGCACAGTATTCCTGATGAAGAGAGAGAAAGAGCCTCGAGAAGGAGAGATCTAGAGAGAGAACCAAGAGGAAGACATATCAAGAAAAAGATAATGTATAAGCTATAATGTTCGCAGTGCCCGCCACCAATGGCGGTGTCAGAATTTTTATTAAGGAGTGTCAAAATATAAAAAAATAAACACACCAAGAAATCAAACGATGTCATTATATAATATATATACATATTTTAAAAAATAATTATCGAGCTAAATAATATAATTTTCTGACGAATGGTGTCGGTTAACACCCCTAATTAGGTGCATGTGGCTCAGCCACATTACACTACTGTCCAAGTCAACGAACTCCCAAATAGAAGTAATTAAAATATTACTTCCTTTTCGTATTTATGAAAAAGAGTTTGGCTAAACACAAAGTTTAAAATACAAATTAATGCTAGCTTTTGAAGCGTAAGATGTATGCAAAGTACAAAGCTATTGTTACTACGAATAATTACATGATTGGTGTTTCACACGTCTTTTTATTTTCCTCCTCCTAATAAAATAATAAACTTTATATTAAATGGATTCAAACCAATCATGTTGTTAACGATAAAATTGTATACTAAATTTTATTTTTTTGGTTTCTATCTCTTTTTTTTTTTTTTTCAATATTTTTCGCGGTCTTTGTCGCAATCTAAAAATCGGTGAGCCATGACCAACGTAACACCTAACGAGCTCTGAATCACATCGTTCAATTGTTATTAAAATTATCTAATCGAAAGAGTATGATCACAGATTGGTCAAATTCTAATTATATATTTTGTATTAATAAAAAGACAAATTAAAATAATTTTATTAAAAATAAAAGAAAATAAGCGCAACATCATAAACCACAACTAAAGGTAGTGTTGAAGGCAAATTAAAGGAAAGTCTCTAAAATAATTATTTCAAAAAATTAATACAAAATAAGATGCTTAACTTAGTTAGAACGTGGGGAGTATTATTTAATTGTCAAGTGTTGATGCATCTTTCTCCATAATTAATTACAATTGTACAATTTCATAACTTATGGAGTATTGTATTTTTTCGAGAAACATTTGTCTTTTATGTTGTTATATAGTGGTGGCTTTTTAATATACCGGCAGGAGATAAATTAAGTCTATAATAAAGTGAGAACAGATGAAGTATAGCCGAGTCCGGAACCAAAATGTGGTTCTTTTGGACTCAAACTATACAAATAGGTGAGCAAAAAAGGTTACATTTTTATATATAACGTCACAATACCTGGTGCTATACATCAACAGTAACGACATCGTTACTATATAGCGCCAGGTATTGTGGCGTTATACTGTAAAATTTGACACGGGCAGGTATAGCGCCACAATACCTGGCGTTATACATAGAGCATTAATGTATATCGCCAAGTATTGTGGCGCTATACTCCTTTTTCCTGGCCCCACCAATAATTCCGGACTTCAATAATTCAAAAGCGTATAGTGCCAACTTTTTTGGCGCTATACATATTAAAAAAAATCCGGCTAGCCATTTCCTATATAAAGAGGTTAGGATTGTATAGAAATTCATCCAAAAATTTGTTAACTCTTGTTGAAACGTTTATTGTTCTTAAATTCTCCAAAAGTTTTTCATTATGTCTGAAGAACGTAGAATAAGAGTTTCATTATATTGGGGGGGGGGGGTGAGGCTGTGATGGAGAATAACACTGTGGGCTACAATTTACCTGCTCAGTGTCATGTTAAATTGCCACTTACAATAGAGTACGATAAATTGATATCGTTGTTATGCAAAAAACTGAGTGTGAGGAAACGTTCAGTTATAGTTAAAGTAACCGGAAGATATCCGTATTCCGTCACTCCGTAAGGGGTTGCTTTTTACTCGGAGTTTAACATCGACGATGATGAAACTTTGAGTGATTTTTTGAGGACTCCGGACGAATGCCGGGAATTTCTTGTAATCACAATGTTGGAGATGTACGTGAAGGTCGAAGACGTTCCCAAAAACGAGGTTGTGTGTAGCAGAGATAACCCTCAGTCATCGGGTGGTTATTCTGGAGCAGTTTTTGCCGGACAGGTTCTGGATGAAAGAGTTTTCATTGATTTAAACTTATCACCGCCGGCGAATGAGCAACGAGAAAATAATTTATACCCTGCTTTCCATAATTCACAAGATGAGTGGTAAACTTTAGTTTTCATTTGTGTTAATTATGTATATTTTTAGCATATTGAATTTGTATTAACGCTCATATATTTAATAGGGGGTGCCAGCCGGATACGAATTTTAAAAGTGGCTCATCCGGTAGTCATCACCTAATTGAAAACACCCATCATAGAATTTCATCACATTACGACTTGTAAGTGAAGTGATATAAAGCCATATGGAAATCATTTATTAATTCAGTAGCTTATATTTTTGTTGGTTGTGCAGTGAAAATGTCACAACCCAAACTGGAGGGCCATGACTAGCACCCGACCATACTTGCCGAGCACCAACATACATTTCATCTAACCTTATTTATTATCATTTAAGGCTGACGAGATCAATATAAATGGTAGACCTGGATCATGGACAACCAGCAATAAGATATGACGGCATGAGCATACATAGCAGGGGATGACCAGACAATCAAGAAACTACATATAAGGTATGAGCTACCACGCTACCATGAAAGACTATACAACAAAAACTAGCCGACAAGGCATACCAAACTATACATGAGTCGACACTTGTCTATGAGCCTCTAAAGGAACATAAGTGCTGCAACATAGCCAGAACACGGCCCCGACATACCCATAATGTCTATAACAAAAATGCATACCAAGACCCAGGCAAGTCCGGAGAAGGGATCTCGCCAATCACCGCTGAACTGGACAACCTACTATGGTGGGGGATCTGCACCTGCTTGTCTATCGGGACCTGCAGCACGACATGCATCGTCCACTAACAAAAGGACGTCAGTACGAATAAAGTACTGAGTATGTAAGGCAGGGAACCATAAATACGAACAGTAATGTAAGCAAAGATAGAGAATATACAACCTGTAACATCTTAGTACCTCTGAGGGCTACTGACACGAAAGGCATGATACATATGTATAAATACATAAACCTTTAAAACATTCACCTCTGTGGGCACCATCATTATCATATCGTACCCGACCATAATAGGCTCGGTAAAAAATGTACCCGGCCATCATAAGGCTCGGTAGAATCGTACCCGACCACGTGGAGCTCAGTAAAACCCAACTGATCAGTGGTTGCACAATAGGGTGCCGTACCCGGCCAACTATAGTGTGGCTCGGTAGAGTAAAATAGATACATATATATAATGCATGCTCGACTCATGGAATCACATTCTAAACCTTTCGGAGTAACGTAAGGTCGGTATCCTCTGTACACGTTATTAGGACTAACTCTTCACTATGAACCTTATAAGAATTAGGAAGTACCAACAACATTGATAACATAAGAATAAGAGAAGCAACATTAACATCAATCGTTCCATAAGAGGGAAAGCAATGGAAGTATTGCTAGCTTCTAAGAGTAGAGTATCTTTGGAAGCTCGTTCAATACATTATGCACAATCAGAGTCGTGCAAAAGAAGAAAAGGGATAGCCTCACATACCTTGTATATACTGCCCCAATCACAAGCTATGCAATTGTCACAACTCCTTAGTCTACAATAAGAGAAACGATACAATCGTTATCATTTAATCATCATAACTATTATGTATTGACCACAACCTATTTTACGTTGAAACGGACAACACATCCCCTATATATATGACTTCACACCATTCCAAACAATCACCAAACATATTGAGCCTCCCAAAATAGTCCACGCACAGCCTAATCACTCCATACATATGACGACCACCGTAGTCGTGCCAAACGACCCGGAAATGTTACGAATAACTATAATACCAAAACCTACATATATATGGTGTTTCTACACACCCTTACTCCTCCAAAACTCCACAAAAAAGTAGTAAAATACGCAGCCCAACAGCAACGTAAAACAGTCCACAAAACAATAACATTATTACCACGCCTTTCGATATATATTTCACAAGTTCTAGCTTCAATGGCTTAGCCGCAACTTCGATAATCTTAAATACATATAGAGTAAGAGGTTCCTTACCTTTATACAGAAAGAACAACTCCAATTTGACCTTAAATTTCCATGAAATATCCCTCCAATGCTGCCACAACCACAAAAAAGCGAAACTAGCGATCAATTAGTGTTTTTCGGCACTAGAATCACTTTAGAAGGCTTGAAATTACCTAGGATTGATATTAAGAACATGAGGGAGTATTTACAGAACATGAACCCTTTAAAACAACCTCCCACATGAGCTGGAACGACACAAAAATGAGCAACAACAAGAAGAACAAGAGACTTACTAGCGCCACAGAATTCCCGACACTTGATTTATGTTGTTTGCCTTTTTTGGGGTCTTGAATCTTGAGAGAACCTTGAGAGGATGTTCCTAGGGTTCTAATGTCTGAAAATAGTGAGAAGAAATGACTTAAAACGGGTTGGAGGAATCCTATATAGGTCCAAATATCTTAAACCGCCTTAGTGGGCCCCATAGAGAGGTGCTTGGCGCAGTCTTGCGAAAATACGAATATCTCTCTACTCCAAGATCGTATCGATGATCGGTTTAATGAGTTGGAAACTAGACTCATAGATCTTTAATGTGGTTGGTATATCACCCCGTTATTCCTTGTAAATTAGGAGAAAATATTAGAAACATTTGACCTAATGTTTAAGTAAAATTATGAACCTAAGTTGCGACAACTTTTGTCGACTTTTGTTTCATAGCTCGTTTGACTTCAAGACTTATGATAAGGATATTATATGATTAAAATACCTTAATATATGACCTCTTGAGTGTATTAAGCACCGCTAGATTTACCTGAAAATATGAGTTACAACATCCTTGATTCATTTAACTTCTAATACTTGTTAATCACCCTTATACACTCTTGTATCACTTAAGACCAATAGGATTGACTTCTTATCATCTCAAAGATAATTCCTTCTTGGATTTATGTTAACTAATATATGGCATTAACTAACACATGTGTATATGGGTTGTAACACCCTCCCCCCCTTAGGAACAGTCGTCCTCGAATGTAAGGGTTCATGGGGAGTTTAAATCATCGTGGATTCCAATAGAAATTTCCGATCAATTTCCCCCTATAAAATGGTCACTAGCAAAACTTGCAAGCAAATAAGCCCAACATATGGCTTCACAAGGCTACACAAAGCATTATGCATATTTACATTCTCTACATATCACCATTTCGTATTAAGGAGGAGTATTCTCAAATTATTGCTTACCTCATAGAGCCGTTTCACCTTCCAATGTATCATGTCTTCCACCAACATCCTTGTTATCTTCATCCTGGAATAGGTAAGGGTATTTAGACTTCATCTCCTCTTCTTCTTCCCATGTCATTTCTTCCATATTTTTGTTCCTCCACAATACTTTGACGGAAGCTATATCTTTTGTTCTCAGCTTGCGGACTTGTCGATCTAATATCGCCACTGGCACTTCTTCATATGATAGGTCCTCTGTAACTTGTACATATTTGATAAGTATGACTCGAGAAGGGTCTCCAATACATTTTCTCAACATAGATACATGGAATACCGGGTGGACAAATTCTAATTCGGATGGCAATTCTAACTCATAAGCAACCTGTCCAATTCGTCGAAGAATTTTATACGGCCCGATATACCTTGGACTCAGCTTACCTTTCTTCCCAAAACTCATAATACCCTTCATTGGTGAGATCCTTAGGAAAACCCAATCACCAACCTCAAACTCTAGATCACGACGTCGAACATCAGAATAAGATTTTGCCTGCTTTGTGCCGTCCTCAATCGCTCCTATATCACTTTCACCTTCTCAATAGCTTGGTGAATCAAATCTGGCCTATATAATTCTGTTTCACCGACTTCGAACCGTCCAACTGGTGATCTACATCTCCTCCCGTATAGTGCCTCGTATGGGGCCATTTTAATACTGGAATGGTAGCTATTATTGTAGGCGAATTCTATGAGTGGAAGATGGTCATCCCAATTCCCCTTAAAATCTAGAACACATGCTCGTAGCATATCTTCCAGTGTCTGAATGGTACGTTCAGCCTGTCCGTCAGTCTGCGGATGAAATGCAGTGCTGAGATTTACTTGAGTGCCTAAACCCTTCTGGAAAGACCTCCAAAAGTTAGCCGTAAATTGAGATCCTCGGTCTGATATAATAGATACGGGCACACCATGAAGCCTAACAATCTCCTTGATATACAACTTCGCATAATCTTCAGCCGTGTAAGTTGTCTTCACTGGCAGAAAATGGGCACATTTTGTAAGTCGATCAATTATCACCCAGATGGAGTCAAACTTATAATAAGAGCGAGGTAATCCAATAATGATGTCCATATTAATCACCTCCCACTTTCAGGTCAGAATCTCTATATTCTGAAGCAATCTACCGGGTTTCTGATGTTCTATCTTTACTTGTTGACAATTGGGACATTGGGCTACAAATTCTGCAATAGACTTCTTCATATTATCCCACCAATACTGCTCCTTGACATCATGATACATCTTTGTCGTGCCGGGATGGATGGAATATCGGGATTGATGAATCTCATTCATAATCTTCTCTCGCAACCCTGCCATATTAGGCACACACAATCGGCTCTGGTATCTCAGTGCCCCATCTTTTCCGATCTTAAAAATCGTACTTTTACACTGTTGAATGCTTTCTCTTAATCGTACTAAGATAGGATCTTCATATTGTCGTGCTTTTACCTCGGCTACCAAAGATGATTCTGATGTATTCTGTACAGTAACACATCTGTCATCAGAGTCTAACAATATGATTCTCATATTGGCTAGCTGATGAAGCTCTTTAGTCAACCCCCATCTACCTGCCTCAATATGTACTAAGCTTCCCATTGATTTACGGCTGAGAGCATCTGCCACAACATTGGCTTTACCGGGATGATACAATATCTCGACGTCGTAGTCTTTCAATAATTCAAGCCACCTACGCTGCCTCAAATTCAACTCTTTCTGCTTGAAGATGTATTGTAAACTCTTGTGATCTGTGTAGATGTCAACATGGACGTCGTATAAGTAGTGCCGCCATATCTTCAAAGCATATATTACTGCAGCCAATTCCAAATCATGGGTTGGATAATTCTTTTCATGCTTCTTCAATTGTCTTGATGCATAAGCAATCACCTTCCCACGCTGCATCAATACGCACCCCAAACCTATACCTGAGGCATCACAATATACCACATAACCTTCTGTTCCTTCAGGAAGAGTGAGCACTGGTGCGGATGTCAATTGATTCTTCAGCTCCTGAAAACTACGTTCACAAGTGTTAGACCACTGGAACTTGGTAGCTTTCTATGTTAACTTAGTCAATGGTGATGATATAGAGGAAAACCCTTCCACAAACTGCCTATAATATCCTGCTAGCCCTAGGAAGCTGCAGACTTCTGATGGTGTTGTAGGTCTCGGCCAATTCTTTACTGCATCGATCTTCTGAGTGTCGACACTAATACCCTCATCAGATATCACATGGCCAAGGAACGCTACTGAGTTCAGCCAAAATTCACATTTGGAGAGCTTAAGCATATAACTTACGATCCTGAAGCGTCTGTAATACTATCCGCAAGTGGCCCGCATGTTCCGCCTCCGAACGAGAATATACTAGAATGTCATCAATGAATACAATCACGAACACATCAAGATAGGGCCTAAATATAGTATTCATGAGATCCATAAAAGCTGCTGGGGCATTTGTTAGCCCGAACGACATCACCAAGAACTCAAAGTGCCCGTATCTTGTCCGGAAGGCCGTCTTTGGAATATCCTTCTCCTTAACCCTCACCTGATGATACCCTGAACGTAAATCAATCTTGGAGAAATACTTGGCACCCTGGAGTTGGTCAAATAGGTCATCAATTCTTGGAAGTGGATACTTGTTCTTTATAGTAGACTTATTCAACTGTCGATAGTCGATACACATTCGTAACGACCCGTCTTTCTTCCGCACGAATAGGACTGGTGCACCCCAAGGTGAAGTGCTAGGCCTAATGAAGCCCTTATCCAGCAAGTCCTCCAACTGCACCTTCAACTCTCGCAACTCTTCCGGGGCCATTCTGTATGGAGGAATAGAGATCGGTTGAGTGTTTGGCAACACATCAATGCTAAACTCAATCTCCCTTCCAGGAGGAAGGCCTGGGAGTTCATCTGGGAAAACATCTGGGAATTCGTTGACCACGGGGATTGACTGTAAAGTAGGCGGTTTCGCCTCCGCATCCCTAACGCGAACGAAATGATAAATGTAACCTTTTGAGATCATTTTCCTTGCCTTAAGATAGGAAATAAACCTACCTTTTGGTGTAGCAATATTACCTTTCCATTCAATGAAGGGTTCACCAGGAAATTGAAACCTAACCATCTTCGTACGATAGTCAACATTTGCATAGCATGAGGCTAACCAGTCCATTCCCATTATCACATCAAAATCAACCATTTCTAACTTAAATAAATTTTCCGAGGTTTGACGACTACAAATCATCATAGTGCAACCTCTATATACCCTTCTAGCAATCACAGAATCTCCTATCGGAGTAGATACCACAAGGGGTTTACTTATCAATTCAGGTTCAATGCCAAACTTATTAGCCACAAAGGGTGTAACATATGATAATGTAGATCCCGAATCAATCAGCGCATATACATCATAAGAAAACACAGATAAAATACCTGTAACAACATCTGGAGACGACTCGAGTCCTGTCGACCTACTAGAGCATAGGTTCGATTTTGACCACCCCTCAAACTCGGCACTGTACCTCTACCTCTACTACGACCTGTCGACTGCTGAAAACCCTGTGCTGGAGGTCGAACTGATGAGGAAGAAGCAGACACAGATCCAGTCGGCTGAGCCATACCATCACCTCCCCTGTTAGGACAATCCCGTATCATATGGCCAGGCTGTCCGCAAGAATAACATGCATCAGAACCTCGACGGCACAGTCCAAAGTGGGCCTTGCCGCAATGATCACAACGTGGTGTTGTGGGTCTTGTCTGACTAGTATCCCTGTGATGTTGCGAGCCTGATGCCTGCGAACTCTAACCTGGACCAGAATGGGTAAATCGATCATATTGAGGCCTCTGAAACATTGGGGGAGCACTAGCTACAGGTGGTGCCGAACTCCTCAAAGACTGGGGCCTGACGCTGCCTCTGAAGTCATTGGAATACCTTGCAAATCTCGCCCTCTTATGCTGGCCCCTATCCTGCTCCCTATCTGCCCTTTTCTGGCGCTTACGATCCTCTAGGGTCTGGGCATAAGCCTGAATACGGTAAATATCCATGCCCTCCACCAAGGAGGCTGTCGTGCACTCATTTATCAGATGTGGTCCCAATCCGTTCACGAACAAATGCACCCTATCACTCATCTCGGCCACCATATAGGGAGCATACCTTGCTAAAGAATCGAACTGCATACTGTACTCTCGCACACTCATATTACCTTGTCTAAGGTTCAAGAACTTATCAGCTCTAGCTCGTCGTATCTCAACTGGCAAGTAGTGACGAAGAAAGGCCTCAGAAAATTCCTTCCACACATCTGGAGGAGCGTTCGAACCCCTGGATCTCTCCCAACTATCATACCAGAGAACTGCTAAATCCCGTAGCCGATAAGAAGCCAACTCTACCCTCTGTATCACTAGCATGCATAACCCGAAGTGTACGATGAACCTGGTCAATAAAAGTCTGCGGGTCCTCCTTGGGGTCTGATCCGGTAAACACTGGAGGGTCTAAATTAATAAAATCACGAACTCTCGTACTAACTAGTTTCTCAGCAGCACCTGTATTCTGCATTTGAGCCTGAGCAACTACCAAGCTAGTCAATAACTGCAAAGCACTCTGCATATCCTGGTTTGGAGTGCCAGACAGAGGAACTGGAGGTGCTGGGTGCCTCCTAATATCCTCTGAAGGAGATGGGGTAGATGAGGTATGAGATGATATCTCACTCTGAGCCTCACTTTGGCCTGCTCTAGCTTGGGGCACCTGACTGGTACCCTCTCCCGCAGCTGTATCAAGCCGTCTACTAATTGTTTGCTTCCTAGTCGAAGGCATCGCTGAAAGAAAATAAGGTGAATATTAGAGACAAACACTTACGACTCAACTCTACGCACGATCTAGATTCAGGAAGAAGGTAACAACCCTAGATGTCATGTAGCCTCCTGATTATAAATGTGGCACGCTACACATCCATAATCAAGACTCTACTAGACATGGCTCATAGACAATCCCTAGGACAGACTTGCTCTGATACCAAGTTTGTCACGACCCAAACTGGAGGGCCATGACTAGCACCCGACCATACTTGCCGAGCACTAACATACATTTCATCTAACCTTCTTTATTATCATTGAAGGCTGACGAGATCAATATAAATGGTAGACCTGGATCATGGAAAACCAGCAATAAGATATGACGGCATGAGCATACATAGTAGGGGATGACCATACAATCAAGAAACTACATATAAGGTAAGTGCTACCACGCTACCATGAAAGACTATAAAACAAAAACTAGCCGACAAGGCATACCAAACTATACATGAGTCGACACCTGTCTATGAGCCTCTAAAGGAACATAAGTGCTGCAACATAGCCGGAACAGGGCCCCAACATACCCATAATGTCTATAACAAAATACCAAGACCAAGGCAAGTCCGAAGAAGGGATCTCGCCAATCACCGCTGAACTGGACAACCTACTGTGGTGGGGGAGCTGCACCTGCCTGTCTATCAGGACCTGCAGCATGACATGCAGCGTCCACTAACAAAAGGACGTCAGTACGAATAAAGTACTAAGTATGTAAGGCAGGAAACCATAAATACGAACAGTAATGTAAGTAAGGATAGAGAATACAACCTGTAACATCTTAGTACCTCTGAGGGCTACTGACATGAAATGCATGATACATATGTATAAATACATAAACCTTTAAAACATTCGCCTCTGTGGGCACCATCATTGTCATATCGTACCCGGCCATAATAGGCTCGGTAAAAAATGTACCCGACCATCATAAGGCTCGGTAGAATCGTACCCAGCCACGTGGAGCTCGGTAAAACCCAACTGACCAGTGGTTGCACAATAGGTGTCGTACCAGGCCAACTATAGCGTGGCTCGGTAGAGTAAAATAGATACATATATATAATGCATGCTCGAATCATAGAATCACATTTTAAACCTTTCGAAGTGACGTAAGGTCGGTATCCTCTGTACACGTTATTAGGACTAACTCTTCACTAAGAACCTTATAAGAATCAGGAAGTACCAACAACATTGATAACATAAGAATAAGAGAAGCAACATTAACATCAATCGTTCCATAAGAGGGAAAGCAATGGAAGTACTGCTAGCTTCTAAGAGTAGAGTATCTTTGGAAGTTCGTTCATTACATTATGTACAGTCAGAGTCGTGCAAAAGAAGAAAAGGGATAGCCTCATATACCTTGTATATACTGCCCCAATCACAAGCTATGCAATTGTCACAACTCCTTAGTCTACAATAAGAGAAATGATACTATCGTTATCATTTAAGCGTCATAACTATTATGTATCGACCACAACCTATTTTACGTTGAAACAGACAGCACCTCCCCTATATATATGACTTCACACCATTCAAAACAGTCACCAAACAGCCCAAACAACATCAATAATAAACATATTGAGCCTCCCAAAATAGTCCACGCACAGCCTAATCACTCCATACATATGACGACCACCGTAGTCGTGTCAAACGACCCGGAAATGTTACAAATAACTATCATCCCACAACCCTACATATATATGGTGTTCCTCCACACCCTTCCTCCTCCAAAACTCCACAAAACAGTAGTAAAATACGCAACCCAACAGCAACGCAAAACAGTCCACAAAACAATAACATTACTACCAAACCTTTTGATATATATTTCACAAGTCTAGCTTCAATGGCTTAGCTGCAACTTGGATAATCTTAAATACATATAGAGTAAGAGGTTACTTACCTTTATACAGAAAGAACAACTCCAATTTTACCTTAAAGTTCCATGAAATATCCCTCCAATGCTGCCACAACAACAAAAAAGTAAAACTAGCTATCAATTAGTGTTTTTCGGCACTAGAATCACTTTAGAAGGCTTGAAAACACCTAGGATTGATATTAAGAACATGAGGGAGTATTTACAGAACATAAACCCTTTAAAACAACCTCCCACACGAGCTGGAACGACACAAAAATGAGCAACAACAAGAAGAACAAGAGACTTACTAGCGGCACGGATTTCCCGACACTTGATTTGTGTTGTTTGCCTTTTTTTTTGGGTCTTGAATATTGAGAGAACCTTGATAGGATGTTCCTTGGGTTCTAAGGTCTGAAAATAGTGAGAATAAATGACTTAAAACGGGTTGGAGGCATCCTATATAGGTCCAAATATCTTAAACCGCCTTAGTGGGCCCCATAGAGAAGTGCTTGGCGCAGTCTCGCGAAAATGCGAATATCTCTCGACTCCCAGATTGTATCGATGAACGGTTTAATGAGTTGGAAACTCGACTCATAGATATTTAATTTTGTTGGTATATCACCCCGTAATTCCTTGTAAATTAGGAGAAAAGATTAGAAACATTTTACCTAATGTTTAAGTAAAATTATGAACCTAAGTTGCGACAAATTTTGTCGACTTTTGTTTCATAACTCGTTTGACTTCAAGACTTATGATACTAATATTATATGATTAAAATACCTTAATACATGACCTCTTGAGTATATTAAGCACTAGATTTACCTGAAAATACTAGTTACAACATCCTTGATTCATTTAACTTCTAATACTTGTTAATCACCCTTATACACTCTTGTATCACTTAAGACCAATAGGATTGACTTCTTATCATCTCAAATATAATTCCTTCTTGGATTTATGTTAACTAATATATGACATGAACTAACACATGTGATTATGGGTTGTAACAGAAAATGAGCAAGTTGAACCACCCGTACTCACTCAATTGACGGAAAATGACATATTACATCGGGATCTGGCAGATGCACAGAGTGAGGAACATAACAGTGATTACAATAACAATGCCGATGAATCCGGAGACGAGACACCCTTTTTTCGTGAGGATGGTGATGAACAGGATGAGGAGGAAGGACCTGATTTGAAGAGAGACCCCCTAGACGAAGAGTGTACGAGTCCAATGTGTCGTTTCATTCAAGGGACATTCCTTACATTGATAACTTGCCAACCGTGCCGGATGTGGAAGCTCTCACAAGGGATTTTGATGAAATCCGGACAGCAATATGGGATGAGTCTAGACCAACCGTGCTTGCAAAGGGGATGGTTTTTCCTGATAAAGCACGCTTAAGCAGGGGTTGTAAAATGCACAACGTAAAAGAGTGTCGTGAGATGCAGGTATGGGAGTCAAGTCCGATGGTATACAAGGTTGTTTGCCGCAGGTGGTTTTGGCCATGTAATTGGATGTTGCGTGCGACCAAGAAGAAGACAGGTATATGGAAAGTGGGTAAATACATTCCCACCCACACATGCGAAATGGACACATTCAACGGGAATCACTTCAACTTGGATATTGACTTGATATCTCTTGTACTTATTCCGTACCTCGAAGCGTCCATAAGGTATACAATCAAAGAGTGTATTACATCAGTCCACTAGGAATATGACCATACCATTACGAAAATAAAGGCATTTCTCGGGCGCAAACGAGCGTTTGAAATTGTCAACGGTAATTGGGATAAGTCATTTGCATCTCTGCCAAAGTACATGGCCGCACTGCAATACTTTAACCCCGGGACAGTTGTTGAATGGAAGCTTGAGCAGAGTCCGGGAACACCAGAATACATATTCAATTACGTGTTCTGGGCGTTTAAGCCAGCAATTGATGGTTTTTTGCATTGCTGGCCCGTAATATCCATAGACGGAACTCATGTCTATGGAAAGTACGATATCAAGCTATTGATAGTCATGGAAGTGGATGCTAATGGACATATATTTCCTCTAGCTTTTGCTGTTTGTGCCAATGAAAGCACAGAGACGTGGACGATGTTTTTGAACCACCTGAAAGAGTACGTTGTCAAACAGCATTCAGGTATTTGTCTAATATCTGATTGGCACGGTGGTATATTAAGTTCTGTAGAGAACTTGCCTGCATGGAAAGAACCTTATGCATACCACCATTACTGTGTGAGACACTTTAAGGCCAATTTCTAGAAGGCACATCCCAACAAGGATCTATATGATTTAATGTAGATAGCAGCAACAGACCACCAACAACATAAATTCCGGAGGCATATGGATTCTATCAGGCAAGAAGACGAGGCAGCCTATCGTTGGTTAATGCGACATGACCTTGAAAAGTGGACGTTGCATGCGGATGGTGGCAGACGATGGGGAATTCTTACTATAAACGTGTCAGAGTCCTTCAACTAATCAAGCTCGTGGTGGGTGTTCTTCTAGTGTACTTAACTACCCATGAGTTTATGTTGTAATAATTAGTTGTTATGTCTATGTTGCAAGATTTATGAAATAAAATTATGTTTGTTAACTATGATTTGTACTTTTCCATTTTACCTATTTAAATAATAATTTAATAAAACTATCTGTATATTTATTATGTGTGTGTTGTCTTGTCGAACAGAAAAATCTGACCAGCTGACATAAAATTGTCTTGTCACCATCATAATATTTAACACGCAAAATATAGCGCCATTAGATAGTACGTTATGTATGTGTTGTCTTGTCGAACTGAAAAAGCTGACCACCTGACATAAAGTTGTCTTGTCAACATCATGATATTTAACACGCAAAATATAACGCCATTACATAGTACGTTATGTGTGTCTTCTCTCGCCTATAAATAACGGGCTCATTGTAATTATTTTGTGTGCTCAAAATTTAGTAAAAGCAAATATTTCAATACAAGTAAGGTTTTGTTTTACATTACAGACAAATTTATTTCACAAATGGCTCAACCTCTTCGTCCACCAAAGTGCAACTGTGGAAAAGCATGCTTGATGCAAAATTGTTGGGACGGTGGTGAAGTTGGACGCTGCTACTAGCACTGTATGAACCAGTTTTACAAGGTTCCCGGCGAACCTATTTGTGATTTTCAGGAATGGGTTGATGAACCATATTATCAGGAATGTTACAGAGAACAACTGTAGTTTCTTTATAATACGTGTTTAAGACAACGAGAAAATGAAAAAGAAAGCAATACAATTATTGCAGACTTGAGGGCGAAACTGAAGGAGGTGGGAGAAGAAAAATGGAAAACGCAATGGAATTGTGAAGCACAAAAGGAACGTAAAAATAAATATAAATTGGAACTTGCAGAGGTGAAGGCGAAACTAAAAGAGGTAGAAGAAGAAAAAGAACAACTGCAAGAGCGATTTAAGTGATTGGAGCGGAGAATAAATGGCAACTGGGGCTAAACAAGCCATGTATGTGTTTAGTGTATTTTTCATATTTCATGTATTTTGATTGTGTTGGCCTGCTATGTTTGTGTTTGTTCTGTAGTAATGTTTTCCTTGTTTGTTGTACTAAATTTTATTTTAATTGAAGTAGAATTTAAGTTTAACTGCTTGTGTTGTTCTAAATTTTATTTTATGAAACTATCAAACGAATGGAGAACTAAAAAAAGTAGTGAGCATATTCGATTAAATATTATTGTTAATGTATACAAAAATATTGTCTAGGCAATGTCAATGTGTCCCGTATCCGGTGTGTCTCAATGCAGCCGTTGGCCTGAGGCGCATCCCCTCCCGCCCGGGTACGCTATCAGGATCATCATCATTAAGTCGTATCCTTATAGCTGGATACGGCGTAGGATGGCATGTATCCGTGGTGTTGTCAGCTCCAGTAGAAGGCTACATAATAATATGAAACTTAGTATAGGAAAATACATAACAATTCACAACAATTTATATTGTCTTACCATCATCGTGGCTGGGGACCGCCTCCTCTCCGCCCACGACCACGTCGTCCGGCACCACCTGCTCGTCAGGCACCACCAGCTCGTGGGATACCACGACATTGATGGTACTGCGCTGGGTCCATATAATCAGCCTCGTGTTACAAACACTGATCCGATCGGGCTCGCTGGAGTGTCTGGGCAGCCACATCCATGAATCGACGACTATACTCCTGCATGGCCATAGGATCGTGTACATAACTCTGCATCTGCTGCCCCATATGATAGACGGTATGTAATCCAATTGCCTGCACAAAGTAACAAAATATAAACTACATATTTGACACTAAATTACAGGTATATAATTAATAATAACAGAAAACATACCAGGGCCTCGTGTCTCCCGGCGTATGGGATGTACCGACCGTGTGCCTGATGAACTGGGTTCCCGATAAAAAGTCGTGAAACAGTGTGGTACCATGCCATATAATGTTGAATAGGAAAGTGCTACGGAGGTGGGGTCAAGTCCCCTCGCCTGTCCCAAGTACCCAGCTACTCGTTAAGCCATGCCATAAATGTGTCATCCACCCTGGACCGATCATCCCTCTCATAATGTAAAGCATGCCATGCAGGCAGAGTCGGTATAGGATGCGACATGCCAAACTAATGAAATACCCGCTCGGAGGCATGATGCTTGACAATATCGAGGCATACGAGCGGGACAGAAGACCTCCAAATATGTCGGCCGAATGTGCAATACGCTGGCAGGGTACCTATCACCTCATCGCTATACGAAGTCCAAATGAACTATCAAATAAGAACACAAAAACTTAGTATGCGCAACACTAAGTTAATCTATAACAGGTAAGTTTAGTTAGATATTCACCTGTGCGTCATCCAACAGATCCAACACATCCCTGCAGAGGGGGAGATTATGATGGGTATCATACTCGCGTGCAAGAGTAAAGCGCATAACCCACCTACAGGCTAAAGGGAATTGAGGAATTTCTACATTAGCCGGTAGCTGTGGTAGAGGTGGCTTAAACTGCAGAAATCACTCCCAGGCCCAAACCTAACATACAAAGTTGACGTAAAGTATAAGATTAACTATAACTAAGTAGAATTGTAACTAATGGACTTATTATTTGAATATATTGTCACCTGTAGAAGCGGCAGAAAGCCACAAATGTCTCTCTGTGTGCCGATGCAAGCCCGACACATCTGCCTATACAGATATGAGATGATAGCACCACCCCAGCTATAGATGGACGTATCCTCGAACCGGGCAATATGTTGCAAAAAGCGGAGGCTCACTAGGTTCCCCGAAGTGTTCGGGAACAAGACCCCTCCCAAATAGAAGGAGCAACAGCAGCCTCGTATATCGTTGTACATCCACCTCCGCTGACTCGTCGGTGATAGTATGGTGGATCTGCACCAGGTGGTCTCTAATGGGGACCAACTGTATACGATTGGACCCAGACGCTACCTCCTCGTCCTCCGGCATGAAACCCATGAGCATGTGCAGCATATCCCAATATGCCTGTCGCGAATAATATCCCATGGTCGTAGGTAGTAAAACTGGCAAGCCATCAGTGGACAGGCCATATAAAATCTCAGCGTCCTGAAGTGTGATGGTGGCCTCGGCGATGTGCAAATGGAAAGTGTGCGTCTCCGGTCGCTAGCGCTCAATCAAGGCCGTGATCAAAGCATAGTCGAGCTGTATCCGGCCAATCCTAATAATCCTATATAATCTCATCTCCTCCAGGTAATGGACCACGCGGGGATGTAGAACGCGGGGAGGACTCAAAAACTCCCACAATAGATCCACTCTCCTAGCCCGGAAAGTCTGCGTAAGCAACTGTCCGTCCCATATATACTCGGATCTATGCTGGGGCTGTAGGGCTAATAGATCCAACGTCCGAGGGCCGGGATGTATAGTCGCGTCCATGTCGTCAACTAATTATATATATATATATATATATATATATGGGTTCAGGGCTCGATATTTTGAGGACCAGTGACACCAAACTATCATTAATAATTATGTATTTTTATTATAATTTAAATTCATATTTTTTAATAACTTAATTGTACAAATTTTTATATATATATATATATATATATATATATATATATATATATATATATATATATATATATATATATATATATATATATATATATATATATATGGGTTCAGGGCTCGATATTTTGAGGACCAGTGACACCAAACTATCATTAATAATTATGTATTTTTATTATAATTTAAATTCATATTTTTTAATAACTTAATTGTACAAATTATATATATATATATATGGATGGGTTCAGGACTCGATATTTTGAGGACCAGTGACACCAAACTATCATTAATTGTACAAAGTTTGCATTTTCAACAACCAGTATAAGATACTTAAACAAAAGGAATTCTAAACTAAATTACTACACATTACTACGCTACAAGGCTCTAAATTTTACTACGCTAAAAGGGTCTACGTTTTACTCCGCTAAAAAGGTCTAGATTTTACAACGCTAAAAAATAATCTAAACTAACCATAAACAACAAATCAATTTAATTGCAAATAAAACATAAAACGGCATGAAAACACATATATATAAATCAGGATATTAACAGACAAATTTATTTTACAAATTTATATTTTTAGAAAAATACTAATATTAAATTCGGATAAATTTAACATGCTAGTTTCGAAAAAAAATACAAACCGAAATAGAACACATAGAAATCAAATAATATGCATTATTATAAATGTTTCAACTTAAAATAAATCGAAATACCTCGATTTAGAATTGTCGGAAAGCAAAAAGATAGAAATTTTGACTCCGGAAGTGTGAATCAACAATAACACGAAGCTCTCCTCGAATGTGGGACCTACGTTCTTCGAGTTTTATGTGTCGGGGGGACCCAATTTTTTTTTTTTAAATACGGGCAGAATCGCGGTGGGGGACTAAGAAGAGGGGAAGGGTTTTAAAATAATGGGGGTGGATGAATTGGAGAAGAAGACGGAAGGTGTTTTAAATATGTATGTATAGCACCACAATACCGGGCGCTATCCATTAGTGTTCTATGTATAGCGCCAGGCGCCAGGTATTGTGGCGCTATACCTGTCCATGTCAGATTTTGCAGTATAACGCCACAATACCTGGCGCTATACATTAACAGTGCCGTTACTGTTAATGTATAGCGCAAGGTAATGTGGCGCTATATATAAAAATATAATTTTTTTTTCCTCACCTATTTATGTAGTTTGAGTCAACCACATTTTTGTTCCGAACTCAGTATAGCTCGTATTCTCAACAAATAAGGTGTATGAAAGATAGCTTAGTGCACTAAATTTTCGTAAAATTTAGGGAAGAATCCAACAATAAAAATTTATTGTACACAATAGTCTATTTATAAATTATATTAACTTGTAATAATATATTAAAGAAGACAAAAAGCTTATACAAGGAGAACCTAATCAACACACGGGTCTCAGAAGACAAAAAGTGAAAAAATAAATTTGAAAAGGTACATATTTTTAAATATAACAGAAGTTAAGGACTTTGTACTGTTTTGCTATCTTTTAGGAGTACCACAAACTTTTTTCGGAAGACGACAGCAGGATGAGTAACAAGACAGTTAGAATACATCCACAACTAGTGGCTACTTACAAAGCAACCTTATAATTAATACCCATATCAAGAAATAAATAAATGCTATAAGAATGAGTTGTTAAATTGAACGAGCTTGTTTAGATGGTTGTTATCTGTGACTTTATTGTATATCATATTGTATTGTTTGTCGTTATTTTATGATGCTATGCATCAATAATATAAAGAATGAACTTGTAATATTATAAAAAAAAACTAAAATTTGGGGTAGAATTATTATATAAAAATATGTAAAGGATAAAATATAGTTATTTAATAATAAGGAAAGGGAAGATGAGAGAGAAAAATAAGGCAATGATGCGACCACACTAAATCGGTCGTTCCATAAAGTGATAGTTTTCGAAGTTAAGTAATGATAAATTTATTAATATGATATAATAAAATTTAAATAATAATAAAAAACATTATAATTAAAATAACAATACAATATGATATAATAAAATTTAAATAATAATTATAACAACTATCAAAACAAGCTGTTAGTATTTCTTTTGTAATTTTCTTGGGAAATGAGTGATGCTACGAGTTGTTAATCTCCTCCGGGGGACCATGTTCAATTTTTAACAAATTTATTTCATTTTTAATTGCGTGAGTAGGTATCTACGAGTTTACTATTGGTCGTCTAATAATTAAACTTATCCATGACAAATTACCCATTTCGTAAGTATGATTGTTACGATCCGGAATTTTTACCGTCGGAGCCGTACTGTCGCCTAATATTTCACTTGCTAGGCAAATCAACGTTAGAACAGTTTATGTTTATCGTGAAAAAATAGTAATAACAATTAAATTTATTGATGAGACTCTAAAAATACGTGATCTATTTTTATGCTAGTTGTTAAGCAGTTGATGCTAAGTATGTGAAGTTCAAAGACGAAATGCGAGCTAAAGTGGAGTTATAATCGAACCGAGGGGTTTGCTATTCGGGCCTCGGACTGATCGATGAGGGGCCTCGAGGTCGATGTCTGGACTCGGCTCGAGCTATCGGAGATAGTCGTGAAGGGGCTAACAGTTAGGATATGATCAAGTGAGGCTCTTTACGGCCAATGACAAGCAATAAATGAAGAACAAGTATGAAGACAATAAATATGAGGGATAATATCGAAGGAATATATTAGAGAGAAAAAAGAGAGAGTTGTTATTTATCTTGTGTAGAATAGTTGGAGCCACAGTCAATCCCCTACAAAATGGTAATGATTCCATTTATATAGGAGGGGAATCCCAATATAGTACGAAAAACATTAATTACAAAGGTTTGGAGATGGGACGGATAGATGGGACAGCCTAATACAGGTTCTGGGCAGGCCGGTTTTGTTAGGCTTAGCCGCGTGCCCTGGGAACTCCCAATTTTACTCTAGCCTCGGTCGATATTCCCTTTAGGCCGGGCCTCGACGAGCTTCGAGAGAGGGAACTTGGTCACAACTTCGCGTCCCTGAGTCCTTCTAGATGTTCTTCTGAAATGAACTAATAGCAAGAAATTGGAGCCTCCGATTTCGCCGCATACAGATAGTCTCTGCGTTTCCTAGAGCGAAGCGATAGGAAACGATTCTGATGCCTAACCCTTCGGGCTTCCAGTGATGACGTCATACCGATGACGTAACCTATGACGTAAGCCTTCACGATAACTGGGACATCCCATGGACTTGTCTTTTCGACGCCATTCAATGCACTGTCGATTTTCATTCTTCAAAGTGACAGTACCACCATCGGTTCTACTTCCGAGAACGCATTGATTAAGCTTGCCGATCCGTTTTTCAAAGGCATTGATGGTCGTGTCATTATCACCCCTTATAAATGGGGGTATTCTGGCGTTATCTCACTATCCAAGTGCCTTTTTTCATTCATTCATCCCTTTCTTCTCGCCATCTTTCTTTATTGCTAATCACTATGTTTCGAGCTCACGGTATTAAGGTTGTTTGGAAGCATTCTCATTAGCCGTGTGGCGGCCTTCTGTCTGAGCTTCCCCCTTATCGAGCGAGATCATACCGTCTTGTCGTTGCTGTTGTTGTTGCTACGACTGCTACTACTTCCGTTATTGGCTCGGGATGATGATATACAGGGGATCGACTTTCCACATTTTAGAAAGTTATTCGGACTATACACCGCTGCTCACGAGGGGGGGAGGGGAGGGAGGGCTCGGATTATACACCGCTGTTCACCTTCATACCCCGGCTCGGCGTGATGCTTCAACCCGGGCTGGTAGCTTGCATGGCTCAATGTCCCAAGAAGTGAATTCAAAGTAGCCGTGCAAGCGAGGCCAACGTTCTCCAAGTCTGTTTCCTCTCCGAGGTTCTCTTGGCCAGTGAGGGTCCTCGACCTTTGGCGGGTTATGGCATTTTTTCATCCCTTGCTGCTTCTCCCCTTTCCTCCTCTTCAACTTATCCCTTGGGGATATCAGTGTGGAAGGCCGGGATGAGGCTCCCGAGGAAATAGCACTTCGGAAGATATTGCCTTTGAGGACGCATGTACTAGGAGAGGATGCCCGAAGGCATTACTGCAGGAGGTGGACCTTCGAGAGTAGACTAGGCTCTAGGCTTTCACTACGTGTATTTCTTCGCTTCTTTGTTTCTGTGTAGAGACCCTTTGTAGGCTTTTATAATCATATGTGAGGACCCCTCGAGGTCCATTGTAAGCAAACGTTTTTGAATATAAAGACATTTTCTTGACTTTTGCCGTTGATACTTGCCATATTTTTTTGTATTTGCAGGGATTTCGGATGTATGCCTCTGTTGACGATTGTCGATATCAAACTCGGATGCGAGTATTCCTTTTGGTCTTTGGCTGATAGAGATGGCTCCTTTCTGAGCTCACCATTGCTCCTCGGACCAAGCCTGAAGCGGTCTGATAGACTCGGGTCATTGGGACCCTCGAGTCTCATGAAGATAGTGCATCGAACCTTGAAATTTTTTAGAGTGGTCTCTAAGTGAAGGTCAGCTTCAGGCACCTGGAGATTTACTTTGAATTTGATGTAGATAACCTTTTAAGGCATTGTAGATAGGTCCTTGAGGAGGGGTTATCCATATTTAGGAGGTGTCTTGATGTCGAGCCCTCATGGACGGAGCTCAAAGTGCTTACTTTTCTTCGTGAGAGGAACTTTCAAGGCCGGATACCCTCTTGGACTCTATAATAGTGCTGGAGGCTCTCTGGATCCTAACTTCCCTTCCCGAAAGAGGTTCGTGAGATCGGGTATCATCTTGAGATTGGAGGCGATATTATTTGCTTCTCAAAGCCTAACTTCCTGTTGATGGAGGTCCTCGAGGTCGGGTACTACCTTGGAACTGGAGATGAAGTTGTTGGCCTTTTGAAGCCCAACTTCCTTTTGATGGAGGCCCTCGAGGTCGGGTACCACCTCGAGATTTGCATGGAAGTTATTGGCCTCCCGAGGCCTATCTCGATCAATCGGACCGTTTCTGTATCCCCACATATATATGGGGTCGCTTTTGCTTCTTGGGAGATTGCATTACTTTAGATAGCTATCCTTCCATTTCGGCATCGAGCCCTTCATTATCTTAGCATCAGAGTGTTTGTGTAGGCTCTCGCTTTAGCTCTGTAGTCTTGCCATAGCCATGACTGTTATTTTACGGTCTACCCGACAGAGAGGTAGAGTTCCACTCCCAGCGCTCAGGATCCACGAGAGTTTACCTTGAAGACTATGTCTTTGATAAGAGAGGATCACCTTAGGTTGGTGAGGAGAGACTGCAGATGGGGCGAAGGCGTAAAGTTACAGGTGCCTCCCCCGGACGAGGGTATCACGGACCTTGCCGATGGATTTCTGAACGTGTACTTGTACCCTTTTGCACTGGGCCCCCTTGATAGGGTCGTGCTCGATTTTTATTTAAAGTATCGAGTTACTTTGGTGCGGATACATCCGTCGTTTTGGAGAATAGTGCTGATGATGAGGTTCTTTGCGGAGAAGGCAGGGCTTGAATTCATGCTCAGTCATCTTGTCAGGCTATACCGACCCTTTCATCATCGAGGTCTGCTAACTTTGCGGTGCCGTTCGTCCACGTCCTTCATTGTTGATGATGGGGAAGATGGAGATAGAGAATGGATTAGTCAGTTTGTCCTCGTCCCTTATACATTTGGGTAGACATTTTTCCCTTTTCATGTATTAATCCTACCGTTGTAGGTAACGGAGGGTCTCCAAGGGCGAAGCTGTGCTTCTTCGGAGAGGGGGAGGGATTGCCGGCTTCCGAGCTAAAGGACGACAATAATAAATGGGAAATGCATTTGCAATGCGATGACACTCATAATAGGGTGAAACAGGGCCGAGTTTATGAGAAGAAAACATCATCCGAGCCTGCTGCACCCGAAGTTTCTGGTTCTAGAGAGGTGGTTCCTCCGAGCGATAGTGCTTAGACCGGGGTTGATTCTTTCGGGGCCGAGGGGACTAGATTAAAAGAGGTGTGCTCGGCCTTCGAGGAAGTCCGCCGACTTCAATTTGCGGTGAGCTTTGGTACAGGCCTTCCGAATCTCGCGTTTTCCCTTCCTTATCGAGTTTTTCTTGTGCATGCCTTTGACAGGCTTAGGTCTGAGTTGCTCCATCACGGGGAAGGGCTCCGGAAAACTTTGGATAAGGATATGTCCCTTGGGCTTCTTTGCGAGGAGGAGGAAGTTGAGTTGGCACACTGACAATACGAGGCGTACCGAAGCTCGAATTACGAGGGCTATTTAATGGAGTAGGTAGATTCCCATCCTGGGCGAGTATGCATTTTGCTTTTTAAATTTTCAGGTTAACTCTTCGCCTATCCTAGTTGCAGAAAAAGACGGAGGCCCTGGAACGCCTTAGGGGTGAAGCCGACCGAACCAGGAATGACTGTGGTGAGCTAAGAGCTCGGGCGCAGGCTTAAGCTTCAGAGAAGAAAGGTGCCTTGGATAAAATTTCTACCTTTGAGGTCCAACTCAGCTTAGTTCGTGATAACGCTTTAGTTCAAGCAGATATGATCACAAAGCTCGAATCCAAACTTTCGAAAGTTAGGGCTGAGATCGTTGATGCTCAGACCAAAGCAGCACTGAGCCGAACTGAGGCTGATCAGGAGATGTCAATTTATTTGAAGGATGCTATCGATGCCCAAGCTGAGTTGAAGAGGGTCCTCAATCGTGAAGAGAGGATCAAAGAATATGCTCGTTGCAGATCCCGAAGAAGGGTTCTTGAGGAGATTGGTGCCGGGGGTTTTGTTCTCCCGGAAGAGTTGGTGCGAGCGAGGGTGGATGAGCGTGGTGCTTGGTCACTCCTGTCCGATGCCGAGGAGAGTGAAGATGAGGATGATAGGCCTTAGCCCTCACGGGAAGGGCGTAGACTTTGCCATTTTGTATGCGATATCTTCAGAGTGTGCTTGTAGATGGAGAATGCACTTTTTTCACATATGTAAGTAAGAAAACTTGAGGTTTTATTTCTTTTGTACCCCTTTCTGCTTTGCTTCTGACTAGGTGGACTAGTTTCAGAGTTTGGTGAGAATCCTTAGATT
This sequence comes from Nicotiana tabacum, assembly GCF_000715075.1. Taxonomy (NCBI): domain Eukaryota; kingdom Viridiplantae; phylum Streptophyta; class Magnoliopsida; order Solanales; family Solanaceae; genus Nicotiana; species Nicotiana tabacum. The sequence continues at coordinate 12,828,577 of NC_134084.1, read as the reverse complement.
CTTGATATGGCCTTGGGGCTCATTAGGCAGGCCCGGGGGCTCTTACGCGCTCGGTCGATGCGACTTTTTAGTGTAAGCTGGCATTAGAGCCTTATGCTTTTGTTCAACTGTTTTGGGTTTAGTCTCCGAGTTAGGCTTCGACTCGAGCTTATTCGACCCTCGAGGTTTTGTGTTTGCATGGGCGGGCGATAATGGCTCTTACGCTCTGCCCTTGGGCATTTGTATTTTAACTATTTTGGGTTCATTCTCCGCGTCGGGTTTCGGCTATAACACAATTGACCCTCAAGTTCTGTATTTGCGTGGGCTGGCGACAATGGCTCTTACGCCTTGGGTTGAAGAGACCTTTTATATGCACGACCCTGAGGCCCATTAAGCTGGCAACAATGGCTCTAACACTTTGCCCTTAGGCATGTATAGTTATCTATTTTAGGTCTAGTCTCCGAATCCGGTTACGACTCAAGCTCATTTTGACCCTCAAGCTTTCAAATTTTAAGCTGGCGACAATGACTCTTACATTTTTGGTCGTTGCGGCTTTTTGTATGTGTGGACCTGGGGCTCATTAGGCTGGCGACAGTGGCTCTTACGCGTTTAGTCGATGTGACGTTTTATGTAGGCTTTATTTCCTCTCGTTAAGGGCTTTTGAAATGATTTTTCCTGACCCGTCGTCAGTTCGGGAAGAACCTCAATTTCAAGTCGTTTGCGGCGATGTTCGAGCACATCAGAAGGTTTGGCTCGTAGGCTGAGTAGCTCGAAGCCTTGTGATTTGGAGCTGACATGGTCGAAGCTCTTTTGCATGTCGACGGTAGCCTGTTTAACCGGTTCTTTTCGAAGTATATTCGAAGTAATGGCCTATGATTTTGTAGTGATGGTCGGGCGTCTCCGAGTCGCATTAATTCGGCTGGTACAGCCGTATGACCATAGTCATTTGTGTTTGACCGGATGCATTTTTCATCCCGAATGTAGTAGTTTAGGTATCTATATCGAGGGTGTGCCCTTTCTGGAGTCTTATAAATGCGATATATAGCCTAAACTTTGGGATTGAGTTTATACCTGTAGTAAGGTCTTACAAAATTTTCATGCCTTTTGAGGTCTTACAGTTTTGTTGATACTTGGTACAAGTATGATCCATGCTTTCCTTGAGGTCTTACAGTTTTCATTGATACTTGGTACAAGTATGATTCATGCCTTTCTTGAGGTCTTACAATTTTCGTTGTTGCCTTAAATAGGTCTTTACTAGACCGAGTCTACCTGCTCAGAGTCTTATGGCCTCAGGTTTTTAAATGAATGGCGATTGGAGATTGGAAATAGTCTCCGAGTCATCAAGTTTTCCTTGGCTCGGATGCCGTTACTTGTGAGCTCGGAATTGCCTCATTGAGGGCTTACGATTTCTGGATATTCCAACCCTGAGGTCATGACTCTAGACTCCGAATGTTCAGGACGTTTTTCTTTTCTGGATATGTTTCATAGTTTCTGTGCTGCCTTATTGAAGGCTTATGAGTTTGGAGTTCGAACCATAGGTTATGTGGGTGCCGATTTGATGACGCCAGTCTTCGAGTATTTCGGGATGTCCTCGGCGGAGGGATCTTTTGCTGTGACAATGCTGAGTTTCCTTTGGAGTATGAGATGCTTTGGCAAAAGACATTCTTTGATTGCTTGGCACAAGTACATGTCATTTTGTTGTCGTGGGTCCGGCTTATACGGACACGGTTCATTTGACCATTTGGCCCGGTACATCATTTCCTACTGGAGCCTTGCTCGTCATTCCTTGGTTTTTCCGAATGGATGACCTTTCGAGGGGATGCCCTCTAGTGTTCGGGGTTGATTGCAAAAGAATCCTTGAATACTTGTTGGATCCCCCTTAAGGTCTTCGAACTGGGTTAGTGTTCTGACCGCTTCGATCGGGCGCCTGCATAAGGGTTAGTCTGAAATACAAAATGAAAAGGGAGATGGTCGTACCTTAATGTGAGATGCGTCGACGATGTTTTGAGGATCGATTTGTTTCAATCATTCGAGAGGAGGACACGATACAATCCTACATTTCGTTTAATCGGGCTTGATCGAAGGTGTGGCTCAATTATCTTTTGGCTCTTTTGCAGGCGGAGGTGCGAGTGTCGGTGCCACATCGTGCACCGCAAACATTTCCCTTGCTGCATGTCGTTCCCTGTAGATGGTTTTAGTTCTGTCCTTTGTTGGGAATTTCATCATTTGGTGAAGAGTGGATAGTACTGCTCTCATGCAGCGTATCCACGGTTGCCCGAAAAAAGCGTTGTATCTCATGTGTCCTTCATGGAATTCGACATTTTGGGTCGTCCAGGCCACGTTAACTGGGGGAGTAATCCTTCCTTTCATTATTTTGATCGCCACGTAAAATCTGTTCAGGACTCGAGAGACGAGCACGATTTGGTCTAGCTGTCCGAGCTTCTCTATTACCCTCGATCTGATAATGTTGGTCGAGCTACCTGGATCCACAAGCACATGTTTTATTCAAAATGAATTAATGAGGAAAGAGGTTACCAGTGCGTCGTTATGAGGTTGGTATGAGGTTTCAAAGTCGTGCTTGCTGAATGTGAGGGCATCTTCGGGTACGTATCCCCGAGTTCATTTTTCTCTGGTAATGGATATTTTTGTCCTCCTCATCACGGGTTCCTGGGAAGTGTTGACGCCCCCCAATATCATGTGGATAACATGTCGTGGCTCATTTGATTTGTTCTTCTTGGCCGCCTCTCTTTGTCGTAACTGAATTTTAGCCCGATCGCTCAAAAATTCTCGGAGGTGACTTTTATTGAGTAGCCTAGCTATTCCCTCTCGGAGCCAGCATCAATCTTCGGTCCTATGGCCGTGCATATTATGAAGTTCTTATACTAAGTTGCGATTTCTCTAGGAAGGATCCGATTGAATAGGCCTGGGCTATTTGGTGTCCCTGGTTTTGCTCATGGCAAACACGATGTCCGATACATCGACGCTAAAGTGTATTCTGATAAGTGAGGTGCCCCTATTGGCCCTGTGTCCCCATCGAATCCAGCTCTGTTGATGAGTCCCCGAGGGTTCTGTCCCTGGTTCACCAATCGATCTCTACAAGGTGGGTTGCATCTCGGGGCGTTCCTCCTATCTTTGAGGTACGGCTGATACCTCTCTCTGTTCAATTTCGACTCCTTCGCCAGGAGTCTGCTTGGATATACTAAGCCCAGGGGGGCTCCTGGTTGGTCAACCTCGACCCTGATTTTTGAATGATACTGGTGGTGGACGTCCGACCAGGTTACGGCAGGATACTCGATTAGATTCTCTGCACTGCCCAATCGTTGGAGATCGGGGGAAGTTCCATTCGTTCCATTTGGAAGCGAGACATGAATCCTCGCGGCATTTCATTCTCCCTATGCTTCATCTTGAATATATCGGACTCCCTTGTTGCTACTTTGATGGCACCGGCGTGTGCCTTTAGGAAGGAGTCTACTAGCATGGCAAATGAGTCTATGGAGTTGGGAGCTAGGTTGTGATACCACATCATGACCCCCTTCGAGAGTGTTTCTCCGAACTTCTTCAGTAAGACGGACTCGATCTCGCCGTCTTATATGTCGTTGCCCTTTACTGCACACGTATCGGTAGTGATGCGTTCATTGGGATCCGAGGTCCCATTGTATTTTAGGAGTTCCGGCATTCTGAACTTCTTTGGAATGGGTTTCGGGGCCGCTTCTTCCTAGAATGGCCTTTGTATGAACTTCTTTGAATCCACACCTTTCAGGACCGGGGGTGCGCCTGGGATCTGGTCGACCCTGGAGTTGTAGGTCTTGACCTTCTTATCATTGGCTACTATCATTTTCTTGCCTGATTCAATCCTTTTGGTAAGGTCTTCGAGCATTTTAATGATGGTAGGGTCAGCTATCGATACGTTATTTCTCGATCTCAGGTACCTATTCGGTTGGGGGAGCTGCCCTTGGTGCTACCATGTTGGGAGTCTTCGAGTGGCTTTGCAGCTGAGCGATAGCCAGTTGTTGTGCCTGCAACATTTCAAAAATAACATGAATGCTAACTTCCCGTTCTTCCCAAGCTGGGGTTTTTCGAGCTTCCTGTTGGTTGCCATATTGTATGCTCCTGTCGGTGTGTGAGGTTTCGTCGACCTTCTGTGTGTCTTGCGAACCCACATCCTCTGAAATCGGTCCAGGTGTGTTATCGGGGTTTTGTGGTGGCGCGCCAATAATTGGAACATCCACATTGTTTTCTCCGTGGTTTTCAAGGTTGTCGTTCTCAACTCTGTTCACTGAGTCAAACATTTTGACCTAAAATCGAAGATCTTGGACAAGAAAAAGTGTGAAAGATAACTTGTGTTATGTGATAACTAGGGATTTTGATACATTTTATACTCCTTCTTTCTTATGTTTTGATTAGAAATTTGTTCAAAATAGTCCCAAAAAGGCTCACAAGTTGTATTTGATTGTAGGTTTGATAAAAAGAGTGACAAGATATCAAAGATCAGCTCAAAAAGGAGTGAAACTTGCACAAGTACCAAGACAAGACAAGCTCAGGAAAAACAGGCTCAATGCGGCCGCACACCATTCTGTGCGGTCCGCACAAGTGAAGTTCAGAGAGGTGGACTTCCAGGACAATAGGCAATGCGGCCGCATGAGATTTAATGCGGTCTGCATTGGAGTCACTGCGGCCGCACTCGATTTAGTGTGGTCCGCAAAACCAAGGATCAGAGAAGTGCTAGCTTGGAGATTGAAGCCAATGCGGTCCTCGCTCCATTTCATGCGGAACGCACTACAAGCCACCGCGGCCGCACTCGATTCTGTGCGGTCCGCATTGCCTAAGTTCAGAGAGCTGAATTTTAAGTCAAGAGCCTTAGTGCGGCCGCACGTGATTTTGTGCGGAGTTTTATCGGAGATTTATCCAGGACTTTTTGAAGGTGGTGAATCCCTTGTGCAAGTTGTTGGAAAAAGATGCTAAGTTCGTGTTTGATGAAAAATGTATGCAAGCCTTTGAACTTCTCAAGCATAAGTTGACCACCACTCCTATCATTACCGCACCTAATTGGAGCTTTCCATTTGATCTCATGTGTGATCCGAGCGATGTTGCGGTTGGGGCAGTTTTGGGTTAAGGAGTGAACAAAATATTTCATCCGGTGTACTATGCGAGGAAGACAATGAATGACGCTAAAGTGAACTACACGGTGACCGAGAAAGAACTTTTGGCTATTGTGTTCGCAATGGAAAAATTCCGGCTGTATCTTATTGGTGCTAAGGTCATTATTCATACCGACCATGCCACACTCCGATACATGATGACGAAGAAAGATTCTAAAGATAGAGTGATGCGATGGGTCTTGTTACTTCAAGAGTTTGATTTGGAGATTGTGGACTGGAAGGGTAGTAAGAACCAAGTGGCGGACCACTTGTCCCACTTGGAGGAGGAGGGGAGGCCTCATGATGGCCTAGAGATCAATGATTCATTTCCCGACCCAACTCTTTTTGGTGTCGATGAATGATATGCCATGGTTTGCCGATGTTGCTAATTTCCTTGTGACTGGTATAATCCCGTGTGAGCTCTCTTCTAACCAAAGGAAGAAGCTCAAGCGGGATAGTTTGGATTTCTATTCGGATGAGCCATACTTGTTCAAGATTTGCACGGATGGTGTGATCCGAAGGTGTATCCCGAAGGAAGAACAATTGAGTATTCTTCTTTGCATTCACTTACAACAAGAAACAACCACTAGTATTTGGTGCAACACTTGCATTTTGGTGTATTCTTCTTTCTTTCCTTGGTCTTTCGTTTCGTCATATTCCTAATAACTTATCCAATTACAACGTATTAACCGTTAATGCACCTTTCTTTTATCAAATCTTAGGGACATGGTCTAATCATGAGGGTAGTAGTTTATCATGGTGTCGGATCCTAAGTTTTTATGGATTCCTTCTTGTGGGTTTTATTGTCCAACTTTGTACAAAGATGCAAGTGAACTTATGAATAGGTGTGATGAATGTCAAAGAGCGGGTGGAAATTTGAAGAAAGATGAGATGCCTCTCAATACCATTCTTGAGGTTGATATTTTTGATGTGTGGGGCATTGATTTTATGGGCCTATTTGTTAGCTCATGTGGGAACACATACATTCTTGTGGCGGTGGACTATGTTTCAAAGTGGGTTGAAGCCGTGGCTTTACCCAACAATGAGGCCCGGAGTGTTGTTGCATTTCTTAAGAAGAGCATCTTTACAAGGTTTGGTACTCCTCGTGCAATCATAAGTGATGGGGGGTTTCATTTTTGCAATAAAACTTTTGACACTTTGCTTTCAAAGTATGGTGTCAATCACAAAGTTTCTACTCCCTATCATCCTCAAGCAAGTGGTCAAGTTGAAGTCTCCAACAGAGAAATCAAAAGCATATTGTCAAAGACGGTCAATGCAAATAGGACCGAATGGTTAAAGAAGTTGGATGAGGCTCTATGGGCTTATAGGACTGCTTACAAGATTCCAATTGGTATGTCTCTGTATCGGTTGGTATTTGGGAAAGCTTGCCATATACCGGTCGAGTTAGAGCACAAGGCCTGTGGGCTTTGAGGAAGCTAAATCTTGAATGGGATGTTGCAACAAATCTTCGTGTGGAGCAGCTTAATGAACTTGATGAATACCAATTCCATGCCTACTCTAGTTCGTCCTTGTACAAGGACAAGATGAATTACCTTCATGATAAATATGCTCGTAGCAAGGAGTTCAAAGTTGGTGATTTGGTTCTCTTGTTCAACTCTTGGTTACGTCTGTTTCCGGGAAAGCTTAAATCAAAATGGAGTGGACCATTTGAAGTGGTGTGTGTGACCCCGTTTGGTGCTCTTGATTTAAAGAACAAAAATGGGAAAATTTTTAGAGTGAATAAACATAAGATCAATCACTACTTGGGAAAAATTGATGACAGCCACGTGGTGGCACTTCTATCTCAAATGATTTGATGGTAACCTACGTCGTGCCGTGACATTAAATCAGGCGCTTCTTGAGAAAAAACCCATGCATTTTTCTTCTTGGTTTTCTTTGATTTTCATGGTAGTATAGAATTTATTTTTGGACTAACTGGTTGTGAGATGCTACAGGATTGTGTTGATGCAGTGCAGGACATAGTGAAAAAAAATATTCCGGTCTCTAAGTTTTCAATGCAGACGCACTACATTTAGTGTGGACCGCACTAATGAAGGATGAAATGTCCAACTCTCTGAAGTTTGCCACCGCGATTGCATTACATTTTGTGCGGACCGCCGTGGGTTGCCTTCTCAAATTTGAAACATGCTGTATGGTGCGAACCACAGTCCATTTTGTGCGGTCCGCACTGGGTTGGTAAGCTGGGCCCCAGGTCCTTTTCTATAAATAGGGACTGAGGCCCTCCTATTACACTTTTCAATCTCTTTACTCTCAGAATAGCTAAAAACACTGTTCTTCATTCCTTTCACTCGTAACTAGCTGCTAGGAATCATTAATCATCACTAAATCTCACATCTAGTAACTTGTCTTCTTTTTTAATTGCTTTAATTTTGTTATTCTCCTTTACTTTTTTTTCTTTTCTATTATTTTATTCTTCCCGTATTATCTTCGATTGTTAGGTTAGGATAGTTGACTTCTTGATTAAAGTAGAATTAGGCAGTTAAAATCATTGGGCAAACATTTAGGGACCTTTATTAGGTGAGAAATTGGACTTCAAATCAAAATACATTGAACCCTAAGTGAATGTTGCTTCTGGGCACTCAGTGCGGATCGCGGTGCTTTAGTGCGATCTGCAATGGCATTTTGTGCGGACCGCATTGATGAGTGTCTGTAATATGATCTTCAGGGACTGCGGCCGCACTACATTTTCTGTGGTCCGCATTGGTCCCTGTGCGGCCACATTACATTTTGTGCGATCCGCATTGCCTAGATACAGAGAGTGCGTAGTCTGAACCCACCTTTGTGCGGACCACATTGCCATTTTATGCGGTCTACATTGGCCTCTGTGCGACCACACTCCATTTTGTGCGGTCCGCACAGTGTCACCTCTGCAACTATCTGCAACTTTTTCTTTTCTGCAACTCTGATCTTAATTTTTTTTACTGATACTAATAAGCCTAATAGATGATGTTTGCAGACAATGGTGAAACAAAGAGGCAAGGGTTCTAAAAAAGCTGGTCGAGGTGAATCCTCCCGGGGAGGGAAACAGAAAATGATCATCTGCCTTTAGACTTATTGCTACAGGACCCGGTACTAGCAGATTATCCCCAGCCTAAGCAGTCCCAGAGGCCTCCCAAGAGGAAGAGGATGATTCTCTAAGTAGGCAATGAAGTTATCCAGTTGGCAGACCCACCGGAGACTTCATCCAGTGAGCCACAAGATGCACCTAAGGAGCCTTTCCAGGACCACTCAGGAGCCCATGCAGACAAACGGGCCATACAAAGTCTCTATATCCATTTCTCCTTTTCTTTTTGGTGCTTATTTGGTTTAGTTGGCATTGGGGACAATGTCAGCTTTCATTTGAGGGGGTAGGCTGTACTTTTATGGATTTGGATTATTGTATATATTTGACAATTTTTATGCTTTCTTTATTTTTCATCTTTGGTTTGTATATAATTTTAACATTTCGTTACATTTCTCGTACTTTTATTTTACTTTGAGTCTGTATATAAAGTTATGTTACATTGTACATATTCATCCCATCTATTGTATATTCGATTAAATCCCCTCTTGTATATATTCATTTTACTTTCTGCAATTTTTCTTTCTTAGCTTCTTATTTATGTTCGTAGCTTCTTGTTCTGAACATTTACAATAAGACTTTGGTTTTCTTAATGCCACGGCTCTTTCCAAAGGTAGAGTTTGTGTAAACCGGGTGGCTCTTCCCAATGATGGATAGCGTGATAACCTTCTTAAGGATTTGAGTTTGTTTTTCTTTTTGCTTTTTAGTAGTTAGTAGTAAGGGTACCTCAAGCAAAGTTTCACTTGGGCCTAACACATTTCTCTTTGATCTCATGGTCAAAAATAAATTGTTGTGTTTAGGATGGTGAAAGTCATGACCTTGAGACTCTTGTGTTGACCGATAATCATCAAGTAGTTTTTCGGGACCATTGTGTGCTCAAATCTTATCTAAGATCATTGTGGGACCCCGACTCTGTGTCTTTAGCAATCACATAGCTTGTGTCGTGTGAAATTGCATTGCAAGTCCAAGTCCCGAGCCATTGGTCTAGAACTTGCCCTGAATGTTTGTTGAGGCGAAATCCTAAGTGAACTTGAGAAATGATTATAGGCTCTCCTTGGTCCAAATGATATCTTGAACACTTCCATAACCTACCAATGATAAGATCCCTAGTCAACCCTTTTGAGCCTTAAACCTTTTTCCTTCAAAGAATCATGATACAAGCCTTTACCCGTTCTAAAAGATACCCTCTCTTGGCACCCGATCATTCCTATAACACATGGAAAACGTATAAGTTTGGGGGGGAAATGAGGATGGAAACAAAGTGGTAAAAAGGTACAAAATAAAGAAAAGGAAAGGCAATGAAAAAGAAAGAAAAGCAAAAAGACAAAAGAATGCTCAAAATAGAATTGAATAAAATAAAGGGGGATTCAAGAAAAGCAAAGAATGAAAGGTGTGGAAAGTTGAGAAAGGAGAAAAGATTTGAAATGTCCAAGAAAGAGTGACAGTGTGTCTCTCTAACCCCTTAGAAAGAAGTGAAAAGACTCAAAAAGTCAAATGAATTTGAGCCAAAATGAAACAAAAGAAGTGCTTAAGGAAATATGGAACCTACTTAGACCAAACATACCTACCCTAAACCAAAAACCTTCACTATATCTCCACAAAAACCCTATATGATCTTGAGTTGAATGAAACTTACATTAGTGGTGACTCACATAAGGGGCAAGTATATAGTACTTAGAGTCGGACTCGTGACTTTTCCTTAAGAGAGATGCGTGATTTTCCATTAATCTCGTTTTGAGTGCTACTATTCTAAAGGCGAGGTTTGCTTAGGGAGAGTTGAGTATGTGTGAGTTTGGGTTCCACAATGACCAAAGTAATAGAAAGAGTTCTTTGATGTGTTGAGTCAACTCTTAATGCTCTTGTGTCGTACTTAATCCATGGTGTTTGAAAGAGTAAATTGTTTTTAATTATTCATTTGTATTGAGGGCAATTGTTAGTCCCAATTGATGCTAGATTAGGGCACTTTAGGACAGATGAATCTTCTTGAAATTTTCCTTAAAGGGTGGGTCTTATTTTGTTTGCTTGAGGATAAGCAAAAGCTCAAGTTTAGGGGAGTTGATAACTAGGGATTTTGATACATTTTATACTCCTTCTTGCTTATGTTTTGATTAGAAATTGTACAAAATAGTCCCAAAAAGGCTCACAAGTTGTGCTTGATTGTAGTTTGATCAACAAAGAGACAAGATGTCAAAGATCGCCTCAAAACGGAGTGAAACTTGCACAAATACCAAGACAAGACAAGCTCAAGCAAAGCAGACTCAATGCGGCTACACACTATTCTGTGTGGTTCGCACAAGTGAGGTTTAGAGAGGTAGACTTCCAGGCCAACAGGCAATGCGACCGCATGAGATTTAATGTGGTCCACATTGGAGTCACTGCGGCCGCACTCGATTTAGTATGGTCCGCAAAACCAAGGATCAGAGAAGTGCCAGTTTGGAGATTGAAGCCAATGCGGTCCGCGCTCCATTTCATGCGGACCGCACTAGAAGCCACTGCGGCCGCACTTGATTCTGTGCGGTCCGTATTGCCCGAGTTTAGAGAGCTGAATTTTAAGTCAAGAGCCTTAGTGCGGTCGCACATGATTTTGTGTGGTCCGCACATGATTTTGTGTGGTTTGCACTAGCCTCGTAGGGGTATTTTTGTCCAGATTTTTCAGCTTAGTATAAATAGCTTCTTTTCCCATTTTTAGGTTATCAGATAGTTTTGGTACTAGGCTGCGCTCGTGACTTCAAATATTTTAGCTATTTTGAGCAATTTTAGCTTCATTTCAACATTGAATCTTCTAGTTTATCTTAGCAATTAATTAATATGAGTTTTTCTTCATCTATTTCTTTGTTTTCTGCTCTAATTATGAGTAGGTAGACCCATAAGCTAGGGTTGTGGCTCAACCTTAGTATGGGTAATTGATGGGTCTTGTGTTTTCGGGCTAGATTGACTATGGGTGTTTGATATTTGGGCTAATTTCATATTTAATTGCTGAATTGGTGGTTGCAAACACTAGTTGTATTTAGTTGACTTTGGCTCTTCTTGAGAAAGAGAGCCTAAGTCTCTGAAATTGGTCCAACAAGGAATTGAGGCGTACTCAAGAGATTGATAGCCCAATTAAAGGGTTAAACCTAGAGATAGTAATACCCGACCTGAACCTTGATTGCTTGTGCAAATTTGCATACCCAATTGTCTTGAGAAAGTCAATTCCGGCAAAAATCACTTGAACTACCAAGAGGTGTAGAGTTGGTAAAATCATGCAACGATTATATCATACTCCCAAAATATGTCAATCATGCCTTAGACTCAAGTATCCGTCAATTGACCACCTAGGCGAAAGTCACTACCCTAGTGCATTTTAACCATTTGAACAACTCGCAATAGTTTACTCTTAGCTTATTCTAGTTTAATTTAGCATTGTAGTTTGATAAAATTAGAAGTAAATCAAAAACCCAAAAATGTTAAGAAGTGCATTTTGGAACACATACACAACTCCACTTTAGACAGACACCCAACTCCAACTTCTAGCTCCCTGTGAAAATCGATCCCAACCTTAATCGGGTAAAAGCTGCTTCGACCCTCTCTCGCTACTCAATAGTAGTGCAGGGTTGGCCTTGATCATTGTGTAACGAAACCAACAAGAAAATAATCACTATTCTTTTTAGCCTCAAGGTGGGCGCCAAACTGTTTACCATGAAAATTGTAATAACAATTAAATTTATTGATGGGACTCTAAAAATATGTGATCTATTTTTATGCTAGTTGTTAAGCAGTTGATGCTAAGTATATGAAGTTCAAAGACGAAATGCGAGCTAAAGTGGAGTTATAATCGAACCGAGGGGTTTGCTATTCGGGCTTCGGACTGATCGATGAGGGGCCTCGAGGTCGATGCCTGGACTCGGGCTCGAGCTATCGGAGATAATTGGGAAGGGGCTAATAGTTAGGATATGATTAAGTGAGGCTCTTTACGGACAATGACAAGCAATAAATGAAGAACAAGTATGAAAGCAATAAATATGAGCGATAATATCGAAGGAATATATTAGAGAGAAAAAAGAGAGAGTGTTGTTATTTATCTTGTGTAGAATAGTTGGAGCTACAACCAATCCCCTACAAAATGGTAAGGATCCCCTTTATATAGGAGGGGAATCCCAACATAGTACGAAAAACATTAATTACAAAGGTATGGAGATGGGACGGCTAGACGGGACACCCTGACACAGGTTCTAGGCAGGCCGACTTTGTCAAACTTAGCTGCGTGCCGTGGGAACTCCCCATTTTTACTCTAGCCTCGGTCGATATTCCCTTTAGGCCGGGCCTCGACGAGCTTCGAGGGAACTCGGTTGCAGCTTCGCATCGTCGAGGCCTCGAGATGTTTTTCTGAAATGAACTAATAGCAAGAAATTGGACCCTCCGATTTCTCCGCATACAGTTTATCTATTTTTAACAGTGTAAATTAAATAAAGAGAAGAACTGAAATAATTACAAAAATCCAAAGTAAAATGCGGAAGTTAAAACACCCAAACATCTGCTAAAATCCCTGGATCCATTGTCACAAGTGCACGAGCTACTACAATAGTATATACAAGGGTCTGAAATAAATATAAAGTTGTCTGAAAGAAAATACACAGCTAAATAAAAGGTAGGGGAGTCCAGGAGCTGCGGGCACTGAGTAGCTGTACCTCAAGTCTCCACAAAGATGATCAATCCAAGCATGCTAGCTAATAGCCGCCGCTGGTACTGACTCCAAAATCTACACAAGAAGTGCAGAGTGTAGTAGTAGTACAACCGACCCTATGTACTCTGTAAGTTCCGAGCCTAACCTCGATGAAGTAGTGGTGACACTAAGCCGGTCACCTACGCTACAACCTGTACGCAGTATATAATAAAAGAAGAAAAAGGAAATACAGAACAAAATAAGACCGTCAACAGAAGAAAATATCTACAGCCTCAAGAAATAAGCTAGTGTCATCCAAAATTACCAAATCCTTGGAGTTTCAAATGAGAATACCGAAAACCAACACAACTTAAGGAAATAGAAACACATAGGTTGTTGCGACGTGCAACCCGATCCAACCCGATCCCACCGTACAACATTATCCTCCCTTATTCCACCATATAAATTTCAATAATGATAAATAAATATATGTTGCGGTGCGCAACCCGATCCCACCATATAATCAGAATCAATATCATAATTCACCCTTATTTTACCTGTTGCGGCGCGCAATCTGATCCCACCGTATCAATATAAATTCACCATTATTTCACCATATCAATCCACCCTTATTGCGGCAACATGTTACGGCGTGCAACTCGATACCACCATATTAGTGCCAAATACTTACTGTGCATAGTCAAATTAACAATTCAAATTACAAAAATCTTTACGATCAATAAATACCAAACTGAACCAAAAAGGAAACCTTGTACAACATAGGAATCTACATAAGTAATACTATATAGCGAGACCAGTCCAGTAATTGACAATTAGAAGGTGCAAGTAAGTCAATTTAAGCAAATAACATGGAATAATGAAACTATGAAAAGATCTAGCATCATTAACAGGAGAAGACATTGATTGACAGGTAGCAAATAAGCATAGAAAGCATTTGGGGCTTATAACATTTAAGACAGAGAGGGAGAAAATTAAGAACAACGGAAAATCAGGGAAAACAAGTAATTCTGCGGTGTATAAGCACTCGTCACCTTGCATATACGCCGCTCACATAAAATTCACATAGCACATAGTCTGAGAGTTCCTAATTCCCTCAAGTCAAGGTTAAACTCGACACTTACCTCACTCTAAAGACCACTCAAAGCTCAACTACAACTTTGCCTTTCAAACAAGTCCCCGAACCAGTAATATCTAGTAAATTACCAATCAAACGATTCAAAATAAGCCTTAGGAATTACCCACGATTGCAAAAGATTCAATTTAGGTCGTTATTGAAAAACTCAACAAAAGTCAACTCCCGAGCTTACTTGGTCCAGACCCAAAATTTAGATCAAAACCTGATTACCCATTCACCCTCGAGCCTCCTTATATGATTTGTTTTGAAATCCGACCTCAATTTGAAGTCTAAATCCCAATTTTACAAAAATCCCTAAACCCCCAATTTTCACCATGAAAACACAAGATTTTAGGTTGAAAACTTATGAAATGTAATGAAAAATTGAAAGAAAATAGGTTAAAATCACTTACCAATAGATTTGGGAAGAAAAGTTCTTTGAATAATCGGCTCTAGTGTTTTCTAGTTTTGAAAATTTGAAGAAAGGGAGAAAATCCTCTTTTTCAACTATTAGACCTGTTGCAGATGTCCGCAAATGCGAGCTTTTCTTCGCAAATGCGAAGTCTCACAATTCTTGGTATCTTCACAATTAGGATGAATTGTTCGCAATTGTGGATAATGGCCACCTCGCAATTGCGACCAAATGATTACAAATGCGAACTCAGTGCTGACCCACCCCTCTTCGCAAATACGAAACTGACAGAGGTCACAAATGCGAAGCCTGACCTCGCAATTGCAAGGTCTGAGGTCTGCACCAAAACTGAAGCACACCAACAATGTTTCCAAGTCCAAATTCACTCCGTAGCCTATCCGAAACTTACCCGAGCCCTCGGGGCTCCAAACCAAACATTCACACAAGTCGAAAAATATCATACAAACTTGCTCACACAATCAAATCACCAAAATAACTCCTAGAACTGCAGATTGAACACCAAATCAAATGAAATTTTCAAGAAAACTTTGAAACTTCTATTTAACAACCGGATGTCCAAATCATGTCAAACTAACTCCGTTTCTTACCAAATTTGATAGACAAGTCACAAATATAGTAATGGACCGATGCCGAGTTCCGGAATCAAAATACGGACCCGATATTAATAAAGTCAAACATTGGTAAAACTTTCAAAGTCATTAAGCTTTTAAAATTGAACTTTCAACAAAATGCGATAACTCGAGATAGGGACCTCCGAATTTGATTCTGGGCATGCGCCTAAGTCCCAATTCACGCTACGGACCCACTGAGACTGTTGAAACAAGGATTCAGATTCGTTTGCTCAAAATATTGACCAAAGTCAACTCAAATAGATTTTAAGGCAAAAATTTCATATTTTCTCATTTTTTTAAACATAAAAGCCTTCCAGAAACACACATAGATCGTGTATGCAAATCGAAGAGTGCTAAAATGAGATATTTGAGGCTTCGAAACACATAATTAGGTTCTAAATCTCTAGATGACCTATCGGGTCACCACATTCTCCACCTCTAAAATAACCGTTCATACTCGAACAAATATACAAAAGTACCTGGGCTGGTAAAAAAGTGTGGATATCTACTCCGCATGTCTAACTCGGACTCTCAAGTAGCTGCCTCGTCGGGCTGACTTCTCTATTGTACTGGTACTGAATGATAACTCTTTGACCTTAACTGACAAACTTTCTGGGCTAGAATAGCCACCGGCTCCTCCTTATAAGTCAAATCCTTGTCCAACTGGACAGATCTGGAATCTAACACATGATATGGATCACCATGATACTTCTAGAGCATGGACACATAGAACACTGGATGAACTGCTAATAAACTAGGTGGCAATGCGAGCTTGTAAGCCACCTCACCCACTCTCTAAAGAATCTCAAAAGGATACCTAGGGCTCAATTTACCCTTCTTTTCAAATCTCATCACACACTTCATAGGTGAAACTTGGAGCAATACCCGCTCTCCGACAATGAATTCAACATCACGAACTCTACGGTCAACATAACTCTTCTACCTGGACTGAGCTATGCGAAGTCAATCCTGAATTATCTTGACCTTATCCAAGGCATCCTGTACTAAATCTACACCCAACAACAAAGCCTCCCCCGGCTTGAACTATCCAACTGGGGATCGGCATCGCCTACCGTATAATGCCTCATAGGGAGCGATTTGAGTGCTCGACTAGTAGTCGTTGTTGTAGAAAAACTCGGCAAGTGGAAAAAGCTGATCTAAGAGCCTCCGAAGTCTATAACGTAAGTGTGGAGCATATCCTCCAATATCTAAATAGTGCGCTCGGACTATCCGTCTGTCTAAGGATGAAATGTTGTGCTCTGCGCAGCATGCGTGCCCAACTCACGTTGAACTGCCCTCCAGAAGTGCGAGGTGAACTACGTACCTCAATTAGAAATGATAGACATGGGCACACCGTGAAGACGAACGATCTTGCGGATGTAAATCTCAGCTAAACACTCTAAAGAGTAGGTAACTGCCACAGGAATTAAATGCGCTGACTTAGTCAGCCTATCCACAAGGGGAATGGGAAAGGGGGTTTTTTATAGTAGCAAGCTTGGATGAACAAGCAAGGAAATATAATCAATCAACACAACAAAGGATAGAATATATCCTATGCATACTCAAAATAACAGAGGAAGTAAGAACTAAGAACCCTAGTTGGAGTCGAATTTAGGGCAGATCACTCACAAGATCTAATCACGACAGAATCACCGGAGATATACCATATATAAGAGAAATTTTCTCTTCATAAGTGTATGGAACAACAATCGCACCCAGAATCATTGAATCAAAGCCAGATCTATGTGAGTTAAATTTTCCATAAGTATAATAGTAATGAAAGTTACCATAACTAAGTGATAATAGCAGAAAAGGTATGTAGAATCCGCGTGTGAATGCGTATAAGGAAAGAATAGGGGAGAATCTCCATGGTCGGCTAGGGTTTGCTATGAGAGTGAAGAGATCAGAGTATACAGAGGCAGCTAGGCAGGGAAATAAGTCTCTAGGGTTAAGTGAGAGGTTACAATAGAGGGGAAGAGCCAGGGTCAAAGGGAAAGCGGGCGGGTCATGAAATGGGTCGCGCCCGGGTTAAATGAAGGGGTCCTTGGTTTTGGGCTGATGAAGGGTTAAATGGGATGGGCTAAGTACCTTAGGCCTGTTTAGGGTCTGAAATTAGCCCCATATTGGGTTATAAATTAAATACACGAAATTTATTAAAAAATAATTTATAAAAAATAATTAATGAATAATAAAAATATTATTTATGATATAAAATTCTGAAATAAGAGCTTAATATTGTAAAAATTTAAAAATACTATTTTAGCATAAATAAAGTAATAAATATAATTATGTATAAAATATAGATTACTATTGCAAAAATTATGCAAATAGCTCAATAATACAAATATAATTATATGAAATGAAGTAAAAATGTTATAAAACACTCGTGTGGGTATAAGTAGTAAATTTGATGATTAAATTATCCCAAAATAATTTGAAGGGATAATTAATAAATATTTGAACAAATTAAATGCAAGCAAATCAATTTTAAAGCTTTACAAATTATAAAAAATTTAGAAAGTACCTATATGCCTCTTGTGAATTGGGTAATAATGCAAGAATGGTATTTTGAAAGTAAATAAAATACTTTATAAAATATAAGGGCAAAATTGGGTATCAATAGCTTGAAAGATTTTCATATGCAGATCTTGCAGGAGATAAAGATAGAAAAATTATAAGTGGAACATGCCAACTGCTAGAAAAATCTCTCACCTCTAGAATAACAAGAAACAGAGATCTGTTGCACTATCCACAACTGAGGTCAAATACATTGCTATTGGGCAATGTTGTGCTCAACTACTCTGGATGACTTACCAATTAAATGATTATGAATTTTCCTTTAAACCTATTCAAATATTCCGTGACAATTCTAGTGTTACTTATTTGTCAAAAAATCCTATGCATCATTCTAATGTAAAACATATAAATATCAAGCATCATTTTATTAGAGATCACGTTATCAAAAGTAATATTGAAATATCATTTGTTAGTACTGATAATCAATTAGCCGATATTTTCATTAAGCCTATGTTAGAAGATAGATTTCAAAATCTTAGGGACTTACTTGGTATTATTGCTTTTCCTAAATAGGCTTTCAATTTTTTTGTATTTTTAAAGGTTTTGTATGCTAGTAATTTTGGTAGAAAATCTTTTCTTACTAATATATCTCATCATTACTTTTCTCCTGCCAGTAGTATTAATGTTTCAGTCCTTCTTCACTCCTTTTCTGTATCTTGAGATGGAAACTAAATCAATCACATATGCATTTTCCCTTTCTCAGCATTCATCGGTCACATCAGTTCAGTCGCGCCTATTCATGTTTCCCTCTCTCTCTATAAGATATCATCTCTTTTATCCTCTCACATTATAATCTTTACCCACACTACAATGGCTAAAGCTTCAAGGAACCCTCCTACTTTCGCTCGCTAAAGCACTTGCTCTAAAGGGAAGTTCTCCTCTAAACCATTAGAACCCGCCACTATTGGGTCTGATCACTCTGAGGACTTCTCATCTTCTAGGGAAGATCTCTCCAATGATGCTCGCATCCCTTATGGAAAAACCCTAGGGAAGGGTCCTATAAAAGTAGGAATTGAAGTTATACCCTTGAAGAAATTGAAGATAAACCTACACGGCTTGCTGGAATCAAAAGTGAACTAAAGGGATACACCTAACAGAGAAAAATTTTTTCCCTTCAAGGGAAAATCGTTCGTGTCACGACCCAAACTAGAGGGTCATGACTAACACCCAGGCCATACTTGCCGAGCATCAATGTACATTTTATCTAACCTTCCTTATTATCTTTAAGGGCCGATGAGATTAATGTAAATGGTAGATATGGATCATGAACAACCAAAAATTAAAGATAATGGCATGGACATACATAACATGGGATGACAAGACTGTCAAGAACTAAATATAAGGTACGAGCTACCACGCTTCCATGAAAGACTATACAACAAAAATCAGCTGACAAGGCATACCAAACTATACATGAGTCGACACCTATCTATGAGCCTCTAAAGGAACATAAGTGTTGCAACATAGCCAGAACAGGGCCCCGACATACCCATAATGTCTATAACAAAGATGCATACCAAGACCAAGGCAAGTCCGGAGAAGGGATCTCGCCAATCACCGCTGAACTGGACAACCTACTGTGGTGGGGGGGGGGGGGCTGCGTCTACCCATCTATCAAGACCTTAGCATGACATGCAGCGTCCAAAAATAAAAAGGACGTCAGTATGAATAAAGTACTGAGTATGTAAGGCAAGAAAGCATAAGTACGAATAGTAATGTAAATAGGGATAGAGAATATACAACCTGTTACATCTGGGTACCTCTGAGGGCTACTGACATGAAATGTATGATATAGACATATATATACAAATTTTTTAAAACATATGCCTATGTTGGTATCATCATCATTATATCATACCCGACCGTAATAGGCTCAATAAAAATATACCCGGCCATCATAAGGCTTGGTAGAATTGTACCCAACCATATGGAGCTCGATGAAACCCACCTGATCAATGGTTGCACAATAGTGCCGTACCCAGCCGACTATAGTGAGGCTCGGTAGAGTAAATTAGATACATATATATAATGCATGCTCGACTCATTGGAATCATATTATGATCCTTTCGGAGTGACCTAAGGTTTGTATCCTCCGTACACGTTATTAGGACTAGCTCTTCATTATGAATCTTATAAGAATCAAGAAGTACCAACAATCTTGATAAAATAAGAATAAGATAAGCAACATCAACATCAATTGTTCCATAAGAAGGGAAACAATGTAAGTACTGCTAGCTTCTAATAGTGGAGTATCTTTGGAAGCTCGTTCATTACATTATGTACCATCAGAGTCGTGAAAAAGAAGGAAAGGGATAGAATCACATACCTTGTATATACTTCCCCACTTTAAGCTATGCAAATGTCACGATTTCTTAGTCTACAACAAGAGAAATGACAGTAGCGTTATCGTTTAGGCATCGTAACAATTATGTATCGACCACAACCTATTTTTCGATAAAACGAACAACACCTCCCCTATTTATATAATTCTCACAAGTCAAAACAATCACCAAACACCCAAAACAACATCAATAATAATCATATTGAGCCTTCCAAAATAGTCCACCAACCAACAACATTACTACCAAGCCTTTCGATATATATATTTCACAAGTTCTAGCTTCAATGACTTAGTCGCAACTTGAATAATCTTAAATACATGTATAGTAAGAGGTTCATTACCTTTAAATAAAAATAAAAACTCCAATTTGATCTTAATTGTCCACGAAATATCCCTCCAATGCTGCCACAAGAAAAAGGAAGCGAAACTAGAAATCAATAAGGTTTTTTCGGCACTAGAATCACTTTAGAAGACTTGAAATTACCTAGGGTTGATATTAAAAACATGAGGGAGAATTTAAAGAACATAAACCACTTAAAACAACCTCCCACATGAGCTGGAACAACACAAAAATGAACAATAACAAGAAGGACAAGAAATTTACTAGCACCACGGGATTCCCGACACTTGATTTATGTTGTTTGCCCTTTGTTTGGGTCTTGGATCATGAGAGAAACTTGAGAGAATATTTATAGAGTTCTAAGGTCTGAATATACTGAAAAATAATGACTTAAAACGGGGTTAATGCATCTTATATATATCTTTATGTCTTAAACCACCTATGTGGGCCCTATAGAGAGCTGCTTGGCGCATTCTCGCAACAATGTGAATATCTCTCTACTCCAAGATCGTATTGACAAACAGTTTAATGTATTGGAAACTAAACCCATAGATCTTCAATTTGGTGGGTACATCACCCCATAATTCCTAGTAAATTAGGAGAAAAGCTTAGTAATATTTGACCTAAAGTTTAAGTAAAATTATGAACTTAAGTTGCGACAACTTTTGTCGACTTTAGTTTCTTAACTCGTTTGACTTCAAGACTTATGATACGGATATATATATGATTCAAATAACTTAAAACACGACCTTTTGAGTATACTAAGTACCTCCAGGTTTACCCAAAAATACGGGTTACAACATCCTTGATTCGTTTAACTTCTAATATTTGTTAACCACCCTTATGCACCCTTATATCATTTAAGACTAATAGGAATAACTTCTTATTCTCTCAAAAATAATATCTTCTTGTATTTACGTCGACTAAGTTACGACATGAACTAACGTACGTGAATATGGGTTGTAACAGATCATTCATGGAGGGGCCATCAACCTGGAGGATATGGAACCCCTAAATTGCAAGGTAAAATATTTCTTTGGCTATTAGGGAAGGGTAAATTTCTTTTGTCTAACCCCTCCAAAGGTTTATGAAGATATTGTTCGCATGTTCTATGTAAACCTACGTTCCCCTAAATATAATAAGATTAAGTCGTTGGTATTAGGTCAACGTATTGTTCAAGATTATTCTACCTTCGATTCTCTATTTCAATGTAAAATATTTGGTTACTCTGCTCTATTCAAAATTCTTGGCCAAAAAATTTTGAAGTCTCGTTTGAACTAGCCAAAAGATGCCTCGTTTAATCTATGCCTGACTTCTTTCCGAATCAATTAGGGACCAGTGACATTAATTTTGAAACTCCTATTCATTCTCACTTTGTTTCCACCACCATTCTCCTTAAAATAGGATCTTAAACCACTCTATCTCAAAGAGACACATTCTTGGTCTACTGTCTTCTTACAAAGCACAAAGTAAAAGTTTTCTCATGGGTAATCAATTTTATGATTGAATGCACTGAAGAACCATCAATTCTTCCCTATGGAATGATCATCACTCATCTCCTTGAAGCGTTTAATATTCCTCTCTCAAACTACACATATGTGTCAGTCTCCAAGTGTTATAATACTAGAGCGTTCATCAGCATGGAGTATATTGTTATGGATGGTTCTTGGATGAAGAAGCAAAAAATTGAAGCCAAAATGGTCCCCTTTAGCTCCAAGATAAAAGCCAATACTCCCCAGGTTGTTGCCATGAACAACCCTGCACTTGATGACAACTTAAAACTATCAAGGATTTTCTCCTAACCACTCAGCCCACGGCTGGAGATATCTATGAGGTCTCTAAAGAGACAGATTCATATATGTCAAAGCTGCTAGTCATGGTTCAGAAGACCATGATAAAAGCAATAAAAGCCTTTAGAAAATTCATGGTCGTGTTGATGGGATCTCAGTCACGATAAAATGTAGGCTTCGATCGCCTCAAAGAATCCACATGCAATACCCTTACCTAATGTCTTCGCCATTGATATATGTTGGTTTTTTACACAATCTTTATTTTTCTTATGTCGTGGATGTTTTTTTCGATGCTTAAATGTTTTGGTTGTTTTGGATGACTGTAATTATTAAAATTTTTAAATATGCTAGTAATACAATGTCACGACCCAAACTGAAGGGCCATGACTAGCACCCAACCACACTTGCCGAGCACCAACACACATTTCATCTAACCTTCATTATTATCTTTTAGGGCTGACGAGATCAATATAAATGGTAGACCTAGATCATGGACAACCTGCAATAAAATATGACGGCATGAACATACCTAGCAGGGGATGACCAGACAATCAAGAAACTACATATAAGGTATGAGCTACCACGCTACTATGAAAGACAATACAACAAAAACTAGCCGACAAGGCATACCAAACTATACATGAGCCGAAACCTGTCTATGAGCCTCTAAAAGAACATAAGTGTTGCAACATAGCCGGAACAGGGCCCCGACATACCCATAATGTCTATAACAAAAATTGCATACCAAGACCAAGGCATGTCCGGAGAAGGGATCTCGCCAATCACCGCTGAACTGGACAGTCTACTGTGGTGGGGGAGTTGCACCTGCCTATCTATCAGGACCTGCAGCACGACATGCAGCGTCCACAAATAAAAGGACGTCAGTACGAATAAAGTACTGAGTATGTTAAGGCAAGGAACCATAAATGCGATCAGTAATGTAAGCAAGGATAGAGAATATACAACCTGTAACATCTTAGTACCTCTGAGGGCTACTTACATGAAATGCATGATACATATGTATAAATACATAAACCTTTAAAGCATTCGCCTCTATGGGCATCATCATCATCATATCGTACCCAGCCATAATAGGCTCGGTAAAATCGTACCTGGCCACGTGGAGCTCGGTAAAACCCAACTGATCAGTGGTTGCACAATAGGTGCCGTACCCGGCCAACTATAGCGTGGCTCGGTAGAGTAAAATAGATACATATATATAATACATGCTCGACTCATGGAATCACATTCTAAACCTT
The DNA here is from genome assembly GCF_000715075.1 of Nicotiana tabacum. Taxonomy (NCBI): domain Eukaryota; kingdom Viridiplantae; phylum Streptophyta; class Magnoliopsida; order Solanales; family Solanaceae; genus Nicotiana; species Nicotiana tabacum. The sequence continues at coordinate 12,805,250 of NC_134084.1, read as the reverse complement.
TCGGAGTGACGTAAGGTCGATATCCTCTGTACACGTTATTAGGACTAACTCTTCACTATGAACCTTATAAGAATCAGGAAGTACCAACAACATTGATAACATAAGAATAAGAGAAGCAACATTAACATCAATCGTTCCACAAGAGGGAAAACAATGTAAGTACTGCTAGCTTCTAAGAGTAGAGTATCTTGGAAGATCGTTCATTACATTATGTACAATCGGAGTCGTGCAAAAGAAGGAAAGGGATAGCCTCACATACCTTGTATATACTGACCCAATCTCAAGCTATGCAATTGTCAAAACTCCTTAGTCTACAATAAGAGAAACGATACTATCGTTATCATTAAAGCGTCATAACTATTATGTATCGACCACAACCTATTTTACGATGAAACGGACAGCACCTCCCCTATATATATGACCTCACACCATTCAAAACAGTCACCAAATAGCCCAAACAACATCAATAATAAACATATTGAGCCTCCCAAAATAGTCCACACATAGCCTAATCACTCCATACATACGACGACCACTGTAGTCGTGTCAAACAACCTGGAAATGTTACGAATAACTATCAGCCCATAACCCTACATATATATGGTGTTTCTCCACACCCTTCCTCCTCCAAAACTCCACAAGATAGTAGTAAAATACGCAGCCCAACAACAATGCAAAACAGTCCACAAAACAATAACATTACTACCAAGCCTATCGATATATATCTCACAAGTTCTAGCTTCAATGGCTTAGCCGCAACTTGGATAATCTTAAATACATATAGAGTAAGAGGTTCCTTACCTTTATACAGAAAGAACAACTCCAATTTGACCTTAAATTTCCATGAAATATCCCTCCAATGCTGCCACAACAACAAAAAAGCGAAACTAGCGATCAATTAGTGTTTTTCGGCACTAGAATCACTTTACAAGGCTTGAAATCACCTAGGATTGATATTAAGAACATGAGGGAGTATTTACAGAACATAAACCCTTTAAAACAACCTCCCACACGAGCTGAAACGACACAAAAATGAGCAACAACAAGAAGAACAAGAGACTTACTAGCGCCACGGAATTTCCGACACTTGATTTGTGTTGTTTGCCCTTTTTTTGGGTCTTGAATCTTCAGAGAACCTTGAGAGGATGTTCCTAGGGTTCTAAGGTCTGAAAATAGTGAAAGGAAATGACTTAAAACGGGTTGGAGGCATCCTATATAGGTCCAAATATCTTAAACCGACTTAGTGGGCCCCATAGAGAGGTGCTTGGCGCAGTCTCGCGAAAATGCGAATATCTCTCTACTCCGAGATCGTATCGATGAACGGTTTAATGAGTTGGAAACTAGACTCATAGATCTTTAATTTGGTTGGTAGATCACCCCGTAATTCCTTGTAAATTATGATAAAAGATTAGAAACATTTGACCTAATGTTTAAGTAAAATTATGAACCTAAGTTGCGACAACTTTTGTCGACTTTTGTTTCATAACTCGTTTGACTTCAAGACTTATGATACAGATATTATATGATTAAAATACCTTAATAAATGACCTCTTAAGTGTATTAAGCACCACTAGATTACCTGAAAATACGAGTTACAACATCCTTGATTCGTTAAACTTCTAATACTGGTTAATCACTCTTATACACTCTTGTATCACTTAAGACCAATAGGATTGACTTCTTATCATCTTAAAGATAATTCATTCTTGTATTTATGTTAACTAAAATATGGCATGAACTAACACATGTGGATATGGGTTGTAACACCCTCCCACCCTTAGGAACATTCGTCCTCGAATGTAAGGGTTTATGGGGAGTTTAAATCATCGTGGATTCCAATGGAAATTTCCGATCAATTTTCCCCTATAAAATGGTCACTAGCAAAACTTGCAAGTAATTAAGCCCAACATATGACTTCACAAGGCTACACAAAGCATTATGCATATTTACATTATCTACATATCACCATTTTGTATTAAGGAGGAGTATTCTCAAATTATTGCTTACCTCATAGAGCCGTTTCTTCTTCCAATGTATCCTGTCTTCCACCAGCATCCTTGTTATCTTCATTCTGGAATAAGTAAGGGTATTTAGACTTCATCTCCTCTTCTGCTTCCCATGTCATTTCTTCCATATTTTTGTTCCTCCACAATACTTTGACGGAAGCTACATCTTTTGTTCTCAGCTTGCGGACTTGCCGATATAATATCGCCACTGGCACTACTTCATATGATAGGTCCTCTGTAACTTGTACATCTTTGATAGGGACGACTCGAGAACGGTCTCCAATACATTTTCTCAACATAGATACATGGAATACCGGGTGGACAAATTCTAATTCGGATGGCAATTCTAACTCATAAGCAACCTGTCCAATCCGTCGAAGAATTTTATACGGCCCGATATACCTTGGACTCAGCTTACCTTTCTTCCCAAAACGCATAATACCCTTCATTGGTGAGATCCTCAGGAAAACCCAATCACCAACCTCAAACTCTAGATCACGATGTCGGACATCAGAATAAGATTTTTGCCTGCTTTGTGCCATTCTCAATCGCTCCTGTATCACTTTCACCTTCTCAATAGCTTGGTGAATCAAATCTGGCCCATATAATTCTGTTTCACCGACTTCGAACCATCCAACTGGTGATCTACATCTCCTCCCGTATAGTGCCTCATATGGGGCCATTTTAATACTGGAATGGTAGCTATTGTTATAGGCGAATTCTATGAGTGGAAGATGATCATCCCAATTCCCCTTAAAATCTAGAACACATGCTCGTAGCATATCTTCCAGTGTCTGAATGGTACGTTCAGCCTGTCCATCAGTCTGCGGATGAAATGCCGTGCTGAGATTTACCTGTGTGCCTAAACCCTTCTGGAAAGACCTCCAAAAGTTAGCCGTAAATTGAGATCCTCGGTCTGATATAATAGATATGGGCACACCATGAAGCCTAACAATCTCCTTGATATACAACTTTGCATAATCTTCAGCCGTGTAAGTTGTCTTCACTGGCAGAAAATGGGCACATTTTGTAAGTTGATCAATTATCACCCAGATGGAGTCAAACTTATGATAAGAGCGAGGTAATCCAATAATGAAGTCCATATTAATCACCTCCCACTTCCAGGTCGAAATCTCTATATTTTGAAGCAATCCACCGGGTTTCTGATGTTCTATCTTTAGTTGTTGACAATTGGGACACTGGGCTACAAATTCCGCAATAGACTTCTTCATATTATCCCACCAATATTGCTCCTTGACATCATGATACATCTTTGTCGAGCCGGGATGGATGGAATATCGGGATTGATGAATCTCATTCATAATCTTCTCTCGCAACCCTGCCACATTAGGCACACACAATCAGCTCTGGTATCTCAGTGCCCCATCATTTCCGATCCCAAAAGCCATACTTTTGCACTGTTGAATGCTTTCTCTTAATCGTACTAAGATAGGATCTTCATATTGTCGTGCTTTTACCTCGGCTACCAAAGATGATTCTGATGTATTCTGTACAGTAACACCTCCGTCATCAGAGTCTAACAATCTGATTCTCATATTGGCTAGCTGATGAAGCTCTTGAATCAACCCCCATCTACCTGCCTCAATATGTACTAAGCTTCCCATTGATTTACGGCTGAGAGCGTCTGCCACAACATTGGCTTTACCGGGATGATACAATATCTCGACGTCGTAGTCTTTCAATAATTCAAGCCACCTACGATGCCTCAAATTCAACTCTTTCTGCTTGAAGATGTATTGTAAACTCTTGTGATCTGTGTAGATGTCAACATGGACACCGTATAAGTAGTGCCGCCATATCTTCAAAGCATATATTACTGCAGCCAATTCCAAATCATGGGTTGGATAATTCTTTTCATGCTTCTTCAATTGTCTTGATGCATAAGCAATCACATTCCCACGCTACATATACGCACCCCAAACCTATACCTGAGGCATCACAATATACCACATAACCTTCTGTTCTTTCAGGAAGAGTGAGCACTGGTGCAGATGTCAATCGATTCTTCAGCTCCTGAAAACTACGTTCACAAGTGTCAGACCACTGGAATTTGGTAGCTTTTTGTGTTAACTTAGTCAATGGTGATGATATAGAGGAAAATCCTTCTACAAACCGCCTATAATATCTTGCTAGCCCTAGGAAGCTGCAGACTTCTGATGGTGTTGTAGGTCTCGGCCAATTCTTTACTGCATCGATCTTCTGAGTGTTGACCCTAATACCCTCATCAGATATCACATGGCCAAGGAGTGCTACTGAGTTCAGCCAGAATTCACATTTGGAGAGCTTAGCATATAACTTACGATCCTGAAGCGTCTGTAATACAATCCGCAAGTGGCCCGCATGTTCCGCCTCCGAACGAGAATACACTAGAATGTCATCAATGAATACAATCACGAACACATCAAGATAGGGCCTGAATATAGTATTCATGAGATCCATAAAAGCTGCTGGGGCATTTGTTAGCCCGAACGACATCACCAAGAACTCAAAGTGCCCATATCTTGTCCGGAAGGCCGTCTTTGGAATATCCTTCTCCCTAACCCTCACCTGATGATACCCTGAACGTAAATCAATCTTAGAGAAATACTTGGCACCCTGGAGTTGGTCAAACAGGTCATCAATTCTTGGAAGTGGATACTTGTTCTTTATAGTAGACTTATTTAACTGTCGATAGTCGATACACATCTGTAACGACCCGTCTTTCTTCCGCACGAATAGGACTGGTGCACCCCAGGGTGAAGTGCTAGGACTAATAAAGCCCTTATCCAGCAAGTCCTTCAACTGCACCTTCAACTCTCGCAACTCTTCCGGGGCCATTCTGTATGGAGGAATAGAGATCGGTTGAGTGTCAGGCAACACATCAATGCTAAACTCAATCTCTCTTTCAGGAGGAAGGTCTGGGAGTTCATCTGGGAAAACATCTGGGAATTCGTTGACCACAAGGATTGATTGTAAAGTAGGCGGTTTCGCCTCCGCATCCCTAACGCGAACGAGATGATAAATGTAACCTTTTGAGATCATTTTCTTTGCCTTAAGATAGGAAATAAACCTACCTTTCGGTGTAGCAATGTTCCCTTTCCATTCAATGACGGGTTCACCCGGAAATTGGAACCTAACCATCTTCGTACGACAGTCAACATTTGCATAGCATGAGGCCAACCAGTCCATTCCCATTATCACATCAAAATCAACCATTTCTAACTCAAATAAATTTGCCGAGGTTTGACGACTACAAATCATCATAGTGCAACCTCTATATACCCTTCTAGCAATCACAGAATCTCCTATCGGAGTAGATACCGCGAGGGGTTTACTTATCAATTCAGGTTCAATGCCAAACTTATTAGCCACAAAGGGTGTAACATAGGATAATGTAGATCCCGGATCAATCAACGCATATACATCATAAGAAAACACAGATATAATACCTGTAACAACATCTGGAGACGACTCGAGATCCTGTCGACCTACTAGAGCATAGGTTCGATTTTGAGCACCACTCGAACTCGGCACTGCACCTCTACCCCTACCACGACCTGTCGACTGCTGAAAACCCCGTGATGGAGGTCGAACTGATGAGGAAGAACCAGACACAGATCCAGTCGGTTGAGCCATACCATCACCTCTTCTATTAGGACAATCCCGCATCATATGGCCAGACTGCCCGCACGAATAGCATGCATCAGAACCTCGACGACACAGTCCAAAGTGGGCCTTGCCGCACTGATCACAATGTGGTGTTGGGGGTCTCATCTGACTAGTATCCATGTGATGTTGCGAGCCAGATGCCCGCGAACTCTGACCTAGACCAGAATAGGATCGATCATATCGAGGCCTCTGAAACTGTGGAGGAGCACTAGCTACAGGTGGCGCCGAACTCCTCGAAAACTGTGGCCTGATGCGGCCTCTGAAGTCATCAGAATACCCTGCAAATCTCGCCCTCTTATGCTGGCCCCTATCCTGCTCCCTAACTGCCCTCTGCTGGCGCTTACGATCCTCTAGGGTCTGGGCATAAGCTTGAATACGGGAAATATCCATGCCCTCCACCAAGGAGGCTGTCGTACACTCATTTATCAGATGTGGTCCCAACCCATTCACGAACATATGCACCCTATCACTCATCTCGGCCACCATATGGGGAGCATACCTTGCCAAAGAATCAAACTGCATACTGTACTCTCGCACACTCATATTACCTTGTCTAAGGTTCAAGAACTTATCAGCTCTAGCTCGTCGTATCTCAACTAGCAAGTAGTGACGAAGAAAGGCCTCAGAAAATTCCTTCCACACAGCTGGAGGAGGGTTCGGACCCCTGGATCTCTCCCAACTATCATACCAGAGAACCGCTAAATCCCGTAGCCGATAAGAAGCCAACTCTACTGCCTCTGTATCACTAACATGCATAACCCGAAGTGTACGATGAACTTGGTCAATAAACGTCTGTGGGTCCTCCTTGGGGTCTGATCCGGTAAACACTAGAGGGTCTAAATTAATAAAATCACGAACTCTTGTACTAACTGGTTTCTCAGCAGCACCTGTATTCTGCCTCTGATCCTGAGCAGCTACCAAGCTAGTCAATAACTGCAAAGCACTCCGCATATCCTGGTCTGGAGTGCCAGACGGAGGAACTGGAGGTGCTGGGTGCCTTCTAATATCCTCTGGAGGAGAAGGAGTAGATGAGGTATGAGAGGGCATCTCACTTTGAGCCTCACTTTGTCCTGCTCTAACTTGGGGCACCTGACTGGTACCCTCTCCCGCTGCTGTATCAAGCCGTCTACTAATCGTTTGCTTCCTAGTCGAAGGCATCACTGAAAAAAACAAGGTGAATATTAGAGACGAACACTTACGACTCAACTCTACGCACGATCTAGATTCAGGAAGAAGGTAACAACCCTAGATGTCATGTAGCCTCCTGATTATAAATGTGGCGCGCTACACATCCATAATCAAGACTCTACTAGACACGACTCATAGACAACCCCTAGGACAGACTTGCTCTGATACCAAGTTTGTCACGACCCAAACTGAAGGGCCATGACTAGCACCCGACCACACTTGCCGAGCACCAACACACATTTCATCTAACCTTCATTATTATCTTTTAGGGCTGACGAGATCAATATAAATGGTAGACCTAGATCATGGACAACCAACAATAAAATATGACGGCATGAACATACATAGCAGGGGATGACCAGACAATCAAGAAACTACATATAAGGTATGAGCTACCACGCTACTATGAAAGACTATACAACAAAAACTAGCCGACAAGGCATACCAAACTATACATGAGCCGACACCTGTCTATGAGCCTCTAAAAGAACATAAGTGTTGCAACATAGCCGGAACAGGGCCCCGACATACCCATAATGTCTATAACAAAAATTGCATACCAAGACCAAGGCAAGTCCGGAGAAGGGATCTCGCCAATCACCGCTGAACTGGACAGTCTACTGTGGTGGGGGAGTTGCACCTGCCTATCTATCAGGACCTGCATCACGACATGCAGTGTCCACAAATAAAAGGACGTCAGTACGAATAAAGTACTGAGTATGTTAAGGCAAGGAAACATAAATGCGATCAGTAATGTAAGCAAGGATAGAGAATATACAACCTGTAACATCTTAGTACCTCTGAGGGCTACTTACATGAAATGCATGATACATATGTATAAATACATAAACCTTTAAAGCATTCGCCTATATGGGCATCATCATCATCATATCGTACCCGACCATAATAGGCTCGGTAAAATCGTACCTGGCCACGTGGAGCTCGGTAAAACCCAACTGATCAGTGGTTGCACAATAGGTGCCATACCCGACCAACTATAGCGTGGCTCGGTAGAGTAAAATAGATACATATATATAATGCATGCTCGACTCATGGAATCACATTTTAAACCTTTCGGAGTGACGTAAGGTCGGTATCCTCTGTACACGTTATTAGGACTAACTCTTCACTATGAACCTTATAAGAATCAGGAAGTACCAACAACATTGATAACATAAGAATAAGAGAAGCAACATTAACATCAATTATTCCACAAGAGGGAAAAAAATGTAAGTACTGCTAGCTTCTAAGAGTAGAGTATCTTGGAAGATCGTTCATTACATTATGTACAATCAGAGTCGTGCAAAAGAAGGAAAGGGATAGCCTCACATACCTTGTATATACTGCCCCAATCTCAAGCTATGCAATTGTCAAAACTCCTTAGTCTACAATAAGAGAAACGATACTATCGTTATCATTTAAGCATCATAACTATTATGTATCGACCACAACCTATTTTACGATGAAACGGACAACACCTCCCCTATATATATGACCTCACACCATTCAAAACAGTCACCAAATAGCCCAAACAACATCAATAATAAACATATTGAGCCTCCCAAAATAGTCCACACATAGCCTAATCACTCCATACATACGACGACCACCGTAGTCGTGTCAAACAACCTGGAAATGTTACGAATAACTATCAGCCCATAACCCTACATATATATGGTATTTCTCCACACCCTTCCTCCTCCAAAACTCCACAAGATAGTAGTAAAATACGCAGCCCAACAACAACGCAAAACAGTCCACAAAACAATAACACTACTACCAAGCCTTTCGATATATATCTCACAAGTTCTAGCTTCAATGGCTTAGCCGCAACTTGGATAATCTTAAATACATATAGAGTAAGAGGTTACTTACCTTTATACAGAAAGAACAACTCCAATTTGACCTTAAATTTCCATGAAATATCCCTCCAATGCTGCCACAACAACAAAAAAGCGAAACTAGCGATCAATTAGTGTTTTTCGGCACTAGAATCACTTTACAAGGCTTGAAATCACCTAGGATTGATATTAAGAACATGAGGGAGTATTTACAGAACATAAACCCTTTAAAACAACCTCCCACACGAGCTGAAACGACACAAAAATGAGCAACAACAAGAAGAACAAGAGACTTACTAGCGCCACGGAATTTCCGACACTTGATTTGTGTTGTTTGCCCTTTTTTGGGTCTTGAATCTTGAGATAACCTTGAGAGGATGTTCCTAGGGTTCTAAGGTCTGAAAATAGTGAAAATGAATGACTTAAAACGGGTTGGAGGCATCCTATATAGGTCCAAATATCTTAAACCGACTTAGTGGGCCCCATAGAGAGGTGCTTGGCGCAGTCTCGCAAAAATGCGAATATCTCTCTACTCCGAGATCGTATCGATGAACGGTTTAATGCGTTGGAAACTAGACTTATAGATCTTTAATGTTGTTGGTAGATCACCCCATAATTCCTTGTAAATTATGATAAAAGATTAGAAACATTTGACCTAATGTTTAAGTAAAATTATGAACCTAAGTTGCGACAACTTTTGTCGACTTTTGTTTCATAACTCGTTTGACTTCAAGACTTATGATACGGATATTATATGATTAAAATACCTTAAGAAATGACCTCTTGAGTGTATTAAGCACCGCTAGATTACCTGAAAATACGAGTTACAACATCCTTAATTCGTTTAACTTCTAATACTGGTTAATCACTCTTATACACTCTTGTATCACTTAAGACCAATAGGATTGACTTCTTATCATCTCAAAGATAATTCCTTCTTGGATTTATGTTAACTAATATATGGCATGAACTAACACATGTGGATATGGGTTGTAACATGCAACCTGTTTATCCCTCTTTTTGAGTAATGCCAAAGGGGGAGAAAGGTACCAATTCATTTGCAGGAAAAATTCAAGTCAACTAGCTGGAGAGAAGTCGACCAACTTAGTTGCAGGAAAAATTCAAGTCAACTAGCTAGGAAGAAGTCGACCAACCAACTCACATGGAAAGATAAAAGGTTGAGTGGGAGGTGACTCATAAGTCAGGATATGAAACATAGCAAGTTGAGGGGGACCTGACTAATAAGTCAGGACATGGAATATAAAGACCTGACAGCAAGTTGAGAGGGAGCCGACTGCGAAATAAAACAAACAACAAAGTAAAATGAATTAAGTTATTATTTGTCATCATAAAAAAAAGGGAGATTGTTAGATCTATATTTAATTATAAAAAAATAATTTATTTTTATTGCAGAAAATCAAAGATCCAAAAAAGGAAGGCCAAGAAAGAAGAAGAAAGAAATCAAGGATCAAAGATGAAAAGCTAAGAGAAAAGAAGAAAGGAGGAACCTACAAAAGATCTAGAAGAAAGATTAAAGAATCAATCACGCTCATGATTGCGAGCATCAAAGAGGATAAATATTTATCTTGAGTCTTTACGGAAGTTAAGGGAAATCAATTCAAACAATTATATGAAAGATCTGCTAAGGATACTTAATTACAATATTCAAGGAAGCAACAATCATCATGCCACATTTCAGGGTTCAATCATAGGAAAGTTCTAACTTTATTCTTGGAAAGAATCAATTAAGATTCATTCTAAGGATCAACTCCCTTGAGTTGACCATCTCCTGAAGATCTGTACATATCAAAGAAGATTCACCCTCAAGTCATATATATGCGGTCAAGGTCCATCGAAAGACATACACTTTAATCAAACTATTATCAATTTTTTTATTCTACTCCAAACAAGTATTGTAGTCTACTCTAGATTTACTATGTTATAAGTGGAGTAAAGAAAGAGAGAATAGAATCACTGGTGAAGTATTGAATAATCAAAACTTTAAAAAATATTTTCACCATGAAGACATTTTTGATGTATATTCAACAACATCAACCCATTTGTACCAAAGATTTTAAGAAACTTAAAAGAGAACTCCCTTGCAACCCAATGTGACTAGAGTAGGATTCACATTGAATCCGAACCAGTATAAAATATCTGAAATTATTTATTTTATGCGATTTACTTTCTTCATTTACGTTACATCTACCTCATGCCAAAGATTCAATCGACTAATGGGAAAATCAATCAACTACTTAGTTAAAGAAAAAGAACGAATAATAATTAACCCCCCCCCCCCACTTGTACTTTCAACATGCTCAGGTCAAATTTATACTACAACAAAAAATGGCTTTAGCGGCAATAAAAAAGGGCATTAGCAGCAATAACAATGACCGCTATATCATTTACCGGTCATTGATGATTAGCCACTAAAATTGGGGTCAACAAAGCCTTTAGCGGCGATTATTACAAAAGCATGTAAAAGGGATGATGGTTGCGATATGACAATTGTTTGCGATAATTATGATGTCTGCTAAATCCAATCTATAACGGCTACTAATGATCTTTTAGTGTCAATTTTTTTAGCTTCCAAATTTAAAAATATTGTCGCTAAAATTGCATACCTTTACAAATAATTGTTTTGTGGCAATTAAAATGGCTATAATATCCCTTCTAAAAAATGCATTAGTATTCCCTTTTAGCATCTATTTTAGTGGCTAGTAAATTCAATTAAATTACCGCTAAAAGTCATCTTCAACAACAATTATAATGGCTACAATATCCTCTATAGAAATATCATAGTTTGCCCTTTTATCGTCCATTTTTATAACAGGTAAATCCTATTAAACGGCCGCTAAAAATCACCAGCTATAACGACAATTGTTTACCAATCATTAATAATACTACATTCATTCCAAAGATAATCCAAATACAAAACATATTAATAATAATTCATAAAAATATAATATATCTCATTAAATCTTAACAAATAAAAGGAAGTACAAATCCAAAATATTAATATCACAGTAACTTAAAAATAAACTTATATTGTTTGAAGTAAATTGCTAATGTCATTTTATGACTAATCTTAACTAATAATAGCCTTCAAATAATTTATGCAACTCTTTATCATATTGAAACCTTCGACCCGCGAAATTATCGATCGTCAGATTGTATGACCTGAAATTATAAAATAACTACGTCAGTACATGAAATATATAAGCACGGTACATGTTCGCATAAGCAAGCAAATATTATTTTTCTACTAGCCATCGCTAAATATAAGAGGAATGCAAGAAATATATAATCACACCAATGTAGACAACAAAAACATACAAACTTTATGCAAGCTTTTGAGGGATTTCACTTAAGAAGAAGTCATAGTTCTGCACTAAATATTCTGCTCATATGAAGAGCTCTATTTACTCCCAATCTGATGAATTACCAATAAAGTATGGTGCTTATATTTCCTTTTACTTTCTAATAATTGTATACGGATTTATCAAATGTTTACTTATATACCAACTGTGCACTATCAATGAACAATTAGAATGGCACTTTCAAATGTGCGTGCATATACTAATTGTATATGGATTTACCAAATGTGTGCATATATACCAACTGTGCACACAACAATCAAAATCATTTCAAAGTTCGAGGGAAGGAGATTATTGTAAGGGATAATAATCGATTCCACTGCTTCAGTAAATGGAAATGTTCTTGTAAAGACTATTGGTAGTCATGTTATTTTTTGTACCAAACTACAATATATGATGCTCGGCTCATAGATAAGCATATTTACTAGTTACAGAAAAATAGTTAAGCCTGTTTGGCTAATGTCATTTGCTAGATCTTTACATCATTCTCAGAATCAAGGCTTTAAGACGGCCGATGACAACTCTGTTTGGCTGGTTACTTTGTTCTACCAGCAATATTTATATTGTGGATAGAAATATTAAATTTGTACCTCCTAATTAGATTTATCATATAGGAAGCATGTTCTTTTGATCCATATCCATATTAACAACTTTCACTCCGCACAAGTTTCTCCACTCCGCACAAGTTTCCAGAGGAATTCAAGGTCCCCTAGTCAATGCTAATGAGTTTAATACTTGATTTGAATAACCCCAAGTCAACAAAAAGAGTTCTGTTTTGGCTAATAACCAACAAAACTAAACAAAATTTAAAAGAAATTTTTGAGAGCAAGAGTAATAACTATGCGAGTAATAGAGCAACATCAGTGAGAAGAACAACCAGTAGCAAAAAGCAGTTAAGGAAAAAGCATTTGGGTATATGAAACCAGATTCTAGTTATAAAATAAATTGAAGGAGGAAAATTCAAACATTAAAAAACTCAAACGGTAGCGTGCTAAAGGACAAAGATGTACCGTGAGAAAGTGAAGTATTTTTAGCAATACTAGGTATCATTGATGTTTGTGGTACTCGTTGCATAAGCTGAAATAATAGAATAAGTGAATGTTAAAAGACAAAATCAAATGTGAAGCAGAAAAATAGTGAGTCTATATATAAATATGTCAAAGTAGCTAAAACTTCAACCAATTCAATTGATAAAAAAATTTAGAAATTCAACAAAATTTGCAACAAAATAAGTAATATTTCAGCTCTAAAAAGAAATTACTCAGGAGCAAACTTGTAGCGATCCGGATGGTCGTTCCATGAGTTACAATCTCATTTCCCCCATTTATACTTCTTTATATGTATTCAGCTGTATTTCATTGCATCGTGTTGATTGTTTTGTGTTCGGTGTGGTCATGGAGTGAAATGAGACTCTTAGTCTCTTATTTAGAAGTTTAAGTTAGAAAAGTCAATCGGATGTTGACTTATGCATAGAATGTCTCGTATTTGAATTCTCATAATTCGGATAGCTTCGTTAGGTGATTTTGAATTTAGGAGCGTGTTCGGAATGTAATTTAGAGGTTCGTGGTAGAATTAGGCTTGAATTGGCGAAATTGGAAATTTGGAGTTTCCGGTCGGCAGTAGAAATCTTGATATCAGGGTCAGAATAGAATTTTAGGAAATTGGAGTAGGTCTATAGTGTCATTTGTGACGTGTGTGCAAAGTTTTAGGTCATTCGGAGGTGATTTGATAGGTTTCGGCGTTGTTTGTGGAATTTGAAAGTTTCTAAGTTCTTGGACTTGAATCCGAGGTTGAATTGGTGTTTTATCATTAGTTTGAGTGATTTAGAGACTCGACTAAGTTTGAATGATGTTATGAGATGTGTTGGTATATTTGGTTGAGGTCCCGAGGGCCTCGGGTGAGTTTCAGATGGTTAATGGACCAATTATGGCCATTGAGAGTTAGTTGATCTACATGTTTTTGCTGTTGATGGTTTCATCTTACGCGTTCGTGAGGCAGGTATCCCATTCTCAAAGAGTATCTGGAGATTGAGGAAGAATTGATCTTCGCATTTGCGAAGTATAGGACGCGTTCATGAAGGGTTAGGAGCAGAGTTCATCGCGAACGCGAGATGAGTAACGCGTTCGCGAAGAAAAGAAGAGGCAACTGGGGACCCCATTCTTTTGGCCCACGCGTTCGCGAGGGTGAGGTTGCATTCACGATGAAGAGGTTTAGTAAAGCTTCGTGTTTACGAGAGGTGTTTACATTCACGAAGAAGGGTTTTTTGGCTTGAGGAAGCTTGTGCTTCGCGAACGCGAGGGAGCTACCGCGTTTGCGAAGAAGGAAATGTTTGGGCAGAATGTTTGAGTTCAAAAACGAGGGTTTTGGACCATAATTTCAAAATTTATTAGAAAGCTCGGGAGAAGGCGATTTTGGAGGGGATTTTCAGAGGATTTATTGAGGCAAGTGTTCGTCGCTCAAATTTGATTAAAGTCCATGATTATGTCTTGATTTTTATCATTTAATTTGGGGATTTGAGGTGAAAATTGGGAAAAAATGGAAGAAAATTTGGAGAATTTATTTTGGGAATTTGGATGACTATTTGATGTCAGATTTTGGTAAATTTGGTATGGGTGGACTCGTGAGAGAATGGGATTTCTTGTTTTATGATTTTTATCAGATTCTAAGACGTGGGCCTGGGGGCTGGGTTTGACCAAATTCGTGATTTTGAGTTTAATCTGATAATTTTCGCATGGGATTTGTTCCTTTAGCGCGTATTAATGATATTATACTGATTTTGGGTAGATTTGGAGCATTTGGAGGTCGAGTCGAGAGGGAAGGGTGTGAGGCCCCGTGAAAAATTTCCACCCTAAACCTAAAAACTCGTAGTGGCAATTAGGATCATGTGTTAGAGAATGATTTCCAGAAAATGTGATTCTGCGGTCGAGAATGCGGTCATATATCAGGTATGTGGATCACATAATTGTCACAAAGTGAGTTAGTGTGTTGGCCAGGGAGGTTCACCAGTTGGCTAGTTTTTGAGTTCGCCTTGCGGAGTCTAATGAATGAGGGGTAATTGTGCAGAATATGGATGAATCATCGCTTGTGGCAGAGGTGAAAGAGAAGCAATTCGTGGATTCGTTGTTAGCACAACTAAAAGGGGGCATTCCCAAACACAAAACCACAGTTTTTTCCTTTGGCATGAATGATGGTACCCTACGGTACTAAAATCGCCTATGTGTTCCTGATATTGACGGTCTTCGGGAGAGGATCATGGCAGAATCTCACACTTCTAGGTATTCCGTGCACCCAGGTTCCACGAAAATGTATCATGATCTCAAGGAAATTTATTGGTGGAATAACATGAAGAAAGATGTGGCGGACTTTGTGGCAAAATGTCCGAATTGTCAGCAAGTAAAGGCTGAATACTAAAGGCCCAGTGGATTGGCTCAAAGCATATAAATTCCAATGTGGAAATGGGAGATGATCAACATGGATTTTGTGGTAGGGTTACCACGCACTCCGCGCAAGTTCGACTCGATTTGGGTGATTGTTGATCGACTCACAAAGTCAGCGCACTTCCTGCCAGTCAAATCTACCGACATAGCGGAATGGTATGCTCAGTTGTACATCAAAGAAATAGTGAGGTTATATGGCACTCTAGTCTCAATCATTTCTGATCGAGGGGCTCAATTCACAGCTAACTTTTGGGAGAAGTTTCAGCAAGGTTTGGGTATTCAGGTAAATCTTAGCACAACTTTTCATCCACAAACCGATGGGCAAGCAGAGCGGACTATTCAGACGCTTGAGGATATGTTGCGTGCTTGTACTCTTGATTTCAAGGTTAGTTGTGATAACCATTTGCCACTCATATGCGGACTGCATGTCAGCTTTGCGATCGCAAATGCGATCGTAGATCCGACTCGGGGCTCCAATTTTCTAAATTTTAAACCCGATAACCCTATCGTTATATACGGTGTAATAGCTCATTTGAGCTGGTTTTTCCGATGCTTTTAGAGAGAGAGGGTCTTAGAGAGGGGAATTGACTTTCATCAATATTGATCCAAAAATCCTTGTTGAATCATTGAAGATAATCAAGTGAGGGACCTAAACCTTCATCCCAAGAGGTAAGGCTTCATCACCTTAGCTCTCATTTTGACACATAGCTACAAAGGGTCATTAGTGAGGTAATTCATGGGGATAAAGGGGTTTGCATTGCATGCACGTGTTCTTGAAGAACATGAGGAATTATATAAGAGGAGGAATAGGTAATGGGCTAGTGTAATCTTGCATTAAAAGAACCCTAAGGCATTAATGAATACTAATTGCTCGGTAAAATTCTCAAGAGAGCTTAAATTATGATCTTTTCTTGATTATGAGTTAAATTGTGCTTGTAAGCACGTGATTTTTGACCCTCCCCGGGAATTTTTGCGTTCTTAAGCTTAAATATCTAATTTAGGACAAGTATAACTATTTTAACTATTTTACTTTATTTCGTTGCAAAAAAAGAAAATTTCAAAAAATATATATAAAAATTTTAGTTTATGTATTTCTCATAAACTTGAAAAATACAAAAATTGCACTTTATTTTTATACCTTATATAATTTCGAAAAAATACAAAAATAATAATTCTATTAAAGTTTTATAGGCATTTTTAACTTTGAAAAATACAAAAATATTACCTCATATTTTATCTTAATATTTAAAAACGAAAATTACAAAAAATAGTTTTATTAATATTTTGTAGCTATTTTTAAACCTTGAAAAATATTTAAAAAGATATAGTTTTGTTTAAATACTAGTCTTATTTTTGGTAGTTATTTTGCTTACATAGGACTAGTTAAGCAACGTGTTCCTATTTATCGGGTCCGGGCAAAAGAATAATATTCGGGTTTAAACTACCCGGTTTTAGGCCTAATTTTCGGACCTAACCCATAATAAACCGTGTCCAGGACACATGGGGAACCCCACCACGCGTGGGGGACATAAGTCTCGAACCCCACCACGCGTGGGGCTCATTTTTTGGGGCAAACCCATACAAATGCACGAGACTTGGACTGGAAAAAAGGGACTTTTCGAAAATTTGGGAACGGACAACTATTCATCTTCTTCTCAAAAAAGAGAAGAAGAAGAACCCTACTGAGGACCCCCCCCTAACAGAAAAACCACAAACGATCCCTTCCATCGTCGACCCTACGTCCACCAAGCCTCCGACCACCCGTCACCTTCCCCGGCACCCCCACTGCCCAAAACCACCATCAACACCCAAACCCACCATTCCTCACGTCCAAAAACTCCAGTCGAACCCCGTCTCCGCCATAACCACTGCTCATCGCCACCATCAAACGACCACCCCGTCTCCTCCCAAACTCCCTCGCGACCACTCCGTCATCTTCCCCGGTGACGTTGCTGCTCGTCGTCACCCTTCTTCAAACGCCACCACCCTCGTTCCACCTCCAAACCCTCTCCATCTCGCCTGCGTCGCCCCTCCATCGACGACCACTACCCCATGACCCTGCTCCCCCACGTCCAGAGTATAACCAGACACCGTCCCTCAGCTCTAGCACCACCCGTCAAGCAGCAGCCATCGCTGTTGCGTCGTCCAACCACCCCTATCATCAACTGCCCAAACGACCCCTCCAACTGCATCTTCACGTACACAGGTGTCGCGCCGAAAAAATACAGCAGCAACCAAACAATCCCTGGTCGTTGACAGTTGTGGGTCCGAGCTTTCTGTTCGTCGAGGTCCGGTACGTTGAGGTCCGGTACGTCGAGTTTGTTGTCCGAGGTTTCGTCGCGGGTCCAACGCATCGGACGATAATATCAAGTAGGGCATCTCTGTCCGTGTCCTTCATATTTGTTGTTTAGCAATATGTACATGCGTTTGTTGAAATACAATCCTAGTTCATGCGGATAGTACGCGACATTATATACATGGTGATTGCAAATTGCTATATTTGATAATTAACCCCGTATGGTATTGAAATTTGGCCGTGAATGTCTTTCCCGTTGTTTCGTTATTTTAAGTAGCTATTTGACATTTTGTTTCTTCATGTTTAAATTGTTGTTATCCAAATATTTGTCGTAATAGAGGTTTGCGCATATTCTGAAAGGTGTTAATTATTTAGTTTGTCTTAATAGTTGTTTATACATGTGGTAGTAAATGTTGAAATTATAGTGGCAATTTTAATTACGCGGAAAAATGCTCGCTTCATCAAATGGGTTCAATCTATAATCTATGATCTCGCGAAGAAGAGAAAAAACATAGTTATTTTAGCCTTGTCCTATTTCTAAAAAGAGAAAATAAATAAATA
The DNA here is from genome assembly GCF_000715075.1 of Nicotiana tabacum. Taxonomy (NCBI): domain Eukaryota; kingdom Viridiplantae; phylum Streptophyta; class Magnoliopsida; order Solanales; family Solanaceae; genus Nicotiana; species Nicotiana tabacum. Next base: position 12,786,875 of record NC_134084.1, on the reverse strand, counting down.
AATAAAATGAGACGAGCCTCGCCAAAGAATACAAGCTGCGGGGCCCTCTAAATGTATATATTAAATACTTAGATTCCGGGACGGGCCGTTTAGCAAATTTCACGGCCCTACCCAAAATAATAATGCGCTAGTTGCTTTAGGCGCGCCTTTAATAATGTTATCTCCCTAAACTCGGGTGCACATTTATGTGACCCAAATCCAAATCTCAATGGAGTCGAAATATGTCTCTAGTCACGGGCGCATTGATTGTGGCGTGGCCTGAGATGCATTTCCATGACGTTGCAAATTCTTAAAAAAAAAAAATGAGAATGAGATGAGCCTCGCCGAATAAAAATACAAATTGCGGGGCCCTCAGTAAATACTTGTTTAAATTACTTAGAATTCAGGAGGGTTGTTTAGCGAATTTCACGGCCTCCGCAAAATAATAATGCGCTAGTTGCTTTAGGCGCGTCTTTAATAATTTAATTTTCTTAAACTCGGGTGTGCATTTCATGCGACCCAAATCCAAATTCTAAAACATCAAATAAAATATGTTTCGTATTGTGGGTGCATTTCATGTGACACAGTCCAAAGATATGTTTTAAGCGATGTTCACATTTCTTAATAATAATAATTAATAAAGCGGTTAAAAGATAAAATTTGCACATGGTTCATAATTGTATTAAAAATCAGATGAATAAGCCGAATATAACAGTTGAGCGACCGTGCTAGAACCACGGAACTCGGGAATGCCTAACACCTTCTCCCGGGTTAACAGAATTCCTTATCCGGATTTCTGGTACGCAGACTGTAATATAGAGTCATTCTTTTCCTCGATTCGGGATTAAAATTGGTGACTTGGGACACCCTAAATCTCCCAAGTGGCGACTCTGAAATAAATAAACCAATCCCGTTTCGATTGTCCTTTAATTGGAAAAAACTCCCCCTGCCCCCTCGGGTGCGGAAAAAGGAGGTGTGACAGCTCTGGCGACTCTGCTGGGGATTATACCCAGAACCACTGGTTCAGGGTTAAGAATTCGAGCTTGAAATAATTGTTATTATTTGGCTTTATTTATTATCTGGTTTTTTTTACGTGTTTGAGCCTAATGTGCTAAATGCTGCTTTTACTGCTTTGATATTATTTGGACTGTATATATAAACTGTGCCGAAACCCCTCTCTCTTCTCTCTTGAGGAGCGCACGCTGGTCGTGGCTTCTTTCTGTTAGTGTCATATGCCCAAAATAGAACGAGGATTCGGAGGAGTTGCAAAATCGGATGGCCTTTTGGTTACCGGTACACAGCTCCCATCCTTGGCTCGAGTTGTCCGCTCGGGTAAGCCAGGTCTAGAACAAACACCTAGGTTTTAAAACTTAGTATAACAAAGCCTCATGCCGGATCCCTAGTAGGAACGTTTATTTGCATCATGTGCATTTGACTTAGGGGACTCAACACAGGGGTTGGGTCCGTCTAGGACAAGCAACCTGAAAATAATAGATCGTCTTCGGCATCCTATGTGCTACATGTTGTATTTAGTCAAGGGCGTATGGGTCATTTGGTCATTTCCAGCATGATGTTAATTTAATCAAAGCATGGGGAACATTTGTGGAATCCAAGAAGCCTTGGAATTCCCTATGTCCCCCACGCTTGCTTTTGGGAAAGCACATGGGGAACATTTGTGGAATCCAAGAAGTCTTGGAATTCCCATATGTCCCCCACGCTTCATATGTTGGGAAAAGCGCATGGGGAGCATTTACGGAATCCAAGAAGTCTTGGAAATCGTTATGTCTCCCATGCCGCATTTTTGAAAGAAATAATAAATATAAAAAAAATAAAAATACAAATAAAAACAAAGCATGAAAATTCAAAAGATTTTGTATGTTGTCATCATTTTCCACATATAAGAAAATCGTGAAAAAGGAGAAAATAACAGCATAGAAGTCCGAGTAGAGTCGAAACTCTGCCGAAATTTTGAAAATGAAAAAATGTCTTGTTAGTTTGTTATATTAAAAGCAAAGGAAAAATAAAAAAAAATCATCATTGTTCTGCCTGGTTTTTTTTTAAAAAAAATATTAAAGAAAATAGTTTGTTTTGCCATTAAACGAAAATGAAAAAGAGTCTGTTTTTTTTTAAAAAAAATGTTTTATTTGATCTTACTTTGTTTGTCTATGAAAATGCCAGAAATAAAAATAAAAAGAGTCCGGCGTTGAATGTGATTTTTATTATTTGTTCCAAAAATAAGTATATATATAATCCAAAAAAAAAAAAAAAAAAAATTCAAAAGAAAGTTCAAAATTCAAAAAGATAAAATAGATAAATCCGAAAATATTTTGATTCTTCGTTAGAAAATTCAAAATTAAAAAAAAAAACATTTTAGAAGCATTTCTTATATTGAAGGTAAAATTCCGAAAATATTTTCTTCTTTTCTTTTTTTTTAAAAAAAAAAATAAAAAAAAACGAAAATTCAAAAATATTAGTCTTTCTTTTAAAAAGAAAATCAATCAAAAAATAATATTTCCTCGCTTCTTTTAAAGTAGTTCTTTTAAACGAAAATTCAAAAAAAGTTAGTTCATCTGCTTATTATTATTTGCCTACTTATTCTTATTTGACCGAACTACGCGGGTTTGATTCTCACCGGATGTGAGATACGTAGGCAACCCTCATCGGGTCCAACCCCACCTTCTCAAAAAGAAGGAATGTTTTATGTTTTTCGTTAATTTGTTTGTTTGTTATGAATGAAAAATAATAGTCTATTTGATTGTTGTGAAAAAAGAATAATAATAAAAAAAAAGTAGAAATGGAAAAGGGTCTTCTCAAAAATAGCTTATTTGCCCGAACTACGCGGGTTTGATTCTCACCGGATGTGAGATACGTAGGCAACCCTCATCGGGTCCAACCCCACCTTTTGCTAAAATAGCTAAAAATCAAAAATTTAATCTTGTTATAAATAAGTCGGGTGATGTCCAAACCACCTTTTGCTAAAAAGCCAAAAAAAAACAAATAATAATAATAATAACAAAAAATACATGTCAAATTTTAGTTTTGTCATAAAGAAGTCGGGTGACGCTGTTTTATCAAGACATAGCCGAATGTTCCCGAAAGGGACGCCGGAAGGCTGACTTTGCATAAACAGCCACTTTTGGGGTCATTTTCAGATTTGGTCCAGTTGACCCACACAACCTTAAAAATCTTTGTCCCCGGGACGTTGAAAGGCCGTGCTTGCAATATTGAGTTTTCTAATTCGAAAAACGACAAAAGAATCATAAATAAGTCAGGTGATGCTGTTTTGTCATAAATAGCCGAATGTTCCCGAAAGGGACGCCGGAAGGCTGACTTGGCATAAACAGCCACCTTTGGGTCATTTTGAGATATGGACCCACACAGCCTTAAGAAAGCTTCGTCCCCGAGACGATGAAGGGCCGTGTTTACAACGCCAAGTCTTTTACTGTAATCTGGAAAGAAAAAAAATCAAAGAGTCAGCGGTCATGTGAATGCCGTCTTTTGTCATAATAAGCCGAGCCAGCTTCGGCCGCGTCTTAAACCGTTCTTGCCGAAATAGCCTTAGAGTATCTTTCAGTTGTCGAAAGGTTATTTTCGTAAAAGAATGGACAAGTTTTAAAGTGTCGAAATAATCCTCCCCGGCCTCAAAATTCATGTGAAATTTGGAAGGGGCCACATTTGCAAAAATAACCGTTTGGTTGTGCATTCGTCGAACAGAGAAAGGGAGCTGGAATTTTGTTTTTAAGTCTACCAATCTTTTGATTAAAATAGGCGGGTTGTTTGATTTTCAAGTTGGTAGGTCATCTTTAAACCTTTGAAACCCAGTTTGTTTTAATAGGAAAAGTGAAAAGAAAAAGTGTTCATTATTGTTTATCTTTTATTGAGTCACGAACTACGCAAGGTCTGATTCATGCGGGGTCATGATACGTAGGCAATCTCCATAAGATTCGACCACAACAAAAGAAAAAAAAAAAGAATGAAAAAAGGGAAAAGAAAAAAAATGAAAAAAAAAACAACCTGAAGAAAAAATGAAAAAGAAAAAAAATCGAAAAAAAAGGAAAGAAAAACATCGAAAAAAAAGAAAAAGAAAAAAGATGTTGCCAATAATGAGGACCGGCTGAGTCCATTCTAACCTGTTTGTTTTGCAAATAAAGTTAAGGTGGTTGGTTTGTGGTAAGCCAGACAATGACACCCAGAATCCTTTACTTGCACCTCATGGTGCACACTCTGCGAGGATCAGGCCTGATGACAGAAGCATTCGAATCCTGTTGGAAACTTGTTGACGGAGATATGGAAGCTGGTAATGGTCTCGGCAGTATTGATGCAAAGCTCAGGGGCTAAGATGCCAGTTCTTGATAAAATCGGGGGCCGCTCCGTTCCTGGTTAGCAAGAGAGAAGCTGTTGATGGCTTATTTTGTTGTCATTTCGGTTGTTCGGATTATTCTTAGGGTTGTAATCCAAGTATTGTCTTGTGTCAAACCTTCCTATCTTTCCATTTTGTCATATAAGTTTGTTCAAGTTTTGTTGAGGCTGGGTTAGAATTTTATTCTGGTTGTTTTGTTTGTCTGGTCATTCAAACCATTTTCACCGGTAATCTAATGCAAAATCCGGTCCTTTTTATTTCCAGTTTTCTTTTGTTTAGTCCTGTTATCATTTTTTATTCAATGCCGATTCTAGGGACATGACATGCGCACCCAGTTTGGGCCTAATCTCAAAAGTTAATCATAAAACCCTGGAAAGGCGATTCAGACCATTTAAAGGAAATAAGGACGGTTGAGATTATTCAGAGCTCGAGTCATGCGGAACTGGGGCAAGTTGAACACAAAGAAAACCGTTAAAGAAAGGTTCGCCTAAATTGGCATGAGGGTCATTCATAATAATGAGAATGAGAGTGTCGCCCAACGGTGCTTTAGAAGTGACAAATGAACAAACATATGTTGAACATAATTGTCAAGTCCAGCACCATCGGAAGAGACTATAAATCTATTGTTTAAATTGTGTTGTTTGCACTTGGCATGTTTTGAAGACTGGAATGACGAAGGCATTTTGTTCTGCTACCCAAACACTTTATCCTTCGTTAACCCCTTTTGAGCCTTATTTATTTTCTTTCATACCCCTCGTTCGGAATCGGTAGCAACGAAAAAGAAGAAAAAAAGAGAAAGAAAGAAAACAAAAACGACAAAAAGAAAGGAGAAATGAGAAAGGAAAAAAAAGAAATGAAAAGAAAATTGATAACAAAGAAAAAATCATATGAAAAAGAGGAATTGGGAACTACGTTTGACCTGATTCCTCAAAGAGGATACGTAGGCGCTTCACGGCTCGGTCATAGTTTTGAAAAATGAAAAAAAATCAATTAAAATATCCCCAAGCAAGAAAACTGGGGCAAAGATTGCGTTTGTGGTAAATAAATCTGATTCCGAAGGTTGTAATTAATAACCCAAAATTAATGTATTCTTTGAGCCTTTTATACCCTTTCTTTCTAGCCTATCCAAAACCCACATTACGGTCCAAAGAAAGACCTTCCGATCAGTCTTCAAAAGATGCCAAGTCAGACAAATGAGAGTCTTACCGGCGAACATAACATTCTTTTCCACAGCAGAAAAGACTCTAATCTCCAACAGAAAGAGTCATACCGGCGACACTCCAAATCCCCCAGCTGGAAAGTGATACAAATGAGAGAGTCTTATCGGTGAAAACCTTCACAGGCACCATAAGGCGATAAAAGCTGAGAGAAAACCAAAATGAGAGAGACTTGAATAAGATTGAGAATCAGATGGGGAATCGCCAATTGAAGATTTTGAAAGATGATTGACGGTAGAGGATAAGCCACATACGCATGTCATGGCCATTAGAGTCGGTATCTGCGTTTGATAGGTTTTTATTTATAGTTTCTTTTGTAAAAGAGTCATCGTGTCCTTTGTCTTTTATTTTGTTTATGTTGTTTTTCTCCTTTCACAAAATTTCCCCAATAGAGTCTGTCCGGTCAGAACAAGAATGAAATGACTTCAAAAATATGCCATCAGCTTTCCAAGATGAGATCTGACTAGTATATCCAAATGGTATAGTCAGCAAGGAACAAGCGCGAGACCAGTGTCAATAAAGATATCCCCAGCAAAGGGAATTGACAAAAGGATTGACGAGCATCAAGAGGGATATCCTTGCCAAAACCAAGGTTATAAACCTCAAAGACAAGGCCCGTGAACAGAGCAAGGAGAGCAGTGAGCATGATTTGGCGAAATCCATACTAGACTAAAAGGTCGGGAAAATGCCAGTTTCCGAGCTATGCCACAAAAGAAGATGGATATCCCCAGCAGGAAGGGATTATCCCCAGCACATAATATCATCCTCAACAAGTTGTGGAACACAGAGCAAGGAGGGAGGAAGGGAGAACCATCCCAGCAGGAGTATCACAGCCAACCACCATGTTTTAAACTAACAAATTTTGTTTGATTTGAAACAGGTAAAGGAAATGGCATTGATGCAGAAGCGCATGCCACAAGGGATATTATCAAACTGGGGCAGAAAATTTTCCTTCCATTTAGAAAATTTTCTGGAAGTCAGGTACCCCCAGCTGATAACATTTTACCCCCCAACAGGTAAGTAAATCAAGGGAGGTATTCTTTGAAGGGAGAAGCTATGCAAAAACAAAACAAAAATAAAAAAGGAATAAAGAAAAAAAAAGAATAATAATAAAAATGGGGAAGGTAGAAAAGGAAAATTCATCCCAATCCCCAGCAAGTATTCAAGGTAAGACATTTTCAAGTCTTAAAGATATTTTGGGTTCATCCGCCCTCAAATAGGATATGTTGGGTTCATCCGCCCTCAAATAGGATCTGTTGGGTTCATCCGCCCTCAAATAGGATATGTCGGGTTCATCCGCCCTCAAATAGGATCTGTTGGGTTCATCCGCCCTCAAATAGGATCTGTTGGGTTCATCCGCCCTCAAATAGGATCTGTTGGGTTCATCCGCCCTCAAATAGGATCTGTTGGGTTCATCCGCCCTCAAATAGGATCTGTTGGGTTCATCCGCCCTCAAATAGGATCTGTTGGGTTCATCCGCCCTCAAATAGGATCTGTTGGGTTCATCCGCCCTCAAATGGGATATGTCGGGTTCATCCGCCCTCAAATGGGATATGTCGGGTTCATCCGCCCTCAAATAGGATATGTTGGGTTCATCCGCCCTCAAATAGGATCTGTCGGGTTAATCCGCCCTCAAATAGGATCTGTCGGGTTCATCCGCCCTCAAATAGGATCTGTTGGGTTCATCCGCCCTCAAATAGGATCTGTTGGGTTCATCCGCCCTCAAATAGGATCTGTCGGGTTCATCCGCCCTCAAATAGGATATGTCGGGTTCATCCGCCCTCAAATAGGATATGTCGGGTTCATCCGCCCTCAAATAGGATCTGTCGGGTTCATCCGCCCTCAAATAGGATATGTCGGGTTCATCCGCCCTCAAATAGGATCTGTTGGGTTCATCCGCCCTCAAATAGGATCTGTTGGGTTCATCCGCCCTCAAATAGGATATGTTGGGTTCATCCGCCCTCAAATAGGATATGTTGGTTTCAGTCTTTTATTTCAAGTTTTGAAGACAGGCGCCCACCTGAATAACGAGAGGAATACATTTTTGTCTTTTCATTTCTGTTCTAGGTCACCCACCAGTATAATGCGGGAATACATTTTTGTCTTTTCATTTCTGTTCTAGGTCACCCACCAGTATAATGCGGGAATACACTTGTGTCTGTTCATTTCATATTCTAGGTCACCCACCAGTATAATGCGGGAATACATTTTTTGTCTTTTCATTGTTGTTCTGGGTCACCCACCAGTATAATGCGGGAATATATTTTTGTCTTTTCATTTCTGTTCTAGGTCACCCACCAGTATAATGCGGGCATATCATTTTTCATATCTTTACCGCCAGGCGCCCACCTGTATAATGAGAGGAATACATTCAGTCTTTACTTTTAAGTGTTGAAACCAGGCGCCCACCTGTATAACGAGAAGAATACATTTCAGTCTTTTTTTACTTTCAAGTGTTGAAATTGGGAGCCCGCCCAGATAACAGAGGCATAAATTCAGTCTTTTTTATTTTTAAGTGTTGAAATTGGGAGCCCGCCCAGATAACAGAGGCATAAATTCAGTCTTTTTTATTTTTAAGTGTTGAAATTGGGAGCCCGCCCAGATAACAGAGGCATACATTCAGTCTTTTATTTTAAGTGTTGAAATTGGGAGCCCGCCCAGATAACAGAGGCATACATTCAGTTTTTTTATTTCAGGTGTTGAAATTGGGAGCCCGCCCAGATAACAGAGGCATACATTCCACGCCTTTACCCATAGGAGACGCACTTCCTAAGAAAGTTTCACCAGTAGGAGACGCACTTCCTAAGCAAGTTTCACCAGTAGGAGACGCACTTCCTAAGCAAGTTTCACCAGTAGGAGACGCACTTCCTAAGCAAGTTTTATCAGTAGGAGACGCACTTCCTAAGATAAGTTTCACCAGTAGGAGACGCACTTCCTAAGCAAGTTTTATCAGTAGGAGACGCACTTCCTAAAAAGTTTCACCAGTAGGAGACGCACTTCCTAAATCCATTGTACCAGTAGGAGACGCACTTCCTAAAAAGTTTCACCAGTAGGAGACGCACTTCCTAAGTTTATTTCACCCAATAGGAGACGCACTTCCTAAGCAGTTTCACCAATAGGAGACGCACTTCCTAAGCAAGTTTCACCAATAGGAGACGCACTTCCTAAGCAAGTTTCACCAATAGGAGACGCACTTCCTAAGCAAGTTTCACCAATAGGAGACGCACTTCCTAAGAATAGTTTCACCCAGTAGGAGACGCACTTCCTAAGAACAAGTTTCATCAATAGGAGACGCACTTCCTAGATTCATTTCACCCACAGGAGACGCACTTCCTAAGTTTAGTTCTACCAGTAGGAGACGCACTTCCTAAAGCAAGTTTCACCAGTAGGAGACGCACTTCCTAAGCAAGTTTCACCAGTAGGAGACGCACTTCCTAAGCAAGTTTTATCAGTAGGAGACGCACTTCCTAAGATAAGTTTCACCAGTAGGAGACGCACTTCCTAAGTCAGTTTCACCAATAGGAGACGCACTTCCTAAGCAGTTTCACCAATAGGAGACGCACTTCCTAAGTTTATTTCACCCAATAGGAGACGCACTTCCTAAGCAAGTTTCACCAGTAGGAGACGCACTTCCTAAGCAAGTTTTATCATTAGGAGACGCACTTCCTAAGATCAGTTTCACCATAGGAGACGCACTTCCTAAGTTTCAGTTTCACCAATAGGAGACGCACTTCCTAAGATATGTTTCACCATAGGAGACGCACTTCCTAAAGTTCAGTTTTACCATAGGAGACGCACTTCCTAAGTTCAGTTTCACCATAGGAGACGCACTTCCTAAGTTCATTTCACCCATAGGAGACGCACTTCCTAAGTTTAGTTCTACCAATAGGAGACGCACTTCCTAAGTTCAGTTTTACCATTAGGAGACGCACTTCCTAAGAATAGGTTCACCAATAGGAGACGCACTTCCTAAGTTGATTTCACCAATAGGAGACGCACTTCCTAAGCTAAGTTTTACCAATAGGAGACGCACTTCCTAGATCTATTGTACCAATAGGAGACGCACTTCCTAAGAATAGTTTCACCCAGTAGGAGACGCACTTCCTAAAAACAGTCATCCCCAATAGGAGACGCACTTCCTAAGTTTATTGTACCCCCTGGAGACGCACTTCCTCAAAGTTTAGTTTTACCCGTAGGAGACGCACTTCCTAGTCGAGATTTTATTCATAGGAGACGCACTTCCTAGTTCTAGTCACTGAAGTTTTCACCCTTAGGAGACACACTTCCTAGTTTAGCTCATTCCGATTCAACCATAGAAGACACACTTTCTAGTTTGAGTCATTGAGGTTTCTATTTTAGCAGACACATTTGCTAGCAAGAGTTTTGGTTTTACTCAGAGGAGATGCACATCCTAGCCTAGTCTTTAGTTTACTCTCATCATTGAATCAGTAGTGTAAGTGAGTTACAATTTTGCTAATGACTCACAAATCTTCCCAGTACAAACTGGGTTAGAAAATTTTGTTTGTTTTGTTTGTTTTGATTGTCAGGGACCCGCCTGTAGAACGGAGGTTGTTGCGTGTCGAAGATAGAAGAAGTCAGGGGTCCGCCTGTAGAACAGAGAAACATTTTTCAAAATCAAGCAGTGACCCACTGGAAGGCAGAAGGCTACAACAAAAATCCCCAGCACTCAATCCAAGATAGAAGCAACAAGAAGCTCGCCCCAAGAATGCAAGTCAACAGTCTGAGAGGGTCAACAAAAGCTAGTCACAAAAACAAAAAAAAAAACAAAAAAAAAAGAAAAAAGAAGAAAAATGAATGAATCCAAAGCACAGAAGTGGAGAACAGATGTAATCTGCTCAAGAACTAGCGCCTACAACTAGCAAGTATCAAGGTTCAAATCCAAAGTCTGTATGAAGCACCATTCAAGACTCAAGACAAAGTTTCAGAAGACTTAAGAGATAGAGATCCTTGTAACTAGTAGCTGATAGGCTTAGTTAATCTTTTTTCAGTTTTCATTTTTGTTGTAATGACAGGACCGCGGACCGGAACCTCAACGGAACGGCACCTCGATCGGCTCTCCACCTCGGTACCCTCTACCATCTCTCTCATTCCCGAACTACACGTGGCCTGATTCCTGTATAACCAAGGATATGTAGGCAGCTCAGATACCAGGGCTCGGTCACATTCCCTCCCTTTCCTTAAGTGTAGTCCGTCCAAGTAATGGTCGGGTCAAAAACACGTCTAGTCGTTCTTTGTCGGAAAACTCTTCGTGTTTCCAGTCAAAGAGGGCCAGCTGTAAGCACGTGATTTTTGACCCTCCCCGGGAATTTTTGCGTTCTTAAGCTTAAATATCTAATTTAGGACAAGTATAACTATTTTAACTATTTTACTTTATTTCGTTGCAAAAAAAGAAAATTTCAAAAAATATATATAAAAATTTTAGTTTATGTATTTCTCATAAACTTGAAAAATACAAAAATTGCACTTTATTTTTATACCTTATATAATTTCGAAAAAATACAAAAATAATAATTCTATTAAAGTTTTATAGGCATTTTTAACTTTGAAAAAATACAAAAATATTACCTCATATTTTATCTTAATATTTAAAAACGAAAATTACAAAAAATAGTTTTATTAATATTTTGTAGCTATTTTTAAACCTTGAAAAATATTTAAAAAGATATAGTTTTGTTTAAATACTAGTCTTATTTTTGGTAGTTATTTTGCTTACATAGGACTAGTTAAGCAACGTGTTCCTATTTATCGGGTCCGGGCAAAAGAATAATATTCGGGTTTAAACTACCCGGTTTTAGGCCTAATTTTCGGACCTAGCCCATAATAAACCGTGTCCAGGACACATGGGGAACCCCACCACGCATGGGGGACATAAGTCTCGAACCCCACCACGCGTGGGGCTCATTTTTTGGGGCAAACCCATACAAATGCACGAGACTTGGACTGGAAAAAAGGGACTTTTCGAAAATTTGGGAACGGGCAACTATTCATCTTCTTCTCAAAAAAGAGAAGAAGAAGAACCCTACTGAGGACCCCCCCCTAACAGAAAAACCACAAACGATCCCTTCCATCGTCGACCCTACGTCCACCAAGCCTCCGACCACCCGTCACCTTCCCCGGCACCCCCACTGCCCAAAACCACCATCAACACCCAAACCCACCATTCCTCACGTCCAAAAACTCCAGTCGAACCCCGTCTCCGCCATAACCACTGCTCATCGCCACCATCAAACGACCACCCCGTCTCCTCCCAAACTCCCTCGCGACCACTCCGTCATCTTCCCCGGTGACATTGCTGCTCGTCGTCACCCTTCTTCAAACGCCACCACCCTCGTTCCACCTCCAAACCCTCTCCGTCTCGCCTGCGTCGCCCCTCCATCGACGACCACTACCCCATGACCCTGCTCCCCCACGTCCAGAGTATAACCAGACACCGTCCCTCAGCTCTAGCACCACCCGTCAAGCAGCAGCCATCGCTGTTGCGTCGTCCAACCACCCCTATCGTCAACTGCCCAAACGACCCCTCCAACTGCATCTTCACGTACACAGGTGTCGCGCCGGAAAAATACAGCAGCAACCAAACAATCCCTGGTCGTTGACAGTTGTGGGTCCGAGCTTTCTGTTCGTCGAGGTCCGGTACGTTGAGGTCCGGTACGTCGAGTTTGTTGTCCGAGGTTTCGTCGCGGGTCCAACGCATCGGACGATAATATCAAGTAGGTCATCTCTGTTCGTGTCCTTCATATTTGTTGTTTAGCAATATGTACATGCGTTTGTTGAAATACAATCCTAGTTCATGCAGATAGTACGCGACATTATATACATGGTGATTGCAAATTGCTATATTTGATAATTAACCCCGTATGGTATTGAAATTTGGCCGTGAATGTCTTTCCCGTTGTTTCGTTATTTTAAGTAGCTATTTGACATTTTGTTTCTTCATGTTTAAATTGTTGTTATCCAAATATTTGTCGTAATAGAGGTTTGCGCATATTCTGAAAGGTGTTAATTATTTAGTTTGTCTTAATAGTTGTTTATACATGTGGTAGTAAATGTTGAAATTATAGTGGCAATTTTAATTACGCGGAAAAATGCTCGCTTCATCAAATGGGTTCAATCTATAATCTATGATCTCGCGAAGAAGAGAAAAAACATAGTTATTTTAGCCTTGTCCTATTTCTAAAAAGAGAAAATAAATAAATAAATAAAATGAGACGAGCCTCGCCAAAGAATACAAGCTGCGGGGCCCTCTAAATGTATATATTAAATACTTAGATTCCGGGACGGGCCGTTTAGCAAATTTCACGGCCCTACCCAAAATAATAATGCGCTAGTTGCTTTAGGCGCGCCTTTAATAATGTTATCTCCCTAAACTCGGGTGCACATTTATGTGACCCAAATCCAAATCTCAACGGAGTCGAAATATGTCTCTAGTCACGGGCGCATTGATTGTGGCGTGGCCTGAGATGCATTTCCATGACGTTGCAAATTCTTTAAAAAAAAAATGAGAATGACATGAGCCTCGCCGAATAAAAATACAAATTGCGGGGCCCTCAGTAAATACTTGTTTAAATTACTTAGAATTCAGGAGGGTTGTTTAGCGAATTTCACGGCCTCCGCAAAATAATAATGCGCTAGTTGCTTTAGGCGCGTCTTTAATAATTTAATTTTCTTAAACTCGGGTGTGCATTTCATGCGACCCAAATCCAAATTCTAAAACATCAAATAAAATATGTTTCGTATTGTGGGTGCATTTCATGTGACACAGTCCAAAGATATGTTTTAAGCGATGTTCACATTTCTTAATAATAATAATTAATAAAGCGGTTAAAAGATAAAATTTGCACATGGTTCATAATTGTATTAAAAATCAGATGAATAAGCCGAATATAACAGTTGAGCGACCGTGCTAGAACCACGGAACTCGGGAATGCCTAACACCTTCTCCCGGGTTAACAGAATTCCTTATCCGGATTTCTGGTACGCAGACTGTAATATAGAGTCATTCTTTTCCTCGATTCGGGATTAAAATTGGTGACTTGGGACACCCTAAATCTCCCAAGTGGCGACTCTGAAATAAATAAACCAATCCCGTTTCGATTGTCCTTTAATTGGAAAAAACTCCCCCTGCCCCCTCGGGTGCGGAAAAAGGAGGTGTGACAGCGCTATATTGCTTAAATATATTGAGGTGCGAACATTCCGGAAGATTATAGGATTAAGGAAAGCTCGGTTGAGGTATGTATGGCTAAAACCCCGTCTTTTGGAAATTGAGCTTTATCGGTGATTGTGTGGGCATGGCAAGATTAAAGTTGAATTGCTGCATTGCTTGTTGTTTTACATGAGTTGGTATTGTAACCTTGTGTGTATGAAAAAGGTGTCCCAACATAATCAACGTGCTATCTTGACAGCTCCTATGAACTTTCATCTTTAGACTTGATCTATGTAAAACTGTCCTGTTTCGGTATGTTGCCCATACGTCCATGGTTAGTACTATACGAGTTATGTTATGTCTTATGTCTATGGAATGTGTACATGCGGTTAGGATATGTTTTTGGGGGATCTCTAAAAGGTGGATAGGCCTAAATATAGAGGAAACTCTGGCGAAATTTTCAGAAATTTAGGGAGTTAGCTAAATTTGGGGTCTATAAATATGTTTCAGGTTGCAAAAAGCTGAAGTTGCATAAAGATTGCTAATAAGTGAACCTTGATCCTCATTCGAGGATGAATGATCTTAAGTGGGGGAGGATGTGAGGCCCCGTGAAAATTTCCATTCTAAACCCGAACGCTCGTAGTGACAATTAGGATTATGTGTTAGTGATGCGTAAAAATTCTTCGCGAAGAGCTTGCAAGCCACGGTTCAGACCTTTTTGACTGATCTATGCTCTAAAATGTCAAGAAATAATGTTTTCCAGAAAAATACGATTCTACGATCGAGAATGTGGTCGCATATCAGGTATGCGGACCGCATAGTCGCCGCAAAGTGAGTCAGTGTGTTGGTCAATTTGAGGTCAACTATGCGGTCGATTATGCTATTGCATAAACAATATGCGGACCGCATAGTCGTCGCATAATTCCCTTGGTATTTTGTAAAGGGCAGTTCTGCGGTGCATTATGCGACCGCAGAACGGGTATGCGGACCGCATTTCTGCCGCATACCCCGACAGTATGTTCAGGTTTGGGGGAGTGTTTTTGTGGTCCATTATGCGGACCGCATATCCACTTCGTGATCACAAAAGCCGATCGCAGATCTAACTAGGGGCTCCAATTTTCTAAATTTTAAACCCGATCCCCTATCGTTATATTCGGTGTAATAGCTCATTTTGAGCCTATTTCCTGATATTTCTAGAGTGAGAGAGAGGGGTCTAAGAGAGGGAGAGTGCTTCTAATCAAATTACTCAATGAATCCTTGGTAAATCGTTGAAGATAATTATGTGAGGGACCCAAACCCTCATCCCAAGAAGCAAGGCTTCATCACCCCAGCTCTTATTTTTATACTTAGCTATAAGGGTGTCATTAGTGAGGCAATTCATTGGTATAACAGTGGATTTCTTGCATGCTTATCAAACCTAAGAGTGTTGGGGGGTAGTGAATTAAAAATAAAAGCAATTGGGGTATAGAATGATTTAAATATCTCTCAAAAAGGGCCTAAGATCGTAATGCCCCTATGGTGTTTGATAGTATGCTCAAAACAAGCTAGAATCTCTATCTCGTCTCTAATTCTCGGTTTAATTTGTAATTCTTACACAATAGATCGAAGTGCTAAAAGTTTCGGAATTTTGTAAGGAACAATGAAAGCTTTATTGAGGTATGTATGGCTAAAACCCCGTCTTTTAGAAATTGAGCTTCATCATTGGTTGTGTGAGTACGGTAAGACTAAATTGAATTGTTGTATTGATTGCTATTTCAATTGACTTGGTGTTGCAACCTTATATGCATGGAAACTGTGTCTCAAATTGATCAACGTGCTATTCTTGATAATTTGAAAAGGTGCAAGGACTATGAATCATGTATCGAAATGCTTAGACCTTAGATTGAAATTGAAGTGCGTTGTTGTGCCATTTACATGAAGTCTCATCTACGCCTACAACCTTATTTGCTCTTGTGTGCCATACTCTCTTGAATTACAAACCTAATGTTGAAAATGGGAACAATGTGAAACGTGAATTGTGGAATGTGAAAATTGTGGCCCCAAGTGCCGGTAAACTAATACATGTGTAACCAAAGATTGGAGTGAGATGAATAATGGTAAATGGTAACACCTCAGTAAGGCGACCTAGCCGATCGGGCCGTAATAAGATGCCATGATATACACACATGGCGGTTATACATTGATGATTGAAACTGGAAAGTGTAAATAGAATATTGGTAACGTCTCTGGGAGACGGCCTAGCCGATCGGGTCGAGATCAGACTCCGCTCAAGGTAGCGGTGGTAATGTGAACGATGTGGAACAGTATGAAATGCCCAACTAAAGGCTATGGAAACATGATGTGAAGGTTGTGTAATTCTTTCATGTTGATAATGTTGTGATCGTTTAAATCTTTGGAGTGATACTTGTGATTTCCTTATTTGTGTATGAAAGTTCTTTCTAATTTGATGGTGTTTAGTTATAAATACTAGTGCTATTCGATGGCACTAACGTCCCTTTTGTCGAGGGAACTACATTTTTTTAATGAATGTAGGTGGCTGCATAGCGGATAGTATCGGTCGTGTGTAGCGAAACATCCCTCTTCTCAAGATCTTGGTAAGCCCCTTTCTCCTTAGAGGGTCTATATTGTATATCTTTATGTTGTGGACTTTCACTTTTGAGGTATAGCCGGGGCCTTGTTGCCAGCATTGTCATACTTGTCTTTTACATCATTTGAGGCTTAGTAGACATTTGTGTGGGTCATGTGTGGGTGTCAGATGGGTGTACTAACTATGTTGTAATTCTAATTCCCGTTTCTCTAAAGTATAAATGTATGGAACCTCAGAACTCATTTATGGTTTGATGTGGTGATTTAAAATGAACTAGTAATGTGGGATGCACTATCTTCCCTTGGTTAAATAAACGGAAGTGTACTTATTCATATTGAGCTGGCTAGGTAGTATTTGATAAGGCTTGCTCAGTTGGGATCACTCGATTGAGCGCCGGTCGCGCCTCCCGAGGTTGGGGTGTGACAAACTTGGTATCAGAGCCTAAGGTTTTAAAGTGTCCTAGGATGTCTCGGAGCCGTGTCTCGTAGAGTCCTTCTTATTGGTGTGTAGTCGACCACATCTATATGTTGGAGGCTATTCAGACATTTTGGAATTTCACCCTTCGTTGATACTCCAGATCGTGCGATAGAGATTGACTATGAGATTGTCTTCTAACACGTGCTTTAAGGTTTCAGGTAAGTTTAAATGATCTTTCGTCTATTCCAAGTAATGTTGTCATATGACATGACAAATGGGCAAAGGACTGAATATTTAGGAGATGGCACATGTATCATGTTGAACGAATGGTATGAATATATGAGATACGTACATAGTACTAGAAGCATACTTTATTCGAGAAAAGTGTTAAAAATGATTACCACCTCCAAGAAACATTGGATTGATAAGTGATATGTAAGCTTGAATAGCACATGTGGGTAGTGTGAGACGTATGTAAATGATTGTAAGGTGTGAAAGAAAAATTGGTTTTATAAGCATGTGGTATATGTAAGGCATGACCAAGAGAGTAATAACAAACATGTAGGTCTCTCACGGGAGACAAGGAGTTATGAAAGGAGAGTCAATTGAACCCACGATAAGAAGACCCATTTACAATGAACTTTATAAAAATCTAGAAGTGTACGAAGTGATATTACATTCATAAAGGATATTGACATGAGGAATTGGAATCCCAAGCCCGTGTGGCTGAATAAGAGCAGAGAACTTATGAGATTAATACCATGGTGACTTAAATCTCCCTAATAGTCGAAGATATATATGAGGAATAGAGATATGAGTCATATGTCCCTAAAGTTGCCAAAATTCAAGACTTGTGTCGAAATCCGGGACATTCGCCCCAAGTGGGGGAGGAAGGCCATAGTGAGGCCACTTAAATACAATGAAACAAGAGTAAGACCATATAGCTATGATGTTTGAATATTTTGTTGAAGACATGCGTAGTCTAGAAAAGTGATAATGGATAACGTGATTATCTGAAAGGATATGCTAATGATAGGCCACTAGCACCCCCAAAAAGGTAGACGGTTAAGGAAGGTAAATTCTGCATACATGGCAATGTGAATGATAGGGTCAACGATCCTAGAAACTAAGACTATGTCTAAAAAGGGATTTTATACTTGTTAGACGGCTAAGAACAATGGAACCTAAGGAAGTGCTATAGGTCAAATATGGAAGGTTGCAAGTTTTTAGAATGGGTTAATCATAGACTTGCAATTTAACCAAAGTACCAAAGCGTTAAGAAAGGCGGGACGAGTGGGAGAAATAAATGTGATACTATAATAACCGAAGAGGGTATTTGGGCTTGATGGAGATCCTCTAAAGAATCTTACAAATAAATAAGTGTTAAGTGATATGCGTATGAACACACTTTCCCACAAATATCCTCACAAATGTTAAGAGGTGAGCATGATGAAATAACTAAGGGAAAAGACCACGTAACATATTGAAGAGTGCATGGCTATTCACTAGCTAGGAAGAACGAGGCGAGAAGAAATGGGGAGAAAACCTATAAATTGAGATGATCATGGTTATCATAAAATATCTTGTATCAGAATGGTGGACTCGCTTAGAGCATAAGTGTTAATAAAAGTTATACAGGACTAGCCGTAATGCAACCGATTGGGTGACACTGAATATTAACTAAAGGACCTAGAGATAGTTCATGTCTACATATAATGGAAAGTGAGACTACTGGTGGTGAAGTTGTGGTATGATAAACTCATTAAACAAGACACAATAATATTACAAGTTCACGGGAGGTAGATAAGGGTGTGGCACAATAAGGGTATCAATTATGCACTATGAGCAAAATAGAATGTGAATGAATGTTCCAGTTAGAAGGAAACGATGGTACCAACATATTGTCCAGGCCAAAGAGCGAAAAAGGGGGGAAAGACAACACAATCTACCCAAAGGGCAAATGAAATGTTCAAAATAGATTGAAAGAGGATGAACACTTGTTACAAACCAGACATGTTTAACATGGTAACTCTTAAACTGCAATATCAGGGAACTCTATATGTAGCTACAGTACGGGGAATGAGGTGAGTTACTCATCGAGGATAGAATCAGGTGGACTAAGTCTTACGCTTAAGAGTAAAATCAAAAGTTGATATATGTCTTAGGGGGTGTTTAACCGTAAAGAGGTATCGTGAGAATATTCACAAGGGAAGTAGTGTAGTTTCTTAAATTCTATAAGGCACATATGGGGAGAAGAGGTTGGCTAAGAAAAGTTGGAGCGCAATATTACCTTACATTTGATAAAATGTCGTGCAGGTTGATGTTATCAGGGTATGTGCGCAAATTAGAAGGTGTTATTCATTTGAGACAGAAGGAGTAATGTCTTTTGTGGAGAATTTGGAAGATTTAGTTGGAAGTATTCACAAGAGATTGTAACCACATCAGGGAAATTATTGTAGAACTCAATTCGTGGGAGGTCCTATGTAAGAGAAATATGATAAAGATGTTCCATTAATGATGCAACATGTTAAGGTGATAGTTTATGACTCTAGGCAACTCAAGAATCATGAAAAAAACTATCCAACCCATGACTTAGAGCTTGCAGCAGTGGTGTTTGCACTAAAGATTTGGCGACATTATTTGTAAAGGGTCCATGTGGATGTATTTACGGACCACAAGAGTCTTCAATATATTTTCAAGAAGAAGTAGATGAATCTAAGACAAAGAAGATGGCTAGAGTTACTCAAGGACTATGACATTGATATTATCTATCAACCGGAAAATGCCAATGTTGTGGCAGAGGATCTTAGTTGATAATCTATGGGAAGTTTTGCTCATTTGGAGGCATATCAGAGGCTGTTGGCCAGAGAGGTTCACCAGTTGGCTAATTTGGGAGTTTGCCTTGCGGACTCTAATGAAGGAGGGGTAATTATGCAGAATAGGGGTGAATCATCGCTTGTGGCAGAGGTGAAAAAGAAGCAATTTGTGGATCCGTTGTTATCACAACTGAATGCGGGGATTCTCAAACACAAAACCACAACATTTTCCTTGGGCATTAGTGATGGTACCTTACGGTACCAAGACCGCCTATGTGTTCCTGATATCGACGGTCTTCGGGAAAGGATCATGGCAGAAGCTCACACTTCCAGGTATTCCATGCACCCAGGTTCCACAAAAATGTATCATGATCTCAAGGAAATTTATTGGTGGAATAACATGAAGAAAGATGTGGCGGACTTTGTGGCAAAATGTCCGAGTTGTCAGCAAGTAAAGGCTGAACACCAAAGGCCTGGTGGATTGGCTCAAAGCATAGAAATTTCAATGTGGAAAAGGAAGAGTATCAACATGGATTTTGTGGTAGGGTTGCCACGCACTCCGCGCAAGTTCGACTCAATTTGGGTGATTGTTGATCGACTTACAAAGTCAACGCACTTCCTGCCTGTCAAATCTACCGACATAGCGGAACGGTATGCTCAGTTGTATATCAAAGAAATAGTCAGGTTACATGGCACTCCAGTCTCAATCATTTTAGAACGAGGGGCTCAGTTCGCAGCCAACTTTTGGAAGAAGTTTCAGCAAGGTTTGGGTACATAGGTAAATCTTAGCATAATTTTTCATCCACAAACCGATGGTCAAGCAGAACGGACTATTCAGACGCTTGAAGACATGTTGCGTGCTTGTACTCTTGATTTCAAGGGTAGTTGGGATGACCATTTGCCACTCATAGAATTTGCTTACAACAATAGCTTCCACACTAGTATCCAGATGGCACAATACAATGCACTATATGGTAGGAGATGTAGATCTCCCATTGGGTGGTTCAAGGTTGGAGAAGCGGAATTCATAGGGCCGAACCTCATGCATCAGGCCATGAAGAAAGTTAAGATTATTAAGGAGAGATTGTAAACTGCTCAGAGTCGCCAAAAATCCTATTCGGATGTGCGTCACAGAGATTTAGAGTTCAAAGAAGATGATTGGGTATTTCTGAAGGTTTCCTCTATGAAGGGCATCATGCGATTTGGAAAGAAGGGAAAATTGAGTTCGAGGTATGTCGGACCATACAAGAATCATTCAGAGGATTGGTCAGGTGACATACAAGCTCGAGCTGCCACCTAATATGTCATTAGTACACCCTGTCTTTCATGCGTCCATGTTGAGGAAGGCAGTGGGAGATCCGTACACTATTGTGCTAGTTGAAACTATGAAGGTAAATGAAGAACTGTCATATGAAAAAGTTCCAGTTGCCATTCTTGATAGGCTGGTTCAAAAATTGAGAAATAAGGAAATTGCATCCGTAAAAGTATTATGGCGGAACCTGCAAGTTGAGGAAGCCACTTGGGAAGCCGAGGATGAAATGAAAAGGAAATATCCACATTTGTTTGAATAGTCATGTAATAGCTTTTATGTACTTAGCTCCTATGAACTTTCATCTTTAGACTTGATCTATGTAAAACTGTCCTGTTTCGGTTATATGTTGCCCATGCAGCCATGGTTAGTACTATACGAGTTATGTTATGTCTTATGTCTATGGAATGTGTACATACGGTTAAGATATGTTTTTGGGGATCTCTAACAGGTGGATAGGCCTAAATACAGAGGAAACTCTGACAAAATTTTCGGAAATTTAGGGAGTTAGCTAAATTTGGGGTCTATAAATATGTTTCACATTGCAAGGAGCAGAATATTATACAAAGACTGCTAATAAGTGAACCTTGATCCTCATTCAAGGACGGATGATCTTAAGTGGGGGAGGATGTGAGGCCTCGTGAAAATTTCCATTCTAAACTCGAAAGCTCGTAGTGGCAATTAGGATTATGTGTTAGTGATGCGTAAAAATTCTTCGCAAAGAGCTTGCGAGCTGCGGTTCGGACCTTTTTGACTGATCTATGCTCTAAAAAGTCAAGAAAGAATGTTTTCCATAAAAAATGCGATTCTGCGGTCGAGAATGCGGTCGCATATCAGGTATACGGACTGCATAGTTGCCGCAAAGTGAGTCAGTGTGTTGGTCAATTTAAGGTCAACTATGCGGTCGATTATTCTATCGCATAACCGATATGCGGACTGCATATTCGTCGCATATTCCCTTGGTATTTTGTAAGAGGCAGTTCTGTGGTGCATTATGTGACCGCAGAACGGGTATGCGGACCGCATACCCAGACAGTGTGTTCAGGTTTGGGGGAGTGTTTTTGCGGTCCATTGTGCAGACTGAATGTCGACTTCGCGATCGCAAATGGCAATCGTAGATCTGACTTGGGGATCCAATTTTTTAAATTTTAAACCCGACCCCCTGTCATTATATTCAGAGTAATAGCTAATTTTGAGCCTATTTTATGATATTTCTAGAGTGAGAGAGAGGCGTCTAAGAAACGAAAAGTGCTTCTCATCAAATTACTCCATGAATTCTTGGTAAATCATTGAAGATAATCAAGTGAGGGACTCAAACCCTCATCCCAAGAGGTAAGGCTTCATCACTTCAGCTCTTATTTTTATACTTATCTATAAGGTGGTCATTAGTGAGGCAATTCATTGGTATAAGAGTGGATTTCTTGCATGCATATCAAACCTTAGAGTGTTGGGAGGTAGTGAACTAAAACGAAAAGCAATTGGTGTATAGGATGATTGAAATTTCTGTCAAAAAGGGCCTAAGATAACAATGCCCCTTTGGTATTTGATAGTATGCTCAAAACAAGCTAGAATCTCAATGTCGTCTCTAATTCTCGGTTTAATTTGTAATTCTTACACAATAGATCGAAGTGCTAAAAGTTCCAAAATTTTGTAAGGAATAAGGAAAGCTTTATTGGGGTATGTATGCCTAAACCCTTTCATTTAGAAATTGAGCTTCATCGTTGGTTGTGTGAGTACGGTAAGACTAAATTGAATTGTTGTATTGATTGCTATTTCACAACTTGGTGTTGCAACCTTATATGCATGGAAACTGTGTCTCAAATTGATCAACGTGCTATTCTTGATAATTTGAAAAGGTGCAAGGACTATGAATCATGTATCGAAATGCTTAGACCTTAGATTGAAATTGAAGTGTGTTGTTGTGCCATTTACATGAAGTCTCATCTACGCTTACAACCTTATTTTCTCTTGTGTGCTATACTCTCTTGAATTACAAACCAAATATTGAAAATGGGAACAATGTGAAATGTGAATTGTTGAATGTGAAAATTGTGGCCCCTAGTGCTAGTAAACTAATACATGTATAATCAAAGATTGGAGTGAGATGAATAATGGAAAATGGTAACCCCTCGGTAAGGCAGCCTAGCCGATCGGGCCGTGATCGGACGCCATGACATATACATATGGCGGTTAATCATTGATGATTGAAACTGGAAAGTGTGAATAGAATATTGGTAAAGTCCTCGGGAGATGGCCTAGCTGATCGGGTAGAGATCGGACTCCGCTCAAGGTAGCGGTGGTAATGTGAACGATGTGTAACAGTATGAAATACCTAACTAAAGGCTATGGAAACATGATGTGAAGGTTGTGTAATTCTTTCATGTTGATAATGTTGTGATCGTTTAAAGCTTTGGAGTGATACTTATGATTTCCTTATTTGTGTATGAAAGTTATTTCTAATTTGATGGTGTTTAGTTATACATGCTAGTGCTATTCGATGGCACTAACGTCCCTTTTGCCGGGGCACTACATTTTTTTTAATGAATGTAGGTGGCTCCACAGCGGATAGTGTCGGTCATGTATAGTGAAGCACCCCTCTTCTCAAGATCTTGGTGAGCCCCTTTCTTTTTCGAGGGGCTATATTGTATATCTTTATGTTGTGGTCTTTCACTTTTGAGGTATAGCCGGGGCCTTGTTGTAGGCATTGTCATACTTGTTTTTTACATTCTTAGAGGCTTCGTAAACATATGTGTGGGTCATGTGTGGGTGTCAGATGGGTGTACTAACTATGTTGTAATTCTAATTCCCGTTTCTCTAAAGTATAAATGTATGGAGCCTCAGAACTCATTTATGGTTTGATGTGGCGATTTAAAATGAACTAGTAATGTGGGATGCACTATCTTCCCTTGGTTAAATAAACGGAAGTATGGTGTCCTTATTCATATTGAGCTTTGTATTTAGTGTTTGATAAGTCTTGCTCATTTCAGATCACTCGATTGAGCTCCAGTCGCACCTCCCGAGGTTGGGGCGTGACAACTTTTAGAGAGAGAGAGAGAGAGGGTCTTAGAGAGGGGAAGTGACTTTCATGAATATTGATCCAAAAATCCTTGTTAAATCATTGAAGATAATCAAGTGAGGGACTCAAACCCTCATCCCAAGAGGTAAGGCTTCATCACTTCAGCTCTTATTTTTATACTTAGCTATAAGGTGGTCATTGGTGAGGCAATTCATTGGTATAAGAGTGGATTTCTTGCATGCATATCAAACCTTAGAGTGGTTGGGGGTATTGAACTAAAACGAAAAGCAATTGGTGTATAGGATGATTGAAATTTCTGTCAAAAAGGGCCTAAGATCACAATGCCCCTTTGGTATTTGATGGTATGCTCAAAACAAGCTAGAATCTCAATGTCGTCTCTAATTCTCGGTTTAATTTGTAATTCTTACACAATAGATCGAAGTGCTAAAAGTTCCAAAATTTTGTAAGGAATAAGGAAAGCTTTATTGAAGTATCTATTGCTAAAACCCCGTCTTTTAGAAATTGAGCTTCATCGTTGGTTGTGTGAGTACGGTAAGACTAAATTGAATTGTTGTATTGATTGCTATTTCACGACTTGGTGTTGCAACCTTATATGCATGGAAACTGTGTCCTCAAATTGATCAACGTGCTATTCTTGATAATTTGAAAAGGTGCAAGGACTATGAATCATGTATCGAAATGCTTAGACCTTAGATTGAAATTGAAGTGTGTTGTTGTGCCATTTACATGAAGTCTCATCTACGCTTACAACCTTATTTTCTCTTGTGTGCTATACTCTCTTGAATTACAAACCAAATATTGAAAATGGGAACAATGTGAATTGTGGAATGTGAAAATTGTGGCCCCAAGTGCTGGTAAACTAATACATCTATAATCAAAGATTGGAGTGAGATGAATAATGGAAAATGGTAACCCCTCGGTAAGGCATCCTAGCCGATCGGGCCGTGATCGGACACCATGACATATACATATGGAGGTTAAGCATTGATGATTGAAACTGGAAAGTGTGAATAGAATATTGGTAAAGTCCCCGGGAGATGGCCTAGCTGATCGGGTCGAGATCGGACTCCGCTCAAGGTAGCGGTGGTAATGTGAACGATGTGGAACAGTATGAAATACCCAACTAAAGGCTATGGAAACATGATGTGAAGGTTGTGTAATTCTTTCATGTTGATAATGTTGTGATCGTTTAAAGCTTTGGAGTGATACTTATGATTTCCTTATTTGTGTATGAAAGTTCTTTCTAATTTGATGGTGTTTAGTTATACATGCTAGTGCTATTTGATGGCACTAACGTCCTTTTTGCCGGGGCACTACATTTTTTTTAATGAATGTAGGTGGCTCCACAGCGGATAGTGCCGGTCGTGTGTAGTGAAGCATCCCTCTTCTCAAGATCTTGGTGAGCCCCTTTCTTCATCGAGGGGCTATATTGTATATCTTTATGTTGTGGACTTTCACTTTTGAGGTATAGACGGGGCCTTGTTGCCGGCATTGTCATACTTGTTTTTTTACATTCTTAGAGGCTTCGTAAACATATGTGTGGGTCATGTGTGGGTGTCAGATGGGTGTACTAACTATGTTGTAATTCTAATTCCCGTTTCTCTAAAGTATAAATGTATGGAACCTCAGAACTCATTTGTGGTTTGATGTGGCGATTTAAAATGAACTAGTAATGTGGGATGCACTATCTTCCCTTGGTTAAATAAACGGAAGTATGGTGTCCGTATTCATATTGAGCTTTGTATTTAGTGTTTGATAAGTCTTGCTCAGTTCAGATCACTCGATTGAGCTCCGGTCGCACCTCCCGAGGTTGGGGCGTGACAACTTTTAGAGAGAGAGAGAGAGAGAGGGTCTTAGAGAGGGGACATGACTTTCATCAATATTGATCCAAAAATCCTTGTTAAATCATTGAAGATAATCAAGTGAGGGACCTAAACCTTCATCCCAAGAGGTAAGACTTCATCACCTCAACTCTCATTTTTACACATAGCTATAAAGAGACATTAGTGAGGTAATTCATGGGGATAAGGGGGTTTGCATTGCATGCATGTGTTCTTGAAGAGTATGAGGAATTATATAAGAGGAGGCATGGGTAATGGGCTAGTGTAATCTTGCATAAAAAGAACCCTAAGGCCTTAATGAACACTAATTGTTCGGTAAAATGCTCAAGAGAGCTTAGATTATGATATTTTCTTGATTATGAGTTAAATTGTGCTATATTGCTTAAATAGATTGAGGTGCGAACATTCCAGAACGTTATAGGATTAAGGAAAGCTCGGTTGAGGTATGTATGGCTAAAACCCCGTCTTTTAGAAATTGTGCTTCATCGGTGATTATATGGGCATGGCAAGATTAAAGTTGAATTGTTACATTGCTTGTTGTTTTACATGAGTTAGTATTGTAACCTTATGTGTGTGAAAAATGTGTCCCAACATAATCAACATGCTATCTTGACACCTTGAAAGGGGCAAAGGAATGCATTATGTATTGGAAATGTTTAGACCTTAAATTGAGATTGCAGCTCTAAGTGCTATCTTGACTCATTTGAGAAATGAATTGCTTTATGAGAAGGGAACAATGCCTTGATGAGGTGACCTAGACGATCGGGTCGAGATCGGACTCCGCTCAAGATAGCGGTGGTATTGGAAAGATATTGTGAATGAATTCTAGAAAAGAAGGAAAATGAGATTGTGATTGAAGCATATGTCTCAAATGAGGCAACCTAGCTGAGATTATGATTGAAGAATGTCTCAAATGAGGCAACCTAGCCGATCGGGTCGAGATCGGACTCCGCTCAAAATAGCGGTGGTCTTGTAAACAATTAATGAATAGTGTGAAACGCCCCAAACTTAAAGCTATGGGAAAATGATGTGAAAGTTGTATGATTCTTTTATTTGATAATGTGGTGATCGTTTAAAGTTTTGAGTTATACTTGTGATTTCTTATTCTTGTATGAAAGTTCTTTCTAAGTAGATTGTGTTTAGTTATACATACTAGTACTATTCCATGGTACTAACATCCCTTTTGCCGGGGGTGCTACATTTTTAAATGAATGTAGGTGGCTCCATAGCGGATAGTGTCGTGTGTAGTGGAGTATCCTATTCTCAAAATCTTGGTGAGCCCCTTCCTACTTCAAGGGATTTTGTGACATGCCTTTTGTTATAGATGTCTATTTTGAGGTATAGCCGGGGCCTTGTCGCCAGCGTTGTTATCACTGTCTTGGGTATCCTTAGAGGCTCCGTAGACATATATGTGGGTTATGTACGGGCGTTGGATGGGTCTTTGAACTATGATATAATTCAAATTCTCGTTTTGCTAAAGTGTAATTGTATGTAATCTTGGGAACTTAATTATGGATTAATGTTGTAATTTAAAATGAACTAACTTTGTAGAATGCACTATCTTTCCTCGTCTAAACAAATGAATGAAACCATGGTTTCCTTATTCGTATCGAGTTGGGTAGGAAGTGTTTGATAAGGCTTGCTTAGTTGGGTTTACTCGATTGAGCGCTCTTCGCGCCTCCCGAGGTTGGGGTGTGATAAAGGGCATTGCAGAGTAGATTTTTGTCCCGTTTAAGGTAAGTAACGATTGTAAATATAGATCCGAGGGTATGAAACCCCAGAATTTCATGCTATTTTGGATAAACGAGGTGACACACGTGCTAGGTGATGGGCGTTTGGGCGTGCACCGGTAGATATTAAGACTTGGTCCGTCTTGTGGCAATTGTAGAGTTGTATATTTTGATAAACTCTATATGAAATCTATGTGTGTAGAAATAATTCTTTTAACTTGGGCTGAATGCCATGTTTTGGGCCTTGTGTCGTACTATTTGGACCCTTAGGGATATTTTACTATCCTCACACTGTTTTGATTTTAAAGCATATCCCCAGTCATGATTTTTACCTGTTTATTGTTTGATTCAGTTTCATTACTCTACTTTAAAATATATAAAAACTGTTTGGGCTGAGTTCCCTGATTTTTCACTAAAATGGCCAAGTGGCTGTGAGGTTGATGATTGAGAGAGGCTGAGGGCCTGATGGTGAGGATTATATATTATGGATCGACCTGCACGCAATATATATATATATATATGGATCGGGCTGCATGTCGCAGCGATATGTTGGATCGGGTTGCACGCTGCAGTGATATAGTGCTTGGGATGTAGGAGCCCCTCCGGAGTCTGTACACCCCCAGTGAGTGTAGTCGACTATATATGGATCGGGTTGCACGCCGCATCGGTTATTATGAGATATCTATTGAGCGGGAGTGTTGAGTATGAGTGCTGATTGATGAGAATTGAGTCACGAGTGATTGAGAGACTTGCTCGAGGGGCTATATATATGAGTGATACTTTGACCGAGGGTCTTGTTTTATGAAATTAGTGTTTTCACTCTTCTTTTATACTGAGCCTCTATTGGAAAATATTTAATAAATGTTTTAAATAACTTTCACTAGAACTGGAGTTTTTACGAGAAGTTTGGAAATTTAATTACTGAATTGAATTTGTTATTACTTTTGAGATCCTATGTTATGGGATGTATATGATTTTTAAATGCTCGTCACTACACTCAGCCTTTATTTATAATTGTTACTTACTGAGTTGGCATACTCACGTTACTCCCTGCACCTTGTGAGCATCTGAGTGAGAGCTATTCTTTATCTTCAGAGCGTTCTGGAGTTAGCAAGGTATCTGCACGGCGTCCGCAACCTTTCCTTTCTCCTTCCTATCTATTTGTATTTGTTTTTATCAGTTTCATCTTGTATAGAGCAGACAGTATCAGATTGTATTTTAGTGGCTCACGACTAGTGACATCGGGTCAGGCAGTATTGATGTTTTACATATTTTTTCCGCTTGTTTTGAAATGTTTAAATAAAAGAGTTGTGATAATATCTGTTTACTAAATGAATTAAAGAAAATACCTGTTTATGTTATAAATGTCAAGTCGGCTTGCCTAGTAATGCAATGTGCGCCATCACGACCGGGGTGCTTTAAGGTCGTGACAAATTGGTATCAGAGCCTAGGTTACATAGGTCTTACCAGTCATGAGCCAGTTTAGTAGAGTCTCGTGGATCGGTACGAAGACGCCTGTACTTATCTTCGAGAGCCTGCAGAACCTTTAGGAAAAAATTCACATTCTTGAAGTCCTATCGTGCGAATCAGTTGAGTATGGTAACTAAACTTCTATTATTCTATTCTTTCACTGATGGCGAGGACACGTGCTACCGGTCAGGACGGACAACCACCAGTACCACTAGTTGGGGCCACTAGAGGTCGAGGTCGTGATCAAGGCCGTGGTAGGGGCAGAGGTGTAACCCAAACAAAAGCTAGGGCAACACCTGCTGATCCACCAACCGCCACAGTTCATGATCAGGTTCTAGTGGGGGATGCTCCAGCAGGACCAGCACAGGCACCGACTATGCCTATTGTTATCCGAGGCCTTCAAGAGGCCCTAACCCAGATTCTATTAATGTGCACTGGCCTAGCTCAGGAGGTCTCAGTTACTACAACCACAACTACTTCTCAGGCCGAGGAGGCACCCAGACTCCCTCCGCATGCACATTTGAGAAAGTTGTGCAAGGACTTCAGACACCGAGGGCACCACCAGCCTACCCGGTTGCGCCCACTTAGGATTATGTGGCACCAGTTATGGCTGATGACGAGAAGCGTCGATTGGGGATGTTTGGCAGACTTCATCCTCCGACTTTCAGTGGTGCAGAAGGCGAGGATACCCAGGGTTTATTGGATAAGATTCAGAGGACGTTTTGGACCACAGGTATTTTGGACACCAGTGGGGTCTCGTTCACTACTTTCTAATTTTTAGGAGCTTCCTTTACTTGGTGGGAGGCTTATGAGTGGCGTAGGCCTGTTGGTGCAGTGGCCCTTACCTGGAAGTAGTTCTCCGCTCTCTTTTTGGAGAATTATGTGCCACAGTCTTGCAGGGAGAAGCTGCACATGCAGTTTGAGCAGTTGCATCAAGATGATATGACTATGATGCAGTACGAGATGAGATTTTCTCAGCTAGCTCGTCATGTTGTTTGGTTGGTTCCTACAGATAGAGAGAGGATCACGAGGTTCGTGGATGGCCTCACATATCAGCTTCGGATTCTTATGACAAGAGAAAGGTTGTCAAGTTCTACTTTTGAGCAGGTTGTTGATATTGCCTGAGAGATTGAGTCAGTTCGTCGCCAGGAGTGATATGAGAAGGAGGCCAAAATGCCTCAGGGATCTAGTAGTTTTGGTAGTGTTCCTTCGAGAGGTCAGTTTCAGCACAACATAGGTTATCTAATAGAACATGCGTTGGCAGCTTGCCCAGTTCATCGTGCGACACCATCGGGCCATGGTTCTCATAGTTCTCATCAGGGCCATTCATCATTTAGTGCCCTTCCAGCCCAGATTTCATCTCATGCTCCATCAGTTCAGGGCTCTTCCATGCCAGGTCCTTCTATTAGTCATCCCGGTGCTAGGGTTCCCTTCAGTCCCTTCCCCCGCACAAGGGAGTTGTTATGAGTATGGATAGTTTGGGCATATGAGGAGACATTGTCCTCGTCTTCTTGGGGGTCCATCTCAGTAGAGGAGTCATCCCTCAACTTCAGCTCCAGTTACTTCACCACTTGCCTAGGTTTCTAGGGGTAAGGTTTAGTCATCTAGGGGTCGCCCCAGAGGGGGAGGTCGATCAATTGGTGGTCTGGCCTGTTTCTCTATACTTCCAACCAGAACTGATGTTATTGCTTTAGATGTTGTGATCACAGGTATTGTCTTAGTTTTCCATAGAGATGCCTCCGTGTTATTTTATCATGGTTCCATTTTTTCATATGTTTCATCATATTTTGCTCATTATTGGGATAAGCCCTGTGAGTTGCTTGTTTCATCTATTCGTGTATCTACTCTAGTGGGCGATACTATTGTTGTAGACCATGTATATCGGTCATGTGTGGTGACTATTAGTGGTCTAGAGAACCGAGTGGACCTTCTGTTGCATTGTATGGTTGATTTTGATGTGAAATTGGGCATGGATTAGTTATCTTAGTGTCATGCCATTTTGGACTGTCATGAATGACATTGGCTATGCTGGGTGTGCCACGGATTGAGTGGCGAGATTCGACAGATTATGTTCTCAATACAGTGATTTCATTTTTGAAAGCCTAATGTATGGTTGGGAAGGGTTGTCTTCCTTATTTCACCTTTGTGAGGGATGTCAGTGCAGAGAATCTCACTATTGATTCAATCCTAGTGGTATGAGAGTTCTTAGATATGTTTCCTGTAGACCTGCCAGGCATGCCGCCAGACATGGATATTGACTTCGGTATTGACTTGGTGCCGGGCACTCAACACATTTCTATTCCTCCATACCGTTTGCCACTGGTTGAGTTGAAAGAGTTAAAGGAGTAGCTTCAGGAACTCCTTGATAAGGGATTTATTCGGCCTAGTGTGTCTCCTTGGGGTGCGCCTGTTCTATTTGTGAAGAAGAAGTATGGCACAATGATGATGTGCATTGACTATAGGTAGTTGAACAAAGTTGCAATCAAGAACAAGTATCCTTTGCCTCGTACTAATGATTTATTTGACCAGCTTTAGGGAGCGAGGGTGTTCTCCAAGATTGATCTTCGGTCAAGGTATCACCAGTTGAAGATCAGGGACTCGGATATTCTTAAGACAGCTTTCAGGACTCGATAAGGTCATTATGAGTTCCTTCTGATGTCTTTTGGGCTGACCAATGCCTCAGCAGCCTTCATGCATTTTATGAACAACGTGTTTCAAACTTATCTCGACTAGTTTGTTATTGTATTAATTGATGATATTATGGTGTACTCCCGTAGTCAAGAGGAGCACGATGAGCATTTCAGAGTCGTGTTGTAGCGGTTGTGGGAGGAGAAGCTTTATGCAAAGTTCTCCAAGTGTGAGTTTTGGCTCAGTTCAGTGGTTTTCTTAGGGTAAGTGGTGTCCAGTGAGGGTATTCAGGTTGATCCGAAGAAGATAGAGGTGGTTCATAGTTGGCCTAGACCATCCTCAGTCACAAAAATTCTCAGCTTTCTTGGTTTCGTGGGTTATTACCATCGGTTCGTTCAGGGATTTTCATCTATTGCATCACCCTTGACCAAATTGACTCAAAAGGGTGCTCCATTCAGGTGGTCGGATGAGTGTGAGGAGAGCTTCCAGAAGCCCAGGACTTTCTTGACCACAACTCTAGTGTTAGTTTTCCATCAGCTTTAGGTTCATACACAGTATATTGTGATGTTTCTAGAGTTGGTATTGGGTGTGTGTTGATGCAGGATGGTAGAGTAATTGATTGTGCTTCTCATCAGTTGAAGCCCCATGAGAAGAACTACTCTGATAATGATTTAGAGTTGGCTGCCATTGTTTATGCGTTTAAGATTTGGAGGCATTATCTCTATGGTGTGTCTTGTGAAGTGTTTACTAATCATCATAGCCTCCAGAACTTGTTCAAGCAGAAGGATATCAATTTGAGGAAACAAAGATGGTTGGAGTTGCTAAAATATTATGATATCACTATCTTGTACCATCCGGGAAGGCCAATGCAGTGGCCGATGCGTTGAGTAGGAAGGCGGTGAGTATGGGTAGTTTGGCATATATTTCTAATGGGACCTCTTGCAGTTGATGTTCAGGCCTTGGCTAATCGGTTTGTGAGGTTGGATATTTCGGAGACCAGTCGGATCCTAGCTTGTGTGGTTTCTCGGTCTTCCTTGTTTAATCGCATCAAAGAGCGCTAGTATGATGATCCTCATTTGCTTGTCCTCAAGGACAGAGTTCAGCATGGCAATGCCAGCGATGTGACTATTGGTGATGACAGATTTGTGAGGCCCCGTGAAAATTTCTACTCAAAAACCCAAAATCTCGTAGTGCCAAGTTAGGATCATGTGTTAGAAGTGGTTCAGACCCTTAGGATTGATCTTTTCTTTAAAAACTTATGAAATTATGTTTTCCAAAAAAGTGCGTTTCTGCGGTCCATTATGCAGTCACATAATAGATATGGGTACCGCATAGTCGTCGTAGAGTCAGACAGTTTGATGGTTAATTTAAGGTCAACTATATGGCCAATTATGCAATCACATAATCAATATGCGGGCCGCATAGTCATCACATAATTCCCATGGAATATTTGTAAGGGGCAGTTCTGCGGTGCATTATGCGACCACAGAATAGGTATGCGGACCGCATTTCTGTCGCATACCCGGACAATTGTTTGTTTAGTTTTTTGGGAATATTTTGCGGTCCCTTTTGCGGGCCGTATGTCCATTATGTGATCGCATATGCGATCACGGATTTTGTTGGGGCTCCTATTTTCTAACTTTTAAAAACCCAACCCCATCCCATTAAAAACACCCCGGTAGACCCCTTTTATATTATTTTGCTGCAAATAGAGTGTGAGAGAGAGTTCTAGAGAGAGGATGATCTTCATCAAGTCCCCACTCAATCCTTGCCTAAACCCTTGAAGTTTATCAAGTAAAGCTGCTAGACTTTCACCCCAAGAGCTAAGAACATGAGCCCTAGGTTTTGGTTACGAAATTCACACTAGAATGAGTAATTAGCTTAGGGGTTCAAGGGTATAAAAAAGAATTTTCTTGCATGCATAAAAGATAATAGGGTATGGGGAGGTTTTGAACTAAAAAGATAGCAATTGGGGTGTAAGATAATGAAAATCTCTCACAAAAGGGTCCTATAATCACAATGCATACCTAGTGCTTGATAATGTGCTCGAATGAGCTAGAATCTTAATCCTGTCCTTAATTCTTGGTTCAATTTGTAATTTTTATAAAATAGATTGAAGTTGCTAAGAGTCCCGGAATTTTGTAAGAAATTATGGAAAGCTTTATTGAGGTATGTATGGCTAAAACCCCCTCTTATTAGAAATTGAGCTTGAATGGTATGTGTATGTGCAAATGTGGTATGATCAAAAACTTGATTGATGTATTGATTGTTATTTTACATGAATTGGTTTTGAAAATATATATATATATATATATATATATATATATATATATATATATATATATATATATATATATATATATATATATATATATATATATATATATATATATATATATATATATATATATATATATATATATATATATATATATATATATATATATATATATATATATATATATATATATACATGAAAGGTGTGGCTCATTGTGTGCAAAGTACTATTCTAAATATTTAATGATATGCAGAGAATATGAACCACGTGTTGAAATTTCCTAGACTTCACGTCAAGATTTAAAAATAAGATTTCCATGCTAATTATGTGAAATCTTTCCTATGCTTACAATTTGAATTACTTTTGTTTGTGCCTATGATCATAAATTGCAAGGTTGACGTTGAAAGTGGAAATGATGTGGTAATTGTGGCCCTAAGCGCCGATCAATTGGTATGATATATGTGAAATAAAGAATCAAATGAGATGATTAGTGAGAAAGGAACAACGCCTAGGTAAGGCGGCCTAGCCGATCGGGCCATGATCGGACACCATGCCGCACACATGATGGTAATGTGCTGATATTGAATTCCGGAAAAGGGAAATAAGATGGTGATTGAGGTATATGTCTCAAATGAGGCAACCTAGCTGATCGGTTCGTGATCGGACTCCACTCAAGATAGCGGTGGTATTGATAACAATGATGAACATATGAAATACCCCAAGCTAAAGTTATGGAAGTCATGTGAAAGTTGTATGATTCTTTATTTAATGATGTGGTGTACGGTTAAAGCTTTGATTGTCTCTTATGATTTCCTTGAATTCTTGTATGATAGTTCTTTCTAATAAAATGGTGTTTAGTTATGCATACTAGTACTATTCCATGGTACTAACGTCCTTTTTGCTGGGGGCACTACATTTTTAAATGTATGTAGGTGGCTCCATAGCGGACAATACCGATCGTGAGTAGAGGAGTATCCTCCTCTCATGGTCTTGGTGAGCCCCTTTTTCCTTCAAGGGGTTATGTTGCACAGCTTTTGTTATAGATTTATACTTTTAAGGTATAGTTGGGGCCTTGTTGCCGGCATTGTCATAATTGTCTTTTATATCGTCAGAGGCTCCATAAACGTTTGTGTGGGTTAAGTACGAGTGTTGGAGTGGTCTATGAATTAGATTGTATCTCAAGCTCTTGTTTCTCTAAATTGTGACTGTATGTAATCTTGGAACTTAACTACGGTTTAAGGTTGCAAAATGAACTGATCTAACAATGTTGAATGTACAACTTTTTCTATTGTCTAAATAAATGGAAACATGGTTTTTAATCATATTGAGTTGGGTAGAAAGAGTTTGATAAGGCTTGCTTAGTTGGGTTCACTCGATTGAGCGCTGATTGCGCCTCTCGAGGTCGGGGCATGACAAGATTATTGAGGATGCATGTTCGGATATATGTGCCCAATGTGGATGGGCTTCGGGAGTTGATTCTAGAGGAGGCTCACAGCTCGCGGTATTCCATCCATCTGGGTGCCACGAAGATGTATCAGGATTTGAGACAGCACTACTGGTGGAGGAGAATGAAGAAAGATATAGTGGGATTTGTAGCTCGGTGTCTCAATTGTCAGCAGGTGAAATATGAGCATCAGAGACTGGGTGGCTTACTTAAGTAGATGGATATTCCTGAGTGGAAGTGGGAGTGGATCACCATGGATTTCTTAGTTGGACTCCCACGGACCTTGAGGAAGTTCGATGCTATTTGGGTGATTCTGGATCTTCTGACCAAGTCGTGCACTTCATTCCTATGTGTACTACCTATTCTTCAGAGTGGTTAACAGAGATTTATATCCGAGATATTGTTCTCCTGCATGGTGTCCCAGTTTCCATCATTTCTGATAAAGGTACTCAGTTTACCTTGTTGTTTTGGAGAGCCGTGCAGAGAGAGCTGGGTACTCAGGTTGAGTTGAGCACAACTTTTCACCCTCAGACGGACGGGCAGTCCGAGCGTACCATTCAGATATTGGAGGATATGTTGCGTGCTTGTGTAATTGATTTTGGGGGGTTCATGGGATTAGTTTGTACCGTTCGCGGAGTTTGCATATTGATACACTCAAATTACACTTTAATTAAATAGTGTAAGGTGGCCGGTGTCAAATATAATAACCCAACAAGGTTGGGGTCGAATCCCATAAGGAATAGGTGTGAAAAGGTTACTCAAATAGTGTGTTACTTGACGAAAGTCATAATTCTATTCGGTTAATAGTAACAAGAGTATGAATTGAGTTTGGTTTGAAGAAATAACTAATTGTGATATTGAGAATGTAAATAATGAGATAAAAGAAACCAAGCTTGTGTCCCCTTAAATGAAGTGTAATGCTATCGGTGTTAATATGATATATTTCTAATGGAAGGTTCTTTTGATATGCAAATGATTTTTAAATTACTACCCAATAAAATTTGATACACTCAAATTAAATAGTGTAAGGCAGTCAGTGTCAAATATAATAACCCAACAAGGTTGGGGTCGAATCCCATAAGGAATAGGTGTGAAAAGGTTACTCAAATAGTGTGTTACTTGACGAAAGTCATAATTCTATTCGGTTAATAGTAACAAGAGTATGAATTGAGTTTGGTTTGAAGAAATAACTAATTGTGATATTGAGAATGTAAATAATTAGATAAAAGAAACCAAGGTTGTGTCCCCTTCAATGAAGTGTAATGCTATCGGTGTTAATATGATATATTTCTAATGGAAGGTTCTTTTGATATGCAAATGATTTTTAAATTACTACCCAATAAAATTTGATACACTCAAATTAAATAGTGTAAGGCAGTCAGTGTCAAATATAATAACCCAACAAGGTTGGGGTCAAATCCCATAGGGAATAGGTGTGAAAAGGTTACTCAAATAGTATATTACTTGACTAAAGTAGTAATTCTATTCGGTTAATGGTAACAAGAGTATGAATTGAGTTTGGTTTGAAGAAATAACGAATTGTGATATTGAGAATGTAAATAATTAGATAAAAGAAACTAAGGTTGTGTCCCCTTCAATGAAGTGTAATGCTATCGGTATTAATATGATATATTTCTAGTGGAAGGTTCTTTTAATATACAAATGATTTCTAAATGACTACCCAATATTTTACAATAGTTGGGTAGTATTTCCTCTTTATGATTTTTCCAAAAATAAAAGAGGTGCAATTAAGAACAATCACTATATGCCAAATAAAACTCATTTATTCCTAAGAGATTCTATTAAACAAGGTTTAAAGCCTTGAGTCTTTGATATTTACTTCTACCAAATTCTAACTCATTTTCCCAAGCAAAGTAAGAATTTAATGGCACTTGTTAATGTTTGCAACCACCAACAATAAATGATGAATGAGAAGTAAATAAATATCAACCAACCATTATACATATATTCAATGTTAAACACTCATTCACGTAACACCCATTTAGGGTCCACAACCTTAGTATTTAAAGTTAGCTACACATACTAGAATACAAAAGGATGAGAATATTTAATGCCATAAAGCTTACAAAGTGCAAGATTCTTGACCCAAAAGCTCCCAAAAGAGAGGATTATTAAAGCCTTGTATTGTAACTCCCAAAATCAGACAAGATGCCCCCACAAAACCCCAATAAATCTATTTATAGTGGGTCAAAACTCGGGATACAATTTGGACAAAAATACTCTTTACAGTTAAATATGAGACTGTATATTTGTCGCATAACAGACATGTGGGCCACATTCTTGACATAGCCATCGCATCTTCAAACCCTGGTTTCCAGGCCTTCATCGCATTCACATTTTGCGGTCCGCATTGCAGATATGCGATCCCATTTCGCGTTGCATTT
Organism: Nicotiana tabacum; assembly: GCF_000715075.1. Taxonomy (NCBI): domain Eukaryota; kingdom Viridiplantae; phylum Streptophyta; class Magnoliopsida; order Solanales; family Solanaceae; genus Nicotiana; species Nicotiana tabacum. Next base: position 12,749,193 of record NC_134084.1, on the reverse strand, counting down.
TCCACCTTCAGAAACCTTCATGACGAGTTTGCAGTCCATTATGCAGCTCGCAAATAGGTTATGCGATCGCATACTGGACCGCATTTTTTGCACTGGTCTTTGCCCAAAAATCTGTTGTGGTTTGTGATTCCTGGAGCATTCTGCGATCCGCATGTTGGGTTTGCGATTGCTTATCAACATTTGCGATGCATTTTGCTCTTCTCTTGTCTTTTTGTGGCATTTTGATTTCATTTCCATGCTTTTAAGTCCGTAAACCTCATGCACTGCAAAAACACTAAAATTTACATAAGTATAAAAGATAATTGCATCTAAAACAAGCTAAAATCTAAGCAATTTGCATTAAATGTGCCGAAATTCTCCGGCACATAAACATCCCCAACTTAAACTCTTGCTTGTCCTCAAGCAATTAAAACGACACTATCCTATTCTAGGCTCCATCTAAAAAGATATGAAACAAAAGTGACCGTGGACGGTGTTCGTTGTCAGTACTACAAACATGCATTTTTGATTGTTTTACCCTTCCCGAACCATCAATATTTACAAAGAAACTAATCAACTTGTGAAACTTTGAGCCTCGACCAATTTTATAAAATGTTATCCTCAGCTGAGTGCACTTGCATTTGACTCAAAAACTCAACTTCTGTCCAACCTCACAATTCATGTGCCCTCACTAGAAAGAAAGTCCCAAACTCACAATATTTATAAAGACAACAAAAAGGGACGAATTCACCAATACACTCACTCTCAAAAGAGGTTCAAGTGTTACAACATACATACCATAGGCTTGCCGTTATTTTAATTTATCGTTTTATTCTAAGAACGCTCGACTAGAGATCCCATAAGGACTTTTTAAGCTTGTAATGTAGGTTTAGGGAAGGGTCGGATAAGTATTTGGGTACAAGTGACTACACCCTCCTTGAACACTACTCACATTTTTCTTTCTTGTTGCTCTTTGCTTCTTTTCAAACCACATAGCTTTCATTAGCTTCTACTTTTCCAACATTGAGCCACATCAACTACCTCTTTTATTCTCTTCAAGACTCCTTATGTAAATATACTCACAACTCTCAATTCTTTTTTGCTTTTTTTTTGCTTGTTGAGCTTGAGTAGTTTCACATTTTTAGGTACACTTTCCTACACTCACTACACAACCTTGCCAATTTCCGGCTTGACACCACACCCCCAACTTAGGCTTTTAGCCTCATTCTCAATGTTCAAGGAGGGACGGGTTTAAAAGAGGGAATTATTTTACAAAAAGGGAAAGGTTTGTAATGAGGTAGCCAAAGAAAAGGCTAAAGGCTCAAATGGGGTAACTAGTGATACTATCTGTACAATGGGTGGCTTGAAAGGCTAACTGGTTTTCCAAAGATCACATAGACGGCCTAAGGTTATTTCTCCAACAAAATGTAATTATTATAAGCATCGAAAAACCAATCGGGAAAGTTCTAGATGGCAGAAGTAAACACAAGAATTATTTACACAAAGACTCACACACATGGCATACGAACTGTTTGGCTCACATAGTTTGAAGCCCTCGAGTCAATACTTGGCAACTTAAAGCTTTCATCATATATACATGTATAACTCTAGGTAGACATAGAGTCACAGAGCGATCGTCAAGTTCACAAAGTTGATATCTTTTTTTATATATTAATGGAAGGGTATAGGCTATATACAGGCACACATGCTTGAAACTAGACAATTACACCAAACCAGTCAACATGCTTCATTCTACTATCCTTGTTCTACTATTACTCCCTTGGAAAAGAACTTGGCGAAGAAAAACCAAGGGGAAGTTATTGCTAATTACTAAAGATGGACATGCAACTATCTACTTATTTTTTTATATATACACAAGTATAACTTATTTACTAAAACCACAAAACACCAATATATACAGAATCACAAAACACAAATAAATATAAAAGTTTGCTTATATAGCACAAAAACATAAACATGTACAACAGTTGCCAATTTCACAAAAATATATAAAAGGCTACCACCCCCAACTAAAATGCATGCATTGTCCCCAATGCATAAGAACGTAAACAGAGTTTAGGGGCGCCCTGAGGCGCACTAAGCGCTATGGGAGTTGGAATCCAATTGAGTGATGGTGCGGTCACCCTCTAATGCTGAAGCTTGGACCGATTGTTGTGCCTCCTTTTTTCCCTCTTTATGCAATCGGGAGATCCGGTTTGTGACATTTGGTATGGGACAACTCATTCCTTTTGGGAAATGGATTTTGCATTTTTGAAGAGTCACCACCTAATGATTTAAGGTGCATTAGGACACCTATAAGATCTACTCCTAATCTTGTTTGATAACCAGAGATCGAATAAGGGCTTGAAATTATCATAAGGGGAAGGTGTTAGGCACCCCTCAGGATCCACTAGTATGATTCCCGGCTAGATAGTTTATTGTGAATTTGTACAATTTAGCAAATAAACAAATATAGGCTCAAACAGTAGGGAATTTAAGTTTAAACACATAAGAGTTTGAAAACAATTAAAGGCGAATTTTTTAGAAGAAAGGGTTATAATTTCTACAAATACTTGAAGATACAAAAGAGTAAAAAGGGGGGGGGGGGGGCTAGGTTTATTTATAATATGGATCACATTAGTGCGATACCCGGTATGACACTCCTCAAAAGTGGGGATACATGTGGCATTAGCGCACCGGTCATCATATCCATATCTACCCTTCCCACCCCGTTAAGGTATTAAAGCGCGGATTGGTCACGATGCCTATTGCATGCTACTACCCGTCCTTCCTATAAGTCCCGGAGGATTTTTAGGACTACTACTCCTAAAGGGGAGGGATATTAGGCTGATTTTAGGGTTTAAAAGTGAAAAAGCTAAGGCGACATACAAAACATATAGGGGGCTGCACATTAGGGAAAACATATAACAAATAAAATGCTCATGTATACCTCCTCAAACAAAGCACATAAATAGCATGACTTAAACATACATCTAAGGTCTGACTTTAACATACTAAGGTAAGGAAAATTTTAATTATTGAGGCAGACCAGTTTATTACATAACTCAGATAAGAAGTCTGAATCAGGCATGCCTGCTAGTTGTAACAATTAACAAAGGCGGATTTAATTCTTTAGTTGCTATCACATAAGGCTTGCCTAAGCGTTTAGGAGAGAACCTATAGACATGGTATCTATTCAGAGTGAAGTGACACAGTAACAATTGAAGACGAACGATTAGGCATGCTTTCTAAACCACGTTAAAGTAAAGAGTAAGGTTGTTTAAAACTCATTCAGAGTCAAACTGATTTTAAATTGGTTTCAGATCCTATAGGCAGGATATCTAGTATTGCTCATTTTAATTCCTATAGACATGATATCTAGTTAAGCGTGAATTGAAGCATGCAGTATCCCTATAGGCATGATTTCTACGAAACTGGGTACTAAAAATGATATCTGATTTTTTGCCCGTCAGTTCCTAAGCATGGTGTTTAAGCGTGGTAATGCAGAAATTAAGACAAGTCCTATAGATAGGTTCTCTAAATACAGAATTTAATATGCAGAATGTAGGTCCTATAGGCATATTCTCTAAATGTAGAACATTCAGGAATTTAATGAAATTAGATCTTATAGGCATGGTATCTAGATGCAGAGTTAAACATGCAGAATAACAGATGATATCTAAATTGCAGAATTGAACATGTAGAAATTTAGATCCTATAGACGTGATATCTACCCTTGAGCATGCATAATTACCCAGTCCCTTTCACTAGCCAAGCCCCCAAATGTTTATTACAAAATTATTGCAGACTAGATAATGAAATACATCAAGGAAGCACAAAAGAAAAGTTACAACCAGAGGAAGCCTGATTCTTCACTTCCTCTATGAGTTATGGAATAAACCACCTCAAGTGCCATTGTTTCAAAGCCTTTCTCAGACTTGACTGTGTCAAAGTTCCCTAAGGGTCTCAAGAGGACCCCGGGAAGTGCTCACACCCTAGTTGCATAACCAAATAGAGATGAGTGCAGTGTGGAAGGGCCAGCCCTTAAGTGTCCAAGTTCAGAGGGAGCTCATGGGTCCCAAGGCAAGGCTCACACAAGAGGGACAGAATTAAAGTCTAAGAATATGGTGGAAGTGCAGGAGTAGAGATTTAGAACTGAGTGGAGAATGGAGAGGGGAGAGGGGTGAGTTGAAAACAGTAGTAGTAAAGGTAAAATCACAGAATCCGCAATTGTACAAAAGGGGTCTAGGGTTTAGGTAATACATTGCAAGGAGCATATATACTTAGGCAAGGACCGGGTTTGGGCACGCACAATAATAGATGGTGCTATCATGCCTATAAACCAACCAAAACACACAACATATAGAGGGGATATGGACGTTATGATCCCAAAGAATCAGGTTTGGGTCATGCATAGCAATGTTCAATGTTGTGATGATACCAAACACATAGGGGATGTGGAACATATGACCCAGGGAAGGTCAGGTTTAGGTCATGCACAATAATGTATGATGCTGACATGCTCTCAAACCAATATACAAACACATAGGGGGTATGGGGTTCATACATGAGAAAACATTATTTCAGAAAAAAGAAAAGGCAGATCATAGCATGCTTGATAATGAAACTCGATTAAACATAAGCAGGAAACAAGTAAGAGTGAAGGAATTAGTAAAGAAACATGTTGTTGTTGATGCTGGAAGAGTAATTTGGACATACCCGTAAAGAAAGCAAATGCAGAAAGAATCAATTACACGGGTGATTCCCTTTAATTAAGGAATCATTGTTTAACAAATTCAAATAAGGAAAGAGATCAGTTTAGATATAGACTGACTATTGCCATAAAATAAGTAGTACAAGCATTCAGTAAGTAATCAAGTCTAAGTACAAAATATACTTATTTTGGAAATAGATTCAGCAAGTAAATATTACAATAAAGGGAAAATAATCAATCAATTTTTAACGGGCGAGTGAAATCATGGTTCATAAAAGGGAAACTTTAGAAATCAGTCACAAGGTGAAGATTAATCAAGGAAGAAATTTCAGCATATAAATAAAGTGAACAGGGTCATCAGACATGCGAGAATAAACAAAAGAGACAATCACAAACATGCAATAGTGGTAGAAATAAGCTAGTAGTAAAGAAAACATTCGAAGCATATTAATCAAGTAGGTCAAGTCACATTGAATCAATAGTGAAGAAAAAATATAGTATCAGAATCATGCAAAGGTCTCACAGTAACAGATGAGAAACCTATTGAAAAGTTAGGGTTTCAAGCATAGTCAAGTTTTAAAGATAGTAGAATCCCAGAGTCAGAGGAATCACATAAAGGAAAAGGGATTCTGAAACAAGGAACTACAAATCATGTTAGGTATTTAAACAATCAGTTTCATACCCAAAGCCATAGGGTTTTCAACAATAGTCGAGCCCTAAAAATAGATCAAACAAAACTTAATCAAACAAACACTCATCTAACAAACAACTTTTAGAACTCGACTGAGACCCACAAGAATTTATGGTTTTCAACAACAACGAGTTCGAAAGATGAGTCAAGCAATATTTTAAATAGACAAACGCACATCTTAAACATATTAAAAGTCATATAAGTGATTTTGAAATAACTTAACAGGAAAAAAAACCCTAATCGGAAAAAGACAAAGAATCGTTTTTGAAAGCAAAATTGAAGAAACTTCGAGAAGATGCTTAAAAGCTCAGAGAAAGCATTGATCTAAAGTGGATCTGAAAGAAATCAAAAAGACCTTAGAGATTAGGGTTTCAAAAAACCCAAAAAAGATGAGAAAGGCTTCGAAAGTTACCGATCCAACCAGGAGAGTCAAAGGTCTGACTCGAATGACCATGGCCGGCCGGAGAAAGGTCAAAGATGACCGGAGAAGGGCCATGATCTAAAATCGAATAAAGACTGGACCAGAGCTCTTCATAGTCTGGCCTTGAAACCATAAGGACAAACACATAAGAGCTAGGGAAGGCTGTTATAGGTCTCCGATGACCTCGGAAGGCCATGGATTAGGGTGGCGGCGGCTAGGGTTTGAGTGGTGTTGCAGAGAGTGTTTCAGAGGAAGAGGATTCTAAGGCCGCGGTAAGTGAGAAATGATAGGGTTTTGGGGTCATTTGGAATTAATTAAGGCAAGGGCGACTATTGGCCGTTGATCTAAGTGATCAACGTCCTGGATTAAAACGGGCAAGTGGGGAGGTTTATGAAACTGGGTTTGGGCCTGGTCCGATGTGTTCAATTGGGTCGAGAATTGGGTTAAATTGGGGTAGGATTTAGGCTATGATTGAAATGAATTTGGGCTATTATTAAATAGCCAATTTACCGTTCTAAAATTATAAAAAATAGAAAATTGATTTCTGGAAATAATTAAAGGTACTAAAATAATTTATAACACATAATTATCAATTTAAAAATACTGGACTTAATTTTTATAAATTTAAACACAATTAAATTTTAAAAGGGGCTAATATAGCAATTATATGCAATTTAGCCTTAAAAATACTAAATAAATTTGTAAACATATGCAAAAATATCTTAACTATATTTAAGTAAAAATATAAGAATCCAATAAATGAATCACCAAAAATGATAATTTTGGAAAATATTATTGGGTTTTTATGAATAAAATAGGGGAATAAATTGGTTAAAAATCTTTAAAAAATAAGGAAAAATAATAAAACATTTGGACACACTTATACATGTATACACATGCTGTTTTGAAAGTATCTTGCATATTAAAAAATAAATAGGAAAAAATTGGGTATCAACAGCTGCCCCTCTTTACCCGGGAAGGATGAAAGAGTTGTCGAGTAAAGATATGATGGCCAATTTTAACCGAGTGGAACGGTTCGAAGATTTTTAGGGGTTCCCTGGCTTCTGAGTTGCCTACATATCCTTGGTTTTATAGGAATCACGCCAGATATAGTTTAGTATCTGTCGGCGGAGTATGCCGATGGAGACTTTTCAAGAACGGACGCAATATCCAGGACGAGGTTAATGGTTAAGGTCTGATAGGGTTGCGGGAACTGGAGCAGGATCGCTCCTACTGAGATGGCCGTTGCTCGCTTGTTTACCTGCAAATACGCAATACAAGCATATACTGTGTGTAAGTTTAAACATGATGTACATTCCCATCAGACCATGAATGTTATCTTCGGATGATGAGAATGATGTCCTTAAACCATGATGTCCTGGGCCATGAAGCGTGCAATAAAGGATTCGCAGGCCATTAAATGATGATCTCGGGCTATGAGGATGGTGCCTCTGAACCATGACGCCTTTGAATAATGATATGCAAAAAACTAAAAGGGATCCTCAGGCCATGACATGGTATTCTCAGGATATGAAAATGGTGCCTCCGAACGATGACGCCTTTGGATAATTTTGCAATATTTCAGCCTATGAAGTGCAGTGTGTGGCGATCTTTCAGTCCATGAGATGCAATAAGTGGCGATCGTTCAGCCATGTGGTGATCTTTCAACCATGCAATGCGGTAGGTGGCGAACATTTAGCCCATGAGATGTAGATGTGGTGATCTTTCAGCCATGCAATGCAGTAGGTGGCGATATTTTAGCCATGTAGATGCAGATGGAGGTAGAACTTAACCTCGAAAGGTAGAATAATAGCCTTATGTAATGCGAAAATGCAGATGCAAACATCGTTTAGTCTCGAAAGGCAGAATAGTAGCCTTATGCAATGTGAAAATGCAGATGGAGAAAACATTTAATCTCGAAAGGCATAATAGTAGCCTTATGCAATGCAGAAATGTAGATGGAGACATCGTTTAGTATCGGAAGGCAGAATAGTAGCCTTATGCAAGAAATAAAAAGGCAAATGATAATAAGCTTTCTTAGCTAATAGCAGATTATGATATTGTGACTGCTGGGGACATTGTACCTGTTGGGGACACTGTTTTGTATGGATAGCAAATGTGAATAAATGCAACGGTTCTAAGAGTTGTATTCCCGAACAACGTTTAACTCGTGAGTGTATAGTATGTTTGATGGTTTTCAATCCAAGTGCCTTCATCCAAACAAAAAATCATGAGTTTTGCAAAAGGGAGGGAGGTTAGTTCGTATCCCCGCTGGCTCTGCTTGACCTGCTCGACTTTGATACGGTGATACTGTATGTATTGTTGGGGTAGCGTTGCTAAACAAAGAAATTTCAATAATAAACAGGCATGATTTTGTGAAAGAATGACATAAGTGTATGATTAAAATAATTTTTAGATAAACCGATGACTGCGACGTAGTTCAGGACATTGCAACCTCTCCTGCTACGGAATATTGAGGGTCCTCCTCAAAACTCTATCACAGTTTGATGAGTTGACGCTTCTGACGATTGCTTATGGCAAGTTTCCAATTCTGCCCCAGTTTCCAATTGCAGGGGAAAATGAACTTTTTATTGAATTGTGACCGAACCCATAGGGCTGCCTACGTATCCCCTCTTAAACGGGAATCAGGTAAGACGTAGTTCAATTACATCAATGAGGAAAGTATAAAAATTACACATAGTAACGCTTGACTGCATCTGAATTGATCAGTTTTGGCCAAACTTCTCCGTCCATTTCTGCGAGTATGAGGGCTTCTCCTGTCAAAGCCTGGTGAACCATGAATGGACCCTGCCAGTTGGGAGAGAACTTCCCTTGGGCTTCATCTTGATGTATGAAATTTTTTTAACACCAGCTGCCCCGGTGTGAACTGTCTTGGCTTGACTCTTTTGTCGAAGGATCTGGACATTCTGTTCTGATAAAGTTGACCATGGCAGATTGCATTCATTCTCTTTCCGCCTATAAGGGCTAGTTGCTCATAATGAATTTTTATCCACTCTGCGTCGTCGAGCTTGGCTTCTTACATGATCTTTAGGGAAGGAATTTCTACCTCAGCGGCAATGACGACCTCTGTACCATAAACCAACATATAGGGGGTTGCCCCAGTTGATGTGCAGACTATGGTGCAATACCCCAGTAGAGTAAATGATAACTTCTCGTGCCACTGTCTGTGATTCTCTATCCTTTTCCTCATCCATCCAGATCTGATGATAAGTAGCGAAGCAATCTACGAATGACTGTAGCTCATGTTTGGAGCAATTGTCAATCAGGATGTGTATATTTGGCAAAGGGAAGTCGTCTTTTGGACTGGACCAGTTGAGATCCCAGTAGTCAACACAAACTCGAACCTTTCCGTCCTTCTTTGGTACCAGCACGATGTTGGCTAACCATGTAGGGTATTATATTACCCTGAGAACCTTAGTTTTGACTTGCTTAGTGACTTCTTCCTTGATTTTTAAACTCATATCAGGCTTAAACTTTCTGAGCTTTTGCTTTACTGGCGGACACGTTAGATCGGTTAGCAGTTTATGGGCCACAATAGTCGTACTCAAACCAGTCATGTCATCATATGACCAGGCGAATATGTCCTCATATTCATTTAGAAATTCTGTATATTCCTTCTTTTCTAATGGCGATAAGTGAACGTTGATTCGTGTTTCTTTAACGTTCTCTGCATCTCCTAGGTTGACAATTTCTATCTTGCCTAGGTTGGACTTAGGTCTGTTCTCAAAGTTCTCAAATTCTTTGACAACCTCCTCTGGTATGTCATCTTCCTCTGAATCAATGTTCGTTTGTTGCGTTTTCTCATTGCATGTCACAATCATTGGTCCATCAAGATAAGTAATAGTAATGCTGCATAAGTAAAGTAATGAGAGAAAAATAATAATGAGTGTTGATTCATAAGAAAAGTCAAAATGCTTTGATAAATTGCATAATCATTTTGAACATTGGAGATCTTATTGCAGGAATCAGAATGCAAAAGGAAAATCATTTAGTAAATAAAACAGTGCATGATGCTTGTTTTAGCCTTGCTACCCCAAGGCTCGTCGGGCTCTAGTTGTCCTGATGGTCCAGTTATTGAGGCGTTCCCATCTGCTTACGGCCTGTATGGAAGGGCCTTCCTCCCTCTTCTCCTCGAGAACAACACAACAATCCATGTCATTATCTTCCAGGAACAAGTTCTTCACCGCGACCAGTGCTTATTCTTCGTCTGACCCATAAATAATGTCGGCCAATTGGAAGGTCTGCTCCAGATGTAGTATTGGCTGCTCCAGTGGACCGTAAGAACTGCGCCATGGTGGTGACCAGTTGTTGAATTCTTCCCAGGTTTATTCATATACTAGACCGAAAGTAATGCCATGTTTTTTGAGCTTTATGGGCTTAGCGAATCCTGAAAGGTTCTTGTAGAGCCCCTTGCCAGGTTTATACCTACTCTAATTCAGTATACTCTTGATCTTGTTATCCCACCACTTGTCTTTGTCAATAGCATTTACCCGTTCAATGTGATGGTAAGTCTCTCCGTCTAGCTTCCTTCTCTCTTCGATTGCCAGAATGGTCTGGCGACTGTATATAGGGTTGCTCTCGTCGCCGTGAATGATCACCTTTTGATGATTTAATTCAAATTTAACTGCCTAATGCTGTGTCAATGCTACGGCCCCAGTAGCATGGATCCATGGCCAACCCAACAGCAGATTGTAAGATGCTGGCATGTCTATCACCTGGAAATCAACGTCGGACCATGTTGGCCCCATTTGCAAGAATAGACTAATATCCCCAATGGTGGAACATTGAGAACCATCGAAAGCTTTCACATTGATGGCTCCGTCCTTTATCTTGTGCAGTCCCTTACCCAACTTCTTGAGTGTTACTAGTGGACAAATGTTGAGACTGGAACCCCCATAGATCAGGATCCTGGTGATGAAGTAGTCCTCGCATTGCACAATGATGTGTAGTGCTTTGTTGTGTCCTAGCCCTTTAGGTGGTAGCTCGTCCTCATGAAAAGTGATCTTATGGCTCTCCAATACTTTTCCTACCATGTTAGCCATTTCTCCTCAAATGATGTTGCTTGGTATGTATGCCTCACTTAGTACCTTTAGTAGAGCATTTTTGTATGCCTCAGAGTTTTGTAGTAAAGCAAGAATAGAGATTTGCATCAGTGTTTTGTTCAACTGGTCGATGACCGAGTATTCTTGGCTTGTATCTTTCTCCAAAGATCATTTGGACCTTTCTCAATAATGGGTGGCCGGTTGAAGGCCTGCTTGAATGACTCGGCTAGGTGTTCCGGGGTATAAACCCTACCAGTTCTCGTCATACCCTGTGCGACAACAATCTCTTTGAACCTGACCTTGCCTTTCTTTCTTGCCTCGGTTGTATAGTACCAGAGTACAACCTATGTATGGAATGGTGTCATGGTCGACATTTCCACTGGAATCGGCATGGCTATCCTTACTCGAACGGAACATGTGCCTTGGGCGACTACAACTTCAAATGGTGTGCGTGCATTTGTTGGAGACACGAATTCAACCTCAATTGGCGCTGGTGTCTTTGTGGATGACGTTGCTTCAAACTCAAGCATCACATACATATTTACCTCAGCGTCCCCAGATAGCTGAATCTGGACTATGATCGAATTAAGAGTAACTATCGGCTTCTTTGGGTCATTACCTTCCGCGATAAACCCGATTGATCCCTCGGGAACCCAATCATCCTCTATTTCAGTCATGTGAACGCCTCCACCCTTATGGTCTGGTAGGGGGTTATTGTGGACATTCTGAGCGGGTTCTTTTGCCACAATAATCCTGTTATCGATCAAAGACTGGATCTTATCTTTTAAAAAACGACATTCATCAATGGTTTGCCCCTTCATGCCGGAGTGGTAGGCACGAGATTTGTTTGGGTTAAACCACTGGGAAGGGTTCTCAGGGGTTGCAACAGGGATGGGGGTAACATAACCAGCAGCTTTGAGTCTCTCGTACAACTGGTCAATAGGTTCAGCAATCGCTGTATATTGTTTTGGGGGTCTACGATCAAAATTTGGTCAAGGTTTATGGAAATTTTGGCGTGCAGGAGGTGATTGATAGTGGGATGGTTGAGTATTGAAGGTTTGGTAGACGTGTGCAGGTTGGGAATATCTAGGCAAAGTGGGTTGGTATGTGGGAGTCGGAGGTGATTGATAAGTGGGTGGTGTAGCTTGGTGTGCGGGTGATGGTGCTTGGTAGTTCGGAGTTGGTTGATATGTGAGTGGAGGTATTGGGTAAGTTTGATATTTGATAGGAGATTTGGTTCTCTATGCAACCATTATGGCTCACACATCCCTTTTATTGGACACACCACTAGACTGTAAGGCCTTATTTGTAGCTTGCAAGATCTCGAAGTTTGTAACCATACTGATTTTGATGCCCTCTTCGATCCTTTCTCCTAGCTTGATAATGTCGGAAAATTTGTGGCTCTCAATCATCACTAATCTTTCATAATACTGCGGGTCCTGAGCCTAGACAAAAAATTTATTCATTTGTTCCTCTTCTATGGTAGGTCTGACCTTAGCAGCTTCGCACCTCTAGCGAGTAGCATACTCGCGAAATGTTTCTGTGAGCTTCTTCTTTAGATTTTGAATATAAAACACGTCCGGAGCATTCTATATGTTAAACCTGAATCTGTCCATAAAGTCAGATGCCATGCCTACCCAGTTTAACAACTTCTTTGGATCTTGGCTAATGTACCAAGACAAAGTATCTCCCTTCAAACTCCTCATGAAAAGCTTTATACGGATTCGCTCATCTTTCCCTACTCCAACCAGCTTGTCACAGTATGTTCTCAAATGGACCCTTGGATCGTCTATACCACCAAACATTTTGAATTTTGGAGGTTTGTCCCCCTCGGGCAGTTCGATGTCGGTCTGTATACAAAGATCTTCATAGTTTAGCCCTTCAATTCCCTTGCTTCCTTCGAAGCCTTGAATCTGGCTAGTCATTTTCTTAAGTTCCTCAACCAAGTTCCTGATGAGCAAGTCTTTATCATCGGACTCGGGTGTGCTTGAGATAGGTTGGATGGAGTGTGGCGTGGTCTCCACGTAGATAGGGGTGTTATGGTGGGTGTGAAAGTGGTTATTTGTGGAGTTTTGGAGTTCTGGAATGAGTAACAGTGTGTTGTTTGAGGTATGGCAGGTGTTGTAGTGATGGTGAGGAACGTGATGGTTCTGTTGCTTTGGGATATTCTATGGAGGTATAGGGTTCTGAGCTTTTGGGAAATTGATATCTGGAGTGGTGAGGGAAAATGACAGACTTGCCAGATTCCGAACCTGATCAAAGTTCTTCTTGGAATTTCAACAGTTTTTGTTCGAGTTGGGATGCATTTTCCTTAGGAACCTGAGTACCATGACCATGAGTGACCTCTACCCATTCAGTTGCGTTCTCCTTTCTAACGTTGTTCAAATCTTCCATCTTCCCTTTGTTCTTGTTTTTGACAGGACTAAGAGGAGGAGTGGGTGGAGGGCCCTTGGATCTTGTGGAATAGGATAATGTTGCCAGAGTGCACGAACTAACCTTTGGGGAGGGTAATAATAAAACAAAAAGTAAAAACAAAAGGGTAACCAAGTTAGTGAGGATTATAATAAGCGTTGCAATATTTAAACACATAGTGCAAGAATGTAAATTGTGTCCTGATTTGGGAACCTCTTTGTGCCCGAGGTAGGCCTAGCGACAGATTGATTTAGAGAACTTAGGATGCTAAATGCCTCATTTCATTGATAAAAAGTAGACAAATCCCAAATTGACAGGAAATGAGAATCACTAATGGCCATTGGCCTTATTATATTTTATAAAGCTAAAAGAAAAACTCCTATCTACTTGGTCCCAGAAGGACTTTCACCATATTCAGCATCCTTGGCTCCATCGAATAGCTTTCCCAACTCGCGAAGTCCCACCAATAGGTAGGCCCTGTCTAGATGTTCGCCTTCAAATCCTTCAGCATTTTGGCAGTCTTCGACCCTCTTGAGAAAGTTTCTTTCCAATTCCACTATGCCTCGCTCCAAGTATCCCAGTCGCTTGTTGGCACTGACAGCCATGTCCTTCCATTCCTCAATTAGTTTCTGGTTGGACTCTTGTATTTCGCGGTTTTTACTCTCTCACTCACGAGTTCTTTTGCGCAGTTGGTTGTATTTGACCTGTGCCTTGGCCCTTTCATCTATGATCCTGTGACTTCGAGCAAACCTTGGCTGGCCCAAACCATCATGATTGTCTTCTAACCAATCTGAGTAGAAAGGATCGCAACTAGCTTGATACCTATTTGACTCGATGGTATCCCTCCCCATTATGATCTTGTAGTGCCACATATGTTGAGCTTGGCACTTGTAAGGACTATCATCATTCTAGAAATTAGCCCAGAAATGACTTATTTTATCGACCCTGGGTATAACCTGCTTTCGACCAGCTTATCACATAACTCAGAGAGGGACGTAAGGGTATGTTCCTCTCAGCCCAATCAATATCAGGAAAGGTGTGTCTCATGATTGGGCGATGAACTCCTCGGCCGGAAACCATTCAAACATCTATTGTACCTAGTCCTCAGTTAGATTATCAAATAGCTTTACCCATCCTTTGTCATCTTCTGGCTGAGAGAACATATTGGGCATGTAATTCATTCGCCTCAGATGATGGAAAACGATCTGATCATCCCAGTCCCTATCTCTTGTCGGTATTCACCCCTTTGGAGAGGTTCCACGAGCCAAAGTTGAAGAAATAAATTACAGCCTTCGAAGTGTTTTTCTCCTCATTGACACTTTTCCAAGGCTCGATATATGTCGGCAACGATCATGGGCACAATGCTGAATGGCTGACCATCGATCCCTTCCATTAAAGTCTTAGTTACCATAGACAGCCTGGTGTGAATTCTTACTTTCTTCATCGAAAACACGATCAGCCCCAGGAAACAAAACATGAATACAAAGACCCTTCGGTGAATTTGCCCTAATGATGTGATGGCAAACTCGTCATGATAGGTACGGTAGGATTTGCTGTGACCATACCTCTCATACAAATAGTCAAAGACGATGTAGGATTCTTTCAAACATGTCAGCTCTGGATCCCATCATTTTGAGGAAGCCCCTACCTTTGCGATTCTTAGGCATTAGCAAACCCGGAGTTTCCCACGTTATACCGGCCAATCTTCCTATCTCTTCTAGCAAGGGTGTCATTTCAATGTCCTCGAAGCAGAATACGACCCTCTCATAATCCCAAAACAAAGTAGCAGCTTCTATGATCTTGTTGTTGGGTTGGATCTCTAGGAGAGAAGGTAGATTCCCCAAATATTTTCGGACAAGAGTTTTATCACTAGAGTGAAGATCCTCCCACTAGCTTAGCAGTCTTGGGTGGATGTTGGTTACCATGCCGAATCTAGGGATTTCGTGCCACATTTCTGCAAGATAAATAAGGTTAGGACATTACCCCCACCAAACTCGACTATTTAATACCAACAATTAGCATGAAGAATTTAGTTCTCCAAATAAATGCATAGAATGTGGTGATGTCCGTTTGGGTTTAGGAAACCCAGTGGACTTTCGTCAAGTATATCTAAAAGGGTCATTATGTGGAAAATATAACTGACCCGGCTAGGTTTGACCATGATGCATGCACAACTTGAACAGATTAAGGTTTCTATGGGGTTTTAGACTGATACCATTGAGAGGACAACTCAAAGAGGGATAGGCACGGAAACTTCGACTGCACCGATGATCGACTGGTTTTACCGTAAATATGCCATTTTCGGATTTAGGGGGTAATAATATAGGAAGAGCACAACCATTCATTATAAGCGTTGCTATGGTATTTTGTTTGGCACGAGTGGAGTATGATGTTGAGCATGGTTATGCAATAATTAAAAGCATATTGACATGTATTTTCACATTAGGAAAGCAGTAAATATAGCAGTTTCATAATTTAAAGCAATAGTAAAGGAAAGAAACAAAGAAGACAAGTTAGTTTTGCAGTTGAAAAAGAAATTGAATGCTTAAAGGAATTAAACAAATAATTGCACATAAAGAGGTATAAATTCACAATAACAGTCTGAAATAGTAAAAGCCTAAATATCCCCAGCAGAGTCGCCATACTGCCGCGCCCCTTTTTCCCCCTCTTTATGCAATTGGGAGATCGGGTTTGTGACATTTGGTATGGGACAACTTATTCCTTATGGGAACTGGGTTTTTTATTTTTGAAGAGTCGCCACCTAATGATTTAAGGTACATTAGGACACCTATAAGATCTACTCCTAAGCTTGTTTTATAACCAGAGATCGGGTAAGGGCTTGAAATTATTCTAAGGGGAAGATGTTATGCACCCCTCAGGATCCATTAGTGTGGTTCCCGACCAGATATTTTATTGTGAATTTGTACAATTTAGCAAATAGACAAATATAGGCTCAAATAGTAGGGGATTTAAGTTTAAACACATAAGAGTTTGAAAACAATTAAAGGCGAATTTTTAGAAGAAAGGGTTATAATTTCTACAAATACTTGAGAATATAAAATAAAGGGGGGGGGGGTCCTAGGTTTATTTATAATATGGATCACATCAATGCGATAGGTGGTATAACACTCCTTAGAAGAGGGGATACACGTGGCATTAGCGCACCAATAATCATATCTATATCTACCCTTCCCACACCGTTAAGGTATTAAAGCGTGGATTGGTCTCGATGTCTATTGCACGCTACTACCCGTCCCTTCCTATCATTCCCGGAGGATTTTTAGGACTACTACTCCTAAAGGGGAGAGATATTAGGTTGATTTTAGGTTTTAAAGGTGAAAAAGCTAAGGCGACATACAAAACATATAGGGGCTGAACGTTAGGGGAAACATATAACAAATAAGAGGCTCATGTTTACCTCCTCAAATAAAGAACATAAATAGCATGACTTAAACATACATCTAAGGTCTGACTTTAACATACTAAGGTAAGGGAAATTTCAATTGTTGAGGCAGACCAGTTTATTACATAACTCATATAAGAAGTCTGAATCAGGCCTGCCTGCTGGTTGTAGCAAATAACAAAGGCGGATTCAATTCTTTGGTTGTTATCACCTAAGGCTTAAGCGTTTAGGAGAGATCCTATAGACATGGTATCTATTCAGAGTGAAGCCAAACAGTAGCAATTGAAGACGAACGATTTGGATCCTATACGCATGCTTTCTAAACCACATTAAAGTAACGAGTAAAGTTGTTTAAAACTTATTCAGAGTCAAACTGATTTTAAATTGGTTTCAGATCCTATTTGCAGGATATCTAGTATTGCTCATTTTAATTCCTATAGACATGATATCTAGTCGAGCGTGAATTGAAGCATGCAGTATCCCTATAGGCATGATTTCTACGAAAAGGGGTACTAAAAATGATATCTGATTTTTTGCCCGTCAGTTCCTAAGCATGGTGTTTAAGCGTGGTAATGCAGAAATTAAGACAAGTCCTATAGACAGGTTCTCTAAATACAGAATTCAATATGCCGAATGTAGGTCCTATAGGCATATTTTCTAAATGTAGAACATTCAGGAATTTAATGAAATTGGATCTTATAGCCATGGTATCTAGATGTAGAGTCAAACATGCAGAACAACAGATGATATCTAAATTGCAGAATTGAACATGTAGAAATTTAGATCCTATAGACGTGATATCTACCCTTGAGCATGCATAATTACCCAGTCCCTTTCACTAGCCAAGCCCCCAAATGTTTATTACAAAATTATTGCAGACTATATAATGAATTACATCAAGGAAGCACAAAAGAGAAGTCACAATCAGATGAAGCCTGATTCTTGACTTCCTCTTTAAGTTATGGAATAAACCACCTCAAGTGACATTGTTTCAAAGCCTTTGTCAGACTTGAGTGTATCAAAGTTCCCTAAGGGTTTTAAGAGGACACCGAACAGTGCTCACACCCAAGTTGCATAACCAAATAAAGATGAGTGTAGTGTGGAAGGGCTAACCCTTATGTGTCCAAGTTCAGAGGGAGCTCATGAGTCCCAAGGCAAGGCTCACACAAGAGGGGAAGAACATAAGTCTAAGAATATGGTGGAAGTGTAGGAGTAGAGATTAAGAAGTGAGTGGAGAATAGAGAGCGAAGAGGGGTGAGTTGAAAACAGTAGCAGTAAAGGTAAAATCACAGAATCAGCAATTGCACAAAGGGGTCAGGGGTTTGGGAAATACATTGCAAGGAGCATATATCCTTAGGCAAGGACCAGGTTTGGGCACGCACAGTAATAGATGGTGTTGTCATGCCTATAAACCAACCATAACACACAACATATAGAGGGGATATCTAGGTTATGATCCCATAGAATCAGGTTTGGCTCATGCACAACAATGTTCAATGATGTTGTGAGCACGTGATTTTTGCCTTACGAAAACTAACACATAGGGGATGTGGAACATATGACCCAGGGAGGGTCATGTTTAGGTCATGCACAACAATATATGATATTGACATGCCCTCAAACCAAAATAAAAACACATAGGGGGTATGGGGTATTGTGGTTCATACATGAGAAAACATTATTTCAGAAAAAAGAAAAGGCAAATCATAACATGCCATATAACGAAACTCGAATAAACATAAGCAGGAAACGGGTAAGAGTGAAGGAATTAGTAAAGAAACATGTTGTTGTTGATGCTGGAAGGGTAATTTGGACATACCAGTAAAGAAAGCAAATGCAGAAAGAAAAGGTAGGCAAGTTTCCCACAGCTTAGCCTTGGCTTTCAACCGGCTTGACAAGTTAGCAACACAAGTAGTAACAGAGAAAAGAGAAGAGTTTGAGTGAAGTGTGTGTTTTTGAACACAATTGGTTCGAGTTTGAAAGAAGAGGGATGCAAGGTATTTATAGTTTTTTGAAAATGAGTGAAGGAAAAGTAATAAGATACAAATATGGAAAAAATCATAGGTCAGAATCAATTACACGAGTGGTTCCCTTTAATTAAGGAATCATTGTTTAACAGATTCAAATAAGGAAAGAGATCAGTTTAGATACAGACTGATTATTGCCATAAAAGAAGTAGTACAAGCATTCAGTAAGTAATCAAGTCTAAGTACAGAATATACTTATTTTGGAAATAGATTCAGTAAGGTAAATATTACAATAAAGGGAAAAGAATCAATCAATTTTGAATGGGCGGTTGAAATCAGGGTTCATAAAAGGGAAACTTTAGAAATCAGTCACAAGGTGAGGATTAATCAAGGAAGAAATTTCATGTCACGACCCAAACTGAAGGGCCATGACTAGCACCCGACCACACTTGCCGAGCACCAACGTACATTTCATCTAACCTTCATTATTATCTTTTAAGGCTGACGAGATCAATATAAATGGTAGACCTAGATCATGGACAACCAGCAATAAAATATGATGGCATGCATATACATAGCAGGGGATGACCAGACAATCAAGAAACTACATATAAGGTATGAGCTACCACGCTACTATGAAAGACTATACAACAAAAACTAGCCGACAAGGCATACCAAACTATACATGAGCCGACACCTGTCTATGAGCCTCTAAAAGAACATAAGTATTGCAACATAGCCGGAACAGGGCCCCGACATACCCATAATGTCTATAACAAAAATTGCATACCAAGACCAAGGCAAGTCCGGAGAAGGGATCTCGCCAATCACCGCTGATCTACTGTGGTGGGGGAGCTGTACCTGCCTGTCTATCAGGACCTGCAGCACGACATGCAGCGTCCACAAATAAAAGGACGTCAGTACGAATAAAGTACTGAGTATGTAAGGCAAGGAACCATAATTACGATCAGTAATGTAAGCAAGGATAGAGAATATACAACCTGTAACATCTTAGTACCTCTGAGGGCTACTTACATGAAATGCATGATACATATGTATAAATACATAAACCTTTAAAGCATTCGCCTCTGTGGGCATCATCATCATCATATCGTACCTGGCCATAATAGGCTCGGTAGAATCGTACCCGACCACGTGGAGCTCGGTAAAACCCAACTGATCAGTGGTTGCACAATAGGTGCCGTACCCGGCAAACTATAGCGTGGCTCGGTAGAGTAAAATAGATACATATATATAATGCATGCTCGACTCATAGAATCACATTCTAAACCTTTCGGAGTGACGTAAGGTCGGTATCCTCTGTACACGTTATTAGGACTAAGTCTTCACTATGAACCTTATAAGATTCAGGAAGTATGAACAACATTGATAACATAAGAATAAGAGAAGCAACATTAACATCAATCGTTCCATAAGAGGGAAAACAATGTAAGTACTGCTAGCTTCTAAGAGTAGAGTATCTTTGGAAGCTCGTTCATTACATTATGTACAATCGGAGTCGTGCAAAAGAAGGAAAGGGATAGCCTCACATACCTTGTATATACTGCCCCAATCTCAAGCTATGCAATTGTCAAAACTCCTTAGTCTACAATAAGAGAAACGATACTATCGTTATCATTTAAGCGTCATAACTATTATGTATCGACCACAACCTATTTTACGATGAAACGGACAGCACATCCCCTATATATATGACCTCACACCATTCAAAACAATCACCAAACAGCCCAAACATCATCAATAATAAACATATTGAGCCTCCCGAAATAGTCCACACACAGCCTAATCACTCCATACATACGACGACCACCGTAGTCGTGTCAAACAACCTGGAAATGTTACGAATAACTATCAGCCCATAAACCTACATATATATGGTATTTCTCCACACCCTTCCTCCTCCAAAACTCCACAATATAGTAGTAAAATACGCAGCCCAACAACAACGCAAAACAGTCCACAAAACAATAACACTACTACCAAACCTTTCGATATATATCTCACAAGTTCTAGCTTCAATGGCTTAGCCGCAACTTGGATAATCTTAAATACATATAGAGTAAGAGGTTCCTTACCTTTATACAGAAAGAACAACTCCAATTTGACCTTAAATTTCCAAGAAATATCCCTCCAATGCTGCCACAACAACAAAAAAATGAAACTAGCGATCAATTAGTGTTTTTCGGCACTAGAATCACTTTAGAAGGCTTGAAATCACCTAGGATTAATATTAAGAACATTAGGGAGTATTTACAGAACATATACCCTTTAAAACAACCTCCCACACGAGTTGGGACGACACAAAAATGAGCAACAACAAGAAGAACAAGAGACTTACTAGCGCCACGGAATTTCCGACACTTGATTTGTGTTGTTTGCCCTTTTTTTGGGTCTTGAATCTTGAGAGAACCTTGAGAGGATGTTCCTAGGGTTCTAAGTTCTGAAAATAGTGAAAATAAATGACTAAAAACGGGTTGTGGTCATCCTATATAAGTCCAAATATCTTAAACCGACTTAGTGGGCCCCATAGAGAGGTGCTTGGCGCAGTCTCGCGAAAACGTGAATATCTCTCTACTCCGAGATCGTATCGATGAACGGTTTAATGAGTTGGAAACTAGACTCATAGATCTTTAATTTGGTGTGTAGATCACCCCGTAATTCCTTGTAAATTATGAGAAAAGATTAGAAACATTTGACCTAATGTTTAAGTAAAATTATGAACCTAAGTTGCGACAACTTTTGTCGACTTTTGTTTCATAACTCGTTTGACTTCAAGACTTATGATACGGATATTATATGATTAAAATACCTTAATAAATGACCTCTTGAGTGTATTAAGCACCGCTAGATTACCTGAAAATACGAGTTACAACATCCTTGATTCGTTTAACTTCTAATATTGGTTAATCACCCTTATACACTCTTGTATCACTTAAGACCAATAGGATTGACTTCTTATCATCTCAAAGATAATTCCTTCTTGGATTTATGTTAACTAATATATGGCATGAACTAACACATGTGGATATGGGTTGTAACACCCTCCCCCTTAGGAACATTCGTCCTCGAATGTAAGGGTTTAGGGGGAGTTTAAATCACCGTGGATTCCAATGGAAATTTCCGATCAATTTTCCCCTATAAAATGGTCACTAGCAAAACTTGCATGTAATTAAGCCCAACATATGGCTTCACAAGGCTACACAAAGCATTATGCGTATTTACATTATCTACATATCACCATTTTGTATTAAGGAGGAGTATTCTCAAATTATTGCTTACCTCATAAAGCCGTTTCTTCTTCCAATGTATCCTGTCTTCCACCAGCATCCTTGTTATCTTCATTCTGGAATAAGTAAGGGTATTTAGACTTCATCTCCTCTTCTACTTCCCATGTCATTTCTTCCATATTTTTGTTCCTCCACAATACTTTGACGGAAGCTACATCTTTTGTTCTCAGCTTGCGGACTTGCCGATCTAATATCGCCACTGGCACTTCTTCATATGATAGGTCCTCTGTAACTTGTACATCTTTGATAGGGACGACTCGAGAAGGGTCTCCAATACATTTTCTCAACATAGATACATGGAATACCGGGTGGACAAATTCCAATTCGGATGGCAATTCTAACTCATAAGCAACCTGTCCAATCCGTCGAAGAATTTTATACGGCCCGATATACCTTGGACTCAGCTTACCTTTCTTCCCAAAAGGCATAATACCCTTCATTGGTGAGATCCTCAGGAAAACCCAATCACCAACCTCAAACTCTAGATCACGACGTCGGACATCAGAATAAGATTTTTGCCTGCTTTGTGCCGTCCTCAATCGCTCCTGTATCACTTTCACCTTCTCAATAGCTTGGTGAATCAAATCTGGCCCATATAATTCTGTTTCACCGACTTCGAACCATCCAACTGGTGATCTACATCTCCTCCCGTATAGTGCCTCGTATGGGGCCATTTTAATATTGGAATGGTAGCTATTGTTATAGGCGAATTCTATGAGTGGAAGATGATCATCCCAATTCCCCTTAAAATCTAGAACACATGCTCGTAGCATATCTTCCAGTGTCTGAATGGTACGTTCAGCCTGTCCGTCAGTCTGCGGATGAAATGCAGTGCTGAGATTTACTTGTGTGCCTAAACCCTTCTGGAAAGACCTCCAAAAGTTAGCCGTAAATTGAGCTCCTCGGTCTGATATAATAGATATGGGCACACCATGAAGCCTAACAATCTCCTTGATATACAACTTCGCATAATCTTCAGCCGTGTAAGTTGTCTTCACTGGCAGAAAATGGGCACATTTTGTAAGTCGATCAATTATCACCCAGATGGAGTCAAACTTATGATAAGAGCGAGGTAATCCAATAATGAAGTCCATATTAATCACCTCCCACTTCCAGGTCGGAATCTCTATATTTTGAAGCAATCCACCGGGTTTCTGATGTTCTATCTTTACTTGTTGACAATTGGGACACTGGGCCACAAATTCTGCAATAGACTTCTTCATATTATTCCACCAATACTGCTCCTTGACATCATGATACATCTTTGTCGAGCCGGGATGGATGGAATATCAGGATTGATGAATCTCATTCATAATCTTCTCTCGCAACCCTGCCACATTAGGCACACACAATCGGCTCTGGTATCTCAGTGCCCCATCTTTTCCGATCCCAAAAGCCATACTTTTACACTGTTGAATGCTTTCTCTTAATCGTACTAAGATAGGATCTTCATATTGTCGTGATTTTACCTCGGCTACCAAAGATGATTCTGATGTATTCTGTACAGTAACACCTCCGTCATCAGAGTCTAACAATCTGATTCTCATATTGGCTAGCTGATGAAGCTCTTTAATCAACCCCCATCTACCCGCCTCAATATGTACTAAGCTTCCCATTGATTTACGGCTGAGAGCATCTGCCACAACATTGGCTTTACCGGGATGATACAGTATCTCGACGTCGTAGTCTTTCAATAATTCAAGCCACCTACGCTACCTCAAATTCAACTCTTTCTGCTTGAAGATGTATTGTAAACTCTTGTGATCTGTGTAGATGTCAACATGGACGCCGTATAAGTAGTGCCGCCATATCTTCAAAGCATATATTACTGCAGCCAATTCCAAATCATGGGTTGGATAATTCTTTTCATGCTTCTTCAATTGTATTGATGCATAAGCAATCACATTCCCACGCTGCATCAATACGCACCCCAAACCTATACCTCAGGCATCACAATATACCACATAATCTTCTGTTCCTTCAGGAAGAGTGAGCACTGGTGCAGATGTCAATCGATTCTTCAGCTCCTGAAAACTACGTTCACAAGTGTCAGACCACTGGAATTTGGTAGCTTTTTGTGTTAACTTAGTCAATGGTGATGATATAGAGGAAAATCCTTCTACAAATCGCCTATAATATCCTGCTAGTCCTAGGAAGCTGCGGACTTCTGATGGTGTTGTAGGTCTCGGCCAATTCTTTACTGCATCGATCTTCTGAGTGTCGACACTAATACCCTCATCAGATATCACATGGCCAAGGAATGCTACTGAGTTCAGCCAGAATTCATATTTGGAGAGCTTAGCATATAACTTACGATCCTGAAGCGTCTGTAATACTATCCGCAAGTGGCCCGCGTGTTCCGCCTCCAAACGAGAATACACTAGAATGTCATCAATGAATACAATCACGAACACATCAAGATAGGGCCTGAATATAGTATTCATGAGATCCATAAAAGCTGCTGGGGCATTTGTTAGCCCGAACGACATCACCAAGAACTCAAAGTGCCCATATCTTGTCCGGAAGGCCGTCTTTGGAATATCTTTCTCCCTAACCCTTACCTGATGATACCCTGAACGTAAATCAATCTTGGAGAAATACTTGGCACCCTGGAGTTGGTCAAACAGGTCATCAATTCTTGCAAGTGGATACTTGTTCTTTATAGTAGACTTATTCAACTGTCGATAGTCGATACACATCCGTAACGACCCGTCTTTCTTCCACACGAATAGGACTGGTGCACCCCAAGGTGAAGTGCTAGGCCTAATAAAGCCCTTATCCAGCAAGTCCTTCAACTGCACCTTCAACTCTCGCAACTCTGCCGGGGCCATTCTGTATGGAGGAATAGAGATCGGTTGAGTGTCAGGTAACACATCAATGCTAAACTCAATCTCCCTTTTAGGAGGAAGGCCTGGGAGTTCATCTGGGAAAACATCTGGGAATTCGTTGACCACAGGGATTGATTGTAAAGTAGGCGGTTTCGCCTCCACATCCCTAACGCGAACGAGATGATAAATGTAACCTTTTGAGATCATTTTCCTTGCCTTAAGATAGGAAATAAACCTACCTTTCGGTGTAGCAATGTTCCCTTTCCATTCAATGACGGGTTCACCCGGAAATTGGAACCTAACCATCTTCGTACGACAGTCAACATTTGCATAGCATGAGGCCAACCAGTCCATTCCCATTATCACATCAAAATCAACCATTTCTAACTCAAATAAATTTTCCGAGGTTTGATGACTACAAATCATCACAGTGCAACCTCTATATACCCTTCTAGCAATCACAGGATCTCCTATCGGAGTAGATACCGCGAGGGGTTTACTTATCAATTCAGGTTCAATGCCAAACTTATCAGCCACAAAGGGTGTAACATATGATAATGTAGATCCCGGATCAATCAACGCATATACATCATAAGAAGACACAGATATAATACCTGTAACAACATCTGGAGACGACTCGAGATCCTGTCGACTTACTAGAGCATAGGTTCGATTTTGAGCACCACTCGAACTCGGCACTGCACCTCTACCCCTACCACGACCTGTCGACTACTGAAAACCCCATGCTGGAGGTCGAACTAATGAGGAAGAACCAGACACAGATCCAGTCGGCTGAGCCATACCATCACCTCCTCTATTAGGACAATCCCGCATCATATGGCCAGGCTTCCCGCACGAATAGCATGCATCAGAACCTCGACGACACAGTCCAAAGTGGGCCTTGCCGCACTGATCACAATGTGGTGTTGGGGGTCTCATCTGACTAGTATCCCTGTGATGTTGCGAGCCAGATGCCCGCGAACTCTGACCTGGACCAGAATAGGATCGATCATATAGAGGCCTCTGAAACTGTGGAGGAGCACTAGCTACAGGTGGCGCCGAACTCCTCGAAAACTGTGGCCTGATGCGGCCTCTGAAGTCATCAGAATACCCTGCAAATCTCGCCCTCTTATGCTGGCCTCTATCCTGCTCCATAACTGCCCTCTGTTGGCGCTTACGATCCTCTAGGGTCTGGGCATAAGCTTGAATACGGGGAATATCCATGCCCTCCACAAAGGAGGTTGTCGTACACTCATTTATCAGATGTGGTCCCAACCCATTCACGAACATATGCACCCTATCACTCATCTCGGCCACCATATGGGGAGCATACCTTGCCAAAGAATCAAACTGCATACTGTACTCTCGTACACTCATATTACCTTGTCTAAGGTTCAAGAACTTATCAGCTCTAGCTCGTCGTATCTCAACTGGCAAGTAGTGACGAATAAAGGCCTCAGAAAATTCCTTCCACACAGCTGGAGGAGGGTTCGGACCCCTGGATCTCTCCCAACTATCATACCAGAGAACCGCTAAATCCCGTAGCCGATAAGAAGCCAACTCTACTGTCTCTGTATCACTAACATGCATAACACGAAGTGTACGATGAACCTGGTCAATAAACGTCTGTGGGTCCTCCTTGGGGTCTGATCCGGTAAACACTGGAGGGTCTAAATTAATAAAATCACGAACTCTTGTACTAACTGGTTTCTCAGCAGCACCTGTATTCTGCCTCTGAGCCTGAGCAGCTACCAAGCTAGTCAATAACTGCAAAGCACTCCGCATATCCTGGTCTGGAGTGTCAGACGAAGGAACTGGAGGCGCTGGGTGCCTTCTAATATCCTCTGGAGGAGATGGAGTAGATGAGGTATGAGAGGGCATCTCACTTTGAGCCTCACTTTGTCCTGCTCTGACTTGGGGCACCTGACTGGTACCCTCTCCCGCTGCTGTATCAAGCCGCCTACTAATCGTTTGCTTCCTAGTCGAAGGCATCACTAAAAAAAACAAGGTGAATATTAGAGACAAACACTTACGACTCAACTCTACGCACGATCTAGATTCAGGAAGAAGGTAACAACCCTAGATGTCATGTAGCCTCCTGATTATAAATGTGGCGCGCTACACATCCATAATCAAGACTCTACAAGACACGGCTCATAGACAACCCCTAGGACAAACCTGGCTCTAATACCAAGTTTGTCACGACCCAAACTGAAGGGCCATGACTAGCACCCGACCACACTTGCCGAGCACCAACGTACATTTCATCTAACCTTCATTATTATCTTTTAAGGCTGACGAGATCAATATAAATGGTAGACCTAGATCATGGACAACCAGCAATAAAATATGATGGCTGTCACACTTCCTTTTTCCGCACCCGAGGGGCGCAAGGGAGTTTTTTCCAATTAAAGGACAATCGAAACGGGATTGGTTTAATTATTTCAGAGTCGCCACTTGGGAGATTTAGGGTGTCCCAAGTCACCAATTTTAATCCCGAATCGAGGAAAAGAATGACTCTATATTACAGTCTGCGTACCAGAAATCCGGATAAGGAATTCTGTTAACCCGGGAGAAGGTGTTAGGCATTCCCGAGTTCCGTGGTTCTAGCACGGTCGCTCAACTGTTATATTTGGCTTATTTATCTGATTTTTAATACAATATGAACCTATGTGCAAATTTATCTTTTAACCTCTTTATTATTATTGTTTTTACAAGAATGTGAACATCGCTTAAAATATATCTTTGGACTGTGTCACATGAAATGCACCCACAATCCGAAACATATTTTATTTGATGTTTTAGGATTTGGATTTGGGTCGCATGAAATGCACACCCGAGTTTAAGAAAATTAAATTATTAAAGACGCGCCTAAAGCAACTAGCGCATTATTATTTTGGGGAGGGCCGTGAAATTTGTTAAACGGTCCATCCCGGAACCTAAGTATTTAATACATATATTTTGTGAGGGCCCCGCAATTTGTCCCTTTTATTCGGCGAGGCTCGTCTCATTTTATTCTTTGTTATTATTTTTATTTATTATTATTTATTTTTATTTTTTTTTATATTTTTAAAGGGATGCCATTTTTATGGCTTTAGCAATACTAAACCTTATAGCCTATTTACAACTGAAATCTCATAACTCGTTACAATTTTAATAAAAGGAATCTAGCAAGATGAGTGTTTTGGAAGTAATAACAACAAGTAATGCTAGTTTTGTCCGAGTGAACTAAGCAAGAGAAAAGACGAACAAATTAACGTCTAACTCGTGTCATAGAACAACTAGCCTAACTTAATTAAATGACATCAAATAAACAAGAATAACATAACATGAAAATGAACAAAAGTGCAGACAATGAAACATAGGCAGAAAATTTCCATACCAATTTTTATATTGCATCTCAAACATTCAACGCAAAGTTTATTTATCTAATACATCGAGGTTTACTGACCTTTGCACCTCGACAAACTCAGTACGACGAACACGACCCCAACGGAATTCAAGCCAGACCTCACTGGACGCGGAACAACGACGAAACCTCGGACAAACACCTCGACGAACCAAAGACGACCTCGACGGAGAACTTGGACCTCACAACTGTCGACGCCCCCAGATTGTTGGTTGCTGCTGTATCTCTGACGCAGCAACCGGTGCATGAAGTTGCAGCAGAAGGGACGTTGGGATGTGAGGAAGAGGGGGTTCGACGAGCAGGTGGGTTGGTCGAAGGTTTTGGACGTGAGGGTGCCGGCGTTAATGGAGGTGGACGTTTGCTGGTTTTTGTTTGGAGGGGTCGTGGGGCAGCAGGTTGACGGGGGTTTTGCTGGGTATTTTGGACGTGGGAGGTGGTGCGAAGGTGACGGGGAGGCGGGTCCGTGTGGTGGTGGTGTTTCGACAGTGACGGAGGTGGAAGGAGTTAGTAGTAGACGGGGTTGTTTGGTTCAGACGGTGGTCGAGCTGTTGTTGACGACAAGGAAGGGGAGCTGTCTGGGGTGGTGTTCGGACAGTGGAGGGGGGGCGATGGAGCTGGTGGTTATGGCGTAGGTGGTGGGTGTTTGGTGATGGTTTTGTGGTGGTCGTGAGGTCGTTAATGGTGGTTTTTCTGGCGATGGAGGTGGTTGTTTGGGTGAGGGAGGAGACGGGGTGGTTGATGGTGGTCGTGAGGGTGTCGACTCGTTTTTGTAGGGTTTGCTTTCTTTCTCCTTATGAAGAAAAAAACGGAACAGTATATTCCTCTCCAAAAATTCCCAAGTCCTCTTTTTCAATTCAAAAATCCTTCCTGGCACCCATGTGTTTGTCCGTGTTTTTGTAATGCAATGCCCATGAAAATGAGCCCCACGCGTGGTGGGGTTCGAGGCATATGTCCCCCACGCGTGGTGGGGTTCCCCATGTGTCCTGGACACGGTTTATTATGGGCTAGGTCCGAAAATTAGGCCTAAAACCGGGTAGTTTAAACCCGAATATTATTCTTTGGCCCGGACCCGAGAAATAGGAACACGTTGCTTAACTAGTCCTATGTAAGCAAAATAACTACCAAAAATAAGACTAGTATTTAAACAAAACTATATCTTTTTTGAATATTTTTCAAGATTTAAAATAGCTACAAAATATTAATAAAACTATATTTTTTGTAATTTTCGTTTTTAAATATTAAGATAAAATATGAGATAATATTTTTGTATTTTTCAAAGTTAAAAATGACTATAGAATATTAATAAAACTATTTTTTTTTGTAATTTTCGAAATTATATAAAGTACAAAAATAAAGTGCAATTTTTGTATTTTTCAAGTTTATGAGAAATACATAAACTAAAATTTATATATATATATATTTTTGAGATTTTTCTTTTTGCAACGAAATAAAGTAAAAAATAGTTAAAATAGCTATATTAGTCCTAAATTAGATATTTTAAGCTAAGAGCGTAAAAATTCTCGGGGAGGGTCAAAAATCACGTGCTTACAGCTGCCCCTCTTTGACTGGAAACACGAAGAGTTTTCCGACAAAGAACGACTAGCCGTGTTTTTGACCCAACCATTACTTGGACGGACTACACTTCAGGAAAGGGAGGGAATGTGACCGAGCCCTGGTATCTGAGCTGCCTACATATCCTTGGTTATACAGGAATCAGGCCACGTGTAGTTCGGAAATGAGAGAGATAGTGAAGTGTATCGAGGTGAAGAGCCGATCGAGGTGCCGTTCCGTTGAGGTTCCGGTCCGCGGTCCTGTCATTACAACAAAAATGAAAACTGAAAAAGACTAACTAAGCCTATCAGCTACTAGTTACAAGGATTCCTATCTCTTAAGTCTTCTGAAACTTGGTCTTGAGTCTTGAATGGTGCTTCATACAGACTTTGGATTTGAAACTTGATACTTGCTAGATGTAGGCGCTAGTTCTTGAGCAGACCACATTTGTTCTCCACATCCGTGCTTCGGATTCATTCATTTTTCTCTTTTTCTTTTTCTTCCCTTTTTTTTTGTTTTGTTTTTGTGACTAGCTTTTGTTGACCCTCTCAGACTGTTGACTCGCATTCTTGGGGCGAGATTCTTGTTGCTTCTATCTTGGATTGAGTGCTGGGGATTTTTGTTGTAGTTTCCTGCCTTCCAATGGGTTACGGCTTGACTTTGAATGATCCCGCTGTTCTACAGGCGGACCCCTAACTTCTTCAATCTTTGACATATAACAATCTTCTGCTCTACAGGCAGGCCCCTGACAATCAAAACAAACAAAATACACAAAATTTCCTAACCCAGTTTGCACTGGGAAAGTTTGCGAGTCATTAGCAAAATTGTAACTCATTGATACTACTGATGCAGTGCTGAGAGTGAACTAAACACTAGACTAGGATGTATTCCCTTGTTATACAGGTGGGCGCCTAATTTCAATGCTTGAAATGTAAGGACTGAAATGTATTCCTCTGTTATCTGGGCGGGCTCCCAATTTCAACACTTGAAATAAAAACTGGAATGTATTCCTCTCGTTATATAGGTGGGCGCCTGGGTTTAGGAAAATGACTCTTTTTTTTCAAACGTTTTTTTTTTCAAGACAACTTAGGAGGAAATGCATCTCCTATGGGTAAAACGCAACTTTGAGGAAGTGCGTTTCCTGTGGGTACAATAAACTTAGGAAGTGCGTCTCCTATGGGTACAATAAACTTAGGAAGTGCGTCTCCTATGGGTACAATAAACTTAGGAAGTGCGTCTCCTATTGGTAGAACTGAACTTAGGAAGTGCGTCTCCTATGGGTGAAATGAACTTAGGAAGTGCGTCTCCTATGGTGGAACTCGCTTAGGAAGTGCGTCTCCTATTGGTGAAGCTTGCTCTAGGAAGTGCGTCTCCTATGGTGAAACTGAACTTTAGGAAGTGCGTCTCCTATTGGTGAAACATGCTTTAGGAAGTGCGTCTCCTATTGATAAAACTTGCTTAGGAAGTGCGTCTCCTACTGGTGAAACTTGCTTAGGAAGTGCGTCTCCTACTGGTGAAATATTTTTAGGAAGTGCGTCTCCTATTGGTGAAACTGAACCTAGGAAGTGCGTCTCCTATTGATGAAACTTGCTTTAGGAAGTGCGTCTCCTATGGTGAAACTGAACCTAGGAAGTGCGTCTCCTATGGTAAAACTGAACTTAGGAGGAAATGCATCTCCTATGGGTAAAGACGTGGAATGTATGCCTCTATTATCTGGGCGGGCTCCCAATTTCAACACTTGAAATAAAAGACTGAATGTATGCCTCTGTTATCTGGGCGGGCTCCCAATTTCAACACTTAAAATTAAAGACTGAATGTATTCCTCTGTTATTATGGGCGGGCTCCCAATTTCAACACTTAAAAGTAAAAACTGAATGTATGCCTCTGTTATCTGGGCGGGCTCCCAATTTCAACACTTAAAAAATAAAAAGACTGAATGTATGCGTCTGTTATCTGGGCGGGCTCCCAATTTCAACACTTAAAATAAAAGACTGAATTTATGCCTCTGTTATCTGGGCGGGCTCCCAATTTCAACACTTAAAATTAAAGACTGAATGTATTCCTCTGTTATTATGGGCGGGCTCCCAATTTCAACACTTGAAAGTAAAAACTGAATGTATGCCTCTGTTATCTGGGCGGGCTCCCAACTTCAACACTTAAAATAAAAGACTGAAACCAACATATCCTATTTGAGGGCGGATGAACCCAACATATCCTATTTGAGGGCGGATGAACCCAACAGATCCTATTTGAGGGCGGATTAACCCAACAGATCCTATTTGAGGGCGGATTAACCCAACAGATCCTATTTGAGGGCGGATGAACCCAACAGATCCTATTTGAGGGCGGATAAATGCATCTCCTATGGGTAAAGACGTGGAATGTATGCCTCTATTATCTGGGCGGGCTCCCAATTTCAACACTTGAAATAAAAGACTGAATGTATGCCTCTGTTATCTGGGCGGGCTCCCAATTTCAACACTTAAAATTAAAGACTGAATGTATTCCTCTGTTATTATGGGCGGGCTCCCAATTTCAACACTTAAAAGTAAAAACTGAATGTATGCCTCTGTTATCTGGGCGGGCTCCCAATTTCAACACTTAAAAAATAAAAAGACTGAATGTATGCCTCTGTTATCTGGGCGGGCTCCCAATTTCAACACTTAAAATAAAAGACTGAATTTATGCCTCTGTTATCTGGGCGGGCTCCCAATTTCAACACTTAAAATTAAAGACTGAATGTATTCCTCTGTTATTATGGGCGGGCTCCCAATTTCAACACTTGAAAGTAAAAACTGAATGTATGCCTCTGTTATCTGGGCGGGCTCCCAACTTCAACACTTAAAATAAAAGACTGAAACCAACATATCCTATTTGAGGGCGGATGAACCCAACATATCCTATTTGAGGGCGGATGAACCCAACAGATCCTATTTGAGGGCGGATTAACCCAACAGATCCTATTTGAGGGCGGATTAACCCAACAGATCCTATTTGAGGGCGGATGAACCCAACAGATCCTATTTGAGGGCGGATGAACCCAACAGATCCTATTTAAGGGCGGATTAACCCAACAGATCCTATTTGAGGGCGGATTAACCCAATTTCAACACTTAAAATAAAAGACTGAATGTATGCCTCTATTATCTGGGCGGGCTCCCAACTTCGACACTTGAAAAAATAAAAAGACTGAATTTATGCCTCTGTTATCTGGGCGGGCTCCCAACTTCAACACTTAAAATAAAAGACTGAAACCAACATATCCTATTTGAGGGCGGATGAACCCAACATATCCTATTTGAGGGCGGATGAACCCAACAGATCCTATTTGAGGGCGGACTAACCCAACAGATCCTATTTGAGGGCGGATTAACCCAATTTCAACACTTAAAATAAAAGACTGAATGTATGCCTCTATTATCTGGGCGGGCTCCCAATTTCAACACTTAAAAGTAAAGACTGAATGTATGCCTCTATTATCTGGGCGGGCTCCCAATTTCAACACTTAAAAGTAAAGACCGAATGTATGCCTCTATTATCTGGGCGCGCTCCCAATTTCACCACTTAAAAGTAAAGACTGAAACCAACATATCCTATTTGAGGGCGGATGAACCCAACATATCCTATTTGAGGGCGGATGAACCCAACAGATCCTATTTGAGGGCGGATGAACCCGACAGATCCTATTTGAGGGCGGATGAACCCAACATATCCTATTTGAGGGCGGATGAACCCGACAGATCCTATTTGAGGGCGGATGAACCCGACAGATCCTATTCGAGGGCGGATTAACCCAAAATATCCTATTTGAGGGCGGATGAACCCAAAATATCTTTAAGACTTGAAAATGTCTTACCTCGAATACTTGCTGGGATTGGGATGAACTTTTCCTTTTCTACCTTCCCCATTTTTTATATTTATTCTCTTTTTTTTTCTTTTTTATTTATTTATTTATTTTTTTTCTTTTTTTGTTTTTGCATAGCTTCTTCCTTCGAAGACTACCTCCCTTGATTTACTTACCTGTTGGGGGTAAAATGTTATCAGCTGAGGGTACCTGACTTCCAGAAATTTTTCTGAATGAAAGGAAAATTTTCTGCCCCAGT
Source organism: Nicotiana tabacum (assembly GCF_000715075.1). NCBI lineage: Eukaryota > Viridiplantae > Streptophyta > Magnoliopsida > Solanales > Solanaceae > Nicotiana > Nicotiana tabacum. Next base: position 12,715,344 of record NC_134084.1, on the reverse strand, counting down.
TTGATAATATCCCTTGTGGCATGCGTTTCTGCATCAATGCCATTTCCTTAACCTGTTTCAAATCAAACAAAATTTGTTAGTTTAAAACATGGTGGTTGGTTGTGATACTCCCAACGGGATGGATTTTCCTTTTCCCTTCCTTGCTTTGCGTTGCACAACTTGTTGGGGATGATATTATGTGCTGGGGATAATCCCTTCCTCCTGGGGGATATCCCTCTTCTTTTGTGGCATAGCTTGGAAACTGGCATTTCCCCGACCTTTTAGTCTAGCATTGATTTCGCCAAATCATGCTCACTGCTCTCCTTGCTTTGTTCATGGGCCTTTTGCTGGGGATATATATTTTGACACTGGCCTCGCGCTTGTTCCTTGCTGACTATACCACTTGGATGTACTAGTCAGATCTCATTTTGGAAAGCTGATGGCCTATTTTGAAGTCATTTCATACTTGTTCTGACCAGACAGACTCTATTGGGGATTTTTCTATGAAAGGAAAAAGATAAAAGGGAACAGAATAAAAAGACAAAGAAAAAAAAAACATGACTCTTTAACAAAAGAAACTATAAATAAAAACCTATCAAACGCAGATACCGACTCTAATGGCCATGATATGCATATGGGGCCTATCCTTTACCGCCAATCATCTTTCAAGATCCTCAATTGGCGATTCCCTATCTGATTCCCAATCTTATTCGACTTGCAGTGCCCGAAGAGTTTTCGCTATCAAGTCTCTCTCATTTTTGGCTTTTCTCTCAGCTTTCATCGCCTTATGGTGCCTGTGAAGGTTTTCACCGATAAGACTCTCTCATTTGTATCACTTTTCAGCTGGGGATTTGGAGTGCCGCCGGTATGACTCTTTCTGCTGGAGATTAGAGTCCTTTCTGCTGTGGAACAGAATGTTATGTTCGCCGGTAAGACTCTTCCTTTGTCTGACTTGGCATCTTTTGAAGGCTGGTCAGAAGGTCTTTCTTTGGACCGTAATGTGGGTTTTGGATAGGGCTAGAAAGAAAGGGTATAAAAGGCTCAAAAAATGCATTAATTTTGGGTTATTAATTACAACCTTCGGAATTAGATTTATTTACAACAAACGCAACTTTTGCCCCAGTTTCTTGCTTGGGGATATTTTAATTGTTTTTTTTTTCATTTTTCAAAACTATGACCGAGCCGTGAAGCGCCTACGTATCCTCTTTGAGGAATCAGGTCAAACGTAGTTCCCAATTCCTCTTTTCATTTGATTTTCTTTTTTTTTTCTCTTTGTTATCAATTTCTTTTCTTTTCTCTTTTCATTTCTCCTTTCTTTTTGTCGTTTTTCTTTCTCTCTTTTTTCTTTTATTCTTCTTTTTCCATTTTGTTGTTTTCTTTTTCTTTCTTTTCTCTTACCTGCCATGCTCGCGTATTTTATTCGTTGCTACTAATTCCGAACGAGGGGTATGAAAGAAAATAAATAAGGCCCAAAAGGGGTTAACGAAGGATAAAGTGTTTGGGTAGCAGAACAAAATGCCTTCGTCATTCCAGTCCTCAAAACATGCCAAGTGCAAACAACACAATTAAACAATAGATTTATAGTCTCTTCCGATGGTGCCGGACTTGACAATTATATTCAACATCTGTTTGTTTATTTGTCACTTCTAAAACACCGTTGGGCGACACTCTCATTCTCATTATTATGAACGACCCTCATGCCAATTCAGGCGAATCTTTCTTTAGCGGTTTTCTTTGTGTCTAACTTGCCCCAGTTCCACATGACTCGGGCTCCAAATAATCTCAAACCGTCCTTATTTCTTTAAATGGTTTGATCGCCTTTCTGGGGTTTTGTGATTAACTTTAAAGACTAGGCCCAAACTGTGTGCGCATGTCATGTCCCTAGAATCGGCATTAAACAAAAAATGATAAAAGGACTAAACAAAAAGATGACTGGAAATAATAAAAGACCGTATTTTGTATTAGACTACCGGTGAAATGGTTTGAATAACAAACAAATGAAATAAAAATCCTAAACAACCTGGACAAAACTAAAACAAACCGCTATGACAAAACGGAAAGATAAGCGGAAAGATATTGACACAAAACAAAATCCGAATTACAATCCTAATAATCCGAACAAACAGGAATGACAACAAAATAAGCCACCAACTGCTTCTTTCTTGTTAACCAAGGAACGGAGCGTCCTCCCATTTTATCAAAATTGGCCTTTTAACCACTGAGCTTTGCGTCAATACTGCCAAGACCATTACCAGCTTCCATATCTCCGTCAACAAGTTTCCAACAGGATTCGAGTGCTTCTGTCATCAGGCCTGATCCCCGCAGAGTGTGCATCATGAGGTGCAAGTAAAGGATTCCGGGTGTCATTGTTCGGCTTACCACAAACCAACCACCTTAATTTTATTTGCAAAACAAACAGGTTAGAATGGACTCAGTCGGTCCTTATTATTGACAACATCTTTTTTCTTTTTCTCTTTTTCGATTTTTTCTTTTTTTTCGATTTTTGCAATTTTTTTTCTTTCTTTTTTTCATTTCCATTTTTCATTTTTTCATTTTTTTTTTCATTTCGTTTTTTTTTCATTCTTTTTTTTCATTCTCTTTTTTTTTTCTTTTGTTGTGGTCGAATCTTATGGAGATTGCCTACGTATCATGACCCCGCATGAATCAGACCTTGCGTAGTTCGTGACCAATAAAAGATAAACAATAATAAACGCACACATTTTTTTTTGGAATTTCCAATTTTCAAATTAAAACAAACTTGATTGCAAAAATAGACTTTTGACAAGAGACAACAAACGGACCCGAAAATCAAAATAATTCGCATACTCTAATCAACAATTACAAACTCAAAAACGAACGGATAGTTCCTTTCCCCGTTTGCCAAATGCAACCGGACGGTTATTTTTTGCAAATGTGGCCCCTTCCAAATTTCATATAAATTTTGAGGCCGGGGAGGATTATTTTATGACACTTTACAAATTTGTCCATTCTTTTACGAAAATAACCTTTCGACAACCGAAGATACTCTAAGGCTATTTCGGCAAGAACGGTTTAAGACGCGGCCGAAGCTGGCTCGGCTTATTATGACAAAAGACGGTATTCACCTGACCGTCGACTCTTTTTCAAATTATAATAAAACTTGGTGTTGCAAAACACGGCCCTTCAGCGCCTCGGGGACGAAGATCTTTTAAGGCTGTGTGGGTCAATTGGACCAAATCTAAAACAATGACCCAAAGGTGGCTGTTTATGCAAAGTTAGCCTTCCGGCGTCCCTTTCGGGAACATTCGGCTATTTATGATAAAACAACATCACCTGACTTATTTATGACTCTTTTTTCGTTTTTCAAATTAGAAAACTCAATATTGCAAACACGGCCTTTCAACGTCTCGGGGACGAGGATTTTTAAGGCTGTGTGGGTCAACTGGACCAAATCTTAAAAAATGATCCAAAGGTGGCTGTTTTATGCAAAGTCAGCCTTCCGGCGTCCCTTTCGGGAACATTCGGCTATGTCTTGATAAAACAGCGTCACCCGACTTCTTTATGACAAAAATTGAAATTTGACATATATATTTTTTATGATTATCATTTGTTTGTTTTTGGCTTTTTAGCAAAACGGTGGGGTTGGACCCGATGAGGGTTGCCTACGTATCTCACATCCGGTGAGAATCAAACCCGCGTAGTTCGGGCGAATAAGCTATTTTTGAGAAGACCCTTTTCCATTTTCTATATTTTTTATATCTTTTTTTTATTATTATTATTTTCACAACAAACAAATAGACTATTATTCTATTATTTTTTCATTTATAACAAACAAATGAATTAACGAAAAACATAAAACATTCCTTCTTTTTGAGAAGGTGGGGGTTGGACCCGATGAGGGTTGCCTACGTATCTCACATCCGGTGAGAATCAAACCCGCGTAGTTCGGGCAATCAAGGATAAGTAGATGAACTAACTTTTTTTTGAATTTGAAAGAACTACTTTAAAAGAAGAAAGGAAGTATATTTTTTGATTTTTGATTGATTTTCTTTTTAAAAGAAACACTTCTAAGATATATTTTTGAATTTCATTTGCTTTTTTTTTTATTCTAAAGAAGAAGAAGAAGAAAATATTTTTTTGGAATTTTACCTTTAATAAAAGAAATGCTTCTAAATTTTTTTTTTTTCTGAATTTTCTAAAGAAGAATCAAAATATTTTCGGATTTTTATTTATCTATTTTATCTTTTATGAATTTTGAACTTTCTTTTGAATTTTTTTTTGGATTATATATATACTTATTTTTGGAACAAATAATAAAACTCTTTTTATTTTTATTTGGCATTTTCATAGACAAACAAAATAAAATAAAATAAAACATTTTTTTTTTTAAAAAAAAACAAACTCTTTTTCATTTTCATTTAATGGCAAAACAAACTATTTTCTTTAATATTTTTTTAAAAAAAAGCAGACAGAACAATGGTGATTTTTTTTTATTTTTCCTTTGCTTTTAATATAACAAACTAACAAGACATTTTTTCATTTTTAAAATTTCGGCAGAGTTTCGACTCTACTCGGACTTCTATGCTGTTATTTTCTCCTCTTTTTCACGATTTATTTTTAATCTGTGGAAAATAATGAAAACGTACAAAATCTTTTTGAATTTTCATGCTTTGTTTTATTTGTAATATTTTTTATTTTTTTTATTTATTATTTCTTTAAAAAATGTGGCATGGGAGACATAACGATTTCCAAGACTTCTTGGATTCCGCAAATGCTCCCCATGCGCTTTTCCCAACATATGAAGCGTGGGGGACATATGGGAATTCCAAGACTTCTTGGATTCCACAAATGTTCCCCATGCGTTTTCCCAAAAAGCAAGCGTGGGGGACATAGGGAATTCCAAGGCTTCTTGGATTCCACAAATGTTCCCCATGCTTTGATTAAAATAACATCATGCTGGAAATGACCCAATGACCCATACGCCCTTGACTAAATACAACATGTAGCACATAGGATGTCGAAAGATTGTCTATTATTTTCAGGTTTCTTGTCCTAGACGGACCCAACCCCTGTGTTGAGTCCCCTAAGTCAAATGCACATGATGCAAATAAACGTTCCTACTAGGGATCCGGCATGTGGCTTTGTTATACTAGGTTCAGACCTGGGTGTTTGTTCTAGACCTGGCTTACCCGAGCGGACAGCTCGAGCCGAGGGGGGCAGCGTACCGGGAATACAGAAGCTTCGCCGGCTTAGCAACTTGTCCGAACCTCGTTCTAAATTGGGATTTGACACTATACAGAAAAGAAGTCATACGAAGTACACCCTTCTTCATGATTTAGAAGACTCAGAAAGGATATGGGTTTCGGCACAGTTAATATACAGTTCAAATAATATCAAAGCGGTAAAAGCAGCATTTAACACATTAGACTCAAACATGTAAAAATCAGATAATAGATAAAGCCAAATAATAACAATTATTTCAAGCTCGAATTCTTAAACCTGAACCAGTGGTTCTGGGTCTAATCCCCAGCGGAGTCGCCAGAGCTGTCACACCTCCTTTTTCCGCACCCGAGGGGCGCAAGGGAGTTTTTTCCAATTAAAGGACAATCGAAACGGGATTGGTTTAATTATTTCAGAGTCACCACTTGGGAGATTTAGGGTGTCCCAAGTCACCAATTTTAATCCCGAATCGAGGAAAAGAATGACTCTATATTACAGTCTGCGTACCAGAAATCCGGATAAGGAATTCTGTTAACCCGGGAGAAGGTGTTAGGCATTCCCGAGTTCCGTGGTTCTAGCACGGTCGCTCAACTGTTATATTTGGCTTATTTATCTGATTTTTAATACAATATGAACCTATGTGCAAATTTATCTTTTAACCGCTTTATTATTATTGTTTTTACAAGAATGTGAACATCGCTTAAAATATATCTTTGGACTGTGTCACATGAAATGCACCCACAATCCGAAACATATTTTATTTGATGTTTTAGGATTTGGATTTGGGTCGCATGAAATGCACACCCGAGTTTAAGAAAATTAAATTATTAAAGACGCGCCTAAAGCAACTAGCGCATTATTATTTTGGGGAGGGCCGTGAAATTTGTTAAACGGTCCATCCCGGAACCTAAGTATTTAATACATATATTTTGTGAGGGCCCCGCAATTTGTCCCTTTTATTCGGCGAGGCTCGTCTCATTTTATTCTTTGTTATTATTTTTATTTATTATTATTTATTTTTATTTTTTTTTATATTTTTAAAGGGATGCCATTTTTATGGCTTTAGCAATACTAAACCTTATAGCCTATTTACAACTGAAATCTCATAACTCGTTACAATTTTAATAAAAGGAATCTAGCAAGATGAGTGTTTTGGAAGTAATAACAACAAGTAATGCTAGTTTTGTCCGAGTGAACTAAGCAAGAGAAAAGACGAACAAATTAACGTCTAACTCGTGTCATAGAACAACTAGCCTAACTTAATTAAATGACATCAAATAAACAAGAATAACATAACATGAAAATGAACCAAAGTGCAGACAATGAAACATAGGCAGAAAATTTCCATACCAATTTTTATATTGCATCTCAAACATTCAACGCAAAGTTTATTTATCTAATACATCGAGGTTTACTGACCTTTGCACCTCGACAAACTCAGGACGACGAACACGACCCCGACGGAATTCAAGCCAGACCTCACTGGACGCGGAACAACGACGAAACCTCGGACAAACACCTCGACGAACCAAAGACGACCTCGATGGAGAACTTGGACCCCACAACTGTCGACGCCCCCAGATTGTTGGTTGCTGCTGTATCTCCGACGCAGCAACCGGTGCATGAAGCTGCAGCAGAAGGGACGTTGGGATGTGAGGAAGAGGGGGTTCGACGAGCAGGTGGGTTGGTCGAAGGTTTTGGACGTGAGGGTGCCGGCGTTAATGGAGGTGGACGTTTGCTGGTTTTTGTTTGGAGGGGTCGTGGGGCAGCAGGTTGACGGGGGTTTTGCTGGGTATTTTGGACGTGGGAGGTGGTGCGAAGGTGACGGGGAGGCGGGTCCGTGTGGTGGTGGTGTTTCGACAGTGATGGAGGTGGAAGGAGTTAGTAGTAGACGGGGTTGTTTGGTTCAGACGGTGGTCGAGCTGTTGTTGACGACAAGGAGGGGGAGCTGTCTGGGGTGGTGTTCGGACAGTGGAGGGGGGGGGGCGATGGAGCTGGTGGTTATGGCGTAGGTGGTGGGTGTTTGGTGATGGTTTTGTGGTGGTCGTGAGGTCGTTAATGGTGGTTTTTCTGGCGATGGAGGTGGTTGTTTGGGTGAGGGAGGAGACGGGGTGGTTGATGGTGGTCGTGAGGGTGTCGACTCGTTTTTGTAGGGTTTGCTTTCTTTCTCCTTATGAAGAAAAAAACGGAACAGTATATTCCTCTCCAAAAATTCCCAAGTCCTCTTTTTCAATTCAAAAATCCTTCCTGGCACCCATGTGTTTGTCCGTGTTTTTGTAATGCAATGCCCATGAAAATGAGCCCCACGCGTGGTGGGGTTCGAGGCATATGTCCCCCACGCATGGTGGGGTTCCCCATGTGTCCTGGACACGGTTTATTATGGGCTAGGTCCGAAAATTAGGCCTAAAACCGGGTAGTTTAAACCCGAATATTATTCTTTGGCCCGGACCCGAGAAATAGGAACACGTTGCTTAACTAGTCCTATGTAAGCAAAATAACTACCAAAAATAAGACTAGTATTTAAACAAAACTATATCTTTTTTGAATATTTTTCAAGATTTAAAATAGCTACAAAATATTAATAAAACTATATTTTTTGTAATTTTCGTTTTTAAATATTAAGATAAAATATGAGATAATATTTTTGTATTTTTCAAAGTTAAAAATGACTATAGAATATTAATAAAACTATTTTTTTTTTATAATTTTCGAAATTATATAAAGTACAAAAATAAAGTGCAATTTTGGTATTTTTCAAGTTTATGAGAGATACATAAACTAAAATTTATATATATATATTTTTTTGAGATTTTTCTTTTTGCAACGAAATAAAGTAAAAAATAGTTAAAATAGCTATATTAGTCCTAAATTAGATATTTTAAGCTAAGAGCGTAAAAATTCCCGGGGAGGGTCAAAAATCACGTGCTTACAATGGCATGCATATACATAGCAGGGGATGACCAGACAATCAAGAAACTACATATAAGGTATGAGCTACCACGCTACTATGAAAGACTATACAACAAAAACTAGCCGACAAGGCATACCAAACTATACATGAGCCGACACCTGTCTATGAGCCTCTAAAAGAACATAAGTGTTGCAACATAGCCGGAACAGGGCCCCGACATACCCATAATGTCTATAACAAAAATTGCATACCAAGACCAAGGCAAGTCCGGAGAAGGGATCTCGCCAATCATCGCTGATCTACTGTGGTGGGGGAGCTGTACCTGCCTGTCTATCAGGACCTGCAGCACGACATGCAGCGTCCACAAATAAAAGGACGTCAGTACGAATAAAGTACTGAGTATGTAAGGCAAGGAACCATAAATACGATCAGTAATGTAAGCAAGGATAGAGAATATACAACCTGTAACATCTTAGTACCTCTGAGGGCTACTTACATGAAATGCATGATACATATGTATAAATACATAAACCTTTAAAGCATTCGCCTCTGTGGGCATCATCATCATCATATCGTACCCGGCCATAATAGGCTCGGTAGAATCGTACCCGGCCACGTGGAGCTCGGTAAAACCCAACTGATCAGTGGTTGCACAATAGGTGCCGTACCCGGCCAACTATAGCGTGGCTCGGTAGAGTAAAATAGATACATATATATAATGCATGCTCGACTCATGGAATCACATTCTAAACCTTTCGGAGTGACGTAAGGTCGGTATCCTCTGTACACGTTATTAGGACTAAGTCTTCACTATGAACCTTATAAGATTCAGGAAGTATGAACAACATTGATAACATAAGAATAAGAGAAGCAACATTAACATCAATCGTTCCATAAGAGGGAAAACAATGTAAGTACTGCTAGCTTCTAAGAGTAGAGTATCTTTGGAAGCTCGTTCATTACATTATGTACAATCGGAGTCGTGCAAAAGAAGGAAAGGGATAGCCTCACATACCTTGTATATACTGCCCCAATCTCAAGCTATGCAATTGTCAAAACTCCTTAGTCTACAATAAGAGAAACGATACTATCGTTATCATTTAAGCGTCATAACTATTATGTATCGACCACAACCTATTTTACGATGAAACGGACAGCACCTCCCCTATATATATGACTTCACACCATTCAAAACAATCACCAAACAGCCCAAACAACATCAATAATAAACATATTGAGCCTCCCAAAATAGTCCACACACAGCCTAATCACTCCATACATACGACGACCACCGTAGTCGTGTCAAACAACCTGGAAATGTTACGAATAACTATCAGCCCATAAACCTACATATATATGGTGTTTCTCCACACCCTTCCTCCTCCAAAACTCCACAATATAGTAGTAAAATACGCAGCCCAACAACAACGCAAAACAGTCCACAAAACAATAACACTACTACCAAACCTTTCGATATATATCTCACAAGTTCTAGCTTCAATGGCTTAGCCGCAACTTGGATAATCTTAAATACATATAGAGTAAGAGGTTCCTTACCTTTATACAGAAAGAACAACTCCAATTTGACCTTAAATTTCCAAGAAATATCCCTCCAATGCTGCCACAACAACAAAAAAATGAAACTAGCGATCAATTAGTGTTTTTCGGCACTAGAATCACTTTAGAAGGCTTGAAATCACCTAGGATTAATATTAAGAACATTAGGGAGTATTTACAGAACATATACCCTTTAAAACAACCTCCCACACGAGTTGGAATGACACAAAAATGAGCAACAACAAGAAGAACAAGAGACTTACTAGCGCCACGGAATTCCCGACACTTGATTTGTGTTGTTTGCCCTTTTTTTGGGTCTTGAATCTTGAGAGAACCTTGAGAGGATGTTCCTAGGGTTCTAAGTTCTGAAAATAGTGAAAATAAATGACTAAAAACGGGTTGTGGTCATCCTATATAAGTCCAAATATCTTAAACCGACTTAGTGGGCCCCATAGAGAGGTGCTTGGCGCAGTCTCGCGAAAACGCGAATATCTCTCTACTCCGAGATTGTATCGATGAACGGTTTAATGCGTTGGAAACTAGACTCATAGATCTTTAATTTGGTGGGTAGATCACCCCGTAATTTCTTGTAAATTATGAGAAAAGATTAGAAACATTTGACCTAATGTTTAAGTAAAATTATGAACCTAAGTTGCGACAACTTTTGTCGACTTTTGTTTCATAACTCGTTTGACTTCAAGACTTATGATACGGATATTATATGATTAAAATACCTTAATAAATGACCTCTTGAGTGTATTAAGCACCGCTAGATTACCTGAAAATACGAGTTACAACATCCTTGATTCGTTTAACTTCTAATATTGGTTAATCACCCTTATACACTCTTGTATCACTTAAGACCAATAAGATTGACTTCTTATCATCTCAAAGATAATTCCTTCTTGGATTTATGTTAACTAATATATGGCATGAACTAACACATGTGGATATGGGTTGTAACATTTCAGCATATAAATAAAGTGAACAGGATCATCAGACATGCGAGGCCAAACAAAAGAGATAATCACAAACATGCAATAGTGGCAGAAATAAGCTAGTAGTAAAGCAAACATTCGAAGCATATTAATCAAGTAGGTCAAGTCACATTGAATCAATAGTGAAGAAAAAATAGAGTATCAGAAGCATGCAAAGGTCTCACAGTAACATATGAGAAACCTTTTGAAAAGTTAGGGCTTCAAGCATAGTCAAGTTTTAAAGACAGTAGAAACCTAGAGTCAGAGGAAACACATAAAGGAAAAGGAATTTTGGAACAAGGAACTTCAAATCGAGTTAGGCATTTAAACGAACAGTTTCAGACCTAAAGCCATAGGGTTTTCAACAATAGTCGAGCCCTAAAAATAGATCAAACAAAACTTAACCAAACAAGCACTCATCTAACAAACAGCTTTTAGAACTCGACTGAGACCCACAAGAATTTAGGGTTTTCAATAACAACGAGTTCGAAAGATTGTAAATAGATGAGTCAAGCAAGATTTTAAACAGACAAATGCACATCTTAAACATATTAAAAGTCATAGAAGAGATTTGAAATAACTTAACAGGAAAAAAAACCTAATCGGAAAAAAACAAAGGGTCATTTTTGAAGCAAAATTGAAAAAACATCGAGAAGATTCTTAAAAGCTCAGAGCAAGCATAGATCTAAAGTGGATCTGAAAGAAATCAAAAAGACCTTAGAGATTATGGTTTCAGAAAACCCAGAAATGATGAGAAAGGCTTCGAAAGTTACTGATCCAACTAGGAGACCATGGTCGGTCGGAGAAAGTTCAAAGATGACTGGAGAAGGGCCATTAACTAAAATCGAATGAAGACTGGACCAGAGATCTTCATAGTCTGGCCTTGAAACCATAAGGACAAACACATAGGAGCCAGGGAAGGCTGGTATAGGTCTCTAATAAACTCGGAAGGCCATGGATTATGGCGAATTAGGGTGGCGGCAGCTAGGGTTTGAGTGGTTTTGCAGAGAGTGTTTGAGAGGAAGGGGATTCTAAGGCAGCGGTAAGTGAGAAATAATAGGGTTTTGGGGTCGTTTGGAATTAATTAAGGCAAGAGCGATTATTGGTCGTTGATCTAAGTGATTAACAGGCTAGAGTAAAATGGGTAAGTGGGGCTGTTTATGAAATTGGGTTTGAGCCTGGTCGGATAGGTTCAATTGGGCCAAGAATTGGGTTAAAATTGGGGTGGGATTTAGGTTATGATTGAAATGAATTTGGGCTATTATTTAAATAGCCAATTTCCGCTTTTAAAATTTTAAACAAATAGCAAATTGATTTTTCGAAATAAATTAAAGGTACTTAATGATTTATAACACATAATTATCAGTTTAAAAATAATGGACTTAATTATTATAAATGTAAAAGCAATTAAATCTTAAAGGGGCTAATATTGTAATTATATGCAATTTAGCCTTAATAGTACTAATTAAATTTGTAAAAATATGCAAAAATATCATAGCTATATTCTAGTACAAATATGAGAATCCAATAAATGAATCACCAAAAATGATACTTTTGGGAATTATTCTTGGGTTTTTATGAATAAAATGGGGGAATAAATTGGTTAAAAATCTTTAAAAAATAGGGAAAAATAATTAAATATTTGGACACACTTATACATGCATACACATGTTGTTTTAAAAGTATCTTGCATATTAAAAAATATATAAGAAAAAATTGGGTATGTTTACCAATGAGATCTCGGCCTGAGGAGTGACCTCCACTGATGGAGGAGGGATATATGGCTGACCCAATACTGGAGCTGGGGCCTGTGAGCTTCTAGCCTCGCCCGCCGATGGCTGAGTGGTTGTCGCGCCCCCTTTTTCCTTGCGGAATCGGGTTTGTGACATTTGGAAGGACAGCTCATTCCTTTTGGGAATTGGGTTTGATTTGAAGAGTCGCCACCTAATGATTAGGGTGTATTAGGACACCAAGAGGGTTTGATTTGAGTAACCAGAGATAGGGTAAGCGTTTGAAATTATTCCAAGGGGAAGGTGTTAGGCACCCCTCAGAATCCACTAGTGTGGTTCCCGGCCAGACAATTATTTGTGAATTTGGGTGCAATTAACATATAAGCAAATAAGGCTCAAATAAGAGGGGAATTCAACACATAATGGATTTGAAAGTAAACCAGTTTTGAAAGAACAATTATAAAAGCTAATGTTTTTCAAAATAAGGAGTAAAAATTCTAAAGAATAAAGGAAAAGGGGTCCTATGTTTATGAAAAATATGGATTACCCCACACAATGTCTGGTAATCACTCCTCAAAGAGGGGCTACACGTGGCATTATCGCGTGGTCATCATATCCATATCTACCTTTTCTACCCTGTTAAGGTATTAAAACGCGGAATGGTATCGATTATGTATTGCATGCTATTACCAATCCCATTCCTATCAGTCCCAGAGGCATTTAGGACTACTAATCTTAAAAGGGAGTGATGTTGGGCTTATTTGGAGTTTCAAAGGTAAAAAATTCTAAAGCGACATACAAAACACATATGCATGTTTGGGAAAACATATAAATAAACAGAGGCTCATATATACCTCCTCGAAACTAAACACATAAAATACCATGTCTTGCACGTACTGTTTAGGTCTGATTTAAAAGCATTAAAGACGAGGGAGATGAGTTTGTTGAGGCAGTTTTAGTTTATTGCATAACTCAGATAAGAAGTCTGAATCAGGCCTGCCTACTGGTTGTAATAATTAACAGTAGCAGATTCGGTTTTCAATTATTTCTCTAAGGACTGCCTAAGTGTTGGACAAAGATCTATAGGCATGGTATCTACTGGATTCAAAAGACGAAACAAGAAGGTTCGAAGAAAACTATTTGCATACATACTTATTAAACTACTAAGCGATAGAATCAGATTATTAAAAGAGAGACAAGATTTAGACGAGTTGGTTACAGATTGCGCAACTGACAATATTCATTACTACTGGTTTTAATGTCTAGCACTTAGTGAGGCGAATCAGATCATAGGCATGCTTCTTATACGTTACTGATTTTAAAACCTTATAGATGGTATGTAAAAATGCAGAAGCCTTACAAACATAGTATCTAGATGCAGAAGACTGGTTTTAAACCTATAAACATGGTATCTAGATGCAGGATGGAATAATACTATTGGTATAATTTCTATATGAGTTTGAATATGCAGAATTTAGAATGGACCTATAGACATGATTTCTATATGCATAATTCAGAATACCTATAGACATGGTTTCTATATTCAGAAGCCTTATAGACATAGTATCTATATGTGGTTGAATTAGAACAGCCCTATAGGCATGGTTTCTATATGTAGCTGAATATGTAGAATTAGAACAGTCCTATAGGCGTGGTTTCTATATGTAGTTGAATATGCAGAACTAGAACAGTCCTATAGGCATAGTTTCTACCCTTTGTATGCATAGTCGCCCACCCTTTTCACTAGCCAACCCCAAGTGTTTATTACAACTTATTACGAACCAGAATAAATGAAACTACATCAGAAAAAATAAAAATACAACTAAAGGAAGCTTGATTCTGACTTCCTCTCTAAGTTACATGATAAACCCAACTTCAGGACCAACGATCCAAAGCATTTCTCCAATTTGAGTGTGTCAAAGTTCCCTAAGAGCCTCAATGGGACTCCGGGCAATGCTTACACCCAAATTGCATTATCAGGATATGGGAAAGTGTAGTGTGGAAGTACCAACCCTCAAGTGTCCGATTTCAGAGGGAACTCAATGGGTCCCAAGGCGAGACTCACAAGAGGGGGCAGAACTTAAAGTCTAAGAGAGTGAAAGTGAATAGCAGAGTTCTAGGGAATACAGGAGCGAGAAACAGCTACAAACATGTGCACAAAAGGGGTTCAGGGGAATAGAGAAATTGTAAAGAGCCTATTGCTTAGGCAAGGGCAAGCTTTAGGCATGCCCAACAATAGAGGATGTTGGCATGCTTATAAGCCTTCCAGAAACACATTAGAGGCTAGGATCCTAGGTGGATCAAGTTTGAGTTATGGACAATAATTTACAGTATCGCCATGCCTCAAACAAACCATAGCATGAACTCATAGGGGTAGGTATTTGGGATTCATAATAGAACATGCAGAAAGAAATTTCAGCATCCTAGAGTAAGTGTTGAACTATACAGAAGCAGTAGGAATACATGCATACGAAGGTAGTAAATAAACACATTGTTGTAGTATTAAAACCCTTAAATAGGGCATACCAGTTTCAAAGAAGCAGATAGAATAAAAGCAGGAAGCAAGACATGAAAGAAAACAAGCCACAGTACAAGTAACAAGAGAAAATACTTTCGAGTATAGGTATAGGTTCAAAAAGACTATGAGTTTTCGTCCCTTTGTGTCAATGAAAGTGCAGATATTTATAGTGTGAAAACGGGCAAAAAATAAGGTAAGAAAATAATCATGTACCAATTAAGATCAATCAGTAGAAGACTTCCTTTAATGAAGGAGTTCAAACTTAAAGGGTAATGAGCAAAACATTATTTAAGAAAAACGATCAAGCAATCATCTTGCGTAAAGTAGGCAATTAAGGGTAAATACATAAGAGTTCAATTAAGGGAAGAATTTTGAAATACACTGTTACACAGATAAGGTAAGAATCAATTAGTAGAAGTAAATCAAGGAGTCAAAGATTTGAAATTACTGGTTCATGAATAAACCAAGTCAGAAAGGCTAAGGAAAGTTTTCGACTCAAACTAAGTAACAAGGAAATTAGCAAAACAAGGAAAGAAATCAATCAGACTTACATAAAAGGAAGTCTGAAATCAATCAAAAATTGGGAGTCATTTTAGAGGGAAGTTCAACACATATAAAGAGTACACAAGTATTAGGCATGAGGGGCTGAATTTAGGACAAAAAAGGTGTCATGCAATCTCAAAATCAGTGAACTATAGGAGCATGGTAGTCACATAGTAACTCAGCAAGAGAGAGAGTATCAAATAACATACAGAAGGTCCAGTAGAAAGACCTTAGAAGAGTTTAGCAGGGAACCAGAATCATATAATGAAACAATGGTCGAAACAAAGATTTCAAAGCTCAATCGAGTAGTAGATAAAAAACTTTATAAACTCGGCTAGGTCCAAAGAAGTTTAGGGTTTTGAAATCGAACAAGTTCAGAGTTGAAGAACAAGCAAATCACATAGCAAATGGTCTCAAAACTCAAATGAATCCCTAAATTTTAGGGTTTTACCATCAATCGAGCGTAGAGATGAAAGGACGAGTAAATCAGGCAGCAATGCTAATGAAATAAGTTCAGAAATCCCAAAAGGGAACTAAGACTCTTAGTATGCATATTCTAGTAGAAGAACATAAAAAACACAGTAGAGAAGCAATATAAGAA
The DNA here is from genome assembly GCF_000715075.1 of Nicotiana tabacum. Taxonomy (NCBI): domain Eukaryota; kingdom Viridiplantae; phylum Streptophyta; class Magnoliopsida; order Solanales; family Solanaceae; genus Nicotiana; species Nicotiana tabacum. The sequence goes on along the minus strand of NC_134084.1, from coordinate 12,699,329 downwards.
ACATGGTAGAAGAATCAACATAAGAAACACAGTATAAGAAACACAGAAGAACATAAGAAACACAGTAGAAAAACCAACATAAGAAACACAGTAGAACATGCTAAAGATCAGAGAAACTTCTTAAATAACTCAACAAAGCCCTAGATCGGAAAAGATAAAAGTTTTGAAAGCAGAGTTTTGAAAGAAACTTTGAGAAAACGTTTGAAAGCTTAGGGTAAGCACATATCTACAACGAATCTAAAAGAATTAGAAAAACCTCGAAGGTTAGGGTTTCAGAAGAAACCCAGAGGGTGAGAAAGGCTTGGAAATCATCGATCTAAGTAGGAGAGATCGAGATCAAGCTCGAATAACCAAAGCTGGCTGGAACAAGGTCGAAAATGGTCGGAGACAACCATAGCACTAAAAACATCCGAGGTCTAGACCAAGCTTATTCATGGTCAGGCCTTTAAACTATAGTGACCAGGCATGTAGGAGTTATAGGAGGCCGGAATAGGGCTTCAATGGCCTTGGAAGCCATGGCTTCCATCGATTTTAGGGTGGAAGCGTAGGGAGGCGGCTAGGTATAAAAGGGGAGTTGAGAGAGAACTGAGAGAGGAGGTGAGTTTGAAGGCGGCTACAGGTGCAAATGACTAGGGTTTGGGGAGTAGGTCGGGATTAATTTAGGAAAGGTTAAATGGTGGTCGTTGATCATTTTGATCAACGACCTAGATTGAATGGGGATCTGAGCTGTTTATTCAAACGGGTTGTGGGTCGGGTAGATTTAGGATTTGGGCTGGGTAATTAGGTTTGAGATTGGGTTTAATTAGGGGTTCAAATCTGGCCAAAATTGAAATACAAATGGGCTATCATTTAAATAGCCATTTTTCCTTTATTTATTTTATAAAAAACAGTAAAATGATTTCCATAATTAAATTAAAAGCACTAAAATGATTAATAATACATAATTATCAAAATGAAAGTACTGAAGTTAATTTTATAAATATAAATACAATTAAATCTTAAAAGAGGCCAATATTGCAATTATATGCAATTTAGATTTTAAAAATGCCAAAATAAATTTGTAAAAATATGCAAAAAAATATTTTAGCTATATTTTAGTATAAATACGAGAATCTAATAAATGAACCACCAAATGATAATTTTGGAAATAATTATTGGGTTTTTCTTGCTAAAATAAGGCAATAAATTAATTTAAAAATCAAGAGAAAAATATTAAAACCTTGGGACATACTTTCATATGCATATACATGCTATTTTGAATGTATTTTGCATATAAAAAATATACAGGAAAAAATTGGGTATCAACAGTGGTCGATGGATCTGCTGGGGCGACCATATCTGCTAGCGAATGTGCTATTGCCACCTGAATGTCTACTTCTACTTCATCCTCAACTGTCAAGGTAGCAGCCTGCTTGCCCTTCTCTTGAGGGCCACCATCCTCCTCGGACTATGAATCCTACTCATCCTCTTCCTTGTTTGCCTCCTCACCTTCGGACTCTACAAAGTGACCGGAATCTTCCTCAGAACGAATATCAATATGTGTAGAGGGAGCTGGAGGCTGGGAAGCCCCGTCAGTCAGAGGTGAAATATCTATCATCAGTGTGGAGAAATCAAGATCCAAGTCTGGTGCTACTGTGTCTGCTCCTTGCTCACCTTCCTTGGGCAGGAAGGATGATAGATCGAACTACAAAGTTTGCGTCTTGTGCAACTCGGTCTTCATAGTGGCAACTTCCTCCTGGAGCTTTGGCAAGTCACTAACCTCTCCTCTCTCTATCTTCTCAACCCTCAACTCAAGCTATTGCAAGCGATCCTCATAAGATGTCTGCCGCTGCTGGAGAGCTGTCACTAAAGACTAGATAGGAGTCAGGGCTTGCTTGATGGGGGTAGGGAGACTCTTCAGGAGCTGGTCTACCTTAGTATTAGCATGTTGCGCTAAGAGACCTAGCCTTAAGACAGCTGGCAGTGCAGTAGAGGGCTAAACAATGGTAGACTGAGAAGTGGGTTGTGAAGTGGAAGCGGATGCAACTGTAGCCTGAAGAGACACTGGAGTCTGGGAATCTGAGTGTTCTACGTCAATAGGAACCTGGGTCTAAACCTCTAGGGGAGCAACATCTGATGCGTCATTGATGCGCGTGATATCAATATCCTTCAGGGCCTTCCCTATCTTGTTAGTGTGTGGCATGGTAGGGACTTTCACAACCTTACAGAGGGCTGTGATCATGTAGGGGAATGTAAGTGAAGTGGCTGTCCGCTTTGCCTGGATCCCTATCTCTCGAAAGATAAAGTTACCCACATTAATCTTGATTCCCGCCATAATGCATGCAATGAGAAGAGCTTTCTCAATGCTTATGTCTTTCGTGTTTCTGGATGGTATCAGTCGAGAGGTGACAAAGCTAAGCCAAAATTATCCCTCTCGCTTGAGATCCTCCTTGTATATTTTGTGCACCGTGTTGATCCAAGCAGAGGTCCCCTTAGCTATCACAGAAGCTATCCAACTACGCTCATTGTCCCGATTTGCCCATTTGGCGGCGTACTCAGCTATACTCGGGCTCCATTCAGGGATGTAAAACTCATTGATAGTCTCATCACTGCAGAACACACTCTTCCCCCGAACTAACATATTGTCACAGAAAACCCTGTTGCATTTGTGATGAGCAGTCCTGGAGACTCCATAGGAGGCATAAAATTCATGGATAATGTTTTCATTATATTCATCAGGCAGCTCCGTGAAGCACTCCCATTTTCTCGCCTTGATCTTCTCCCAGATGTGGGGGTACTGATCTTGTAGCCCATTCATACTCAGTTGTTTTTTGGCCAGGATTTTTCATTTTGTCAGCGCTTCTCTATAAAGCTCCCTGGACCCTTCGACCCCAAACCTGAGCTGGAAGTCATCTCCTCGTTTCCTTTTTGCCTCAGCTTGTAGGTCAACTTTGGTCAATATCTCCTCCTCATCAGATTGGAGGAAAGTGTAGCAGTAGGGTCCGGTCGCGGTCGTTTTGCTTGTTGAGTTTGATGACTGGAGGAGGCCCTTTTCTGGACAGAGGTTGTATGTTTCCTGGGACCCATATCTAGGAGAATTGCGACGGGCAAGTCACCGCATAACACACTATGCGACCGCATAAGTGTTATGCGGTGGATTCAATTGAGTTGCTGCAGGGCCAAAAATGCGGTGCACTATGCGTTCACATAGTGGAAATGCAGTCCGCAAATTGCACCACCTTGTCGCAGTTTTATCAGTAAATTTAGCCAAACACACTGTCTGGGTTTGCGACTAAAGTGCGGTCCACATAGTTAAATTGAGACCGCATATGTGTAACAAACTTCCCAAGGTGATTTTTCTTCCCTTTTTGATGCAATCTTACCCCGTGTTATGATCTTTTGAATCCCCTACACTCTAACACACACTTTAATTACTCAATTAAATCTATCTAACAAAAACTAAAAATTTAAAGGCCAAAAAGGGTGTTACCACACATGGGTTGCCTCACTTGAAGCTCTTGATTTAACGTCGCGGCACGACGAAGTTGGCATTCATTTGGATTCACTCATTGGTCGGGCACGGACCATCTTTAAGAGCCAACTTCTCCACCAAATGTTTTTCTCCATTTGTGCCCAAGTAGTGCTTGACTCGCTGGCCATTCACTTTGAAGGTTCACAATCCATCCTCCGAATCTAGTTCCACAGCTCCAAAAGGAGAGACATTTACCACCTTGAACGGACCAGACCATTTTGATTTGAGCTTGCCCGGAAACAATTTGAGCCTTGAGTTAAAGAGCAAAACCAAGTCACCCGACTTGAACTCCCTCTTCAAGATCTTTTTGTCGTGAACGAACTTCATCCTTTCTTTTTACACAGTTGCACTTTCATATGCATGGAAACGAAATTCCTCCATTTCATTAAGTTGTGTTAACATCAAATTTGCAGCTTCAGCCCAGTCCAAGTTCAACCTCTTCAGTGCCCACATGACTTTGTGTTCCAGTTCTACGGGTAGATGACAAGCTTTGCCGAAGACTAACCGATAAGGAGAAGTGCAAATAAAAGTTTTGTACGCCGTGCAGTATGCCCACAATGTGTCATCTAGCTTCCTTGACCAATCGGTCCTGTTTGCATTGACAGTTTTTGCTAGAATGCTCTTTATCTTCCAGTTGGAAACCTCAACATGACCACTTGATTGGGGGTGATAAGGTGTGTCCACCTTATGCTTGATGCCATATTTCTCTAGTAGCCCCGTGAAAGCCTTGTTATAGAAAGAGACCCTCCATCACTAAGAATGGATCTAGGAGTGCCAAACCGAGTGAATTTGTTTTTTTTAAGAATGCGGTTACATTTCTTGCCTCGTTGCTTAGTAAGGAAATTTCTTCAACTCATTTGTACACATATTCCACAACCACCAGGATATATTTCATCCCACAAGAGCTTACAAAGGGACCCATAAAATCAATTCCCCAAACGTCAAAGATTTCTATCTCCATCACAAAGTGCATTGGCTTTTCATGCCTCTTGGAGATTGATCCTTGCCTTTGGCATTAGTCACAATCCTTTACCATTTCATTGGCATCATGATAGATCGACGGCCAATAATAACCACATTCAAGCACCTTAGCATCCGTTCGATTTCCCCCATGATGACCCCAACCGGTGAATCGTGGCTTGCCTTTAGAATTGGCATAATCTATTCTTCTGGAACACACCTTCTGATGATGTTGTCAGCACAAACATGGAACAAGAATGGTTCTTCCCAATAGTATTGCCGACAATCTCTCAAAAACTTCTTTTGATAGGATTCCAATCCATCTGGAATAAGGTTACTAACCAAGAAGTTAGCAATATCGGCATACCAAGGAGCAAAAATGCTAGATAGTGCCAATATGTGCTCATCCAGGAATGCATCATTGATTTCAAGATCTCCCTTTAGCCTTCCTGCCTCTTCAAGCCTTGATAAATGATCCGCTACTTGTTTTTGAGTTCCCTTGCGATCCTTGACCTCAAAGTCAAATTCTTGCAACAACAAGACCCACCGAATTAATCTAAGCTTTGCATCCTTCTTTGCCATGAGATAGCGAAGAGAAGCATGATGTGTGTACACTATTACTTTGGATCCCAACAAATAAGCCTGGAATTTCTCAAAGGCGTAAACAATGGCAAGAAGTCTTGCTCAGTCACTGTGTAATTCATTTGCGTCCATTGAGTGTCTGGCTTGCCTAATAGACCGGGTGGAGAACCTTATTGTGATGTTGGTTAAACATTTCTCCAATAGCTACACCACTAGCGTCACACATGAGCTCGAAAGGAAGAGACCAATAAGGTGTGACAATAATAGGTGCCGTGGTGAGCTTTTGCTTCAATTCTTCAAAGGCTTTGACGCATTTCTCGTCAAACATAAATTTGGCATATTTCTCAAGGAGTTTGCACATAGGATTTGCAATCTTGGAAAAATCCTTGATGAAACGCCTATAGAACCCGGCATGCCCCAAGAAACTTCGAACACCTTCAACGGAAGTAGGCGGAGAAAGCTTGGAAATAATCTCAATCTTTGCCTGATCAACCTCTATGCCATGTTTTGAAATTTTATGCCCCAATACAATGCCTTCATCCACCATGAAATGGCATTTCTCCCAGTTGAGCACAAGGTTGGTCTCTTCATATCTCTTAAGCACTTGTCTAAGATTATTAAGACAGTGCTCAAAAGAGTCACCTACCACCGAGAAGTCATCCATGAAAACCTCTAGAAAATCCTCCACCATGCCAAAGAAAATAGACATCATACATCTTTGAAAAGTAGCCGGAGCATTGCACAAACCAAATGGCATCTGGCTAAAAGCAAAAGTTCCATAAGGGCAAGTGAATGTTGTCTTCTCTTTGTCCTCCAGTGCTATGTTGATTTGGTTGTAGCCGGAATATCCATCAAGAAAGCAATAGAATGACCTTCACGCTAGCCGATCAAGCATTTTGACCAATAAAAGGCATAGGGAAATGGTCTTTGCATGTGGCACTGTTGCGCTTTCGATAACCCATACACACCCTCCATCCGGTCACCGTTCTTGTTGGGATTGGCTCATTTTTAATCATGGTCATGTCTCCATTTTTCGGCACACATTGCACCGGGCTCAACCAAGAACTATCGGCAATGGGGTAGACTACCCGGCATCCAACCACTTGATGATTTCTTTCTTTACCACCTCTTACATGGACGGGTTCAAATGACGTTGATGCTGCACACTTGGTTTCGTCTCACTTTCCAAGTGGATCTTGTGTTTGCAAATTCTGAGGGGAATCCCTTGGATATCCACAATTGTCCATCCAATATCTTGCCTATGCTCCTTCAAGATTTCCAACAATTGTTCTACCTGCACATCATTCAACAAAGAATAAATGATTACCAGTAAAGTATCATTTGAGACAAGAAATTTATACCTCAAGTGTGGTGGAAGTGGTTTGAGCTCTAATTGTGGTGGCTCAATAATAGAAGGCTTTGCTGGAGTAGTGGCTTTATTCTCCAAATCGAGAGAGAGCTTTGCCGTAGCATAAGTGTACGACCCAAGCCCTTCCAATGCATTTACCGATTCCATATATCCTTCCATATTTTCACCATCAATGTTCACTAAAATAGCCGCCAACGCCTCACCAAGGCATTGTTCTTCCATCTTCATTTCAGCCGCATCTTCCACTTCATCAACAACATCAATCACCGAGATGCTCTCATATTCATGTGGTAGTTTCATACCCTTGCTTTCTTGGAGTGTAACTTGTTCATCATTCACACGAAATTTGATCTCAATCCGTTCTGAATCCATTAGTGCTCTTCCTGTGGCTAGGAATGGTCTCCCCAAAATGTTAGGGATCTCTTTGTCAACCGCACAATCAAGGATTACGAAATCGAAGGGTAAATGAAAATTTCCCACTTGAACAAGCATATCATCAACAATTCCCATCGGTTTTTTTATGGAACGATCGGCCATTTGCAATCTCATACTTGTGGGCCTTGGCATACCTAACCCTGCTTTCTTGTAAATGGCAAGAGGCATCAAGTTGATTCTAGCCCCATTATCACATAGGGCTCTTGCAAAATCATGTGCCCCAATAGTACAAGGAATGGTGAAAGCTCCCGGGTCTTCTTTTTTTTTTAACGGAGGATTTTGCAGTGATGGAACTTACACGGTATGTCACATTCACCACTTCATTTTTGGTGGTTCTCTTCTTGGTAATCAAGTCTTTCAAATATTTAGCAAAACCTGTCATCTTTTGAAATGCTTCCACAAATGGAATATTCACCGATAATTGCTTGAGAATGTCATAGAACTTTTCGAGTTTGCTATCGTCAACTTTCCTAGAAAGTCTTTAAGGGAATGGAGGTGTCACGACCCCAACCAGGACCGTGATGGCGCCCAACACAATGCTAGGCAAGCCCGACCAATTAACATATATAAATAGAAGTATGAATTTAACGGATGAAATATACGGAAACCATAATCACAAAAAATCTCTGTAAAACAGCCCACTGATCCGGTGTCACAAGTCTGAGCCTCTAATACAAGATTTCAACAATCTAATACAGAAATATGTCTAAAATGCGGGATAATAAGTGGAGATAGAAGGAGAAATCGGGTCTACAAACGCCATGCAGCTACCTCGACAACTTCGATGAAAACAGAACGGCAGGAAAGATCGCTCTATGCCTCAGGAATACCTGTACCTGCACACATGGTACAGGGAGTAATGTGAGTACTCCGACCCAGTGAGTAATAACAATAAATAATGGCTGACAGTATGAAATCACGTAAAGGAACTAAGCAGTTCTATACCAAAACAGTAAAATCATTTAAGCAACACTGAATGAGGAAGTCATGTGAAAATTTTTAAACTAGGTAAAACAGATATAATCAGTATAAATCAGCTCCTCAAGCATTTCAGTTCATTTATTCGTTCTTATCCTCAGTTCTCAATTCAGATACTTCTCACGATAACCAAATTAATAAATAAATATATCGCTGCAGCGTGCAGTACGATCCACATATCGCTGTGGCGTACAACCCGATCTATAATAATAATAGTCGACTGCTCTCACTGGGAGTGTGCAGACTCCGGAAGGGCTCCTTTAGCCCAAGCGCTATATAATTGCTGCGGCGTGCAGCTCGATCCATATAAGTAATTGTTGCGGCGTGCAGCCCGATCCATAATATGTATAATATATATATCTGCTGCGGCGCGCAGCCCGATCCATATCATATAAAATATCCTCACTATTGGGTGCTCGAATCCTCTCAGTTATTTAAAAATCACAGCATGTCGGGCATAATGTACGGTCAGTGTCTCAGCCCTCATATCACTTCCTATTTATGATTAACATTTCAAAAATCTGGTTCATATCATTCTTAGACAATTGGAAAACATGACTGAGGATATAAGTGGTTTAACAAAATAAGTGAGGAAAATTAGTCAAAAATCCCCTAAGGGTTCTACAGGTCGGCACAAGGCCCCAAGCATGGCAACAAGCCCAATTCACAATAATAAAGTATATGTCTCAATCAAAAATGTAGAAAAATATCATTTGGGATGGACCAAGTCCCAATCCCCATAGCATTGAACCTCACGCTCATCACACAACGTGTATCTCAACTTAGTATAGAACTATGTTGTGCAAATCTAGGGTTTCAAACCCTCAGGACATCATTTAAAATCATTACTCACCTCAAATTGGGAACATAGCCCTTGCCTCTCAAATTGGCCTCCACGCGCGTCGAATCTATCCAAAATTTAGAACGAATAGGTCACAATATGCTAAGGGAACATAGCCCAAGCGAAAACATTCGAAAAATATCAAAAATCTCGAAATTAGCAAAACCCGAGCCCCGAGCCCACGTCTTAGAATTTGGTAAAATTTACATTTTCAGAATCCTCATACCCTCACGAGTCTAACCATACCAAAATTATCCAATTCCGATACCATCTGGTCCTTCAAATCATCATTTTAGATTTTTGAAAGGTTTCACAATTTTCTTCCTAAATTCTATCCCAAATCACGTATTAAATGATGAATTCAGTGACAAATTCATATGTTCTAGCCAAATCTGAGTTAAAATCACTTACACCGATGAATTTCTTGAAAGACCTTCGAAAAATCGCCAAAATTCGAGCTCTCTAGGTCAAAATATTAAATAAAACCCAAAACCTCATATTTATAGGGTACCCCTCAGGTTTCAGCTACCGCGGGCCGCACCAAATCGACCGCGGTCCGCGCAAACACAACTGCGGTCCGCGCAAGCTAGTGTTGTTCAGTGACAGGCTTTAGTATTTTGGCCGTAACTTTTGATACAGATGTCCAAATTGCAATATCTTTACCTTTATGGAAACTAGACACGAAGGGCTACAACTTTCGTTTTGAGTCACTTCAAAATTCCTTGTAGATCAAACGATATGAGCTTCCGAAGTTAGACCGACGACCTGCAGGCCTTCATGACCACGAGCCGCATCACATGACCGCGCCCCGCGGTAGGCCACTGAGCCCAGCGCAAAAAAGACTGTGCCCCGCGCACAAATGACTGCTCCATCCATTTTCTAATTTCTTGGATGTCCGTACTCGCTCAAAACTCACCCGAAACACACCCGAGGCCCCCGGGACCTCAACCAAAAACACCAACGCATCCTAAAACATTATTCAACCTCGTTCCAATCATCAAAACACCTCAACAACACCAAAACCGTTAAATTACTTCAAATTCAAGCCTAAGTTCTTCTAAAACTTCCGAAACACACTTTTGATAAAAAACCCAACTAAATCACGTCTGAATAACTTGAAATTTTGCACACGTATCCTAAATCACATAATGAAGCTACAGCAACTCTCGGAATTCCATTCGAACTCCCGGATGAAAATCTCACCTATCAACCGGAAATTGTCAAACTACTAACTTCGCCAATTCAAGCCTAATTCTACACCGGGCTTCCAAAATAAATTCTGATCACGCTCCTAAGTCTCAAATCATCTCCCGGAGCTAACCGAACCATGGGAATTCACATCCGAGCCCTCTAACTCATAAGTCAACGTCCGGTTGACTTTTCCAACTTAAGCCTTCTTAAAAGAGACTAAGTGTCTCATTTCTTATCGAAACCACTCCAACTCAACTCTATTACATAAGATACAGATGATGAAGAATAAAGAAGCTGAAAATAGGAAAAACAGAGCGGTAACTCATGAGACGACGGGTCGGGTCGTCACATCATCCCTAACCTAAACAAACGTTCGTCCTCAAACGTGCCCAGAGTTGTTCCAAAAGCCAAACAATCGCCGAATAACCTTACCACACATAAACCCGGGGATGAACCCATGTCACCCTATCTCATATAGGTCCGACAACACATTGTAACTGAAATTTTTGCTATCCAATCTAGCCCACAAACCATAGGACCACATTTCCACTTTTGAAATCCTTCATATGATCAGAATCCCACATTTATACTCTGAATAAGCCCAAACAAGCTGTAACAACCCATACCTGCAACCTCGGGTGTAATTACATAACATAACACATGACTCAAACGCTTGCAGCAATAACTCCTAATCATAGCAGTTGCACGCAACAACCGAATACCGATAGAAAACCTCTTATCAGCTAAGGTCTCATCCTAACATCTTCATATACTGCAAAGGGTAAATAAAACACACTGTAAGCCATACTCGTTTCTTATATCAACCATTCATGAAGCCATTTCCCCTTTGGCAAATGGCACATCAAATTTTTGAGTCGAAGCTCGATATTTCCCTTCCAACATACCGAAATCGAATCCGTTTGTATTCATTAGTGACCCCTCTGATCTCTTATAATCCAACACACTACTCTGGTGACATGACACATCAATACATGCCTAAGCCACAACTCGCATAGTACGCGCGCCAATAAGCATTAGTTCGAGTATACTAAATTCATGAAAATGACTCAAATCAAAGAGCTGTACCACAAGCTAACTAGTACCACCATAACACAAGGCTGAGAATCCGTCTCACATCATAGAAACAGAGCACGCGAATCTAATCGCGAGGTATTCAGACACTAGTTCACCTGAGACACCCTAAGTCACCATGCTCAAAACCATCAACCAAGCGCAATTTGATGTCTAGTACCACAAGCGAATCATCATGCCCACGGAGAAGTACATAATACAATGTCATACCAGTAAACCTCACTATTGCAACATTTGGTTACCTTAGAAAGGGAAAATACCTCAAAGAAGAGAGCCGTTTTGCAAGTTCCACAAGTACCACCCCAACGATATGCTATGGGCTCGTCAATCACAGTGGAACCCAGATATATGAATAGAATAATAATAACCGGCTCTTATATAGCTCACATTGACATCAACTTCACGAGCAACTTAGTTTCCAATAACATAATCCACCTGACACGGTCACAAACCTCCAGTCCAAGCATATCATATAGAAGCAATCCAACAAGTACACATGTATATGCTAACTGAAACAAGTTTCTCATTCTCCTTGACTGGAATAAATAACACTCTATATCGTAGGTATGAGCAAACTGCGCTGTCATAGCTCAAATCGGCAAGTTAACACAGAATTAGTAATTACCCAGTTTGTTCTGGAATTTAGCATCTTGGAAATCTCAAGTATAGTCCAGATAGTTCTTAACAGAATTACAAATACGAGAAACATTATACCTTTAAGCCCAATATCCCACTCTAAGCATATCATAGCATACATATCTTCCGAGCATAAACATTAGCTCGGTGCTTGCACACAGGTTCAAACCTCATATATATTTGTGCTTACAAAGTATAGTTATCACCATCAATTAGCTCGACTAGTGCATCCAATAAGTTAGCTAAAATACTCCTCTCAACATGCTACCATCCCGAAATAGTATATTTTTTAGAATTCCCCGTCTCCAAATTCATAGATCATATAAATAACCGTAACTGAATCAATATGAGGAGCCTCAGCACTGGCTCCCATTACAAGAGCCCAATTAAGAAAGGAAAATCCTTCCCAGCCGTCCGATGGGCCTTCGAAATGTAAAAATCTCTCTAATAGGACATGATCCATCGAACATCGCCACTCAATTCGTGGCATTTTCTGGCATAGCCAACAGTGTCGCCTTAGCGCAATATCCCAGAATAACACAACACGGAGACAACCAGTCTGAACCTCATATCACGTCTAAGATCTAATCTACCAAGTAACAAAAGATCCGTTCGGTTCTCCAAACCCCGATAGTCACTAAACAGTGTCGATATACACGATCTACAACCACGCATAGCTTGAATATAAGAACTTCCGTCTCCAAATCCAGACGACACATGAACAACCACGTCCGATCCCAACTTCACCGTCCGAATACATGCCACACCTCTAATGCCCAGTCACATCACCAGAGATACTCTAAAATTCTTCTATTACACCAAGCAAACTCGAATATCAGCAATCGATCTAGCCCCAAAGTGTCACACTACTACCGAAGTGCCATCAACTTAATCACATTGCTTTTATTATTTATTTTTTTATGAAACATATAATCTCGTCAAATCATTTCCTTAATCATCTGAAGATCCCTTCTCAAACCATCTGACGTTCATTTCTCTAATTATCTGAAACTACCCACTGCCTAAGAGTTTTATGAACTCCCTTCCAGAACTGAACTGAACCTTACACACACTAATCTCGATCCTCCACTACATATCGCACATACCATACCATCCTAGTATAACATGAGAACTTCATCTCCCTTCCGAGCCACAGACATCTACGTACTCAACTAGTCAAGAACTTTCCATTGATCCCATCACGAAAAAAAATCACTATACATCATATGCTCCGCATGCCTATAGAAAATATACATCTCCAAACTGCAGTAGAAATCCTCAAGGACTCTCCGAATTCCATTTGCACAAATTCAACTGATCCTTCTACTAGACCAAGCTAAGCAAGCCATCAAAACCCAAAAGCATTGCTGCAAAATACCTGTAAGAGCTCATTACCTCGAACACACACAAGGAGTTAATCATATCCTTACCATACTGATCCGGTCTACTATCAAGCTGCTTCATCTATCTAAACGTCCTTCTGATGCATCTTCAACTTGCAATTCCCTCTTGCTATAACACCATAATTCTTCAACCCAGGCTTACCACACAAGATCCAAGAATAAAACTACACTGTCTAAGAACCATAAGTCGCTGACTACTCTCTCAAATATTCCAAAAAGCATTACATTCGAAATACTTCGCTCTGAAGAACTTCCTGCGAATCTAAATCCGTTACCTCCTAATATTAATACATAGAATCCCAAAATTAATATAGAAAACACCACAAGTCTTGACGTCTTCCAAGGAAAACTCGGTTCCTAACCACACAGACAACTTGAAAATATCCAATTGTTACATGCAAAATTTTGAACACAATAGGACCATTATCTAGAGGCATCCACTCTACTTAAACCGTATTTAGATTGATTAAACGAACCGAACAACCTGTGCTTCATTTGCGCTCCGACACTGCAGAATGTGACCTCATTTCGATATAACCAAGCAACTTCCTGCCCTATGCACCAAGCATTCCTTACCAACCACAACTCAAGTCTTTACCCGATTCTTGTACACCCATAAGGCATAACATAACCTTTATTGAAATATCCTTTACTCGAGCCAAAACTAATTCACAAATACGCCTCAAACTAGAACCATTAGAGCACATAACCGTGCAATCAACTATTCAAGAGCGGACTCCCATACTTGGCTCAAAGCCATAGATCAAAATAGGCACCATAACTTATAACGTGTATACTTTATTGTTTCCATAATACCATAGTGAGATTAGACTTAGTCCTTCATAAGCTCTTGAAACACCGACCATTGGGTACTTTAACTTTATGCAAATCTGGCATTCACTATCGTAACAGTTAAGCCCACTCTATTAAGTGACCCAAATTTAAATTTCAACACATATGTTTCACTTGTGAATGAGATCTTCTAACAGACAGCATAAGGATCACATAATCACAAAAAACCGCAGGAGACAACCCGTTGGCTTCGCCTCAATATAATATTTTTGTATACCTTCCACCGTCATACACATTACACAGTCACTTAATCTTCCTGAGTCTGAACTCATACCGCAACATGAAATTTACTTCACTCCAACTAGGAGACATGAAAGGATTCTTCACGCGCCCATAACTCGGGGCTACACATCCAACCACAATGGAAATCAAACACTTAATAGTTCATCTATCATCCATCAGACCTTCCTTGTCACTTTCAAGTCATATAGATACCTCTCACAGTACCAACATACGCATCACATAGTTGTCAGCCGTCACTTCTACTAATAGGGACAATACCACACATATAAGTTCAAAACACTTGCTCACACAATCAACACCTCGGTGCTCAAGCCATAGGCAAGGATCCGACCTCAAGTCCTCTAGATTGGCCCAACATCAAACTCACAGAGATCATATCTCGCCTCTCGATCAGGGAATCACAAGCCATCAAGGCATATCTGATACTGAGCGCACATGCACACATACGAATGCGTGGAAGGAATTTCAAGAGTTATTTTTCAAGTTGAATCAAGGACGCACGATAAGAATTCAAGATTAAAGTTTTCCTAAAGGTTTTGCAGGCTCTCGAGGATAAATACAGACGTCTCCGTACCGATCCGCGAGACTCTACTAAACCAGCTCATGACTCGCGAGACCAAGTAACCTAGGCTCTGATACCAACTTGTCACAACCCCAACTCTGGCCGTGATGGCGCCCAACACAATGCTAGGAAAGCCCAACCAATTAACATCTCACAATCTCTTTATTTATAATTCAATACCAATTTTCTGGATTTAATACCAATTTAACATAAATAGAAGTATGAATTTAACAGATGAAATGTACGGAAACCAGAATCACGAAAAATCTCTGTAAAACAGCCCACTGATCCGGTGTCACAAGTCTGAGCCTCTAATACAAGATTTCAACAATCTAATACAGAAATATGTCTAAAATACGGGATAATAAGTGGAGATAGAAGGAGAAATCAGGTTTGCAAATGCCATGCAGCTACCTCGACAACTCCGATGAAAACAGAATGGCAGGAAAGCTCGCTCTATGCCTCAGGAATACCTGTACCTGCAAACATGGTGTAGGGAGTAATTTGAGTACTCCGACCCAGTGAGTAATAACAATAAATAATGGCTGACAGTATGAAATCACGTAAAGGAACTAAGTAGTTCTATACCAAAACAGTAAAATCATTTAAGCAGCACTGAATGAGGAAGTCATGTGAAATTTTTTAAACTAGGTAAAACAGATATAATCAGTATAAATCAGCTCCTCAAGCATTTCAGTTAATTTATTTGTTCTTATCCTCAGTTCTCAATTCATATACTTCTCACGATAACCGAATCAATAAATACATATACCGCTGCGGCGTGCAGCCCGATCCGCATATCGCTGTGGCGTACAGCCCGATCCATAACAATAATAGTCGACTACACTCACTGGGGTGTGCAGACTTCGGAGGGTCTTCTTTAGCCCAAGTGCTATATAATTTCTGCGGCATGCAGCCCGATCCATATAAGTAATTGTTGCGGCGTGAAGCCCGGTCCATAATATGTATAATATATATATATATGTTGCGGTGCGCAACCCGATCCATATCATATAAAATATCCTCACTATTGGGTCCTCGACTCCTCTCAGTCATTTAAAACTCACAGCCTCTCGGGCATAATGTACGGTCGGGGTCTCAGCCCTCATATTCTCTTCCTATTTATGATTAACATTTCAAAAATCTGGTTCATATCATTCTTTAAAAATTGGAAAAGATGACAGAGGATATAAGTTCTTTAATAAAATAAGTTAGGAAAACCAGTCAAAAATACCCTAAGGGTTCTAGCAAAACCCGAGCCCCGGGCCCACGTCTCAAAATCAGGTAAAATATACATTTTCAGAATCCTCATACCCTCATGAGTCTAACCATACCAAAATTATCCAATTCCAATACCATTTGGTCCTTTAAATCCTCATTTTACATTTTTGAAAGGTTTCACAATTTTCTTCCCAAATTCTATCCCAAATCACGAATTAAATGATGAGTTCAGTGATAGATTCATGTGTTCTAGCCAAATCTGAGTTAAAATCACTTACCCAAATGAAATTTTTTGAAAGACCTTCAAAAAATCGCCAAAATTTGAGCTCTCTAGGTCAAAATATTAAATAAAACCCAAAACCTCATACTTATAGGGTACCCCTCAGGTTTCAGCTACCGCGGTCCGCGCAAACACAACCGCGACCGCACAGGCCGTCCTCTACAATGACAGGCTTTAGTATTTTGGCCATAACGTTTGCTACATATTTCCAAATTGCGATATCATTACCTTTCTAGAATCTAGACAGGAAGAGCTACAACTTTCGTTTTTGAGTCACTTCAAAATTCCTTGTAGATCAAACGATATGAGCTTCCGAAGTTTGACCGATGACCTTCAGGTCTTCATGACCGCGGGCCGCATCACTTGACCGCGCCCCATGCTAGGCCACCGCGCCCAGCGCAAAAAGGACCGCGCCCCGCGCATAAATGACTGCCCCATCCATTTTCTAAGTTCTGGTATGTCCGTACTCGCTCAAAACTCACCCGAAACACACCCGAGGCCCCCGGGACCTCAACCAACAACACCAACGCATCCTAAAACATTATTCAACCTCGTTCCAATCATCAAAACACCTCAACAACACCAAAACCATCAAATTACCTCAAATTCAAGCCTAAGTTTTCCTAAAACTTCTGAAACACACTTTTGATAAAAAACCCAACTAAACCACGTCCGAATAACTTGAAATTTTGCACACATATCCTAAATCACATAATGAAGCTACAGCAACTCTCGGAATTCCATTCCGACTCCCGAATCAAAATTTCACCTATCAACCGGAAATCGTCAAACTACTAACTTCGCCAATTCAAGCCAAATTCTACACCAGGCTTCCAAAATAAATTCCGATCACACTCCTAAGTCTCAAATCATCTTCCGGAGCTAACCAAACCATGGGAATTTACATCCGAGCCCTCTAACTCATATGTCAATGTCCGGTTGACTTTTCCATCTTAAGCCTTCTTAAAAGAGACTAAGTGTCTCATTTCTTATCAAAACCACTCCAACTCAACTCTATTACATAAGATACGGACAATGAAGCATAAAAAACTAAAAATAGGAAAAACGGAGCGGTAATTGAAAGAGAGCAACCTTTCTGCAGTGGTGCATCTGTTTCAATTGAAAAAGAGCAATTGTTTTGCTCTGCTTCTTTGCTTACCAGTGGTAGCAGTGATAGCTCCTTCTGGTTTTTGGGTCGTGGTATTTTCTTTGTTTTCAGGAATTCTTGGAGTATTGGAGACAAGTTGGGCGCACGAGCACTAGCAAAGGAGAGCAACCTGGGCGAGTGTCAGCAAGGGTGGTAGGAAGTGGGCGGGAGCGTACAACTACATCGAGCACAGCAAATCAGCCACAGGTTTTGTTATCGGGAGTTGGTACCTCCTGTTTTACTGTTTCCCTTTTGGTGTTAGCTAAATTACGGTTACTTTACTTCGCAATAGTTAAACCTTTCAAATAGGATACTAGTTACCACGTGTTTCCTTCTAGTTTGATTTGTGTATGTTGTGCACTAGCGAGTCTTCTCTAGATTGTTGTAGGTGTAGTGGCTGCAGTCTGGGATGATAGAATAAAGGCATGTCCCCGGTGGGGCAGAGTGTGGGGTGGGGTTCAGGGGGTAGGTCGGGTAGCAGGGGAGGTAGAGGGGGCAAGGGAGCCTATAGGTTGAGAATCGGGTCATGGAACATAGGTTCACTAACGAGTAAATCCATAGAGCTGGCGAAAATCCTGCAGAAGAGGAAGATTAATATAGCGTGTGTCCAGGAGACTAGGTGGGTCGGATCGAGGGTGAAAAATGTGGATGGGTATAAGTTGTGGTACTCTGGTGTCCTGAGGGGTAAGAATGGAGTGGGTATCCTGGTAGATAGCCATCTTAGGGAGTCCGTGGTAGAGGTCAGGCGGGTGAATAATAGGCTAATGACTATTAAGTTGGTGGTGGGTGAGGGTACTTTAAATGTCGTTAGCGCGTACGCACCACAAGCAGGCTTGGATGAGGATATTAATAGGCAATTTTGGGAGGGGTTGGATGAGATTGTTCGTAGTATACCGCCTTCCGAGAGGTTATTCATAGGAGGAGATTTAAATGGTCATATTGGGTTATCTGCAGGTGGGTACACTGAGGTGCATGGCGGATGTGGTTTCGGAGAGCGGAACGGAGGGGGCATTGCGCTGTTGGACTTTGCCAAGGCTTTCGATCTAGTCATTGCAAACTCGAGTTTTACGAAGCGGGATGAACACTTGGTTACTTACCAAAGTTCGGTGGCGAAGACTCAGATTGACTATCTCCTCCTCAAGAGATGCGACAGAAGGTTGTGCGAGGACTGCAAGGTTATCCCAGGTGAGACCCTCTCAACGCAGCATAGGCTTTTGGTGATGGACATCTGTATTAGGATAAGGAGGAAGAAGAGGTCAGTACAAGGACGCCGCAGGATTAGGTGGGGCGCCTTAACTAAGGATAAAGCTAAAGAGTTTGAAGGAAGGTTACCGGCAATGGGAGCTTGGAGAAGTAGTGGGGACGCAAACACAATGTGGTCGACGACGGCGGACTGTATAAGAAAGGCGGCGAGAGTGGTGTTAGGGATATCTATGGGCCACTATGGTGGACACAAAGGAGATTGGTGGTGGAATGCAGTTGTCCAAGGTAAAGTGGAAGCTAAGAAGGCGGCTTACCTAAGGTTAGTAGGGAGCACTGACGAGGAGGAGAAGAGAGAGAACAGTCAAAGGTATAAGGTAGCTAGGAAGGAGGCGAAGATGGCAGTGACGGAGGCTAAGACGACAGCTTTTGCTCGTCTGTATGAGGAACTAAGGAACAAAGGTGGGGAGAAGAAGTTATTCCGACTCGCTAAGGCAAGAGAGAGGACAACTCGGGATCTGGACCAAGTGAGGTGCATAAAAGATGATGACGACAAAGTTTTGATGGGAGATGACCAGATTAAGAGGAGGTGGCAGACCTACTTTCATAAATTTCTAAGTGAAGAAGGGGATCAAGATATTATACTTGGGGAATCGAGGAATGCCGACAGTCACCATGAAATAAGTAATTGTAGGAACATTGAGATCGATGAAGTCATGGAGGCAATGCGTAAGATGAGAAGGGGCAGAGCTACCGGGCCAGACGAAATTCCGGTTGAACTGTGGAGGTGTGTGGGTAGAGAAGGCTTGGAATGGCTTACTACATTGTTTAGTGTTATATTCAAGACTAATAGAATGCCTGAAGAGTGGAGGTGGAGTACAATGGTCCCGTTGTATAAGAACAAAGGTGATGTCCAGAGCTGTAACAACTATAGGGGCATCAAATTACTAAGTCATACCATGAAAGTTTGGGAGAGAGTGGTAGAAATGAGAGTGCGAAGGACGGTGTCTATTTCAGACAACCAGTTCGGGTTCATGCCCGGGACGATCTACCATAGAAGCTATCCACCTTATTAGGAGGATGGTGGAACAGTACAGAGATAAGAAGAAGGATCTCCACATGGTGTTTATTGATCTGGAGAAAGCGTACGATAAGGTTCCTAGGAAGGTCTTATGGAGCTGCTTAGAGGATAAAGGGGTCCCGAGTAACTATATTAGGGTGATTAAAGACATGTATGATGGAGCTAAGACTCGGGTTAGGACAGTAGGAGGCGACTCTGAACACTTTCCAGTTATTACGGGGTTGCACCAAGGGTCTGCGCTCAGCCCATTCCTATTTGCCCTGGTGATGGATGCACTGACTCATCATATTCAAGGGGAGGTTCCATGGTGCATGCTATTTGCTGATGACATTATTCTAATTGACGAGACAAGAGGCGGCGTCAACGAGAGGCTAGAGATTTGGAGACATGCTCTTGAGTCTAAAGGTTTCAAGTTGAGTAGGACGAAGGCGGAATACCTCGAGTGCAAATTTGGAGTTGAGCCGATGGAAGCGGGAGTTGAAGTGAGGCTTGACTCTCAAGTCATTCCCAAGAGAGGTAGTTTCAAGTACCTTGGATCAGTTATTTAGGGGATCGGGGAGATTGACGAGGATGTAACACACCGTATAGGGGTGGGGTGGATGAAGTGGAGGTTAGCATCGGGAGTCTTGTGTGACAAGAAAGTGCCACCGTTACTAAAAGGTAAGTTTTATAGAGCAGTGGTTAGGCCTGCCATGTTGTATGGAACTGAATGTTGGCAGGTAAAGAACTCACACATCCAGAAGATGAAAGTAGCAGAGATGAGGATGTTGAGGTGGATGTGCGGGCATACAAGGATGATAAGATTAGGAATGAAGATATTCGAGAGAAGGTGGGTGTGGCCCCCATGGAGGACAAGATGCGGGAAGTAAGACTCAGATGGTTCGGGCACATTCAGAGGAGGAGCATTGATGCACCGGTGAGGAGGTGTGAGTGACTGGTTGTAGTGGGCACGCGGAGAGGTAGAGGAAGACCTAAGAAGTATTGGGGAGAGGTGATCAGACAGGACATGGCGCGACTTAGGATTACTGAGGACATGGCCCTAGATAGGGAATTATGGAGGTCGAGCATTAAGGTTGTAGGTTAGGGGAGAGTGTGAATATTTCTACAGCATAATAGAGTGAGACTATCCAGTTAGGAGTTAGACTAGGAATCTCATTGGTCGTCTATTAATGCAGGGCTTTACCTTCTAGTTGTACTATACCAACCATCTATTTCGTATTTCATATTTCGTATTCTGTATTTCATATTTCATATCTCTTATATATTGTTGTTATTTTTATTACGCATTTTTATGGTACTAATATATCATCTCCTATTGCTTTTTTGAGCCGAGAGTCTCCTGGAAACAGCCTCTCTACCCTTTGGGGTAGAGGTAAGGTCTGCGTACATATTACCCTCCCCAGACCCCACTTGTGGGATTATACTGGGTCGTTGTTCTTGTTGTTGTTGGAGCGGTAACTCATGAGACGACGGGTCGGGTCGTCACAGGAAGAGGAGGTCTAGGAATAGGTGGAAGAGTTTTTTATGTCTCTTTTACCTTTTCCTTGACCTTGGTATTGTTTCCTTTGATACCCTTCTTGAGAGTTGTTGATGTAGTTTGCTTCCTCAAATTTTTCATTTGCTATGGGTTTCACATCCTCTACCACATTCACCTTGTTTGTTTGGCTTTCCGTGAACATTTTTTCAACGCATTGACATTTATGGCAAGCCCTACGATCACTTGATCTCTCTCTTAATTCTCCTTAATTAGGATGGTCAAGGAAGGAGAACCATATGCAATTCCACCACCTCGGAATGCCAAGCTTGATTATGTTGTTCCATTTTGTCAAGGATTTGTATGATCCTTGTGAATGTCTTGTCCATAAAAGATCCGTCAGCTACATTCTTGGCTATAGATTGGTTCATCGGATCTAAACCCATGTAGAATTTCTCCAACAAGATGGAATCCGAAAAACCATGATTAGGAGATCTCACCAAATACAACTTGAATCGATCATATGCCTCATGTAGATGTTCTCCCGGAACTTGCTTGAAAAAGAAGATTTTATCCCAAAGCTCAGATTTCTTACTTTGCGGGAACCATTTAGCTAAGAATGCTCGGACAAGTTCGGGCCAAGAATGAATGGAGTTTGGTGGCAGATTTTGAAGTCATTTCCTTGCGTCCCCTGCTAGTGAGTACTTGAAGCACCTCAACCTTAGGGCATCAGAAGAGACGTTGTTTTACTTGTGAATCGCACACACACCCAAGAAGTTTCTAAGATGTTGCGTCAGATCATCATCAGAGCATTTCCAAAAAAACCACTCCGCTTTGAGCATAAGGATTAGACCATGTTCCACCTTGGAAGTTGCAGCCCCAACGGCCGGAGGTACAATAGCATTTGTATCCTTAATGTACTCTTCTATGTCCGCAAAAGGATTTTCTTCCATTTTTGCCTCCATTTCTTCTTCATATTCGACCATGTTTTCCTATCAACACCAAGCAAAACAAGCAAAGTGTGATGGAATAGAATAAGACGTAAAATAAAGCACACACTAATTAGTAATTTCAAAACTGTATTCCCTGGCAACGATGCCAAAATTTGATACGCTCAAATTACACTTTAATTAAATAGTGTAAGGTGGTCGGTGTCAAATATAATAACCCAACAAGGTTGGGGTTGAATCCCACAGGGAATAGGTGTGAAAAGGTTACTCAAAAAGTGTGTTACATAACTAAAGTCGTAATTCTATTCGATTAATGGTAACAAGAGTATGAATTGAGTTTGGTTTGAAGAAATAACTAATTGTGATATTGAGAATGTAAATAATTAGATAAAAGAAACCAAGGTTGTGTCCCCTTCAATGAAGTGTAATGCTATCGGTGTTAATATGATATATTTCTAATGGAAGGTTCTTTTGATATGAAAATGATTTCTAAATGACTACCCAATATTTTCCAATAGTTGGGCAGTATTTTCTCTTTATGATTATTCCAAATATAAAAGAGTTGCAATTAAGAACAATCACTATATGCCAAATAAAACACACTTATTCCTAAGCGATTATATTAAACAAGGTTTAAAGTCTTGAGCCATTGATATTTACTTCTACCAAATTCTAACTCACTTTCCCAAGCAAAGTAAGAATTTAATGGCACTTGTTAATGTTTGCAACCACCAACAATAAATGAAGAATGAGAAGTAAATAAATATCAACCAACCATTATACCTATATTCAATGTTAAACACCCATTAACATAACACCCGTTTAGGGTCCACAACCTTAGTATTTAAATTTAGCTACACATACTAGAATACAAAAGGATGAGAATATTTAATGCCATAAAGCTTACAAAGTGCAAGATTCTTAACCCAAAAGCTTCCAAAAGAGAGGAATATTAAAGCCATGTATTATATCTCCCAAAATCATACAAGATGCCCCCACAAAACCCCAATAAATCTATTTATAGTGGGTCAAAACTCGGGATAAAATTTGGACAAAAATACCCTTTTCGGTTAAATATGCGACCGTATATCTGTCGCATAACAGACATATGGTCCGCATTCTTCACATAGCCATCGCATCTTCAAACCCTAGTTTCCAAGGCTTCATCGTATTCATGTTTCGCGGTCTGCATTGTAGATATGCGATCGCATTTTGCGTCGCATTTCCACCTTCAGCAACCTTCATGACGAGTTTGTGGTCCATTATGCAGCTCGCAAACAGGTTATGCAATCGAATACTGGACCGCATTTCTTGAACTGGACTTTGCCCAAAAATCTGTTGTGGTTTGTGATTCCCTGGAGCAATCTGCGATCCGCATGTTGGGTTTGCGATAACATATCCACATTTGCGATGCATTTTGCTCTTTTCTTGTCTTTTTGTGGCTTTTTGATTTTATTTCCATGCTCTTAAGTTTGTAAACCTCATGCACTGCAAAAACACTAAAATTACATAAGTATAAAAGATAATTGCATCTAAAATAAGCTAAAATCTAAGCAATTTGCATTAAATGTGCCGAAATTCTCCGGCACATCACATATAACAACAGTTATCAGCCGAGTATTCAGATGGCTCCATATGAGTCTTTATATGGGATACGGTGTAGATCTCTAGTATAATTGTTTAAGTCGGGCGAGGCCATTCTTTTGGGTACAGACTTGGTACATGATGATTTGGACAAGGTGAAAGTGATTCAGGAGCGGCTTCATACGGCGCAGTCAAGAAAAAAGAGTTATGCTAACAGGAAGGTTCGAGATGTGTCTTATATGGTTGGGGAGAAGGTTCTACTGAAGGTTTCACCTATGAAGGGTGTTATGATATTTGGAAAGAAAGGTAAATTGAGTGCTCGGTTCATTGGGCCTTTTGAGGAACTTTGGAGGATTGGGGAGGTGGCATATGAGCTTGCCTTACCACCTAGCTTATCGAGTGTGCATATGATATTTCATGTTTCTATGCTCCGGAAGTATATTGGCGATCCGTCTCATGTTTTGGATTTTAGCACGGTTCAGTTAGATGGTAATTTGACTTATGATGTGGAGTCAGTGGCTATTTTGGAGCGGCAAGTCCGAAAGTTGAGATCAAAGGATATAGCTTCAGTGGAAGTACAATAGAGAGATCGGCCGGTGGAGGAGGGTACCTGGGATATCGAGCGAGAGATGCGGACCAGATATCCTCACCTATTTTAGGCTCCAAGTATGTTTCTTGACTCATTCAAGGATGAACATTTGTTTAAAAAGGGGATGATGTAACGACCCGGCTGGTCGTTCCATGAGTTACAGTACTATTTCCCCTATTTCTGCTTCTTTATGCGTGTTCAGCTATATTTCATTGCATCGTGTTGATTGTTCTATATTTGGTGTAGTCATGGAGTAAAATGAGACTTTTAGTCTCTTATTTAGAAGCTCGAGTTGGAAAAGTCAATTGGATGTTGACTTATGTGTAGTAGGTCTCGGATGTGAATTATGATGATTTGGATAACTTCGTTAGGTAATTTTGGACTTAGTAGGATGTTCTGAATGTAATTTGGAGGTCTGTGGTAGAATTAGGCTTGAATTGGCAAAATTTGAAATTTAGAGTTTCCGGTCGGTAGTGGAAATCTTAATATTGGGGTTAGAATGGAATTTCTTGAAATTAGAGTAGGTTCGTAGTGTCCTTTGTGATGTGTGTGCAAAGTTTTATGTCATTCGGAGGTGATTTGATAGGTTATTGCGTTGTTTGTGAAATTTGAAAGTTTCTAAGTTCTTAGGCTTGAATCTGAGTTTGAATTGGTATTTTGGTGTTGTTTGAGTGATTCAAAGGCTCAACTAAGTTTGAATGATGTTATGGGACGTGTTGGCATGTTTGGTTGAGGTCCCAAGGGCCTCCGGTGAGTTTCGGGTTGTTAACGGACCAATTATGGCCATTGAGAGTGAGCTGATCTGTTGGTTTTTGCTGTTGCTGGTTTCCTTTTACACGTTCGCGAGGCAGGTATGTGCTCGTGAAGAGTATCTGGAGATTGAGGAATAATTGATCTTCGCATTCACAAAGTATGGGACGCGTTCGCAAAGGGTTAAGAGAAGAGTGCATCGCGAACGTGAGATGAGTAACACGTTCGTGAAGAAGAGAAGAGACAACTGGGGACCCAATTATTTTGGCCTACGTGTTCGCGAGGGTGAGGTCGCATTCGCGATGAGGAGGTTCGGTAAAGCTTCACGTTCGCAAGAGGTGTTCGCATTTGCGAAGAAGGGAATTTTGGCCTGAGGAAGCTTGTGCTTCGCGAACGTCTGTGCAGAATGTCTGTGCAGAATGTTTAAGTTCAAAAACGAGGGTTTTGGTCCATAATTTCAAAATTCATTAGAAAGCTCGGTAGAAGGCAATTTTGGAGGGGAGTTTTAGAGTATTGATTGAGGTAAGTGTTCTACACTCAAATTTGGTTAATGTCCATGATTATGTCTTGATTTTTATCATTTAATTTGGGGATTCGGGGTGAAAATTGGGAAAAAATGGAAGAAAATTTAGAGAGTTGATTTTGGGGATTTGGATGACCATTTGATGTTAGATTTTGGTGAATTTGATATGAGTAGACTCGTGAGCGAATAGACTTTCTAGTTTTGTGATTTTTATCGGATACCGAGACGTGGGCCCGGGGGCCGGGTTTGAGCAAATTCGGGATTTTGAGTTTAATTTGATAATTTTTTGTATGAACTTTGTTCCTTTAGCATGTATTAATGATGTGATACTGATTTTGGTTAGATATGGAGCATTTTGAGGCCGAGTCAAGAGGGAAGGGCATTGCATAGTAGATTTTCACCCGGTTTGAAGTAAGTAACGATTGTAAATCTAGATCTGAGGGTATGAAACCCTGGAATTTCATACTATATTTGATAAACTAGGTACGCACATGCTAGGTGACAGGCGTGTGGGAGTGCACCGGTAGGGATTGTGACTTGGTCCGTCCCGTGGAAACTGTAGAGTTGCATATTTTGATAAACTCTATATGAAATCTATGTGTTTAGAAATAATTCTGTTAACTTTGGCTGAATGCCATGTTTGGAGCCTTGCGCTGTACAGTTTGGACCCTCAAGGGAGTGTGTGTATATATATATATATATATATTGTATGTATGTATGTATATGTATATGTATATGGATCCTGTTGCACGCCGCAACAATATAGCGATTGGGCTGTAGGAGCCCCTCAAGAGACTGTACAACCCCAGTGAGCACAATCGACTATATATAGATCGGG
Source organism: Nicotiana tabacum (assembly GCF_000715075.1). Taxonomy (NCBI): domain Eukaryota; kingdom Viridiplantae; phylum Streptophyta; class Magnoliopsida; order Solanales; family Solanaceae; genus Nicotiana; species Nicotiana tabacum. Next base: position 12,673,037 of record NC_134084.1, on the reverse strand, counting down.
TTGAATGCCGCAGCGGTCATTATGAGATATCTATTGAGCGGGAGTGTTGAGTGTGAGTGTTGATTGATTAGAACTGGGTCACGAGTGACTGAGAGGCTTGCCTGATGGGCTATATATACATGATGAGTGATACTTCTCCCAAGGGTCTTGTTTTATGAAATTACTGTTTTCACTCTTCTTTTATACTAAGCCTCTATTGGAAAATATTGAACAAATGTTTTAAATAACTTTTACTGGAAGTGGAGTTTTTATGAATTGTTCGAAAATTTAATTACTGAATTGACTTTGTTATTTCTTTTGAGATCCTATTTTATGAGATGTATATGATTTTTAAATGCTCGCCACTACACTTAGCCTTTATTTATAATTGTTACTTACTGTGTTGGCGTACTCATGTTATTCCCTGCACATTGTGTGGAGATCCAGGTGCCAGAGCATCCGAGTGAGAGCTATTCTTTATCTTCACAAACTAATGTGATAGTGAAGCACAAAGTTTTCCAGCCCTTCTTTTACCCTATGCGATCGCGGCCATTCCTCCGCGATCGCGTAGAACAAAATTTTCCAACAGCCTTCTCCAACTCTTCCGAATAGCCTAGAGTATAATGGTCATAATGTTTTGTAAAAAATTCCAAATTACAATTGTTTTAACTTTCTGAAAACTAGACATCATGTTGTACAATTTTCGATTTTGGATCATCTTCAAATTCCTTATAGATTGTGAGATATAAGCTTCCAAAATCGGGTTAGTGCAGCAGAGATTTTACTCTATGCGATCGTGAGAAAACTTATGCAATCGCATAGCACAACTCCATTTTTCCAAATTTTCTCTATGCTAATGCGGCCATATCTATGCTAACACGTTGTATACCCGTGAAGCCAAAAACCAACATCTAGAAATGGCCTAGAAATGGTCCGAAACCACCCCGAAACTCACCTAAACCCCTCGGGACCCCACCCGAACATACCAACAAGTCTCAAAACATATCATGGACTTAGTGGAGGCCTCAAATCACATCAAACAACGCTAAAAACACGAATCATACCTCAATTCAAAATCAATGAACTTTTAAACTTTAACTTCCACAACCGATGTCGAAACCTATCAGATCACGTCCGATTGACCTCAAATTTTGCATACAAGTCACATTTGACATTATGGTCCTGCTCCAACTTTCGGAATCAAAATCCAACCCCGATATCAAAAAGTCCACCCCCGGTCAAACTTTCCAAAATTTCCACTTTAGCCATTTCAAGCCGAATTCTACTACGGATCTCCAAATCACAATCCGGACGCGATGCTAAGTCCAAAATCACCCGGCGGAGCTAACCAAATCATAAAAATCCAAATCCGAGATCAAATACTAAAAAAGTCAAAACTTGGTCAAACCTTCCAAATTTAAAGCTTCAAAATGAGAATTGTTCTTCCAAATCTATTCTAATTATCCTGAAAACTAAAATCGACCATGTACATAAGTCATAATACATCACACGAGACTAGTCATGCCCGAAAACTGGTGAGCAAAGTGAAAATTCTCAAAACGACCAATCGGGTTGTTACATCCTCCCCTACTTAAACATACATTTGTCATTGAACGTGCCTAGAGTTGTTCTGAAAACCATCAAATCGCTGCGTAACCTTACATCCACACTCCTTTTTACTTGAGTTTTGATTAAAATGTATACAAAATAGTCCCAAAGGCTTACATGTTGTACTTGTTTGCAGGGTTTGGTCAAAAAGGTGATAATTAGTCAAAACCAGCTCAAAAAAGAGTGAAGCATGCACAAGTACCAAGAACAAGTCAAAGCACAGTTGCAACAGACCCACCGCGACCGCAATCCATTCAGTGCAGTCCACGGTGAGGAGATTAAGAGAAGTGCAACTTTGGAAGCTCAAGCACTGCAACCGCAAACCATTTTGTGCGGACAGTAGTGGCCTCACCGCGGCCGCAATCGAGTTTATGTGGTCTGCGATGCAGAGATTTAGAGAGTTGGGATTTCAACTATTGGAAGCCAATGCGGTCCGCAGTCCTTTTTGTGCGGACGACAGTTGAAGCCACCACGACCATGATGCATTTTATATGGCCCGTGATGGCCAGATTCAGAGAATGTATAATCATGCTAAGAAGCCTCATCGCGGTACGCGGTGCATTTTATGCGGACCGCAGTACCTTGACAGGGGTATTTTTGTCCAGAAAATTTAGCCTAGTATAAATACTTTCTTTTCACATTTTTAGGGTATCTTTTGTAATCTATGAGAGACCAGAGCACGTGAACGACATTTTATGTCCATTTTGAGTAATTTGTAGCTAGATTAACACAGAATCTTCTTTATCTTAATTTGTAATTAAATCATATGGGTTATTCTTCATCTATTTCTCTATTTTCTTCCATTATTATGAGTGCCTATACTCATTAGCTAGGGTTGTGGCTCAATCCTAGTGTGGGTATTTGATAGGCCTTTTGATTTAAGGCTTAGATGTTTATGGGTAGTTGATATTTGGACAGATTTGTATTTTCCATGTTGAATTAGTGGTTGCAAATACTAATTTGTGCCTATTTGACTGGGTTCTTCTTGAGGAAGAGAGCTTGAGTCTAGGAAAATCAGTCCAACAAGGAATTGGGGTGTAATCAAGAGATTAATAGCCCCAATTAAAGGGTTAAACCTAGAGATAGTAATACCCGACTTGAGCCTATATTGCTTGCACAATTTTGACACTCAAATGGTCTTGAGAAAGTCAATTAGGGCAAAGTCACTCAAGCTACCGAGAGTTATTGAGTGAGTAATTCCGTGCATTGGCTATATCGCAATCCCCAACATAACTTCTTTGCCTTAGGCTTTAGATCCCGTCAAGTATTCACCTAGGATAAAGTCACTTCTCTAGTGCCTTTTTAACTATTTAGAAAACCTTACAAGCAATCATTCTTAGTTTAATTTAACTTAAAAAAGAGTGTAAAATGAACTAGAATCCCTAGATATCAACTCCCCCAAACTTAAGCTACGCATTTCTAGTTTAGATAGGAATCCAATTCCCAATTCTAGCTCCATGTGGATTCGATCCCGACCATCTCGGGTAAAAGCTGCTTCGACCGCTCTCGCCATTTGTAGTGGTGTAGGGTTGGCTCCGATCACTTTTTGGTGCCGTTGTCGGGGAGCTAACGGTTTTGGCTATCTATCTGAATAGTTTTGTGTATTGTTCTTCTTTCCTTCTGCATTACTAATTTGTGTATGTCGCAAATTCAAGTACAAAATGGCAGCAAACAACGCACCTGTTGGCCCAAAAACAGGTGAAGTTTTGATCAACTTGTACATGTCAAATGCACGTGAAGGAGATAAATCTAACTTATCAAGAAGCATTATCTCCTGATCTGATCGAAAAGGTTGCATATTGGATAAGGAGAGAAAGACTCCTTACATGAAGAGAACACAATTTAAGAAGAAGATAATGTTAGAGTTTGAGATCACCTTGAACTCTTCTAAGATAGAAAAGTAGCATTTGATTCCCAGTCAATCTCTAATTACTAACCTATTAAATATTAGTGTTGTTCTCTTTTACAGGCAATGCACATAAGCAGAAGTTTAACTTAAATTGAGAGCAAAAGAGCAAGGCGATTTTGCAAGCAATTTATGTGTTATTTGAGTGTGCAATACTGAAGCTAGTTGAACGAGATAGAAGAACTAGTTCCAAGTGTCTATCTTTTATTTTAGTTCAATTATAGTAGGTGATTTTACATTGTACCTTTCAGCTTTCATAGAAGCAATTGTATTAGGTACCTAGAGTGTTCAAGTTAGAGCTAACTTGAAGTTGTCACAACAGTTGAGATTGTGTGCCATAACGGGATTAGAGTTAAGTCTTAGGTTTACAAAGAGTTTTGTAAATGTTGTTTTGGCTCAGTGACTATAGTGGAAGTTTAGGAAAATCCTACTGAGTAGTAGGTCGTGGTTTTTTCACCTTTGAGCCAGGTGTTTTCCCCGTAAAAATCTTTGTGTTCTTTATTTTCTTTATTTATTATTCCGCAAACAGTAGTAGTTGGAACACATAGAAGAACCAGGTCCTTCTATAGTTCAGTTATGCGAAAATTAGGTACCACACAAATCACACCCCCCCTCTTGTAATGACCAGTCTTGCCACAGTGTGTGCAGATTTTGTTTTTCAGGAAGAGTGAGGTACTTTCTTTTGGGGTCCCAAAAGAAAAGGCTAGTCAAAAGAACAAAACATTTATTCAAGAGAAAATAGGCTGCCTGGGTGGGACAAAAGGAATTTAATTAAACCCTTTGCCTATGGAAAGGGATCCAAACTAGTTTAGGTTCCTAAGACTAACCCCAGATTTCATTTTGAAGGTCCAAGTGACGGGAAGTAGTCAAATATGGTACATGGATAGTGGCTGCTCAAAACATATGACTGGAAGCAAGAACCGGTTCCTGTCACTCTTAAAAGGAGGTAATGTCTCCTTTGGAAATAGGAAGAAATGTGAGATTATTGGGGTTGGAAAGATAGGTAAGACAGACTCACATTCTATTGAGAATGTCTACTTGATAAATGGCTTGAAATATAGCCTAATCAGTGTATCACAACTGTGTGACAGAGGTAACCTTGTAGCCTTTACCTCTACCAAATGCTTTGTGATTAATCTTACCACTGACAAGATTGTTTTGCAGGGAAAAAGAGTTAACAATATTTACATTGTAGACTTGTCCACTCTTTTAGAAAATGAACTCGCGTGCCTGAGTGTGTTGGACAATGATCCCCTCCTGTGGCACAAAAAACTTGGTCATGCATGTCTGAATCAACTCAACAAATTAGTCTCCAAGGACCTGGTGATAGGGTTACCTAAAATCAAGTTCAAGGAAGATAAAGTTTGTGAGTCCTGTGCAAGGGGGAAGCAGGTAAGATGATCCTATAAAAGCAAGAAAATGGTAAGCACAACCAGGATGTTGGAACTGGTTCATATGGATGTCTATGGTCCAATGAGAACATTGAGAAGAGGTGGTAAGAAATATGTGATGGTACTTGTTGATGATTATTCTAGGTTTACCTAGGTATTATTCTTAACATCTAATGATGAAGCATTTGACATGTTTACTACCTTTGTTAGAAAAATTCAGAAACAACTAGGTAATCAACTTGCTTCAAACAGGTATGATCATGGAACTGAATTTGAAAATGCTAAGTTTGCTGATTTTTGTGATGAGCATGGTATTGATCATAATTTCTCTGCCCCTAGGACTCCTCAACAAAATAGAGTAGTTGAAGGAAAGAACATGGCTCTTGAAGTTATGGCTAGGACTATGCTTCTTTCTAGTAAACTGCCATATAGCTTTCGGGCAGAGGCAGTAAACACTGTATGTTATATCATTAATAGATGCATGACTAGACCTTTTGTAGAGAAGACTCCCTATGAGTTACTTAAAGGGAAAAAACCAAATATATCTTATCTTAGAGAATTTGGATGCAAGTGCTTTGTGCACAATAATGGAAAGGACTCCCTAGGTAAGTTTGATCCCATAAGTGATGAGGGAGTATTCTTGGGATATTCTTCACATACCAAAGCTTATAAAGTGTTTAATAAAAGAACTTTGTGTGTACAAGAAAGTGTACATGTAGTTTTTGATGAAACAAATATTCTTTCTGAGAGACAGGAACATGAAGATGAAGTTATTGGGCTGGTAAAAGAATTGAGTGAAGTCTCAGCTCAAGCTAAAGTGGCACCAAAAGAAGGAACATGTGATGGAACAGGTTCTTTCATCCAAGGCAACCTGATAGGGGGAAAAGATCAAAGGGGAACTGAAACCAATCCCCTAGAAGAACCTGTTCATGACCCTGTTCCTCATCAACAAAACATGGGAGAAACATCAAACAGAAATCAGTTGGCTGTGAAACCTCACAAGTATTAAAGTTCTCATCCCATTGAGAACATAATTACTGATCCAACCTCTAGAGTTAAAACTAGATCACAATTAAAGAATCTATGTGCTTTTGATGTTTTCCTATCTCTTATTTAACCTAAAAATATTGTTGAAGCTTTGCAGGATGCATATTGGGTAAGTGCATTGCAATATGAACTCAACTAGTTCAAGAGAAGCAAAGTTTGGCATCTAGTTCCAAGACCCAATGACATATCAGTAATTGGCACAAAATGGGTCTTCAAAAACAAGCTTGATGAAGATGGAACAGTTACAAGAAATAAGGCAAGACTGGTGGTCTAAGGTTACAGCCAAGAGGAGGGTATAGATTATGATGAGACCTTTGCTCCAGTTGCAAGACTAGAGAAAATAAGACTCATCATAGCCTTTGCAACACACATGGAATTCACTCTTCATCAGATGGATGTCAAAAGTACCTTCCTGAATGGCTACCTAAAAGAAGAAGTGTTTGTTAAACAACCTCCAGGGTTTGAGAGCAAGGAATGTCCTGAACATATGTACAAATTAGACAAGGCTCTCTATGGACTCAAGCAGGCTCCTAGAGTATGGTATGAATGATTGTCCAAATCCCTGCTTGAACATGGCTACAAAAGAGGTAAATTTTACAGTACTCTATTCTTAAGGGAAAAAAGTAAGGATCTTCTTGTGGTACAAATATATGTTGATGACATAATTCTTAGGGAAACCACTGACAAACTAAGTAAGGATTTTGCCAAATTAATGGGGAGTGAGTTTGAAATGAGTATGATGGGTGAGCTTAACTTTTTCTTAGGCTTATAGATCAAACAAAACTCAAATGGAACCATGATCCATCAGTAGAAATATGCAAAAGAGTTGACCAGAAAGATTAAAATGGATGAATCAAAGGAAATAGACACCCCCATTGCAACTGCCACTAAATTAGACATAGATGAATCTGGTTCATTTGTTGATCAGAAGTTGTATAGGGGTATGATTGGTTCACTTTTGTATCTTACTGCCAGCAGACCTGACATAGTTTTCAGTGTAGGGCTTTGTGCTCATTTTCAGGCTAATCCAAAGGAATCTTACTTGACTACTGTCAAGAAGATACTGAGATATTTGAAAGGCACTACTGATCTGTGTCTTTAGTACTCTAAAGGTAGTAATTTCAATCTAGTAGGGTATGTTGATGCTAATTATGTAGGTTTCCTTGTGGATAGGAAGAGCACCTCAGGTATGGCTCATTTTTTTGGTTCATGTCTTGTATCATGGGCCACTAAAAAGCATAATTTAGTGGTCATATCCACTGCTGAGGCTGAATATGTTATTGCTGCCTCTTGTTGTGCTCAATTGTTGTGGATCAAACAACAGCTGATAGATTTTGGCATTGAGGTTGGTTGCATTCCTGTCTTATGTGATAACACTAGTACTATAAGTATGACAAAGAACCCTATTCATCATAAGAGGACTAAGCACATAGATGTTAGACACCACTTCTTAAGAGATAACTATTAGAAATGATTGATCTCCATAGAATTATGTACTACCGATAATTAAATTGCTGACAACTTTACTAAAGCACTAAGTAGAGAAAACTTTGAGTAAACCAGGTTGGAATTAGGGATGATTAAGATCACCTAATAGGACCAGCTCAGAATGCACTATGAAAAAAAATTGAAAAAAAATGTGAAAAATGAAAAAAAGGATATTTTTGTCTAGGAAATCTGAACTTGTGTAAATATCTAGATTAATTTTTACTCAGCTTCATACTGTAATTAGTATACTCCTGTGACATGTGTTAATATGACTCATTGAATCTCTTACAAAATTTTCTCTATTATGGTAAATTAAGGCATGGTCAAGAGAATTCTAAATGAAGAACCTGGTTCATCAATATGGGTTCATCTGAATGCTAAGGTCTGTTTTCTATACTCTACACAATTAGAAATATAAATATTTAAATCATGAGCTAATGTCCTACAATTGTTCAACTCCTTAAAAAATTCTATCCATTGGTTTTGAACCAGTTCCGTCAGCATTAGAACTCTAAACAACAAAATTTGCCTAAAATCTAAGGAAGCTTAACCGCTCATTCAAACCTGAAATTTTAGGTTGATTAGACCTCTAATTGACCACTATTAAAGTTGCCGTTATACATTAAATGTGTATTACTCTTTAATACCATCATTACCTCTTGCCATCTTCATAATTCTAAACCGTCAAAAACCCCTCTTCACTTTCAATTGCTTTCTTCTCCAAAGTTCTAACTCACCAATTCTATCAAGAAATCAACGATAATGACAAACCCACAAGATGACCCTGGAACTACTCCACTACCCACTAATTCATCTACCCCTCATCCACCTAGCATGTCTCCCAAACCCAAGCTGAGAAGGGTAAAAATGCTTGCTCGAAAAATAGTAGCTTCTGGGGTTATTTCAAATAAATTGAATGAGAAATTAAAGGAAAGCGAGGTCCAAGACTCTGACTCTAACTCTGATTCTAAGTCGTACAAATCTGCTAGTGAGGGGGAAGGACCCGGGTCTTCTGACTCGGAGAAGGCTCAAGAATCTCCTTTTAAGGTAAGTTCTTCTTTGACAAAGAATTTAGAAACTAGGTTTGTTCTGTTTGGGCCTATCAGGGTGGAATTGCTTGAGTTACGAAGGAGTGGAGGTAAAAAGAAATCTGAAAAGAAAAAGAGAGAGAGGGTTCATGTGGTGACGAGAGGGGAAAAGGGAAAAGAGTAGTTGATCATCCACCCACTGCTAATTTGTTTGTACCTGCTATCTGTAGGGTTGAATAAGAAAATGTTGAAGAGAGTGGTAAGAAGTCAGGGGAAAGTAGTTCTGGTGAAGCTACTGAAGGGTTAGTTAATATAAGCGCACAAGGAGATGAACCTAGTTCATCAACTGAAAAGACCATAGCAGATCTATTGAAAAAGGTTGGGGCAAGTTATAATCCAAAGAAAAGAAGAACTCTCACACCAAAAGCCCCCAGTGCCTCTAAACCCTCCAAGAAAAGAAAGGCTTCATCCCCAACAACTACTAAAACTTCCTTGCCAAAGGTAAGAGCCACAAGAAGCAGGGTGAAACAGAGTGAGAGTGATCTACAAAAGGCTCTGGCTGAAAGTAAGAAAAAAAGGATTATTAAAGGAAATGGTAAGGCTGTAGAGTCCTCAGAACCTGTTGATATTGAGGAGATGGAACAGGTCCATTAGGAGGAAGTTCCAATAGTGGAGGTTTAGACCCCCAAGCCCAAAAAGCCCAAGACTTCTTCCAAGAAGTCTTCCTCTGAGTCTGAGGCTGCTGAACCCTCATTAGCCAATAGGACAAGGTCTGCAGTGAAAAGTAAACAAGTTAGAATTTCTGAAGATGAGGAATGGAGTGGTGAAAAAGAAGAAGAAGATGAGTCTAGTGGTGAACAAGACAAGCTTTCCATGTTTGGCAAAAGAAAAATTTTGAAGGGTAGATTGCTGAAAGACCTGGTGGAACTAGGAATGATGAGACTGATGGATGCCCTAGCTTCTCAGGGCTGGAAAGACATGGTCCTTCAGATGGATGGAAGGCTAGCCAGGAATGAGATCGTTGAGTTCATGGCAAATGCAGAGGTTAAGGATAGTAGAGTTAGCAGCCTGGTGAAAGGAGTTCAAGTGAGCTTTGATGCAAAAAAGCTAGGAGAGATCCTTAACATACCCTCTAAAGGGTTTGATGACTATACAAGGCAAAGGTGGCCATGTCTTGACTCCCTTCCTACAGCCCTTGAAATTACCAGGAAGTTATGTGATGATGCAGATGTAAATGAGGCTAGGGCTGTTCAGAATAGTGAAATGAGTCCACAACACAAAGTCATTTTTGAGTTTGTCAACAAGTGCCTACTGCCCAGGCAGGAGAGAAGGCATATTGCAAATTATATGGACTTAGTTCTGATGGAGTGCCTGGAAAGTGGAAGGCAAATTAATTGGCATGCATTCATCATCAAGCTACTAGACAGGGTCATCAATGGCTCCAAGGATCATGCTACCCCCTATGGCTTTATTCTGACTACGGTTCTGGATAGGTGCAATGTGCATCTGAAGAAAAGGGAAATGGCCTCAAGCAAGGACCACTTTTTGTATTAATACTCTGCTTGCTTGTGACTATTTATTTAGTGCCATCCCAAATGAACCTGGTTCATCCAAGAAGACTCGTATCAATAGTAAAGTTAGGGCTCTTGTTCAGGAAAGTGAAGCCAAGGATGCTGAGATAGCTAGGCTCAAGCCTCATATGGATGAGGTGGAATCTGAGAGGGATGCTCTCAGAACTGAGCTCACCAAGAAAAAGGGAGAAGAATGATGGAATTCTTCACAATATGTTGAATCTTCTCTAAGCCCATAACCAACCATGTAGCTCCCCCAAGCTTTAGGAATTATAGCCTTTATCTCCTGAACCTGTCTAGTACCTTTAGTGACCCGGATTAGGGAATTTTCTTTCTTTTTTCTCATGCTTTAAATGTTTTTTACTTTTTGGTTGTGGATTGTGGTAGCAACATATCTTCTATCAATGATATCTACTATTTTTGCTCTTGTTCAATGTTAATATTTCTTTGATAGTTTAAATATGTTTTCTTGATTACTGATGATTAAACCATGATTGCACTTGCAGTTGCCCTAGTGGCCATGCGTACTTATTAAAATCTAGGACTCACACTTTGTATGCAACTTTTCGATGATGCCAAAAGTGGGAAGAGATATTGTTCTTTACACATTCTAATAAGTGATATTTATAACCTAATTAACCTGGTCCTTGATGATAAGTGAATTTTCTAAACTTTGTATTAATGGTTAAGCTGAGTTCTTATAGGATCCAAGTAAGTAAAAAGCATTGAGTTTGTCATCATCAAAAAGGGGGAATTTGTTGGCTCAAGAACAGCTGAGGTTTTGAAAACTAACAAAAGAACTCAGCCATAGACCATGTCCATCTTGTGAAATACAGTCATGATCAACTTGTACATGTGAGATGCACGTGAAGGAGATAAATCTAACTTATCAAGAAGCAATATCTCCTGATCTGATCGAAAAGGTTGCATGTTGGATAAAGAGAGAAAGACTCCTTACATGAAGAGAACACGGTTTAAGAAGAAGATAGTGTTAGAGTTTGAGATCACCTTAAACTCTTCTATTATAGACGAGTAGCATTTGAATCCCAGTCAATCTCTAATTACTAACCTCTTAAATATCAGTGTTGTTTCCTTTTATAGGCAATGCACATAAGCAAAAGTTAAACTTAAATTGAGAGCAAAAGAGCAAGGCAATTTTGCAAGCAATTTATGTGTGATTTGAGTGTGCAATCCTGAAGCTACTTGAACGAGATAGAAGTACCAGTTCCATGTGTCTATCTTTTATTCTAGTTCAATTGTAGTAGGTGATTTTACATTGTACCTTTCAACTTTCATAGAAGCAATTATATTAGGTACCTAGAGTGTTTAAGTTAGAGTTAACTTGAAGTTGTCGCAACAGTTGAGGTTGTGTGCCACAATGGGATTAGAGGTAATCCTTGGGTTTACAAAGAGTTTTGTAAATGTTGTTTTGGCTCAGTGATTTTAGGGGAAGTTTGGGAAAATCCTACTGAGTAGTAGGTCGTAGTTTTTTCACCCGTTAAGCCAGGTGTTTTCCATGTAAAAATCTCTGTGTTCTTTATTTTCTTTACTTATTATTCCACAAACAGTAGTAGTTGGAACACATAGAAGAACCAGGTTCTTCTATAGTTTAGTTAAGCGAAAATTGGGTACCACACAAATCACCCCCCTCTTGTGTGATATTGAAGTCTAAAACATCAGCACCTCTTGGAGATCTTCCGTCGGGGGAGAAGGTAGATAACAATATTGATAATGAGGTTACTATTATACCTCAAGGACAAAGGAGAGGCCACCAGGCCAATGATAATGTTCCAGACCCTCCCCCACTATCTCCAAGAGTGGCTACTCGAGTGCTTCCCAACCAAGGATATGCTAGTGCAATTGTCCCACCACGGATCCGTGCAGGTAACTTTCAAATTACAAATGTGATGTTGACATTTTTGGAGTAGCGAGGGTATTTCACGGGTGCTCCCCATCAGAATGCTTACAAATATCTCAAGGGTTTCGTCGATACCTATTGGGGGAGCAAGCAAACTAATGAGGATGCACTTCGGTTGAGATTATTCCCTTTCTCACTTAGAGTAAAGGCATTGGATTGGCTTGAATGACTTCCCAACCATTCCATCACTACTTGGGAAGAGTTGGCGGATAAATTCATTGCAATGTTTTTCTCGTCGAGGCACATGGCAGCATTGAGGGATGAGATCTTATCTTTCAAGCAGGATCCCACCGAACCATTACATGAGATATGGGAGAGATACAGAACCATGGTAAAGGAATGTCCCAACAATGATATGACTGAGGCAATAACACAACAGATATTCTACCGGGGCATTAACACAATAAATCAGTGCATAGTGAACCAACTTGCTGGGGGTAATTTCATGAAGTTGTCTTATGATTAGGCTTGTGACATTCTTGATGAGATGGCTGACACATCCTCCGCTTGGAAAAGTAGAGTCAATGTACCACAGGGTGACCTCACGGTCACTCACTTGCACAAAGAACTATATGATCATGGGCAGGCAATAGCAGAGCTGACAACAACAATGAACCAGCTAGCAAAGGCATGGTTACAGCAGGTTCAAAATCCATGCCAAGTAAATGCTATGGAGGGTGTCAACATGTTAGTGAATAGAAGAAGACAAAAAGGTCAATAGTACCAATGGAGTTCGTATCTGTTACACCCCGCAATATTACGTCAATATTACGTCCCGCAGTATTACATTGCAGAGATGTTACGCTTCAATGTAATAAGTTACGACAGTGTTGCGCCCTGCAGTATTTTACGTTGAATTTGTCGTAAGGTAATTGACATCAGTCCAAGGAAAAGATTATTTGGGTATTATAAGTGATGAGTAAATTCGTGAAGGTAAGAGGGTAAGTAATATCGAAGAAAACAAATTTTTGTCAAAGTTTGGCATATTGGGGTAAAATACGGCCCGAGCTAAATTACCCGATATTTATGAATTAGTACCATACAAGGTACTACATGGCCATGCTACTAAGGTGTACAAGGTATGTTAAAAGAGAGTAATCTTTTAAGTAAGTGAGAATAATTTTCAAATTTTGCGGGTAATTGATTAATTACCAGGTAACGGAACATTACCCGGTTAACTAATAAGTGGATAAAAATTTATAATCTCCACCCCACCCCTCCAAAAACGTGGCAGAAAGTGACAAAACTAATGGAATAACTCCTTAGTCTTCATGATTAGGTGTCAAACAAGTGAATAAACAAACGAAACTCATTTTTTATCTCATCCCGACAATCAAATAACACCAAAATCAGAATATTACTCTATCTCCTACAATTAGAACTTGGGAGTGTTCCTAAAGCTTTTCATTTTTCCACTTTTCAGTAGCAAAAGAGTTTTTCATAAATCACGTCCTTAGCTTGGTCTAACAAGGAAGGCAAATAACCATACTAAATCAGATATAATGCCAAGGTGAGTTTTCAAGTCAGCAACTAAATCTAACTATTTACCAACTCAAGTATATACAATCTCAATTCATTTTCTACCCGAACTTTGATAATCAAGAATTGACAGTCAAAAATATCTTGAGGATATGATTTTTGGGTGCAACTCACTACAAGTACCACATTATTCAGGTATGTTAAGGCCCTCCCTTCTTTCTTTTGGCATGGTTTAGATTATGCGAAAGAAACAAGCAAATACACGGTTTCATAAATTATTCTATTCATAGAAATAGTAGGGGTGACTATATTCTTGATTCCCCATGAGAATTATTATTTTCTTCTGTTCATGGATCTCAAAATAACACGCAGTTGGAAAAATTTATCCGGAAGGAATATTGAGATTATTACGTATTTTTCATGCATTTCGTACATATGCATTGACTCATGACCAGATGACATTATATACGCGTATATTTGTAAATATAGGTATATGGGATATGGGAAAAAGTTACGGCGTTATATACGCATCACCACCTGATCAGCTGGTATATAATGATGATGTTTCCCACAGTGGCTGAAATATGATTCAAACGTCGTTATATACGCATATATGGGTATGTATTCAAATGGCGTTATATACGCATATACATATATGTATTCAAACGGCGTTATATACGCGTATATATATATGTATATATATGTATATGGGATATGGGAATGGTTATGGCGTTATATACGCACCACCACCTGATCAGCTGGTATACGATTATGACTTTGCCCACACAGTGGCCGATATGATGTGATGGGATGCCCTCAGAGGCTGATGATATTATGTAAATCCATACCTATGCATGGCTTGGCATTTACACGCACGTGCATGACGTTATAAACGTTTCAAAATATACAAAGTTATTCAGATTTAAAGATGTGTTTCAGTATTCCATGTTTCATCTATGTCTATTACGTACTAATTTCCATGCCTTATATACTCAGTATATTTTTCGTACTGACGCCCTATTCCACGGGGCCTGCGTTTCATGCCCGCAGGTGCAGGTAGGCAAGCTAACGGTCCTCCTTCTTAGGATCTCTGATCAGCGAGAGTTGGCATGTTCCATTTTATCCGGAGCTACTTTTGATATTGGTACGATACGTTTGTACATATATATGTATATGAGTATGACGTGGCTCAGTCCCGTCTTTGTACACTTATGTTTCTGTTAGAGGTCTGTAGACAATATGTCTAGTTGGGTTATATGTGGCCTTGTCGGCTTTCAGTTTTTGATGTATAGTTGTCTATAGCAGCCTTGCCGGCTCGCCCACTGTATTCTGTCTGTATACGTACATATGCCTTGATGATAGGCTTCTTTCACGTATGTTAATTTTGTAATGCAGCAGATGTTATTCAGGTTCATATTTTAGACGCATGCTTAAGGGTGTTTGATATGTAAGAATCAGGCGCCCGTCGCGGCCCATCGGTTTGGGTCGTGACAAAAGTGGTATCAGAGGAGTTCTTTCCTAGGGATGTCTACAAGCCGTGTCTAGGAGAGTCTTGTTTATGGGTATGTCGTGCAACACACTTATAAGCAGGAGCTACAGGGCATTTAAGATTGTCACTCTTTATTCTTACTCTAGATCGTGTGGTAGAGCTCACTTATAAGAATTCAAGTTTTGAAATTCTATTTTATTCGTAATAAGACGATACCTACATCCGGAAAAAAGGTTGGAAGGAGAGATAATTGTGGAAGAGCTGAGTCAGAGCAATTGGATTTTTCTATGATGCCTACGATAAGTAAATGTGAGGTTTTTAGCAGATCATGAGTGTACTGAAAGGTGTAAGCTTCCTGATAAGAAGTCTTAAGGCAAGAATAATTATCCATATTTATGATGAAGGACAATGAGAGATAGAGAAGATAAGTACAAGTTTCAGCAAATAAAAGGAGCAAGGTGAAAAAGGATACGAGGTACCCAGTTGATGAAGGTTAACAACATTTATAATTGAGGCAGAGGAACATAAGCTTTTTGAGTTATATTCGATAGTAACAAAGGTATATACAATTAGTCGCACCCCTTCCAGATATGCCCTATAGGCGCTAACAAAAGTAGTATAAGAAGATGTGATGGATGAATTATTTGCGTCAGTTGAAATTTCCGAAGGATATTGCAAATATGTTAATAGATCTCCTTATGAGACACCAGATGGTGCACTCTGAAAAAGTGCAGCCGGATATGAGTGCTACAAAGACATGCACTATAAGCCTTGAAGGGATACATATTACCCTAATGTAGCTCGCGTCTCTAGTAAAGTGAGAACGTTTAGCAACTCGAAGAGCCACTAAATAGAACAATGGAAAGCTAAGAGTGAAAGAATGTCGTAATAAAATTTTCACAAGAAAAGGGATATGCGGAATATTAGCAGAATAATGGGAAGAGAGATAAAGAAGCATTATGAATAAGGTGTGATACATGGATAAAAATGCTAGAGTATTACAGAACCTATAGTCAAATGAAGGAAGAGACGAAAGGTGATGGGCCTTAAGGAAACGAAAGAATATAGGCCATAAGGTTATATCCTCGTTTTGAGAAATAAGTTCGTGACTCCACCACAACTACCAGAGGGGAGAGTTAATCCCTAGAGTAACAGAAATCAGTATGGATTGGTAAATAAGATAAACCAAATATGAATTTGGGACTGCATGATTAAAAAGTACTCAGCATCATGGGAATTTCAGATTTCGTTCCAGCGGTAATAGAAGGGACCACAGAAGAAGATTCAAAATGAATTCAAAGAATATTCATTCAGGGAGATGCTTCCCTAGAGCAAACAATGTGAGAAAAATTAAGCTTAAGAGACTGTATGTGCCAGTTATGCTATGTGTCACTCTCGCGAGTAAGGAAATTTGTCATCCTTGGTACAGAAGGATTGTCGCAAGGCGAGTAAGGATCATTGATGTTGAGAAAGGACGCCAATGATAAAGAGGTAAAACATCTATAGGTAGATACTCGTGGCTTCAGCTTTTAGTACACCCCTAAAGGGGGGAATATGGAGTGATGTGGTGTTAAGTTAAAATTAAGTGGTTCTAGTAGCTACGAAATGACAAAGGAAGAATGCAATAAAAATAGGAAAGGGATGAGATCGCACTATTCAAAGCCTACAGAAAGGCTACGATGCCAGAACATTATGCAAACACGACGTTAAGGAGAAGAAGTGAGGTGTTCCTGCCGGAATGTTATGAATAAATAATGATACAGCGCGAGACGTAAGTTAAGACAAAGGAAATAACCCAAGAATTATTATGTGAAATATTTATATGAGAATGGGCCAACTAGTAGTTAGCAGTTAATTAAGGAAGGTCCTAGTTATGGCTAGACATGAGGTTACAAAGGAATCAAAAGATCGTGCAAGATAAACCTAGTAAAACCCAATATAGTGAATTCAGTTTCGCAGTAATGTTATTATAATACTTGAAATATATTCAGAGAGGAGTCAGGGTAGTTAAAGGTACCATATGAATGTTATGGGAATAAAAGAGAGTACCACTAGGGAGACAATCAAAATATCAGTTCACAAGCAACCTTACAAGCGCAAGGGTGTGGAGGTAAGTAACTACGAATAAGCATAGGCAAGGAAGGACATCAAAAGATCCGTAATAAGCTCACAACTTTATGAGAGTCAAGGTTTCTACCTAAATACTACAATAAAAGACTAGCCGAGGAAATAAGGAAGAAGGCTTCAACCCAAGCACAACGACCTAAAGAGGAAATGGTCGTGTAACAACAGTCGTACAACAACATTGTAAGCACTCCAAAGGAAAGTGGCACCTATCGTGGCTAATGAACGGGAAGTAAGAATTAAAAGTAATATCTGAGATCATATGAGTTGTATAGATACTCTTGCAAGTGTGGGCACTAAGATAATCCAAGTATGGACGCAACAAAGGGGCAGAAAGACCAAGAAAAGTAATAGCTCACATTGAAAGAAAACTAAGATGAAACGGAAGAATTATTTGATCAATGATTCAGAGTTAGTACGTTATAGATACACTCAAGACATTGGAACATTATCCAGGCATCATAATTGTTGACAATCACATAATAATAGAAGACTCCGATATAAGTTAAAAGAAAGAATTGAGCCCAGGGCATAGCAAAAGGATTGAATTGTTAGAAGATTGTATCATGGATATTCCATAATGCCCATGAAAATTTAAGGTAATAATTGATACCATGAGCCACGGATCAGAAGATAGCTTAAGCCTACATAGAGGCTCATTAGAAAGAAAAGCAGACTAAAGAGTTACATTAACTAAGTAAAACGGAAGGGACCAAGAGAATTATAGACCTCAGGATCACTGTTAAGTAGCAGAGGTATAAGAAAGATAGTACAGTATCCATATTTTATAATAGCTCTATGATGAAGCCAACTGAAGAATACTAGCCTCATAAGAAGTCAGTACAAAGCTCCTACCGAATTATGTATATACCAGAGGTGCGAGTATTATAATAGAGCTTCAAGTTATGGACGTGAATTACACCTAGGTGGAAGGGAGGTCAGAAAAAAGATAGAAGATACGATACGAGATTTTAAGGTAAGTAAAGAAAAGGTGAACAACGTACGAGATATCTAAAGGCAGAAAATCGTGAATAGTCCATACTTCGGATAGAAAGCTATAAGCACGGAGATCCAATAACCGGGATAGCGACATCGTCAACAACATATCTTCCAACCTATGGTTTTTAAGTATTGAGAAACCTAGTTAAGAGAATAGAGAAGACCCAAACCGATGTGCCCATTGTTAATATTGACAAAGTATGAGATGATATTAGGCCGCCATTCTTAAGACGAACGGGAATGAAGGAGCATTGAAGGACTGAGATTTATACCTAAAGGATAGGCAACAAAAGTAACTGGGAACTTGGTAAGAATACCTTAGTAAAGGTAGATTGAAGCAGAAAAATTATGGTATAGTATAACCCATATAAATGCAGTAAAGTCATATGAATGGGTAACCAGATCTATGAAATGTGATATGGCCCTATTCGCAAGTTCTATAAAGTATCGAGCAAAGGACTTCAGTACACTGATAGAGGCCCAGAGAGGCATCCTATTAAGCCTTGTATATACAAAGTAAGTCCTAGATATTGACTAAAAGATAAAAAGGAAAAAGAAAAGATGAATCGCATAAGTGCACTTACAAAGCCAGGGTCATACAGGCTGCATGACAGGAGGTAACAATAGTTGCAAGATTAGGAAGATTTCGACCACATGTCATAATATGAAAAGACTAAAGGAGGGAATACCCTAGACTTTGAATTTATTCACAGAGCAACTGCTTGAACGGAAAGAAGAGTATTAAAGTAATCACAAGAGCTAAAGTTACGAAAATGCTAAGAGCATCAGTCAACATTCGAGGACGAATGTTCCAAAGGGGGGAATGATGTTACACCCCGCAATATTACGTCCCACAGTATTACATTGCAGAGATGTTACGCTTCACAGTAATAAGTTACGACAGTGTTGCGCCCTGCAGTATTTTACGTTGAATTTGTCGTAAGGTAATTGACATCAGTCCAAGGAAAAGATTATTTGGGGATTATAAATGATGAGTAAATTCGTGAAGGTAATAGGGTAAGTAATATCGAAGAAAACAAATTTTTGTCAAAGTTTGGCATATTGGGGTAAAATACGGCCCGAGCTAAATTACCCGATATTTATGAATTAGTACCATACAAGGTACTACATGGCCATGCTACTAAGGTGTACAAGGTATGTTAAAAGAGAGTAATCTTTTAAGTAAGTGGGAATAATTTTCAAATTTTGTTGGTAATCGATTAATTACCAGGTAACGGAACATTACCCGGTTAACTAATAAGTGGATAAAAATTTATAATCTCCACCCAACCCCTCCAAAAACGTGGCAGAAAGTGACAAAACTAATGGAATGACTCCTTAGTCTTCATGATTAGGTGTCAAACAAGTGAATAAACAAACGACACTCATTTTTATCTCATCCCGACAATCAAATAACACCAAAATCAGAATATTACTCTATCTCCTACAATTAGAACTTAGGAGTGTTCCTAAAGCTTTTCCTTTTTCCACTTTTCAGTAGCAAAAGAGTTTTTCATAAATCACGTCCTTAGCTTGGTCTAACAAGGAAGGTAAATAATCATACTAAATCAGATATAATGCCAAGGTGAGTTTTCAAGTCAGCAACTAAATCTAACTATTTACCAACTTAAGTATATACAATCTCAATTCGTTTTCTACCCGAACTTTGATAATCAAGAATTGACAGTCAAAAATATCTTGAGGATAAGATATTTGGGTAAAACTCACTACAAGTACCACAATATTCAGGTATGTTAAGGCCCTCCCTTCTTTCTTTTGGCATGGTTTAGATTATGCGAAAGAAACGAGCAAATACACGGTTTCTATAAATTATTCTATTCTTAGAAATAGTAGGGGTGAATATATTCTTGATTCCCCATGAGAATTATTATTTTCTTCTGTTCATGGGTCTCAAAATAATACACAGTTGGAAAAATTTATCCGGAAGGAATATTGAGATTATTACGTATTTTTCATGCATTTCGTACATGTGCATTGACCCATGACTAGATGACGTTATATACACATATATTTGTAAATATATTTATATGGGATATGGGAAAAGGTTATGGTGTTATATACGCATCACCACTTGGTCAGCTGGTATATGATGATGATGTTGCCCACAGTGGCTGAAATATGATTCAAACGGCGTTATATACGCATATATGGGTATGTATTCAAATGGTGTTATATACACATATATATGTATGTATTCAAACGGTGTTATATACGCGTATATATGTATGTATATATATGTATATGGGATATGTATATATATATGTATATAGGATATGGGAATAGTTATGGCGTTATATACGCACCACCACTTGATCAGCTGGTATACGATTATGACTTTGTCCACAGTGGCCGATATGATGTGATAGGATGCCCTCAGAGGCTGATGATATTATGTAAATCCATACCTATTCATGGCTTGGCATTTACATGCACGTGCGTGATGTTATAAACGTTTCAAAATATACAAAGTTATTCATATTTAAAGATGTGTTTCAGTATTCCATGTTTCATCTATGTCTATTACATACTAATTTCCATGCCTTACATACTCGGTACATTTTTCGTACTGACGCCCTATTCCACGGGGCCTGCGTTTCATGCCGTAGGTGCAGGTAGGCAAGCTGACGGTCCTCCTTCTTAGGATCCCTGATCAGCGAGAGTTGGCATGCTCCATTTGATCTGGAGCTACTTTTGATATTGGTACGATACGTTTGTACATATATATGTATATGAGTATGACGTGGCTCAGTCCCATCTTTGTACAGTTATGTTTCTGTTAGAGGTCTGTAGACAATATGTCTATTTGGGTTATATGTGGCCTTGTCGGTTTTCAGCTTTTGATGTATAGTTGTCTATAGCAGCCTTGCCGACTAGCCCACTGTATTCTGTCTTTATACATACATATGCCTTGATGGCAGGCTTCTTTCACGTATGTTAATTTTGTAATGCAGCAGATGTTATTCAGATTCATATTTTAGATGTATGCTTAGGGGTGTTTGATAGGTAAGATTCAAGCGCTCGTCGCGGCCCATCGATTTGGGTCGTGACAGTATCAATATAACAATAATAGTGTAGATTCCAAGATGATGGTTATGATGAGCAGAATGAAGAGGTACAATATGTGAACAATTATCAGGGCCAAAGGGAAATTCTTCCAACCAACAACAATGGATACCCCAAGGCAATTGGGACAATCAACAACAATAAGGGAATAGTAATTGGTGGAACAATAACCAAAATTCTAATTGGGGCAATCAGAACAATCAGGGTAATTGGAATGGCAACAACAACTGGGGTGGTAACAACAATCAAGGTTGTTGGAACAATGTCAATCAAGGAAATTGGGGGCAAGGCTTTCAAATGCCCCCAATGTATCAACAACCGAACAATCCACCCCCATTTCCATCCCAGGGTCCTAGTTCTTCCAACAATGAAATAGGGAGAATTGAAATGATGTTTTAATAGATGATGAAAAAGAATGCGGACTCTGATGCTTAGTTGGCTTCCAACAATATTTCAATCAAAAACTTGGATATTCAATTAGGCCAAATCTTACAATCATTGAATACTCTCCCTAAGAGGGCCGGCTCTACCAAGTGATACGGTAGTAAACCCGATGGGTGGGAACAATTTCGAGCATGTAATGGTTGTAACTACAAGAAGTGGATGAGGCGGTGATGTGAATGCCTCCAAACAAAAAGAAATTTTGAGTGATAAAGTTGAGTTGCAAGAAGATGAGATTCCTTTGGTGGTTGAAAATGTTATTGATGACAACGTGAATGAGAAAGTGAGGATTGATATCCAAGATGCTGAGGTGGAAACTCAGAATGACGTGAACCCATCTAGGGAACACGTACTAGACATACCAGAAATGGTTGTGCCTAAAGTCAAGGCTCCTTTGCCAAGGCCACCTCCACCTTATCCTCAAAGGCTCGCGAAGCAAAAAAATAAGAATCAGTTTAAGAAGTTTATTGACATGATGAAGAGCTTATCCATTAATGTGCCTTTGGTGGAGGCTCTAGAGCAAATGCCGGGTTATGCTAAATTCATGAAGGACTTGGTGACAAAGAAAAGATCTATAGATTGTGAAACTATCAAGATGACCCACCAAGTTAGTGCAATAGTGCACTCAATGGCCCCGAAACTAGAAGATCCCGGTGCTTTCACCATTCCTTGCACCATTGGGAGTGCGTACTTTGCAAAAGCTCTATGTGATTTGTGGGCAAGTATCAACTTGATGCCCTACTCAATTTTCAAGACTTTAGGTATTGGGAAACAGAGGCCGCATTGCATATGGCAGATAGAATTATGAAGAGACCATTGGGTATTATTGAGGATGTTCTTGTCCGGGTGGACAAATTTATCTTACCAACTAATTTTGTGATCTTGGATTGTGAGGTAGATTATGAGGTTCCAATCATATTGGGAAGACCTTTCCTTGCTACTGGTGTTGATACCCAATTTTCCCTATATATTTTTAATATGCATAAATACTTTCCAAATAGCATATATATGCATATATAAGCATGCACAAGGTTTTTATAATTTTAAAGATTTTAAATTGATTTATTTGCTCTCCTTTTACTCATAAAATCCCCAATAATTACCCCTCAAATTATTATTTGCGGTAATTTAGTCATCTAAATTCTATATTTATGCCAAAATATTGTTAAAATATTTTTGGTGCATTTTTATAATTGCATTTTTCATTTTTAAAGCTAATTTACATATAATTGTAATATTAGCCCTATTAATGTATAATTACATTTATATGCATAAACTTTATCTTCTATATTTTTAAAATGTTGAATATGTATTTTAAATCATTTTAGTACATAAAATTATTTTGTAGAAATTATTTACTATTTATTATAAATTATACGGGATTAAGTTGGCTATTTAAAATATAGCTAAATTGCATTTCAATTTTAGCCTCAATTTTAACCCAAGCACAGACCAATTTCTAATCAAATTACCCGAACCATACCCTAATTACCCCTACCCAACCCAAAACCTATCAAATCCTGGTCGTTGATCTAAAAGATTAACAACCCTCGTTCGTTCTCGCCTTTTTTAACTCTAAACGACCCCTAACCCTA
This sequence comes from Nicotiana tabacum, assembly GCF_000715075.1. Classification (NCBI taxonomy): domain Eukaryota; kingdom Viridiplantae; phylum Streptophyta; class Magnoliopsida; order Solanales; family Solanaceae; genus Nicotiana; species Nicotiana tabacum. The sequence continues at coordinate 12,649,890 of NC_134084.1, read as the reverse complement.
ATTCATTCTCCCAAACCCACTGCCTCTGTATTCTCTCATCTCCTCTCCTCTCTCAGTAACTCAATCAAACCCTAGCCCTTCAACTGCTGACCTCTCTTCCCCAGTCTTCTCCGGTGATCTCTTATGAACTCCTAAGCCTCCAATGGCTTCTCTCATGTCATGCTTGCCTTCTCTAAGGTGTTCAAGGGCTTAAGGCCACGCCTACTTGCATCTAGGGTTTGCCACTTGTCTGTTCTTGGCTACACCAGTATGATTTCGAGAAAAATCATGTTGTATTTGTTACAATCCTTGGGGTTCTAGACAGGTTCTTTCATCTCTATATGGGTTTCTTCTAAAACCCTAATTTCTGCCTATATCTCCTAGATATGTATAGATCTAGAACAATTTGAGTTTGTTTCTTTAATTTTTTACACTTTCCTTGGAACCCCTTACAAGAATAATGTGATTTCAATTGTTTTTGTCTTCTTCTAAAATTAGGGTTTTGGAACTTCTTTTAAAAAACTTTGTTTAAACTGATTCTTTATGTTTAAACTTTTATTTCTTGAATATTTTGACTGATTCTATGATTTTACTACCTTCTTAATTCGCCTATGTTGAATATTTTCTAGATTTCTTCGTTTGGTTCTGTGTATTAGCATGACTGGTCATTGCTTGTTTGAGTTTCTGTGACTATCTTGCCTCGAATATGTCCTTGTTGAGTCTTAGCCTAACTTATATCACTTCTATGTGCTTGTGTCCATCTTGACTGTTCAAGACTTGATTCTTTTTATCAGTGTTGTTTAACCTTCATGTTTGCTATGTCTGGTTGTTCTTATATTACGCTATTTATATGCTGAACACTGAATCATGACTTTCTCTTTGATTGATTCTAGATTCCCTATTTCATGGTTTGATTGGAAGACCTTCCTTTAAACCTTTGATTCCTACTCTTTCTATTCAAATTGATTGATTTGCTACCTTGTCTGCATTAGTATTTTATTCCTACTGATTATCTCCTTAATTAAAGTTTTCTGAACTTAGCCTTAATTGTTTACCCCATACTTAATGAATTTGAAGTCTTTCCTTATTGGTCATATAGTGATTTCTTTCCTTATTTGTTATTTGTTCTTACCGTTTGAACTAATTCCCTTAAATTATGGGAGTGCTGGTAATGATTTTGCTATAATTGATTCTGAGTTCCATAATTAATGCACTATTGTGATTCTTGCCTTATTTTATCTAGTTTCGAACTACTATATATACTTACTCTCTCATTAACACAAACACACGAACATATTGGTTCAAAAACTCTCTCTCACCCTAAAAGCTTTCTACTTTCTTTCTTTGTTACTTGCTACCATTTGAATTAGCCGGCTGTAAGCCAAGGTTAATTATTGTGCTCTCCTGTTCTTCACTTTGTGTTTACTATCTCTATACGGGTAGCTCTGATTTCAATTCAAGCCCCAAAAACAATATGTTTCTTTTAATACTTCAGTTCATCATGTTATTGATTTGTTTTTACCTATGGTTTTGTTGTTCAACATGTAATTAATCTCTTTGCTTCAACATGCTCTCATGAACTAGTAACTTGACTCTACTTTGTTTAATGCATGTCTACTAGTTCTAGTATGCACTTGTTGGGCATGTTATACTCAGCCATGTTTAGTATAAAATCCTATACTTTACTAACTCCCAACTCCCATGAATCCCCCTAGGCATCTCTGGTTCTATAACTGTGTTCTCATTAATACATCCTGAATCTATGTCTTACTACCTGCACTAAGGGCAAAGGACTTCTGCATGTTATGTGTTCATCACACCCGCCTTATTTGTCCCCAACCCCCAATTGACCCTATGTGGAGACTTATTCCTTGAGTGTTTACTAAACTTGCTTGACTGACCTGTTGTTTGTTGAGTTATATGACTGTTCCCCAAAAATTATTTTACTAAATAACCCTCTTATTTACAATTCAAGCAAATGTCTTTAACCTTGTTTTCCCACTAAAACCTTTCAAATTGTGTCAAGCACTCTCACTCTACTCCTAAGTCACTAGGTTCTTCCTCCTCCAGTGTGTGTTGTGCATTGGGATCCTCTTGAGAACCCTCTAAATTTTGGCACACTGAGGCTGGCCCTTCCACACTGCACTTACTCAATTTGGTTACCAAGTCTAGGTGTGAGAACTGCCCGGGATCCTTGAGATCCTTAGGGAACTCTGACGCACCTAGACAATGATATTGTCTATGAAATTGTCATTTGAGGCTATTGGAGGTCTTGGAAAATCACTTGGGCATGCTTCAGGCTCCCTATAGTATAACTTTTTCTTTTTTGTTTACCTATTCATGTAATTCATTTCATATGGTCTATAATAATTTGTAAATGAATATTGGAGTAACTATTCAAAAAGGGTGGGTAGTTACATATTTGTGGGGTAATACGGGTAGAAATCATGCCTATAGGATTTTATATTTTTGATATATTTGCCTTACCATGTTATAAATCATGCCTATAGGTCTCAAGTGATTCCAATAATAGAAATCATGTTTATAGGTCTTAAAATCAACTTCACAAGTAGATGTCATGCCTATTGGATATGATCCAATCTAACTTCTGTTATAACGAGTGTTTTCATGCGTTATTCATTTGTTATCATGCCTACAAGTTTCTAACATCAGCTCTTAAACAATTAGATATCATGCCTATTGGGAACAACACCAGAAATTTTGCCTATAGATTTAAACTATTTTAGTTCAAATAAATCAATCCATTCCACGATTAGTTCACTTCGAAACTAGTTTAATTAGTGGTTTATTTTCCCTGAAATGAATTCTTTCAAAAACTGACTTAAGCTATCATTAGAGAGCATACCTATAGGGATTCAAAAGTCTGTTTTAAATCTGCCTTGTTTTACTATATAAAACCTAGTTATCATTATTCCACGTGTAGGCAAGCCTATAGAGCATTTTCAAATCCTGTAACTCGGAAACTGTTTCCGTTACTTAATGTTGTCCTGATTTAACAGGTTTAAAATTAGTAGGCAAACTGATAGGGCCATTACTTGTGAGTTTATAAATAAACTGCCTATCTTCTATGTCTTTATAATTCACTTAGACATCATGCCTTAGGATATTGTTTAACAAAAGGCCCTTATCTGTGTTTGAGTCGTGCTGCCTATGAGCATTGTTTGTGGAGGTAAACTTGAGCCTCTAATTGCTCGTTTTTTGTCTTATGTGTTAAGGTCCTAATTTTTCTTGCTTGTCGCCTTAGTGTTTTCTCCTTTAAACCTTAGGGGTATTTCTAGAACTACCCATACGTAGGGGTCCTAAATTTCCTCCAGGACCATTAAGAAGGGATGGGTAACAGTATGCAATAGAGATCGCTGACCAACACGGGCTTTAATGACCACTAAAGGGGTGAGAAGAGTAGATATGGGATATGATGACTATGCGCTAATGTCACGTGTAGCCCCTCATTGAGGAGTGTTTACCGAACATTGTGTGGGGTGATCCTATAGGCTAACCAACCTAGGACTCCTCCTTTCCAAAAATTCCTTTTGTTTAAAACTTTGTTTTATATGTATCCAACTTGTTCAAAATCTTTGAGTTATACAACGTGCTTTACTTGCAAATTATTTGATTCAACTATTTATTTGTTAATGGACTAATTCGTAAATATAAGTTCGACCAGGACCCACAGTTATGGACCAAGAGGGGTGCCTAACACCTTTCTCTCGAGGTCATTTCAAGCCCTTACCCTAATCTTTAGTAATACAAACCAATCTAAGAGTTAATAGCTATAGGTGTCCTAACGCACCATAACCCGTTAGGTGGAGACTCTGCAAATAACCAATTCCCAAAAGGAAATGATTTATTACCCCCATGAATGTCGAAACCCGGACCTTTCTCTGTGGAGGGATAAAAGGGGACGCGACAGTATGGCAACTCTGCTGGTGTTGATACCCAATTTTTTCCTAAATATTTTTTACACTCAAAATACTTTCAAAATAACATATATATGCATACATAAGCATGCCCAAGTGTTTCAGTATTTTTCCCAAATTTGTATAGACTTTTAAAACCAATTTATTGTCTATTTTAGTAGTGCAAAATTCAATAATTATTTCAAAAATCATTATTTCGGTGAATAATTTATTTATTTCACATATTTACACCAAAATATAATTAAGGTGATTTTTTTTTTGCATATTTTTACAAATTTATTTGGTATTTAAAAGCTAAATTGCATATAATTGCAATTATAGCCTATTTTACAATTAACAGCATTTCATAATTATCAAATTATTTCCAGTATTTTTAAATTAATACTTATACCTTATTAATTAGTTCAGTGCTTTTAATTTGTTTTAAAACCCATTTTAACTATTTTATATAAAATTAAAAGTGAAAACTGGCTATTTAACATTTAGCCTCATTTCATTGCAATTATAGCCCATTTGGATTTCAATTTTAGCCCTCAAGTTCTACCCAATTAAATCAGCACAAGTCCAACTTTACCCGGTCACGACCTAATGTTTAAAACCCGCCTGGTTCCCATTGATTAATCCAGGCCGTTGATCATTTTGATCAACGGCCACAAATCCCCCTTACCATTTTTAACCCCAAAAGGCCTATCCTAATCCCTCATTCTCACATGGCCCGCCATCTTTGAATCCCAAACATTCTCAAATCCTCTCAAAAACTCTCCGAAACCCTAGCCTCCTCCTACCTCCTTTTCAACCACCGGTCACCGGAATCCATGAGTTCTCAGGCCATGGATAGTTGGTACTCACCTATCTTCACCAGTAAGCCAGGGTTGTTCGAAGCTTCGAGGCCTGACCTCGACGATTCCCTCTCCGTTCTTCTCAGACCTTTGATTTCATGGCTCCTCCGACCATGCTCCGGCATATTCAAGACTCAGGAGACTGATTCTTGACCTCTCCGACTCAAGATCGGACCTGTTTCCAAGCCTTTCTCATTTCTAGGGTTTATCCGAAACCCTAAGCTATTCAAGGTCCTTTCACCGTTATTTTCTTAGATCTATACTGTATCTATGCTTTTCTGCCATCTAAAGTATTTTCCCCAAAAGTTTCTTTTCAAAATCGTTTCTCTTCGATTTTAGGGTTTCTGAAAGGATTTTTTTTAGGAAAAATCTTTCTGATTTTTCTTCTTCATTGCTTTATGTGTGTTTGTCCATACCCTGCTGGTGTGATTACTTTTTATTACGCATGTATTGTCTTCTACCTTTTCTCTTCTACTATGCATGTTACTCCTGTTAATCCCTGCTTAGTTATCTTTACTCTTTTACTATGTGTGTTTACCGTTAAGTTATTTGATCTTGTTTACTAGACTTTGTTCATGTTCTTACATGCTTCATCTACTTGTGTTCACGTTTGTATTATCTCCTTCTTCTGAACTTGTTTAGCTTCCGAGTTTTCTCAAATATGTTCTTCATGATTTTTTTTCCTTTGTCATTCAAACATGCTATCATATCTGTTTTGTTGAGACTCTGAAACAATGACTTGCTTTATCACTTCCATGTCTGATTCAATTTTGAAACCCTAGTATTTGAGGGTTTCCTTTTTACGATTTTGATTTTTTTGTTCGAGTTAAGGCTCCACTTTGGGACCCTGAACTCTCAGACTCACTATGAGTCTGCAAATTGAACTTGTATCTCTTTGCTTATGATTCTGAACTTCTCTTCGATTAAACTCTCTTCTAAATAATTTGACAGCCTCTTCTTGATTCACATATTTGTGTGCTTTATATATGAGAACTCTTCTTTCAAAAGGTTTTGCCAACTACTAATTGATTCCGAATTCCTTTAATGGTGTTTACTTGATTGTTGCTGATTTTCCCTAATTAAACCTTTCTTTCCCCTTTTCCTGACTTGGTTCATTCGAACAAAGCTTGCAGCTTTGATTTTACTGGCTGTTTGATTGATTCCCTTTCCTTATTTTTCACAAACCTTGTACCATTGGACTTTTGCCTTAAATAAACCCTGTGTATTTACCCTTATTATGTTACTTTGGAAAAGGTTTTAATCAAATTCTTTACTTAATTGTCTTATGCCCGTTCAAAATTAGAATCCCTTAACCAAAGGGAAACTTTATGTGATTGATTACAAACTATTTCCTTACCTTTTCTTACTTGTTTTTTGCACTATAAAAGGGGACTACCCTTCTGCACTTGAACACACTTCGAATTGCATACTCTTACACACACACACTCAATTACAATACTCTTTCAATTCTCTACTCTCTTCTAAGATCTTTTGTACTGCTTGCTTGCAATTTGGCTTACAAGACTTCTGCTTTCACTTATTTGTTTCCCTGAAACTGGTATGTCCTTATTTTGATTCCAGCATCATCCCTATGTGTTTACTTTATAGTTGCTACACTCTTGTCTACATTCCTGTCCATGTTCTGTATTGAATATGCTACTCTCTCTTTGCATCTGTTGTTTATTGTGAATTCCCCATACCCCTACTCCTTTCTATGTGTTTGAGTTAAGGTTTATGGCCTGGCAGTATCCAAATTGCTGCTCAGGTCTGAACCTGATCCTCAATGGATCTTAACTCCCAAAATGTGGCCTAGTAGACTGGTTGGGGTGTGCCAGCACTCCTTATTGTTGGGTAAGACCACAAGTTTACCCTGGACTTCCCCTAATTCCTCTCTATTGCACTTGCACTTACTCCTAGCCTCTAAGTTCTACCCCCCCCTCTCCTATGAGCCTTGCCTTGGGACTTTGAGTTCCCTCTAAGCTTGAACATTTGAGGGCTGGCCTTCTAAACTGCACTATAATCTGATTCTGCAATGATATTTGGGGGTGTAAGCATTGTCTGGAGTTTTTGAAGCTCCTTGGAACTTTGACACATCCTAAATAAGAGAAAGGCTTTGGAAATCTGATCTTTGGAAGTTGGTTTATTTCATATTTCAGACCTGGGGTCTAAATTAGGCTCTCCTTGGTTGGAATCTTTAATTTCTGATATATATTTTTTTAATCTTTTTCTTATTCATTCTGGTCTGTAATATTCTTGTAATAAACTACTGGGGTATTCGTGATAAAGGGGGGGTCAGTCATGCATGCAAAAGGGGTAGATACCGTGTTCATAGGGAATTACTATACTTCTGAAATTCTGCATCTCATGTAGATACCATGTTCATTAGGAATTACTATACTTCTGAAATTCTGCATCTCATGTAGATACCATGTTCATAGGGAATTACTATACTTCTGAAATTCTGCATTTCATGTAGATACCATGTTCATAGGTCTTTCTGCACCTCATATAGATACCTTGTCTATAAGTCATTTCTGAAATTCTGCATATCATATAGATAATATGCCTATAGGACTTCCTGCATTTTGCATATGCATCTGTCACTAGGCAAACCTGTTTATAAGATTTAAATAACTAACTGCATATAGATGACCTGCCTCTAGGATTTCTGCATGACAATATCAGTGCTTAAAGTCAGTAACGCCTAGAAAGCATGCCTATAGGAGCTATCAACCAAGCATGAATCGTCAACTCTCTTATAAGCCTAAAATCAGTAGCAATAATGTTTAACGCATGCAGATCTTATGTCCCTGTAATTGACAATTCTTTTTCTGCAATCAGTCTACTTCTTTATTTCTGAAACTAATAGATATCATGCCTATAGGTTCCGTTTAACACCTAGGCAAGCTTTAGGGTAAAAACTATAATTGCATCAGTCTTTGATAATTACAACCAGCAGGCAAGCTTAATTCGGACTTCTTATCTGAAAATATGTGATAAATCAGCCTGCCTTAATGTTTAAGTTTAATTCAGACCTAATCAGTACGTGAAAAACATGCTAAACTATATGATTTTCTCTGATTTAAGGAGGTTTATTTGAGCCACATCTGCTTACTTGCTTTCCCAATACTTGTTGTATATGTTTTGAATGTCGCCTTAGAATTTTATCCTTTTAATAAAAACTGCAAAAGCCCCAACTCCCTCCCCTTTAGGATTAGTAGTCCCATATGTCTCTGGGACTGATAGGATTGGGACGGGTAATAGCATGCAATAAGTAACGATACTATTGCGCGCTTTAATACATTAACGGGGTGGGAAGGGTAGATATGGATATGATGACCGATGCACTAATAACTCATGTAGCCCCTCTTTTGAGGAGTGATTACTGGGTATTGCATTGATGTGATCCATATTGTTCGTAAACCTAGGACCTCCTCCCCTTTTATTTGTTTATGTTTATTTTCAGACTTGTTCAAATTATTTCCTTCATATTTCTGCTTTCTTTATTTGAGCTGTAATTGCTTATTTGTAAAGTCACAATTATAACATGGCCGGGACCACACTAGTGGATCTTGAGGGGTGCCTAACACCTTCCCCTCGAGATAATTTCTAGCCCTTACCCTAATCTCTGGTTTCTTCAACTCAAACCTTTCTTAAAGTGTCCTAATGCACTATAATCATTAGGTGGCGACTCTCCAATTACAAAGACCCAATTCTCAAAAGGGAATAGAGTCGTCCTTCCCAATGTCATATACCCGATTTCAACCCATAGAAAAAGGGGCGTCGACAGCTGGGGATACCTTTAGGCTCTGTCTTTTTACAAATTAGTCCAAGTATGCTTTATCTCGTACCTTTCTCCCTTATTTGAATTTAACGGTCCATTATTTAAGCATTTATGTTTCATTTATCCCTGAAACTGACTTGTCTCTTTGTATTCTTTTTCCCTGTAACTGTCTTTCAATTATTTAAATGCTATATTTATTGTTCCTACGTGCAAATACCTACATGTTATTAACTGCTACATAAATCATACTCCGCATCATATTCCACTCATGCGTATCAAATCCTATAGCAATATTTTAATGAGTGTTTGCGCTCTTCCTATTTACTATCCTTAAATTTAGAAAGGCTTATTTGCAGTAAAACTAGAAGATCAGTGGTGCAGTCGATAGTTCCGTGCCTTTCCCCTCGAGTTGTCCTCTTGAGGGTACCAGTCTAAAACTCTACAGAAACCTTACTCTAGTTAATATTGTGCATGCATCATGGTCAAACCTAGTCGGATTAGTTATGTTGTCCATATAATGATCCTTTAAGATAAGCCTTATCTAAAGTCCATCGGGTTTTCCATAATCCCAACGGACACAACCACGTTCTGTGCACTAATTTGGAGAACTAAATGCCAATATGTTGATCATAAATATAGAAATAGTCGAGTCTGGTAGGGGTAAGGCCTAACCCTTTTGTTTTGCATAAAATGAGGCACGAGGTCCCAAGCTTCGGTATGGTTAGCTCACCCTCACTCTTGCTATACTGGTGGAGGAATCTTACTTCAAGTAACCAAATCAATGAATGGAAAGAGAGGGCCGTCAAATCTAGCAAAAAGCTGGAATATCTGGAATACAGTCTGCTAGAATTTGATAGAAAAATAAGGAAGAGAGTCATCGACTGCTAGAACGCTGAGGGAAATGAAGGAGGACATTTAGCAAATGCGTTCTTACTGATGAACCTATGCTAACTAGAGGATTTGATCAACGAGAACATTCAACCTGAGGAAGGTCCTTCTAAGACCAAATATATTAGGATTTATTTACTTTCCTAAAATGTAATAAGGTCAAGTGCCAGTAATGACTTATTTTATTATTATCTTAGTTTCGTTTTGGGATTCGTCTATTTTTATATTATGAAATGAAGAATTTATTGGCATTAAAAGTTCTCCAAGTTTATTTGTCGCTAGGCCTACCTCGGGCACAATGAGGTTCCCAAAGTAGGACATAAATTTACATTTTCGCAATATGTGTTTAAATACTGCAAGCATTTCAGTATCCTCACTGACTTGTTACCTTTTTTTTGCTTATTTTTAATGTTATTCTCATCCCCTTAGATTGGTTCACTCATACTGGCCTCATCAGCGTACCACACCAAATTTAGAGGCCCTTCCCATCCTCCTCCTCTTCCAAGCAACACAAAAGGTAGAGGAAAAGCAAAGATGGCAACTTAAGTGGAATCCGAAAGGAAAATATTGAGAACGCAGAGACTTCAGATGGTCGTAGTACTCCAGCCCCAAATGATCTAATCTTGAGACTGTAACAAAATACTTCAAGGAGAACTTGAGCAAGTTTGAAACTTGGCAAACTTGTCACTTACCCTAAATGTCCCTAACATCAACCAACAAAACACAAAGAACCCGACACCTCAACACACAAAACCAACAACCACAAAATCCTACCGCACCAAATCAATACGCGACTCCACCCCAAAATATCAATCTGTTGCCAATAACAACTCCACCACAACATCATCATAAACAAATTTATTACCCGCCAACCACCACATACCACACTCCCCAAAACACACCACCACTCATTCTCGATCCCCAAAACTCCACCAATGACCATCATTACACCCAAGTTCCTGACACCCATCAAAGAAACCCTATATATGTGGAAACTATACCTCATTCTACCCAACCAGTCTCATGTACACCGAAATCTTCCGAGAAGGACTTGCTTATTAAAAACATGGCTGAAGAACTCAAGAAGTTAACAGGACGAGTTCAAGGTGTTGAGGGCGACAAAGGAATAGAAGGTTTGAACTCTAAAGATCTGTGCATACAAGAAATGCCGAAGGGGTACAAACCTCCCAAGTTCGAAATTTTTGATGGTACAAGTGATCCCAGGGCTCATCTAAGGACCTATTGTGATAAGTTTGTCGGGGTTGGGAAAGATGAGAAGATCCGGCTAAAGCTCTTTCTGAGGAGCTGTCACGCCGCCTTTTTCCTTCCTCGTGGAGAGAGGTCCGGGTTTCGACATTCCATGGGTTGTGATAACTCATTTACTTTTGGGAATTAGGTGTTTGAAGAGTCGCCACCTAACGAGTTATGGTGTGTTAGGGCACCTAAAGTGATTAAGTCTTGGGTTGGTCTACATTACCAGAGATTAAGGTAAGGGCTCGAAGTAACCTCGAGGGGAAGGTGTTAGGCACCCCTTTTGGTCCACAACTGTGGGTTCCGGCCGAACTTATATTAACAAATTAGTCCATTACAAGTAAATAGTTGAATGAAATAGGTTGCAAGTAAATCACGTTGGATAAGATAAAGATTTGGACAAGTTGTAAAACAAAGGTTTAAATAAAAAGGGAATTTTGGTATATGAGGGGTCCTAGGTTGGTTAGCCTATAGGATCACCCCACACAATATCCGGTAAACACTCCTCAATGAGGGGCTACACGTGACATTAGCACATAGTCACCATATCTCATATCTACCCTTCCCATCCCCTTAGTGGTCACGCAAAGCGAGTGTTTGGTCAGCGATTTCTATTGCGTGTTGTTACTCGTCCCTTCTTAAAAATTTTGGAGGGAGTTAGGACCTCTACCTATAGGTGGTTCAAGAAAGACCCCTAAGGCTTTAAAGGTGAAAATTCTAAGGCGACAAGCAAAATACATAGGACTTCATGCACATAAAAGGGAGCAATTAGAGACTCAAAGTTTCCTCCTCAACAAGGCACATAAATAGCACGACTCAAACACAATTAAAGGCTTTTATTAGACAAGATGTCTAGGTGAATATGCGGAAAACAAGCATTTAATTTTTAGACCCAGAAGTAAGGACCCTAACAATTGTATATTTGTCTTTAAAAGCCTGTTAAGATCAGAAAGACATTAAGTCACAGAAATGCAGTTTTGAAAACGCCCTACAAGCTTGAATATACATGGAATACTAATGACTGCATTGTACATTAAGACAGGGCAGATTTTAAAACAAACTTTTGAAAATCCTATGGGCATGCTGTCTATTGATAGATTAAGATAGTTTTAAAGAACTTGTTTCGGGAAGAGTTACTTAATTAAACCAATTCAGAAGTGAACCAGGCGTGGACCAAGTTGAATTATTCAGACTAGTTTAGATTGACAGGCAGAATTTCGAGTATGGTTTCTTATAGGCATGATATCTAGCATTGATACTGATTTTAAAGGCTTGCTGGCATACATAAACACTTGCTATAACAAAATCGGGGTTAAATTACATCCTATAGGCATGACATCTATTAGCTAGGATGAATTAAGACATGCAGACATGAAAACATATATAAACACTTGCCATAATCTTGATTGAGTACTATAGGTATGTCATCTATTAGTTAATCTGATTTTAAGACGTTGAAGGCATGATTTCCATTATGTAATTATTTGAAACCTATAGGCATGGTTTCTAAACATGACAAGATGTAAAGCCCTATAAACATGATTTCTACTTGGTACGACAATAAAATTAAACATGAAGTCCTATGAGCATGATTTTTACTTGGTAAAGTAATCAGATTTAAACATGAAGTCCTATGAGCATGATTTCTACCTGGTAAAGTAATCAGATTTAAATATGAAGTCCTATGAGCATGCTTTCTACTCGTATTACCCTATAAACCTGTATCTACCCATCCCTTCTAGTAAATACCCCAATATTTGTTTACAAATTATTATAGGCCAATGAATAAATTACATAAGTAAATAAGAAAATAAGAAGCTATTCTATAGGGAGCCTTCGATTAGGCCCGGATGTCCAAAGCCTCCAATGGACTCAAATGCCTCAATTCCATAGACAATGTCAGAGTCTAGGTGCATCAAAGTTCCCTAAGGATCTCAAGGATCCCGGGTAGTGCTTACACCTAGACTTAGTAACCAAAGATTGAACAAGTTCAGTGTGCAAAGACCAGCCTGAGTATGCTAGAGTTCAGAGGGTTCTCAAGAGGAACCCAAGGTAGTACACATACTGGAGGGGGAAAAACTTATTGGCTAGGAGTAGAGTGAAAGTGATTGACACAAGTTGATGGTTTTAGTGAAAAATTGTATTAAAAAGGAAGTCTATTTGAAAGTAATTTAGTAAACCACAAAGACTGTTTGAAAAGAGATTGAAAAAATGAACAGAGGTCCAAACACAACACCTTATGACAGGTTCATACACAACACCTTTAAAAGTACTTGTGTTCACATTTGTATTATCTCCTTCTTCTGAACTTGTTTAGCTTCCGAGTTTTCTCAAATATGTTCTTCATGATTTTTTTTTCCTTTGTCATTCAAACATGCTATCATATCTGTTTTGTTGAGACTCTGAAACAATGACTTGCTTTATCACTTCCATGTCTGATTCAATTTTGAAACCCTAGGATTTGAGGGTTTCCTTTTGACGATTTTGATTTTTTTGTTCGAGTTAAGGCTCCACTTTGGGACCCTGAACTCTCAGACTCACTATGAGTCTGCAAATTGAACCTGTATCTCTTTGCTTATGATTCTGAACTTCTCTTCGATTAAACTCTCTTCTAAATAATTTGACAGCCTCTTCTTGATTCACATATTTGTGTGCTTTATATATGAGAACTCTTCTTTCAAAAGGTTTTGCCAACTACTAATTGATTTCGAATTCCTTTAATGGTGTTTACTTGATTGTTGCTGATTTTCCCTAATTAAACCTTTCTTTCCCCTTTTCCTGACTTGGTTCATTCGAACAAAGCTTGCAGCTTTGATTTTACTGGCTGTTTGATTGATTCCCTTTCCTTATTTTTCACAAACCTTGTACCATTGGACTTTTGCCTTAAATAAACCCTGTGTATTTACCCTTATTATGTTACTTTGGAAAAGGTTTTAATCAAATTCTTTACTTAATTGTCTTATGCCCGTTCAAAATTAGAATCCCTTAACCAAAGGGAAACTTTATGTGATTGATTACAAACTATTTCCTTACCTTTTCTTACTTGTTTTTTGCACTATAAAAGGGGACTACCCTTCTGCACTTGAACACACTTCGAATTGCATACTCTTACACACACACACTCAATTACAATACTCTTTCAATTCTCTACTCTCTTCTAAGATCTTTTGTACTGCTTGCTTGCAATTTGGCTTACAAGACTTCTGCTTTCACTTATTTGTTTCCCTGAAACTGGTATGTCCTTATTTTGATTCCAGCATCATCCCTATGTGTTTACTTTATAGTTGCTACACTCTTGTCTACATTCCTGTCCATGTTCTGTATTGAATATGCTACTCTCTCTTTGCATCTGTTGTTTATTGTGAATTCCCCATACCCCTACTCCTTTCTATGTGTTTGAGTTAAGGTTTATGGCCTGGCAGTATCCAAATTGCTGCTCAGGTCTGAACCTGATCCTCAATGGATCTTAACTCCCAAAATGTGGCCTAGTAGACTGGTTGGGGTGTGCCAGCACTCCTTATTGTTGGGTAAGACCACAAGTTTACCCTGGACTTCCCCTAATTCCTCTCTATTGCACTTGCACTTACTCCTAGCCTCTAAGTTCTACCCCCCCTCTCCTATGAGCCTTGCCTTGGGACTTTGAGTTCCCTCTAAGCTTGAACATTTGAGGGCTGGCCTTCTAAACTGCACTATAATCTGATTCTGCAATGATATTTGGGGGTGTAAGCATTGTCTGGAGTTTTTGAAGCTCCTTGGAACTTTGACACATCCTAAATAAGAGAAAGGCTTTGGAAATCTGATCTTTGGAAGTTGGTTTATTTCATATTTCAGACCTGGGGTCTAAATTAGGCTCTCCTTGGTTGGAATCTTTAATTTCTGATATATATTTTTTTAATCTTTTTCTTATTCATTCTGTCTGTAATATTCTTGTAATAAACTACTGGGGTATTCGTGATAAAGGGGGGGTCAGTCATGCATGCAAAAGGGGTAGATACCGTGTTCATAGGGAATTACTATACTTCTGAAATTCTGCATCTCATGTAGATACCATGTTCATTAGGAATTACTATACTTCTGAAATTCTGCATCTCATGTAGATACCATGTTCATAGGGAATTACTATACTTCTGAAATTCTGCATTTCATGTAGATACCATGTTCATAGGTCTTTCTGCACCTCATATAGATACCTTGTCTATAAGTCATTTCTGAAATTCTGCATATCATATAGATAATATGCCTATAGGACTTCCTGCATTTTGCATATGCATCTGTCACTAGGCAAACCTGTTTATAAGATTTAAATAACTAACTGCATATAGATGACCTGCCTCTAGGATTTCTGCATGACAATATCAGTGCTTAAAGTCAGTAACGCCTAGAAAGCATGCCTATAGGAGCTATCAACCAAGCATGAATCGTCAACTCTCTTATAAGCCTAAAATCAGTAGCAATAATGTTTAACGCATGCAGATCTTATGTCCCTGTAATTGACAATTCTTTTTCTGCAATCAGTCTACTTCTTTATTTCTGAAACTAATAGATATCATGCCTATAGGTTCCGTTTAACACCTAGGCAAGCTTTAGGGTAAAAACTATAATTGCATCAGTCTTTGATAATTACAACCAGCAGGCAGGCTTAATTCGGACTTCTTATCTGAAAATATGTGATAAATCAGCCTGCCTTAATGTTTAAGTTTAATTCAGACCTAATCAGTACGTGAAAAACATGCTAAACTATATGATTTTCTCTGATTTAAGGAGGTTTATTTGAGCCACATCTGCTTACTTGCTTTCCCAATACTTGTTGTATATGTTTTGAATGTCGCCTTAGAATTTTATCCTTTTAATAAAAACTGCAAAAGCCCCAACTCCCTCCCCTTTAGGATTAGTAGTCCCATATGTCTCTGGGACTGATAGGATTGGGACGGGTAATAGCATGCAATAAGTAACGATACTATTGCGCGCTTTAATACATTAACGGGGTTGGAAGGGTAGATATGGATATGATGACCGATGCACTAATAACTCATGTAGCCCCTCTTTTGAGGAGTGATTACTGGGTATTGCATTGATGTGATCCATATTGTTCGTAAACCTAGGACCTCCTCCCCTTTTATTTGTTTATGTTTATTTTCAGACTTGTTCAAATTATTTCCTTCATATTTCTGCTTTCTTTATTTGAGCTGTAATTGCTTATTTGTAAAGTCACAATTATAACATGGCCGGGACCACACTAGTGGATCTTGAGGGGTGCCTAACACCTTCCCCTCGAGATAATTTCTAGCCCTTACCCTAATCTCTGGTTTCTTCAACTCAAACCTTTCTTAAAGTGTCCTAATGCACTATAATCATTAGGTGGCGACTCTCCAATTACAAAGACCCAATTCTCAAAAGGGAATAGAGTCGTCCTTCCCAATGTCATATACCCGATTTCAACCCATAGAAAAAGGGGCGTCGACAGCTGGGGATACCTTTAGGCTCTGTCTTTTTACAAATTAGTCCAAGTATGCTTTATCTCGTACCTTTCTCCCTTATTTGAATTTAACGGTCCATTATTTAAGCATTTATGTTTCATTTATCCCTGAAACTGACTTGTCTCTTTGTATTCTTTTTCCCTGTAACTGTCTTTCAATTATTTAAATGCTATATTTATTGTTCCTACGTGCAAATACCTACATGTTATTAACTGCTACATAAATCATACTCCGCATCATATTCCACTCATGCGTATCAAATCCTATAGCAATATTTTAATGAGTGTTTGCGCTCTTCCTATTTACTATCCTTAAATTTAGAAAGGCTTATTTGCAGTAAAACTAGAAGATCAGTGGTGCAGTCGATAGTTCCGTGCCTTTCCCCTCGAGTTGTCCTCTTGAGGGTACCAGTCTAAAACTCTACAGAAACCTTACTCTAGTTAATATTGTGCATGCATCATGGTCAAACCTAGTCGGATTAGTTATGTTGTCCATATAATGATCCTTTAAGATAAGCCTTATCTAAAGTCCATCGGGTTTTCCATAATCCCAACGGACACAACCACGTTCTGTGCACTAATTTGGAGAACTAAATGCCAATATGTTGATCATAAATATAGAAATAGTCGAGTCTGGTAGGGGTAAGGCCTAACCCTTTTGTTTTGCATAAAATGAGGCACGAGGTCCCAAGCTTCGGTATGGTTAGCTCACCCTCACTCTTGCTATACTGGTGGAGGAATCTTACTTCAAGTAACCAAATCAATGAATGGAAAGAGAGGGCCGTCAAATCTAGCAAAAAGCTGGAATATCTGGAATACAGTCTGCTAGAATTTGATAGAAAAATAAGGAAGAGAGTCATCGACTGCTAGAACGCTGAGGGAAATGAAGGAGGACATTTAGCAAATGCGTTCTTACTGATGAACCTATGCTAACTAGAGGATTTGATCAACGAGAACATTCAACCTGAGGAAGGTCCTTCTAAGACCAAATATATTAGGATTTATTTACTTTCCTAAAATGTAATAAGGTCAAGTGCCAGTAATGACTTATTTTATTATTATCTTAGTTTCGTTTTGGGATTCGTCTATTTTTATATTATGAAATGAAGAATTTATTGGCATTAAAAGTTCTCCAAGTTTATTTGTCGCTAGGCCTACCTCGGGCACAATGAGGTTCCCAAAGTAGGACATAAATTTACATTTTCGCAATATGTGTTTAAATACTGCAAGCATTTCAGTATCCTCACTGACTTGTTACCTTTTTTTTGCTTATTTTTAATGTTATTCTCATCCCCTTAGATTGGTTCACTCATACTGGCCTCATCAGCGTACCACACCAAATTTAGAGGCCCTTCCCATCCTCCTCCTCTTCCAAGCAACACAAAAGGTAGAGGAAAAGCAAAGATGGCAACTTAAGTGGAATCCGAAAGGAAAATATTGAGAACGCAGAGACTTCAGATGGTCGTAGTACTCCAGCCCCAAATGATCTAATCTTGAGACTGTAACAAAATACTTCAAGGAGAACTTGAGCAAGTTTGAAACTTGGCAAACTTGTCACTTACCCTAAATGTCCCTAACATCAACCAACAAAACACAAAGAACCCGACACCTCAACACACAAAACCAACAACCACAAAATCCTACCGCACCAAATCAATACGCGACTCCACCCCAAAATATCAATCTGTTGCCAATAACAACTCCACCACAACATCATCATAAACAAATTTATTACCCGCCAACCACCACATACCACACTCCCCAAAACACACCACCACTCATTCTCGATCCCCAAAACTCCACCAATGACCATCATTACACCCAAGTTCCTGACACCCATCAAAGAAACCCTATATATGTGGAAACTATACCTCATTCTACCCAACCAGTCTCATGTACACCGAAATCTTCCGAGAAGGACTTGCTTATTAAAAACATGGCTGAAGAACTCAAGAAGTTAACAGGACGAGTTCAAGGTGTTGAGGGCGACAAAGGAATAGAAGGTTTGAACTCTAAAGATCTGTGCATACAAGAAATGCCGAAGGGGTACAAACCTCCCAAGTTCGAAATTTTTGATGGTACAAGTGATCCCAGGGCTCATCTAAGGACCTATTGTGATAAGTTTGTCGGGGTTGGGAAAGATGAGAAGATCCGGCTGAAGCTCTTTCTGAGGAGCTGTCACACCGCCTTTTTCCTTCCTCGTGGAGAGAGGTCCGGGTTTCGACATTCCATGGGGTGTGATAACTCATTTACTTTTGGGAATTAGGTGTTTGAAGAGTCGCCACCTAACGAGTTATGGTGTGTTAGGGCACCTAAAGTGATTAAGTCTTGGGTTGGTCTACATTACCAGAGATTAAGGTAAGGGCTCGAAGTAACCTCGAGGGGAAGGTGTTAGGCACCCCTTTTGGTCCACAACTGTGGGTTCCGGCCGAACTTATATTAACAAATTAGTCCATTACAAGTAAATAGTTGAATGAAATAGGTTGCAAGTAAATCACGTTGGATAAGATAAAGATTTGGACAAGTTGTAAAACAAAGGTTTAAATAAAAAGGGAATTTTGGTATATGAGGGGTCCTAGGTTGGTTAGCCTATAGGATCACCCCACACAATATCCGGTAAACACTCCTCAATGAGGGGCTACACGTGACATTAGCACATAGTCACCATATCTCATATCTACCCTTCCCATCCCCTTAGTGGTCACGCAAAGCGAGTGTTTGGTCAGCGATTTCTATTGCGTGTTGTTACTCGTCCCTTCTTAAAAATTTTGGAGGGAGTTAGGACCTCTACCTATAGGTGGTTCAAGAAAGACCCCTAAGGCTTTAAAGGTGAAAATTCTAAGGCGACAAGCAAAATACATAGGACTTCATGCACATAAAAGGGAGCAATTAGAGACTCAAAGTTTCCTCCTCAACAAGGCACATAAATAGCACGACTCAAACACAATTAAAGGCTTTTATTAGACAAGATGTCTAGGTGAATATGCGGAAAACAAGCATTTAATTTTTAGACCCAGAAGTAAGGACCCTAACAATTGTATATTTGTCTTTAAAAGCCTGTTAAGATCAGAAAGACATTAAGTCACAGAAATGCAGTTTTGAAAACGCCCTACAAGCTTGAATATACATGGAATACTAATGACTGCATTGTACATTAAGACAGGGCAGATTTTAAAACAAACTTTTGAAAATCCTATGGGCATGCTGTCTATTGATAGATTAAGATAGTTTTAAAGAACTTGTTTCGGGAAGAGTTACTTAATTAAACCAATTCAGAAGTGAACCAGGCGTGGACCAAGTTGAATTATTCAGACTAGTTTAGATTGACAGGCAGAATTTCGAGTATGGTTTCTTATAGGCATGATATCTAGCATTGATACTGATTTTAAAGGCTTGCTGGCATACATAAACACTTGCTATAACAAAATCGGGGTTAAATTACATCCTATAGGCATGACATCTATTAGCTAGGATGAATTAATACATGCAGACATGAAAACATATATAAACACTTGCCATAATCTTGATTGAGTACTATAGGTATGTCATCTATTAGTTAATCTGATTTTAAGACGTTGAAGGCATGATTTCCATTATGTAATTATTTGAAACCTATAGGCATGGTTTCTAAACATGACAAGATGTAAAGCCCTATAAACATGATTTCTACTTGGTACGACAATAAAATTAAACATGAAGTCCTATGAG
The DNA here is from genome assembly GCF_000715075.1 of Nicotiana tabacum. Lineage (NCBI taxonomy): Eukaryota > Viridiplantae > Streptophyta > Magnoliopsida > Solanales > Solanaceae > Nicotiana > Nicotiana tabacum. The sequence goes on along the minus strand of NC_134084.1, from coordinate 12,630,027 downwards.
CATGATTTTTACTTGGTAAAGTAATCAGATTTAAACATGAAGTCCTATGAGCATGATTTCTACCTGGTAAAGTAATCAGATTTAAATATGAAGTCCTATGAGCATGCTTTCTACTCGTATTACCCTATAAACCTGTATCTACCCATCCCTTCTAGTAAATACCCCAATATTTGTTTACAAATTATTATAGGCCAATGAATAAATTACATAAGTAAATAAGAAAATAAGAAGCTATTCTATAGGGAGCCTTCGATTAGGCCCGGATGTCCAAAGCCTCCAATGGACTCAAATGCCTCAATTCCATAGACAATGTCAGAGTCTAGGTGCATCAAAGTTCCCTAAGGATCTCAAGGATCCCGGGTAGTGCTTACACCTAGACTTAGTAACCAAAGATTGAACAAGTTCAGTGTGCAAAGACCAGCCTGAGTATGCTAGAGTTCAGAGGGTTCTCAAGAGGAACCCAAGGTAGTACACATACTGGAGGGGGAAAAACTTATTGGCTAGGAGTAGAGTGAAAGTGATTGACACAAGTTGATGGTTTTAGTGAAAAATTGTATTAAAAAGGAAGTCTATTTGAAAGTAATTTAGTAAACCACAAAGACTGTTTGAAAAGAGATTGAAAAAATGAACAGAGGTCCAAACACAACACCTTATGACAGGTTCATACACTCCAAAGCAGGTTCAGTAGCCACAAACAGGGTTAAAGGGGTTTGGGGGATACATAGGACATATGATAGTAAGCACATAACAAGTAAGTGATAATTGGTATAGACATGCTCAGAAATACACAGAGGGGTAATATACTGATCTTAAGGAAGGGAAGTATATAACATGCTAATAATGTAAATATCAACTACAAGTTTCACAACAAAACCATAAATAGAAGAAAACTAGAAACAAGATGAACTGAAACAATAAGAGAATCATGTTGTTTTTGGAACTTTAAATTTAATCAAGAACATACCAGTAAACGGGATAGTAAGCAAAGTCAAAAAATAGGAGAACACAATGGTTAGCCTTGGCTTACAACCGACTAACTTAGAGTAGTAGTAAGTAGCACGAAAGAGAGCAAAAAGTTTTTAGTGTGAGAGATAGTTTAGAACCAAAAATGCTCGTATGTTGTGTTAATGAAAGGCTAGGGTATTCATAGTCTGAAAGAAGGTCGCAAATAAGGTAAAAATCAAAGTCCATTAGAAATTATGGAACTCAGAATTAGTCAGTCTCCTGAACAAGTGATAAATAAGGAAAGAAATCAGTATACAACTAATAAAGAAAGATTCAAATTCAGTAAGTATAGGGTAGACAATTAGGGCTAAGTTCAAAAGGCTCTTATTAAGGAAATAGTTTAGTAAGAATAAAGTACCATAGCAAATAAGGTAGGAGAATCAGTTAATTTAAACATGCGAGGTAGAAATTTAGGGATTAAAAGAAGATCTTTCAATCAAACCGTAAAATAAGGAAATCAGAATCAATCAAGAGGAAGTTATGATTTCATACTCAACATATAAATAGAGTAAGAACAACTAGATGTAGCAAATAAGCAGGGTCAACAATGTCAATAGAAAGAGGAAATTCTTGAACAATCAAGATGAACATAATCACATCGAGGTGGTATAAGTTAGGCTAGAAACTCAGTAAGAACATATTCGAAGCAAGGTAACCACAGAAACTTAACAAGAATCTAGTAGTCATGCTAACACACAGAACCAAACAAAGAAAAAATCTAGAAATATTAGGGATTTTAACATAGGCGAGTCGAAAAAGTAGTAAAAACATAGAATCAGTTGAGATATGCAAAGGATAGAAGTATGAACATAAAAATCAATTTAAACAAAGTGTAGAAGAAGTTCCGAAAAAACCCTAACTTTAGAAGAAAGTGAAAACAACATGAAATCGATGATTTTTGCAAAAGAGGTTCAAGAATAGTGTAAAACATAAAAGGAATAGACTTGAATCATTTAGAAATAGCACAAATCTAGGAGATGCAAAAAAAAATTAGGATTTCAGAAGAAACCAAAGTAGAGATGAAAGAACCTGTTTAGAAACTCAAAGATTGTAACAAATATAGTGTGATTTTGCTCGAAATCACACCGGAATAGCCATGAACAGCCAAAATAGTAAACCTTAGATGCAAGTCGGCGTGGTCTAGGGCCCTTGAAGGCCTCAGAGAAGATGAGCATGGTAATAGAGGAGTCATTGGAGGCTTAGGGGTCGAAGGTTGGTCACCGGAGAAGATCGAAGAATGGAGATGGTTGAAAGGGGTTTAGGGTTAGGTTGAGAGAAGAGAGGAGATGAGAGGATTTGGGGGCGCAGTGTGTAGAGAATGATTAGGGTTAGGGGTCGTTTAGGACTAAAAAAGGAAAGAAACAATATGGGTCGTTGATCTTTCAGATCAGCTGCTATGATCTAACAGGTTCTGAGTCAGGTAAGTGTGTATAGGCTTTGGGTCAGGTAATTTAGCCTAAAATTGGGCTGGGTATTGGGTTTCAACATAGGCTACAATTGAAAGCCAAATCTCGCTATAGTTTAAATAGTCAATTTTCCCTATATTAATTTATAATAAATAATAAATAATTTCTAAAAAATAATTTTATGCACCCAAATGATTTAAAATATATACTTGTTATTTTAAAAATATAGGTACCCATTTTACGCCTATAAAATATAATTATACATTAAATGGGCTAATATTGCAATTAGTTGCAATTTAGCTTAAAAATACCAAATGCAATTAAAATAAAATGCATAAAAATATATTAACCATATTTTGGAATAAATATAGAATTTAAAAGACTAAATCATCATAAAAATAATTTGGGAAATAATTATTGGGGATTTTATGAATAAAAGGGAAGGAAATAAATCAATTTAAATCCTTAAAACTATGGGAAAATTATAAAAGCCTTGTGCATGCTTATATATGAATGTATATGCTATTTTAAAGTCATTTATGCATGTTTAAAATATATAGGGGAAAATTGGGTATCAACAGCTGCCTCTCTTTACCCGGGAAGGATGAAAGAGTTTTCGGGTAAAGAAATGATGGCCAATTTTGACCAGACGGGATGTTTTGAAAGAAGGAGGTTGGACTCCGGTTTTTGAGTTTCCTAAATATCCATGGTTTTATAAGAATCAGGCCATGTGTAGTTCTAGATTCATCCGTGGAGTATGCCGATGAAATTATTGCAAAAACGGATGCGAGATGTGCAAGCGGTTGCAATGAGCGGTTAAAGATCAGGACAGTTGAGGGAATTAGAGGGAGATTGATCCTTCTAGGATAGCGGTTTCTTACTGGTTATCTATAGATAAAAGATGCTACAAACGTATTTGCAAAAATTTAAACATGATGCAGATTCCCTTTGGACCTTGAAGGTTGTCTTCGGACGGGTAAAGATGTCGTCCTTGGACCATGATGTCCTGGGCCATGAATTGTTTAATGAGGGATTTGCAGGCCATGAAATGGTGTTCTCGGGACATGAAATTGGTGCCTCTGAACCATGGTGCCTTTGAATAATAATATGCAAGTTCAAGAGATCCTCAGGCCATGGCATGGTGTCTTTCGTCTCTGAGGATAGTGCCTTTAGACTATGACGCATTTAGATAGATTGGAGATATTTCAACCCATGATATGTAATAATATGATGTTAAAAGGCAAGTCTTAGTAAAATGGAGGGCAGAGCTTAGCCCGATAGGAAAGAAAATAGATACTAAAATAGAGCAATATCTGTGCAAAAGGGACAATGCTTAGTCCCATGAGAATGTGGAGGCAAGGATTAGCCTCATGCAAGTATGGAGGAAAGGATTAGCCTCCTGGAGTCAAGAATTAGACTTATGCAGGTGTGGAGTCAAGGATTAGACTCATGCAAGTGGGGAGGCAAGGATTAGCCTCATGCAAGTATGGAGGCAAGGATTAGGCTCGTGCAAGTATGGAGTTTAGGGATTAGACTCATGCAAATGGGGAGGCAAGGATTAGCCTCACGGAGTCAAATATTAGACTCATGCAAGTAGGGAGGCAGGGATTAGCCTCATACAAGTATAGAGGCAAGGATTAGCCTCATGTAAATGTGGAGTCAGGGATTAGACTCATGCAAGTAGGGAAGAAGGGATTAGTCTCATGCAAGTATGGAGTCAAGGATTAAACTCTTGAAAGTAGGGAGGTAGGGACTAGCCAAATGCAAGATGGAGACGGAGATTAGACTCATACAATTAGGGAGGCAGGGATTAGCCTTATGCAAGTATGGATGAGGGGATTAGCCTCATATAAGTAGGGAGGCAGGGATTAGCCTCATGCAAATGTGGAGTCGGGGATTAGACTCATGCAAATAGGGAGGCAAGGATTAGCCTCATGCAAATGTGGAGTCAGGGATTATACTCATGCAAATGGGAGGCAAGGATTAGCCTCATGCAAGTATGTAGGCAAGGATTAGCCTCATCCTAGTAGGAAAGCAGGGATTAGCCTCATGAAGGTATGGAGGCAAGGATTAGCCTCATGCAAATATGGGGGATAGGGATTAGTCCCATACAAATAGGGGACAAGGATTATTCCCATGCAAAGAGCGAGCAACAAATAAGAGTAGTGTATGTCTTAACTGGTGATGTATTCGATGTCTGATGGCCTGATTGATAGTGAATTATCTTTGTGTATACATGTTTTGCGAGTGCTATCGCTACGTCATATGTGCTGCATTCAAAGAAAAATTGTAAGTTTTGTGAGGGGAGGTTAGTTCTTGCTTCGTCTGCCGGTCTTGCCCTGCTCCGTTTTGAATGCCCTTCGAGTCCCCCTAGGTGACACCTGACTGTTATGGAAGTAGAGTTTTAAAAAATATGCAATATTTGAAAAAATAGAGTTGTTTTAGAAACGTATTAATATATCAAGTAATTTTTAATGAACTAGTGACTGTAACACATCTCGAAGGCAATGTAGCTCTCTCATATTGGAATTTTGAAGGTCCTCCTCAAAATTCTGCCTCAGTTTGGTAGATGATCTTTGATCGTTTGTAGATGATGGACCCTGCTGAACCTTCTACGTAATTTTGAGAATTCTTCTCAAAATTCTGCCCCAATTCTTAACTGATTACTAACTTTCTAGAATGTGATGGCGCTGGCTGCACTTGCTCCGGAATTTTGAGGGTCCTCCTCAAAATTCTGCCCCAGTTTTGCTCTTAGGGAAATGAAAATTTTATTATGATATGACTGAACCCATAAGGTTGCCTACATTATCCCCTCTTAAACGGGAATCAGGTCAAGCGTAGTTCAATTACATCAAATGAGGAAATGCAAAGTATCTAAGCATAGTATCTCTTGACTGCGTCTGAATTGATCACTTTTGGACAGACTTATCCATCCATTTCTACAAGTATGAGTGCTCCTCCTATCATTACTCTATGAACCATGTATGGACCTTACCAGTTGGGAGAGAATTTCCCTTTGGCCTCATCTTGATGTAGGAAGATTTTCTTCAATAATCGTTGCCCTGGTGTGAACTGTCTTGGTTTGACTCTTTTGTTGAAAGCTATGGACATTCTGCTCTGATAAAGTTGGTCGTGACACACTGTGTCTATCCTTCTTTCCATCGATAAGGGCCAATTGTTCATAGCGGCTCTTTATCCACTCTGCATCACTAAGTTCAACTTCCTGTATAATTCTTAGAGAAGGAATCTCTACCTCGGTTGGGATGACAGCCTCGATACCATAAATCAACATGTAGGGAGTTGCCCTGGTTATGTGCGAACCGTAGTACGGTATCCCAATAAGGCAAAAGGTAACTTCTCATACCATTGTTTGTGGTTCTCTATCATTTTCTTTTGTACCATCTTAATGTTTTTGTTGGCGGCTTCTATGGCTCCATTTATCTAAGGTCTGTAAGCTGTGCAATTCTTGTGCTTGATTTTGAAAGCTTCACCTATAGATTTCATCATATCACTATAGAGATTGGCGGCATTACCAGTAATAATGGACTCGGGAACTCCGAATTGGCAGAAAATACAATAATTGACAAAATCTGTGACGACTCTCTTGGTTACAGCTTTGTAAGATGCAGTTTCTACCCATTTTGTGAAGTAATCAATGGCTACCAGAATAAACCTATGTCCATTTGAAGTAGTGGGCTCAATCGGACCGATAACATCCATTCCCTAAGCGGCGAATGGCCAAGGTGAGCTTGTTGCGTTGAGCTCATTTGGTGACACTTTTATCATGTCGGCGTGCACTTGGCATTGAAACCATTTGCGGACATACTGAATGCAATCCATCTCCATGGTCATCCAAAAGTAACCTGCCCTGAGTATCTTCTTAGCCAAGACGAAACCATTCATATGTGGACCACAGGTCACAACATGCACATCCTCAAGTAGCTTAGAATCTTCTTTTGCGTCGACACATCTCAGTAAACCCAAATCAGGAGTTCTTCCGTACAAGTTCCCTCCGCTGTGGAAAAAGTGATTTAACAATCTCCGGAGCGTACGTTTCTGAGTGTGACTTGCATGCTCCGGGTATTCTCCTTTTGATAAGTATTCCTTGATGTCATGGAACCAAGGCTTTCCATCTGCTTCTTCCTCGACATGAGCACAATACGTCGGTTGATTATGGATCGTCACTAGAATAGGATCAGTATAGTTCTTATCTGGATGTTGTATAATGGATGACAAAGTGGCTAATGCGTCAATAAACTCATTTTGAATTCTAGGTGCATGTCGGAATTCTATCTTTGTGAACCTGTTTCTCAATTCCTGCACATGGTGCAGATATGACAATATCTTGGAATTCTTGGTGGCCCACTCTCTTTGCACCTGGTGCACAAGCAAATCTGAATCACCGATTTGTAGCAACTCCTGAACGTTCATGTCGACTGCCATGTTGAGCCCTAGTATGGAGCCTTCATACTCTGCCATATTGTTGGTGCAGGGAAATCCGAGTTTAGAAGATACCAGATAATGCTGACCCATTTCAGATACCAAAACTACTCCAATGCCCACTTCTCTGATATTTGCAGCTCCATCAAAGAACATCCTCTAACTGTTGTATGCTTCGGTAATGTCTTCTCCTACAAATGACACTTCTTTATCAGTAAAATACATTTTCAAGGGTTTGTATTCTCCTCCCACCGGATTTTTAGCAAGGTGATCTGCCAACGCTTGTCCTTTGACCGCCTTCTGAGTTACATAGACGATATTGAACTCACTCAGTAGTATCTGCCATTTAGCCAACTTCCCAATAGGCATGGTTTTTCTGAAATATGTACTTCAGAGGATCCATCCTAGATATGAGATATGTAGTGGAGGCACACAAGTAGTGCCTCAATTTATGGGTTGTACAGGTCAAAGCGAAGCAAGTGCATTCAAGCAAAGAATATCGTACTTCATAAGGTGTGAACTTCTTGCTCAAGTAACATATGGCCTGCTAATTTTTTCCTATCTCGTCATGTTGTCCCAAAACACATCTGAAAGCTTCATCCAACATAGATAGATAAAGTAGCAAAGGTCGTCCTGGTTCTAGCGGGAAAAGAATTGGCGGTGTGGACATATACTCCTTGATCTTGTCAAAAGCTTTCTGACAATCCTCGGTCCAACTTGTCTCGGCATCTTTCCTCAACATCTTGAAGATGGGTTCACATATGACCATGGATTGTGCTATGAATCGACTGATATAGTTGAGACGCCCTAGGAAGCTCATCACGTCCTTTTTGCTCCTATGTGGTGATAACTCATGAATAGCTTTGACTTTAGATGGATCAAGCTCGATCCATCGGCGACTGACAATGAATCCTAATAACTTTCCTGCGGGAACCACAAATGCACACTTTGCGGGGGTAAATTTCAAATTGTACCTCCTTAGCCTGTTGAAGAACTTCCTAAAGTCTGTTATGTGATATGCGGCCCTCTTGGATTTAATAATGACATCGTCCACATACACCTCTATTTCTTTGTGTATCATATCATGGAAGATGGTTGTCATGGTTCTCATGTAAGTATCCCCAGTATTCTTAAGACCGAATGGCATCATCTTGTCATAATATACACCCCATGGTGTAATGAAAGTTGTCTTCTCTGCATCTTCTTCATCCATCCAAATTTGGTGATAACCCGCGAAGAAATCTACAAAGGATTGGAGTTCATGTTTGGCGCAATTATCGATCAGGATATGTATATTTGGCAGTGGAAAATCGTCCTTGGGACTTGCTCTGTTTAAATCCCGATAGTCAACACATACCTTGACCTTCCCTCTTTCTTCGGAACTGGCACAATGTTAGCTAACCAGGTTGGATATTCAACCACCCTGAGAACCTTGGCTTTGATCTACTTGGTAACTTCGTCCTTGATTTTAAAGCTCATGTTTGGTTTAACTTTCTGAGTTTCTATTTTACTGGCTGACACATGGGATTAGCAGGCAACTTGTGAGCCACAATGGAATTGCTCAAATCGGTCAGGCCATCATATGACCATGCGAAAGTGTCCTCATATTCTTTTAGGAATCTAATGTACTCTTCCTTTTCTGTTGGTGACAAGTGAATGTTGATGCGAGTCTCCTTGACAGTCTCGGCATCTCCCAAATTTACTGATTCTATTTCGTCCAGGTTGGACTTAGGTTTATTCTAAAAAAAATTCACTTCCCTAACGATTTCCTCAGGTATCTTATCTTCTTCCTCTGAGTCACTATTCTCTTGTTGTGTTGCCTCATTACATGTCACAGTCATTGGTTCATCCGGAAAAGTAATAATAGCGCTAGGAACTTAGCGTGCTCGGGATGGTCTGGCGGTCCAATTTCTAAGAACAACTCCCTTCACCACAGTCTGAATGGTGAGGTCTTCTTCCTTTTCCTCCTCAATTATGGCACCGCAGTCCATGTCCTCATCCTTCAAGAACAATTTATCAACCCAACTAGTGTTTCTTCCTCTATAGTTCCCCATATTGTGTCAGCCTGAGGAAAAGCTTGTTCCAAACATGGTACTGGTTGCTCAAGAGGGTAATACGGTCCACGTCATGGAGACGACCAATCATTGTACTATTTCCACATATACTGATATCCGAGCCCAAAGATGGTACCATGATTTTTCAGTTGTATTGGTTTGGTGATACCTTGGAAGTTCTTTCCCAACCCTTTGTCTGGTTCATATCCATACCATGCCAGTATGCTTTCTATCTTGTTACTCCACCACTTATCCTTTTTGACGGCATTGACCTGTTCGATGTGATGATAGGTTTCCCCTCCTAGCCTTCTTCTATGTTTAATGGCCGGGATGGTTTGACTAGTGTAGATAGGGTTACTTCTATCTCCGTGAATGATTACTTCCTAGAGGTTCCATTCAAACTTCATGGCTTGATGTAGTGTGGAAAGCATGGCTCCAGCAGCATGGATCCATGGTCGGCCTAACAGAAGATTATATGAGGTTGGTATGTCAAGCGCTTAGAATTAAATATTGAACCAAGTTGGCCCCATCTGCAAGAAAAGGTTGATTTCCCCGATCGTGTCCGTCTAGGACACATCAAAAGCCTTCACATTCATGATTCCTATCTGTATTTCATGGAAACCTTTGTCCAACCTTTTCAGGGTGTCCAATGGACAAATATTTACGCTCGAACCTCCATCAACCAGGACCCTGGCAATGAACTTGTCTTCAAATTGTATCTTAGTATGCAATGCTCGATTGTGATTCAAACCTTCGGGCAGTAGCTCATCTTCGTGGAAAATAATCTTATGGCTCTCCAGCACTTGCCCAATCATGTTGGCCTTTTGTCCACCAGTGATGTTATTGGGTACATAAGCTTCGCTCAAAACTTTCATTAAGGCGTTCTTGTGTGCCTCTGAATTCTGCAATAGTGATATGATAGATATCTGAGCAGGGAATTTGTTCAGATGGTCAACAACAGAATACTCATTTGCCTGTACTTTCCTCCACAGGTCATCTATCTCGGTCTAAATGATAGGCTGCCTAGCAGTGGCATCCTTACTTGAACCTCCCAGGTGTTCAGGTGTATGGACTCTTCCAGTTCTAGTCATACCTTGTGTAGCATCAGATTCCTCTATCTTAGTCTTCCCCTTTCGCCGAGCCTCAGCAAGATAATCCCAGGGCATTGCTTTTGAGTTAAATAGGGGTGTTGTTGATACCATCATAGTAAAAGGTATGACCACTTCTACTTCTAATGGAGCGGTGGTGGCTGCGGGTGGAGCCACTTCTACTTCAAATGGAACTGATGTTGTTACCTCAACATCGATTGGTGCTTGAGTCTGAACCACAATAGGAGTAAGTGTGACTGCAACCTTGAAGGCATTGCCTTCTCGAATAAGCCTGATTGACCCCTCAGTGTCCCATTCTTCATTTGTTTCTATAACATGTACACCATCACCTCTGTGATCAGGGAGGGGATTGTTGCGGATATTAGGTGTGGCTTCCTTTGCTTGGATGACCTTGTTGTCAATGAGCGTCTGGATCTTATCCTTCAATGTTTGGCATTCAGTAATGGTGTGCCCTTTTATACCAGAATGGTACATACAGGTTGTGTTCGGACTGAATTATTGGGATTGATTTTCTAGTCCCACAGTGGGAACAGGAGTGACGTAACTTGTGGCTTTCAATCTTTCATACAGTTGGTCGATGGGCTCAACAATGGCGGTGTATTGTCTGTACGGTCGAGGTTGGGTCTTGGTCTTGGATAATTTTGGCAAGCTGGTGGTTATTGGAAGTGGGATGGTTGGGAATTATAGGATGATGATGATTTTGTGGTTGAGTTGGTATTAGCAGTGGATTGATATTTTGGGGTGGAGTTGTGTATTGATTTGGTGCGGGAGGATTTTGTGGTTGGTTTTGTGTGTTCTGAGGAGGTGTCGGGTTCTTTGTGTTTTGTTGGTGGATATCAGGGACATTTAGGGTAAGTGATAGGTTTGCCAAGTTATGTACCTGTTCAAGTTCTCCTTGCAGTTCTAGTATCTTTTGTTCCAGTCTCAAAACCAAATCATTGGGGTCGGAGTTCTACGATCATCTGAAGTCTCTGCGTTCTCAACATTTTCCTTTCGAATTCCACTTAAGTCGTCCATCTTTGTCTTTCCTTTTACTTTTGTGTTGCTTGGAGGAGGAGGTGGAGGGTCTCTGGATCTGGTATGATACACTGATGAGGCCAATATGTGTGAACCAACCTAAGGGGATGAGAATAATAATAAAAAAATAAGCAAAAACAAAAGGTAACAAGTTAGTGAGGATTCTGAAATGTTTGCAGTATTTAAACACATATTGCAAAATGTAAACTCGTGTCCTATTTTGGGAACCTCATTGTGCTCGCGGTAGGCCTAGCGACAAATAAACTTGGAGAACTTTTAATGCCAATAACTGTTTCATTTCATAATATAAAAATAGACGAATCCCAAAACGACACTAATATAATAATAAACTAAGTCACTATTGGCACTTGGCCTTATTACATTTTAGGAAAAGCAAGTAAATCTAGCCTATTTGGTCTCAAAAGGACCTTCCTCAGGTTGAATGCTCTCGTTGATCAAATCCTCTAGTTTGCGTAGGTTCACTAGTAAGAATGTCTTTGCCAAATGTCCTCCTTCATTTCCCTCGGCGTTCTGGCAGTCAGTGACTCTCTTCCTTACTTTTCCTTCCAATTCCAACAGGCTGTATTCCAAGTATTTTAGCTTTTCGCTAGATTTGGCGGCCCTTTCTTTCCGTTCATTGATTTGGACGTCTGATGGAAGATTCCTCCACTAGTCTAGCAAGAGTGAGGCTGTTCCAACCATACTGAATCTGGGGACCTCGTGCCTCATTTTTCTGCAATACAAAAGGGTTAGAGCTTACCCCCACCGGACTCGACTATTTATACATTTATGATCAATATATCGACATTTAGTTCTCCATTTTAATGCACAGAACGTGGTTGTGACCATTGGGATTATGGAAAACCCGATGAACTTTGGATAAGTCTTATCTTAAAGGATCATTATGTTGACAACATAACTGATCTGACTAGGTTTGACCATGATGCATGCATAATTTTAACTAGAGTAAGGTTTCTATGGGGTTTTAGATTGGTACCCTCGAGCGGACGACTCGAGGGGGAAGGAACGGAACCGTCGACTGCACCGCTGATCGATTGGTTTTACCGCAAATAAGCCTTTCGGAATTTAAGGGTAGTAAATAAGAAGAGCGCAACTATTCATTAAAGCGTTGCTATAGGATTTGATACGCACGTGTGGAATATGATGCGGAGCATGATTTATGCCGCAAATAATAACATGTAGTTAAGTATTTTCACGTAGAAAATATAAATACACCATTTAAATAATTCAAAGACAGTTACAGGAAAAAGAAAACAAAAAGACAAGTCAGTTTCAGGGATGAAGAATTATAAATGCTATAAAATGGACAGTTAAATTCACATAAGGGAGAAGAGTATGGGATAAAGACTGCTTGGACTAATTTGTAAAAAGATAAGTTCCTTATGGTAAGAGCCCAAAGTTATCCCCAGCAGAGTCGCAATGTTGTTGCTCCCCTTTTTTCCCTCCTCGCGGAGAAAGGCCGAGTTTCGACATTCCATAGGGTGTGATAACTCATTTCCTTTTGGGAATTGGGTGTTTGAAGAGTCGTCACCTAACGAGTTATGGTGCGTTAGGGAACCTAGAGTTATTAACTATTGGGTTGGTCTGCATTACCAGAGATTAGGGTAAGGGCTCAAAGCAACCTCGAGGGGAAGGTATTAGGCACCCCTCTTGGTCCACAACTGTGGGTCCCACCCGAACTTATATTCAACTATTAGTCTATTACAAGTAAATAGTTGAATCAAATAGGTTGCAAGTAAAGCACGTTGGATAAGATAAAGATTTGGACAAGTTATAAAACAAAGGTTTAAATAAAAGGGAATTTTGGTAAAGGAGGGGTCCTAGGTTGGTTAGCCTATAGGATCACCCCACACAATGTCTGGTAATAACTCCTCAATGAGGGGATACACGTGACATTAGCGCGTAGTCATCATATCCCATATCTACCATTCCCATCCCCTTAGTGGTCATGCAAAGCGAGTGTTTGGTCAGCGATTTATATTGCGTGTTGTTACCCGACCCTTCTTAATGGTCTTGGAGGGAGATAGGATCTCTACCTATAGGTAGTTCTAGATGGACCCCAAAGGATTTAATGTTTGAAATTCTAAGGCGACAAGCAAAATACATAGGACTTCATGCACATAAAAGGGAGCAATTGGAGGCTCAAAGTTTCCTCCGCAAACAAGGCACATAAACAACACAACTCAAGCACAATTAAGGGATTTTATTAGACAGGATGTCTAGGTGAATATGCGGAAGACAAGCATTTTATATTTAGACCTAGAAGTAAGGACCCTAACAATTGCCTATTAGTCTTTAAAAGCCTGTTAAGATCAGAAAGACATTAAGTCATAGAAACAGTTTTAAGAAATGCAGTTTTGAAAATGCCTTACAAGCCTGCCTATACGCGGAATTCTAATGATTGCATTGTACATTAAGACGACGCAGATTTTAAAACAGACTTTTGAAAATCCTATAGGCATGCTGTCTATTGGTAGATTAAGATAGTTTTAAATAACTTGTTTCAGGAAGAGTTACTTAATTAAACCAATTCAGAAGTGAACTAGGCGTGGGCCAAGTTGAATTATTTAGACTAGTTTAGATTGACAGGCAGAATTTCGAGTATGATTTTCTATAGGCATGATATCTAGCATTGATATTGATTTTAAAGGCTTGCTGGCATACATAAACACTTGATGTAAAAATATCGGGGTTAAATTACATCATATAGGCATGGCATCTATTAGCTAGGTTGATTTAAGATATGCAAACATGAAAACATACATAAACACTTGCCATAATCTGGATTGAATCCTATAGGCATGGCATCTATTAGTTAATCTGATTTTAAGACGTTGAAGGCATGATTTCCATTACAGAATTATTTGAAACCTATAGGCATGGTTTCTAAACATGACAATATGTAAAGCCCTATAAACGTGATTTCTACTTGGTACGGCAATCAATATTTAAACATGAAGTCCTATGAGCATGATTTCTTCTTGGTAAAGCAATCAGATTTAAACATGAAGTCCTATGAGCATGATTTCTACCTGGTAAAGCAATCAGATTTAAACATAAAGCCCTATGAGCATGGTTTCTACCCGTATTACCCTATAAACATGTATCTACCCATCCCTTTCACTAAATACCACAATATTTGTTTACAAGTTATTATAGGCCAATGAATGAATTACATAAGTAAATAAGAAAATAAGAAGCTATTCTATAGGGAGCCTTCGATTAGGCCCAGATGTCCAAAGCCTCCAATGGACTCAAATGCCTCAATTCCATAGACAATGTCAGAGTCTAGGTGCATCAAAGTTCCCTAAGGATCTCAAGGATCCCGGGTAGTGCTTACACCTAGACTTAGTAACCAAAGATTGAACAAGTGTAAGTGTGGAAAGTCTAGCCACAGTATGCCAGAGTTCAGAGGGTTCTCAAGAAGATCCCAAGGCAGTACACATACTAGAGGGGCAAAACTTATTGACTAGGAGTAGAGTGAAAGTGATTGACACAAGTTGAAGGTTTTAGTGAAACACTGTATTAAAAAGGAAGTCTGTTTGAAAGTAATTTAGTAAAGCACAGAGACTGTTTGAAAAGAGATTGAAGAAATGAACAGAAGTCCAAACACAACACCTTAGGACAGGTTCATACACTCCAAAGCAGGTTCAGTAGCCGCAAATAGGGGTCAAGGGGTTTTGGAGATACATAGGACATATGATGGTAAGCACATAACAATTAAGTGATAATTGGTATAGACATGCTCAGAAACACACAAAGGGGTAATATAATGATCTTAAGGAATGGAAGTACATAACATGCTAATAATGTAAATATCAAGTACAAGTTTCGCAACAAAATCATAAATAAAATCAAACTGGAAACAAGATGAACTGAAATAATAAGAGAATTATGTTGTTGTTGGAACTTTAAATTCAAAATAGAACATACTAGTAAAGATGATAGTAAGTAAAGTGAAAGAGTAGAAGAACACAATGGTTAGGTTTGGCTTGCAGCCGACTAACTTAGAGCAGTAGCAAGTAGCAAAAAAGAGAGCAGAAAGTTTTTAAGTGTGAGAGATAGTTTTAGACCATGAGTGTTTGTGTGCTGTGTTAATGAAAGACTAGGGTATTTATAGTCTAAAAGTAGGTAGAAAATAAGGTAAAAAATCAAAGTCCATAAGAAATTAAGGAACTCAGAATCAGTCAGCTAGGAAATCAAGGCAAGTACTCCCTTAAGACAAGGGAATTAACTCAAACGATAAGAACAAGTGATAAATAAGGAAAGAAATCAGTATACAACTAATAAAGAAAGATTCAAATTCAGTAAGTATAGGGTAGACAATTAGGGCTAAGTTCAGAAGGCTCTTATTAAGGAAATAGTTCAGTAAGAATAAAGTACGCAAATAAGGTAGCAGAATCAGTTAATTTAAACAGACAAGGTAGAAATTTAGGGTTTAAAAGAAGATATTTTAATCAAACCATGAAATAAGGAAATCAGAATCAATCAGGAGGAAGTTATGACTCCATACTCAACAAATAAATAGAGTAAGAACAACTAGACGTAGCAAACAGGCAGGGTCAATAATGTCGATAGAAAGAGGCAAGTCTTGAACAATCAAGATGAACATAATCACATCGAGGTGGTATAAGTTAGCCTAGGAACTCAGTAAGAACATGTTCGAAGCAAGGTAATCACAGAAACTTAACAAGAATCGAGTAGTCATGCTAACACACGAAACCAAATAAAGATAAATCTAAAAATATTAGGGATTTTAACATAGGTGAGTTGAAAAGGCAGTAAAAACATAGAATCGGTCGAGATATGCAAAGGATAGTAGTTTGAACATAAAAATCGGTTTAAACGAAGTGTAGAAGAAGTTCCGAAAAAATCCTAACTTTAGAAGAAAGTGAAAACAACTTGAAATCAATGATTTTTGCAAAAGAGGTTCAAGAATAGTGTAAAACATAAAAGGAATAGACTCGAATCGTTTAGAAATAGCACAGATTTAGGAGATGTAAACAAAAATTAGGGTTTCAGAAGAAAAAAAACCCAAGTAGAAATGAAAGAACTTGTTTGGAAACTCAAAGATCGTAACAAATACAGTGTGATTTTGCTCGAAATCACAATGGAATAGCCATGAACAGCCAAAACAGTAAAACCCTAGATGCAAGTCGGTGTGGCCTAGGGCCATTGAAGGCCTCAGAGAAGATGAGCATGGAAATGGAGGAGCCATTGGAGGCTTAGGGGTAAAAGGGTGGTCACCGGAGAAGACCGGAGAAGGGAGGTTGTTGAAAGGGGGTTAGGGTTAGGTTGAGAGAAAAGAGGATTTGAGGACGGCGGTGTGTAGAGAATGATTAGGGTTAGGGGTCATTTAGGATTAAAAAAGGGAGGAAATGATGCGGGCGGTTGATCTTTCAGATCAACGGCCATGATCTAACGGGTTCTAGGTCGGGTAAGTGTGTATAGGGTCTGGGTCGGGTAATTTAGCCTGAAATTTGGGCTGGGTAGTGGATTCAATTTAGGCTACAATTGAAAGTCAAATCTGGCTATAGTTTAAATAGGCAATTTTTCTATATTAATTTATAATAAATAATAAACAATTTCTAAAAAATAATTTTATGAACCCAAATGATTTAAAATATATACTTATCATTTTAAAAATATAGTGACCCATTTTACGCCTATAAAATGTAATTACACATTAAATAAGATAATATTGCAATTATATGCAATTTAGCTTAAAAATATCAAATGCAATTAAAAATGCATACAAATTATATTAACCATATTTTGGTATAAATATAGAAGTTAAATGACTAAATCATCATAACAATAATTTGGGAAATAATTATTGGAGATTTTATGAATAAAAGGGAAGTAAATAAATCAATTTAAATCCTTAAAATTATGGGAAAATTATAAAAGTCTTGTGCATGCTTATATATGCATGTATATGCTATTTTGAAGGTATTTATGCATGTTTAAAATACAAAGAAAAATTAGGTATCAACAGGAGCCTTACTGGGGACGCTTTGTCTTGGTATATCAGCCAGAATCCCAAGAAATGGTCCAATTAGGTAAGCATAACGTCAGACTTCATAGACCGGTTCAAGTTTAACACAGAGAATGCACCGGATGTCTTCTATATTCAGAATCTTAAGAAGAAACCTACTGAGACTTTTTGTGAAGAAGCTACTCGTTGGAGGTCGAAAGCGGCCAAGGTCAGGCCATCTTTGAACAAAGAACATATGAATAATTTCTTCATCAGGGAACAAGATCCACAATATTATGAGAGGTTGATGGTTATCGAAGATCAAAAATTCTCTGACATCATCAAACTCAGAGAAAGAATCGAACAAGGAATCAAAAGTGGGATGGTAACGAACTTCGAGGCACTGCAAGCCACGAATAAGGCACTACAATCAGGGGCATATCGAAGAAGAGAGATGTTGGGGCAGTAATGGTGGCCCAAGGCCGAAAATCTCCACTCACCTATCAGACACCTCCACCCACATATCAAATACCTCCACCCACATACCAAGCATCACCGCCTGCATATCAACCTTCATCTCCCAGATATTCCCAACCGGCCACTATACATCACACCTATAACTCCCAACCATCCCACTTCCAATAACCACCAGCTCGCCAAAATTATCCAAGAGCCAACTTCGACCGCAAGCTGCCCAGACAATACACTACCATTGCAGAGCCCATCAACCAACTGTATGAAAGATTGAAAGCCACAGGTTACGTCACTCGTGTTCCTACTGTGGCATTAGAAAATCCATTCCAATGGGTCAATCCGAAAAAAACTTGTGCATACTATTCCGGTATGAAAGGGCACACCACTGGCGAGTGTCAAACATTGAAGGATATGATCCAGACGCTAATTGACAACAAGGTCATACAAGCAAAGGAAGCCGCACCTAATATCCGCAACAATCCCCTCCCTGATCACAGAGGTGATGGTTTACATGTGACAGAGACAAATAAAGAATGGGACCCTGAGGGGTCGATCGGGCTTATTCGAGAAGGCGATGACTTTAAGGTTGCAGTCACACTTACTCCTATTGTGGTAAAGACTCAGGCATCAATCGAGGTTGAGGTAACTGCATCAATTCCATTTGTGGTGGAAGTGGCTTCGTCCGCAGCCACCCCCGCTCCATTTGAATTAGAAGTAGTCACACCTTTCATTGTGACAGTATCAACCACACCCCCATTCAACTCAAAAGCAATACCCTAAGATTATGTTGCTGAGGCTCGGCGGAAAAGGAAGGCCAAGGTAGAGGAATCTGACGCTGCACAAGGAATGACTAGAACCGGAAGAGTCTATACACCTAAACACCTGGGGAGTTCAAGTAAGGAGGCCATTACTAGGCAGCCTATTTTTATGACCGGGCTAGATGACCTGTGAAGGAAAGTATAGGCAAAGGAGTATTCTGTTGTTGACCATCTGAACAAAGTCCCTGCTCATATGTCTATCCTGTCACTATTGCAGAATTCAGAGGCACACAAGAACGCCTTAATGAAAGTGTTGAGCGAGTCTTATGTACCCAATAACATCACCGGTGAAGAAATGGCCAACATGGTTGGGCAAGTACTAGAAAGTCATAAGATCATCTTCCATGAAGATGAGCTACCACCCGAGGGACTAAATCACAATCGAGCATTGCATATTACGATGCAATTTGAAGACAAGTTCATTGCCAGGGTCTTGGTTTATAGAGGTTCGAGCCTAAATATTTGTCCATTGGACACTCTGAAAAGGCTCGACAAAGGTTTCCATAAGATACGGGTATGAAACATGAATGTGAAGGATTTCGATGGGTCCCAGAGGGCCACGATCGGGTAAATCAACCTTTGCTTGTAGATGGGGCCAACTTGGTTCGACGTTGACTTTTAGGTGCTTGACATACCAGCCTCATATAATCTTCTGTTGTGCTGGCCATGGATCCATGCTGCTGGAGCAGTGCCTTCCATACTAAATCAAGCTGTGAAGTTTGAATGGAACCGCCAGGAGGTAATCATCTACGGAGATGGGAGTAACCTCATCGGCACTAGTCAAACCATCCCAGTCATTAGACATAGAAGAAGGCTATGAGAGGAAACCTATCATCACATCGAACGGGTCAATGCCGTCGAGAAGGATAAATGGTGGAGTAACAAAATAGAAAGAATACTAGCATGGTCTGGATATGAACCTAGCAAAGGATTGGGAAAGAACCTCCAAGGCATCGCTAAACCAATACGGCTGAAAAATCATGGTATCACATTTGGGCTCGGATATTAGTACACATGGCAATAGTATAGAAATTGGTCTCCTCCATGGCGTGGACCATATTAGCCCCTTGAGCAGCCAGTGCCGTGTCTGGAACAAGTTTTTCACCAGGCTGACATAATATGGGGGGCTGCAGAAGAGGAAGCACTAGCTGGGTTGAAGAATTTGTTCTTGGAAGATGAAGACATGGACTGTAGTGCCATAATTGAGGAGGAGGAGGAGGAGGAAGAAGGCCTCACTATTCAAACTGTGAAGAAGGGAGTTGTTCTCAGGAACTAGACCGCCACAACGAGACCACCGAGTCCCTGGCGTTATTATTACTTTTCCTAATGAACCAGTGACTGTGACATGTAATGAGGCAACGCAATATGAAAATAGTGATTTAGAGGAAGAAGATGAGATATAAAATTGTCAAGGAGGTGGAAAATTTTGAGAATAACCCTAAGTCGAATCTGGACAAGACCAAAATAGTAAATTTATTAGACAACGAGACTGTCAAGGAGACCCGCATCAGCATTCACTTGTCACCAACAGAGAAGGAAGAGTACATTTGTTTCCTAAAAGAATATGAGGACATTTTCGCATGGTCATACGATGACATGAATGGTTTGAGCACTTACATAGTGGCTCGCAAGTTGCCTACTAATCCTATTTGTCCGCCAGTAAAATAGAAACTCAGAAAGTTCAAACCAGCCATGAGCATGAAAATCAAGGAGGAAGTTACCAAGCAGATCAAAGACAAAGTTCTCAGTGTGGTTGAATATCCAACCTAGTTAACTAACATTGTGCCAGTTCTGAAGAAGACGGGAAGGTCAGAGTATGTGTTGACTATCGGGATTTAAATAGAGCAAGTCTTACGGACGACTTCCCACTGCCGAATATACATATCCTAATCAATAACTGCCACAAGCATGAACTCCAATCCTTTGTCGATTGCTACGTGGGTTATCACCAGATTTGGATGGATGAAGAAGATGCAGAGAAGATAGTTTTTATTATACCATAGGGTGTATACTGTTACAAGATGATGCCATCCAGTCTGAAGAATGTCGGGGCCACTTACATGAGAGCCATGACAACCATCTTCCATGATATGATACATAAAGAAATAGAGGTATATGTGGACGATGTCATTATCAAATCCAAGAGGGTCGCAGATCACATAGCAAACTTAAGGAAGTTCTTCGACAGGCTAAGGAGGTACAATTTGAAATTAAACCCCGCAAAGTGTGCATTCAGGGTTCCCGCAGGAAAGTTACTACAATTCATCGTCAGTCATCGAGGCATCGAACTGGATCCGTCTAAAGTCAGAGCTATTCCAGAGTTACCACCGCCTAAGAGCAAAAAGGATGTGATAAACTTCTTAGGACGTCTTACTATATCTGTCGCTTCATAGCATAGTCCACAATCATATATGAACCTATCTTCATGATGCTAAGAAAGGATGCCGAAAGAAGCTGGACGGAGGATTGTGAGAAAGCTTTTGACAAGATCAAGGAATACATATCCACACCACCAGTTCTGGTCCCGCCAGAACTAGCACGACCTTTGCTACTCTATCTATCTATATTAGATGGAGCCTTCGAATGTGTTTTGGGACAATATGACGAGACAAGAAGGAAGGAGCAAGCCATATATTACTTGAGTAAGAAGTTCACACCTTTTGAAGCACAGTATTCTCTACTTGAACGCACTTGCTGCGCTTTGACCTGGACAACTTAGAAATTGAGGCACTATTTCTGCCAACACTACATATCTCATATCCAGGATGGACCCTCTGAATTATATATTCTAGAAACCCATGCCGGCCGGGAACTTGGCTAAGTGGCAGATACTACTAAGTGAGTTCGATATCGTCTATGTAACTCAAAAGGCGGTCAAGGGACTAGCATTGGTAGATCACCTTGCTAAAAAATATGGTGGGAGGAGAATACGAATCCTTGAAATGAAGAAGTATCATTCGTAGGAGAAGACATTACCGAAGCATATAACGGTTGGAGGATGTTCTTTGATGGAGCCACAAATTTCAAGGGAGTGGGCATTGGAGCAGTTTTGGTATCAGAAATGGGTCAGGATTATCCGGTATCTGCTAAACTTAGATTTCCTTGCCCCAACAACATGGCGGAATATGAAGCCTGCATACTAGGGCTCAATATGGCAGTCGACATGAATGTTTAGGAGTTGCTGGTGATCGGTAATTCAGATTTGCTTGTGCACCAAGTACAATGAGAGTGGGCCACCAAGAATTCCAAGATATTGCCATATCTTCACCATGTGTAGGAATTGAGAAAGAGGTTTACAAAGATAGAATTCTGACATGTGCCCAAAATTTAGAATGAGTTTGTCGACGCATTGGCCACTTTGTCATCCATGATACAACATCCAGATAAGAACTACATTGATCCCATTCCGATGAGGATCCATAATCAATCGGCATATTATGCTCATGTCGAGGAAGAAGCAGATGAAAAGCCTTGGTTCCATGGCATCAAAGAATACTTATCAAAAGGAGAATACCCAGAGCATGCAAATCACACTCAATAACGTACGCTCCAGAAATTGTCAAATCACTTCTTCCACGGCGGAGAGAACTTGTACAGAAGAACTCCTTATTTGGGTTTACTAAGATGCGTTGACGCAAAGGAAGCTTCTAAGCTACTTGAGGATGTGCATGCTAGGACCTATGGTCTACACATGAATAGTTTCGTCTTGGCTAAGAAGATACTCAGGGCAGGTTACTTTTGGATGACCATGAAGACAGAATGCATTCAGTATGTCCGCAAATACTTTCTATGTCAAGTGCATGCCGACATGATAAAAATGCTACCAAATGAGCTCAATGCAACAAGCTCTCCTTGGCAATTCGCTGCTTTGGGAATGGATATTATTGGTCCGATTGAGCTCACTGCTTCAAACAGACACAGGTTTATTCTGGTAGCCATTGATTACTTCACGAAATGGGTAGAAGATGCATCTTATAAAGCTGTAACCAAGAAAGTCATTGCATATTTTTTCAAGGATCGTATTGTATGCCGATTCGGAGTTCCCGAGTCTATTATTACCGACAATGCCACCAATCTCAATATTGATCTGATGAAAGCCATGTGTGAAACTTTCAAAATCAAGCACAAAAATTCCATAGCCTACAGACCTCAGATGAATGGAGCCATAGAAGCTTCCAACAAAAACATTAAGAAGATACTAAGGGAAATGGTAGAGAACCACAAGCAGTGGCATGAGAAATTACCCTTCGCTTTGTTGGGATATCGCACTACCGTTCGCACATAATCTAGAGCAACTCCCTACATGCTGGTTTATGGTACCAAGGTTGTCATCCCAGCCGAGGTAGAGATTCCTTCTTTAAGAAACATACAAAACCAATCAATTCAGACGCAGTCAAGAGATACTATGTCTAGATTATTTTACATTTCTCTTCTGATATAATTGAACTACGCTTGACATGATTCCCGTTTAAGAGGGGATATGTAGGTAGCCTTATGGGTTCGTCATATCATAACAAAATATTCATTTCCCCAAAGATCAGAAACTGGGGCAGAATTTTGAGGAGGATCCTCAAATTTTTGGAGCAAGTCCAGCCAACACCAACATGTGTCAGACGGTCAGTAACCAGTCAAGAAACTGGGGCACAATTTTGAGAATGATTCTCAAAATTCTGGAGAAAGATTCGGCAAGATCCATTACCCTCAAACAGCCGAAAGATCATTTACTAACTAGGGCAGAATTTTGAGGAGGACCCTCAAAATTCCAAGATGAGAAAGTTGCAATGTCTTTCAGATGTGTCACAATCACTAGTTTATCTAAATGTATCAATATATTTCTGAAATAACTTTATTTTTATCAAATTGTATATTTTCGAAAAAAAACCTCCATTTCCATAGCAGTCAGGTGCTACCTAGGGGGACTCGTGAGGGCTTTTAGAACAGAGCAAAGTGAAGGCCAGCGGACGAAGCACGAACGAACCTCCCCTTCACAAAACTTACAATGTTTCTTTGAATGCAGGCACATTTGACGTAACGATAGCATTCGCAATCATGTATATATAAAGAAATCACTATCAATCAGGCCATTAGACACCGAATAAACATCACCAGCTAAAACATATGCTACTCTTAATTACTACTTGCTCTGCATGAGGCTAATCCCCGCCTCCATATCTTGCATGAGGCTAATCCCTGCCTACATACTTACATGAGGCTAATCCCTACCTCCCTACTTGCATGAGTCTATTCATTGATTCCATACTTGCATGAGGCTAATCCATGCCTCCCTATCTGTATAAGTCTAATCCTTGACTTCATGAGTCTAATCCTTGACTCCATACTTGCATGAGGTTGATCCCTGCCTCCCTACTTTCATGAATCTAATCCTTGACTCCATAATTGCATGAGGCTAATCCATATCTCCCTATCTGCATGAGTCTAATCCTTGACTCCATGAGGCTAATCCCTGCCTCCCTATTTGCATGAGTCTAATCCCTGACTCCACATTTGCATGAGGCTAATCCTTTCCTTCTCATTTGCATGAGGCTAATCATTGCCTCCCTATTTGCATGAGTCTAATTCTTGCCACCCAATTTGTATGAGTCTAATCCCCGATTCCACATTTGCGTGAGGTTAATCCTTGCCTCCCTATTTGCATGAGGCTAATCCATGACTCCTTATTTGCATGAGTCTAATCCCTGACTCCACATTTGCATGAGGCTAATCCTTGCCTCCCTATCTGCATGAGTCTAATCCCTGACTCCACATTTGCATGAGGTTAATCATTGTCTCCCTACTTACATGAGGCTAATCCCTACCTCCCTATTTGCATTAGTCTAATCCTTGACTCCACACTTGCATGAGGCTAATCCTTGCCTCTCCATCTGCACAGGACTAAGCAACGTCCCTCTTTGCACGAATATTGCTCTAACTCTTTATTCGCTTTTCAATCGGGCTAAGCTCTGCCCTCCATTTCACAAGGCTAAGCGTTGTCGTGATAACATCATGACAATTGCATATCATGGGCTGAAATATCGCCAACCTATCCAAGGGCGTCATAGTCTAAAGGCATCATCCTCATAGCCGGAAGACACCATGCATGGCCTAAGGATCTCTTAAACTTGCATATCATTATTCGAAGGCGTCATGGTTCGGAGGCACCATCTTCATGGCCCGAGAACATCATTTCAGGGCATGTGAATCCCTAACTAAATAATTCATGGCCCAGGACATCATGGTCCAAGGACGTCATCTTTAACCGTCCAAAGGCAACCTTCATGGTCTAAAGGGAATTTGCATCATGTTTAAATTTTTGCAAATACATGTTTGTATAATCTTTTATCCGCAGGTAACCAAAAAGCAACCGCTATCCTAGTAGGAGCGATCTCGCTCCAGTTCCCTCCAACCGTCCCGAGCTTTGACCGCTCACCATAGCCGTTTCGACATCGCGTGTCCGTTCTTGCAATAATTTCATCAGCATATTCCGGAGATGAACCCAAAACTACACATGGTCTGATTCCTGAAAAATCAGGAATATGTAGGCAGCTCGAAGATCGGAGTCCGATCAAAATTGGCCATTATTTCTTTATTAGAAAATTCTTTCATCCTTCCCGGGTAAAGGGGCAGCTGTTGATACCCAATATTTTCCCTATATATTTTTAATATGCACAAATACTTTCAAAATAGCATATATATGCATATATAAGCATGCATAAGGTTCTTATAATTGTTCTATAATTTTATAGATTTTAAATTGATTTATTTCCTCCCCTTTTACTCATAAAATCCCCAATAATTACCCATCAAATTGTTATTTATGGTAATTTAGTCATCTAAATTATATATTTATGCCAGAATATTGTTAAAATATTTTTGGTGTATTTTTATAATTGCATTTTCTATTTTTAAAGCTAATTTGCATATAATTACAATATTAGCCCTATTAATGTATAATTACATTTATATGCATCAACTTGATCTTCTATGTTTTTAAAATGTTGAATATCTATTTTAAATCATTTTAGTACATGAAATTATTTTGTATAAATTATTTACTATTTATTATAAATTATATGGGATTAAGTTGGCTATTTAAAATATAGCCAGATTGCATTTCAATTTTAGCCTCAATTTTAACCCAACCCCAATTTCTAATCAAATTACCCGACTCAAACACTAATTACCCTTGCCTGACCCAAAACCTAACAAATCCTGGCCGTTAATCTAAAAGATTAACGACCCTCATTCGTTCTTGCCTTTTTAACTCTAAACGACCCCTAACCCTAATTCATTTTCCCAAACCCGCCGCCTCTATATTCTCTCATATCC
This sequence comes from Nicotiana tabacum, assembly GCF_000715075.1. Lineage (NCBI taxonomy): Eukaryota > Viridiplantae > Streptophyta > Magnoliopsida > Solanales > Solanaceae > Nicotiana > Nicotiana tabacum. The sequence goes on along the minus strand of NC_134084.1, from coordinate 12,604,380 downwards.
TCTACTCTCTTAGTAACTCAATCAACCCCTAGCCCTTCAACCGTCGACCTCTCTTCTCCGGTCTTCTCCGCTGATCTCTCACGACTCCTAAGCCTCCAATGGCTTCTCTTTAAAATAAATCAATTTAAAAATTTTAAAATTTAAACTAAGAAGCTTAAAGTCAACATGAGGCAATGTGAGGCGCAGAGGAGTGATAATATAGCCAAGGCATATGGGTAATAAAACCGGTGCTAGTATCCCCCTTATTTGTACTTTTCTTAATTGTTGTATTTTTCCTTTCTTTTATTAATAAAAAAACTAGCCCTAGGCGCTTGCCTAGCGGATTGCCAAAAAAAAAAGTCACCTTAGTTCAGTCTAAGCTTCTTTAAAATGCCTTTTTAATAATTAAGCAAGTAAATGACAGGTAGCTAGAAAAGATAAACACATAAAGAACCGCCATTTGGGCATAAGGCTGTATTGTGGTCCGGGCCCGGGCCAAACGGGCCTAAACAGGCTGGGCCAAACGGGCCTGGGCTTGAGGCAGGCCGGACTGATGCGGTCCCGGGCCAAACGGTCCCGGGATTCACGATCCCAATGTGTGGAACCGGCCCACGGTGGTCCTAAGCCCACATGGTCCCGGACTAAATGGGCCGGGCTCGCGGGCCTAAACGGGCCTAACATGCTTTCTTCGTTCCGGGCTATTTTTTTTATCTAAGGCACTTTCTTGTAAACTATATATG